>NC_042627.1:13700088-14900088 GCF_901001135.1 Rhinatrema bivittatum
GGTAAGCAGTAAGGTTCGCAGTCTTCTGTGACCGAGGGGCACCTCAGTGACAAGCTGAAACTTTCCTACCACACCACTCCTATGACTGCCCCATTTGATCTCCTTCCATGAAAGAGGCCCCCCAAGGGAAGGGTTTACCCTCTCTCCGCCCCAAAGAACAAGGTGATGTCAAAGTATATCCAAAAATCTCTTGAGAGCGATTTCATTCACCTGTCTTCCTCCCCTGCTGGGCACGGTTTTTCATCGTGAGAAAGAAAGATGGATCATTCCCCTTGCATCGTCTATTGAGGACTCAACTTCATAATCAAAGCAAATTGTTATCCCTTGCTGCCCATCACAGAACTTTTCGACTGCCTTAGGAGGACTCAGACATTCACCAAGCTTGACCTCTGTGAGGCATATAATTTAATCAGGATCAGAAAAGGTGACGATCAGAAGATAGCTTTCAATATCAGAGATGGGCACTATGAGTATTTAGTGATGTAATTCAGGTTGTGAAGAGCCCCCATTGTCTTCCAGTTCATGGTTAATGAAATTTCATGTGACCTTCTCTAATTCCATGTGATCTGTATCTTTTTGACATCCTTGTCGAATCCAAAACTTTGGACCAACATTGAGAACATATGAAGCAAGTACTTTGATTACTTTGAGCGCATCACCTCTACGCAAAATGAAAGAAATGTACTTTTGAGCAACAGGAGCTGCAGTTTCTACAATATATTATCTCCTGAGATAGTCTCCAGATGGACCCTGACAAGCTAAAGGCTATCCTGGACTGGTCATGACCTGTAGGCCTCAAGGTCCTGCAGCTGTTCCTTGGATTTGCGAACTACTATCAATAGATCATCCAGGGCTATTCCTCCCTGGCCACTCCACTTAGGGCCCTTAAGAAGGGCACCAACACAGGAACTGGGATGACAGTGCCATCCAGACATTTG
The DNA here is from genome assembly GCF_901001135.1 of Rhinatrema bivittatum. Classification (NCBI taxonomy): domain Eukaryota; kingdom Metazoa; phylum Chordata; class Amphibia; order Gymnophiona; family Rhinatrematidae; genus Rhinatrema; species Rhinatrema bivittatum. The sequence goes on from NC_042627.1 coordinate 13,701,027, forward strand.
ACAAGCAGAACTTCATTAGGGATCCATGTCTCCATCATCCAAATCCTGCCAAACCATTCATGCTGGAAGTAGATGTTGCGCGTTCCGGCCGCCTTTGTGCCTCGGTCGGGCCTGCTCACCTCATGCTGCCTTCCACCAGTTCCGGCCTTGCCTCAGCCGCCAGCTCCCGACATCCCCGAAGCTCTCCCCAGGCTTCCTCGGCCTCGTCCATGCCACAGGCCTCTCAGCAGAGCTCCCGTAGGGGTCCACATCCTCCATCTCCTCGGCCTCGCCCCTAGGCTTGCCTTGCCTTGCCTCATCTGTGCCTTGGTCTAGTCTTGTCTTATCTCTCTTTGTCTATCTCTTGGTTTGCTCTCCCAGATTCTGACCTCATCCCTCCTTAAACCTGACCTCCTGCTTTGGATCTGATTTCACCTTGTCTGCTGCCTGCCTCGACCTCTGGCCTGCCTTCAGTTTCTCTTGTCTGCTGCCTGACGCAACCTATGGCCTATTCCTGGTTTCTTGTCTGCCGCCAGCCCTAATATCAGTCAGTCTTTGAACGCTCGTCTACCTGACCTCCCTAGGAACCCACCTAAGTTCTGCCGGTCACCAGAGCCCAACCTGTGGGAGAGGTGGCTGATATAAGTGAAGCTTCAGGCTGTCCACCAGCTGTCAACGTGAGTTTAGCGGGTGAGCCTGCTAGGTGGCACCAACCATGTCACAGCACTAAGGGCCCACCGATACCGAGCTCGTTATACCGGCTAAGTTCAAATTCATGCATCTAAAAAGCTGGATACTTAGCTGGATAAGTTGGAATTTAGGCGAATAAGCATGAGGAAATGATATACCCCTGCATTTGTTCTTCAAATTTTAAAAGGATATGCATATAGATTTTACTCATGTTAATTAGATGCTTTTACCCCCCCCCCCCCCATAATGTTTGGATTACTTACCTGGTAATCCCCTTTTCCTTAGTGTAGACAGATGGACTCAGTACGAATGGGTTAGTATCCGCGTGCTAGCAGTTGGAGACGGATCTGACGTCAGCACGGGGTATATAGCCCCACAGGAAGCGCAGCGATTCAGTAATCTTCCTTGCAAAAGCTGTTATGGATGTGTGTACTGACGCTCAGTGAAAAGTGAAAAAGTGAAAACAGGACACCCCCTAACCGATTGACAGTGGCTGGAGACCGCCAGCAGTCCCAACCGGAAGGCGCTGACACCTGGTAGAGTGTATGCCCGTATGTAAGACAAATGCCATGGCTTACCTGGAATCGGTGAAACCCATGTACACAGGCAGCTGGGCGGGATGCTGAGTCCATCTGTCTACACTAAGGAAAAGGGGATTACCAGGTAAGTAATCCAAACATTTCCTGGCGTGTAGCCAGATGGACTCAGTACGAATGGGATGTACAAAAGCTTCACTCCCCGCCGGGGCGGGAGGCTGCCTGAGGACCATGTAGTACCACCCTTGCAAAAGCCGAGTCCTCCCTGGCCTGGACATCCAGACGGTAGAACCTGGAAAAGGTATGAAGGGAGGACCACGTCGCTGCTTTACAGATTTCTGTCGGCGACAGCATCCCGGATTCAGCCCAAGATGCTGCTTGCGCTCTGGTAGAATGAGCCTTAACCTGTAGAGGCAGAGCCTTCCCAGCCTCCACGTAGGCTGCTCTGACAACTTCTTTAATCCAGCGGGCAATGGTGGGCCGAGAGGCTGCGTCACCTTGCTTCTTCCCGCTGTGTAGGACGAACAGGTGGTCCGTCTTTCGCAGTTCTTTGTCACGTCCAGATACCTGGGCAGTAATCTGCCGATGTCGAGATGGCGCAATAAACGGCCTTCTTCAGATTTCTTCAAACCTTCCGTGGTAGGCAAGGAGATAGTTTGGTTAAGATGAAACTGTGAAACCACTTTAGGGAGAAACTAGAACGAAAAGAAAAGAGAAAAATTAAAGTAGTCTTGGAAAGCACGCTGAACAGCGTGCAGGCACTCCAAACTGCTTTGGAGACGGAAATTACTGAATCGCTGCGCTTCCTGTGGGGCTATATACCCCGTGCTGATGTCAGATCCGTCTCCAACTGCTAGCATGCGGATACTAACCCATTCGTACTGAGTCCATCTGGCTACACACCAGGAAAGTCAGTTTTCACATATATGTCAGGGGATTTTATAATGTACATGTGGCAATGAAATAACCAGTTGTATCAATTAGTCTACCACTTCAGCCAGTATATCTGTAGCTCATAAAGACCCTCCTGAAGTCCCCTCATTTCACTCATACCCTTTACCTAGTCATTTTTTCACTTTTAAAATGTTTATAGTCACTTAAACTAGATATTGAGCAGGAGTAAATGCACACAAGTAAAAAACTTATGCATGTCACTTTGGAAGGTTTTAAAATAGCAGCTTATTCATGTAAATGTTGGTCCCACCCTGGAATGCTCTTAGCAAACCCCTTTTTTACATGTATGGACCCCAATTTATGAGTGTATGTTGCGATTTTGAAAATATGTATTTGCATATGTGCTATTCTATGCATATAAGAACTAATTTTGATACATGCATTGTTTGAAAATTTGTTTTTCAGTTAGTGAAACTGGTTTTTCTATCTGGTTTACAGAGTAAACAGAACTGAGAAGGAGAAACACAGTCGCAGAAAGTGCTGCTGGTATTTAATATGAATCCAGAGGTGGATTGAGGGAAAATAGTCGCCCGGGGGATTTTTCTCCATACTGGCCCATGGGTACCCAATTACATTTACATACATAATTTACATATATATGTACACACCCCTATATTTCAGCATGGTCCTCCTGTATCAACACAGTACTATTTGCCAAAACTCAAAGAATAACAACCCCACCTATGAAAAAGAATACCACAAATATTACACCAGAATCTAAAATATCAATACACCTATCAGAAAAACAGAACAGGCCAAGCTACTATGGATCCCTACAGAGAAACCACATGCTAAAAGAATGCTTCATCTCAGTCTCACATGCAGAACACAGACCCGCATCAAATACAGAATAAAGCCACATAAAGTATAAATAGAAATGTGCAGACAAAAACTAAACTGTAAAACGTATCATGCCAGACTCTATACAGTGCAACAATGGAAAAACAAAAGTCACTATTCCTCATGAAACAATCAATAAAATCAAGATATATAAATCATGAATTATAATTATAAAATCATACTAATAAAATAATTTCAAAACAGCTGATGAATAGAATATCCATTAATTAAAGACTCAAGCAAATTTTGAAACCTTTACCAAACACCAATAAAATATTTCAAACAGCAGATACATCACATACTACCCAATAATTAAAATGGTAGTCAATCAAGAAAAATCAACTTAAAAAGCCACCTTTACTTACCCTCTCCAGCAGTTCTCCTACTCCTTTCACTTGCAGGCCACACTAGAAGCAGCAGTAGCTGCTGAAGCTGTCCTCACGATCCTCTTCCTTAGGGACCACAACCAATCTCTTCTCTCTCACTCACTCACACACACACACACACACACACACACACACACACACACACACACACACACGTGTCATACCCTCAAGACCAGTTTCTGTCTCTCACACACCAATCATCTCCCCAACCAGTCTCTCTCTCTCAAGCACACACATACCAGTCATCTCCCCAATCAATCTCACACATACGTCATCTCTCTGGCCAATCTCTCTCAATCACACAATGCTCTCGCTCTCTCTTACTTATACAAAAGCTTTCAATCACTGGGCCTCGATTTTAATTTCTCAGGGCCAAGCACACACCTGGCATGTGTTACCATAGACATAATACCAAATGGGTTCCAAGCATCTCTTTTGCTTTTCTGACAGCAGTACATGTAAATATACATGTTGTTAGTGATATTTTTATTCACAAGACTGTATTTTTAATATTCTTTTGCATGTATTCTAAAAGTATAATTTTTAAATGTGTGTGGGGAAGGTGTAACTGTGGGGGAGGGGGAGCACAAGGCTTTAATGGAGAGGATGGAACCACAAACAACATGCTGGGATTTCAAATTCCTGCAGGTGCTTTATGGTGTTGACTTTGTATCTGCTATAAAGCAAGAGAAAAGTCAGTGGGTGTGCAAGTATTTTCAAACAGGCCCAGCGACGCTCGTAAAGCCCCAGTCCTGGGGCTTTACTAAAAGGGCAGGAAGGGGCGGGACATGGGCAGGGTGGGGGTGGGGTGGTCCAGGGGCGGGGGTGGGGTCAGATGCTCCAGGCACAGCAGCCATTTGCCGCTGTGCTTGGGATTGCGTGCCGGCAGGCAGGCACAAAAGGTAAATTTAAATTTTTGGGGGGGTTAGAGTAGGGCTAGGGGGAGGAAAGGTTAGGGGAAGGGGTGGGAAGGTCAGGTTAGGGGGAGGGAACGGGGAAGGCAGCGCGGCTCGGGACGTGCAAGGTGCACAATTGTGCACCCCTTTGCGTGAGCCGGCCCCTGATTTTATAACTTGCGCACGCAAGTTATAAAATCGTGTGTACATGTCCGTGCGCCAGGTAGCACGCGCACATGTACGCCCGCGCGCACCTTTTTAAAATCTACTCCCCCCCCCCCCCCACCTACTTATGGAGCAATTATTAAGTGCGGAGCCTGTAAGCAAGTTTTTAAAGGGAAACTCCCCACAGACTTTTCCCTCTAGAAATACAGGGCAAAGTGCAGGCACCGCAAACCGAACATGGGAATTTCAAAATTAACTCCCTGTGCGTTGTCAGCCAGCTCCACCCTCCCTCACCCTAAACCCCAGCCCTTTTGGACACAGGGGGAAAAGTACCCAGCGCAGTTACTTTTATCTGAAGAGGGGAGGGCAGTTTAACCTGGGTAACGGCTTACTTACCTGGATCAAATCGTTTGGAAATTGTCCTCCCCGAGTACAATATATCACCCCTCCGAGTTATAAGTAATTTATGTATTGAAGACGTTCTCTGACCATGAGGTGTACGAACACTCTTTTTCTCCACTAATCCAAGCCATGCATCCTCCTGATCTCACTCTTCTTTGGACCATTATTACTATTTGCTCTTTTTTTATGAACATTTGATATTCTGCCTTTTCCCATCTAAGGGTCTGCATGCAGGAAATGCTTGTAACTTGAGCAACCTCAGGCCCTTTCCTCCTTCCTTTTTATTCTTAGAATAGTTCTGCGTGTTTATTGGAACCAGAGAAAGGATAGCATAGGATGCAAGACAAGGGTTAATTTGCATCTGCTTCCTTTTCTGCTTCCCATTTGAAAGTGTTTTATCATTCAAAGCCCTCAAACCCCCGGCTCCCTCCCCAGCCTTCCCTTCCCTGGCTATTGAAAGGAAATGAAGCCCTCATTTTTTTTTTTTTTCATACCACTTGCAGGTCGGCCTGGCACTAAATCATTTTAATGGTCGTCAGTGGCTTCACTGGGCTGGAGAACCGAGATGGGATTCTAGGAAGAAAGACTAGAGGGCTTTGACCGTGGTAGACTGATTGGAAGTGACTTTTTCCTACAGGGCTCACTCTGCTGTTACAATAGAAGCTGTAGAATGGATTGATGGGACAGATCAAAGAACATCTAGTAGTAAAAGGTTTCTCCAGGGTCGACATAAGTCTTTTCTTTCCTCTGTTCAGAGGTGGAAAGGTGACTGCTGGTAACCTTTTGCTTTTCTTAATCAATAGGAGCAGGGTTGGAGAGGTAGAAAGAAGAGAGGGGAGAGAATGAGATTGAGGAAAAGAGAGAAAAGAAAAGGGACCGAGAAGTGGTAAGAGAGGAAAGCAAGGAAGAAGCCAAGATTGAAGAAAAGGGGAAAATAACGAGACAGAAAAATTGAATCATTATATAAGCCCTTGCAATATAAAGTAGCTTAAGAGACCATGTGAGTTTGGAGAACCTTACCAGAAAAAATCCAGAGGAGGAAGCTGTCTTTGTACAGTGCAGAGAGAAGGCACCTCCAGAGGGTGAAGGAGTTGCTGCTATCTTGAGAAGCTGCAAAATAGTGGTTGAGAAGGAGACAGAACCAGCACTGGGGCATGAGAACAGAGTCAAGTTCCCAGGCTGGGCCAATCAGATGTCCTGGGAGGTTTGTGCAGTTAAAGCTTTTTGAACTTTCCGTGCTGGAGAATCCATGTGACTCCTAGTCTCAGAAATGTGTGACAAGATACTATGGCCTGAGGACTTGGATGTGGTCCTTGGCTGAATTTCATCTAGCCCCCGGAAGCAATGGCAGAAGGAACTTGATCCTACATATTCATTAGCCTGGATTTAGGTTCCTACATTAAGTGTCTAGTGCTGAAAATCAAGGCTAAGCACCTAAAAGGCTGATATTCAAATATTACTTAGCTGGATAAGTAGGATTTATCTAGTTAAGTGGTGGCTGCTGAATATCTGGCTACATTCAGCAGTCATCACTTAGCCAGATAAGTCACATCCAGCTAAGTATTTAGCCAGATAACTCCAAGAGTGGGGCTGGGCGGATCAGGGCAATGCTATTTATCCTGCTAACTTATACCTAGATTCATCAAATCACTATAAATATAGCGAAAATAGCACCCGCGATAAAAAAAAAATGGGATGGTTAAACAAATTTCCAGCCTGCCGCATCGCATAGGTAAATAGTGCACAAGGTGTTGAGTCAACACATGGTGCATTGTGTCAGCGCATCGCGAGTTGTATCAGAATGTCGCGCATTGCGTAAGCGTGTGCCGCATCATTTTACACGGCTAGCATAAATTAGTGCGTGGTGTGTTTTTTTTCCCCCAGTTTATTTATACAGGCAGGAATTTATACAGGAATACAGTACCCCTGTACTGGCATGTCTTGGGGATATATATAATACTTGTAAGGTAAGGATGACCTTACCTTACACGTAATTCACCCCACCACCTGCAGTGATCTTAAAGCTATGTCAATCAAATCGTACCAAAATGTCCCTTCACCGCTATGTTATACAAATATTTACGTTAAACCAATTTCAATTTTTTTTACCACACCAGAAAACCTCTGGTCCTAATATTCTCTAAAATTTCAAAAACATTTTTACTGAAAATTTTTTTTTTAGAAGCGGTTGTAAGTTTCATAGAATTATTAGTGCCCCCGGCACTGTGATAGTTTAAAGTATAATCATCAACTTCCAACCACCTCCTTGTTTTTCTTAGAGTTGAATTACTAAAGTGCAATATACTTTCAATTGAATGGCAAAAAATTTATACCATTCAATTGAAAGTATATTGCACTTTAGTAAGTCAACTCTTTAAGAAAAACAAGGAAGTGTTTGGAAGTTGATGATTATACTTACCTTACACATAGCATGCAGATCCCGAAGGCAGCCCACTACAGGGACAGCAGTCAGTCTGTGGAAGTCTGCCTGGTCCCAGGCAGCAGCAGTAGCCCTCTAGGCCCTCTGCTCTTCACCTGTGGACCTTCTGGACAAGACACTACCTTCTCACTCCTCCTCCCTAGTTGTCACACAGCAGCTGACCCCCTGTTCCAACAGTCAGCAAGTACCCAGTGGTATGGAAGGGAAAGGTTGCTTAGTGTTCAAGGGTTCGCCTAAAGCTGCGACCGAGTAGTAGATATTCGAGTAGTAGATATTCAGCAGAAGGCCACAAGGCAAAGCAAGGCAAGGCAAGGAGCGAGAAGGCAGATTTATTTATTTATTTAAAATCTTTTCTATACCGTCGCTAAGTTAGATACCATCGCAACGGTTTACATGTGGGCACATAGATTAAGATGGATGAATGCGTACTATCGTACATTCTAACAGGTGCCAAAAAGGTTCGGTTACATTTTATCATAAAAAAAAAGGCTCCAATTGTTTAGTGATGTAGGTCCTGACCATGTGTACCTGTAAGATACTATTCACAGGTAAAATTCACATTCTTTAAGTTTTACTACTACACTAGATTGTGAAATAAATTTATTAAAATATTATATAGCACATTTTGAGAATAGTGCTGTTTGCTGGTGCTCTTCTGCCTATTCCTGTATATTTTCTATTCTCCGGTCTCTTTGTAAAAGGCTTGTTTAAAAAGCCATGTTTTTAAATTTTTCTTAAAGATTTTGAGATCCCTTTGTAATCTGATGTCAAGAGGCATTGTGTGTTCCATAGTGTAGGGCCTGCCAAAGATAAGGCCCTTTCTCTCACTTGGGTCAGTCTTGCTGTTTTAACTGATGGAATGGTTAAGAGAGCTTTGTTTGCTGATCAAAGGTTTCTGTGTGGGACGTGTACCCGTAGTGCTGTGTTTAGCCATTCCGCTTTTTCATCATGTATTAGTTTATGTATGGTACATAGGGCTTTGTATTTTATTCTGTGTTCTATGGGTAGCCAGTGTAATTCTGCTAGAGTTTCAGTTATATGGTCCCTCCTTCTTTTTCCAGTTAGTAATCTAACTGCTGTGTTTTGTAGTATTTGAAGTGGTCTTAATGTTGCATTCGGGAGTCCTAGTAAAAGTGCATTACAGTAATCAGTGCTGGTGAAAACTAGTGCCTGAAGCACTGTTCTAAAGTCTGCAGGTGTTAGAAGTGGTTTTAGTTTTCTGAGGATCATGAGTTTCGCACAGCCTTCTTTTACTTTTAGCGATATGTGCTATTTTAGATTTCTGGGCCCATTATTATTCCAAGGTTCCATACTTTTTCAGCTAGTTCTATTTTCTGGTTGGTTTTTGTTTGTTTTTGTTTTTTGTTTTTTTTTTTAGAGTTATTGGACTTTCAATGATTTTGATATTTTTTCGTTCTAGGTGTAAGAATTCCGTTTTTTCAATGTTAATCATGAGTTCCATACGGATTAGCAGTTGTTTTATAATGTCTAGGTACATGTTAGCTAGGTTTGATGTTTTCTCTATTGTGTCATCGATTGGTAGAATTAGTTGAATATCATCTGCATAAATGTAATGTATGATTCCCAGTCCTGCTAATAGGTGGCATAAAGGCAGCATGTATATGTTAAACAGGGTTGCGGACAGGGCTGATCCCTGCGGTACGTAGGGCAAGGTATATTAACAAAGAAATCAAAATTCTAAGCTTAAGAAAAGCAATGCAGCTACACTATATCAACAATCACTGTGCGGGAAAACATTCAACTTCCATTCTGTCATGAAAATTGTTTTTACTGTGAATTACATTTGAAGATAAGGGTTGAATTGTCGCCAGTTTCAACATTTTCTTGCAAAGATTGAAGGCAAATTTTTGTATCCCAGGGAAGTCTGCTGGTTAAGCCTTGGGAACGTTTTAAACCCATGTTTTCAATTCCATCAAGAAATAGATATTTATGCAAGAAAAGTCAAAACCAGAGTCAGAACTCTCTGATTGTGCTTAGTTGGGGGATCTTGCATTCTTTTGCCATTTAAACTGAGTATGTGAATGATCTTAATTGAAAGCTGTGAAGGAAGAGGAAACAGGCATGTGTGAGCTGTTTCTGATGCAAGATCATTTGAAACAAAATTACACCTTTTTAGAAAGCAGTTAAGTGAAAACAATCTTTCACACTTCCACTGCTGAGGAATCTTTTCAAAGGATGTGACAGTTAAATTTAATTTGCCTTGGAAGTGCTTCGTTGATGTCATTGAATTTTTACAAAATGAATTTCATGACAGATTTTGTGATTTTCACAGTAATGTACAACAATTTTGATTATTTCAAAATCCTTCTGAAATGAACATAGAAGAGTGCAATCCACTGATCCAATTAGACTAAACAGATTTGCAGGCAAACAATACATTGAATGATAAGCCTAAAGAAGGCAGTCTTGTTGAATTTAATTCTTGTTTGCCTGAAATTACTTATGCTAATATAAGAGTATTTGCCAGGGAAATTATTCAGTAACACATCTTGTGTATGGTTAAAGATTTCTTATGAACAGTCAACTGTTGAACTGGACAGACCTCAGCCAGTCCAACACAACCCCAGTATGGTCTTGGAAGTGTAGGTCACAAAGCTGGCGTCAAGGCAGCCTGGGAAGGCTGGAAAATAAATAAAAAGTTAAAAACAAATTAATTAAAATAAGTACAGGGGGGCAAGTGTATGCAGTAGTTAGGGGCATTGTGCCATTGGTGAAAATGTTATAAAAATATTGAAAATGATGTCTACTTGTATTGTTTTCCTCCTGTAACCTTATCATGGGCCCAGGAAACGCTTCCTCGTGGCGCGGCTAAAAGCGCACGCTCTGTGAGTCACCTCACAGGCTTTCCACGGCACCGAGGTAGGGTGACTTTCAGGTGGCCGACGTACACAGGTGAAACACGACTTTAGCTGCAGAAATGGCTTTAAAATGTCTCCTGCCTTCACTTGCCAGAGATCCTCTCCTTATTTTCTACCTGTGGGGGGCAATGCTTTGCTAACTGTCCTGAGTTTCAAAGACCAAAGACTAGAGTTATAGCTTTGGAGGTATTTTCTTTTTTTTTTTTTTAAACGTATGTGTTTGCAGGAAGGTCTTTTCTTTACTTGTCAGCTCTATCTTCAGTCAGAAAGCTTAACTTTCCTCTAATCCCCAGCATACTCCCTGCTAAATGAAGATAAAACCTTCAGGATAAACATCAACAAAGGTGGAGAAAATTGCTCAAAAATAACTGAAATAGGTTGAAAATAGCGACTCGATGTCAACATGTGATAGAGGAGCATTGACACTGTAAGTAATCAGAATCACCATCAGTTCACATGGAACTCAGCCAAGGCTGACAGCCACACAGCTTTATCTCCTCGGTGACTCTATGAACCAAGGGGTTATGGAAAGGTTAAATAATATATATAAAAACTTTATATCTGTGGTGACTTATAAGCCAGGAATGGTGCAAGCAAGGCTTTACTGAACATAAAATCTTTATGGCTATAATGACTTTCTAAATCATGGCTATTCTAGCTATGTTTTACTGTATTAAGGTAACAAACTTAATATCTGTCCTTTGTGCTTTTCTAAGCCACGGGTGCTATGTCTTAAAATCTATTGTGGCTCAAGTTGAATTCTATATTGAGGCTTTGGTGCATGAAGTTACATTTATTTATTTATTTAGGCAATTTTTATATACCGGCATTTGTATTAACTTCGTCGGTTTACAATACAATAACTAGGCACAATAAATAAACATAAAATACAGTTTATGATAACATTCTTAAGACCAATTTAAAACAAAATAAGATAAACAATTACATTGATTAAATCTATAAGAAAAATAAAAAATGTTACCCTAAAATCCAATAAAACAAAACTGGTGATAACAGACTAATAGTTAATAAATAACCATAAATTTAATTTAATTAAAATCACACCAACATCGAATGCTGTGTGGCAGACTAAATTTATGGTAACAATTAATAATACGGTAAACAATACACCGGCAATGTAATAGTCCTTAACTTAACATAATCATATATCATCAAAAGGACATGAATGTACATTCATGTCCTTTTGATGATAAACAATTAATAATAATAATTAGTAATAGTTAATAACAATTTAGTAAAAATTAGTAAAGATTAGTAAACGGAGAGAATCTGGACCTAGGGATTAACTTGATTGGATAAAAGCCTGTTCGAATAACCATGTCTTCAAACGTTTCTTAAATCTGTGTATGTTTGACTCTGTCCGAATGTCGAGGGGAAGCGAATTCCAAATCCTTTGTGTGTTGGGGAAGACTATAGTGATAGGAGTATACTACCGTCCACCTGGTCAAGATGGTGAGACTGATAGTGAAATGCTATGAGGAATTAGGGAAGCTAACCAAATTGGTAGTGCGGTAATAATGGGAGACTTCAATTACCCCAATATTGACTGGGTAAATTTATCATCGGTACATGCTAGAAATATAAAGTTCCTGGATGGAATAAATGACATTTTTATGGAGCAATTGGTTAAGGAACCGACAAGAGAGGGAGCAATTTTAGATCTAATTCTCAGTGGAGCACAGGATTTGGTAAGAGAGGTAACGGTGGTGGTGCCGCTTGGCAATAGTGATCATAATATGATCAAATTTGAATTAATGACTGGAAGGGGGACAGTAAGCAAATCCATGGCTCTCGTGCTAAACTTTCAAAAGGGAAACTTTGATAAAATGAGAAAAATTGTAAGAAAAAACTGAAAGGAGCAGCTACAAAGGAAAAAGTGTGCAAGAGGCGTGGTCATTGTTAAAAAATACCATCCTAGAAGCACAGCCCAGATGTATTCCACACATTAAAAAAGGTGGAAAGAAGGCAAAACGATTACAGACGTGGTTAAAAGGAGAGGTAAAAGAAGCTATTTTAGCCAAAAGATCTTCATTCAAAAATTGAAAGAAGGATCCAACAGAAGAAAATAGGATAATGCACAAGCATTACAGGCTAAGAGAGAATTTGAAAAGAAGTTGTCCGTAGAGGCAAAATCTCACTGTAAAAACTTTTTAAAATATATCCGAAGCAGAAAGCCTGTGAGGGAGTCAGTTGGACCGTTAGATGATCAAGGGGTTAAAGGGGCACTTAGAGAAGATAAGGCCATTGCGGAAAGACTAAATTTATTTATGTATTTATTTATTTATAATTTTTTTATATACCGCCGTTCATCAAAGATATCACGTCGGTGTACAGTGAACAGGAACTTACGCCGGAGCGTTATACATTTAACAGGGTTATATAAGCGTTATACATTTAACAAAGGTAAGTATATAAATATTTGAACATAAAACAAGTAGAATCTTTTAAAAACAGAACTATCATTTAGGTGTAACTTAACTGAGCTGAGTTAAACAGAACTGGAAAGTAAATGATTTCTTTGCTTCGGTGTTTACTAAAGAGTATGTTGGAGAGATACCCATTCCGGAGAAGGTTTTCATGGGTAATGATTCAGATGGACTGAACAAAATCACGGTGAACCTAGAAGATGTGGTAGACCTGATTGATAATCTGAAGAGTAGTAAATCACCTGGACCGGATGGTATACACCCCAGGGTTCTAAAGGAACTCAAAAATGAAATTTCAGACCTATTAGTAAAAATTTGTAAACTATCATTAAAATCATCCATTGTACCTGAAGACTGGAGGATAGCTAATGTAACCCCAATATTTTAAAAGGGCTCCAGGGGTGATCTGGGAAACTACAGACCAGTTAGCCTGACTTCAGTGCCAGGAAAAATAGTGGAAAGTGTTCTAAGCATCAAAATCACAGAACATATAGAAAGACATGGTTTAATGGAACAAAGTCAGCATGGCTTTACCCAAGGCAAGTCTTGCCTTACAAATCTGCTTCACTTTTTTGAAGGAGTTAATAAACATGTGGATAAAGGTGAACCAGTAGATGTAGTGTACTTGGATTTTCATAAGGCGTTTAATAAAGTTCCGCATGAGAGGCTTCTAGGAAAAGTAAAAAGTCATGGTATAGGTGGTGATGTCCTTTCATGGATTACAAACTGGCTAAAAGACAGGAAACAGAGTAGGATTAAATGGACAATTTTCTCAGTGGAAGGGAGTGGGCAGTGGATTGCCTCAGGGATCTGTATTGGGACCCTTACTTTTCAATATATTTATAAATGATCTGGAAAGAAATACAACAAGTGAGGTGATCAAATTTGCAGATGATACAAAATTGTTCAGAGTAGTTAAATCACAAGCAGTTTGTGATAAATTGCAGGAAGACCTTGTGAGACTGGAAAATTGGGCATCCAAATGGCAGATGAAATTTAATGTGGATAAGTGCAAGGTGATGCATATAGGGAAAAATAACCCATATTAGGTTCCGTATTAGGAGTTACCACCCAAGAAAGAGATCTAGGCGTCATAGTGGATAACACATTGAAATTTTTGGTTCAGTGTGCTGCGGCAGTCAAAAAAGCAAACAGAATGTTGGGAATTATTAGGAAGGGAATGGTGAATAAAATGTAAAATATCATAATGCCTCTGTATCACTCCATGGTGAGATCCCACCTTGAATACTGTGTACAGTTCTGGTCACCACATCTCAAAAAAGATATAATTGCGATGGAGAAGGTACAGAGAAAGGCGACCAAAATGATAAGGGGAATGGAACAGCTTCCCTATGAGGAAAGACTAAATAGACCACCACCAGCACCTCTCTCTTGTAAGAGGCACAGGAGTTTGGTTAAACTTATGATACCTCCCAATGGGAAGTGTCAAACCTCTTCTACTCCATTCTGACACCTTTCACCTCGTGCAGGGCCTGTTGGGACACTGATGCTACATTAGTACGGAGCAAGTTTGTGACCCTCTTACACATGTATGTGTGCACTTTTACCTGTATTTGGGAGAGGTGTTCCAGGAGATGGTGTCTGGGTGAGGGTTTTTTTTAAAATTTACATGCATACTTTTTGATTTGTTAAAAAAAAGCGTGTAAATGTTCACAACAAAACAGATCTACTTATGTATGGATAGTTTTGCTGCAGGAATTTTCAAAGTGAACTTATGTGCATAAGTCTACTTTGAAAACTGGTCTAAGTTATGTGGATAACAGCCTGCCAATTTCTTCAGACGGATACAAAATGACCTCCTATGGGGCAAGTTTGGAGAGACACTTCGTATCTGCAAGCACATTTTCAAAGAAAACCTTCCTGTGCAGTCTTCCTTTGAAAATGCAGGCTGGTGGATACCAAGAGCTCTATTATACTTGCAAACGTTTCACCTAATTTATAACAGTACCCCTGATTTACAATCTGATTTACTACAGAACCTGTGGTATAGTGTGGGCGCATTTCTGCATAAAATCCCACATGTTCTTTTCTTGTTCCTGCTTTAATCCTACCTCTTGGTCCATCCTTTTTATCATGGACAAAAGAATGTAGACTGGTAAACGTATCTGACTAACCTTGGAGGTATATTCAGTAGTGCAGCTATTTTAAAGTTAGCCAGATAACTACAGTTGGCTGATTTTTGGTCAGCTCTTTGGCCCAACCAGACTTAATTGCTGTCAGTCAGCTAACTCAACTCCTCCCAGTTACACACCCGGAACGCCCCTAATGTATCTAGCTAAATTCTAGTCTCCTAACTTATTAGCCAGCTAGCATTTAGCCAGATACATGTCCAAATATTCATTTAGCAGGATAACTTCTGAGTTAGTCAATTAAATGCTTTTAAATATGAACCTCCATGTTTTCATGGGCAATTTTTGAATTGCCCCCATCCAGCCTGTTAAAGCCACTAGATCTATTTGAAACTTTCTCTCTCTGTGTTCACCAGCGAGATCTTGTAGCTCCAGCTCTCCCCTTCGTCCTCCACATCTTGGAACCCCCTGGCAGCCACCAGGTTACAAAACGTTTTATTTTCATCTTCTGTGAGTAAAACATGCAGCCTAGATTTAAAGTCTCACAGTAAAAAAAAACAAAACAAAAAAACATTCCCTGCACCGCAGAAATAAATCAACCAAAATGAAAGAAAAAGACAAACGAACCAAGCATATGTTACAGCTTTCGCTTTCATTCTTTTAAGGGGAAAAAAAAACCACAAAGAAAATTACATATCAGTGGAGCAAGTGGCATTGTGTGATCTGATGCTTTGTTTCTTCCCTTCCACTCTCTTTCTGGTTAATCGAACAGTGGAGCCACCATAAAAAAAAAAAAAGCAAAAATCTGGCTTACAAAGGCCCACAGATTAAAAAGCCAGCGGGAAGAGTAATAAAAAGCACAGCTGGGGCATGAGCAGGGAAGGAAAGCTAGCCAACATCAGCAAGGGAAGAATCATAACCAGACTGCCTTTATCAATCTTTCTTTTCAGCTTGTTCTCTTTCAATCTTTCTTTCCCTGTGTCTTTCGGTCATACTCTTTCTAATTTTCCTCCTTTCATTGCTTTTCTTTGTTTGTTTCTGCCTTGCATGCCTCCTTGTTTGTGGCTTGAGATTCTAGCAGGTCTAATCATTCTTCCAGCAAAAACTAGGCCTTCTCAATTATGTGACCTTGGGCAAGTTGCATAATCTCCACAAGCCCAGCTTCTCTCCTTTTTTTTCTCTTCTTTATTCTGCATGGATACATGGGTTGACCAGGAGCACTCGGCAGTAGCCTGCACTCTCTGCTCACTGCCAGCAGCCCTGAAAATGGCTAAGATAAGGTAACTAGAGAGCTCCATGTCATAAGAAGCAGGATGATCCAGTCCTAGTTTTACTTGTTTGTATGCACAGAGGTGTAGTTCCAATTTTATAATGAAAAGCAGGAGTCATCTCCATGCGGGCACTGGCAAAAAAGCAGAACTGGCTCAGCTTGTGCTTTTGACATGGAGCTATCTGTTCATCTTAAGCTAAGCCCAAGAGAACAGGTCCAAATCTGTGCCTAAACAGACCCTTGACCAGGGCAGTAGCTAGGGCAGTGTGGATGGTGCTGTGATTTAAGGCACACCTTTGAGAGCATTGTACACTGTGCTATCAGAGAAAGTACATGTGGCAGAACTGATTTAAGGCAAGTGGCGAGGGTATTCCAGAGCCGCGACCATAACATGGGGGAAACCGCGCAAGATGAGAATAGGTGGTAGGCAGGGGGGAAGGGAATAGGTAGGGAGCTGAAGAAAGGCGGGAAACAGAAGGAAATAGGATAGGGGGAAGGGCACGTAGGAGTTAGGGCTAAAGGCTGAATTTTGAAACCAGGGCAGGTCATTGGTTAGGTTAAGTGACGCAGAGGACAGTAGCCAGCAGACAAAAAGGCGGCGAGCAGGGTAGGAGCGCGAACGTTGTTGTCCGCACGATTGCAGCTTTTCCAGCGAGCAACATGTGCCCCGGAGGTGAAAGAGGAGGTAGGAGGGGGTCCCAGCAGGGCACCATTTTGATTACTGGCAGCCGATGGCCCGAGAGCAGGAGATTTCTCCCGAGACCCTCGCTGGACCACCAGGGAATTTTGGCAAGTTTTGGGGGGTTGCAATTAATTAAATTTGAAGGGTTGGGGTGAGTTTGGGGGTTTTTTTTGTTTTTTTTTAACAACCCCCTGTTATAAATTCAATTTGAAGGGTTGGGGTGGGTTTCGGGCTTCGTTTCGTTTCGTGGCCGATAACCAAAAGGTTCAGCAGAATCACATCTCTGCTAGCCAATACCTCCAGACAAGTTCGGTTTCACTTAGGTGAGACAATTAGCAGGTGTAAAAGTGTAGAAATAAGTTTGGAAAATAGCAACTACTATTCGTATTTCTGAACCCCAACCTGGAACATCCCTAGAGCACCCTTTTTTCCCCTGTCAGATGTATGTTCAAAATGGAAAATACCCCTAGTGGAGAAGTGGCTGCACTATAAGCTGAGTCAGGTGCCCAGTGAAGAGATGGCTCGGGTAGCTCGGAATAGAGCTCACTGGAGGCCTCTGCTGGTGGGGAGCTGCACGGCAGGCAAAACCAAGCAGTTACAGTCCACAAATTATTGTTTGTTGATGAGCCTTGTGCTTTTAAGAAAATAATAAAGGAATATGTGCTATCTAGGATACTGAGATCACAGAATACAGGTTTGTTTATAGTTCCTTCACTAAAGAATTACAGATTACAAGTTACAAGCTCTGGACTTTTTCCTATTCAGCTCCTATTTTATGGAATTCTATGCCAGTTGAATTACAAAGGAAACCTGATATTGTTATTGGAAAGAAATTATTTTTTAAGGAGACTTACATGAAATTTGTTTTATGATTATTATATTGTTTTATGTATTATTTTGTATGTTTTGAGTTTAATGAATGTTTTATTGTAATCTGTGCTGGACATGACTCCGAAGTCGTGGGCTAGAAAAACTGTTAAAAAAAAAAAAATAAACAGATAGATAGCGCTCAGGACAGTCCATAAGCTTTGATCATTTTATCTAAACAAGATCTTCAGACCGTAACCCAGGTCTTTGTATGAACAACTATAGATAATTGTAAGTATGTTCTCAGCGTTTTTCAGCTTTTGTTGAATGCTGCTGCCCAACTTGTCACTGGATGTACTTATCAGATATCGCATTACTGCTGTGCTGCACGAATTATATTGGCTGTCTGATGAACAGAGGGTGAAGTTGAAAGTGCTCACACTTGTATATAGAGCCTTACATGGACAGGGTCCTTCTTATTTGGCTGACTTCTTGGTGAAACATGCTCCCTCTCAAGGCTTGAGGTCGGCTGAGCCACAGCTCTGATCTGGCTCTCCTTTGAAAGATATGCGCCTTCAGGAAACCCAAGGAAGGCCTTTTTCAGCTGTGGGGCCTGCCTTAGGGAATTCGCTCCCCGTGGAACCGCATGTTATGCATGAATTTCTCTTCTGAAAGAAGTTAATGGCACTACTATTTGCGGAAGCCTTTTTCAGTGAAGGGGTGAGGATCTGGTACATTTACTGAGCAGTTTACTTCGTCTTTTAATGTTTGTTTTAATCTTTGGTTATTCTGTTATTGCATTATAAGTGAATTGTTTGTGTTTTAGTGGGATCCACTTAGCACGGTTGCTCCAAGATGCAGAAATAAATTGTTTCAAATAAATAAATATTTAAATAATGTACGGAACTACAAAGTTAAGCATGGAATTTCAAACACACACAGCTGATGCAATAATCTGTGCAATAAGGAACTATATACTGGACTTCATCTCACAATTTTAACACAATAATTTTTTTTAAAACTCCTGATGCAGCATGTTAATGATATGCTAATGCATCGGGAGATAAAAAGTATATAGACTGAGTCTTGGAGGGGAGGGGAAGGTAGTGGCAGTTGGTAATTTGCACATGTAATTCTGTATTGTAGGTAATTGATTTTTTTGTTGGATTTTATTATGTACATTAAGTTAATTTTACTAGTTATGTAGTATGTAAATTGGTAAGTATATAAATAAAATGTGTCATACGCGCATTTTAAATATGGGTGGGTAGGGGAAACCAGGAAAGAAAGCGACCATGCTGAGAATAAAAAAAAAAGGATTGCCAGATAAATCAGTACTTATCCTACTATCTGGCCACAGTTATCCATCACCACCTAGCAGCATAAGTAAGGCCGTAACCAGCTAAGTGGTGGCTGCTAACCATGGCCAGATAGCGGATAAGTACAGACTAATCCAGTTAAGTGGCGGTGGCTTATTGTGGCCAGATAAGTCTGTACTTATCCAGCCAAATGTTGGCAGAGTAGGAAAGACTATTTCTTTGATATTTTATTTGCCCGAGCAGCAGTCCTGGAAACCTAACTCCGTTTCTGACACAGAATTTGTTTCCAGCGCTAACAAAATCCATGTTAGACCAGCACACCTCTCTGCATTATGCACTCATTTGCATGGGATTTCTATGCAAGAACGCTAAGCCCTACTCACATTTTTTTTAATGCACATTTTATGAGCATCAATCTCCTTGCTGCATTGGCAGTAAGTTTTATGCTCACAAGATGTGAGTTTCAATGAGGGTTAAGTTGTGAGCTCAACTGACTGGCCTGGCCACACAGGTCTCAGAGGAAGCAGTCCGCTGTTCAAACACAAGATATACGTATAGATTGAATTTGAATATCAGGCTGTTATGCAGCTAAATATTTATACATAACTTTTTCCATTGCTAAAGAGAGCATAAAGTTATGTGCATACTTTTTGAGAATTCAAGTTACACAGCTAAATCTATAACAGCCTCAAAACACTGCCTCCCTGCTCGGAACATCTCTTGGATGCAGCCAAATTTATAGATATTATGAAAAGACCTGCATATTTACTGGCAGCTGAAGATCCACTAAATCCAAGTGTACTTTATAATTACAGAATGACAGGGGTGACGGCGTGCAATGGGGGCAGTGCATGCAAATCTAGCTCTTATAGTAGTAAAGCAGTATATGCAGTCAAATACTCGATGAAGGCTCTGGAATTTGGATGCAAACTTTGCAGCCAAGCCTTCTAGTCTGAGGATTGCCTTGCTCTCTGGTAGCACCATAAAAAGCTAATAAAACAAATATAAACACAATTATCTTTTTTTTCCTTATCTAAGGATTGTGCTGAAATGTTCCTCTCTCATCAGAGCTCTTGCTTTCATTCTAGCTTGTCAGCTCGATCATTCCTGTGAACACACGGCTTAATACAAGAAAGACTGAAGGTAGAAAATAACTTGCTTGCTCTCTTCTTTTGTGTTGTTTTTTTTTTTCTGATCCAAATATAAATTTATTTTTCATTGAAATATTTTGGATTGGGGTCTCAGCTTGGTGTTTTCAAATGCTTCATCTTGTTCTCACAAAGTTACCCCCCACTCCCAGGTAGATAATTAATTTACAGTATGAATGTAATCCACTTTGAAGTGCTGAAAGGCAGACTCCATTAAACAAATAAATTTTAAAAAATTATATATATATATATATGGTATATATTTACTGTGGAGCTGGCCTTCAGAAGCACAGAGGAGCTGTAAACAGTATCTCTCTCTCCTTCCCCTTACTGCCCTGCAGCACGTGATTGGAAGATGCTGCAGTTATTAGCTGCAAAATCCTAGAATGGGGCAAGTAGGAGAAAACCAGAGAGAGAGAGAGCTTCCTGGGTTTGTCTCTCTCAAACCAGAGTTTGAATTTGGCTCTATTAGAACTGATTTTAAGAGGTTTGGGAGTTAGAGGAGGAGTTTACGAGGTGCAGAGATAAAACCAGAGTACCCTGATGTGGACTTGGGTAGAGAAATGATGGGACTGGAGACAGTCAAGGAAACTGTGTGAAAATAATTGTAAGACTCTATTGATCAGGCCGAGCAGTCCTTGGTATATGTGAAGGGGTCTGAACGCTTCAACCTGACAAAGGACTTCATGTACCAGAATTCCCTGCTTCATGACGGGTTTACAGTCTGCAATACAGCTGTAATTAGGACATTGAGAAACTCTCTGTCAGCACATTGCACATTTTCATTTTTTGGCTTCGCTGTTCTTATTCTCTGATAAGCTTTCACTGCTGTAACCTAGATTAGAACAATGGATGTATTATGTGATGGGCTGTATTACTGCAGACTCGCGAATTCCTTTCAGAACTGCAAGTCCCAGCAGCCTCTCCTGCAGAACATGGGAGAAGTTTCACGAAAGTTCCAGGGTGTCTAGGGAGGGGGTCAGTAGCCCCTTCAGCCGGAATATGCTTGCTCAGCAATGCTTAGAACGCATGTGTAAAAGATAAGAACTGTAAAGTGCATAAGAGTCTGCTCCTGGAGGGGAGGGGCATGCAGTTGTACTGAGCCTTTGTCTTAGCTGCATCTTGCTGGCAATAAAAGTCTATCTTTACGGATCAGTTGTCTGGACCTCCTTACTGACTAAAAAGAGACGGTTACATATGCAGCAGTATCAGATGTACTCAGAGCTGGGAAATTCCTGCTTATCTATAGGTTTCAGGGAATTCAGCTCTAGCTTTAGTTCTCTGGAATTTGCTCCCAGTCTCTGACCAGGGGTTCGTGATCTAGACAGTAAATTTGGGTTCAGTAACCTGCAGAAAGTACTGTGTATTGGGTGAGATGGGTATCAAAAGGGCCCTGCCTTTAGGCATTTCAGATGAACCCGTTTTAAGCTTTAGAAATGACTCTAAACTGAGGTCAACAGGCACCTTGAACAGGTCCGTTTTGGTACTATTAACTGATGAAGGGGCAAAGTCCATGTCCAGGGATGACATCACATCCTCTTGCAAGAAATCAGAATATAACTACTCCTTTGAACTGGTTTAGGACAGATTTGGATGTGGGATATAATCCTGATATATTATTTAAAGCAGCACTGCTACCAAATGATTTTTAATAATTCAATCAGCATATAGAAGAAAAAACAGTAAGAACCCATTTTTCAGATTTTAATTTCATTTTTGAGATATGTATTTATTTATATATTGATTTAGTGCATAAAGAAACATCTTCCCACCTATCATTAACAGTACTGTGGAATAATTAGGTACATTATGATGCTATCGAAGCAGAGGGCCTGTT
Organism: Rhinatrema bivittatum; assembly: GCF_901001135.1. Taxonomy (NCBI): domain Eukaryota; kingdom Metazoa; phylum Chordata; class Amphibia; order Gymnophiona; family Rhinatrematidae; genus Rhinatrema; species Rhinatrema bivittatum. The sequence continues at coordinate 13,722,794 of NC_042627.1, forward strand.
CTGGTTATAACTCTATATAAATCTGGGTGTTGATATGACTTAGGAACTTGTAGTAGCTCCACATCTTCCTAGCAGAGTGGTGGTAGTTAATGTCGCCTCTGCAGTTTCATATTTTTTGCCTTTTGATGGCAACAGGAAGTGGGAGAAAGCACAGTGTGGCCTTAATAACTAGGAGTATACTTTTTTTTTTTTTGAGAGGGGGGTGTTTTATTTTAATTTTGGGTCATTACCTGTTTGATTTTCTTTTCTAAATGGTTCAGGGACTGTTTATTTCGAGTTTCCCTAATTTCAGAGTTAATGTGCACCAACTGAAAACGTTACTGATCTGTTAAAAAGTGTCAGTTGGGGGGAGCCGTTGGTTAGCTGGAGATAGGGTTCCACATTCCCATTGGCTGACTCCTTAGTTACTTGTTTGTGTTGCCAAGGTTGCGAGGTGGTGGTTGTGGGGGGAATGGCCGGTGCCTGGTAACAAGTGTAAAACAACAAGTGATGTAATAAATGACAGCATCAAGTTCCAGCCAGCAAAAGCATGTAATGCAAATGCATATTTTGAATTCACCAGTCCCTTTGTATTTTAGGAAAGGGACTCAGGCAATTTGGGATATGCATACTTTGAATTCCCCTGGTCTGTGTCCGTGTGTTTGGGGGGTATGACTGGTGAGAGGGGAAGTGACTGGGCTGACTGGTGTGACAGGTGGGAAACAGCCTGGTTGGGGTGGTGACTAGTGAGAGAGAGGTAGCCTGGTGTGTGTGTGTAGGGGGGGGGGGGGGTGACCTTTCACCCCATACAGTCACCCGCCCTCACCAGATTTTCTTAGTGCTGGAAATTTAACTCCTGTGTCAGAAGTGGAGTTAAGTTTCCAGGAGTGCTGTATGGGCACATAAAATAACAAAGAAATAGTCTTTCCCACTCTGCCAACATTTGGCTGGATAAATAGGCTTATCCAGCAATCTGGCCGTGATTAGCCGCTGCCGCTTAACCGGATTAGTCAGTACTTATCCAGCTAGGTTGTGATGGCTAACCATGGCCAGATAGTAGGATAAGTAATGACTTATCTGGCGATCTTTTTTTTATTCTCAGCAATGTCTCCTCCTTTCCTGGTTTCCCCCACTCACCCAGAGTTAGAATGCACGTTTGGCACATTCATTTATATATTTACCAATTTACATACTACATAGCCAGTAAAATTTACAATAGAAGCAGTTTACAGATTTAACATAGATAATAAAATCCAACATAATCACACACCAAACCATTACACACCAAACCAAACCAAATCACACACCAAACCATTACAAATGGTACAAAATGCCTCCGCCCGTATACTCACCAACGCCAGGAGAAGAGAACACATAACACCTATCTTGATGGACCTCCATTGGCTGCCCATCCACTTCAGAATAATCTACAAGGCCATTCTCACCATTTTCAAAAACATCCATCAATTAGCCCCAATCGATCTCCATATTCCCCTCCGATTACACCATTCCACAAGACCGACAAGAGATGCTTACAAAGGATCACTTCAAGTACCTCCAGCCAAGACTACCAGACACATCACGCTTAGAGATCGGGCATTCTCCACAGCCGGTCCAACATTATGGAACTCCATTCCCCCGGATCTTAGAATGGAACCCAACATCTCAACATTCAAGATAAGACTCAAAATTTGGCTGTTCACGCAGGCCTTTCCTAACTCCAACCCCATCTAATCCCCCTTCATGCAACAAGCTCCGCTAGTATTAGCGTTAATAGCCACCTCTCACAATGTTATTTATACATATATTTTACTATCTAATCTTCATTTCCCTTCTCATTCCAAGTTATTGTTTTCCTTGTTATATGTAACTGCTTTTCTGCACTTTTGTTAAATGGTAAAGTTTCACCCCTGTTTCTTGTGAACCAGCATGATGGGACCACCGTCTTGAATGTTGGTATATAAAAAAACTTAAATAAATAAATAAATAAATAAATAAACATAAAATCAATTACCTACAATACAGGATTACATGTACAAATTACCAAATACCACTACCTTTCCATCCCCTCCAAGACTCAGTCTACGCATTTTTTAACTCCCAATGCATTAGCATATCATTAACTTGCTGCATCAGGAGTTTTAAAAAAATGATTGTGTTAAAGCCGTGAGATGAAGCCCAGTGTACAGTTCCTTAAAGCACAGATTACTGCATCAGGTGTGTGTGTGTGTGTGTGTGTGTGTGTGTGTTTTAAATTCCATGCCTAACTTTGTAGTTCAGTGCATTATTGAAATAGTTATTTTTTTATTTGAAACAACTTATTTTCTGTATATCAGAGCAACCATGCCTAGTGGATCATACTAAAACACAAACAATCCACTCGTTATGCAATGACAGAATAACAAAAGATTAAAACAAAACATTAAAAGACAAAGTAAACTGCTCAGTAAATGTACCAGATCCCACACTCCTTCACTGAAAAAGGCTTCCACAAATAGTAGTGCCATTAACTTCTTTCAGAAGAGAACCACGGGGAGTGAATTCCCTAAGGCAGGCCCCACAGCTGAAAAAGGCCTTCCTTGGGTTTCCTGAAGGCGCATATCTTTCAAAGGAGAGCCAGATCAGAGCTGTGGCTCAGCTGACCTCAAGCCTTGAGAGGGAGCATGTTTCACCAAGAAGTCAGCCAAATAAGAAGGACCCTGTCCATGTAAGGCTCTATATACAAGTGTGAGCACTTTCAACTTCACCCTCTGTTCATCAGACAGCCAATATAATTCTTGCAGCACAGCAGTAATGCGATATCTGATAAGTACATCCAGTGACAAGTTGGGCAGCAGCATTCAACAAAAGCTGAAAAACTCTGAGAACATACTTACAATTATCTATAGTTGTTCCTTGAAAGACCTGGAATACGGTCTGAAGATCTTGTTTAGATAAAATGAATCTAAGCCTATGGACTTGTCCTGATCTCTAGCGAGTTATTTATTTATTACAGTTTTTCCAGCCCATGAGCACGTATCTGGCAGTTTGCCAAGTCCATCCGATTTTTATAAGACGCCCGAATGCATGCACAAGTGCCGATGCATGCACATCTCGTATTAGACAAAAAAAGGGGCATGGTGTGGGTGTTCCAGGGTGGGGCCAAGAGATGTGTACACAAGCACCTGTGCACCCAGGTCCGGTGCTGCCTAAGTTTACTTCTGCTATGGAGGAGGTGTAAGTTTAAAAAAAAAAATAAAAAAAAAATTAAAGGCATCCTTGAAGGGGTTTGAAGGGTCTGGGGTGGGCATGCAAAGAACCAGGGAGGTTTGGAGAACCTAGCTCTAGACTGGATGGACTGATGGATGAACTGGTGAAACTGGTCATGGCGTGGACAAGTACCGGTTATAAAATTCCCTCACTTACACACGCGTAACCCTCTGAAAATCCGCCACTTATAGTGCTCTGTGGTAGCCAGTGTACAGAGACTTATAATAGTCTAATGAAAAAAAGATGAAAGACTGAAGTACCGTCCTAAAGTGAGAAGTATTTAGAAATGGTTTCAAGTGCCTGAGAAGTTTTAACTTTGCAAAGGAGTTCTGGGTAACAGTAGAAATGTATGATTTCAGACAGAGTTGATGGTCTTTTTTGGAGATTTTGATTAATTCGCTTTGGAAACAAGGTGTCGGGTACGTCAAATTATAGACAAAGTTTGAGAAGGAGAATGTCTGTTTTTTTTAATATTAAGAGCAAGCCTGTTATAAGTTAACCAGCATTTTATGGAGAGCAAACATAGGCCTGGGTTCACTAATGCTGCAAGGCTTAGTGAATCCCGGCGCTAGCGGGGGGGTGGGAGGGGGGGGTGAAGCAGGGGGCGGTCCTGCGCTAGCCGGCAGCGATCGCACCGCCACAGTGCGATCGCTGCCGGCGTCGCGCCGAATAACCACACCATAAAAGGTGTAGTTTTTCGGCGCAAAATAGGCAGCAAAAAGGCTCCTTACCTTTTCGCTGTCGGCGCCGTCTTCGCGGAGTCGGCCCCGGTGAAGCCCTGACTCCTCCTCTTCCGGAGCCGTCTCCGCCCCGATATAGCTAGCGCCAGGCCTGCGCTAAGCTTTCCAGGCCCATAATGTGGCAAATTTGGTAGTAGGCAGACCAAGATTATTTTATGGGGAAGAAAGACTGGATGTCATCAGCATAAAGTTTAAACATAAACCCAAGGGTAAATAGTAACAGACAGAGAAGAGCAAGACAGATGTTGAAAAGAACCACCGAAAGTTCCGATTCCTGGGGGACACCCATGGTTATGTGATGCCATGATGAATGTGAGCCAGCAATTCTAACCTGTTGAGATCTGTCACCGAAATCTGAAAGGCATGTACGAAGAATTTGGTGACTGTGTAGAAAGCTGTGTTTATGTCCCTTGCTTTAGCCCCCACCTTTTTATGGGTTATGGCTCTGGGGTATACATTGCCTTTGAAACATGTGCCTCTCCCAGGGAGATCAAGAGATGGTCTTTGCTACTGGATAGTGAACTGACCAAGAGAGGAGAGTTGGAGAATAGAAGAGTTTGGAGATTTTTGGAGGACTTTGCTATTTTGGGGATGCGAGCCAAGTTACTGAGAAGGGCAAATCCCTATCTTGAAGGGCTGGATTCCGGATTTGATGCCTTTACAACCAGCCTACAGCAGAGGCTGATGGTTTTTGAGACATTCTGATAGGGACTGTTTAGAGTTATTTGTACTTTACAAATCCATTTTTTTAATGGGTTTTATCACCTTTCTAGCCCTTGTTCCAAGCTGGAACTACAAAGAGATGACCCTATCCTCCAAAGGGAAGGAATTCTAGAAGTGGACACTGGTTCAGGTGGGTGAAGAAAACATTTTAGAGATTTACCGTGGCTTTTTTCATTTTGATTCTTCTGATGCTGTTTCTAATTTTTCTTCCATACTGGCCAGGATTTTTATTTTCTAACTTTAAGTACATTTTATGCTGAACCCCATTTTGGACCTTGTAGTTCTTTGCTGCCAGTATCCTAAGTGGCCACACTCTCCCTACCGAGGAACTCCTGACCAGTGATAAGACGACTGGAGTGAATGCAATTTGAATGACTGTGCCCATGACAACACCAAGAGTCCAGAGATTAAGCCTCCCCCCACTGCTAGATGAACCCAAGCATTGTAGCTCTCCAGTTTCAACCAGCAAACAACTGGAGGTCCCACTATACCTGTCTTTTTAACAATTACCAATCCACAATAGGACATTGTCTCCTATCCCAAGGCTTTTAAATTTCCTGAAGAGTTTCTTATGAGGGACTTTGTCAAATGCATTCTAAAAGTCCAGATACACTATGGGCCTCATTTTCTAAAGTATCACAGGCCTGTGATACTTTAGGTAATGAGGGGCGGGGGGCCGAAACGGGGGGCGGGCCTGCGCTAGCCGGCAGCGATCTCACCGCCGCAGTGTGATCGCTGCCGGTTTCGCACCCAATAGCGCTATTGGGCGCGAACTCGGACGCGAAAAGGGCCTTACCTTTTCGTCGTCCGCGGTGTCTTCGCGGAGTCGGCCCCGCTGACGCCCCGACTCCTCCTCTTCCGGGGCCGACTCTGCCCCCATTTTGGTATCGCGTGCGATCCGTCTGGAAAATGAGGCCCTATATTAGCTATCTCACACTTAATCACAAGTTACTTACACTTTCAAATAAATCTAATAAATTAAAAAGGCAAAATTCACTTTGCTAAATCCATGTTGGCTCTTCCCCATTAAACCATGTCTATCCATGTGGTAGTAATATTGGGCCAGATTTTAAGAGGTCGTTTGGGCGTACATTTGTGCGCGCAACCTGGCACACATAAATGTATTCACCAAGAAAACCCAAATGACAAAATTGAAGGGCTACTGTCCTCACTCAATACAATCAAACATACACAATATGTGAGGATTAATTATGTCTTAACATTTCATCCGTTTGTTTTTCACCCTCAGAAATTGGTATCAGACTGTGTGCTCAATCGCTTAGGCTCTTGCCCTATACAGGGCTACAACCTCTTTCATGATGGCAATGGCACTAGAATAGTAACTTCATTTACCAATTTCACTAATGTACTCTTTTTATTTTCTATACCAATTTTTAACTTTTTAATCGTTTAAAATTTTTTTTTACTTATCTTGCCAAATTCATGACAACCTCTCCGCACCGTTGTGTGAACTTGTCCCGTAAGTATCCCAATCAACTGCCTGACAGGCAGTACTATCAACCAATATGTGTGTGTGACTGCTAAAATTCTACCCTCCCGACATTGCAATGTTTCGGCGGCACAGCTCGCCTGCTTCAGGGGATTCCTCTCGTTTTGCTGACCGTTACCGGTTCCTTCCCCACAGCACAAAACTTTCAGCGCAAACGCTCACCAACGGCCGGCCCGCGATCCTGGGCACAGCACCAAATGGCCGCTGTGCCTGGAGGCTCTGGCCCCGCCCATGCCATGCTATAGCCTTGTCCTCCCCCTGCATGCCCCTTTTACCACTTGGTTAAGTTATCTAATGATCCTGCTAATTCCCTCATAGGATTTTTGCATCATATATATTTGAAAAAGTTTTTAGTATTCATTTTTGCCCCTATGGCAAGCTTCTTATAGAATTGTTTCTTGCCCTGCCTTATAGGAAGGATAACTTTCAAATAACTGCGCACAGTGGCATATACACATGTATATGGCTGTGTGTAGTTTTACCATAGCATTTTATAAGCCACATGTATCACATATGCACATATTAAAAAATATGTATATCTTTACCCTGCAACAAACATGCATATGTATGCTTACAGGCAAATATATACAATCCTGCTATCTACGGAAAACACCGTTTACTTGCCTTTACCCACGTAAGTCAGTTTAACATTTGGTTATCAGTTTATTCCTGGGAAGGACACAGCTTCCATGGAGACAACAGGATTCAACATTAAGGAACCAACTGGCAATGTTGGACTGCAAAGTCAGAGCTGGTTGAGATAGTGGCCAAGCTCCTTTTGCAATGCAGCGGCAATACATCATGGAAAAAAAAGTAGGAGTACTGGCAGATTCACGTGCATTTGGTCGAACTGAAGGCAGGTTTTCCTGCGATACAATCATCTAACCGAGTCATTCATTCCTGGTTTAAATGGCCTCCAAATGATTTTCTAAAAGCAAACCTTTGGAGGCCCTTTAAATAGAGTTGTCAGTGCACACCTTATAGTTTTGCCAACTTGTCATCATATTCTTTCTTCTGCTTCATGGAAAGTGTGATTCCATTGTTCAGACAACGAGGAGAAGTAAGAGCAGTCCAAGGCCAGTATGGATACAGCTGGCAGGAACGGAAAAAGGCATGTCAGTCCAGGGCCTAAATAAGACTTAAAGGGACAAGAAAAACATGCTCTGTTATAGACAGATGTAACAAATAGAAAAAAATGAGTATTTTCTAGGGCTGACTAAAGACATTTTTCCAATTTCTTGGAGAAGCACAAGAAAACTGGCCATGTTTTTCTCATATATGCAGCAGGAGAAGAAAGGTGTAGGGGCTGTCAGCTGGTTCATGTTTTTCAGACAGGCAGGTTTTGCCTCCCTGCTTGAGTGAGCTCTCCCTGCTTGAGTGAGTCACAGTCCTGCAGTTCTGAAACAAAAAACCAAACATGTGAACTACAAGTCCATGCAAGCAACCTTGTAAACCTCCTCCCTGCCTCAGAACTGGATCAGCCTGGCAGGAAAAGAATCAGCCAGCTGGCGGAACTGGAAAAGAGCAGCGATAGGAGTGGAAGGTCGTGATCCTAGTGCTGGAGATAAAATCCAAATCACAACTGTTCCAGGCACAACTGCATAGCTTGAATACAGATGAGAAAACTGTCCTGCATTTCCCATTCCTTGGGGGTTAGCTGGCACTCTCTCTAACATTTTTTTTCAGGTAGTTGAAATAATTATCATAACAACAAAAAAAAATAGGTCAAAGTCACAGAGCAGCACAGATAGGATGTTGGGAATTTAAAAAAAACTATGAAGGTAGAGACTGGAAAAGAAAATGGCTTTAACTTCCCTCATCATTCAGGCCTGAGAGGGGAAGGCAGTTTTGCTTTTTTATTCCATTTATTCTTGGAGAAAATATTTTAGATTTTTTTAGATTTTTTTTTAATATTCCGCTTTTCACACTTTTTTTCAGCGCTTCAAAGCGGATTACATTCAGGTACTGTAAGTATTTCCCTATCCCCAGAGGGCTTGCAATCTAAGGAGTAGATTTTAAAATGTTGCGTGCGCTACCCGGCGCGCACACATGGATGTCCAATTTTATAACATGCGTGTGCAGGTGCGCGCATGTTATAAGATCGGGGGTCGGGCACGCAAGGGGGTGCACAATTGTGCAACTTGCGCTCGCTGACACCCGTGGCCTTCCCCCGTTCCCTCCCAGGCCCCTCCGATTTCGGAGCGGCCTCGGAGGGAACTTTCCAACCCCTAACCTAATCTCCCTTCCCCCTTACCCTCCCGCCTCCTAGCCCTATTCTAAACCCCCCCCCCCCCCGACCTTTATTTTACCTGTTGTGCCTGCATCCGGCAGGAGCAAGTTGCGCGCGCCGGCAGCCTGCTGGCATGCGATCCTCTGACACAGCGGCAAATGGCCGCTGTGCCAGAGGCCTCTGGCCCCGCCCCCGAACTGCCCCAACCCCTCCCTGCCCCTTTTTCGAAGCCTCGGGACATACGTGCGTCCCGGGGCTTTACGTGTGTTGCCGGGCCTTTCTAAAATAGGCCCAGCACGTGTAGGCTTTTTAAAATCTACCCCTAAGTTTGTACCTGAGGCAATGGAGGATAACTTCAGAGTTATCTGAATAAATGCCTCTGAATATGGCCTACCAAAGAGTATAAGTACTGTCAGGACCATACACAATTAACATACCAAAAAAGGCAGATCTAAAAAAATGCCCCATGCATATTTTACTGTCTGCTTCAGCAGAGTCAATTATTCTAAATTAAGCAAGTATGTTTATATAAGACAAATGCAGGTCAGATGATCTCAGTCACAAAAATAACAACTCTAGTTTAATCAATGAATTCAAATTATATCTCTTCACTTTTCAATAGTTAAATTAATTCCACTTGGATACAGTATATTGATTCTGTATGTTCACATCTTTTTCTTGCTATAGTCATGAAGCTGACATATTACCATCTCATTTCAATCTACAGATGTTGTCAATTGCCATGAAAGAAAAATGCAGAATATGCCTTTTATCACATTTGATAGAGCACTTAACAACTGCAGGCATAAGATCTCATCTAATTGAACTCAAATGTTCTTTTATCCTAATTTATATAGTCCTTGTAATACATCCGACATATCTGAACCCACAAACACAAAATAAAATACAATGGCCAATCAATTTTGTCAAACAGTTAATATCTTCATTAACATAACTTACCCTCTTTGCATCTGATCTTTCAAAAGCTTTCCTGATCATCATAAACTTGCAGAATGTGCAATATCCACATTTAAATGAATTATTTGAAGCCTTTAAACATGAAATTCCATTCCATGGACCATTTTTAGAAATTTCACTATATACCAAAACATCTTTAACATTTTTAGAACGTCTGTAAACTGCTGGTGGTTTAGATGACATATACTTTTAATAATTGATCCAATAACAATGTAGACCGATACTTTTTTTCTAAAACAGAAGAGAATGTCTTAATTTGTCTACAATATCTAGTTACTATACAAAATGTTATTATATCACTATAATTTGATCTGGATTTCTTCAGTGCCTTCCCCCACCTACACACAAGGAAAAGGAGTTTGGTGACCCCAACATAATACACACCAGCCCCTCTCCCCTGAGACAAGAATGATGTCAGATGTGAGGGACTCAGTGGCCCTACCATAATAGCCCTCCGACACAAGACAAATGACAAAGGCTCACCAACCCTAACATAACATCCCTACCCCACCCTGACCCAAGAACAATGACAGGGTATCGGTAGCCTCAAAAGCCCCATACTATCCCTGAACCCAAGAAACAAGAGGTCTCCATGTCCCTTCTGTTCCCCAGCAGGAACACCCCATCCCTTACTTCCTAGCCTTTTCAATGAGGATGAAATGAAGACTGGGGTGGAAAGAGCACGAGTTCCTTCTCCCTCGTTGCAGCCAACTTAAAAAATGGGGCTTGCTGACCTTCCTCCCCCAGGATCCATAGTCCCCCTCTGTCAACCCACTCGCTCTATCAATCCCTCCCAGCATTCCCCTTTCATTTTTGCCCAATGTTCCCCCCCCCCCTCTCTCTCTCTCCACCTGTGCACAGCAACCACTCTCCCTTCTCCATCGCCCCCTATCTAGCAGATTGCAAATCCCTGGGGAGCCTAGTCTCTTTTTACTTAAAATCTTCCTTCTCCTCCTACCAGTGGTAGCTCTCTGGTACAAAGTGGCATAGTCATGAGTAGGCTTGGATGGACTATAGCCTACCCACTTTAGGTTCAGGTCCACCCAATAAGGGCTGTCTGAAACAAACAAGGCCTGAAGAATGAGCAGTGGCTGAAGAAGGAGTGAGCCCAAAGCAAGGCCACCACGGAAGCCCATCTCTCGATGCAAAATACTGGGAGGCCCCCCTCTTGCTGCTGGACTGCTGCCATCATCTTAAATTTGTTCAGTTCCTAGTTAAGTTTTAGGTTGCTATGGGTGTAGGACTACATACAATTAGAGTCCTTTAAATGTATTAGAGTATTCACTATATATCTGGTAGTGACCTACAAGGGAATGATCAGCTCTTGATAAAGTGTGGGGAATTTCTGAGTTTAAGTTAAAAGGCTGATTTAAAAATTTTTTTTCTTTAATTGTGAAAGTGACACCTGCCTATAAATTAAAGGATGAGCTAAGAGTGGGTGGGAGAGAAATACAAACATACAAACATATTTGTTGCCTGCCTTTCTGACTACCTATTTAAAACAAAAACACACAAACTTCTGTTTGTTGCATTATTCTTTCTACTAATTTAAAACAAAACACACAAACATACTAAATAATATATCCCAATAGTTTACTTCTCCTCAATACTGTTAAGTTTTAAAAATTTCTCCAAGCACTACTTACTGATTCTTTCCAGCGACCAGCAAGGTGATCCTCTCTTCTCAGTGTTCCCAATAGATGGAGTCTTTTATTTTGCTGAGTTGACTCCAGAATTTGAATATAGATTTGTTCATATTGGGTTGTAATGTGAACTGTCATAGTTTTGCTCTGCACACGCTCTTAAGATTATTGCTGTTTTATTGAAACTATGATGATCTCTGCCTTTCTGGGAAGAGGATTCATGAAAGAATACATTGATAGTTATTTTATGACATGATTGATTGAATCTGTTCTTTGCTTTTTTCATGATATGTATTTATAAACTGCAGGACATATAAAATAAATTAATAAGGATGAATAAGGAATTTTTAATGTTGGTAAGTGCTTGAAATAATTGAGTTAAAATATTCTAAAAAGTTTCACTCCTGATGTGTAACGGCTTTTGTAGACTACTTAGAAACCCATGGTAGGGTGCAGGCTAAGGCATTATTTATCAGTAAGAGTACAACACTAGTAGGGTTCAGACCTGTATGCCTACAGCCATCCATGTTAAACTTAGGCCCGCTCAAAAAATCTGTTCTGGCTATGCCACTGCTGGTACAGTGACAGGTCAGGCAGTATTCCCTCTCACAAAAAGCAGCTCCATAAGACATTCCTCTCCATGCCAGAATAGGCACACACAACTCTTCTCCCCACTCCTTACTTCAGCTGCAGCAGGTTAACAAGAACAATGGCTCCTCTACATGACTTGGTGGCTACATAAACTCAGCATCTGTGCCTTCTCATAACCCTGTGCCGCTGCCTGCTTTTCAGCAACGGTTTCAGGTGGAGGGAGAGGTGTGAAGCACTGCAAAACTACACAGCATGTTGGCAGGTAAGCAAGAGGAGTCTGTCTCTCAGCATCATTTTGGTGCATCTGGCCACTCAGTCTAGGAAAGGACTAGGAGGGCCTGCTGCAACACCCTGTTTCTAAAAGCAGAGATACACCCCTAGGCAGGTGTTTGCACAGCCTAGTGAAAAATTGGATTCTGGATCTTTTACCTTCAAAAGGTGTGTGCAATGTAAATTATCTTAGCCTGTATATAGTATCTTCCTTACAATAAGGTCTCATGCAAAAAAAAAAAAAAGTTAGCATGGGCTCACTTTAAAATCAAATGACCCAATGCAAAATGATTTTGCATGCTCATGTAAAAAAAAATATAAAAATTACTGTGGGTGTGCTGTAATTGTACACAGATTCGCAAAAATGCACTGATCCATAATATGACTCTTGCTGACTTCCAAGAGCATATAGCTAAGCCTGATCCAAAGGGGTTTCTTATCAGTGCAATGGGAAGAAGTGGAAGACCACTAACTCCTTCAGGTGAGGAGGTCGAAGGAGAGGGAGAAAGTTCCAGAAGGCTAGAAAACTGAAATGAGTAAAAGAGTGGTGTCAGAGGATGTGGATGGGGAGAGAAGGGAGCACGCAAGAGGGAGACACAGGGAGGAATCTGGCCGTCCTGACTCAGAAGGCCAGAGTTCCCTTCGAAAGAACAGTGAGTAGAAAATTAGATAATTTTTCCTTTTCTCTGGATTCTATTAAAGGACAAGTATCTGTTTCTTAAGTAATTGCCGATGACCATGATAAGAGACTTAGAACTCTGGAATCTCATGACCTAGTTACTCAAGAGTTCATTTCTGCTTCTATGGAGCACTGTTCCATTATACATAGACCTCTTGATCTATGTATAAGGTTTCTTTATCTTCGTTTTTTGAATTTTCTTTGTACCTCTTTGAGGAACTTACTCTGTAATACATGAAGGAAATTGTATGCATTTCTGATGAATACCTGACCTCCTTTAACAAGGCAGATTATGTATCAACTGAAGAAAAAAGATGATATTTCACAGGTTTCTTCTGATACCTTTAAGTTAACTAGTTTTCTAGAAGAGTTTGAGAATGTGGTTAATGAACGTGCAACTTTATTGAGTTCTTGCTCCTCTGAAACAGATAAGAATTAATTAATTAATTTATTTTATTTTATTTGAGTTTTTTCTATACCGGCATTCACGGAGTTCGTATCATGTCGGTTTACATAAAACAAGGGGTGATCAATTAATTATAAACGTACATAACTATAACATGAGTATACATTTACAAAATATAATTATAACAAGTGCGCAGAAAAAGCAGTTACAATAAAACAAGGATGGTTCTAACTGGGAGTAGAAGAAGAGGATGATAGAAGTTTAACAAGAAGTTTAACAAGAAGTAGAACGTGCAGTGGTTGGTAAGTCTGTATCAGTTTATTGGGTGATAATCATGAGGTTATTTTTTTTTAATAATAAAGATGCCCTTTTTATGGGTCAGAAGATACACATTTCTCTTGATGTCTGTAGACAGATTCAAAATAGACGAGCTTTTCTTCAATTAAGAGATACTGTCTTGAGTTTAGGGGAGGAGAGGTTTTTTTCTTGGCTATCCAGCCAAATATTTAATTAAATTGGATGGAAACAGGTACTCTTTTTTTGAACCCAATCATTTTAATGTATTATTAGATAGTGGGATTGCTATGAATCCAGCCTGAACTCCAGAGCCTTCATGATTTGCTGTGATGCGGTTGTTTATATTGAATTGCAGGTTTTTTTCCTCTTTTTTGTTTACCTTGTTTTGAAATTGTTCTATTGGGTCCTTCATGCCCCTTAATTGTGGTTTTGCAGTAAGACTGCAGTATATTTGTTTTCTGTTATTCTTTTGTAATTTATATAAGCTGCTTTGTCCTAGTTACTGTCAAGCTTATTTTTTGAAACCAACAAATGCAGAGTTAAAACAAAATTGCTGCTCACTGGATATTTGAAAAAAAAAAAAAAAGTAGTGGGCCATAGCAGCACACCCACCTCAAACCCCCCTCCCCCCCCCCCATTTATTTTTTAAAAATGTTTATTTATCTTTTCTTTATTTAACTAATGCTTTTTTCATTGGTAGTGCAAGGCGAGTTACATTCAGGTACTGTAGGTATTTCCCTGACCCCAGAGAGCTTACAATCTAAGGGCCTCATTTACTAAGCATTTTTCAAAGAGACACAGAATGGCAGCAATGTCTTAGTAAATCAGGTCCTACCTTTGTAGCAGGCCACCCTCCTCCTAAATTTTAAAAAGAAAATGTTGTGGCCCATAGTGATCCTATCCCACCCCTTAAATAATTTTAAAAAAACTGCAGCAGGCTATAGCAGCCACTCTAACCCTTTGAAAATCTGCCCCAGAGTGTACTGTTTGATGCCCTCTTCCCAACCGAATTTCTTATGTAAAAATAGAGGCCAGAAGCCACCCAGCAAAGTCTCCCGGGTGTAGGGAAGGGAAGCAGGGATACATTTAGGGAAAACATCTTGAGTGACAATATTAGTCTGGAGAACCTCAGAAATAAATAATTCCTGACATAAAAGGTTTAACAATTTTATTTTACTAAAAGAAGAGAGTTAGGAATTATTTTGCAATAAACAATATAACAAGATCTTTCAACAAGAAGCTTTGAAACAATACTCTAAAATGACTTTTTTTTATAGGTATATTTAGACAAGAATTTGAAATTTTACCAGATTCCAACCTTTTTCTTTTTTAGCACAGAGGCCCCCCCAAGCTGGCCAAAAGTTCCGTTTGGGTCCAACGAGGGTCCCGGAGCGGACGCGCGGTGAATCACGTGACGCCGCCACGTGCTCCTCGCAAAGGAATACAGGAATGGCGTCCTGACTCCCTGCTGGACCACCAGGGAGTTTTGGTAAGTCTTGGGGGGGGGGATTAAGGAGGGTGAGGGGTTTAAATTTTTATTTAGGATCAACGATCGCGATTTCCAACTTATTCAACATAGCTATGTTGAATAAGTTGGAAATCGCGATCGTTTTCGCCTCATCACTTTTTTAAGTTAAAAAAAAAAAAAAGTTGCGTTTTACATATGCGGTCAAAACGAATGCACACCCCTATTAAATGCTGAATCACCCAGTTGCTTAATAATCGAAGGGCATTGTACAAGACTTCTGAGGTCTTTTTCCTTCCATTCACACTTATACAGGTTTCTTGTAAGTAGAAGGGATGGTCCCCTCTCCTTCCCCAGCAGGGAGGAGGGACAAGATAATTCCCTCTCTCCCCATTGCCTGTGGAGGTACGCCACCTTTATCTAGCTTGGCTACGGTGCAGTTTTTTGGAGCTTGTAGTGAATTAATGAGTAATAAGTGCTGCTAGGTTCTTATCTTCCCACTACTAGCTTCGCTACAAATGTCTTGCTGGAGCTGAGAAAAGTTCTGCTTGGGGAGTTTAGGGCATGGGTAGGGGTTCTTACTTCTGGATGGGTGGAGAGAGAGGAGTTTAGAAGCATTGTTGCCTGGGCTTAGTTTTCAATTAGGCAGGCAGGTGGGGAGGAGGGGGAATATTGTGTGCAGGTAGTAAAACTGTGCCCCTAGACTCCCCGTGATTATGCCACCATGGGAGAAACTTATAATTAGCTTGTTTCCACAGAATCAAGATTCCTGAAAGCTTTCCCACCCCTTAATTCAATTTTTTTTCAGTCTCTGCTTCTGCTCCAGCCCTCCTCTGGTAATCAGCCTGCAGGAAGCCCTCTTCAGTCCTGAACAAGAGGATGGGGTCTGAAGGAACTGTCAGAGAAAGCAGTCAGAATGTTTGATCCCTGAAAGACCTCTTATATCCTTATCAAACCAAAGATCATTTTGACATAATTCCTGGATGACGTCCCTTTAGACGAATTTCATCTTGGCTCTTGCACCAGCATGTGTGACCAATCATGTGCCATTTACAAAGACCAGGATGTGTTTTTTGAAGTCTGCAACTGCCGGTGTCTTACAGCTGGCAAAGAGGGCATTAGTTTCAATTCATAGAAACTTTGAAGACTGTCAATACTGTTGACAAGTTTCAAACTTATGCTAATACAATCCTTTTTTGTATTTCTTACCATGCATCCAATATTACGTGCACATATCTTTCTGTGTAATTAACAGCATGATAAACTTCTGATGTTCAGGGCATTTTAGCATACAGAAGCTCATAAACCTTGAAAGATGACAAGGACTTTCTCAAGAAAATATAAAAAGAATGGTTGCACAATTTCAATTTAAAAAAAGTAACATTTCACAGTTAAAGTTTGTTATATATGTCAACTCAATTGTTGAATTTTGACCAGGTACATTTTTTAGTTCTATATAGTTTAAATATTATTTAAAACATACAATGAGAATGGTTTCAATAAGAATTTGACTTTTTTTTTTGTATACCCAGAGATATGAATCTTTATGCAAAATTATGCAAAATTGTGGTCAGGGTTAGCAAATTCTAGGGGCATGTTTTTCAAAATTCTGCAGCAAATATTAACTGATTAATGTAAATAGTTATCTAGAGACAATTATTTTTCTATAAAACATGAAAAAAAACATAGAAAGAAAAAGTCTCTTTCTGGTTTTCAGTATATTAAGTTATACCATTTTTCTATATGTTATATGTGACCCATGGATTTTCTTGTCCTACTTCCATGGAAGGATGCAAGTGTGTTTACATACAATTAAGTGGTAGTTTAGTGGAGGCCCCCTGTTTCCCTGAGCTTATATTATATGGTACTTAGAACTATTTGTTTGTATTCTCCCTCTGAGAATATACTAAGAATGAGTAAAAAGTATATGTAATATGTGTTTAACTTTGTTATGCTTCATGTAAGTGCACCTCTAATGGGATGACCTCCCCTTTTACTGGTCAGTGCTCCCTATGTGGGTATTAATAGTGGTTGTGTTTGCTTCCCTATTCTGTGGGTTTGGGGCCTAATATGCCCAAGTTTCAAGATCTCCCTCCCTGGAGATCACTGTAGGTTTGGTTAAAGTTAATGACCTGTGAGATGGTCTCTACATATGGGTGGTCCTCTGCTGCCATGCTTTGGTAAGTTTCTATCTGATCCCAAGAGGAGATCAATAATCAGATATTATTAATTGTATTTTGTAAAATGTAAATATATGGCATTGCAAGATATTTTCTATTTCTATGCTGGCCATATCAATTTCCCTTGGGTTAGTGCACCCCAAGTGGTTGGGACATTGTAATATACTGCAAATGTTAAATGTGATTTTGAGAATGTTATAGTATGTTTTAAGAAAAAATATTACACCATCATCCTGGCTCAATTTTTTTTTTGTAGTAATGGGGGAGTCTGACGGGGGCTATGCTCATCACTATTTCAATCCTCACCAGATTTTTCCAGCTATGGGCAATGGGAGCGATAATTTGCAATTTTGGAACTTTCCCTTGCATTAACCCCACCTCTTTTGGGGAGGCTTCTGTGTGATACAAATATCCTCATGAGCATACTCAGTGTTATATTCTGGTATGTTTGTAGACCCTGGATCGGGGTGAGAACTGACTCTACCCACAGGGTGGAGCCCTGTGGGGACTCACCACGATAGGTGTGGCCTTAGCTGAGATGGGCACAACAGCAATAGACTTTATTATACTGGAAATGTAGAGGATCCCACCAAGTGGGATAGATAGACACAGTCCAGAGATATGGGTGGCTCGTAGATGATATCCCCAGTAGTGGCCCGCAGCGTGGGGTACGCCGAGGATCACAGGAGAATGTTGAGAGTACAGCAGGAGGTCAGCGGAGCTGAAGAGCAGATGGTACTCACTCTGAAGTGTGCAAGGAAGGTTGCTGAGGCGATCATGGTAGTGGCCCGAGGCACACCGGAGGTTCCGTTAGCAGAAGGTAGCGAAGTCACAAGACTGAACCAGACAAGCCCAGAGTAGGAGAGATTCCAGGCAGGTGGGCCCTCCGAGCAGCGGATAGCCAGAATGTGACAAGGCCCCCGAGGAGCGGGTACCTACAGCATTCAAGTCTCTGGTCAGAAACGAGTTCAGCATAGCGAAGCAAGCATCTCTGGAGGAGTGGAATTCAGCAGGAAGGAAGTCCTTGTTAACTCGTAGGTAGCTCAGACCGGCTGTCTCAAATACATGCAGGCAGATGACGTCATGCGGAGGGGACGCCCCCGAGGTTCCCGCCATGACGTGTATAAGATTGGGCCTGAGCGTACACACGTGTCTTAGGTAATACCAGATTCAAGATGGCGGATGGGATTGCCCATGCTGTCTCAGGAACGCTGAGGAGAGCAGCATGAAGAGGCAGAGGTCACCAATTGTCTGAGAATTACTGGTGAAGGCAAAAAGGAGGTGAGCAACAGAGGTCGCAGCCGTCTGCAACCGACGGGCGCAACACTCAGTCAGAGGGCAGGCATTACTTTAAGAAAGAAGGTGTGACAGAGATTCCTGTCTAGGCCCCTCAGACCTGGAGAAGATAGGGAGAAAAGTGGGCATGGAAATTTGTGAATGATCATAGCCTCACCCTTTGGGGTTTTGATTGGAAGAAAAGGAGTCTGCGTTAGATTTGAAGAAGATTTTTGGACTTTCAATTAACCAATCTGGAAGGTAGGTCTCTCTGCTCCCCCATATCTGGAAAGGCTGAGTCGCCGATCTTTAAGCCCATTCTGCAATGCAAAAGCAAGAACAAGGAGATATATACTTTTACTTTGTAGACCAAAGTGGACTCTGCCTTTTTAATTTTGCTTCTGGCACTTGTGTTTGATGTTATGTTTCAGTTGTTAGTGTGGTTACCCCTGCACCTAAGTGGCACCCCAGAGTACAGAGGCTTGGAGCTGTGAAGTTTATCTTCCTCCTTCCGCCGGATGAACCCCAGTAAATGTAGCTCCCTGAATGCAGCTAATAACCCAAACAGGGACCCCGCTACACCAGGGTTAGGTTTAGGGTTCAGGTTAGGAAGTACAATCACTAATTCAACAACAGGCGGTTCAGGTGCTACCACATCATTGATAGCTCCAGGGATTTTATTCCCAATACTTCCTCATCCCCCCAAAAAGTGAAGGGTTGCGTCCAACTCTAGACCTCCGAGCCCTGAATAAATTCATTCGGTGGGAGAAATTCAAGATGACTGCTCTGAAAACCATTTTACCTTTTCTACAACCCAATGACTGAATATGCTCCTTAGACCTGAAGGATGCATAAGATCACATACCAATACACCCCTCTTCCTGGCATTACCTTTGTTTTCAAGTCAGCACCCAACACTGTCAGTACAAGGTTCTACCATTTGGCCTTTCTTCGGCACCCAGGATATTCACAAAATGTCTAGCAGTAGCTAAGGCCCACCTTTGGAAACAAGGAATAAAGATTTTTCCTTACCTAGATGATCGGCTACTTGTTGCACCAAATCTAAAACTGATCCG
The DNA here is from genome assembly GCF_901001135.1 of Rhinatrema bivittatum. Classification (NCBI taxonomy): domain Eukaryota; kingdom Metazoa; phylum Chordata; class Amphibia; order Gymnophiona; family Rhinatrematidae; genus Rhinatrema; species Rhinatrema bivittatum. The sequence continues at coordinate 13,742,085 of NC_042627.1, forward strand.
TGGCCACCAAATTCAGACAATAACTTGCTTGGAAAGCCTAGGCTTTATAATAAATTATGAAAAGTCACATCTTGACCCTTCTCAAACCCTATAATTTATAGGTGCGATTATAAACATGCTCCTGCCACATTCCACAGCTCGGCAAGTTCTCACCCTATTGGATCACCTGGCAGCAGCGATGTATGTAGTCCCTCATACATGCCTTCACATGTGCCGTATGCAGTGAGGTCTGAAATTCCAGTGGTATCAACGCTTCCACCCCATGTCGAGACTGCTAACTTTGATGCAGCCAATGATATCAGATGTGAATTGGTGGCTGAGTCCAGGTGACTTACAGTTGGTAGCACCTTTTCGAATCCCGACTCATCAGGGCCTTTGGTCCCCCAGCGAGAAAACATTCCAGATCAACCTACTAGAACTAAGTGCCATACAATATGCCATCCGTTCCTTCTACAACACAAAACAGTAATGGTATACATGGACAATCAGGTGGCCATGTTCTACATAAACAAGGAAGGCGGGTCCAGTTCCAAGATACTATGCAAGAAATCAGTATTGACACAGGAATGAGCGCTAGCTCACTCGATACGACTGCAGGCAACCTACCTGCCAGGAATAAGAAATATGGAGGCTGACTGCCTCAGCAGAATCTTTCACATCCATGAATGGGAACTGCATCAGGACATGGCATCCTCTCTATTCCAAAGTTGGGGAAAATCCCGCATAGATCTCTTCGCCACAGAGTAGAACACGAAGCTGCAGGAGTTTTCCTCTCTGTATCCAAGCAAACAAAGAGTAGCTCAAGATGCTTTTCTGTTCAAGTGGAAGGGGAACCTATTGTACTCTTTCCCTCCAATCCCATTAATAGCTTGAGCGATCTAGAAATGAGTCACGAATGAGTCAGATCTCATCCTCATAGCACCAGCGTGGCCCAGGCAACCCTAGTATGCTTACCTCATGCACCTCTCCATACAACAGCTGGTCCTTCTTCCAAACAGAACGGACCTTCTAACGCAGGAGGAGGGAACACTGCATCACCCCATACAAGACTCCCTTCACTTCACAGCATGGAGATTGAAAGGGAAATACTGAGCCATCTTCCTATTCAGACATTCAGGACATTCTTATCTCTTCAAGAAGACCATCCACAAGAAAAACTTATGCAGCTAAATGGCATAGGTATCACCATTAGTGTATATTGGTTGCACTTGACACTTTTCATTCTTCACTGGAACAGATACTTAAATACCTTCATTTACTGTTCATTTCTGGGCTAACAGTTTCCTCCATAAGAGTGCACCTCGGTGCCATAGCAGCATACCATCCTTCTATAAAGGGAGCCTCCATATCCAGGCACCCCCTCGTATCTCGTTTCATGAGGGACACCTTGAGGCTCTGACCACACAGTCAGCCATACCTTGGGACCTAAATGTGGTTTTGGAAGCAATGATGCTCCCACCTTTTGAACCAATGCAAACATCTTCATTGAAATTTTTCACATGGAAAGTATTATTCCTGGTAGCAATAACCTCGACTTGATGAGTCCGTGAACTTCAAGCACTAGTTCACTATTCTTCTTACTTACGGACTCATCCATCCTTCCTTCTGAAGGTAGTTTCAATTTTTCATTTGAATCAAACCATAATATTGCCAACTTTCTTCCCTAAACCACATTCAAACAATTGGGAAGCTCTACTGAACACGATAGATTGTAAAAGCGTGTTAGTCCTTTGCGTGAAGTAGGATAACACTCCAAAAAGACACTCCCAACTCTTTCTTTCCTTCAACATGAATGCTTCTGGATTACCAGTGACTAAATGGACACTAGCAAACTGGTTAACTCAATGCATCTACTTCTACTATTCTACCAAATCCAAGGGTTTAACTTCAAAGGTCAAAGCCCACCAGTTGAGAGCTTGTCTGCTTTGATCACCTACCTTAGACTGGTGCCTATTCAGGACATTTGCAGAGCAGCAACATGATCTTTGCTACATTCCTTCACCTCTCATTACTGCCTCCAGCACCATACCAAGTCGGATGCATTCATGGGGCAGGAGATACTGCATCATGCCACTAATTCTTAACTGTCCACACTTTGCAGGGATATGCTGACAGATTATCCTACATATACCCAAACATATAAACAGTTTCTGATAGAATATCCTGTGTTTCATCTCCCTAGATAGGTTCTGGGAAAAATAGTGGAAACTATTCTAAAGATCAAAATCATGGAGCATATACAAAGACATGGTTTAATGGAACACAGTCAACATGGATTTACCTAAGGGTAGTCTTGCCTCACAAATCTACTTCTTTTTTTGAAGGGGTTAATAAACATGTGGATAAAGCTGAACCGGTAGATGTGGTGTATTTGGATTTTCAGAAGGCGTTTGACAAAGTCCCTCATGAGAGGCTTCTAAGAAAACTAAAAAGTCATGGGATAGGAGTCTATGTCCTTTCATGGATTGCAAACTAGTTAAAAGACAGGAAACAGAGAGTAGGATTAAATGGCCAATTTTCTCAGTGGAAAAGGGTAAATAGTGGAGAGCCTCAGGGATTAGCACTTGGACTGGTGCTTCTCAATATGTTTATAAATGATCTGGAAAGGAATATGACGAGTGAGGTTATCAAATTTGCAGATGATACAAAATTATTCAGAGTAGTTAAATCACAAGTGGATTGTGATAAATTGCAGGAGAAGCTTCCGAGACTAGAAAATTGGGCATCCAAATGTCAGATGAAATTTAATCTGGACAAGTGCAAAGTGTTGCATATAGGGAAAAATAACCCATGCTATAGTTACACAATGTTAGGTTCCATATTAGGAGTTACCACCCAGGAAAGAGATCTAGGTGTCATTGTGGATAAATCATTGAAATCGTTGGCTCAGTGTGCTGTGGCAGTCAAAAAAGCAAACAGAATGTTAGAAATTATTAGGAATGGTTGAATAAAACGGAAAATGTCATAATCCTCTGTTTCGCTCCATGGTGAGACCGCACCTTAATTACTGTGTACAATTCTGGTCACCGCATCTCAAAAAAGATATAGTTGCACCGGAGAAGGTACAGAGAAGGGCAACCAAAATGATAAATTGGATGAGCAGCTCCACTATGAAGAAAGGCTAAAGAGGTTAGGGCTGTTCCGCTTGGAGAAGAGACGGCTGAGGGGGATATGATAGAGGTCTTTAAAATCTTGAGAGGTCTAGAATGGGTAGTTGTGAATCGGATAATAGAAGGACTAGGGGGCACTCCATGAAGTTAGCAAGTAACTTGTTTAAAACTAATCGGATAAAATTCTTTTTCACTCAATTCACAATTAAGCTCTGGTATTTGTTGCCAGGGGATGTGGTTAGTGCAGTTAGTGTAGCTGGGTTTAATAAAGGTTTGGATAAGTTCTTAGAGGAGAAGTCCATTAACTGCTTTTAATCAAGTTGACTTGGGGAATAGCCACTGCTATTACTGGCATCAGTAGCGTAGGATCTACTTAGGTTTTGGGTATTTGCCAGGTACTTGTAGCCTGGTTTTGGCCTCTGTTGGAAACAGGATGCTGGGCTTCATGGACTCTACTCTTGGTCTGACCCAGTATGGCAATTTCTTATGTTCTTATAAAGCTTTTTCAGCGGGTAAAAGCTGCTTACCTGCAAATAAAGACTGGCTGAAAATTGTTTCCCTTTCCCAATGCAGGTAACCCACTTAACTGTGCCAAAAATGGGCAGGGGATGGAGAGTACATGTGAAAGCCCACATGTACTTTTGGTTGTGGTTAGTGCAGTTAGTGTAGCTGGGTTCAAAAAAGGTTTGGATAAGTTCTTGGAAGAGAAGTCCATTAACTGCTATTAATCAAGTTTACTTAGGGAATAGCCACTGCTATTAATTGCATCAGTAGCATGGGATCTTCTTAGTGTTTGGGTATTTGTCAGGTTCTTGTGGCCTGGTTTGGCCTCTGTTGGAAACAGGATGCTGGGCTTGATGGACCCTTGGTCTGACCCAGCATGGCAATTTCTTATGTTCTTATGGTATTTTTGTATCTCCTTCAAAGCAGGTGCAAATGTGCGGGAAAGGTTCAGGCCAGGTTCTCAGACCGGTGCATTTTAAAGGGAAACCCTGTATAGGGTTTTCCTTAGAAAAGGTGTTTAGAGTCCCACTGGTATAATGTACCTGTGGGACTGCAAGTCTCCCATGGGATTTCAAAATTGCCCGCTAAATGTTCCTGCAGACATGACATTTTTACATGCTGTTCTGTAGATGGAGCTGCATTCTTGTCATCATATTACCTCAGTTCTGCATCTCGAGTGTTACTCCTGCAGTGACATCACCGTGGCTCTGCATCTGGAGCTGTGTTTTTGCAGTAACATCAGAAGCCCAGCTCCTGCTGTTGCGGTCCCTCGGTAATCAATTACAAGCAGCAGGTTAAAAATACAGAAAAGAGAGACCTGATTTTTTTTTTCCTAAGCAAGCTTCTTGAGTAAACCTACAGCGTTCATTCACAGTAAGAAATTTGAACAAAAAAACAATGCAGAATCAGAATGGCCTTCCTTTAGTCCTCTAGACCCTCATTATGAGTCTATGCTAATCACTTGGTTCTGATTGGCTGCTACTTGGTAAAACTGAATTCATCCTCTGAATATTGTCACATTGAGTTCAGTTTCTCTGACTTGATTCCTCACTAGCTGTTCTCATTTGAATTCTAAACTTAATAATAACACTGATTTTTACCATTTCAGCTCTGTTCTAATCCTAATTATAATCCATGTTAACATGACCTTGTCAATAAATGTTGCCAGTTTCATAAATGCCTGGGATTTATATGACGAGGAAGGGCACATAGACTGTTATGCATCAGTGCTATTAGTTTGTCATTTACTATAAGTATGAATGGTTTATTTTGCATCCAGCCTGCATAACGGCGTTTAATAATTTAAATTTATATTGAATCATAGGGATTCACAGAATCATATGGACCTAAAAACTAAGGTTATTATTTTCTACCATCAATGTATAAGAGCACTGTTCATTTAATCCCTTTCGTCATAATCTTTCTATATTTTAAAAAAAAATGTGTTTTATTCTTTTGATTTCCATTATAACTATGTGTTACATAGCAGAGTAAATACTTTGGTGGGGTTTTTTTTAAGGACACTGTATCTGGTGCTGGTAATATCCATTTAAATATGTTTTCCCTCATCCTCACAGTTAATGCACAAATTCCTTATGGTTAATATAAATGGTTTTGACAGTTGCTCTCTTCTCTATGGTCTAGAGAACTTTTTTTTTTTATCAACCTTCCTCTCTTTGCTCTGATCACCTTTCCAGCCCCTGTTTCTTCTAACATCACTCTCCTCTCTTCTTGCCTTAACCCTCGATTTTTAACACAGTTCCCTCTCCTTGAATGCAGGCCCTCCTGTTTTTGGTATCTTATCTCTTATCTCCCACCCACCCCCTTCCGAGAGCTGGGCAGCCCTGAATGGGTCTTGTTATTATTATTATTCAAAATTGCATGGACAGATTGTTCATCGTTGGCAGTGGTCACTTTAAACAGCAGGGGAATTCGTATCCTTTGTGCTCCGGCTGTTGATTTTCAGTATCGCAATGAAAAGAAAAAAAAACCCAAGTACTTATTGATTCTCTCGTCTGGTGCAGTCAGGCCTCTCATTACGGCCCTGAAAAGGCTCATTTGCAGGCAGTTTAGAAATTCCATTTACCAGAGAGGAAAGCGCCCAGGGTCTCATCTCACACTCTGAGGTCCCATTGTCAGCTAATTGCTAAACTTTCCGAATTACTGGGGATTTGTTCTAAGCTGCACAACAAAGGGAGGCATGTGAAAAACAAAGTTTTTAGAATTTTTTTTTTTTTTTTATTATTAAGATGATCAGAAAGGTGAGACTTTCCAGAAAGATGCGAGGGGGGAGACCCTCTGTAATAGCAAGAATAGTTTGGGTTTAGATGTTCGTTTTCGACAGGCACAAGCAGAATCTCCAGGCACGCGCATCCTTCCCACTTTACTGAGAGGGGAGATGATGCATAGAGCAGCCTAGCAAGTAGAGGTGGCAGTAACCAAACAGGAAGGAGTCCTACCAAAATTTAAAGAGTGAATCATATCTGATACCACCGAGAGAAAAAAGTAGAGTCTAAGGCATGCAGCCTTGTGTGGCTGGATAACTTGCTACTTATCTGAATTATCTTCAGTATGGAAAAGAGTGATTAAGTATACGAGGTAATCTCAGGCAGAAATGCTCCCAATCGTGCCATTGGCAAAAAATTCTTACATTTTCTTCTTCTTTTTATCCAGAGATGGCCAATTGGCAAGTGAGTGGGCTGTGATATGACATAAAATGACATAAAAATTGAGCATATCTTTGCTCACATGCCCAATACATGCATTTTCATCTACGCTGATGATGTACAAATCATCATCCCCCTACAAAACTCCCTCTCAGAAACCCTCAATTTCTGGGAGAAATGCCTCAAATCCATAAACAACCTTCTCTCAACCCTCCAACTAGCCCTGAATTCTTCCAAAACAGAGCTACTACTCATAACCAACCATCAAACCCTGAAGTCCGCACTCGCAAGCGACCCTGCCTTCAACTCCTTTGCTACTCAACCCTGCGTACGAGACCTTGGAGTCCAAATTGACCAATCCCTAAACTTAAAAAAAATCACATTAATAAAGTACTGAAGGAAGGATTCTTTAAGCTCAACGCAATGAAAAAGCTTAAACCCCTCCTACACACCCATGATCTCCGTACTGTCATTCAGTCAACCCTCATATCCAAACTCGACTATTGCAACTCCCTACTCCTAGGCCTCCCCTACTCTACCATAAGACCATTACAAATGCTGCAGAATGCTGTAGCAAGAATCATCGCCCACAAACGTAAATCAGACCACATCACCCCTATCCTTAAAGACCTGCACCGGCTCCCCATTCCCTCCCGCATCCTCTTCAAAACATTGACTATTATTCACAAATCCATCTACTCGCACAATTCAAACTGGCTCGATGAACCCTTCCGTCATACACAACCCAACCATCCCACCCGATCCAACCGCCTTGGTATGCTCCAGATCCCCTCCCTCAAAAAAGCACATCTCTCCTCCACAAGAGATAGAGCCTTGTCTATTGCAGGCCCCACCCGCTGGAACAAACTACCTCCGAGCCTCTGTCTTGAACCCTGCCCAAAAAATTAAGAAAAAAAAACTAAAGACCTGGCTATTTAAACAGGCCTACCCAGAATAGGACCCCCCAGGAATGCTTGCTTACTCCCCCCAATTGTTACGACTCTGATATGACTTTCCCTTGCCACTCTGGAGAGACTCGCCCTGTTCCCATTTAACTCTCCTCTTCCTCTTAATTATTGACCCCCCTTTCCCTTTAACTCCTCCCCTCCTCATTTACCTAATGTTGATTTTCCTTGATCTTACCAACTCATATTTTAATCTTGTTACTTTAATTTGCAATGTTGTTTTTTTTACCTCCATGTAACGCATTATTAGTTAACTATCTTTCTTCCTTTCTGCCTCTTCTCCACCTAGTTATCGGGTCCCTCCCTGTCCCAGTTCTCCCCACCCTGTTCCATGTATTTTCATACCTCAGTTCTGATGTAAACCGATATGATGGTCACATGAATACCGGTATAAAAAAAAAAAGCAAGCTGTTAAATAAATAAATAAATACATTTATGGGTGCATGTGCGCAGCTTTTAAAATGTACTTGTCAGTTGTCAGCTTTCCTCTGACAGGCAGGTCCTCCAGTACTGATAGTAGGATACTGACTAGATAGTAATGCTATTTCCGCAGGTTCTTACTATCTGTCTGCTGTGTTGTGGTAATGTAATATTTTACTAGTCATTTCTTTGAAAAACCTGTGTATTTTTGAAAGAGGAACACAGGACGCTACCTACAAGACTTTCTGGGTGCGATATAATCAGTTGCACAGGGATCACTCTGTTACAGGGACATTGATCAAAAAATAAGTAAGGCAAACATCAAATGATTTGATATTACACAAAAATTGACTTATGTGCCTGATACTCAAATACTAATGTAAATAGTGTCTGTGTGGAGAAAAAAAAACCAGAATTACAACTCAGAACCAACTGACAGCCTATTTAGTGACCCTAAAAAGACAAAAAAAACCAGGAGAACCGAGAGAACTCTGCAGAAAAAAATCATGATCTGAAAAGGGACTCTCTGGGACACCATGATGCAGGACAGACAAACATGCTCAGTAGAACATGAAAACAACTTCCAGAAGCTCTGAAGTAATCTTCTCTGGCTGGGCTCCGTCGGATGATATCCCCTGCCTGGGAGGACTTCACATTCTGCTTGTCCTTGGAGAATGTGATTTTTCTCAGCATCACACAAATAGCAAGAGTGTTGAACCTATTCTCCACAGTCATTTTTATTAGCCTTCAGCTCTACCTAGAGTGCCCAGCTCCTCCATAATCTAGTGACAGGCAATTAGTTCATGCTTTGAGCTTGATTTTCTTGACCATTGTCAGGGCTGGCTTAACCATTAGGCCAACTAAGTATTCCCTAGTGCAGCAGCTTCTAGGAGTGCCAAAGAGCGGTTGCAATCACAGCAAAACAAGAGTACTGTTTTGGTATGGCAGGTCTGATATATGGATTGAGTGTCCTTTTTGCAGGGTGATGAGTTACTTCACAAAGTGCCTGGTAATGAAGGGATTGTGTGTCACTGTTACTGAGGTGACACCAGAATTTGACATTGTTTTTGTACGGTGAATAGTAAGGGGAATCACAATGAGAAAGTGAAAGATGATCTCACATTTAAGATTTGGAAAAAACAAGAGGCAACCTGCAACTGTACAAGCAGAGAAATAGACCAGCACTAATCTAGCAAAAGTATAGTGTATGAAGATGTCAGCAAGCTTGATGGTGGCAGTAACATTTTAGTCGCCACAGAGTGACTAAATTACACTATTATTTTCAAAGAACGGTGTTTTCACACAGAAGTGTCCTTTTAGAAAATGTCCTGTTCAATGTGCAGGTAAACCTCTATATGTCCATTTATCTGGACTGAGCGGCGGCATTCCTGGGGACAGAGCTGGGAAAGGGTTTGGATTTACCCACCACCAGTATGTGCCTAATCTTTTTAGGGAAAAAGTTGTGCACAACAAATAGCAGGAGCAACCTGCGTGGGATAGATTCAGTGGGATAATGTTTAGAGCGGACTGATGCGTGCGAGTCCGCTCTGAAAATTGTTACAGCTTTCATGGGTTTTTGCCAATTTCCACACGTGCACTGTTGGAAAATGACTCCTCCCACAGTTCCGCAGTTTCTGCCCTCCCAAGTTTTACTTTCATATTGGAAGTTAGTTGCTCAGTCCCAGTTTAAGCAGGGATCTTCTTCTAGCTTTGTCCCACTCCCAGATGGCACCTAATTAATCCTTAGGCAACTGCAGCTTTTTAACCTCTGCCAATGGTTTACAATTAATTTTGTCAGTTTGAAAACCATGGCCTCATCCAGGCACCAAAAGAGTTCAACAAAACTACATCTGTGATGGCGGATGCTCTTATAAGGTTTATCTGTTCTGCTGGACATGGGAAATTATGCAGATTTTATCTGGTCCTTATCAACAGGGCACACAGTAAGTAACGTTTTCAGTCAACCTCCATTAGTTAGTTTACTTTCAACATTTTTTTTAAACTTCCAAAACCAGGAATGAAAGAAGTTGGCATAAAATCCTTTTATTTTTAGTTTTGGTGTTGTGCTATTTTGATTTCCAAAAACATGAGCATATTTTCAAGTCTGGATATATGGAAAAATGTTTCCTTCTGAAGTTTAAAAGTCTTCAAGTGAAACCTGTGGTTTTACTGCTGCGGAAATAGCCTGTGCAGTTTCAAAGTACATGGGTACTTTTACTGTCTATACTTTCTTAAAATTGGATAGCATAAAATATGTGCACTAAAAGAGCCTGTGTGCTTTGCAACTGCTATTTGTGCTAGCAGCTGGGGGGGGGGGGGGGGGGCACATAATAGTGCACATAGCTTTGAAAATCCCATGTACATGTGCCGTTTTACTCTCCCCTCCACCCATGAATCTCTCTTTTCAACCTAGCTATAAGCTGGAAGCCTGTGCACACTTTTAATTGGGCAGGGTGGGCAATTCTGAGACAAGCTCATTCACTTGGGTAAATTGCTGCTTTCGGTCTTTCAAGAGTAATTTTAAATTCTTTAAATCCTCAGAAGAGATGCACTCAACAGGAGAAATTTGACGAAGTAGCAGGACCTTCCAATCTATGGTTCAACGGACTATAAGCTTGCGCTTGCCTCAGCTAGAGTGAAATCCCCGTGGTCTAACCATAGGTTCTTTAGTAAATAAGTTAAATAGAGGCTTCCCTGGACCTAGCCAGTAGGCACTATAACTTCTTGCTTACCTGCATTTCTGACTTCGTGCCACTAGAGGGAACTGAATAATTTATACAACATCTTGAATCTTCTGAAAATCCCCATTACATTGAGAAACATCACGCATTGTACACTTATGATGTAGTTGGGCACATATTACAGCATGTTAGGTCAAAATATGTACATCTGTATGCCTTATTACTACCTACTATTATATAACATTTGTATAGCGTTACAAGATGCATGTAGTGCTATGCAGACACACAAAGACAGTCCCTGTTCCATGGTGCTTACAATCTAGTTGACAGACATTGAGGACAGATGAGTATGGACAAATGGAGAGGATCTGGGATCTTTGCCTTCTGAGCTTGTCTCAGAATTGCCCACCCAGCCCAATGAAAAGTGTGCACAGGCTTCCAGCTTATAGCTAGGTTGAAAAGAGAGATTCATGGGTGGCGGGGAGAGTAAAACGGCACATGTACATGGGATTTTCAAAGGTATAGTCTGTCAACTAGATTGTATAGTCATTTTGGAACATTGCATTTGGAACATAAAAAAAGTCGGCACGTAAGTTACACCAATTTTCAAAGCGGACTTTCGTGCATAAGACTACTTTGAAAATTAACCCCACCACAAGTTGCCCCTGCTAAAATATCCATAGAAATTTTTCTTGAAAATGTACACCCATACTTTTTGAATTCCAAAACTATGTACGTTAAATCCCAACCCCTCCCCAACTCTGCCACCAGAAATGCCTCTTTTCAGTCTGAGTAAACTTAGGCATGAAAAAGATACATGTGCGTGAGTTTAGCCGCGTATCAGACAAAAGGTGATTTCTGTGTGAAAAACATTCTTTTACCCCCAGAAGATCCATTGAGAATCACCTTCATAAATTCTGAGGGAGAAAACAGTCAGAGAGATGGGTGAGGGCTCTGGAGGGGGATGCAGGAAGAAGCATTTGCTTCTGCTAGTTAAGGTTGTCTATAAACATGGTTCCTGTAGACAGAGAGGTCAGGATGTTTGGCAGTGTTTATCTCGCCTTCTTCTTCTTCCCTTCACTTTTCAGCAGATGGATATAGGTCACAGAGGAATCTGTTAATGAGTGGTGATCTAGAGGAGACTTCAATATTACTCACACAAGATACTGTATATGTGTTATATATACTCCCTCTCTTTCTCTCTCTCTCTATAAATATTTTAAAATATGCTATGTCCTACAACAGAGAATGTGAACAGTCATGTTCAGACACCACCAAAATGCCTTAATAAATTATTCCACTCAAGATCTTTCACGGCCTCACTTATGTGCTACTAATCACTGCAGATCTTCAACGCCGCCATAAGTAGGTAATGAAAAATCATGATTTTGAAGGGGATAATTATTTCCATATACGCTGTCAATTTTTCTATAAAGCTTGATGGCAAATATGAAAATTATTGTTAATAAAGTGGTATACTGGAGATAAATTGAAATCAACAGTATTTTTCTAAAAAAAAATCAAAACGTATTATAACATATTTAATATAACTTTTATCCAATAACATAAACAGATTAAACTTATACCAACTTATATAGCCATCATACAATAAAAAAAAAAAAAAAAGTTCATACAAGCTAATAATGAAAAAACTTCCTAAAAAGATTACATCAAACAGGCCTTCTAATCCAAAAAGGAGAATCTTCACCTCAAGTCAGATCACCAAGGTAGTTTCCCGACAAGCATGACATCCTGAACAGTGCCCACAAACAAAAGTTCCTGATGCAAGCCACATTTCACCTGAAAAGGCTGCTTCAGGGGAAATCATTTTTTATCTGGTTCTGCTTATCCAAAGCTATACAAATATCAGACTGTACGTTTAACACAATTAACAAAATACAAAATTACTAAACATAATAACATAGAAAATGATGGTACATAAAGATTCAAACGGCTCTTCCAGGCTGCCCAGAAAGTTGTTTAGGATCACACGCTGCAATCCCAGGTGCTTCCAGCATTACTCTGGCAGTAGTGCTGGAAGTGTAATCCATCGGCGAAACTGTTCAGCACACACTGAACCAGTCATGGGTCTCAAAATGGCAGCATGATTTAGGTACTGGGTAAGTGGGAAGGCTTCGGTGGAAAGGTGGCAGTGTTGGGGGCTACAGGGTGGCGAAAAAACGATTTATTTTTTGTATTTACTAGGGGGGGGGGGGAGGGAGGGAGGAGTCTGGCGGGCTGGCACTGATTATTGCTTTTAAGTTTAAATTTGGAAGGTGTAAAGCCATGGGAGCTGCCCATGGTGTGGGGGAGTGAGCCGGAGGATAAAAGAGTCTGGACTCTGGCCTTCTTCACAACCCTTTATTATTTACACAAAAATGAAACAAGCAGAAAAGACCTGCTTACCTCAACAGACTTTAAAGAAAAGTCGCAGCAATCAAACATTGGCAGTTTCAGCGTATTCTATGCTTACTTCTCCTCTCTGGGGCCTCCCTATTCGCCCCTAGGCCAGCTCACTTATTCCCCTGCCAAGGGAAATGCCATGGGAACAGGATTCCCTATTGGACTGTGCTTTAAGGTAGACCGGGCCAGCCGTCCCTTAAGGTGTTTTGAGAATCTTTCTTGTACACTCTTTCACAGAGGGACTTGGGGGGGGGGGGGGGGGGTTGACTTTTGAAGGGGTGTAGAAAGGGGAATCCAGCTGAGAGGCCCGTGATGTATTTTATTTGTATTTTGTTTGTTTAGCAAAGGAGTGCCATTTAACTGGATATCTTTTGAAGACATTTAGACTAACCAGCCATATTCAAAAGCTAACCAGTTAGGTTTTAAATTATCCAGGTAAAGGTAGCCTGATAATTTATTTATTTATTTATTTATTATTTAAGTTCTTTTAATATACCGATGCTCAAGTCCATGTCTTATCGTACCGGTTTACAGTATAATTAGGGGGAACAAACCAAATTAACAACGATATAGAAGGCAAAGTTACAAAAAACAGGGGGCATGAACATGGGCGTTAGAAGAGAAGAAGAGGATCAGAAGAGTACAATAATGTTAGGAGAGTATATTCAGCATCTTACTGAATATGGACCTCCAGGTATTTAAAAGTCTATATTATATCTCCCATGTCTTTCCTCTCTTCCAGGGTATATACAGCATATTTAGATCCTTCCATCTCATCACATATGATATTTTGATTGCATTTCTCTGGCCCGCTTCCATCCTGTCTCTATTCTTTTTGAGATATGGTCTCCAGAACTGAACACAGTACTCCAAATGAAGTCTCACCAAGGACCTGCTAGTTATGCCTCTCTTTATGCAGCATAGCATCCCTCTGGTATTAGTCCTGACTTGTCACTTGCTTTGCCATCTTCAGATCATCAGATACTATCACACCAAGGTCTTTCTTTTGGTGAACGCACATTAGTCCTTCACCCCCCCATCACATAGAGCCCCTCTGAATTGCCGCATCCCAAAGGCATGACTCTATACTTCTTGGCATTGAATCGCAGCTGGAAAACCTCCAACTATTCTTCAAACCTTGTTAGTTCCCTTCTCATTCTCTCTATTTCTTCAGGTGTGTTCACTCTTGCAGATCTTAGTATTATCCGCAAAAAGTCAAACTTTTCCTTCTAACCCCTCCGCAATATCACTCATAAAGTTATTGAATACAAAGAGCCCCAGATCTGATCCTTGAGGCATACCACTTATCACTCTCCTCTTCTCAGGATAGGTTCCATTTATCACTGTCATCTGTCAGTCAATCTATTTGTAATCCATTACATTACCTTGGGACCCATTTTCCAAGCTTCTCATTTTATTCATGAGACCTTCTATGAGAGGCCATATCAAATCTATGCTGAAATCCAGGTAAATCACGTCAAGTGCTTATCCTTGATCTAATTCTCTTGTCGCCCAATCAAAAAAAATCAGATTCATTTGACACGACCTTTCTTTGTAAAATCATGTTGCCTTGGATCTTTTTTTTCAGCAAGGTCTCCATTAATTTTCCCAACCTCAAGGAAAGGCTAACTGGCCTGTAGTTTCCAGCCTTTTCTCTGCTACATGTTTGTGAAGTGGCACCACAACTGCCATTCTCCAATCTTGTGGCACCACTCCAGCCTCCAAAGATCTATTGAACAGGCCCTTCAGTAGACCTGCCAGCACATCAGTGAGTTCCCTTAGCATACTGGGATGTAACTCCTTCACGCCCATGGCCTTATCCATTTTCAGTTTTGCTAGTCCCACCCACTTTCCTATGTAAATGGTGTGTTATCTATCCCCACCCCCATCAGTACTCTCGCCAACCAGCAATGGTCCTTCTTCAAAGTCTTTAGTGAAAACTGAAGTATTTGTTTAATATTTCTGCTATTTCCTCATCTTTTTCCACACAATGACCCTTGTCTCATTTAAATCTTACAATACCACCTCTGGCCTTCCTCCTTTTTCTGATATCTGAAAAATATTTTGTCACCTTGCTTTATGTCATTGGCGATCCTTTCGTCTACTTGAGCTTTTGCTAGCCTGTGTTCTTTCCTCGTCTCTTTTAGTTTCACCAGATATTCTTCTCTGTGTTCCTCTTTTTGAGTTCCATTGTATTTATTGAATGCTGATACTTTTGCCTTTATTTTTTTAGCTACCTTTTATTTACTTTTCTTACATAAAGATTTGTTGCTGTTATTATAGCTCCTTTCAATTTGGTCCACTGTTGTTCCTCTTCATCCATCTTCTTCCAGTCTTTTAGCTCTGTTTCAAGGTATGTCCCCATTTTACAAAAGTCTGTATTTTTGAATTCCAAGACATAAGAACATAAGAAATTGCCATTCTGGGTCAGACCAAGGGTCCATCAAGCCCAGCATCCTGTTTCCAACAGAGGCCAAACCAGGCCATAAGAACCTGGCATGTACCCAAACACCAAAAAGATCCCATGCCACTGATGCAATTAATAGCAGTGGCTATTACCTAAGTAAACTTGTTTAATAACAGTTAATGGACTTCTCCTCAAAGAACTTATCCAAACCTTTTTTGAACTCAGCTACACTAACTGCACTAACCACATCCTCTGGCAACAAATTCCAGAGCTTCATTGTGCGTTGAGTGAAAAAGAATTTTCTCCGATTAGTCTTAAATGTGCTGCTTGCTAACTTCATGGAATGCCCCCTGGTCCGTCTATTATCCGAAAGTATAAATAACTGATTCACATCTACTCGTTCAAGACCTCTCATGATCTTAAAGACCTCTATCATATCCCCCCCTCAGCCGTCTCTTCTCCAAGCTGAACAGGCCTAACCTCTTCAGCCTTTCCTCATAGGGGAGCTGTTCTATTCCCTTTATCATTTTAGTTGCCCTTCTCTGTACCTTCTCCATCGCAACTATATCTTTTTTGAGATGCGGCGACCAGAATTGTATACGGTATTCAAGGAGTGAACTCACCATGGAGCGATACAGAGGCATTATGACATTTTCCGTTTTATTCACCATTCCCTTCCTAATAATTCCTAACATTCTGTTTGCTTTTTTGACTGCTGCAGCACACTGAGCAGACTATTTCAAAGTATTATCCACTATGATGCCTGGATCTTTTTCTTGGGTGGTAGTTCCTAATATGGAACCTAACATCATGTAACTACAGCAAGGGTTATTTTTCCCTATATGCAGCACCTTGCACTTGTCCACATTAAATTTAATCTGCCATTTGGATGCCTAATCTTCCAATCTTGCAAGGTCCTCCTGTAATGTTTCACAATCCGCTTGTGATGTAACTACTCTGAATAATTTTGTATAATCCGCATATTTGATAACCTCGCTCGTTGTATTCCTTTCCAGACCATTTATAAATATATTGAAAAGCACCAGTCCAAGTACAGATCCCTGAGGTACTCCACTGTTTACCCTTTTCCACTGACAAAATTGACCATTTAATCCTACTCTCTGTTTCCTGTCTTTTAGCCAGTTTGTAATCCACGAAAGGACATCACCTCCTATCCCATGAATTATTAGTTTTCTTAGAAGCCTCTCATGAGGGACTTTGTGAAATGCCTTCTGAAAATCCAAATACAATATATACCTCCTGGTTCAACTTTCTTAATTTGACAATGCTTATGCTTTATCCTATTTTCTTCAGATGTATCCGTCTTCCAATTTTTGAAGGATATTTTTGAGGCTAAAATACCGTCTTTCACCTCACCTTTTAACCATGCCAGTAATCATTTTGCCTTCCTTCCACCTTTCTTAATGCATGGAATACATCTGGACTGTGCGTCTAGGATTGTATTTTTAAATAATGTCCATGCCTGTTGAACACTTAACTTTTGCAGCTGCACCTTTCGGTGTTTTTCTAACTATTTTCCTCATTTTATCAAAGATTCCCTTTTGAAAATTTAGTGTTAGATTTACTTATTGTCCCCCTTCTAGTTATTAGTTTAAATTTGATCATGTTATGATTACTATTGCCAAGTGGCCCCACCACCATTACCTCTCTCACCAAATCCTGCATTCCACTAAGAATTAAATCTAAAATAGCTCCCTCTCTTGTTGGTTCCTGAACCAATTGCTCCATGAAGCAGTCATATATTACATCCAGGAACTTTATGTCTCTAGCAAGTCCTGATGTTACATTTACCCAGTCAATATTGGGGTAATTGAAATCTTCCATTATTATTGCACTGCCAAATTGTTTAGCTTCCCTGATTTCTCATCTGTCTGACCATTTTGTCCAGGTGGACGGTAGTATACTCCTATCACTATACTCTTTCCCAACACACATGGGATTTCTACCTATATAGATTCTACTGAGCATTTAGTCTCTTGTATGATCTTTATCCTATTGGACTCTATACCCTCCCGGACAAAGTGCCACACCCCCACCAAGTTGATCCTCCCTATCATTGCGATATAATTTGGACCCTGATATAGCACTGTCCCATTGGTTATCCTCCTTTGATCTTCATGTGACTTCTTTCTGTCTTGGCCATTATATCAAATCATACCATCTGTTAATCACTGGTACTCAGGACATTAGAGATACTGTCTCTATATGCAAGTACCAGGTCCATTATCGCTCCTCCCCTCAAGGGTTCTATTATCATTTGTCTGAGTAGAAGCTTTTGAAAGGCATCCACAATCTCTCTACTCTTCTTGCAGATTCTGCAGAAAGAATATTCCAATCCACATCTGTCAAATTAAAATCTCCAACAAACAATATCTCACTTTTTCTTCCCACCTTTTAGATGGCTTCAGCTCGATCGCTATCCAGTTACCCTATCTAAGTCAGAGGCCTGTAGACCACACCAAATGTGCCATCATCTCTTTTTAAGACCGGTCGCAGTGCTTCCTTCTTTCCCCACATACTCTGAATTTTAGCAGTTTTGATATTATTTTTGATACAAAGAGCTACTCCTCCTCCTTTTCTCTCATCTCTACCCTTCATTAACAGGTTATAGCCCAGTATGGTTGTATCCCATTTATGAGACACATTGAACCATATCTCTGTAATAGCAACAATATCCAAATCCACCTCCACCATCAGGGCTTGCAGATCTGTAATTTTATTGCCAAGATTACGAGCATTTGTATTTAAGGCTTTCCAGCTTCTCTCTTTTGGCTTGCTGATTTTACTGGTTTCCTTTTCAGCCCTTTTGGTGAAGAGTGGACTATGGAATTGATTAGTTTTGTTAATTTTTCCACCTACTTCTTGTATTTGTCGGAGTCGACATTCCAATTCCTTTGTCTTCCTTCTGCCACCCCATCCTCTAGTTTACATGAATAATTTAACATGTTTACAAGTTTACATGTAGTTTACATGAATTTTGAACATGAATAATTTAAACCCACAGAGAACATAAAATGTGCAGCATACCTAAGATATTATTACTCTGTATACTTACAAAGCATTAACAGCTTCACAGAAAGTTTTTTTTGTCACAGTGATGTCACAAAGCATCAAGAAAAGCATGAAATCCAGAAGGCTGTTTAGAATTTCATGCCTGTAGGGAATCTGCCTTGGTTAGCTGACCTCTTTCTAGAAGCAAATAAAGCAGTTTAAGGTCATTATCTTTTGAGGCAAAACTTCTTCTCTTTGAACTACAAAATGTTTTTTCAATCAATCCTTTTACTGAGTTATGACATTTTTCATTATTTTTGATTACTCTGCATGGACTGTTTCTTTTCTCTTATTATCTGTTGGTTGTTTAATTTGGATTGGGTTTCACCTGCTTATGTTATTGGTTAAAAGTAAAATTAAATA
The DNA here is from genome assembly GCF_901001135.1 of Rhinatrema bivittatum. Lineage (NCBI taxonomy): Eukaryota > Metazoa > Chordata > Amphibia > Gymnophiona > Rhinatrematidae > Rhinatrema > Rhinatrema bivittatum. Next base: position 13,760,676 of record NC_042627.1, read on the forward strand.
AATTATAATATCATTTGATTATTTTTTATATATATACACACTATTGATTTCAATTGAACTCCAGTATACCATGCTTTATTAACAGGAATTGTTTTTGTGAATACTGTTGCTCAGCCCTATTAGACTTTACCTGTTTGTAAATATGAAAATCAGATATTCCATTAATAATATTGAAAAGAGCTGGATGCATATTCACAGTTGCAGTATAGGCTTTGCTTTGGTGGGATGCAGCTGAGATGGGAGCAGAACTGGGAATCTCCGGATTTGACCCAGAGATTCCAGAATTCTAATGGAATTGCCGGGTCTCTGGGCCAACACCTGAAATCTCCAGGTGCCCTGCTGCTGCTGCGCTAGTGAAGTAGGCAGCTTAGAAGGCCTCTGATTGGCCTACATAGGCCAATTGCCTGCTTCCTCATCCCTGCCCTGTGACCAATCAGAGGACTCCTTTCTTCTTCCTGAGCCTGCAGACCAATGCTGTCAGGCAGGAAGAGAGAAGGCCTCTGATTGGCCTCTGGAAGAAGGGAGGCCTCCGTTTGGCCTCTAGAAGGAGGCCAATAGCAGAAGCAGCAGTAGAAGATGATGCTGCCATTGGCTGGAAGGAGTCTTCCTATCAAGCCCAGGAGGAGGCTACCCTCTGGTGAGTTTGGTGTGGGGAGACGTAGCCAGTGAGGGGGGTATTTGTGCATGTGTATTTGTATATAGACGTGAGAGGGCATGGGTGTATGCATGGGGGAGGGGAAAGAACATGTCTGTGAGAGTGTGTGTGTTTCTGTAGGAGGAAGAGAAGTGAAAGTGTGAATGAACATGGGTGTGAGGGTGAGTGGGCATGTGTGTCTGTGAATGTGGAGAGGGAGAGAAGTGAGTGAGCGAGCATGTGTGTGAGAGGGGTGTGCATGTGGGAACATGAGAGGAGTAAAGCTGTAAGTGAGCATGTGAGACTGACTCAGAATGAGGAATGAGAGGTAGCATGTAAGAATGAGCGTGTGTGTGTACAAAGTGATCGCGAACGTGTGTGTGTATATGTATGAGAGTAAGTTTGTGCACATCCGGTCCCTCGCCCCTCCTCTCCCTGCATTCATAATAATCTCAAAGTGACTGGAAATCAAAAGTTCCCAGGTATGGAGGGGAGGGGAGGGGTGGGGAGGGGGTGACAAGGCTGGTGGTGGAATGGCAGGAAGAAGGGGTTGGATGGAATTTTTGGAGCAAGTACAGATTTTTTTTTCCATTCTTTGTGGGAGCTTGGGAAGAGAAAGATCAGGTCACAAGGCCCAACCTTGGCATCACTTGGGTGGGGTGGGATGGAGTATGTGTGTGTGTGGGGGGTCTCTAATCAGGTTCCAGGTCCACTTGGTTTATCTTTTGTGTATGTGTGGGGAGGGGCACTTAAACATATTCCTGGATAACTTTGAAACTTAAAAGGTGATTTTCAAACATTTTCAGGTTTCAAAGTTAACCTACTATGTATAGCGAGATATTCAGTGGGACATTTAGCCTGCTGAATATCCCTGATAATTTATGTGGATAACTTTAGTTGGATTAAGATATTCATTTTCAGGCTCTTTGAATATTGGTTTCAGAAGGTTGGGCAATCATACAAAATATTATTGGTCACAAGTTTTTGAGATGCATATCTCATACATCTTTTCTATTGGTGTTTAGTGCATGATGTTTAAGTCACTATATGACTTACTATATGATTTGTCTTATAGGAGAGGTATTATAAGACCTTGGACAGTAAAAATTACAAAATAATACTAAATGCTTCAATCTCCCCATCCCAGCAAGAGATATTGTTCACAACATTTATTCTTTATTTCGTTTCACCTGTCTGATTGCATTGTGATTTGTTTTCTTTATTCAAAATTTAGATCTTTGGGGGAAATGAATATTTTCAGCAGTGTACCGAAATGGTCCATTATCTGTTTCCTGACACAGACCCCAGAATAAGAGGACATACTATGTTCTGCTAATTCATTAATTTGACTGGATAAATACACACTGGCAGTTCATATTAGATAGGGCATGCAGAGACAAAGGGTCCCTATCTACCCTTGAAAGATTGTGCATCATAACACCATTCTTGATAACTGAACTTTTTAGATTCATAGTTGGTCTCCCTACCCCATACACTCTCTCTTGCTCACTTTCTCCTCAGTTGTAATATTATTATTATATTGGATGATAGAGTATGGCATATGGTTAATTTAAAATCAAGAACCTGAAGGCCAAAATAATCTGAAACAGAAGGTTTGTGATGCTCATTAGGAGGCACAGGGTCAGGAGAGAGAGATTCCTGCCAAGATAAACTAAAGGGTACGTTCCATTCAATAGGTATCTCATTCTCCAATGAATACAGTTCCCCAAGAATCTTTCTACAGGCTTAACTTGGAGCATATTTCACTGGACTTGGGAAAAAGAAAGAGGAAAGCAGCCATGTTCACTACTTTTTCTCCTTTAAAACACTCATCAGGTGATAAAATCATTTTGTGAAAAATGGTGCTTTTTTGGGTCATTAAACATGCCTCAATGACTTCTGCTCCATGGATTCCAAGCCATCCATTTTAGAACTTCCAGGTTAATGTGCTCTGCTCCTGATTCCAAGCTACCTTCATCTCTCCAGCTCCTCGGCATTCTTCTAAGAACTCTCTGTAATTTAAAAGAAATGTGCCAAAGCTGCAGCAATGCTTGCAATTACTGAGATTGTATGGAATGTGCCAGCAATATCATCAGGGAAAGCAGGACTGGCTAAAGAGAAGGGCGTGCAGTGTGAAAGCTTGGTCAACATGCAGAAAAAGTTAATTTAATAAAATAATTAAAACAAAAAAACAAAAAAAACCAACTAACAGCCCAGAACACATTGAAAACTAGGATATCATTATAAAGGGAATAAAAAGCATGAGGGACTTTGAAATAAGAATCATTTTTCCTTCCTATCATCTTCAAGTACTGCAGCTGGAGTAGTGCACTGAATGCCACAGCATTAAAAGTATGGCCTACAGCCAGAACCAAATCTTCACTCCACTCTCTCTTCCTTACTGATGGATGGAGAGACGAGCTAAAGCCAGTCTGAAGTTCAGCCCAGCTTGCTCACCTCTGATAGCCACTTACAGTACACAATGGAACCCTGTTACAGGGAACGCTTTTAGTGAATTTTATGACACAATGAATTACTAGCCCTGAAGTCCTGTCTCTTGTAAACAGAAGTGGTAAAACTGTGTTTATTTCATACAAGAATATACTTGTTTGTGCTGTTCTTATGTTTCTGACACAGATGTTGTATTCTCCTCTAATACAGTGAATCTTAAAATTTTAAAAATCACTACTACAGGAGAACTTCAATGTACATCCCAAAACGGTTGTTTTATCCAAGTGGCTTTTATCATTGCAGAGATCTCAAAAGATAAAAAAGAATCATCTTCACACAGACAATAAGAAAAGGAAAGAAAATTGCATTGATAAGACCAGGAAGCTGATTTTTTTGCATTCCAACTAACTATTGCAAATTAGGATTTTGTTCATTTTTTTTTTATTTCTGTTTTTTTTTCCATAAAAATCCACAAGTATTGAAACTGGTAAAGTTACAGAGTTCGGTTTTAAAGTTGCTGCTGCTGTCACTGAATGCAGCTGACCTACCCACCCACCTGTCCGTCAGAATCACAGCCTTACAAAGACAAAATCCTGAAGAGGTCACCACAGCATGTTATATCCCAGTACAAAGAAAGGGTTCGACAAGGTGATAGTGGGAACGGAGACTGGAGCGTGAGGGAGGAAAAATAGGTCAGCATGTTTATATTAATGTGTTTGGGAGGGGTTAGAAATGATTAATTTTGTCTATTAATTGCTTCTGTTTACATCATTTTCATGTTGAATTTCCGTGGGGCATCAGCAGAGCTTATTCCTGCGTCTGACTTCCGTGGGACATACTCAATCTCAATATTATGCTTTGTGTTGCCTTTCCCCCTACTCCATAGAAATAGGAGCACCAAGCAGAACAACACCACCCCAAGGAATGAGATGAATCCCATGGTGGTGGCGATGATTAGAGTCTTGATGTCAAAGGGGAAAGGCACAGTGGCACGTGTACTGTTGGCATCACTCTCATTGGGCTGGTTGGACATGAAAGCAAAGGTTTTGTTTGGTTGGTGGGGCCAGTCTGGAGAGTAGCTTCGAACATGCAGATGGGCGAGAACTGTATCATTTCCTCCAGCATTACTAGCAATGCATAGGTAGGTACCATGATCTTGGATCTGGGCATAGCGCACCTCCAGGGTGCCATCAGGGAAGACGGTGAGGCGCCCATTGGTTTTGCTAGAGATGAGGTGCTTCTTTGGGGACTGCCACATGATGACAGGGGGTGGATCACCATCTGCCCGACAAATAAAATGTACTGTGTTTCCCTCATCCACATTAATCTGTTGTTGTTTTCGGTCTCGTATCCTTGCTCGACGGCATGTGAAGTAGTTGGGAAGAAGCACATCAGGGAAATCTTTAAACTCTTTTCCCTGAACATACTCAGGAGTATTGCAGGTGGGCTGATGTTTGTTGAAGTTCAATCTCCAACGACGCCGGAAGACCCAAAGTAGCCGGCAATCACAGGCCAAGGGATTGTTATCCAAAATAAGCGTCTCAAGGTTCCCAACAGAATGGAAGGCTGCCTCCTCTAAAGTGGTCAGTAGGTTCCCTGACACATTAAGAATACGCAGGTGGTTGAGACCACGGAAGGCATAGGGCTCTACTGTAGTGAGTTGTCCACCAACAAGATGGATCTCCTGCAGTCTGAGCAGGTCATGAAGCATGGACCCTTCAATGGTAATGATGGGGTTATAAGACAAGTTTAGAAATCTGAGATATACCAAGTGCCTCACAGCCACATAGGGGATGGAAGTCAGATTGCAATTGGCGATCGATAAGGAAGTCAGGTTTAGTCCATAGAGACAATTAGATGTCATGGTATCCAAATAGGGCCAGTAAGAGATCTCAAGGATTTTAAGCCTGTACAGCCTCTTGAAAGAATAATCTCTAATGGCATTAATATTTAAATGGCGAAGCCTCAGCACTATCAGACCATGCAAGTGAGACAGTGCCTCTGTTGGGATGGAGGTCAAGTTGCATTTCTCTAAGGTCAACTGCTCCAAACTGTTAAGACCACTGAAGGCTCGCTGGGAGATGTAGACCAGATCATTGTCTCCCACTTCCAAAGACTTCAGGTTGTACAAATCCTGGAACATGTAATCCAAAAGGATAACAATCTTATTCTCACTGATGTCCAACTTGGTAAGATTGCTGAGCCCAGTAAATACCCCCAGTGGAATCAGTTTGAGCCTGTTACTTCGCAGACCCAGAGTCCTGAGGTTAAAGAGGTTGTTGAAAGCCCCAGGTTCAATAGTACCAATGATATTTTCATTGAGCTCCAGCTCTTCCAAGTGAGGGTAGTTAGCAAATTCATCCTGGCTGAGAGTCTTGATCCGATTCTTTCCCAAGTCCAGTAGCCGTGTCTCAGTTGGAATTCCCTCAGGAACAGCCATATATCTCTTCCGATGGCACTGCACAGAGCGCTCCTGGGCAGAGCACTCACATCGGGGGGGACAACCTGTGGCAGAACCCGATAGGATGGATCCCAGCACCAGGAGGAGGATAGGCTGCCAGCAGGCCAAGATCGGGTTATGCATGCTCAGCTCCCCAACGATCATCCTATCTTTTACCTGCAGGCAAAACAAAAACAGAGGAAAGACATATTAGTAACGTGTACATTAACAGAATGCTTGCTTCAGTGGAAGATACCAAGGATTATTAAATTGTCAAAGCTGCTACTGAATGAAGTCAAAATTGAAGACCAAGAATAGACCTTTGAGGTCAATAAATGACTGTATTTGCATTATGTATCATTAGCAGGCGATGGCATTCAGCCAGTGCATTTGTACTGCAGGAGTAGTAACTTAACTTACATAGTGATTGCATTTAAATTAAGGGTTGATCAAATTTCTAAAGGGAAATAATATACTCAAGGAAGACAAAACAAAATTATTTTTGTTTTTAAATATACACATGGCCTGGACAATTGTGAAACCCGAGACATGTTTTGTGGATACCAAACAGCTCGTTATTGTACAACCAACAAACCAGAGTCTCTTCTTCCAGTTAAAAACAATTTGAAACCAAATATTTTTGGGGAGAAGAAAGAGAACAAAAAGGGATTTCAGCTATCAAAGTAGGAAAAATTTACAATCCCTAAAGAGAGACCATCTTCTTTCTCCCAAGTATCTCAGATGCACAAAAATAGGAACATCAAAACATATCTGACTAATTTGAATATTTTTGATCTGTGCTTTCCCCTTCAGAATAGCAGGAACCATTCACCTTGATTGATACAGTACCGCATGGTCAATTGTGGGAATGCCTCAGTTTGTCCTCATGTACCATGATTTGTAGACACTATTCTCATAGAAAAGCTAATCCAAGACTCCTCCAGAAAGAGGAATTTTATAAATAATTTAATGCTAGCTGGCAGAGAATTTCCAGATCTGGAACTCTGAGCTCCTTTAGGGAGCATTACCACTAACCTGGACTTCATTAAAAATATGATTTCACTATAATCATATAGGATATAATGCAGCCTAATGTTTAGCAAAATTTTTCATCAAGGCAAACAAATCAAATAAAATCATATCTTGCAAAGCGTTCTTAATTCAGGAGATTCTGGATGACGCTAGCTAGTCTCCTTGGCATAAACCCACCCTGATCTAAATGCCCTGAGAGACCTGGCCTCAGAGCACTGTATATTCTAACAGGTTATTTAGCAGTCTGCTCAGACGTTGAGAAGGGAGCAAGTTCAACTAACAAGGCTGGAGCTTGGCGGTGAGGTGCATACCAAAAGAAAGCCGCCTGCAGCCTGGCCAATGCAAAGCCTTAATGAGGAGCACAAGAAAGCCGAGCATTCACACAGGCAAATACAGGCTCCAGAAGGATGGCAAAAAGCCATGGCAGCAGTGAGAGTGAGCAAATCCCAGAGACTCAGAGGGGGAGGGAGAAAGAGACAGTAATTCAGAGGCAGAAACAAACACACAGGGATTCAGGAGGAGCAAGACAAAAGGAGGGAGTGGGAGACAGGCAAAGAGAGAGACACACACAGATCCAAAGGATTTACAAGACGACAGAAGAAAAAAAATGGAGACGCACATTTAGCAAAGGAAGAGAGAACTAGACTGAACTATACTAACGCAGTTCGCTAAAATCACAGGTCTTCAGATAGTAATGGCTTGTGTTCATTGCCAACCAAAGCTATCTTAAGACTGGCAACTGTATAGTGAAAATATCTGTATTCAGTTTCATTCAGCCGCTGAACCTTTGCCACTCCATCATAACAAATAGCCATTATAATTGGGGGTTAGTTGGCAAAGTGTCTGTCTTTACCTACGCTGGAGCTCTGTTCACGGCAGCTGGTAGAGATATGTCATGCATCTTCCATCAGCCCATGAGACATCTTTTCCTCTATCAGCAAATGAGTGTGGTACGCAAATAAACTGCCATTTGTTTTTATTTGTTATTCACACCTTTCTCAAATTGCAGTGTTTCTGTCGCTTGTGTTTCCACTCCTCATTTTTTCAATTATTTCATGCACTTTTGAGTTTCTCAATTATCCATCCAAGCTGTGGCTCACCTCTTTGGAGAAGCATAATGTGTTTTTAATGTATGTTTTAAAGTGCAATTTGTGTTCATGCAGGTAATTAATTTAATTCTGACAATGTCTCTCAAACCAAGGAAGACAGAATCAAACAAGGTAAAATAAATATGTTTTTTTAATGTTGTGGTTAGTTTTCTAGTGTTTTTAGCATCACGAAAGTTTGTAGATTGCTGGCTTTTGAAAATGAGATCTTTCATTTATCCTATGGGTGGTATTAGCTTCCCCAGCACTTCCCTGGCTATGAGCCTTATTTTGCCTTGGAGAGACCAGCCACAAAGAAAGAGTCCCCATTGAGTGTAACCAACTTTTTAATTTTTTATATAAGAGAAAGATAATTGTTCTCCAGTCTAAGTTCACTTGGTAGTGTGTTTCAAAGATGTGGATCTGCTGACATTTGTGTCATGGGGCTACGCCAGTCACTAACAATATCCCTGTGTGATCTTTTTATCTAGGGGCAATAGGAGGGGTTTTGATATTTTTTATTCCTCCCATTGCTATAGCCCCACCTTTTTGGGTGATAGGCTTGTTGGGGGTATAACGTCTTATGGAGCATCCCCAGTGCCTCAGTGGAAAGGCAACAGAGGAAGAGATGAGTTCTAGTTAGATATCCCCCCCCCCCAAAAAAAATCTCATAGCAACAGTGAGTCAGGAGCTAAGGAGAAGGAAGGAGGCTAGAGGTTCCTCCAGAATCTCTTGGAAACAGGACAAGAGATACAGTGAAGAGCTGAAACTTTTCCCAGGGTTTCAGGAGAGCAAGAGAGAGGATTGATTTCCCCAGGATCTCAAAGCAAGGTGGTTAGAGAGGTGGAGATCCCTCTGGATCTCACACAAGGCAATTCAGACATTTTTATAAAGAGAGTTGGAGGAAGAGATTTGTAAGAAGATTTTTTTGGATTTTGACTGTCCAGCACTTGAGGGAACAGCATACCTCTAGTATCCCAAAGGGCTGGGACAGAGATTTTTTGACCTATTCGAACAGTCAACAGATTGGGTGACGAGAAGGATGTTGACTTTTGAGCCACTAACTCAAGAGATTTGTATTTTTGATAGTTGAATTACAGTTTATTTATTTATTTTATTTAACAGTTTTTTTATACCGACATTAAAATACACATCATATCGGTTTAAGAGTTGAAGAGTTTTGACTTGTTGGAAGCCTCTTTTGGATATTTTTCTTGGGGATTCTTCCAGACCAGTTCATGCTTGAACTGGAACTACACTCTAGATATTCGACACTTACTGAGGATATTTTCAATTAGGATGAAGGTGCAAGTGCCAGAAGAGAAGTGAGCAAAGTAAGGATGGACAGAGAAACCATTTGATTTTTATTGATCATTGGATGTGTGCTGATTCTTATTTTTGTGATCTTGTCTTGGATTCAAATTTTTTAAGTTACAATAAAGACTTTCTTTTATTTGAACATCAACTACAACAGACTCGTGTTTTCATTGAGTTTTATTTAAGTGTGGACTTGCTGGGATGGATGGACCTTTTTGTGATTCCTGATTTCTCCCTGTTGTGCTGGTTTTGGCTTCCCTGCTTTTATTTTTCATTATCTTGCACCTTCTAGAAATGATCAATATAGAGTATGACATGGTCATGAAAACCTTGGTGAACAGCACCAGTAGCCCTGGAGGAGAAATCTTCCTCCCAGTCTAGATCTGAACCCGGACCTGTAGCAACCCTAGTAGAGGATAAAGCACCGATATGGCGTAATGGCTATATCTGTGAACAGATAAGGAGCCTGTGAGGGAGTGTATAGGAGACTCCCTCAGAACACCTTAAGGGACCAGTCACAGCTATCTGGCCTGGTCCTCCTTAAGAACCTGCCCTGCAAGGGATTTGGGGTAAAAGGAGGATCCCTTCATCACAGTATAAGCAGTCAGGACCCCGGAGGGAGAGAAGGGCCCCAGGGAACAGGCAGGAAATTGGCATACAGACAGACAACGTATGCCTTCACATGGTTAATGCAACTCCAACATTGCTCTCTGCTTCAATGGCAAGGGGAAATGTGGAAAAGAGGATTTGCATTTAGATAACAACCAACAAGGACTGAACTTCACAATCTGGGTAAACACATAAGCGTGGGGGTAGCTTGCTTATTACGGCGGTTACTACCCTAAACCAATTAAGCCTGATACATCACTTTGAATGCATATACAGCGTTGCTCTCTGCTTCAACGGCAGGGGGAAATGTGGAAAAGAGGATTTACATTCAGACAACATCCAACAAGTCATTGATCGGTGCAGGCTGGGTAAACAAGCATTGGGGTAGCTTGCTTGATGCGGCGGTTACTACCCTTAACCATTAAGCCTTATGCTCACCTTTGATGCAACTCCAACATTACTCTCTGCATCAGTGGCAGGGGATGGCAGGAAATTTGAATCAAACAGTTACCAATAAGGGCCCTGAACTTAGTGGTTAGTGAAACAGATAAGTATGGGAAAATAAGTATGGGAAAATAAGTGTGGGAAAATAAGTGTGGGAGCTTGCTGGACAGACTGGATGGGCCGACTGGTCTTTTTCTGCTGTCATTTCTATGTTAAATACTTTTTAAGCTGCATGCAAGACTTCTAATGTAAGCAGCCTTTGACTCTATACTTTTGTTTGTTCTGTAAATAAAACTTTTTGTGTGTATGAAACAGCCAGAGTCTGCCTGCTTCCATTCTCCTGGCTGTTTCTCAAATCAAGACCGCTCCCAGCTACCACAGGGCCATTGCATAAGTATATGACAGGAAGCCACAGAAGCTCAGCAGCAGCATTCTGGAATCGACTCAGCAGGAAAGGACAATTCTGTTTCCATCTGCCTTATCTTTGCTACTGCACTATGGCTGTAAACAAATGTGAATGATTTTTGAGTTTCCATTTAACCAGCCCTCTCAGAGTTCCTTTAAAAAAAAAAAGCATAGTGGGAAAGATAATGATGGGAAAAGTGATGACTCTGTGATATTTAGGCCAACTCTACTAGAAACTGGAACCAGGAATGGACAGAATAAAACACATTACTGAGCAGGAGTCCCTGTGCCAGTATTTCCTTTGAACAACTTTATTTATAACTAAAGAGCAAATAAAAGGTGCTTTCTTCTCTTCCCGTGTTATCCTATTGTAAAAGAAAAAAGACAATTGAAAATCACACAAAATGAGGCTAGAATGGGCCACAAGAAGCCTCCTGGAAAAAGTCTCCATTGTGCCTATTGTTTCAAACAGATCTGTGCCTCATTTGATCCGAAAACCTTCCAGTGATGGAGATGCCACTATTTTTCAGAGGAAAGTTGTGCCAGTTTAATTGCTCTTATAGTTGGATGGTTCTTTCTGTATCTAAAGAAGGTTCTTCCTCACGTCTAGTTTCTTTATCTGAAATGAATGGAATAGTTTCCTTATTTTCTGTCTCCAAAAGATCTGCAAATACTTTAATTTAGTTTGTTACTTTTATAAGTCTCTCTACGTTTTAATTGTCTGATTTCCCCCAACATACACACAAACTTCCAACCCCCTCCCATTTGTCTCTAAAAGAAAATGAAGCATAAAGCTAAATTTTTTTTTTTTAAATAAGGTATATTTACACCTTTTTAAACATCCTGCCATTTTCATTTATGCACTTTGCATGCAAGCCTCTACGAGGAACTGCCCCATAATGTCATGGGCAAATTATTCCAAATGCTATTACATTTCCCATCGAACGTAGAGGATTTGCAGGAATAAAAAAAAAATACAATTTAACCATATTCTGTTTTTATGCTTCTTGGGGGTACAGTGTGTTTCACATAGACATTTAAAGAACAATTACAACATTGTATTTAAATACCCAACAAAACTTCCAAGAAGGCATTGAGATAAACCTCATGGCCTGACCATGGTTAAAACTCAAACTTCAGTGAGCATGTGGAGGGTGGATGTTTGGACAATAGCTTCACTAGTTTTGGTAGCAGTGTGGAGCATTAGAAAACTTAGTAATAAGGCAAGAAAGAAGATTTAGATTTTGGATTTAGTTTTAAGGATCACAGAAGAAGATGACAAGGCCTGAATTGGCCTTCTAGGGAAGGAGGGTAGGGTCATTATTGTAACAGATTCTGAGCAGGCTTGGGACTGACATGGAGGACAGCGAGAATAAAAAGCACTGAAAGAAAGTTCGTGTGTAAGACATGGGGTGGATTGGTGGTGCTGAGTTGAGGATGGGAGTTTATATGCTCATCTACCTTAAGAACATAAGAACATAAAATATTGCCATGCCGGGTCAGATCAAGGGTCCATCAAGCCCAGCATCCTGTTTCCAACAGAGGCCAAACCAGGCCACAAGAACCTGGCAAGTACCCAAACACCAAGAAGATCCCATGCTACTGATGCAATTAATAGCAGTGGCTATTCCCTAAGTAAACTTGATCAATAGCAGTTAATGGACTTCTCCTCCAAGAACTTATCCAAACCTTTCTTGTGGAGGAAACATAACTGATCAGACTGGATCGGCTAATTTTGTCTTTTTCTGCTGTCATTTACATTCAGAGAGCCAGAAAGTAGGTAAGCTGTCTGGGTAAAGTCATGCATGTAACTTTATCCAGATATTCAGCAGGACTTACCCGAATCCGTCTGCTGCTTTGTATCCCTGATAAAGTTACAGGTATAAGTTCAGCTGGATAACTTTAGGATAGTTATTTTTCTGACCATACTTACACGCCTAACTTTAGCTGGGCAGTGCTCAATGGGGCAGATTTTCAAAGGGGTACACACGTAAGATAGACGTGTAATCCCTGAAAAGCTGCCCCTTCCACCCCCTGCGCACGCCGAGCCTATGTTGCATAGGCTCGGTGGCGCGCGCAAGCCCCAGGACGCGCATAAGTCTCGGAGCTTTCCTGAGGCGCGTTTCAGGGGCGTGTCGTGGCCGGCTCGTCATCGGGGGGCGTTCCGGGGGCAGGGCTGTGGGCGTGGTTCCGGCCCGGGGGGTGTTCCAGGGGTGTGGACGTGGCCTCCGGACCAGCCCCCGGACCGGAACATGGCGTGACCAAGGCAGGTGTAACTTTTGAAATAAAGGTGGGGGGGGGGGGGGGGATTAGGGCCGGGGGGGCGGGTTAGTTAGGGGAAGGAAAGGGAAGGTGGGGGGCACCGGAAAGAAAGTTCCCTCCGAGGCTGCTCAGATTTTGGAGCGGCCTCGGAGGGAATGGAGGCAGGCTGCGTGGCTCGGCGCACGCAGGCTGCTGATTTTGCACAGCCTTGCGCACGCCGACCCCGGATTTTAAAGGCTACGCGCATATCTTTTAAAATCCGGCGTACTTTTGTTTGTGCCGGTTGTGCGAACAAAAGTACGCACACGCGTACTTTTTTAAAATCTGCCCCAATATGTCCGCTCATTAGATAAAGTTTAGGTCCACTCCTGGAATTTTCGGTATACGAGTAGTGCGCACAAAATTTATCCACTCAGCAGAGGAAATACTGAAGTGAAATTGTGGACCTGCTATTGGAAATTTATGAACTAATCATTAACAACATCTATGGTACCTGAAGACTGGAGGGTTGCCAATGTAACACTAATTTTTAAAAAGGGATCAAGGGGTGATCCAGGAAACTACAAACCGGTAAGTCTGATATCCGTGCCAGGTGAAAAAATAGTTTCTTTCATAAAAAATGTTGCTGAACATATAGATAGTAGTATAATAGGAGATAGGCAACAAGGATTTAGCCAAGGGAAGTTTTGCTTCACAAATTTGCTACATTTTTTGAGGGCATAAATAAAAGTAAATAAAAGTGTATAAAAGGTAAGCCAGTTGATATAGAGTATCTAGATTTCCAGAAAGCATTTGATAAAGTCCCTCATGAGATACTTCTAAGGAAATTAAAATGTCATGGGATGGGGGCAGTGTCCTGTTGTGGATTGCCAACAGTGAGTAGGGCTAAATGGTAAATTTTCCCATTAGAGAAAGGTGAATAGAGGAGGATAGAATGCTAGGTATTATTAGGAAAGGAATGGAGAATAAAATAAAGACTATCATAATGCCTTTGTATCGCTCCAAGGTGCAACCTCTTCTTGAGTATTGTGTGCAGTTCTGGTTACCACATCTCAAAAAAGATGTAGTAGAATTAGAAAAGGTACAGAGAAGGGTGACCACATTGATAAAATGGATGGAACAATTCCCTTATGAAGAAAGGCTAAAGTGATTAGGACTGTTCAGCTTGGAGAAGAGACGGCTGAGGGGAAATATGATATATAAAATAATGAGTGGAATGGAACGAGTAGATGTTAATCAGTTGTTTACTCTTTCAAAAAGTGCAAAGACCAGGGGACACACAACAAAGTTACTGGGTAATACATTTAAAACTAATAAGACCACCTTTTTTTTTTTTTTTAGTTTTTATGCCTGTATTTTAAGTTTGTAAACCGCATTGGTATTTTATGACTTTGTGGTATAAAATCGACTGTATATCTAAATAAATAAGTAAACACAATTAAGCTCTGGAATGCATTGCCAGAGGATGTGGTGAAAGCTATTAGTGTAGCTGCATTTAAAAACAGTTTGGACATGGTCCTGGAGGAAAAGTCCAAAAACCATTATTAAGGTGGAGTTGCAGATATCCACTGCTTATTCTTGGGTTAAGCAGCTTGGAATCTATCTACCTCTTGGGATCCTGGCCAGTACTTGTGTCCTAGATCAGCCATTGTTGAAAACAGGATACTGGGCCTGACCCAATATGGCATGTCTTATGTTCTTATGTCTGTTTAAATTCAAAAAGCCTTTAAATAGAAACATAAAAATGATGGCAGAAAAAGACCAAATGATCCATTCAGTCTGCCCAGAAAGCTTAAGGTAATATCTGTCGCACCGTGCAGGTTACCCACATGCTTATCAATTTCCCAAACCGTAAAAGTCAGAGCCCTCATTGGTTACTGTATGAATCCAATTCCCTGTTACCCCACTGCTATTGAAGCAGAGAGCAAAATGTTGAAGTTGCATCAAAAGTATCAGGCTTATTGGTTAAGGGTAGTAACTGCCACACCAGCAAGTTACCCCCATGCTTATTTGTTTCCCCAGACTGTAAAAGTTGGGGCCCCTCGGTTGCTGTATAAATGCCATTCCCCTTTTCCCCTGCCGTTGAAGCAGACAACAATGATGGAGTTGCATTAACATAGAAACATAGAAATGACAGCAGAAAAGGACCAAACGGTCCATCCAGTCTGCCCTGCAAACTTATGGTAGTATCTGCCTCACCATACAGGTCACCCCCATATTTATCTGTTTCCCAGATCGTAAAATACAGGGCCCTTGTTGGTTTCTGTCTGAGTCCAATTCCCCGTTACCTCTTGCCATTGAAGCAGAGAGCAATACCGGAGTTTACGGTATATAGGCTTATTGGTTAAGGGTAGTAACCGCCACAGAGCAAGGTACCCCCATGCACTTCATTTCCATCCTCTAGTTTTTAGGGATCCACAGTGTTTATCCCATGCCCCTTTGAAATCTTCCACAGTTTTCCTCTTCACTACTTCCTCTGGAAGGGCATTCTAGGCATCTACACCCTCTCCATTAAGAAATATTTCCTGACGGTTCCGAGTCGCCTTTCCTGAAGTTTCATTTCGTGACCCCCTATTTCTACTGATTTGTTTCCAATGGAAAAGGTTTGACGATTGTGCGTCATTAAAACCTTTCAGGTATCTGAAGGTCTGTATCATATCTCCCCTGCACCTCCTCTCTTCCAGGGTATACTTATTCAGATCCTATAGCCTCCCCTCATAGGTCTTCTGATACAGACTCCACACCATTTTAGTTGCTCTTTTCTGGTCCGCCTCCATCCTGTCTTTATCCCCCTTCAAATACGGATTCCAGAACTGAACACAATATTCCAAATAAGGCTTCATCAAGGACCTATACAAGGGAATTATCACAACATTTTTCTTACTGGTTATTCCTCTCTCTATGCAGCCCAGCATTCTTCTAGATTTAGCTACTGCTTTCATAAAACCTCCAGGTTACTATGCCACTTTCAACTCCGTAGAATACTGTTTATCTGAAGATCTATTAACCAGATGGTCTCATTATGCAGAAAGAGCATGCGGTCCCAGACTGTAATCTATTATTTAGCCATAAAAACTGCAATAATCCAAAAATTGGTTGGCTTTGTATGATTCATCACCTGTAAAATCTCCAAAACTTTTTGCCATTATTCAGAATGGCCTTGGTGCTGACCATTCTGTATTTGTATTTTTGCAACGCCGTTTATTTTCTGATCTGTTCTGATTATGGCAAAAACCACTATGGGGTGACTTTCAATATCCCATATTGTTGAAAAGTATGCACATAAGAATGTGTGCACTTGCAGCGAATCGACAAAGGGAAGACACCCAATGAAAATGGTCTGTAAGGCACATGTGTGCAAAATCCCTGTGTACTTTGCACCTGTTGTCTGTGGGCAGTCGACTAGAGGTAAAACAGCACATATGCATTTGAAAATCAAATATATGCTTCCTATCTCCTCCTCCCAGCTAAGCACACCCCAAGTCCTCCCTCCTTTTAATCCTGCTAAAATCAGCCTGCAATACTTTCAGTGTTTGTGAGGGGGACAATTTTCAATTAGGGTAGTTTAATTGGATATATACTAGAGATGGGACACTAGCACGTCCCTAGCGCCTCCTTTTAGCCCGGAGCGGCGGCTGTCAGCGGGTTTGACAGCCCGGGTTTGGCGCTAGGGACACTAGCGCGTCCCTAGAGCCTCCTTTTAGGCCGGAGCGGCGGCTGTCAGCGGGTTTGACAGCCGACGCTCAATTTTGCCGGCGTCGGTTCTCAAAGCCCGCTGACAGCCACAGGCTCGGAAACCGGACGCCAGCAAAATTGAGCATCCGGTTTTTCAACCCGACAGCCGCCGGCCCATTTAAAATTTTTTTTTCTTTTTTACTTTTTTTACCCTTCGGGACCTCCGACTTAATATTGCCATGATATTAAGTCGGAGGGTGCACAGAAAAGCAGTTTTTACTGCTTTTCTGTGCACTTTCCCGGTGCCGGCAGAAACTAGCGCCTACCTTTGGGTAGGCGCTAATTTCTGAAAGTAAAATGCGCGGGCATACCTAATAGGGCCCTCAACATGCATTTGCATGTTGAGGGCGCTATTAGGTGCCGCGGGTTGGACACGTGTTTTCCGCCCCTTACTGAATAAGGGGTAAGGAAAAACTCGCGTCCAAGAGCAGGTTAACAGTGCGAGCGCACTGTACTGTATCGGCCTGCAAGTCTGTTGATTGCAAGAATGTCTTTTACCTTTTGCTAAGACAATTTTTGATAAGATTTGTATTCAGAGGGAGGGTAATTTTCAAAGACATTTCTAAGAGTAAAAGAATGCTATATCCTCAGAAATGGCTTTTTAGAAAATAATAGCAGGGGTAATTGCATGTGGGGTAATTTTGGTGGGATAATTTTCAAAGCAGATTTATGCTTGCCAGTCTGCTTTGAAAGTTGGACTAACTTACTTGCATTTTTGCTACCTGATATAGATGGGCTGTTTGAAGATCACCCCATAGACACAGAGGGCAATTTCCAAATTCCGTTCAGAGCTTGCAGTACTCTGTGCATGCTCCTTTTCAAAGGATACCTATCCATGGATTTCTCGTTCAAGATACATCTGCTGGCCAGCAATACAAAGGAGCTTTTTCCTGCATACTTCATAGGTGCACAAGTATGTGGGGGAAAACAGGAGGAAGCAAGAGTGGGGCTTTCCGCGGACCCACCTCGGCCTGCCCCCAGCATCACCTCCTTTTCCCTATAGTGGGGGAAAGGAAGGGCCTTTTGAAAACTGCCTTCCTCTTCTGGGGTTGACATCAAGACTGCAGGAATTTCTTTAAAAATTGGCTGTGAGGCCTGTGGGGAGAAGGGGGGAGGGATGAAAATGACTCTCCCTATCTAGATGGGTCCCATCACATCAGATCTTCAGTGTCCAGGTTTCAATATCCCATTTTGTTCTACTCTATTCTTTTGTGTACATAAACAAATTGTGCATCACCTCTGTATTAGGACTAAGAGACTACCAATTCACTTCACATAGGCTACCAAACAGTTTTCCGATGCTGATGACATTCAGTCACATTAAGCCAAAACTAGTGACCTAGGAGGGAAGGTTTCTGAGTTCCTATTCCAAACCACAGAGTCTACCAGTAAAAATACATTAAAATAGAAAAAACAGTAAGTAGTCAAGTAGCAGAGCTGCCTGAAATTTTCCATGTCTGAAGGTTGCAGCTACAGTATTCCCCTTTTTAAGGCTTGCTGGTTATACCATCCCTAAGGCTATCATATTGCACAATTCCTTTCAGATGTCAGTTCCAGAAAACAAGAGGGCTTCATGCTCTAGCCATGGTGTGAAACTGTCTGACTGCAAGGGGTGCTGGCCGATGAGCACAATCATGGAGCTTGTGCCACGCGGTATAAGATAGGAAGATAGGCAGGTAACACAAGCAAAGGTTAATTATTTGCTTATTTTACATACTATTTTATATACTGATATTAATCTGGAATCAGGGCCATCAGAGCGCTATATTGCTAGAACACAGAGCTACCAAAGAGACGCAGGTATGCATCTCATCTTCTCCATAAACGTGCTGATGCTGAACAAATTAATAATTTTCCTGAGCTGCAATGTAGAGAGCGAGCTTGTTGAGATTTTTCATGGACAGATGTACAGTGTACATATATATAGAAAAGTATACTTGCATAAGTATTTTGATCTAGAAGAAATGAAATATTACTTAAATAATCGTACAGCAATGCTGGGCGGTTGAACTCCATTCGGTAAATATGCTCTGCTGTTCTTTCAGCTGAATATACTATGTTTTTGTTGTGATCCCTCACTCCTGAAATAAAGAGGATAGAAGAACTCATAAGGAGAGTTTAAACTAGTGGAACATAAACTCAAAGGTAAATCAAATATGGTGCAATGAATCATGCCCGATAAGACTTGGCCATGTGACTTTTAACTCCAGGAGCACTGGAGCAAATTTCATTAAGGTAAATAGAGGCAAAGTACACGGTTCTATATAGGCGCCTACCATTAGCTCATATAGTTTCCCTTTGAAAACTGGCCAAAGAAACATGGGTAAAATGGTGCCACAGACTTTACCCCCCTACTAACTTTGTGGCTGGGATTCTTGAGGAGAAGCCACATACGTATAATTGAAAATTCAATAGTACGTGGGCATTTTTCTCCCCCAACCCAAACATGCCCCAGAATGCCTACTTCAACAGCAGCTAAATATTGCTGTATTGTGAAACTACATTGCTATATTTGGCTGCTTTGCCTGGGGACAATTTCAAACACAGGGATCTAGGTGCCTAACTCTATGCCTAAGGGCCTAGCTCCCTTTGAAAATTGTCTTATCCATGAATTCAGTTAAATAAGAATATCCATTAGTTGTCACTAATAATACTAATAGCCAAAGGCAAGATGAAGTTTATTGCACAGCCTTCTCCCATTATAAGTTTTCAGTACCAAGCACATGACCTACCGACTATTTAAAACTTCATTTTTTGGCTTCTTTCAATAGATACCTTGACCTCTAGACATCATCTTTGGCTGAAGTGTTTGTTCGAAAGTCAAGATCTCATTCTACCTAATGACAGCAGCTCTAGAAAATGGGATAGAATAGTGCCTATAGTCTTCAGGATCCTAAGCAGCATAGTTCATAAGGTGAAGATACCAAACAAACTTAATTGTCTCATCAAAGAAATCAATCAACCAAAATAGCAGATCGGTGGGGTGCAGTAGATATGGCCTTTCTAGATTTCATTAAAGCCATAAGGCCTGATTTTCAAAAACATTTATATGCTTAAAAATGGGTTTGAGATCACGTAAGGTGGTAAGGGAGGTGGATGTAGGTCTCCCAGCTCCATATCTTACCCCAACATCCAGCCCCATCCTCTGCGTTTTATAGCTGCCTATTATAATTAAATAATAGCCACGAGTTTGTCACTGCTTCGGGACCCGGGCAACTCGGCGATGGTGACGCGCATGATTCGCAAGGATAAGGAAAAGGAACGCGAAAAAACCGGAGGCCTGGATCCGCCATCTTCGCCTACTGCCATGCCGGAGGGGACGGCCTCTGCCGGGCTGGATCTGGAAAACATAAAGATGATGGTGGCGAAGGCGATTGGCCCGGAGTTGAAAACCATAGCTGACCAACTCGCTGAATTAACCCACACAGTTAGCGGATACGAGAACCGATTTGCTGAGGTGGAAAATTGGATATCGGAGGTGCACGATGACCTTATGGTAGCACGGCAGGATACTGCGGCTCTCCAGGCCTCGTTGGCACAGCAGGTACAGCGCATTGAGAACTTGGAGAACCGGTCCCGTCGATCCAATATGACTCATAGGTCTACCGGAGGCTCTGCGTGAGCAAGACCTGTCGGCTTTCCTTGAAAAATGGCTACAGGACCAGCTGACCCTGCTGAATTGTTGCGTCCCTCGCTGCCCTCGCTCTGCCCTCTTTACCTCTGTGGCGACTCCCTCTGGGTCTGATGGACAGTTAGCTGCCACAGTGTCTTCTTGCTGTGTCACAATGCTGCGGATCCGCTATGTTGCCTGATGACGTAGGGTGCGTGCTCCGATTGATGTACCAGCAAGGGTACGAACCTCGGGGGCATCCCCCTCAGATGACGTCATCCGCTTCCAATATAAAAGGTCTCAGTATTCGCTAACGAATCGAGTTAGCATGGGGATTGCTTCGGCTTTTCTCCCAAGCTACTCTGCCTCCTTGGACTTACCAGGGGTACTTGCTCCTCGGGGGCCTCGCTCTCTTTTCTTTATTTCAGATTGCAGATAGGAACTGGTACTCGCTCTTCGGGGCCCATGTTCCTGAACACTCTGAAGATTCTCTACTGCCTGGAAGCTATCACAGATACAGACATTTGTGAATTACCATCGCTCTCTTACCGGCGCCATCTTGTGCTCCTACCATGTGACAGGGGCCGACCAATTGCACCGGTAGCCCCTGTGACATAGTAAGGGCAAAGGCTATCAGTGCCATTTTGAATACTGGCAGCTGACGGCCCGAGTGCAGGAGATCACTCCAGGACCCCCACTGGACCACCAGGGACTTTTAGCAAGTCTTGGGGGGGTCAGGAGGTGGGGATTTATTCATTAGTGATACATTGTATTCATGGGGGTTCACCATATGTTTCGCGACCCCCATGAATACAACGAATATGGCATATACGTTGCAGATTACCAATAAGTTGCAAATGAATGGACACCCCTATTAATCATTAACCCTAACATCTGCCACAGTGAGCCCTGCAAATCTTTAGTTGTTAGTTTGCAGATATTCAAATTTGTGGCGGATTTTCTGGTTTTCCATTCTTGGGTAGAATCATTGTAGTCTTCAATCTATCTGACAGTGGATGGATGGAGCCCCAAATGTTTAGAAATGGTCTTGAAACCCTTTCTAGACAGATGAATATCAACTACTCTTTTTCACAGATCCTCTGAAATTTCTTTTGATCATGAGTTCCCACTAACTTTTATGGTGAAGACCAAACTCAATAACATTTGGACTTTTATATAGAGCAAGATGCCCAACCTGTTATACAGATTTACTCTACCCCATTATTTGAGCACCTGATTGTATTTCTAATTTGTGCTAAGGAAACAAGGGGGTTCACTTACTTTTTCACACACACTGATTCTGAATTAGTCTTATTTTTCTTACTTTGTACATTATTGTATCTCAAGAAACGTGGAACTGTTCAATTTAAAACCCTTTTTATTGCATAAGATTGGTTTCAATTAAACAAAGGCATTATGATAAGAATGTGTACTTTTCATTATTATACTTGGACTTCACAAATTTTTCTTAGCACTATATACTCAATCTATATACTCTATGCCGCCACACAATTTATTTTTCATTTGAAGGCAAAGAATGTACAAAGTTGCAGCAGGGCCAAAGAGCAATAGTAAACAATGTGCACAGCTTCAAGGTAGTATATTAGAAAGAAAAAATATTAAAGGGAGATGAGTGTGCCCATAGTTGCAAGTAACATTTAACAAAGCTTAATAAAGCTGGACAGAACCAGCCATTCAGTGACCTGCAGCTATATGTTCACTTTAGAGTTACAGAAAGGTTTGTGAGTGTAAGTGACATCTGCATCATTTTCATTAGCTCCCATGCTTCCAGCTGTAAGGGACATCTGGTGTCCTGTCACTTTGTGGCTGAATTAGAGCTGCAGTATTTACAGCTCATTGAGAATCACCAAGATTCCTCATGATATTAGCCACCTTCTTGTCACTCCTTCAAGTGTGATTGTAGTAATGGGATTATCATATACCTGTTGACATAAGTTGAGATCCTAAGCTAATTTTATTACATTTTTTTTTAAATCTGAGACACCTCTGACTCAGGTGAGGGATTTGGGGCAGTTTGGATGTTTTAAGTCACAGTTCATTTTTTTCCCAAGAGTGGTTTGGATCAAATTTGAGCTGGCTGGGGCTATCAAATGGTTCTAGGCTACAAGTGACAGACTAAGCCAGTTTCAGCTTCAACCCATTTCACCTAGGATCTGTTATTATTTTTCCTAGGGAAACAGGATCACGTTTTATAAGATAAACAGGCAAAAATGATAAAATTAGATAGCTGCCAGGTTGATCTTGCAGGCTTCAAGTACAGTAATAACTAGAAATTGCAGTGGAAATGCAGCCATTCACATAGGTGGATCTACCTGGTAGGCTACACAGGAGACCTAGAACCCTGGATGTTTGGGCAACAGCTATGCTAGTATTAGTTGCTATTTGGATTATTATAAAGTTTTGAGATTAGACATGAGAAGGATGCTGAGTGTGATCTAAGTAGCCATCTTGTATATTCATCAGCCTAAGAGGACAGTGCTCAAATGAGGAATATGCCAAACACTATCCTGGATAAGGAGAGATATTGTATAAGTGGTCACTTACTATGGAAAAAAACAAAAAATAGACATCTGAAAATATCCAAACATTTTCAGATATTTTCAGTTCATGACTAAGCCCTCCATAAAAAAAAAAGAAAAAAATGGCATCCCCAGAAACCCCTCAAATACAGCTGCTGGGCCTGACTGAAGCCTTCCCAAAGCAATATTTCAATAAAAAATGCCTACGGATTACTATCTGATGCTCCTCATCCATGTGTAGCAAGCTACTATAAACCAGGTTCCTGCCCCCACAAGCTTATCATATGTTGGAGCCTTACAATATGGACTGAGCTGTGTCTAGATCTGAGTGATGTGTTTTGGACTTGTCAAAAAAATAATTTTCAACCATGCAGAGACTGCAAGCCACTGCAGCCAAGATGAAGGAATATAAAAATGTCATACATTCCCTGTGTGCTCTCCTGTGAATAACAAATATTATGCAAGAACCAGCATCCAGCACTCACAGTGTTAACAAATTGGAAAAAAGGCTGTACTGTTTAGCCTGCCCAGAGAACAAACCTACATAGCCAACAGAGGAGGAAACCAAAGAAATGCTGGGAGACCATTTAAGGTACAGAAGGCACAATTTGGCTGGCTCTGTCTATGTGTGGGGGCAAGGATGGCCAGGAATTGGAGCCAGGAAGAGAGGAGTGCATCTGGCAGCACTGTAATCAGTTCTTCTTCTGAAGAGCTAATTATCAAGAGAGAGAGAGACACACAGAAGTCTGTGCTCTGAGGAAATAGAGAGACAGACAGATGTTCTTGTTTCATAGCCAAGCTACATGTAAAATCCCAACAAGGGACAGATGAGCCAAGAGCTGAGGCTCAGAAGCACATGGCTGGATCACCCTCATAAGAGATTTAGGCCTGGATTCTCTAATATCGCCGGGCTCTTTGAATCGCGCGGTACAGGGGGGAGGGGCAAAGCGTGGGGCGGGCCTGTGAAAGCCGGCAGCGATCGTACCTCTGCAGTGTGATCGCTGCCGGCTTTCACACCCAATAGCGCCATCATAAAAGGTGGTGCTATGGGCGCGAAATTGGCAGCGAAAAGGGTTCTTACCTTTTCGCTGTCAGCGATGTCTTCGCGGCGTGCCGCCCCGACTCCTCCTGTTCCGGTCTTGACGCCGCCCCGACTCCTCCCCCATTTAGTGATCACATGGGATCGCTTTGGAAAACGACCCCCTAAGTAAAGTAATCTAAACTTCGCACAGAGAGTATCTTAGCAAAGGAAGGAGAAGGGTTATGTCCTTGCCTTTTGTCACAAATTCAGTATCTCATCATAATTGTTTCAGCCTTTCAGCCAAAAACAAACCTATAAAAGAAACTAGAGTTGAAATTTAAGATAATTTTACTAAAGTTAAGACTTAGAAATGTTTAAGGTGGGAAGTGCCCTTTTAAGTACAGGTAGAAGATTTTCTTTTTCAAATTACAGTAGCAATTGAACATAATATTCCAAGGGTAGAGCAACCTTTAAGTTTGGCAGTTAGGTTTCACCGACCTTACAAGTCTTTTTTTATGTAATTAAGTAGGTCAGCCTGCAATCTTGGTAGTAAAGTTTTCCCAGTTAAAAGGAATATCATTTGAGTTGAAAGAAATTAAATTGCTATATTCATAAAGGAGATTTATATTTTGCAAGTTTTAAATGTTTTTGCAGAAATGTAGGTCATGAACTGGCAATGTTTTTTTTGCTGTTTTCCTTTATACATTTAAATAATGAAATAGTTAACTGTAAAAATAATAATGGCGGTGGGGGAGATCTAGATGTATCAGTGAAAAGGCATCATAATGCAGAGTTCATTAACCCTAGGTTTTAGATTGAATTTAGGTTTAAGTCATTAGAAACAAGGAAATGAGGGCAGAAAAGGACCACATGGTCTATCCAGTCTGCCCAGTAAGCTTAAAAAACATAGGGCCAGCATGGTGGCTTAGTGGCAATGCTCTGCCCTAGAATGCAGAGGGGCTGGATTTGATTCCTGACTCAGGTGTTCCATGTAGCATTTAAATGAAATAATTTCTTTACTGTAGTCATTATAAACTGCTTAATTCACTAAAGTAATGTGTGTGTGTGAGAGAGAGAGAGGGATTTTTTTTTTAAACTCTTAGAAAAAGTAATTGAGTCTAGCCTTCTGTAATGTAATAAAGATTACAAAGAAAAAGGGCGTGGCCTTGAAGAATCAGTGTACATAATTGAAGTAGAAATGTAAAATAGATTTATTTTTGAAAAATTAGAACTCTCAGGTCACTTTCTAGAATGATTTAATTTGTTAAAAGATAAGAAGGCATTGCAAAGAGTGCTGTTCTGGCAGTTGTCCAAGTACATTCGTTAATTTTTTTAAATAAATTAAATAGAAACTGACAGTGGTGAAGTACTGTAAATCTTCTTAAATGGTTTAGATTGTAGGAGTTAATTTTTATTTGGTTTAGAGAAAGGGATTTTCCCATATAATTTTTTATGATGTCATTTCTGGTGGTGTGTGTTAATTGAAAATTCTTGCTGGGAAATGGTTTTGTTTTTTTTTTTTTGTTCAATGACTTTTTATTTTTAAGAATAAGAAAGGAGAAAAAAATCCATCTACATTCTGGAATAAATGCTAATCAATAAGGTCCAAAATAATTTTAATGGCTTCTAGATCTGTTGCACAGGTTGCAATCTGTTAAATTTCCTTGCCATAACGCAGTCATGATTATTTTCCTCCACTCATTCACAGTGATCTGAGTAAAATGATTCAAATTATTTAGGATAAGCTTACTAGCATAAGCCAGTAATAAGTCCAATAAACTTTTCTTCATTTTAGAATTATCATTATCAAAAAATGTTGAATGAAAGAATCCTGCACCGAGAGAAATATCTTATGACAAATCTAAAATGTTTTGGATTCAGACGACAACCGAGGGCCCCGACTTCCATGGTCCGGGATACTGATATGCAGACATAAGGGGAAAAGCACAGGACTGCTTCTACGGCCAAGTCCTAAAGGAAACGAAGAAAGCATGCATGGGAGTAAATTGCTGGCATGGCGGTTACTACTCTTAACCAATAAGCCTTGATACTTTTGATGCAAAATTGCTTTCAGCTTCAATGGCAAGGGAAAAGGGGGATTGCATTTAGTCAGCAACCATCGAGGACCCTGACCTTTACGGTTTAGGAAACTGATAAGCATGGGAGAGAACCTGTACAGAGCAGCAGTTACTACCCTTAACAGAAGGCATGGGATTACTACCCTTAACTAATAAACCTTAATGCTTTTGATGCAACTGTAACATCGCTCTCTGCTTTGAAGGAGGTGGGTGGGGGGTGGAGGTTAAGAGGAATTTGGACTCAGAGACAACCAGCACGAGCCATGACTTTTTTATAATCTGGAGGACTAATGCGAAGACATTAAGGGAAAAACCACAGCGTGCACAGTTGTTGAAGGCACCAGGGCCTGATAGTCTCCCCGCAGATTACAATAAAATCTTGGCAAATCAGATTGTGCTGCTATTAAGTAAAACAGCTGCAGATATGATGTTAAAGGTGTATTATCCTTTGTCTAAAAACCAAGCGACTATTTTGCTCTTAAAGGTAAATTATTTTTGTGCTTCTATGTGCCATAAAGACAAGCTTTTTTCTTTCATTTGGATCCATCCGACAAGTGCAGGAAGTGCCAGATGGCACTAGGCCCTTTAGGTGATCAATTTTGGTGACAACGTTGTACGTTATGTTAGTAAAATAGCAGGAAAGGTGATACTTTTTGATATTGTGGGTGCTATACCTTTTTTTGTGACAGGTATCATAGGCTGTGGGGAAGGAAAAGATTTCTATTAGCAAAGAAATTAATTTTACAAAGATGGTTTGACAGAAGAAATTCCTACTTTGACACAACTTAAAAATGCTGTATGTCGCATTTGTGTCATGGAAAAATACGTTGAAAAAATGGAATGGAACAAGAAACGAACTAGAACATTCTTAAAAATCTGGGACAAATATTTACAATCATTACCACACAAGCTACGCATTTTGATTTTAAATGATCTGCCAAATGTATCCTAAATTGGACTGTGATTACATAATTCTGCATGGATGGGAATATGCCTTCATCACACAGTTAAGGGGAAGGGTGGGGAGGGACCTTGGGGTTTTCAAAGGGGTTTTTGTGTTCCACATATTTATGGTTTTTATTGGGTACAAATGCACAAAATGTATTGGGGTAGATTTTCAAATGGATACACGCGTAACCCCCAAAAACCTACCCCTGCGCACGCCGAGCCTATTTTGCATAGGCTCGGCGGCGCGCACAAGCCCTGGGACGTGTGTATGTCCCGGGGCTTTCCAAAATGGGCAGTCCGGGGGCGGGGCCGGGGGCATGGTGGCGGTCTGGGGGTGGTCCCGAGTGCTCCGGCACAGCGGCCTGTGCCAGAGCATGGTGCGCCGGCAGCCGGCCAGTACGCGCAAGTTACGCCTGCCCCTGAAAAAAAGGTAGGGGGGGATTTAGTTAGGGCTGGGGGGTGGGTTAGATAGGGGAAGGGAGGGAAAGGTGGGGGGGATTGAAAAAAAGTTCCCTCCAAGGCCACTCCGATTTCGGCTCCGATTTCGTCGGCCTTGGATGGA
This sequence comes from Rhinatrema bivittatum, assembly GCF_901001135.1. Lineage (NCBI taxonomy): Eukaryota > Metazoa > Chordata > Amphibia > Gymnophiona > Rhinatrematidae > Rhinatrema > Rhinatrema bivittatum. The sequence continues at coordinate 13,787,849 of NC_042627.1, forward strand.
ACGGAGAAAGCCATCGGGGCTCCCCTTGGGCTCAGCGCGCGCAAGGTGCACAAGTGTGCACCCCCTTGCACACGCCGACCCCAGATTTTATAACATGCGCGCAGCATGTTATAAAATTGGGTGTACATTTGTGCGCACCGGGTAGCGCGCGCGCACAAATGTACCCCACGCGCGTTACATTTAAAATCTGCCCCATTGTGCGTACTTTGCTTGATGGTAGATAAGAGAACTTCTACCGAGTAGTCTGTAATTTAGCCTTCAGTAATTCCTTGCACTCCATTGACTTGCCTGATAACACCCACTAAGTAATGAATTTTCAAAGGGGTTTCATGTGTAAAAATAGCATATATGTATGTTTTTGTATATTTTTTTTATAAACGTTGAGAGAATACGTAGATTTTCCATTTCACATGTACATTTTACTAAGGAGGGGTGGGAAAGTAGCAGTGTAGGTGCATTGCAGAGCATGGTTCAGAAGTACGCATGGTAGCTGCTATTTTGTAAGAGATATATGTATATACATTACCAAACTTATTTGTACATTTTCACAGCTGCTAATAGGGATGTGCAGACCAAAAGTTTAAGTTCATAAGTCCATAAGTCGAAAGGGGGGGTCATTTGCGGTCAATATGGACATATGGAGAATTCCATAAGTTGAGTCTATGTCCATATGTGCAAATAAAAATTTAAACCCCTCACCCTCCTTAATCCCCCCCCCCCCCAAGACTTACCAAAACTCCCTGGTGGTCGAGCGGGGAGTCAGGACGCCATTTCTGAACTCCTCTGCGAGGAGCACGTGACGTCGGCGTCACGTTGGAGTGACGCGGCATCACGTGATTCCCCCCGCGTTCGCTCCGGGACCCTCGTTTGACCCAAAAGGAACTTTTGGCCAGCTTGGGGGGGTCAGGAGGCCTCCTGACCGGCATTCAGGTTGTAACTTAAGACTTTGGTTGTAACTCAAAACTAAAATTTTGGTTGTAACCCAAGTTGTTTGTAAGTCAAGCCGGTTGTAACTCAAGGGTCCACTGAGATGGCCGGCACCATCTTAAAAAATGGCACGGGCCATCCATTGCTCCTACCATGTGACAGGGGCCGACCAATGGCACCAATAGCCCCTGCCGCACGGTAAGGGCAATCGGCGCCATTTTGATTAGTGGCAGCCGACGGCCCAAGAGGGGGAGATCGCTCCCGGGACCCCGCTGGACCACCAGGGACTTTCGGTAAGTCTTGGGGGGGGGGGAGGGTCGGGCAAGTCTTGGGGCGTCGGGAGGGTGGGGGGTTGTAATTAATTAAATTTGAAGGATTGGGGTGGATCTGGGGGTTTTTTTTTTTTGGTTTTTTTTAATCTGAAGGGTTGGGGGTGTGTTTCGGGCGGGGCAGACGAAATAAATTTGGCCCGAACTGCGTGAAAACGAAATTTCCCGCGGCAGGCCGATAACGAAGGCCGAACCGAAAGGTTTGGACGAATCACATCTCTAATGTATATGTGTGCCCGCGTGCCTGTTTGAAAGTTACTGTCCCTTGGTTCTAAAACAATGTTGAAAAGTAAATGCCAGCAACTTTGACTTATGTGACATTTTTTTTTTTTTTTTAGGTATACAGTGAATTCCTAGAACAGTGAAACATGCTCTTTTGCTGAGTCTACTGTTAATTATTCAGCATAAGAGCATATTTAATTTCTATTGTAAATCTGCTTGGTATTTTGATTGTATTAGCTGCAAAGTCTGATTAATATCACTGTAGTTTAAAAGAAATATATTAGAGCATTGCGTGCTGGAGTTTAAGTAAGAGAGTGTTGGAAATTTTGTGAAGTTGTAATCATTCAGGATAATGAATACTTTTTGGCTCTGAAAGAAACCTTGTTGTGCAGGTGAATGAATGAATTAATACAATGTAAGTGTGCATGTCCAAAAAAGAGTGAGTATTGCAGAAAACTATATTAATAAGTTATCATTTCAACTAAATGAATGAACTTTCATATAAGATGTTTTATTTTGCAAAAAGAAGATGGCATCTTTGCACCAATGAATTCCCTAGTCCATCCTTTCCTGGAACTTAAAAGGAAGAGAAAACAATGTTTTGCAGGGAGTGGAAGCTACTTCATCCCTACACTTGCCAATTAATTAATCTGGAAGAGGAGGCAATCATTATTAGTCACTGTGCAAGTGTGACATCCAGTGCCATGGTGCATAGCTCCCGGCCAAGGACTGTCCCTGAAATGATTGGCTAAAAATAAGTTGGGAGGAGGATACAAAATATTGGGAAGGAGGTGGCGAACAAACAACATAGGCTGTGATGGCAGATAAGGGCAGTAAGGCTCGTTCAAATCTACCCAACTTATTTCATTTTGCAGTGCTGCAGTCCTGAGTTGATTTCTGGCTTTCCTGTAACTTCTTATCCCATGCCTTGAATTCTGTTCCTATTTTTGCATCTACCACCTTCACTGAGAGGCTGCTTCATGTATTCATCACCTTTTCTGTGAAAATATATTTTCTAGTGTTACTGTTGAGTCTACCCCTTCCGATTCTCCTATTATGACCTGTTGTTTTAGAACTTATTTTTCCACTGAAAAAGTTTAACTTCTGCTTTTATATATATATTTGAGTTATTTGAGAGCCTCTATCATATTCCACTGTCTTCTCTAGGGTACAGTTATTCAGCGCCTTAAGTCTTTATCTCACAGGGCGTTCGGTACAGTCTCTGCACCGTTTTAGTAGCCCTTTTCTGGACTGTCTGTATCCCTTTGGAGCTAAATCTAGAATTGGACTCACTATTCCAGATGAGTTCTTACTGACCACCGGAACAGAGGTATTATCACCTCCTATAAGGGGCAATTTTCAAAACAATGCAGGTAATTGCAAAATCCATGGGTACTTTTACCTACAGGCTTTGACCATTTCTCAAAGGGAAAATACACATGCACTTTCTCTTTGAAAATTGCCTAGAGAAAAATCATCCACAGAGATTTGCACCTGTTTTTTCTGTGGATACTTTTTCCCTGAAAAACAATGCATGTAATTATAAAAATATGTGCATTGTTGTCCCCCATAAAATAAACTCTTCTCTGAGCCCACCTACTTTTCCTGTTGGAAAGAGTGGGTAATCTCCAGATAGGTAAATGGCTTTTGAAAATTGCCCTCTTTATCTTCTGGTTATGTCCCTCTCTTTGCACCTGTTATGGTTGAACGGTGTTTGGATGGATTCTTGGGTACTGTGGCAGATGACCACGCCCATGGGGAGGGGCCCCGTGGGGAGCCACAGTACTGGGCTAGACTCTCAGAACGCACAAACACAGAATTAGATCTTTTATTGTACAGCTTGATGTATACCACCAGAGGTGGCAGTAGTGAGGTAGTCTGGATGTAGCAGTCTCGGGGACCCTCGGCAGAGGGGACCCTTCTTGCCCCGTTGGTATAGGGGAATTCTGGTGTAGGTTTCCCAGCAAGGCAGTGCTGTAGATGAGACAGACTGAGAGTTAGATTACTCACTAGATGGTTGCTGTAGGTATGCGATTCCACCAGGCTGAAGTAGATGGTACTGGCACCGAGGCAGGGAGAGCAGGCCCTCGAGGAGCGAGTACCTGATCTCTGTAAGGCACCTGAAATAAATCAGAGGGCCCCTGAGGAGCGGGTACCCAGTTTAGTCAATACCCAAAAGGGCAGAGAGAGAGCTTCCAGCGGCAGCACAGAAGCGGCAGAGTAGCTTAGACTGGACGAATCCAATCCTATTTCCAGTCCTAGTCTGAGTCCTTGCTAACTCAATCAGCTAGCATATAAGGGCAGGCTAAATACCTTGATGGCGTGATGTCACTTGAGGGGGAAGCCCCCGAGGTTCACTCCATAGCTGGAACAAAGACGAGGGTAGCGTGCGCACCCTAGTAAGTCCTTGGGAGGAACACGGCAGGAGGCAGCACCATAGCCATTCTGGGGACGCCGGAGAGGGCGGCTTGCAGATGCAGTGGTAGCCATTTTCCCAAGGTAAGTGGGTGGAGCCATGAACAAGATGAGGCAAACGGGGCAAAGCCATCTAGGACCGACGGACACAACAGCACCCTAGCATTCCTCAGGCTCTGACCTTTCACTATATCAAGATCATCAGATAGCATCACCCTGAAGTTTCTTCTCTGCTTGGCGAACACCAGGGTCTCTTCCCAGTCACATAATGCTGCTCCCAGTCACTCTAAATACACCTTTGTGCATTGAAACTCAGCAGCCAAACACGTAACTTGAAGAGTGGTCCTCTTCGATCACTCTGCCTTCCGTGTATTCCATCGGAGGCGTCTACTATGTTGCAGATATGGTCTGGTGCATGACCCCCAGCCAAGGACTGCAATGCCCAGACTAAGTATGTCGGGGAAGAGTTGCAAAAGAGGGGAAAAATCAATGGGCAATTGCGAATGAAGGCTTATGGTAGTCAAGTCCCAATCCTGATTCCAATGGAGCTGGAAGCTCAAAAGGAGCAGGAGGAAAACGCCAGGTCAAAAAAAAAAAAAAAAAAAAGCAGTACAGGAAGGCAAACAACGATTATATAATAATTCTCAAATCACGCAACAAAATTAACAGCAGATTCAGCTACGGGCTCGAGTTAGCATTAGGTCCTGTCTATGTTGTCATGATGCCTTTATGCCACGGGAACAGAATAATTCACATGTTCACAGACAGAGGGGGAGGTGAGACACAAGTTACTGAGGCAGTAAAATGTCTGAGCTGTAAAGAAGCAGATTTAGAAGCTGCGCTGATGCTGCAAGTTTTATAAACCACACATATAAAAATACCGTCACAGAATTTCCAAGTAAGCAAATAAGGACACCTGGTGATTGTGAATTACAGCCCGTGCCGTTTCAGTGTGGAGCAAAGTGCCAGCAGGTGTCTTTTCAGTTATCTTCGCCAGACTGTCTCTACAAAGAAATAAAACATAACACTGGCAGTGTCGCTGAACTTGTTAATGGCCAGGGCTTAGTTTATTTTGAGGGCAGGAGGAGCCACACAGTACCATACCGTATTATGTCAAAATTACCCTCCCAGACTTTTCTTTGTTTGTATGGCTAGGGGAAGCAACCTTTTGTGGGAGTGTGAATTTTGAGTGCAGGTGGGGCTGTGAGGCACCATTTGTATGCAAAGTAAAAAAAATTAATCGGTTGACCAAGAAGTCCTCGTTCGGTTAAATGTCTTATTCTCAATTGGCACAGGGAGATAAAAGTCTATAATTTCAATGAGTTACCTAAATTAGGCCTCCTTTTAGCAGCCTGAAAATCTACTTAGAGGGATTTAGCCCTTCTACCCTTGTAATCCCCAATTTCACTCACATAGTGCTCAACTAAAGGAAAATATGCACCAAAATTAATGGTAAAAAAAACAAAAACATTTTTGCATGTGCATTACTACAAATTTAATATGCATGCTAAAACATCACTTAACAGTCTATGCACAAAGTTTTGGCATTGAGGTGTTAAAAAATGACTGCAATAGCATGCACACTAACCCCTAAAACTGGCTTTTATAAGCTTATAGCATCTTGGAGCTTAATAGTCTCTACATTCTAAATTGAGCATGTACAGTTCCCTTTTACGCATGATTAAGCCCCTCTACTGCAAACCTGTATAAAAGTAAGCCTGGCATATGAGGCTGCTTGTCAGTGCCAAGGGAAAAAATTGGACCCCCAGGAGAGAAGGTGAAAGAAAAGACTTCCAAGACAGGAAAACCAGGCCAAATGGATGCATCTTAGATGTCTACCAAGGAAGAGAAGGACCGGTATCAGAAATGACATGGCTAGCCCTGGCACATCTATCTCATTGATGCCAGAGAGAAGTCTGCCAGCCCCAAGTCAGAAGAACACTAGCATCTAATTATCCTTCCTCTATGAGCATCCTGTAGGGTTGGGGCAGCAACAGCACATTGACAGTTATTCGTGCTGAAGCCTCAGAATGCTCTGCATTCGTCTTTGGACAGATTATGCACAGCAATGACCATCGCCATACACGAGCAAAGCAGCAGCCACCGACAACGTCACTGTGAACGGAACTGAAGTTTCTTCCTATATCACTTTAATCCAGGCCTTCCCAAACCTGTCCTGGGGACCCCACAGCCAGTCGGGTTTTCAGGATATCCACAATGAATATGCAGAGATACATTTGCATACCACGAAGACTCAGTATATGCAAATTTATTTCATGCATATTCAATGTGGATATCCTGAAAACCCGACTGGCTGTGCGGTCCCCAGGACAGGTTTGGGCCCTGGTTTAATCAGTTTGAAAAACCAAAAAAGAATCACTTAAGAAACTGTTTTGGTTGCTTTACGTTTGTTCTTCTCTTGCAGGTCTTGGGATCTTACCGTGACGCTGCACTAAGTTAATGGCACTCTGAGTGAAATTACAGTTTGAAAAAAAAAAAAGCAAAGAAAAAATAGCAAAACTACAAAATCATATAAAAGTGGTGTTCTTGATTTATTTTTTCTCTCTTTATTGATATCATTTCACAAATATAATTACAAGCAATAATGCTTGAACGGCAAATAAGACATTGCTAATTACAAAAACTAAAAAGAAAACTAAGCAGTGCAAAAAAATAGTTTAAATTACAATGGCAAGTTACATAATCACAAGAAATAGTGAGGTGAAGGACCCAATGGGATTATCTCTTCAAAGGAAATTTTTTTTTTTTTAACAATCAAGAATGACTGCAAATAAATTACCAATTCCACATTCCAGCAGTCTTGAAGCTATGGAGTAGATGTGGGATTTATAGAAATCTTGCTATGTAATAAAGATTTTAACTGGGTTCATAGAAAGAAAATCAGTTTCCATTTAACTTAATTAGACACTTTGAGGCATTCTAGGTGTTTGGGTAATTGCCAGGTTCTTGTGGCCTGGTTTGGCCTCTGTTGGAAACAGGATGCTGGGCTTGATGGACCCTTGGTCTGACCCAGCATGGCAATTTCTTATGTTCTTATGTTCTTATGTTCTTAACGCAAAAAGAATTCACTCCCGAGACCAAGACCAGTTTCTCTCAACTGGAGAAAAAGCCTTTCGCCGGTTTTGAGTCTGCACTGAGACATCAGGGAAAATCCAAATTTTTTGACCCATGAACAGGGCAGTCTTGATGGTAAAAAAAACAATCTCAAAATCAAATCTTTCTCTGATACAGAGGAACAAGAGATCAACAAGATTGCCCGTTCGTGAATCACTTCCTCAGGTTGTTCTAAAAAATCAGTCAAATTTAAAGAGCCTGAAGAAATTTGTAGCACATCAGAATTACTATTAACTACACGTGTTTCCCCCTTTTAACAGGATCAGAATACATCTTGCTGAAAATAGGTAAATGATCTTCAGACATACCAAGAATCTCCTTTAAATATTTTTTTTTTACTCTTTTTAGGACCATTCAAGGGGGGGGGGGGGGATCTAGGAAAATTCAACAGGTTAAAAGGCCTCCATTTTTTCTCAAAGAAGAACAATCACTTATTAAGGCTGTTCTAATTTCCTGATTACTTAGATCATGAACTTCAAGGTTCTTCAACCTTTTATCATGAACTACAGATGTTATTTGGGAAACTGCAAACTGTCCCTTCAAAGAATCCAAGGAAGATGAAAAGGAATCCATTTTCTTAGACCAGTGGTCCCCAACCATGTCCTGGGGGCCCACCAGCCAGTTGGGTTTTCAGGATACCCACAGTGAATATGTATGAGAGAAAATTTGCATGTTATGGAGGCAGGACAGGGTTGGGGACCACTGCCTTAGACAAGGCACTTTCCAAAAGCACTAAAGCCCGTCACACATCTTCATGCCCAATGACTGCTGGCTTCTGCAAAATGGGCTCTGAGAGGGTTTTCACAGTCTGACCAGATGATGGAATACCAGGGGTTAAATCCCTCTTGGGATCCTCAACAGCAGACCAACTAGAAGGCTGAGAACCCCTATCAAAGCCTGGTGCAAAAGGAGGAAGGCGGAACTCAGGGCTTAAAGATGTCTCCGTTTCTAGCTGGCCCTGCGTAGTCTCATTAGCACTGCCAGCAACGAGAAGCTCACCTGAGTTTAAAGATTCCTGATGTCCTGAGAACATCTGGGGAATAGTAGACTGCTGAGAAAGGGAAGGAAAGGTGCGAACCCGTCCTTTTCCCCATGCCAGGAAAAATAGAAAAAAAAGAAAAAAGGAAATCTTGAAGGACAAAAGGAGCAGTCAGTCACAGCGGCCCCTTTGGTGTGCGGCTTCGGATGTGTGCGCCAGCAGTGGCGCGCCGCAGGGCATCTCTCTTTATCTGGTCAAAAGGCGCCTCCCAATGACGTTGTAATAAATCTGCTGTTAGACTGCGGAGTTAGCAATCTGGCTCCTAAAGGAGGAGGAGTCAGCAATCTTGTAGTGTCTCAGATATTGTCTTGCTAAGGAGTAGCAATCTGTAATGAATCTGATATAATTGTGGGTGGATCCCTGGGCCGGTGGCAGATGACCATGCCCCTGGGAGGATATTCCGAGAGGGACCACCGGCTAGGCTTGAGTATGGAGACAGAGACACATTAGTTGTATGATACGATGACATTATAGTCCCCGGTCCCCTTTCTCCTCATGTACATATGTTTCTGAGTAGTACTATATTTCAGTTAAATTAGGCCTTTTATTTATCTGTAAGTTCTTCATTGTTATTTGTTCCAATGTATTCTGCCCCTGAGGCGACAGTTTTAGTTCCTTGTAAACCGGTGTGATATGTATATTATACAGGAACATCGGTATATACAAATTAAAAAATAAATAAATAAATAATTCTTTTATTAAACAGGTTTTTGAAACCACCAGAGGTGGCAGTAGTGAGCTGATATGCCCGGCAGGGCTGTAGTCCCTCAGGTACTGGAACAGCGATCCAGGATGGCTGAGCTGTTGAGAAACTGTAGAAAGTGAGTAGGCAGAGTTCATGAACAGAACTAGATGACAAAACTCACATAAGGTCTCAAGGAAGCTCAGGAGCTGGAAAGGTTTAGGCCCTCGAGGAGCGAGTACCTGGTTCCAGGGAAAGCTCTGTGGGTGGAGATCCTGAGGGGATGGAAGGATGCCCCTCACCTTCCCCGGGTCATCCACTCTAAATTTCAAATGGTGCCGACCAGTCCTGAGACAGGCAGCATAGAGGGTTCAGGATGGAGAGGGAGGATGAATTAGCCTTGTATATATGGGAGTGAATGAGAGACAGAGTATGTATGGGGATGTGTGTGTGAGAGACTGTGAGATAGTGTGGGCATGTGTGTGAGATAATGGTTATCTGTGAGCAAGTGGGCATGTGCGTGAAAGAGGGAGAGAAGAGAGCTAGCATGTGTGTGTTTTGTGTGGCACAATAAGAGTGAGTGTCTATGGGAGAATGAGTATATGTGTGTGTGAGAGTGAACACCCCCAACTCTCCACTTCCCACCCCCCACTAATCCATGACAATCTCAGGGTGATTGGAGTTCAATAGTTCCCAGGTATGCCTATAATAATGCACAAACACTGGAAAGGTACTACACAAAAGGAATATAAGACATAAGACAAGCCACTCCGAGGGTTTTTTTTTTTCCTCCCCTTGATCTCTCTGTTCTCCTTTAACTTCCTGTCTTTCTGATCAGTTGCTCCTCCTCCTCCCGCTGACGAGGTGTGCCGGGGGCCAGACTTCCTGTTACACTCTTTAGAAAGGATGCTGAGGTGCGATGAGCAAAAGAGGACTCGGCCTGGTCAGTTTAGCATATGCCACACCATTTTGTTTAACTTCCACCTGCTCTTTAACACTCAGGCAGCTAACACGCCAAGACACTCTGGGCTGAATTATTATGCACATAAAACGTGCTTTTTATGTGTGTGAGTGGATTTCTGAAGATTTCCTGGAGCCTCGTATACATACAGGTACACATAGAAGTGATTCCCCACATACTTTTACACATACTGTAAAAAAAGTGTATTCAGGGTGGAGGTGGTGTGGCAGGAATAGCCATGCACACGCATGGTTTTGACTTTCAAAAGCATCCACATAAATCTACTCGCACACTGTTATATCTGCTAATGAGCAGAAGCAAATGTCTGCACGTATGCTGTGCTGGCTTCCACGCTTACCGGCTAATTTATGTGTATAAAGCCATTTTGAAAATTCAGGCTAAAGGCTGAATTTGTACTTTGTGCACGCAAACGGTAGGCCTCCGTGGGCTACTGAAAATTACCCTTCCTATGCTTTTGGTTAACTGACAGCTATGTAAAATTAACACCACTAGTTATAAACTGCTATGAAGGCTGCCAAAAAGGATCATTTTACAGATAAACTAAGAAAGGCCAATATTCATCCTCGCCAACTATTTAGAATTACTTCTAATTTGTCTGGATATAAAAGCTGTGAATTGAAAAATAATATGGGGGGCTTAAACAGCAGATGTGCTGGCTGATTACTTTCCTACAGAAAGATATCTGATACTGAAAAGGACTTTTTAATCTACCTCCCCTCAAATTAAATCCACTCTTGAGAACTCAGAATTAACTTGACGCTGCATCCTTTTGGTTTGGAAGCAAATTTGCTCCATTTAACAAAATCTCTGAATTGGGCATTTTGAAAACCTTAAAAAGTTGGCTCTGCCACCTCACCACTAGATCCACTCTCTTCCAACCTGGTTAAAAAAAAAACAAAAAAACAAGAGCTCGGCCTTACTCTTTGTCTCTGTGCCAGAATTATGTAAGTGGACCCCAAATTTGCCCCTTGCTAGTATAAATGCCATTGATAGTGTAGAATCAGTGGTCTCAACAGACCCTGCCCCTGTGAGTGATATCAGAATAAAGTAGAAGTGTTTAGAGAGATTGGACGTTCTCCAGTGTGAGATGTCGTAGTTTTAACAAAACTCCTGTGGTCAGTAAGTGTAGGATTTAATATCCTAAGATTCATTCTGCGGTCCGCAGCGTGAAGGTACCATCTCTCCAAAGAGTGGTGCTGGCGGGGCCTGTGTGCCCTATTAGGCGAACTACGTGGTCGCCTTAGGCGCCGACCATTAGGGGGCGCCAAAGAGCAGCCATGTGGGGCTGCTAGTGGAGCCTATCCCGCTTGCGGCAAAGAGGAGTAGAGATTCGGCAGGCTGGGAGCAGTCCCCTTCCTGCTGATGGCCCAGAGAAGCACACACTTGAGGGGCACGAATGAGGTAGGAGTCGGGGCTGAGAAGGGGGGGGGGGAGGGGCTGATGCAAGGCAGAAGGTTCACCTAGGGCAGTGATGGCTAACCTATGACACGCGTGTCAGAGGTGACACGCCGAGCCGTTTTGGCTGACACGCGCAGCGTTTCGAGGACTATCAGGAATTTTTTTTTTTTTTTATCGGCTGCGCCGAGCCTTTAAATGTGTTTTTTAGTTTCCCCCTACCCTCCACCAATGCCCCCGGGCGCAGGGAGGCTCATGCGTCGCAGCGATGAGGCTCAAGACAACGCGCTGATGCTCCTCCTTCCTGCCTGTGCGGCCCCGGAAGTAAACGTTGCCGGAGCCGCGTGGGCAGGAAGGAGGAAGCGAATCAGCGCGTGCAGAAGAGGAGGAGCCGCCGCGGGTCGCTGCGAATCCCAAGTCGCAGCAGCCCAAGAAGAGGAAGAGGCCCGGTAGCAGGGCTGCCGCGGCCCGAGAAGATCAGGGCCGCTGCAGAGCCCATCCTGCGGCGACCCGCGAAGAGGAGGCCCAGAGGTGAGAGAGAGGCTGAGGGCCCGTAGAGTGCGTGTATGAGGTGAGTTGAGAGAGAGGACCTGAATGTTTGCAGAGACAGCATGTGAGAGCCTGTGTGTGTGTGTGTGTGTGTGTGAGAGAGAGAGAGCATGTGCCAGTGAGAGCCTGTGTGTATGAATGATTGTATGAGAGAGAGCATGTGCCAGTGAGAGCCTGTGTGTATGAATGATTGTATGAGAGAGAGCATGTGCCAGTGAGAGCCTGTGTGTATGAATGATTGTATGAGAGAGAGCATGTGCCAGTGAGAACCTGTGTGTATGAATGATTGTATGAGAGAGAGCATGTGCCAGTGAGAGCCTGTGTGTATGAATGATTGTATGAGAGAGAGCATGTGCCAGTGAGAGCCTGTGTGTATGAATGATTGTATGAGAGAGAGCATGTGCCAGTGAGAGCCTGTGTGTATGAATGATTGTATGAGAGAGAGCATGTGCCAGTGAGAGCCTGTGTGTATGAATGATTGTATGAGAGAGAGCATGTGCCAGTGAGAGCCTGTGTGTATGAATGATTGTATGAGAGAGAGCATGTGCCAGTGAGAGCCTGTGTGTATGAATGATTGTATGAGAGAGAGCATGTGCCAGTGAGAGCCTGTGTATATGAATGATTGTATGAGAGAGAGCATGTGCCAGTGAGAGCCTGTGTATATGAATGATTGTATGAGAGAGAGCATGTGCCAGTGAGAGCCTGTGTATATGAATGATTGTATGAGAGAGAGCATGTGCCAGTGAGAGCCTGTGTGTATGAATGATTGTATGAGAGAGAGCATGTGCCAGTGAGAGCCTGTGTGTATGAATGATTGTATGAGAGAGAGCATGTGCCAGTGAGAGCCTGTGTGTATGAATGATTGTATGAGAGAGAGCATGTGCCAGTGAGAGCCTGTGTGTGTGAGAAAGAGAAATGCATGTGAGAATGAGAACCTGACTGTGTGTTTGAGGGAAGAAGATGGAGAAAAAAGAAACAGAAAAAAAGACAATATAAAAGGAATTGGCAAAAAAACAAGAAAGGGAAGGTGAAAAAAAAGCCTGTGACCAACCAATTAGAAAACTAAGATCAGACAGCAAAGGCAAAAAAAAAAAAATGTACTTTTTAGTGATTGGCACATGTACTCTTTGGGAATGTGCAAGAATAGCACTTTCTCAACGGATCTCACAATGTACGAGATCAGCATGGAGAAAGTGGAAGCCCACGGGGCCTGCACAGAGGAGGCAGCAGAATGGACTTCAGTGTCAGTAGCAGCAATCGGCACCTCCGCAATAGCCACGCGGCATCAGTGACAGTGGCAGCAGAGGAATGAGAGAGGTTCTGAGGTTGCTGGCAAAAGAAAGAGAGGGGGGGTCTACCTTTAGTGTGTGAATGTGTATGAATGGGACTCTGCCTGGGGGTGTATGTGTGTGAATGCAAGGGTGCCTGCCTGGGGGTCTGTGTGTGTGAGAATGAATGTGTGCATGCCTGGGAGATGGGGAGGGAGTGTTGTGAACATGAATGGGAGCCAATAAAAGAAACCGACTGACAGATGAAGTTTGTAACGCTTGCTTGGACTTGAAGTGTACGAAATACCAACCTTCAATTGAAGATTTAGCCAATGAAATTCAGCAACAAAAAAGTCACTAAGCAGGTAAGGTAAAGAATTATTTGTTTTTGCTTTATTAATAAATACAGTATATATATTAAAATTATAACTTTGTTGATTAGAGCTACAAATATCACAAAATTATGGATTTTTCTAGAAGTGACACACCACCCGAGTTATGCTCGGTTTTTTTATGAATTTTGACACACTGAGCTCAAAAGGTTGGCCATCACTGACCTAGGGCATCTAATAACCTTGAACCGGTGCTGGGGTGAGTCTATTCCTCGACTGGAAAAGAACCCAGAGTTGGGCCCAAGAAGTGGTGTCCCTTTTCTAAGGAAGTGACTCTGATCACTGATCCCTGTAAGCTGCACGCATGCATGACCACGCAGAACTCTACAGGCCTGCCACACACATCTTACTTTCCTCTGTGCCCTTGCCTTAAGTCCTAGACACAGGAGGAGCCAGCAATTAGTCAGCAGCGTGCTAAGGAGAGACCAGCCGAGGGCAAGAAATGACGTCAGCACCTTTCCCTTCAGGAGAGGAGGCAAGAGGGATGGGAGGGAGGCAACCAGCCGAGAGCAGGAAATGACATCAGCCCTCTCCCACCTCCAGGAGAGGAGAGCAGTCAGGCAGGGCAGCTACCCTCTCACTCCAAGGGGAAAGGAGGAATCCGGCTGTCCCTGCTGCAGATGAATTAAGCTCAGCAGAATGGCAGAGAATCTGGCAGGAGAGGAGAGAAGACTGTCCAGCACAGTAGGAGAAACTTTTTCCCTTTAAAAAAAAAATGGGAAGTGCACCTACAGCTGAAACTATAAATTTAAAACCAAACATTGGCTCATAGAGCCACTATTTAAAGGATGTGGGATGAGTGAGGTTGAGAGGGGGAGGACCTGTTCAGAGGGTTTGTGAAAGGGAAGGGGGTGGCATGAGAGATGAAAATCTACCAGAGGAGAGAGTATGGGGGACAGAAATGGACTGGGAGGGGGAATTAGAGGAAGGAATCTGCTGGGGAGGGACCGCCTGAAGGAGGAGGGAGTAGCTTTAGAGAGGTTATATGCGGAAAACGGGGTTTAAACCTTGTCAAGTCTCCCTCATACGGTGGGATACTCTCCCACATGGGAGCAGTAAACTCCTACCAGATGGGGGAAATTTGGAGCAGCCAGTGCAGCACAGACCCAGTTGCCCACTGGTCCCATCTCTCAACTACTGGTGCTGTTCAAATGTGTACAGAGCAGCAACAGCAATGCAGGCCGCAGGATCTTTGAGCATGCATGGAACTTCCTGTCCCTGCATCTCACCTCCTCCCTTTATCTGCATACTTCCCATACTGCAGGAACAGGTAGGACTGCGCTTGTTCAGAGACCCAGTAGCCTGTGCTATTGCCACTGTTCAGGAGAGCTTGAGTGGGAGAAGAGGGGTGGATGAAAAAGAGATGGAAGAAAGATGGGAGGGAAAAGGTGGAGAGGGGATGGAGTGGTGGAAGAATGAGATAAAGGAGGGAGAGTTGAAGAGAGAAAATTTTAGGGAGGGATGGAAAAAAGATGAGGGTTGGGAAAAGAAGGAATGGTGGAAGGAAAAGGGTGAGGGAAGGAAGGAGAAGTAGAAAAGGAGGAGAGGGGTGAGTGAATGTAGAAGTGTGAGGATCCTGGCTGCAGTGCAGCCCTCCTTCCAGCAGGGGCCCTCAGTGAGCTGTATTCCATGCTGCCTCAGACTTCCTAGCTCCTATGCCTTGGAGGTTCAGCCATGTTGGCAATGACATAGCACAGCCACTCACATTTAAGTCTGCCTCACAGTAAGCTCCCTGCCTCTGCTTGGAGTCCCCTTGCTCCTAGTTCTGGCCCTCTGAGTTCCAATCTTGTATTTGGTCTCTCTCTCTAGAGGCCTTCATGCTCTTTGTGATCCTTGTTACTTGTTCCTGTTGTTCTGTTTGTTTGTGGCCTTAGTTGTAGCCTTCTGTTTTTCTTTGTGTTTGTTTGTAGTTGTTTGTCAGTTGTGGGTACCTTTGTGTTGTCCCTGCAGTTGCCCTGCTTTTGTGGGTGTCCTGTAGTGTCCTGCCCTTCAAGTCCCGCTGTTGTCCGCTTTTCAGTTTTCCTAGTTTTTCCTTTACAGTCTCTTCTGTGAATGGGGTTGCATTTACCTCATTCCCGTCCAATGGCCTTATCAACCAGCAATGGTCCTTCTCCAGGGTCTTCTTTAGTGAACACCTAACTGAAGTGCTTGTTTAATTTTTCTGCTATTTCTTCATCTTTTTCGACAATTTTACTATACCACCATGGGCTTTTCTCCTTTCTCTGTTATATCTGAAAAATGTTTTGTAATCTCGCTTTACCTCTGGCAATCCTTTTTCCCCGCTTGACCTTTCACTTTCCTGATTTCTTCTCTCTCTCAGTATTCTTCCTCATGTTCTTCTGTTTGGGATCCTTTGTACTTCTAGAGCACTGTTCTCTTTGCTTTTATTTTTTTCAGCTACCTTCTTTGAGAACCAGATCGGTTTCTTTATCCTCTTACTTTTGAACACTTTCCTGACATATAGATTTGTTGCCTTTGTAATAGCTCCTTTTAATTTGGCCCACTGTTGTTTCACCTCACTGTGCTGCTGAATATCCCATGTAAGTTAGCTGGATAAATCCTTTCCAGTTAATTTACATACCTGGATAAGACTGAACATCTACCTCCCAGGGTTCAGGATGGTTCATAGTGTGGACAACTACTAAGCCCTGGTGCTGTTTTGTACAATATCCCTGGTCACAGCATAAAGGGTTAGTGCCCCAACTCTATGGGGCAGTCAGTACCCTGCAGAAAATAGACTGTAGCTCAGTACAGCTAATCTTCTCCCTAAACCAGACCCTTCCCTTCTGTCATTTTCCAGCAGCTGATGCAGAGAGAAAAAAAAAAGGGGTGTCAGTACTGTCAGAAAAAACCCCTACATGGATTGAAAAAAAAGTACCCCTATCAGAATCCTCAGATTCTCTGACATGCCCCCTGAAAATCTGCTGTAGATAGGATACCAAATGAGAAAGTTATTTGTGGAGACAGACATACAGACTGTTTTGCCTCTGCAGTGTATGTGTTCTTTGCCACCTGCATCAACTCATGATATTCAGATATTGCTTAGCTTAAGGTCTCTGCATGTGTAGAACTCTCTATCCTGATTGGTTATTTTTTGAATAATTCTGAGCTCCCTGTTTCTCTGTCTGTGTTCTCTTCCTATTGGTGCTTTGCCCCTAGGTATGCCTGAGAAAGTTTACTTCCTGCAGAGATTTCATTTGAAAAAAAGGGCAAAACCAAAGCTCTCCTATATCCTCTTCAGATTCCTAGACACATCCCTTTTTCCACCTTTATCTGTTTCCCATCCATTGCTAGTCCCTGCTATATACTAATAGTTATAGCTTCTTCTACGGCTGCAACTGTCTGCCTATGACTGAGCTTTCAGAGATTCTCATTACAGCTGTATCGTTGTCTGCTATCTGTGCCACTATTCTTGATACCATGTCATTCGCAGTGAGTGTTAAAGTGTTCATCATTCAATAAATGTTTTGGTATTAAAACTGATTTCTCTCTGATATTTGGAAGCTGGGAAAGATTAAAAAAAAAAAGGTTTAGCTGACTGTTTAGCAGCTCAAGCAGAGGCATAGGAATTGTGAGAAAAGTACACGCATACACACACAGGAAGATCACATAAGCCTGCCTATCCTCTCCCATCTCTTCTATAAAGCATAATTTTAATGATATAAAAATATACTTAGGGGTTTCCAGGATTCTTCTCTACAAATATTTCTCTTGCCTATCTTGTCAGCTTGGAGTGGTGTTTCTCTAAGATCCAAAGTAGAAGATACAAAGGCCAGAAACCACTAAGAGCATTTAAAAACTGCCAGATGAGAAAGTAATGGATGTGGTGAATTTTCTGTGGACCTTCCAGAAGCCTGTGCATCACTTCTTCTTGCATTGTTCACTATCAAATGCAGCAGATTGAAAATTGCTTTTTCTCCCCCTGCCAGTATCTAACTGTCTGATTTTTCTCCCTTTTGGCTCTTCTGTTTTTTTTTTTGTTTTTTTTTTCATATATATACTCTTTTTAAGCCTGCAGCTCCTTCCCCCCATCTCCCCTAGTAGGATCAGCACCTGCAATGACAGCTGGCAGCCAGCCTGCACCAGGGCTGCGTGGGCGAAGATACACGGTGGGAGGTGGCGTGAAACCCACTGCGGAACAGAAGAAGCCAGAGAGGAGGTGCTAATTGAATTAGGAATTGAGCTTCCTGACACACTCTGAAGCTTGGAAGGTTTCAGACCTAAAAGAACACTTTGAATTCCCTCTCCCCGACCCTTCAGTTTTTTCACTGTGACTCAAATTCTTCACAGGTTGACAGGGCCGCTCAGGCCCAGCTCTAAAAAAATATACAGAAGGGGTTTATGTGAACTCAGACGATACCAGGTAAAGAGGCCTCATGGATTAAAGAATTTCCATGTGTACCGATTCCTACTCAGAAATGTATTCATTCACTTAACCAAAATGATTTTCTGAGGGGGCTGAGCTATTTTATTTTTTTTGCATATTAATCTAAGAATAGAGCAAAAAGCTAAATGTATTTTCTTCTTCTGGATTTCTTTTTTTTTGTCAGTTGTTTTCCAATTTGGCCTGCTATACTGCTTTTTCATTTAAAAAAAAAAAAAAAAGACCTTTACTTTTTAAGCAGAATCTGGCACAGTGGAAGAATCCAGAGGTAAACCTTAAAATAAGACATTAAAAAAAAACCCTATCATGTCATGTGATTCCCTGAAATGAGATTCTATTTTCCTAGTGATTTTTCTCCCTTAACAAAAGGATAAACTCCAATAAATACTCTTGAAATTTAGTCTATGAAAATAATAAAGTACGTTTGCTGAGTGCTGGTGTGAGCCGTCTGCTCCAGCTCACATTGTAAACAGATGCATTTTTAACATTTTTAAAACGCATCAGGAGAGCCTGGTACCACAGTGCTGCACAAGGTCATTAACAAGAAGTGGATTCCCAGGAGGAATCTTTGAACTTCTTCTCCATTACTATACATGCAGCCTGAAGTGAAAGGATTGCTTTCCTTCATTTCTCCCGTAAAAAGACTATATAGTCTCCTTCCCCTAAAGGGAACCCTCCGCCCCAGTGGCTCCCTTCTTACCTCATCCTACAGGCCTGGTGAAGAGCCATTTTAGAGAGAACTCCCACCCTGCTGCCGACTTAAAAAATGGGGCTAATTGACTTCTCACACTACTTTGTCCCTCACACATCTAGGTCGAGAAAGGGAGAGGGGTGACTGTTATTGGGGCCGCTATGGCCCTGCCATTTGGGTGGGGGGCTCTAGGAGAGGGTATGTCCCAGAGAGGGTTGATGTTGGTCTTCCAGGGGAGTATTTAAGGAGAAAGAATGCCCTGGAGGGGGCTGTATAATTCCTGGGCAGTGGGGTCAGCACAATCTTTATGGAGAATTTGGGGGAGAGGAAATTTCGCCTGCTAAATGGCCTTCACTTCAGGCAAGTTTGCACTGGGAAATTCAAGATTTTCTGAGCTTGCTGTATAGCTAACTTCTAGTCCAAGGCAGGTGATAAGATTTAGCCTTTACTGGGCCCACAGTAAACAGCGAGCGTGAAAAGCATTACCACACTATTTCTCAAGGGCCAGATAAAGCTTTATTTGCATATGACATTCCATCATTCACATGAGAGTGCATGCTAATTTTAGCATGACCTTGCGAACATCTTGAGGAACCATCTTAACGTCATATTAAGGCCTTATTTTAGTGTGCGCAAAAGACCTTTAAGGTGCACATTAACCTTTATTGCCTAGGCCTCTTTGTGTAATGACGTGAATTGATGCATGTCATTGCATGGACTCACAGCAAGGTGATCATATCTCAGCTGAACACTGCAACAAACAAAGTTCAGCACTGAGAAGGTGTTACTCCAGAATCACACATAATCCCTGACACCTTCATCTCCAAACTACATGTATTAATTTTCTATTATTTTATAAAATTTTCAAATTGATATTGTTTAAATTCCTATAAAAAATCTTCAACAAAAATGTAAATAATAAATAGATGGATGAGGTAGGTTTTATATATTCTGCATTACCACCTGGAATTGACTTTAATGTGTTTTATCATTAACCACCAACCTTCTTTCAGAGGTGGAAATAGCCAATCAGGACTAGTCGTAAGAGGAATATAAACGGTTGAATAAGAAACTTATCCATATGGAATTACATGGGGCCACATTGGTAGAATATATTAAACATCAGATCATTCTGCATGGCTTGCGGATTCAAAAGAAGCCTATACTGTTCAATGACAATACCGAGTTTACTAAGACGTTGATAGCGGACGTGGATAGCGATTTTAAACAAATGCTCCCTTGATCTTATGTTGTTGATTGTTGGACAAGTTAAAAAGTGTGGGTCAGAATTAACAATGCAAATCCATGATATTACTGAGAATATTAGAAAAGAATTGAGTTTTTCGTGCTTTGATGAGAAAGTAAAAGAATTTAAGAACACAATTCCGTAGTACGATTAAGAACATGAAAATTAATAAATTTAAACAAGATCAAGCTGATTAAAAATGGGAACAGGTATTTACATTGATGGGTAATAAAGCATATACTGGGTGGGCAACCAAACGGGTTCGGTTTACATTTTCATTTGATGAAAGTTCAAGCGGGTCTGACAATGTTGAAGACAATGTACAAGCCAATTCTGATAACGCAGCACAGAGGAATTTTTTAGACAATCGAGAAGGAAGACGAGGTATACGAAGAACATTGCATTATTGCAATGCAGAGGTGGTGGAGACAGAACAACAGGGAAGGAACACTTGGCAACAATTCAAGAAACATCAGTAGTAGTCAATTTGTCATCAGTTGAGTTGTCCCCTGCACAGTCTGAAGTACTTAATCACGGCCTCTCATTTGTGCCAACTACAGGACACTCAGAATTTGATAGTAGGATCGCCATGCAGCGTTTCATACGCAAATTAAATCTTAAACTGTATTTTGTCAGAAACCCCAATATCAGCACTGATGCTTCCATTGTACATCCGCATTCAGTCTGGAATCCTCCAGGTCCATTGGATCCGTAAATTCGTACTTCATCAGCTAGTTTTACAGGATTTAACACATTATGAGGCTAAGAAAAAGAGCTGACATCATAATTTGTCTTGCGAATATTGAGAGGCGGAGTTTCTAGCCAAATCAACTGAGTTGATCATTAAAACGGCTGATAAAGGAGGAGCCGTTGTTGTGCAAGATCGACAACATTATGGGGCAGATTTTCAAAGGGGTATGCGCGTAAGATACGCGCGTAACCCCCGAAAAGCTGCCCCTTCTACCCTCTGCGCGCACCGAGCCTATGTTGCATAGGCTCAGCGGCGTGCGGAAGTCCTGGGACTTTCCTGGGGGGGGGGGGATGCATATCACGGCCGGCTTGTCATCAGGGGACGTTCCGGGGGCATGGAAGTGGCCTCCGGACCAGCCCACGGACCGGAACATGGTGCGCCGGCATGCGCAAGTTAAGCCTGCCTTGGGCAGGCATAACTTTTGAAATAAAGGTAGGGGGGAATTAGTTAGGGCCGGGGGGGCGGGTTAGTTAGGGGAAGGAAAGGGAAGGTGGGGGGCGCCGGAAAGAAAGTTCCCTCCGAGGCCGCTCCAATTTTGGAGCGGCCTCGGAGGGAACGGAGGCAGGCTGCGCGGCTCAGCGCTTGCAGGCTGCCGATTTTGCGCAGCCTTGCGAGCGCCGACCCCGGATTTTAAAAGATATGTGCAGCTATGCGCGTATCTTTTAAAATCCGGTGTACTTTTGTTTGCGCCGGTTGTACGAACAAAAGTATGCGCGTACTTTTAAAAAATCTGCCCCTATATTTCTTCTATGATATCACACCTTGATGATCAGAAATATTACCGATGATTATCTTCAGATCCCACCAAGGTATTACAAAAGAGAATAGATAGGATTGTTCAAACATCAGTGGGACTAACAGAAAAGGAAAGAAAATAATTACGGCTAAATTTTAAATCCCCTGTATGAGGAAAACGGGAGTTACGAGTGTGGCCGGGTCTTGCAATCACCACACACATCTCAAAGGGGCCCGGCCCTATGCGTAACTCCCAATTCGCAGAAGTGCCGGGCCCATGAAAAGGGGCGGTCTGGGGGGCAGAGAGGGGCAGGGCTGGCATAAGTTCTACAACAAGGAAACTAAAATAAGGTAGGGCCTTCTGAGGAATCGGGGAGGAGAGGGGAAGAGGGAGGGAGGGTAGGTAGGGCCTTCTGAGGAATCGGGGAGGAGAGGGGAAGAGGGAGGGAGGGTAGGTAGGGGCATAGGAAAGTTCTCCTTAATTGGAGAAGACTGGGAGGGGACTGGAGGAGGCATGATCTCATCGCCATGAGAAACATGCAAATTTCTACCCCCCTTGTCAGTGCTGGCGCACACGTTATAAAATCGCATGTCCATGTGTGCGCGCCGGGTAGTGTGCACACACATGGACGCACACGTATTTTTTAAAAATCTACCCTTTAGTTGCCATCCATCCTTGCAGTCCTACAACCTATTCAGTAACTAAGATTAATAAAAATATGACATCCCCTCTGATCAGACCTATGGTGTCAATAAATGGTGCAGTGTTCGAACCTCTGGCTGTTTTTGTTGATCACTTTCTTCAACCTTTTGTCCAACAAGCAAAATCATATGTTAAGGATATGGCACATCTTTTCTCTATATTGTAGACACTCCAGTCGAATAACAACAGTCAAAGTTGGTTAGTAACTAAGGATTTAAAAGCGTTATATATGAATATACTACAATTACAAGCTGCGGGTGGTGGAAGAAATGTTACAAGAGAGATTGGGAGTATAACGTATATCCTCACAGTTGTTGGATTTAACCAAGATAGTTCTTTTTAACAACTATTTTTATTTTCAGCACAATTTTACCAACAGGTACATGGAATTCCAATGGATTCCCCATTAGCACGCTCGGTAGCCAATCTATATATATATATATATATATATATATATATATATATAAGTTTCAACTTGGTGGAAATATATAGCTGGGTGGTATCATTATATCGATGATGCTTTTGTATTGTGGACCACTTTGGAACAACAATTGCAAGATTTTTGTGAATATATAAATACAATAGATGAGAATTTACAATTCACTGCATAGTGCTCTTCCCATTCCATTCCATTTTTAGATATCATGGTTCATTTGGAAGATGGACAATTCAGTACCACCGTTTTTTTCAAATCTACGGACAGAAATAATCTTTTGAAATTTCATAGTCACCATTCTAGATCCTTTAAAATGGGGTTACTGGTGGGAGAAAGACCTTCAATGTCCACTGGGCTCAAAGAGATAGCTGAATAGTTTCCTCACGATTAGGCATAGCTCTATTTCAGCATCTCTCGTGGAACAAGGTTACAAAGTGCTTTGTCGGTGGCATATCACCCCATTCAAGTTGCATAAATTCTATCCAGCAGTTGAAAATCTCTGTTGGTGAAGGTGTGGAGGAGGGGGCACTTATTTCCATATGTGGTGGGAATGGCCAAAGATGACTCTTTACTGGGAAATGGTTGTGAAGCTTATCTCTGACATAGTGGGTACACAGATACCAAAGGATCCTCTTTTGTTCCTATTAAATGTATATCCGATGGAAACGACCCCTCATGATTTCCACTTGATTCTGCAAATATTATTAGCAGCAAAAGCAATGATTGCAAGTGGATGGAAGCAAACTGATGTACCATCAATGCAGAAGGTTACCCAGAGGCTAGCAAGAATATACTACCTAGAAAGATTGACTGCCGTTAAGCATAAAAAGTTAGTTAAATTTGAAAAACGTTGGGAAAGTTATATATTATGGCAGGAACAAAGCTGAAGGAGGGACCCAGTAATTTTCTTATTCTGCACTGTTAGTTACACTCCAAGCTAGTTTTGGCCTATGCTATACTCTTTAGAGAATGGGAGCTACAATATTAGACTGGGGTGGGGGGTTGGAGGCAGGCGGGGGCTTACACGGGGATTGTAATGGGTCTAATAAAGGGTTATAAAGGATAACCTTGTATGGGAAACTCTATTGATGAACCAACAAGGTTGGATGGTAAACTGTTCTTTTTTATTTGGTTATGATATACTGTCTGTTATATCATTGTGGATATTATTATGTTTCAATATTGTTCAAGTTGTATGAATCAGCTGAAATGATTTAGCTTCTGTTTGTTATCCCTTGAAAACTTTAAATTAAAAAAAAAAATGGGTTTACCGGTAAGTCAATTCTTTTGCATTAGGAGAAGTTGTTCTGACACTGATGAATTTGAGAGACAAGCACAGATATTGTGGACGCATTTTCAATCAAGAGGATATCATAATAAAGTGATAAGTCGGGCATATAAATGGGCTAAGTTTTCTGATAGACATTGTTACAGTATAAACCCGCAAAGAAGAGACTCATTTAGTCTGCATGTTGAAACAGACCACCTCGGTATCAGCAATTGCTTCTGCCATAACAAGACACTGGAATTTACTGACCCTACACGATGTGTCCATGAACCACCTCAAATTGTGACATCTCGCGGCCTTAATATAAGAGATAGATTAGTGCATTCACAGTTGAAGGAACAGCCTCTAGATATGCTAGAATGCGGTCACTTTAAATGTATATGTCAGTATTGTGAGAACACCATAGAAGGTATGATGTGGCAAGATCTGGTCATGGCATATAGAATAAAAAGGAGATCTCATACGGATTGTGCTTCTTCTTATGTGATATAAGTAATACAGTGAAGTGCCCTTTAGATTGTAAGCCCTCTTGGGATAGGGAAATACCTACAGTACCTGAATGTAATCCACTTTGAAGTGCTGAAAAAAAGTGTGAAAAGCGGAATATAAATCAAAATAAATAAATAAATAAAGGTGTACATAGGGCGTACAACGCGTTCTATGCGCGTGTGGTTGAATGACTATAAATCATGATTAAAGACAAAGAAAATATAGCACCAATTGTATAGCACTGTGTGATCATAGTTTCACTCAATTAAAATGGACAATTATCGAACAAATACAAAGCTCTATTCATAGCGGTGACATCCTTTCAAGATTAAATTATCATGAAGCATTTTGAATTTATACTTTGAAAACACAGTCTCTGGGGGGCATGAATGAAGAACTGGATCTGACAATGTTATTATGAAAGGAAAGTAGAATATTGTTTTCAGCATGATGAGCTGTTCCCCATGCCAGTTTTCAGCTTTAAACCTTTCCTCCTCTCTGTTATGTTATGATTGGCTGTTTCAATTTATCTCAAATTTCATTGGTTTAGCAGTAGTCATTTGAGGTGGTATATAAGAAACGGACATTTGAAGGTAACATGGCGTCCGTGGAAGAGAACAAGAGCGTTGTTTGGAAGTATGAGCACAGTTCGTCAGTGACATCAAGTTGTGTCGGTGCTTCATAAGGAGTGACATCCCCTGAAGAATGACTGTTATCTGAAATGTGGCCTCATCGGGAGGGCAGTAAGCTTTATTAGTCGGTGCACAACATATTGTGGTGTTGATAGCGCCTTTACATTTAAGACTCTCTCTTGTTCCACTTAAAAATACTTTTTGAACTGGCTAATTTTTTAAAGGTTCAAAATAAGCAAAAATGTATAATTTTAAATCATGTGAAAGGTATATGCACACTTTTTAGTGTTTTATAAAATTAAAAAAAATATTTAAATAATTTTTGTTCTACACTCTTGATTATATCAGCCTAATTGGAAGGAGGTTGGTGGTTAATGATTAAAACATGTTAAAGTCATTACCGGGTGGGTATGGCAGAATATATGAAACCCACAACCTCGTCCATCTTTTATTTACATTTTTGATGAAGATTTTTTTTAATAGGAATTTAAACAAATATCAATTTGAAAATTTTATAAAATAATAGAAAATTAATACATGTAGTTTGGAGGTGAAGGTGTCAGGGATTATGTGTGACAACTGAACACTGGGCATTGGTACAGAGTTTGCCTAGCTGTGACATCATTTTCTGCTTTTAGATGCTATACAAACTGTAGAATAATAAGTGGTGAGCTAAGGCAGAAGGCTGCCTCTACTTGCGCTAATGTTTGTTAAACAAAAGCCATGCTTTTATCAGCTAGCCACCCCAGCTACTAAAAATAAAGCTTTGTTTAACAAACAATTGTAAAACTGGAGCCGGCATTCCATATCGTTGTAGCTCAACGAGCGTAGACCAAACCATATCAGAAAGGATTTTTGACAGAGTTTATGAGGAATGTTGAGACCTAAAGCAGTTACTGCAGTGACTGGATCTAGAGCTGGACAGGATATCTCAAGGGATGAGGATTCTAGTGCATCAGACAGTCAAGTGCCAACAAAAAACCAAGACTGGGCTGCATGTGGGTCCAGTACTGGAATAGCAGGAGGTGGGCACTGCAGGTCAGGGTGGAGATGAAATGGCTGAGGGCCATCGGTTGGAATGAAGGAGCATAAAATATCATTAAGATGCTGGCCTGAAGTTTCTTGGGCACGGTGGCTGACAGGCAATGTTGATAGGAACATAAACTAGGTCCAGGAGATAGCAGGAGACGGGTAAGGTGGGAAGGTCAACATTCAGCATTTATGAAACTTTACCAGATTTTTGGTGTCTAAATCGAAGGCTCTCTTCCTGACGCTAGTAGAAAGTAAGCGAGTAGTTTAAACGAGAGTCTGGAGGGAGTCTTCCCTTGGGAAAATATTTTACCAACCTAGTCTCGAAGGGAGTCATTTTTAAGAGAGTTCAGTGCATAAAACTGGAAGCTACACATGCATGTACACCCCTATGTAATATTTTGTAAAAGCCTCAGGTATGAACATACTAGCAGTGCCGCATGCAAATCTTAAAGGGGAGAAAGGGGCAGTTGAGGGGCTTGGAAATTCATGTACAAGTTAGCATTTTGTCAGTGGCAGACGCACATACCGAAATCGAACTTCTCTTTTTTAGGGGGGGGGGGGGGAGGACTGGGGTAAGCGGTGGAGAGTCAGGTCAAAGTGCTAGGTGAATAAGCGGAGGTCTGGGTGAACTAGCGAAGGTATTGGTGAACTGATAATTACAAGTATGCGCACAAGTATTTTCATAAGCAGACTACATGCACACTTGTAAAATCCCTGCCTATGCG
This sequence comes from Rhinatrema bivittatum, assembly GCF_901001135.1. Taxonomy (NCBI): domain Eukaryota; kingdom Metazoa; phylum Chordata; class Amphibia; order Gymnophiona; family Rhinatrematidae; genus Rhinatrema; species Rhinatrema bivittatum. Next base: position 13,814,296 of record NC_042627.1, read on the forward strand.
CCTAAACTGCAGTAATTGTGTGGCTGTTACAATGATTTTGTACGGAATATATGTGCAAATATTTTTCTATAATAGGTGTAGAACATATGCTACTTCCTGCATTACAAAAATGTATGCGTTCTGAAACCTACATGTGTACTTTTGGGGTGGAGAGAGATAGACATTACACAGTAGTTTATAATCTGGGTGGATTCTGCCACACGGTTTATAAAACACAGACATAACGAGACACCCTGACTTCCAACGTGTATCTGCTGACCAATGCACACTGTTGAAAATGAGTCTCACAATATGCAACTTTCTGATACCTAAGAATAATCTTACCACAAAATATTAGTGACCTAGTTCAAACCATTAAGGATATGCCCTGCACAGAAGAAAAACAAATACTAGAAACACTCAAATCAGCCAATCAAACTCATTTTTTCCCCAATATGTATTTTCTCTCTCCGTGGGACATACATGCAGACAATAATAATGTAGAGATTCTCAAGATCTCCACTAGATGGCCCTAGTTAAACTCTAGGGTTAGAGAGTTAGGAGAAAGGCTTAGCTTCCTGAACAGCACCGCCCCTGAGGTTTTCTGAAATGGGAGGCTCCTGTTTGGATAAGGGGGGTGAGTAGAAAGAGTAGTGGAGCATTTTTGGATGCAGGTTGAAGGGAAAGAAGCTATTTTTGCTCATCTTTTGTTTGGGCCTCACAGCCAAACCTTTGGAGAGATGGAGGTTTTCCCCACCCAGTGCACTCCCTGCCTGGAAGGGTCTTGCCTCAGGTTCTGGATAAAGTGAACTGTTTATGTGAAGTCATTTTTGGAAGTTTTGTTTCCCTTTTGGGAATCCCTGGTCCTGGATATAGGAGGGATAGGCCCTGCCTTGAGAGGACAGGGTAGAGAAGACCACTTGTGCCCCCTCACCCTTAGGGAAGGGACAGTGGTGACTCACTACAAGATAGTTTTTGTATTTTTTTTTGGAGTTGAGAAGATTTTGGTTTTGTCTTTTTCTTGAGAAGGGGAGGAGGTTTAAGGCCACCCTTCCTTACCCCAAAGGTTGCGAAAGGTGAAGATCTGTTTTTCCCCAGCCAAGGACCCTTCATCCAGAGAGGTCTAATGCAGCAGCTTGGAGGGCAGAGCAGGAGTAAGAAAAGTTGTGACATTTGGAGACCTCTACCAGATGCTTCACCCCAGGACATAGAAAAAGGACTCCCTTCCACTGAGAAAATTGCCCATTTAATTATAAAATTAGGTCCCCCTGCACGCGTGGATTATAAAATCTGGCATGCGGCTCCTGGATTTTATAACATGCGCCCGCCAGCGCACACATGTTATAAAATCAGTGCGTCCGTGTGTGCGCACCGGGAAGTGCGCGTGCACCTTTTAAAATCTACCCCTAAGAGATAGCCAGATAAGTGACGTATCTGGCTATCTAGTGGCCCCTGATTATCCTACTTATCCAGCTATCGAGCGCTGAACATGCATTCAATATGGGGCCTATTTCTTTGGGATACTAATCACACACAAACTGATCTTATCTTTTATGTCACCAGAATCTCCTTAATAGACTTGAAAGCATTATTGTGGACATTTGCTTGTGTTTCTAATGCAATTCAGTTATTCTCTATACTTAGCATATTTTACAATCCTATGATTTCTGGACATATTTTTTAGTGATTTATACAAATATAGACTGTATAACAGCTAATATGTTTCCTACTAAAATTATATTAAAGTAATGCAGATGGCCCTAGCAAATGTGTCAAACAGATTGTATATATTGTAATATTTGTAATCAAAATAATTTCAAAAGACCCTAAAAATAAAAGACAAGAAGCCTCTAGGCCTCTATTTATAATTCATAGTGAAATTCACACAGAGTGAGCAGGTGAGAGGGTGGGAGGAATGGAAGAAATATATCGGGACAGAAAGAATGATGGGGGAAGGAGGAAAAGGGAATGAGTAGAAGAAGGACACAGGCATGGGTGAAAAAGGCATAAGAACATAAGAAAATGCCATACTGGGTCAGACCAAGGGTCCATCAAGGCAGCCGCCCGTGGGCCCAGATAGAATTGAAAGCTGCATGTGCCAACAGTGGTATAAATTCCAACGTGGACAGAGCGAGGGAGCCCATGAAGGAAGGGGGGGTCCAGCAGCCTGTCATCCCCATTGCCCTGGGAATGCTAGCGTGGGGCCTGTTTCTAAGGAAAGCCACGTGAAGAGCAGGCTTGCTACAAGGTCTGTAAGTGCGCATCCCTCGACAGGCCCTGCTGCCACGAGGCCACGGACCAGAGAAAAGATGGGAAGGGCGAGGAGGACCCAGGGAGCCTTGAAGATGGAAGGATCTTGGAAGGCACCACGGGGTGGGGAAAGCATGGGGAAGGACTATCGGGACCATCAGGAGGGCGAGGACATGGAAAAGGGCTATTGAGTGTACTAGGATGAGGAGTCAGGTAGAGAGGGCCAGGTTTAACTCCTCATGACAGTTTATCAGATCACGAAGAATAATAGCCCTAGATATCTATGGGAGAGCATGGCCTGAATATTCCTGGATGAACACGTAGAGCTTCTCTAGTCTCACCCAGTTCTTATGTTCTCTACTCTAGCAGTGTAAGCAACCAGTCATGCTAGATTGAAAGATACAAAACTCTGAAATACTTTGCATCGTTATCTTTTCAATTGTATCGCATCTTATCGGCTTTCTTTCTCCTTTTTTTTTTTTTATTCCTTCCATGTTTATATCTCTGCTCTTTTGATAAAGAGAGACATGTCTTTCTCGCTAGCTCGCCCCCTTGTTGCCCCATCCCTTTCTCTCCCTTTGCATTTCTCATCTGTATTCAGTGGATAAGGCGACGGCAGTCTAACATTATCTACAGGTAATGCTCCCAACAGCATATTCCCATTGCCCTCCTACCAGTGAGGCAGTGAGCATAGCCCTAGGGTGGCTGCAAGTTCAGAATTCCACTGCAAATGCCTTCCAGCTATGAGTTTAGCATGCTGACTTATTACCCAGCATGCTCTCTGCCACGGGAGATGTACTTCTTAAGAAAACAAGTCTTGAATTAGATGAAGTTTCCAGGGCACTGAATCCCATCCTCATGTGGCAGTCAAATAAAGCAATGGATTGTCATTAATCCCCTTGTTCACTCTACTTTCTCCCAGAACTGTGATCAGACGGACATACTGTTCCTCCATAGACTGCTGGGGCAATCTATTAGTCTTAACTACTTTTCATATATAGGCAAATGCATTAAATGTATGAAAATCCTACATGTAAGAGCTAGTGCATGTAATGCTTATGAAAAGTGATGCATTAATGACACTGGAAGAACATAACAGATGTGGCAAAGTCAGGGATAGCACACATTTCATCACACTGCTCCAGTCCTTCCAATGTCCTAATTCTTTTTTTTTTTTTTTTTTTAGCCTGTTAGTTTTCTCCTTTAGGCTTACAATTCAGTTGAAACAGACCTTTTTTTTTTGGGCTACTGTTCATGAGCTTTCCTTCGCAACTACCTGGGGATTTTCACTTATTTTTATAACCACCCACCTTGCTCAGCTAATGCAGTGATGGGACATTCCTTGTTTCCCTCCAGAACCTAATACATGTGCATTATAAATCCATCCAGTAGGTGTCGCTGCTGAGCGATGGCTAAGACTGTCCCCTCCCAGGGGTTGTGAACACTACGTCTACAGTGTCCCCAGTCAGCCGGGGGGGGGGGGGGGGGGGGGGAGGCAGCAGTCAGGTCTAGGAACTGAACCTGGCTATTCCACATGCAGTGTATAGCACGTGCTGCTGTTAAAAATCACTGGGCAAGCCCCAGCTCCTCATTCTTGAGGATAATTCGTTTATTTTAAGGCTGTCAAGGTCTTCCATATATCATTTCCCCTTAATGGACTCCATATAAGCATCAACTTCAGTGATGCTTTCAGGGTTTCTCCTAGTTTGTGCCTTTAATAAGTGTCTTTACCCACTCTGTCTTGTCTGAATTTGTCCAAACAATGATACTTGTTCTCATTAGTGAGACAGTAGGTTAAAAGGTGTGCTGCTATGGCATGTTTGTTGTGGAGGCAGCACTGCTAAGGCTGAGAGGGGAATTCACTTTTTATATTTGTTTGTTCCATGGTGTCTGAGCTGTCTGTTTAGGTGGCTATAATGGTGATTTCCGTAATATGGACATCCATTTCCTGGCAACTGAATGAGACTAAGTATTCATTTATTGTCAGCCAACAAACAAGACATTTGATGGTGACGGTTACCTTATACCAACAGCTATAAAGCACTCCAGCAAGAACTGCATTATGTCAACCACCTTACCAAAGCCATTTTGGACCATTTCAAGGTAAAAGATGAATGTAAATTGGTAGGTGAGGGAAGGACATCAAGATAAATCAGAGGACTACAGAAATCTCTGATTGTTTCAGTGACAGAATATGCTACATCTTGGTAAGGATACCCACTGCCAATATATGCAATGAACAGTGATTTTAGGAAGGCAGCAACGATGGTACGCCCTGCCAAGAAGAACCAGGTCCAGTGTATTTGCTGGGGGTATGTCATGAAAACGATACCAGTTGTTCCCTGCCATCTGACCAGTTCATTTGGTAGATTTATGCATTCCCTGCTCTTGACTTAACACCATGCAAAACATATTCAGGGGGCAGTTTTCAAATCCATTTATGTGCATAAAACACGGATTTACGTGTGTAAGTGGCTTGTTATAAAACAGACCAGGGTTTGTGTGCATAAAAGTTTGTGCATATCCTGATTTTACGCACACTTCTGTGCATAGAAAAGACCAGTGTTCCAGAGGGCGGGGTTGGGTTTGACGTGCATACTTTTGGATTTTAAAAAGGCTTCCTGTACATTAACATGCACAAGACAGGCAGTGCAAAGAGTCTGTGTGTGTTATTTCAGATCGACCTTGTGCTTATAAGCTCGCTGCGCAAATTGGCATAACTTGGGCATTTTTGAAATGCAGAAGTTCCATGAGTTGTTATAAAATTACCCTCCCAACGACGGGAGATTGCATGAATGTGCCATCCACTGTAACCCCTGCTCTGCCCTTCCCTTGTTTTATCGGTACCATGTCACAACTGTTCTAGAACTGCAGTTCAGCCCTTCCCATTCTACATTGCAAATCTCAAATGTAAATAACACTGAAAGAACACTTCCACCTTGCCATCCTGTGAGAATTCCACCCCGGAGACAGTATGATTAAGATTCTGGTTATGAAATTAAGCAGAGAGAGATGTAACGTTTTGCCTACTAATGAAGCAATAGAAAAAAAATTTTAAAGGGGGATTTGACCCTCACAGTATAGCAGAGGAGCGAGAGAAATTGCAGAGAGGCCAGAGTCTGTCTTTGCAATGTTGCCAGCTACAGTATCTCATTCATTACAGAGAATGATTAGCAGAACAGTTTGAAGAGACCTCTAAGGATTAGAGAGATTTGGCAAACTCCACAAATTCACGTATCTTAAAAGAAAGAAACAACTATTAGTCCAGCCATAAAGAGAGGACCCTTGAATGACGCAGCAAACATGGGAATTAGAAAAGGGAGGGACAGTGAAGATTCCCGAGATAAACTCACTGCAAACCGAAACAGAGGGAATAATGATGGTCCATAGTCCCACGGGAGGACACACATCCAGCAGTTAAAATTACAAACCTGCTTAATTAAGGGCCATTAGCTGCAGATGAATCCCCTGGCAACTAGAAAGGTCAAAAGAGGAGATGTCTGCAATTAGTAAATGAATAGTAGGGGCGTGCTTGGGAGATGGAAGAGGTAGGTGGTGTAGCTGGGACAGCCTCTGACCAATGAAACAGAAGCGATTTAACCAAGGGAAAACCACTTGGTGGTGTTTTAGCAGTTGTGTCTTCCGTCCATCTTCTTCAATGGCCGCCATCCGTATGTGTGCAATAGAATTATTTGCCTACCGGCATTTGCTAATCACTAAGGTTTGTCTCTATTCTTCCAAATTATTTTACTTAAAAGATGATGCAAAACCTACAATTTTCTCGGTGTGGATATTTTCTTTGAGTCCTTCTTATCTATGATTTTCTTTCAATACTTTGTTCTTCGGCACCTGCTGCCACTCCAGGGCTCATGTTCAAAGAGTGGGTAAGTTATCCGGCTCACTTTACTTGTTAATTTTACCCGGACATTCAGCTGCACTTACCAGTCAGGAATGGCCCTGACGAAAGCTGGGTAACGTCGGCTCGGTAATTTATCCGACTAGAGTGACCCAGCTTACTTTGACACTGGCCAGATAAGAGTTTAACCATGACCCAGGAGCACCTTTCTACACAGGGTAAATTTTGGGCGGGCAATCATTTTTCCGCAAAAAATGTACCCATTCAGCAGGGAGGGGGGGGGGGATAATTAAAACTCTGAAGATTTATCCAGCTGAATCCTAAACTTAGCTGGAGAAATCCTTTGAATATGGACCTCTCATTGACCGCTGCTTGGGTGTTTTAGGCTCATTATGTAAAAGAGGTCAGTACAGAGTACTCTTTATGGCACCGCAGCAGAACTTGGCATGCTTGTGGCCCTTCTCGAGTGAGGCTTGAAAATGCCCCTGTCCTACAATTTTACTGGGAAAGTGTGTTGCTTGCCAGTCATTTGCTTCCGTCACACTCATCTGCTCTTGCAGTTCTTTTAGGGTTCTGTCTGAATTAAAAATAAATACAAATTAAGTTGCAATGTTAATGCCATCTGCATTTTTATTTATCTGTTATTCAGCATCCAAGCTAGTGTTTACTTATTTACTAATCACCTAGTTTAGCAGGATTTACCTAGCTATTAATAACTTTCCCAAGACGTGTTTACCTATGTACTAATCACCTCTGTTTCCTGCTCACTGTCTCCTCTTACTGTGTGTTACTTATTTAGTAAGGGCTGGTTTTAAAAGCAGCCATGGAAATGTAAACCGTTGTGATGGCGAAACCGAACGACGGTATATAAAACTCGATAAATAAATAAATGTCATTATCAGAGCAATATTGGATACCAAGCCAGGAGGAGCTAGGCCTATGACCTTGAATATTTAGGTGGTTAAAATTTGCTGATCAGAGTGGGCTAGTTTTAAATAGACAAGATTTAACCAACTAACTTCCAAAGTTGGCCAGTTCAACCTTTAGAAAATCAGCTGCTCTTTCCAAGCTATGCATTACTTACTAATCTCCTATCCTAGCTGAGCATAGCTTATGTACTACAAGGGCAATATTTAAAAAAAAAAATTTAAATGAATAAAGTATCCTGCTAAAGTTATCCGGTATATTTAGCAGCATCAATGTCCCTCTGTATATCGATGAATACAGTTATTTAGCTACCTTTAGCCAGTTTGAATCTTTGAATATAGCCAGTTAGATTTATCTGGGTATATGTGCCCAGAAAACCTTATTCTTATGTATTTATTTAAAAATCCTTCTAGACCGCAACTTCCTAGTAACTTCAGTGGGGTTTGCAATATACACTCATAAAATGACATAGATCTGTAAAACACAAACCCTTATACACAAAAAAATAAACAACAACAAAATGGTCTGGCTAAACAACACTATCCAACCATACCCCACACAAAGAACTCTCAGATCCTCCAACACAGGTCTCCTCTCCATCCCCAATCTCAAAAATGCACACCTCAACGCAACACGCAAACGAGCCATAACAATAGCTGGCCCTACCCTGTGGAACTCCCTCCCCACACATCTCAGAAACGAACCCTCACCGCAAGTCTTTAAAAAACAACTCAAAACATGGCTGTTCTTAAAAGCCTTCCCACCTGATTCCTAACCTGCACGAACGCATAACACCCCCTCCCACACCCCCTCCCATCTTTTCCTCCCTCCCGATCCTCCCACCCTCCACCTACCCCCACTCATCCTTTCCCTATCAACCAGACACCCAATCTATTCGTTAACAAGTCCTATTGTATATAGGTTATATGCTACAAGCTTATTTTCTCATTTATTTGTATTCAACTGTTACCATGTTTTATTTTAATTGTTTTTAATTGTTATCATGTTACAATGTAAAAGAGGGCAGATCTCGCCCTATTCAATCTGTTACCTGGAAACCGATGTGATATCTCGATCGAATGTCGGTATATAAAATAAATAAATAAATAAATAAATAAATAAACAAATGCATATAATTCATCTAAAAGCATGTTCAAAAAACATTGTCTTAAGACCTTTTCTAAACATTTTTATATCTTGCTGCTCCCAAAGCCCCTTTGGCAGCTTATTCCATTCTGCAACAACTACAGATCAGAAAACCCATGTATACTGTCAAAGAATATAGCCACATAAGTGCTGATGAATGTAAAAAAAAAAAAAAAGGAAGTTTGGACTGGTGGCCATGGTCCCCTTTCCCCTGGAGTGGTTGAAATTGCGGCTGGCAAGCTGTGTCATCCCCCCCCCCCCCCCCCCCCCCCATCCCAAAATCTTTTGAAAATGTGATAGGCCAATAATAGGCTTAGCAATTCAATAGGTGGACGAATGAAGGATGCACCCCCCTCACTCTCTCCTCAAGCCTCCACTTGCCTTCCCACCCTTCCTAAGCCAACTCCAACCCTCCCGCTCCTAATGCCACCTCCAAATGGTCCTGGCCGCCAGTATTGTGGCCCAAGCACACTGCTTCCTGCGACGCCGGCAAACGCCGGCAGTGCAAGCTCCAGCAAATTGCTAAAAGTAATGCAGAACTGGGACCTGCCAGGCAAAAGTGAAAGCAACTGCCTGCCACCTGGGTTTTCTTCAGCACATGACTTTTCCACAGAGCTGCAGTCTCTCGTCCTTGTCTGTCAGCAGGAGGACGAGCCTGGATCTGTGTGTTCACTGCAGATGGGACGGAAGGATGTTCCTGCACTAGACCAGAGAAGGGGGGTAACTGACCCCAACCAGAAAATACCAGGATAGATATTCAAACGCTACTTAACCTGCTAAGTGGCAGCTGCTGACTATCCGGTTATGTTCAACAGCCGTCATTTAGCCAGATAACTATTTATCCGGTTAAGTAGATAGCCGGATATCTTGGGGCAGACATTGGGGGGATTAAGGCAAGGCATCTTAAATGGTTATCATAACCAGATAAGTTCCCACATTCAGCCTTATCTGATTAAGTTAACCGAGTAAGTTAGACCACCTCTCTCTCTCTCTTTCTATATATATATACACATCTGGTTGTATTGATCTGTATAGCCATGCTTGAGCACTGTTTACAGTTCTGTTTGCCACATCTTAAAAAAGATACAGCAAAACTAGAAAAGGTACAGAGAAGAGCAACCAGAATGATAAAGGGGATGGAACGGATCCCCTATGAGAAAAGGCTAAACAGGTTAAGACTGTTCAGCTTGTAGAAGAGACAGCTGAAAGGAGATACGATAGAAGTCTATAAAATCAAGAGTGGGGTGGAAAAGGTAAACAAGGAAAGTATTTTATGAAGGTAATAGGTAGCACATTTAAAACAAATCGGAGAAAGTATTTTTTTTACCCAGCGCACAAACTATGGAATTTGTTACCAGAGGATGTGGCAAAGCTGTAAGTGTAACTGGGTTTAAAAAGGGTTTGGACAAGTTAATGGAGAAAAAATCCATAAACCATTATTAGCCATTCAGACCTTGGAAAACCACTGGTTATGAGCCGATGACGCTCATCCCGTGTAAATTCCATGCAGAGGAGGCTATTAGCTATTACTCCCCAATGCGGAAAATCGCTGGGCACCCAATGCACGCTTTTTAACGTGGGGAATTTAACTGCAGCCCTGGAGCTGGCATTAAATCAGTCGGCGAGTCGAAGGCTCATGAGAAATTTTAAAAAAAATGCATCGGGCACGCGTCCGCTTTATCCTGCTTCAGCCGATCCCCCCGTGCTATTGTGCGTGTATAAAAATAAAGGTATAATGTAAAGGCTTGATGTAAAACAAAAATAAATTCTGGAAGCAGACTTCACACGCACACTTTAGAAGCAAAATATACACGCATGATAGCAAGGGGCGAAATCATCCTGAAGCGGGATAAAACGGCCGCGCGCCCGTTGCAATTCTGGACGCCCAATGCACTTGAGTGCTAGGGACACACAATGTCTCCCGAGCCCGTCCTTTGCAAGGCGGCCCCTCGTTTTAATACTGCATTGGGCGCCCAGGGGGGATGTGGCTGTGCGCCCATTAGGAAAACGGGCGCTCGTTTATCGCGCGTCTTATTGCCTCGGCCCCTAAGTTTGTACCTTCATGAGGTCTAGCCGCCTGATTTCATAGTTAGGCAACTGGATCCTTTTGAAAAACCGACCCCTGCATGGCTATCCTGCTGAAGTAAAGCACAAGCAGAGAGTTTCACATTTTTTCTTTCATTTTCAGACTGCTAACATTCAGATCTGTGATCCCGATCTGATAAACCCTGCCCCTGGAAAGAATACCAGGATGATAGAAAGGTGAATGATTGTACATCGACATTTTCAGTCCATATCTACCTTTTGAAATATACAGTAAGTATTATGATGCTTTTCTTAGTGTTATTTCAATGGGGAAATGCAGGTGTCTGATTTATAATTACAATAATGTCTTCCTTGTCATGCCAGAACCTGTTAGGGTGAATACTTCGCTATGTCAGTGGGCTTCCACCTGACAGACAACAGCTCTTTACGGTAAGAATCGCTGCTTTCTTAATTTCCTGTATATGGCAGCTGGGTTAGCCATTTACCAAACCATCTGTCTAAGCCAAGCACCTTCACTTAGAGATATGCATTTTAACAGTTTCATTATTTTTACGTGGTGACGAGGCGCAACTCAACTTGACAACGCCTCTAATGAAGATTAAACTGGAATAACGTTCTCCTCTGCTCTGAAAAGTTTCACAAACGGAGAGGTACAAGTGAGCTTGGGCAGAAGGGTGCGCCTGATTCACGGACCCCTTTGCTGTGGTACTGGACGCTTTATCCCACTGAAGCAGCGGCAGCACCTGAGCTATGTGCATGCTGGAGAGGGAGCCGAAGGCCCGCTGCACAGCCCTGGCACTCCGTGTGTCTGTTTCATAATCTTCCCCTCCTTGAAACTATTTGGGGCCTGGGAATTGGGATTCACATAACACATGCAGGAGCCTGAGGGGAAGGGTCTTTCCTTTACTGGTACCCTTCTGGAGACATTTTAAAGTCGTATTTTCAACAGGGCACCCAACTGCAAGAGTATGCGCTTACTTTTAAGCCTGCATAAAATGAGCCGATTTCCAAACACGAGGTGCCCACAAGCATTACGTTTCAGTCTTGGGTTGTCACGTGGATAAATGTACGAGCATACCCTTCTTACATGCTTCAGAATAATGGCGTAGGTGAGCATGCCTACAGCACATGAGGAGTTTTGTTTGGAAATTTAATGTGGGTGTGTAGTTTCCAAACGCACCTCCGAAATACCTCCCGGTACCTCTCCTTTCCATGAAGCCAAATGTCTGTGGGTTATGAAAGTACAGGAACACTTTCAGGATCCTAAAATTCCACTTACTTGGATATGGCTGACTTTAGGCAGGTTAACTGTGTGAAGCGGGAGCAGGGAAATTAGCCTAACCATGCTCCCTTTTTTATCGTGGGTGCTGTTTTCACTATATGTATAGCTTTTTGATTAATCTAAGCCTTAGCCAGAAAATGCTAAATACAGTATCGCATAGCCGACTCCATCTTGGAATGTCCCAGACTTAGCTAGCTTTTTAGCTGGCTGAAAAGTTAGCTGGATAAGTGCTGACCACCGAGTGTGACCAGATATTCCAATGGTGCCATTTGCCTGGTTAAGTCTGAACTTAAACCACACAACTGGTGCTGAATATCTCGCTCTGTTATTAGGTTACTACATTACCTCTTGTGTAGATAAAGGAAGTACTTTGGATTCCAGTGCTATTAGGAAGGCACCTATCAGTGTGACAACTTCTCAGATATGGAACCTTATTCAAAAAGACTTTCCCCTGTTCCATACCTATGGAAGCCATCTTTATTGAATAATTCACATTGATTGGGGAAGGGAGGGGCATGTGGCCTAGCACAGGCACCAGGCTGACCTGCCTATACTTCCCAGCTATGGACAAAAATGAAAAGTGATCTTTTTCACATTGTCAGGCTTGTATGACTGATAGTTGGGAGATATCCATACCTGCAATAATGTAGGCAGGGATAACTAGGCATACTGCCTGGGCTAAATGACCCTTATCTGCCAATATCACCTATGTGACTATGACACTTTGAAAATGAATCAACAAATCTAAATCGAGTTCTTATATTCTACAGTGCAAAAAGCCATTATTCCTTCTTGCTATGTTAAAGAGAAGCAAGGTCTTTTTTTTTGACATTCAGCAACATTTTGTCCTTTCCGTGGTTTAAACTGAAATCAAAGCCTTGGCCTATGCTTTCTAAGCTCATTCACTGTATTCCAGTAAAACAAACCTCTAAGCTGAAAGGGGAAAGGTCACATTGCTTCTCTTGAGGGTGCAAACCAGGGATCTTTTGAGGTTTGCTCACCCTGAGATAAATGGGGAGAAAATAGGGTGAATTCACTTGGCATTTTTCCAGGCCCTAATGCAGGGATGGCCAACTCCAGTCCTCAAGAGCCTCAAACAGGCCTGGTTTTTCAAGATATCCACAGTGAACATGTATGAGATAGATTTGCATGCACCGCCTCTATTGTATACAAATCCCTATCATGCATATTCATTATGGGTACCCTGAAAACCAGGCCCGTTTGTGGCTCCTGAAACTGGAGCTGGCCACCCTGCACCAATGCATCGGGTGAATTTAACAGAATCAGTGTGTACCAAGTAAGGCTACTGACATGCTTTAGCTTTCCACTCGATTCTAGTGCCGTGTACTATGCAAAAAAAGAGGGGGAAAGAGTTAGTATGTAGGTGATGAGGAGCCTTGGTGAGGGGTGCTCCTCAGTTCTACTGTATTACGTGAAAAAGAAAATGCGGTGGAACCAATGAGATTAATGTGTGCTAAGTGAAATAGTGCAAATAATGCGACAACAGAAAAGTCTCAAAATGTTCAATCAGCAGGCGCAGAGTGAGACAGAATGATGCCATTCTAATCCCCTGGCTCTGAAATGACCCTATGCTAAAGTTCTCAGTCTTTGGAGGCGTAGCTGCTCCCTGGTTGCCTTGAACTCTTACACGAGGCCCCCCAGTACTCATCAGCAGCTTGAGAGTTATTTCTGTAGTAAAGTACATGGAATTTTATGGCCGGCATTTTGATAAAATATGTCAACACACTACTCTGTAAACAGCAGTAATGAAACATAGAAACATAGAAACATAGAAATGACGGCAGAAGAAGACCAAATGGCCCATCCAGTCTGCCCAGCAAGCTTCCCTCATTTCTTCTCCCATACTTATCTGTTTCTCTTAGCTCTTGGTTCTAATTCCCTTCCACCCCCGCCATTAATGTAGAGAGCGGTGGAGGAGCTGCATCCAAGTGAAATATCTAGCTTGATTAGTTAGAGGTAGTAGGAGTAGTAACCGCCGCAATAAGCAAGCTACACCCATGCTTATTTGTTTTTACCCAGATTATGTTATACAGCCCTTATTGGTTGTTTATCTTCTCCCCTGCTGTTGAAGCAGAGAGCTATGCTGGATATGCATCGAAAGTGAAGTATCAGGCACATTTGGTTTGGGGTAGTAACCGCCGTGACAAGCCAGCTACTCCCCGCTTTGTGAGTGTGAATCCTTTTTTCTTCTCCCCTGCCGTTGAAGTTATGCTGGATATGCGTGAAGTATCAGTTTTTCTTTTCCCCTGCCGTTGAAGCAGAGAGCTATGCTGGAAATTCGTGATGTATCAGTCTTTCTCCGATGCCGTTGAAGTAGAGAGCCATGCTGGATATGCGTCGAGAGTGAAGTATCAGGTACATTTGGTTTGGGGTAGTAACCGCCGTAACAAGCCAGCTACTCCCCGCTTTGTGAGTGCGAACCCTTTTTTCTTCTCCCCTGCCGTTTAAGCAGAGAGCTCTGCTGGATGTGTGAAGTAACAGTTTTTCTTTTCCCCTGCTGTTGAAGCAGAGAACTATGCTGGATATGCATTGAAAGTGAAGTATAAGAATGGAGTGATCAAGCTAGTTGAAAGGCATCAGGAATAGAGGAAGGTGGAGGTAGTAATCTGGATATTTGGTTTGGGGTAGTAACCGCCGTAACAAGCCAGCTACTCCCGTCATTGTGAGTGCAAATCCTTTTTCCACATTTCCTCATGCTGTTGAATCTTAGAGTGATGTTGGAGTCACAGTAACCATGTGTATGTTTATTGACTAAGGGTATTGTCTCCAGGCAGTAGCCATCATTCTGGCGAGTCACCCACTCTTCATTGGCGGCCTCTTGACTTTATGGATCCACAGTGTTTATCCCACGCCCCTTTGAAGTCCTTCACAGTTCTGGTCTTCACCACTTCCTCCGGAAGGGCATTCCAGGCATCCACCACCCTCTCCGTGAAGAAATACTTCCTGACATTGGTTCTGAATCTTCCTCCCTGGAGCTTCAAATCGTGACCCCTGGTTCTGCTGATTTTTTTCTTATGGTAAAGGTTTGTCGTTGCCTTTGGATCATTAAAACCTTTCAAGTATCTGAAAGTCTGTATCATATCACCTCTGCTCCTCCTTTCCTCCAGGGTGTACATATTTAGATTCTTCAATCTCTCCTCGTACGTCATGCGATGAAGATCCTCCACCTTCCTGGTCGCCCTTCTCTGTACCGCTTCCATCTTGTCTTTGTCTTTTTGTAGATACGGTCTCCAGAACTGAACACAGTACTCCAGGTGAGGCCTCACCAAGGACCTGTACAAGGGAATAATCACTTCCCTTTTCTTACTCGATATTCCTCTCTCTATGCAGCCCAGCATTCTTCTGGCTTTTGCTATCGCCTTGTCGCATTGTTTCGCAGACTTCATATCATTAGACACTATCACCCCAAGGTCCCTCTCCTGCTCCGTGCACGTCAGCCTTTCCCCCCCCATCGAATACAGTTCATTCGGATTTCCGCTCCCCATATGCATGACTTTGCACTTCTTGGCATTGAATCTCAGCTGCCATATCTTCGACCACTCTTCCAGTTTCCTTAGATCCCGTCTCATTCTCTCCACTCCTTCCGGCGTGTCCACTCTGTTGCAGATCTTAGTGTCATCCGCAAAAAGACAAACCTTACCTTCTATCCCGTCCGCAATGTCGCTCACAAAGATATTGAACAGGACCGGTCCCAACACCGATCCTTGCGGTACACCGCTTAAAACCGCTCTCTCTTCAGAGAAGGTTCCGTTTACCATCACACATTGTCTTCTGTCCGTCAACCAATTTGCAATCCAGGTCACCACCTTGTCACTCACTCCCAAGCTTCTCGTTTTATTCACCAGTCTCCTGTGCGGAACCGTATCAAAAGCTTTGCTGAAATCCAAGTATATGACATCGAGCGCTCTTCCTTGGTCCAATTCCTTGGTTACCCAGTCAAAAAAGTCAATCAGATTTGTCTGACAGGATCTTCCCCTGGTGAATCCATGTTGCCTCTGGTCCATCAATTCTCCGGACTGTAGATAGTTCACTATTCTCTCTTTCAGCAGAGACTCCATTACTTTTCCCACCACCGAAGTGAGGCTAACCGGCCTGTAGTTGCCAGCCTCCTCCCTGTTCCCACTCTTGTGAAGCGGGACCACCACCGCTCTTCTCCAGTCTCTCGGCACCACTCCCGTTTCTAGGGATCTATTGAACAGGTCACACAGCGGACCCGCCAGAACATCTCTGAGCTCCCTCAATATCCTTGGATGAATCCCATCAGGCCCCATGGCTTTGTCCACTTTCAGGTTCTTTAGCTCTTCCCACACATTTTCTACTGTAAAAGGATTTTCATCTATTCCACTTCCCTCCAGTTTCTTGTTGTGTAGAGATGGTCCTTCTCCAGGGTCTTCTTTAGTGAACACAGAGCTGAAGTATTCGTTTAATATTTCTGCCATTTCTTCGTCTGTCTCCACACATTGATCATTACCACCTTTCAATTTCACTATACCACTTTGGACCTTTCTCTTTTCGCTGATGTATCTGAAAAATGTTTTGTCACCATTTTTTATCTCCTTGGCAATCCTCTCTTCTGCTTGATTTTTTGCCAACTTGATTGTTTTCTTCGTCTCCCTCAGTTGATACAAATATTCTTCTTTGTGCTCCTCCCTTTGGGATCCTTTATATTTCTTGAATGCTGTTCTTTTAGCTTTAATTTTGTCAGCCACCTCCTTTGAGAACCAGATAGGTTTCAATTTTCTTTTGCTTTTCTTTATGTTTCTAACATATAGAGCAGTTGCCTTGGTGATTGCTCCTTTTAGATTGGTCCACTGCTGATCCACATCTCTCTCGTTCTCCCATCCTTTAAGTTCTTCCTCCAGGTACTTTCCCATTTCCTCAAAGTCTGTGTTTTTGAACTGTAAAACTCGGGTCTTTGTGGTTCTTTTCCCTATTCTATTAGTGATATTAAACCATACCGTTCGATGATCACTGCTGCTGAGGTGGGCGCCCACCTGGACATCTGAGACATTATCTGCATTATTGAGCAATAAGTCGAGTATAGCACCTTCTCTCGTGGGTTCCAACACCATTTGTTTGAACAAAGATACTTGCATGGCATCCATTATTGCTCTACTATTTTTAGTTTCTGCAGAGGGGATTTTCCAGTCTACATCTGGCATATTAAAGTCACCCACGATCACCACTTCTCCCTTCTTACCTATCTTATGGATGTCTTCAATCAGATCTCTGTCCAGCTCTTCCTTTTGGTTTGGAGGCCTGTAAACCACTCCAATATAAATGGACACTCCGTCATCTGTTTTTGCAATATAAAAGCACTGAATAGGAGAGACTGCTGCTTTTGAAAAGAAAATCCTCCCAGTCTGATGAAGTTCCAAGCAGTTGATTAGCCCCGATGGGGTTGGGTGGCAGAGAATTAACCACTCCTCAAAAGTCAAAAACCAAGTAAGGACTATCCTCAGCTCATGGCTCAGATCTTACATGCGATCGTACCAAAAAGAGGCCAAGAATTATTGCAGAGGGAACAGGATCATGAAACTCTGCTGCACTACATAAGTGCAGTGTCCGTTTCTGTATTCAAAGAATTCCTAAGCCTAAGAGCCTTTGCTGTCTGCTCCCCGCAAACGAGGGGTGTCTTGCAGTAAGGAAGAGAAGGATAGTTACTGAATCTGTCTCTCTGGCCGCCCATTCCCCAGTCTTCTTGTGTTAGATGTCACATCCTTCACACCTCTCGCTGCCAGAGATCAGCCCAAGGAGATGATAACTGGAAACTAAAGCGAACATGCAGGGTGCATATAGTTTGTGATGTGATAAATACATGACAAATAGGAGGTGAGAAAGAGGAATAAAACAGCCAATATAAAGTACTCCTGAAGAAAAAAAAGAGAAGGAAATGGGGGAGGATAGAGAAAGAGAGGTAAGACAGAATGATGGGACAGTAACAAAGCAAGAATTAAACAGAGAAAGGAAAGAAGAAAAGATGAACAGTGAAGATGGTACAGGGGAAAGCAGAGAGACAGAAATACACATAAGGAGAGGAGAAAAATGGAAGAGAGAAAGGTGCAGGAATCAGGATGAGGAAAAGGCGCTGGAGAGTTAGACCGAGCAGGTAGATATTAGTACAAATGTGGAGGAAGCAGGGAGGACAAATGTTTGAAAGGATGACCTACGACTGGACATGCAGAGGATGCCACAGGTCAGGGTTTAGGGACCCTGGCAGAGCAGTGCACGGGTCCCAGAGCAGGAGGCGCTGCAGAATCAGAAGAGTTCTAGATTACAAAAGGCTGCTTAGCACCTGTTTGCATTATTTCCAAATTTCACCTTCTTGTGCATTTCAACTGACCGCATTTATTCATCTCTACAAGTGCAGAAACAGAACAGATGCAAGCCATTATTCTACTTCACCAAACTTCCCTCCAGGGGAAAAAAAAATAATAATAAGCGGATGGCGTCACCCTCTGAGGCCTGGTCACAGCCCGGACATGTTTATTCAATTCATAGAGAAGAGGTCGAATGGACCCAAACTAATCAGTTTCAGACTGGGAAGGTGGCGGAGGCAGCAGCGCCATCACTCCTCCGCTCGTGACAGAGAGCTTGCAAGTCTCTCTCTCTCGCGTTCCTTCTCCCTTGCTTATTTACTAACCAGCGGAAAAAAATCAACTGGAAAGAAAATTGAGGTGCTGCCCCTTCTTCCTTTTTTTTTAAATGTCTTTCTGCTCCGTTTGCTTCAAGGATGAAGATTTTGTATTCTTTTATTCATTTTTGTTTTCCGTTTTCTCATTTGATTTGCTCGGCCAGCATCTTGCCAGCCGGACCGCCTCGCAGTGCCTCCCTGTGGGCACAGCCTTCTCCCCGTAACATCGATGCAGCGTCATCCCTCTGCTTCTAGTCTTTCATGCCTTGGATTTTTTGCATTTCTATTCATTTGCCTACTGTTTCTTTTCATGATTGGTTTCTTCTGCCAGTGTGAACTCGACTGCATAACTTAACAAGACTGAAAAAATCCGAGACCTGGTGGAACGTAGGAACTGGACCCTCTAAATTATTGTTAAAAAGAACGGGCTCTCGTTTTCTGCCACTGTCCAGCCAGCACAGTTAAGACGGATAAACTTGATAGGGGCAATGATTTTTTTTTTTTTCAAAAATGTATTTATAACTTCAAAAACTACATAAGCAAAAAATTGAAAGACATTTAGCATGAATTAAGTGGAAACAACAGGTCTGCAGACCCAACGATGCACAAAAGCAACAAAAAGAAGAAATGATTAATTCTGCAACCCAAGCCCACAAAAAAATAGGAGGCTCCAAACCAGGTTATAAGCAAGCAATTCAAAATCTAAAAGGAAAAAAGAGCAAGGGTGAAGCCCTAAATCCCATTTATGGTACTAATGCGGGTGCTATCTACTAATCAATAGCAGACAGCTCAGCTAAAAGAGGCCTTGATTCTCCTTGTCACTCAGAAAGGCAGGCAGCTGGGATGTTCATAAAAATGAATGAAAATTATCTATTTGCAGGGAACTTTAACAAAAAAAAAACAAAACAATCTACCTCACAGCAAGTCTGGTTAATAGAAACTGCCTTCTTTTCTTTTGTGTGTTCCTAGAAACATCAGGAAACATCTCTCTACATTTAAAAAAAAAGATGCAAAAGCCAATCTGTGTCCAACGCTAGAACAAATCATTACCATAGAAAGCACTGCCACTTCCCTTCTTGTTTTTCTAGAAAACCAGTCAGATTCAAAATATCCAACGCTTGCAAGGAATATAAGTGCAGTCCTTCCAGTCCTTTTCATTTTTTGTGTATAAAGGTGGCAGAAAATCTGCCCTGGAAACAGGTAAAATAGTGTCAGATGGCTATCTTCAAAATTCCAGTGAGATAATCTCTTCAACATGTCGATCAGTGAAACAGATAAAAGCTTTGGGAAATTAATGAGATGTAAATTGCACCGTCTCGCTGCATTTTCTGAAGTTTCCACTTTATTAGTTAACACAGGATTATCCTTTAACGGAGCCATCTGAAAAGTTCCTCCAAATGATCTTTTAATAACAATCACTTCACAGACCCCTTGGGATGTCCATTAGATGGGTCCTATCCTATGCCCCGGGTTAACAGATAGGAGCGTACCACTCTCACAACAGCCCCTCCTCTGAGGATTCTGCCCTACAGAAGCATAGGTGGGAACAGACAGCATGGTGGCATTTTTGGCTAACTTTTGAAGGAATAAGACTTGTTGATTTAGTGTTCCCCTGTCTCTATTTCAAGGCCCCAGAGCCAGAGGCATAAGAAAAGAGGAGAGGTGTACACTCTTCCAGTCCACAACCTGTCAGATAGGGCTTGCCTTAAGTTTTGAGCAAGTGAATTAAATTACTGGAGATTGTTTTTTTGGGGGGCGGAGGAGTTTTACTTTTGTGACCCCTGGTCCTGGCTCAGAGAAGGAAGAGCCCTGCATGGGGAAGAACAGAGATAGAGAAGACTGCTGAGCCCATCTCAATCCAGGGAGGGACAGTGGTAACTCGCAGAAAGGGAGCCCTGATTTGTATATTTTGAGGAGAGTTTTGCCTTTTTGAGTTTGGTAGGAAGGTTTTTCTATCACTCTCCCTGTCTATTAGTTGGAGAAAGAAGAAAAGGTGATTTTTTTTTCTTTACAGCAGGATCTTTCAGCCAGAGAGATCCAATTTTGCTAATTGTGAGAGGAGATCAGAAGTTTTGCATCTGGAATTCCCTCCAGAATCTTCACCCTGGGAAAAAGGACAAGGACTAATTTTTGGAGATTTAGAAGTACATTTGGGGAAGGTATCCCACCATACCTAGGACACCCCCCATCCACCTGGGACAACTATCATTCTAAGCCCTGGTGGGTAAGAGCATCCCAGGACCCTGTACTGAGGGACATATTAACAGACAAAAGAAGTTTGAGAAGATATGGATGTAACCAGAGACAAGCGAATCTGGTGCCAATTACTTACTCTGGAAGAACAACAGTAATGTTTGGTTTGAAACACCTAGCCAGAGTGTCTAGGCTTTTTATTCTCCATCTATACATAGGTAACAACAAATTTACCGATGGAAGATGTTTGTCCCCTGTGCCTTGGGTCCTGGCTTGAGGGTCCACAATGTGCAAAAACATCCTCCAATTTAGATAACATGCCTTGCATTTGACCAGATAGAGATTTCCCCATAATAATTGTTGCTTCCCAACTGTTTAGGATGCTGTAAAGAGGCAAATTCTTGAAAAGAAGTATCCAAAGTCAGACCTGGAGCTGTCTGCTGCAATGCTTCTTGAATTACCAAACTACTTTCTATTTCATCCTCTTGTTGCAAGGAAGACTTTCCATGCTATGTCTGAATCTCCTCCACTCAGCTGGAATTCTCCACTGCATCCTGCAAGAAAGACTCAATGTTGCTGTTCCTGCTCCACTCTAACCTTCAACCACTCCTAACATGCCAACATCATCAGTAGGTGCTAGAGCTAAGGAACCAGTGAAGGAATCCACCATATCTAGCTGGGAAGGCGGGACTTGCAACTGGGCTACAATTTATTTCCAAGCTCAGGGAAGCCAGCCATACACAGGAACCTAATAGCAGAGTGCTGCATTGGGAGTTTCATGGGGTCAGCAAATCGGTCAATGGGGCCAACAATAATAACGAGGTACCCAAGATCGGAAGGGAAAAACCAGATCTTCCCCTTCTGCTTGACCATGATTTAATCTATAAAAAATTATAGGAGAAACATTTGACCAAGCATTCTAGAGGGCATAACAATACCTCGACCATCTTGGACCCCCAACAGAAGCCATTATTCTATTGTAGTACTGTTGTATCAGCATGAATTTGATACTAAAGACCACCAAATTTTACCATCATTTGGCCTCAAAAGACCTGTTTGAGTTAGTTCTCAGTTAGGTTGCTTCATTTCTATCTGGTAGGACCCTAAGTGTGACTATAGGTTGCCATACCTCAAACAAATATCTTTTTCATTTTGCAGTTCTGCAGGGTGCCCTCTTTTCCCCTTTATTGTTTAATATTTATCTATCCTCAATCATTTGTTATGCTCTCAGGGAGGGAACCTTTTAGAGGTTCCCACTTTAAAAGTTATCAAACCTTCTGTAGCCAGAAGTCACACTTTTTCCTGTGCTGTTTCTAGTGGATGGAATAAATTACCACCAGGAATGCATCAATTACATGATGTGCTGACTTTTAGGCATGCTTTGAAAATATATCTATTTGTTCCTGAATGAATCCTGACTCCTTTAATAGATTTTGGTATTCTTCTGCTGATGATATAATGTTATGGTTTTTGTGTGTGTTATGTTTTATGTTTTAATGTTTATATTTTTAGCATTTTGGTAAACAGTCCTGGTTGCTTACAGATGGCTTACCAAAATGATGGACAGGGTAAAAAATGAAAATAGAAATACATACCTTGGAAAAATACAGAAGTGAAATTATTGCATGGAATAATTAGCTAAAATCACCATGGGTCCAATATTCAGCGCCACTTAGCTGGATATGTCAGAACTTATCTGGCTAAGGGCAACTCCCCAAATACAACCTGCCTTAACAACAGGTCCATCTACTTCGAACAATGCATGTTGCCTCTCCACTTGATCCCTGCCTTTGTCTCCAGCCTTGTTCCAGTCTTCATCTCCAGTCTTTCTTCAGTTTGTCTTCTGTCTTCGGTCCAGTCTGTTCTATCCATGTTGCCCACTTGTTCTTGTCCTTGCCTGCCTGACTGCCCTGCCTATCCTTCCCTCTTCTCTCTGATAGATATCTGGTTTTGATCTTGGCCTGGACCCCAGATACGACTAACTGCTGCTTGCCTCTGACCATTGCCTGGATCTCGGATACTCAAACTGCTGCCTGTTTACGACTGTAGCTATCTACGGACCTTCTCTTCTGCCATCAGCAGAGACCCCATCTAAGTTCTGCTGGCCCCGGCACCCAAAGGCTCAACCCGAGCAGAACATAGGCTGGTATAGGTGAAGGTCCTGACTGGTCTCTGCTTTGCCTGGGTCCGCCTGCTGACAGTGGGAATCTGTAAGGCTCCTTCCTGCAGGTAGAGTCAATCCTGCTTTGGCCCAAGGGTCCACAGACACAACAAATAGAGATACAGATAGATAGATATACATAGGACATAAATGATGTTGTACAGGAACTAGAGAATATTCTCATACTGAAGTAAGAAAAATATAAAAGGCTTTCATGCAAGTTGTAGATTTTGGTAAGAGTCAACTATAGAAAGTCTGCTCTCTGGGTCATACTATGAAATTATTTTTTCAAGAAGTAGTTGTGCACTCAATAACTGTCCTAGATGACTAATAAGCTATACTATTGCGGTCTTCTGAACAAGCACACATATAAAAGCAACATTATCAGCCAGGCCCCGACTTTTACAGTCACTAGGCCCCAACTTTTATGGTCTGGGGTACTAATATGCAGACAATAGGGAAAAGCGCAGGCCTGATTCTATAGTTAAGTCCAAATGCAAAGCACGTTTAAGTAGAATTGTCTGAATTATCAAGAAGGCTGCTCACCTTGTAAAAATGTTGCTAGCAGTAATCTTGTTATGGCTTTGACAGTTGCTTGCTTTTAAATGTAAATATTAACACCCTTAACATAAGGCTTAGAGGTAAACTGGTAGTTATTGCCCTTAAAAAAAACATGAGGGTAATCTGCATGGAGCAGGAGTTACTATCATAAGAAACTTGCTGGGCAGACTAGATGGACCAATAGGTCTTTTTCTGCTGTCATTACTATGTTACTATCACTTACCAACACACAAGTAGGGCACACAATATTTACTTAAATATTCCCATCACAGTTCCCTCACAACACTATGCATGACTGATTCTCTTTATCCAGTAGAACTTTGTCCCAAGGATCATGAACACACATTTACTCACACCATGGGCTCTGCCTTAACAGGAACTAGGAAACTTGGCCATCATATCTGTCACCTGATGTGAGTTATATTTGCTTGTGTGATTGAGAAATGACTGTGTGAAGAATATCTGGTGCAACTGAGGGAGACGAAGAAAGAAATCAAGAAAGCAAAAAGTCAGGCGGAAGAAAGGATTGCCAAAGAGGTAAAGTGAGGTGACAAAACATTTTTCAGATATATCAGAGAAAGGCGAAAGGTCCGACGTGGTATAGTGAAATTGAAAGGTGACAAAGATCAATATGTGGAGAGAGACGAAGAAATGGCCAAAATATTAAACAAATACTTCCGTTCAGTGATCATTAAATCATGACCCTGGAGAAGGACAGTGACTAGTTGACAAGGCTGTGGATGCAGCTTTATCATTGCTCTCTGCTTCCACGGCAGGGGTTAGGGAAACCTGCACAGTGCAGCAGATACTGGCATAAGCTTGCGGGGCAGACTGGGTGGATCATTTGGTCCTTTTCTACCGTCATTTCTTTCTTTCTATGTTTCTGTGCTATCTAGTGCTATAAGTAGCCAGTGTAAATGAGTCCCACTTGCCAATGCAGCAGTGCAGTGTGCAGTACTATTACTACTTCTTAATAACCCACAGACTTGGGGATCCATGCTCAAATTGATGTGTGTTTTTATAGATGAGAGGTGTATATGTATAAAGAGTTTCCATGAAATGTATTAAGTATCTAGTGTACAAGAATGAGTATATGAAGTGTAATTGAACAAGTGTAAGAAAAGAAAATAAAATTAGGCTCAGATTAAAATAAGAGATATGATATCCATATTATGTATGATAATGTAGGTGTTAAGGAAGGACTTGGCAGGAAAAGTCACACTGGCCCTTTAAAAGCAACTTTTGCATGTGAATCTTTAGCCAGTGCTTGTTTATCTGACAGAATATAAATTAAGGGGCCGATGCAATACAGTGTGCTCACACGAGCACACTGTTTAACCCGCTAGCTATTTTATGAACACCAAACACACACGTAAATATGGGTTTGCGTGCAACTATACATGTGCAAACTGGGGTGGTCGGGGCTGGGGGGGGGGGGGAGGGGGAGATCCAACATATCTGTACGTAAGTTGCCATTTTAAGAGAGACATGCATAGAGAGCAGATTTGACAACTTACACACGTAATTTTACATCTGCTAATTATCTTGTGTAAGTGATATCAAACGTGTTTATAGCTGGTCCATGGGTGGGTAGATCTTTTCAATCAGAGTGCTATGGATCCTGGTCCAATGTCCAGACAGGAAGAAAGAATTATCTTCCGGGGCCCCTGGTGTCATCCATCACAACCTCGGTAACCAAAAATTCAAATGGTAAAGAATAAGAGCAGGGAAGCCAGAATCAACACCACAGGCAGAAATCATAGGTTCAGACAAGGGTCCCCCCCATTCTTTTCACATCCTGAAGGGTAGAGAGTCAAAAGAAAACTGCAGGAGTCCAAAACTGGTGTTCAAATAAAAGATAGTTTTTACTTAAAGAAAAGGATCTATACCAAGATCACAAAAAATCAAAATCAGCATACAGCAAATAATCAAAACAAAGCAGATGGTATCTTTATCCATTCTTGTTTTCCTTACTTCCCTTCCTGCTCTTGCACCTTCATCCACTGAAAAGATATCCTCCCAAGTGAGGGTGGGATAGCTAGGGTGCAACTCCAACATCAACCAAAAAATAAGTGGAAAAAATATCCCCAAGTCAAAGAAAGATTTATCAAAAATGGATTCCAAACATCCCAAACTTTCAACTATAAATCCAAATCTCCAAATGTTGAATCTCTTGATTCCTTTTCTCAAAAGTCTCTAAATTTGTCTTCAACCTTGCTTTTCCTGGTCACTAGGGCAAAAAGATCTCTTGACCCAATCTCTTGGGATACCAGGATTATGCTGTTCGCTTGAGACTAATCAGATGGAAAAAACAATCTAACACTGGAATCAAAAGTAAGTCTGATGAGCAATCCCAGCACTTCATGGGGGGAAAAAGAGAGAGAGAGTGGGGGGAAGAGAAAGAGAGAGAGAGCACGTCTGGAAATAGCACCATAGTAAGCAGCTATTTATGCTACTATAGGAGGCCCACCTAGTAACTCGAGGTGAGGTTTAGATAGCAGTGTAGGGGTTAGGGGCCACTTTTACATACAGAGTGAGACATACGAACAGAACAGGTTGAGAGAACATTGTACAAATCTCATCGCTGAGTTTCCTCACTCCGAAGGACATCAAATCTTCACAAGAGTGTGCCGGTCTGTTCATACGTGTCACTCTGCATGTCAAAGTGGCCCCTAACCCCTACACTGTTACCTAAACCTCACCTCGAGTTACTAGGTGGGCCTCCTATAGTAACATAAAGAGCTGCGTACCATGGTGCCACTCCCAGAGGCGTGCGCTCTCTCTCTCTCCTCCCTCTCAGACCCTTTCCTAGCCTAACAATGCCGAAAATGGAATTTGTGAACAAATTGCATTATGGGTACATCGCACAGCTTAACGCAATTGAAAAAGGTGTAAGTTATTTTTGGCGTTAAAACTGTGCATTATATCGTGCATTATGGCTTCACGAAGCCAGCCCACTTTTTCAGAAATCCCGCCCCCGACTCCTCCCTAATCCCTTCCCTTTAAAAAATTTGCATCACACCATGCGTTATGGTGCTTATCGTGTGCGTTAAGGCCATAACGCAATTTGATAAATGACCCTGTTAGATTGTAAGCCCTCTGGGGATAGGGAAATACCTACAGTACCTGAATGTAATCCGCTTTGAAGTACTAAAAAAAAAAGTGCAAAAAGCAGAAAATAAAAAACAAACACTATAGCACTGAGCCTGCTCCAGGGTACTTTATAATCCACTGAAACTTTACCCCCCAAAACTCCCTTCCACTGCTCATAGCTGGAAAATATACGTGTGAAATATTAGTGACAGGCAGAGCTCTCTCATTGTATTTTGGCTGGGTGGGAGGTCTGGGTGAACTTGGGGGGAATTCAGGCTGAAGAACCCGGAGGGCCTTGATAACCTGGAAATGGTCTGAACGAATTAGTGGAGGATTCAGGAAACTGGTCAATTTCCTTTACACATGCATGTTAGAAAATTTGCCAATCGCATGCATAAATAGGGGCTTACGTGGGTATGTCCTGCTTAATTTTTGCACATGAATTATCTGTACATATCATTTTAAAATAGATTTGAAAAATATGTGCAGTTTTTTTGCATCATGTGCACATTCAGCAGTTCAGCTGCACTTAGCTAGATAAGTCTCAAAAAACGCTGCTTATCCAGATAAGTAAGATAACAAAACGCTACTTATTTGGATAAGTAAGAAAGCTGGATAAGTCTAAAAAACTGTTGCTTATCCGGATAAGTAAGATAGCCAGATCAGTCTGAAAGCACGTATTGGATAAGTACTGCTTTGAGACTTATCTGGCTATCTTACTTAGGCAGATAGAAGTGCTTTTTTAAAAAAAAAATATCCAGCCAAGTTAATTCTATATTAGTGCATATCTATATATACACGTGAATGTTGCAGAGTAGATTTACGCATTCATTATAGCCTGTGCATATGTGATATGCATGTATATTGGCTCATGCACAGTTCTTAAAAAGTTACCCTTCGTGTGTTCAAAATGAATTTGGGTGAATCAAGCCCAGTATGCCTAACTGAAATTTGGCCAAAACTGAGTGAAGAGGGGATCCTGCTACGCTAAGAATAAAAAAATTCAACATTTTTTCTCATCCTCTGGTTTCCATTTCTCAGGGGTATTTGACAAGGTGTAATGGAAATAAAAATCTGTATTGACAGAGGGCCTCTGAGGTAACCGGGTGAAGGACTGGTGTATTAATGTAACTATGCCAAAGAATTCTGGGATTTGTCATTTTTTCAATAGGGCTACAATGTTTTTGCAATAAGGAATATCAAACAGAGAGCATGTAATGGTTATGAATTAGTTAAAATGTTCTATTTCACTAACTATGACAGAGAGAATACGTTTCGGTGGCTCACGAGTGGTGAAGATATGAGGTAGTTATGAAAACTCCTCCCCTCATGAGTGAACAGTGAAACTAAACCATGCGTCTTGTAAACAACTATTTATGCATTTTCCTTCTGCCATATAGAATTTTTTTTTTTTTTTTAAAGAATAACTTAACTCCTAATGTGGCTCTTTCAGGCTTTTTTGGATTGACTATAATTGTCAGTGCCTTTGTGATATCATCCACCACTGGGAAGGCAGTTGACATTGATATCAATCATGTCTTATTGGCTAGAGGTGATCTCTTGCACCACTGCATTCCAATTCCAGAACAGAACTTGACTTTACTAAAAACAAATATAAATTTTATGTACCGTAAGACTTCTGGGAAGTTTATTTAATGGCTGCTCAAATAAAGATTTTTATATAATAGTTAATTATTGAACAGATATGGTATTAATAGCTGAAATAACTACACTAATTATTTAGATTTCTAAAGCCCCATTTGTCCAAATAGGATCCTAATGGGATTTTACAGTTAAGTAAACTAGGACTTGCTCATTCTATCTCCTAGTGCCCCAGAGCTGTTGTGTAAAGTGTTCATTTATCTTTTTCTGTTACTCAGTTTGAGAACTGTAGGGGCTGGCGGAGCTATAGAATGCTTTAAGGGTGTAAACTTACAGCCAGCCAAGGCTGCACTGCACATAGGACCTGGATTTTACATGGTTAGCTTACACTATTTTGAAGTCCTATTTCAGAGGAAGAGGCATTCAGTTTTAGTCTTAGTTTCCTTGACAACAGCTATAGATGATGATGATGATTATTATTATATTTATTAGATTTGATTAATCGCAGTGTTATGTCGTTATTTTTGGTAAAGATGAAAGTTCTAGTAAAGAGTCTCTGCTCTGGCTCGTTCTTATGCTGATCACTTGTCTCTAGGTCAAAGTAATGTAGTAACAGTAGATGACAGCAGAAAAAGGCCAGCCGGCCCAGCCAATCTGCCCAGTTATTCCTATCTATGCAGCCAACAATTTATCCCACATGTCAACCATAATCACACTTTAACCAAGTCCACCTTTATGCTTCACACTTTTGGGCAAAGATCCCCTATTTTAGTTCAATTCTTGTTATTGTTAATACAGCAGACATTATAGCATAGCACATATTTGATATTTATATACCATGTTTTACAAGAATAAGTTGAACAACCACATCAACATCATCTTCCCTGCCAGAACACCATCCCCCGAAAACCCCATCTCCCACTCTTAAAAACGATTCCCCTCCCTTACCCAATCTCCCCATAACAGCTGAAATTCCCCAAATACTGATCACGCCTCTCACATAGACAATTCTGTGAATTCTTTTATGACTGGAAGTATAAACCATTGGTCCGTTATGAACCAAACTCCTCATCCGGTGAGGTAATGATTGAATGCAAGCATCCCATGTAAGCAGTAAGGTACTTTTCTCGCAAGGGGGGTCTCCTCCTTCCCAACCTTTTCGCCCAAATAAAACAAAATTTGCATAAATTTGTACAATTGATGGAGCATCCAGTAATCTCCTACACAAAAGGATAGATCGCTCCGCTAACAAAAAGGCCTTCCTTAACCAATCCTTTTCATATTTACTACTAATGGGAAACGAGGATATTTCCCCAAAAGGTACCAGTTCCATTTTAAGATGCAAATTAAAACCTAATACACTATTCACATTCCCTAAATCTCTTTGTCACATAATTTTACACAACCCAGTTGAGTGTTGTAAGGTACCAGCTTCCAGGTAACATTTGATAGATTGGTCGGAAGATTCAGTTTTAACCCAGAATGTCCGGTTCCTGACAGAAGCAGCGCTGGAGCGCCAGGAGGGGGGAGTTTATAGCTTCCTCCTGCTCCCAGCAGGGGTTTCTTCTGGGGGTTTAGGGGAGCTGGGTGTGGATTCAGGGGCAGGGAGGACCCGACCTGAGTATCCTAGAACAGGAAAAGTTAATTTTGGAGAGGTTTGGGTATTGAACAGCCTGATATGGCCATATATTAAATTGGGGGGTAGGGAGAGAATCGGGCGCAGGCCCCTTCTTTTTTGACAGTGCTACGTATCCGGATATCTTTGAAGATATCCGGATACGTAGCTAGTTATTCACCCACACAAGGCCAGAAAACTAAAAAAAATAATCAGTTATATTCAAACATAGCGGATTAGTTTGGTTTTTTTTTTATTTATCCTTCCCCTTTAAGCAAGTATATTCAGCAGGATGTTTATATACCATTCACATATCCTAAATCTTTTTGCCCGGATATTCAGCGGGATGTTTATCAGGCTGGCTATCCAGGACAAGTTACCCAGCTATCTTTAGCCAGATAAATTGTCCACTCACCGGCTTAAAGGTAGATTTTAAAACGAGCGTATGGTTCTCGGTGCATGCACATGGAAGCAATCATTTTACAGGGAGATTCACTCAAAAGAGACCCCAAATATTCTGTAATAGTTCTCACTGTCCATGCGTGCGGGCCTTTTAAAAATCGGGCCTTTACTGAATATGCTCCCCATAACTTTTAGTACCGTTTCCTCTGAGTACCAACTGCCAAATACTTCAAGGAGTCATCAGCCCACTTCGGAGAGAAATCTTTATCCCACAATTTTTTTAAGATCCTCTATTTAATTCACTCCCGGCACCCCCTCCCTTCCCATTTCTATACTTTCAAGTGGACTAACACAGCAACCATAATTCTTTGCTCATATGTAACCTTAAAGCTGTGGCTTTTGCCCAGACATCCTGCTTTCTAGGTCTCTGTGCTCCTTCTGGACTGAACCCCCCACCTCCCCCATCACGACCACCACCACCACCACCGTGCTGTCCAATTCAGCTAGGTGAGTGCCTGTGTTTCTGCTAAGCCTTCTAAGTTATTACTGTAATTACAGCCTGCCAGACAGACTGAACTGCTGGTTAATTCTGTTACTGCAGCCTGCCAGACAGACCTGGCTGCAGGGCTTCCTGTGTTTCTGCTAAGACTTCTAGTTATTTGTCTTTGAGTTTATCCCATGCCCGCTTGAAGTTTTACTATTTCAGCCTCCATTACCCACTCTGGGAGGGGTTCCATGCATCCATTACCCTTTCCATAAAAAAAAATAAATTATAATTTCCTGTCATTGCTCTTGAGTAGTCTACCCTCTTGGAGCCTCATATTATGACCCTCTTGTTCTAAAACTTCCTTTCCATTAAAACAATTTACTTGTGCATTATTAATATCTTTCAAGTATTTAAATGTCTATGTCATATCTCCCATCTCTTCTATCCTCGTGTAAGGGCACAGATGTTCTGGCTTGAATCAGTGAGTTACGGGGACGGGAGGTTGCCTTCAAGTCACAGGGTGCCACTGCTAAGTTGAAATTGAGCAAGCTAGATGGGCTTGCATGCAGTCTGACCTTTTTAATATACACCCCTAGGAACCAGGTTGGTCCTCCAGGATTATAAAATAGTTCTCTTGGAGCAATGCTTTGGTTCCTTGTCGGCTTGAGATTGCTTGACCCTGCTTGTGGAGCTCAGATTAGGAGATCTGTGGCCTGTGATGCAAGCCTTGACGTCCTGACCTGTTGAATCGTTATTAAAATGTATTATGACCTGTGGACTGTATCCGGATATTCTGACACTGAACTGGACTTGTTTTGTGAGTGCTGATAGCCTGTGCTGCTTGAAGTATCTGGATATTTTCTGAGGCCTGTCCGCTCCCTTCTTTAAGGAGTGTACTGTATGTTGCGTTTGGCCTTTCTGAAAAGTGAAATTAACCTGCTGATTTTGTAAAATTTAGATTCCGCAACTTCCGGGGCTGCTTTTCAGTGCAGATCACAAAGCAACAGTTATAATCTAAAATACACATACGGGTCAATTTTAAAAGCGTTGCTTGTGCGAAAACGGCCGCGTATGCATGTATGCGGGCCTCATGCGAGCAACGTGCATTTTAAGTCACCACTAAGTATGCGCGTACATACCCGTGCGTGCATGAAGGAGGAGGTGGAAAAGGGGCATGGGCATTCCAGGGTGGGGGGGGGGGGGGGGGGTTGCCAAGATTTACGCGTGTAAATCTGCATTTTAAAAAAAGGCGACCATGGCGTGCATCAGCTTTTTATCCGCATAACTTTACTTCTGGTCCTGATTTATTTATTTATAACTTTTTCTATACCGAAGTTCAAATAACAGAGTTACTTATCACTCCGGTTTACATAATAACCAAAAAACAGACAGTAACAAAAGTTGTCTTACATAGAACAAAGGATGAGATAACTTGGGAGCAACATAAACAGGGGGGATGAGAAGCAAGTCTAGAGTTCTCGAGTTTTAGGGTGTTTAGTACAGCGTGAGGGTTCGGGGTCAAGGGGAGGGCTTGCAGAATGAAGGACCAGAGGGGTCTTGAAGCCCTCGATATGAACTGGGAGGAGCAATTTTCAAAGCCATTTTTTATGGATAAAACGGTGCTTTCTTAGGAAAACTGCCCACCCTCCATGCAGGTACAATTATAAGCATGGTGTCGCTGGGTACAATTTCACTTGCAGTGAAAGCTGGCATCCCGAGGTCAGGGTTAGGAAGGGAAGGCTTCCCAGGGATGTGCATAGTTTTGCATTTCTCAAACAATGCGCATCGCTTTGTCTCGAGAAAGTATCGGCAGAAAAAGCAGTTGCAAAGCTGCGTGGGTTCTTTTTCTTAGACCATTTTAAAAGGGAAAGCTTCCACTTTGAAAACTGGTGCAAAGTTCATAGGCACTTTGCATTTCTGGGGATTGCTCTAAAATTGTTTCATCCTGAGGTTTCCTTCCTGCTTTGTGGACACCTTTATCTCCCCCCTCCTCCCCCATTGTGTACTGCTCCTCGGGATTTCTGCACCTCAAATGAATCACACTGTATTTTTTTTATGTATTGAAACTTAGCTGCCAAACAGTTCACTGTTCCTCGAGCTTTCTTAGCTTGCTTCCTGTACTCTTTTACAGATCTTAGTGTCATCTGTAGCAAGAAAACCTTTTCCTCCTAAACCCTACCCAATATCGCTCGTAAAGATACTAAGCAGATCTGGCTCTAGGCGCAATCCCTGAGACATCATCTTTCTTTCTTTGGAGTAAAGTCCATTTCCCATCGTTCTCTATTTCCTGTTCCTCACCCGGTTTCTAATCCAATTGCCACTTTGGGTCTCACCCTAGACTGCCTAGTCTTTTTATGAGTCTTCTCTGCAAAATAGTAGCAAACATTTTATGAAATCCAAGTATACCACATGTGGCGCCCATCCCCAATCTAATTCTCTGGTTACCCAATCAAAGAAAGATATCAGATTCATTTGACATAATCTCCATCAGGTAAAACCATACTGCCTCAGGTCTTGCAGTCCTGTTGGTCAAGATGCTTCACTGTCCTTTTTTTTCCCCCAGAAGCGTTTCCATTAATTTTCTCATTGCCAGAGTCAGACCAACCAGCCTGTAATTTCCAGTCTCCTCCCTTCTCCAATCTCTCCTTCTCCAATCATACAGAACCAGGGCCATTAAAGGAACGGGCAAGATGGGTGACTGCCCGAGGCACCAACCTGCCTCGTCTGGGGGAAGAGGCTTCCATGGTTTTCAAACCATCGCTCTAGCCCCTAGGCTGCTCTTCCTCTGCCTTGACGTCTGAATCAAACCATAGCACCCTATCATCACTGGGCTCAGGTGAGCTCCTACCTGGATACTGAAAATGCTTTTGTGAGTACCTGGTCCGTATTGCCCCTTCCCTTGCAGATTCCATTGCAGTTTGTCTGAGGAGAGCCCCCTTGAAGGAAATCCAGGATCTCCCTACTTCTATCTGATTCTGCAGATGGGATATTCCTATCCACCATAAAAGATAGCTTGTGCTAATTCTGCTTTTCAACATTTCTGAGCTCAGCGCTAAGAGCTAAGACTAGCCAAGTGCTCCTGGGATCAGTTTTCTATCTATTTAGAATACAGTACTGCACATGTCAAATGGCTTTTGAATGAAGTGTTAAAAAAAAATAGGATTAAATCAACGTGTGTTTAAGTGAGACCTTGAAGAAACGTGATCCCCTCAGAACTACTAATGTGCTATTTTATTGTATTCAATAGCGCAGCCGGTCTCATAGGAGCGATGAGGGGGTCTTCACTGTTTTACTCAAACCTAACTGAGCTGTAGTGTTTATAGATCTGCTTTAAAGGACAAAAGGATCACGAGACAGACTGCAGTAAGCATTGAGGAAGCAGACAATACAAGAGGGCTGCACGGCAATGTAAACTGGCATAGGCATAACAACAGATGAAGGATACATCTCATTAACTAACGTGAAAATACTTCATGCTATTTAGAGTTATTCTGAATACTAAACATTTACTTCTCTTTTAGTCCTACTTGCATACAATTCAGAACTATGCTAACACCTTTTCTGTTGGATGGTTTAGCACCTTCACAATGTTTTCCCAACTCCTTTCATAATGTGGGTACTTTTCAAAGGTATTTCGCACAAAACAATGTACTGTGCGCAGATGTGGTCTCTTATAAGCCTACCAGCTCAATATGCTTAAACTTTCTTGTACATGCCATGGCTGTGTGTACATGTATTCGAAACGAATGGAGGCCTTTTTGAGGGTGGGGTTTGGAAAGGATTTGGATTTACTCATATACTTTACATAATTTGGCAGTATGCATGTAACTTTGCAGGAAAAATGTATATGCACCACATAGCAGGGGTAACTCAAGTGGGGTAGGTTTGGTGGGATAATTTTCCAAGTGGACTTATGCGCAGATGTCCACTTTGAAAATTGGTGTAAATTCTGCATGTTTTTGCTGAATGTCTTATAAAAATTAATTGCAATGGAATCACAACCTGTACTCTTCTGCCCTCTGTAAGAAACTTTATTCAGCCCTACAGTAGATCTGAAAGCCCACCCCTTAAAGTATTCATTAACCTGCACCCAGCTATGTTATTCTTTTGTTAACAAATAGACACAGAATGGGAGCAAAGGCTTAGTAAATCAAGCCTAAGATGGTTTATCCTTTTTGGATAGAGATTGCTTTATATCTTTAGATTGCAGGTTCAGGTTGATAAGTGGATGAAAGCTATCAAAATCATTTGATGGCCTATGTGAAATGAGTTGGTGGTCTCGGACCAAGTTCCACTGTGAGGATGTCAACAGTGCTAAAATTCACCATTGCAACTGACACTAATTGGCATACTTCTTGGCAATCTCTGCAGAGAGGTAGACTAATTGGTTTGGTGACTTAATTAACCTTAGGAGTGGCCACTCCAGTGTAGGGTTGATAAGCGTGAGAGCAACTGCCTTCTACTTTATTCTGTGAATCAACAGAGGACTTTTATTTCCAGTGATGTTAGTTGAGTATTTTATCTGAGCACTATGAGGTTAATTTTCAAAAGGATTTACACTTGTAAGTGTAATTACTATTGTAGCAATTTTCAAAGGCCATTTACTTGAGTAAATGCTTTTTAAAATCAGGCCTTATAGTCACAGAAAAATTCTTTAAATAAAAATAGGAGATAATGTTGGTTCTGTTGTCCATGAGAATCCAGAACCAATCAATTTGGATGTTTTCCAGTTGTCATTGTCAATGAATTCTGGCAGATGGAGTCCTCATTAAAAAGTTCCTTTACCGGCTGTCGTACAATCCTGTGATCCCACTTCTTTCAACTGGGAGCGCACAACTAAATGTCCAAGAATACACTAGGGTTAAACTGCACAAGTAGGACTGCCAGGACAGTCCAAAAACCAGAATAAGATGAATAACAATTATGCCACAGATCACAATGAGGGAAATTTTCAAACACATATACCCAGATAAATAGTGATTTACGCAGGTAAATTAGCCTGACTGAAAATTGTCCCTTGCCTAGCTAAAAGCAAATGCAGGCTTCCTCGACTATTAACCGGATTGAGCAGAGATGTTCTTGAAGGTGGGGAGAAGACAAGGAAGGGGGAACAACTCATGTAGACTTGATCATAAATCCTACTTGCAGGCTTGTTGCTGAGCTAACTGGAGCCCTGGTCAGCCCAAGCATAGGAGGACCCCCTTCAAAGTTTCAGATGACCAGGTGGAGGGTGGGGGAAGAGACTTCCTCCTCTGATTTGGTCAATCACTAGTGGCCACGCTGGAGCTTACAGTTCATATCACCACTGTAGCAGCAGTGTTAGGCTGTCGGCATGGCGCATCATCACCTGACAAACACATGCTAGCGGCTCTCCCCCAAGTTTAGTACTCTGGGTGACCACCCATTTCACCCAGCCCTTCCAACAGCCCTACCTACATGTATTGTTTTCCAGCAAATGTTTGCCTGGGGGAAAAGCAAGTGCTATCCCTGGGATAAGCAGCTTGGAATCTGTTGACCTGGATTGGCCACTGCTGTCAAACAGGATGCTGGGCTTGATGGACCTTTTGGTCTGAATCAGTATGGAAAATCTTATTGTCTTATGTAAATTAAGAAACAAGACAAAGCAATCACACAAATTATATGATACTGTGAATAATATAAGGCCTTAAGGAATCAATCAAATAGATAAGGAATAAATGCAGTACAAACTTAACCATAAGCTTCCTTTAGCCTACCAGTCCACAATAGGATATTATCTGCTATCCCATGATTTTTTAATTTCCTGATGAGTCTCTCATGAGGGACTTTGTCAAATGCTTTATAAAAATCCAAATACACTATATCAACAACTCATTCTTGTCCACATATTTGTTAGCCCTTTCAAAAACTGTAACAGATATGTAGGGCAATATTTCCCTTTGCAAAATCCATGTTCACTCTGTCCCATGAATCTGTGACTATCCAGGCAGTCAGTAATTTAGTTCTTCAGAATAGTTTCTAGCATTTTGCACAGCACCGATATCAGCCTGAGCCATCTTTAGTTTCCCAGATCATCCATGGAGCCCTTTTTAAAAATGGGTATTAAGTTGGCCACCTTCCTATCCTCAAGTTCCTTACCCGCTCTGAATGAGAAATTAGAGATTACTAGTAATTAGTCTGCAATTTCACCAGCCCTGATGATGTTACTCTTTGGTTTGTAGATCTTCCCGGTTCATTATGATTTGATTCAATTCCTCTGAATCATTACCCTTCAAGAATGTTTCAACTTCTGTGAGGTAGCACATTAGGAGGACAATGTATGAAATTGTGCTAATGCACGTTAAAAGTGCTGTTAGTGCACATAATTTAGTTTACAAGTCTTTATAGCATGTTATTGTGTGTTAATTAGTTCATGAATGTTTTAATGCAAAATTCTATGCTAATGAGGTAAGGAAATGCAAAGCTATACAAAACAGCTCATTAACTATTAGCGCATGGAAAATAATGCACACTAATCTGCTTTGATTTAATTCTCAATTGTTGCTTTCTATTTTCTGCAAATATTTATTTATTAACAGAATTTATAGTCTGCCTCATTCAACGCTTCTGGTTTTAGGTGGATTACAATATAATACCTTTCCTTAGTAATTTTTTGTTTATTATCTATTATGACCCTTTATTTAAGCACTTTGGATGAATAGCATGTACTCCATTAATATTTTTCTTTTCTTTTTGAATTTTTCCTTGTGATTGCCTCTATTTCAAATAAGATTTTTCCTCAGATTTTTTATGAATAAAAATGTGGAAAAAAGGGGAAAAATGCAAAAAAGTAAGTACAGACCATTTAACGAGAAAGGTTTTACTTTTTTGCAATAATGTCCATATTAACGCACTAATGTTAACACTAGTAAATTAATGCAAAATGCATTTACATAATATGTATTTGCATATAAAAAAATTAATGAACATTAACGGCTAGTGTTAGCACACTTTAGAACACCGGCCTCCTGTTAGAATAAATTTACTGTGGCAGTGGTCCATGGAATAAACAAGGTTACCAGACTAGATATATTTTAACTTCCATCTAATAGTATTCTTAAAGGTGCCCGTCTGCTCTTGTTTTTAAAATAGAAAAACGTACATGTGTCTATTTTTAGTGTGATGTAAGTTTCAAACAACAAACCCACACAGGACAGAAGCAATCTGTCTGCAGCAACCTGGGGTTCTAGGGCAGATTTTTAATGACCAACTGAGAGGTAGATATTCAGCAGCAGCTGAGTTAACTGGTTAATTTTAATTAATTAGCTTTGCCCAAATATTCAGGTAAGTGTGCGGCTGAATATCTAGATACATCTAACTGCACAAAACTTATGTGGTTAGATTTAGGCCAGCCTTTTGTGTAGACAGAGTTGTCTGCACCCATTTAGCCGGTTAGCACTGAATATTGTGGAAACTGACTAAATATGAAAGCCCTGCCCTGGGTCGTCCTGACCCAGCCCTTTTTTTTTTTATCCAGCTGTGCATGCAGTGATTTGACTGCTTGGACTTATGCGGTTAAAAGCTGATTCAAAAGGCATACATCTTTTGAAGACTGACCCTTGTGTGGCCAAGCTTACTGGCTAGGTTTAGGATAATTTTCAGCTGCATCTTAGACAGCTTGGATGCAGTTGAGATAGGCTTAATTCTAGTTATGATGACTGCGCCTAGTAACAGGCAAACCTGGGAACTCTCTGGATCTGGCCTGGGGACTCTGGAATTCTCAACGAATAGTTGGGCCCCCTGATGCAGAAGGAGGAGGAGCATTGGCACTTGTCCTGCAGCAGGAGAATGAGGAGCAACATGTACAGGAACATAGTCCCCCCCCCCGTCCCTGACCCCCCGCACACACACAGGGAAGAAGAAACTGAAGATGCAGGAAGAGCATCAGTGTAGGGCTGCACAGTGAAAATGAAACAAGGGCAGCGTGGCCCAACGCTGAAGAAATAGGAAGAAAAGGAGGAGCACTGGTCCGATGGGTAATAGGGATGGAGGTGAGGAAAGTGAATGAGTGTGCATAAGAGAGTGCAGGTTTGTGTGTGTGTGTGTAAAAGAAATTTTGCATTTTTATTTGTGAGTGTACTTGCATATATGTGAGAATGTGTGTATGTGTGTGGAAGAGGGCGAGAAGTGAGTGTGCATGTGTGTGTGTGAGTACATGTATGTGTGGGGAAGAGGGAGAGAAAAAAGTTAGCGTGTATGTGTGTGTGAGAGAGTGCATGTACATATATGGAAGAGTGCAAGAAGTGAGTGAGTGTGCATGTGTGTGAAAGAGTGGAAGAGGTACAGAAGTGAGTGTGCATGTGTGGGGAAGAGGGAGAGAAGTGAGCGTGCATGTGTGTGTGAGTACATGTATGTGTGGGGAAGAGGGAGAGAAAAAAGTTAGTGTGTGTGTGTAAGAGAGTGCATGTACGTATATGGAAGAGTGCAAGAAGTAAGTGAGTGTGCATGTGTGTGGATGAATGAGAAGTGAGAATAAGCATGAGAGTGAGAATGTGCATGTATGTTTGTGAGAGTGTGAGTGAACATGTAACGGAGAAAGTTTGTCCGGTTGCTGCTGCTGCTGGCCCCTCTCCCCTGGCCCCTCTCCCCCACAGCTATCCCATGACAATCTCAGGGTGGCAGGAAATCAAATGCTCTCAGGTATGGTAAAAACTGGCTAAGATAGCTGGCTAGTGCTGAAAATACTAGCTAGGTCCTCTGACCTGCCCCTTTCCCGGGACTTCCCAGATTTTGAGCACCAGGAAATGTTCTAAGAATCGGATCTATCCATGTAACTTTCAATATCGGTCCCCATGTGACTACTGGACCAGTCTCTCTGTAGCGACCCAGTGTTTGTGATTATGTATATATATTTTTATAAACAGACACTTTAACACATACACAGTATTGTATTCATTAGGAGTTTTCCATGAATTAGTAATACATTCAAATAATGCAGCTTCGTATAATAGCCCACATCCAGGCAGGATTCCCCAAGGTCCTCTCTTTCTGTTCTTCCTCACATGCCCACAGATTTCTCTCTTTTGCTAAGGAATCAAGTTACAGCATTTTCAGAGAATCACAGCCAGTCACGTGTATTTAGTTAGCTCAAAAATAAAAAGCCATCGCATAGGCGGAATGAAATCCTCTTTGAAGGGCCACAAAAGGCGGTACCTATAATATAAAATAAATAAATACGAATATCCAAGTGGACTAACACGGCAGCCACATTTCTTTTTCGGAGGGGAAGAGAGAGAGAGACAGAGAAAGTAAGATGTTTTCCCTTACTATTCACCATGAAACAAAGAATATGAAAATTCTGTCTTCATCTCAGTAACAGCAAAACCATCTCCCTTTGTTATATAACAGGGAACCCTGTAAACAAAAACCCCACACTTAGCACCCAGGCAGCAAATCCACCGTACTATTCATTACATACGATACAATCACTACTAAAGGAGGTAAGTAGCAATAACCCTAGCAAAACCATTGCCGGAGAGCATGGCGCCTCTAGCAGGGGTTGTCAACACTACCCCCTACGCTCCGCTGGCTGGGTGGCTCCTGTCCCCATGTCGAGGCAGGCTGGTTTGCTATTGGCTAGTCCGGGGAGTATATGCATACATCTTGGGGTGGGTGAATGTAAAGAAGGTGGCCAGAGGTGCACAGCTCACTCCACTTTCCTCTGTCAACTACTGACCCCCCCAGGGCTGGTGGAAGGGTATTGGGCGCCCTAGGCGACCCTTGCGCTGCCCGCCCCCCAGTCGCGCCCCCCCCCTACCTGTTTCGGCGCCGACTGTGTGCTTCTCAGGGCGCCGAGCCGTAGGGGGCGCCGAAGAGCAGCCACGTGGTGCCGCAAGCGGGGCCTATCCCGCTCGCGGCAAAGAGAAATAGAGATTGGGCTTCTCAGGGCGCCTGAAAAGCAGACAGTGTCGCGCCTCCCCCCCTCCCCCACCATCTGTTTCGGCATCGACTTCGGCCCTGAGAAGCACACAGTCTCTATTTCTCTTTGCTGCGAGCGGGATAGGCCCCGCTTGCGGCACCACGTGGCTGCTCTTCGGCGCCCCCTATGGCTCGGCGCCCTAGGCGACCGCCGAAGTTTGCCTAATGGACGCGCCGGCCCTGTTGACCCCTTGGCTTGGTACCCTAGGCAGGCTCCTGCCTTGATCACCCATAGCGATGGCCCTAACCCTACCTGTGAAATGGCAGCATTGCAAATATTACAACATATACTAAAACATAGAAACATAGAAATGACGGCAGAAGAAGACCAAATGGCCCATCCAGTCTGCCCAAGCAAGCTTCACATTTTTTTCTCATACTTATCTGTTTCTCTTAGCTCTTGGTTCTATTTCCCTTCCACCCCCACCTTTAATGTAGAGAGCAGTGATGCAGCTGCATCCAAGTGAAATATCAAGCTTGATTAGTTAGGGGTAGTAGGGGAAGTAACCGCCGCAATAAGCAAGCTACACCCATGCTTATTTGTTTTACCCAGACTATGTTATACAGCCCTTATTGGTTGTTTTTCTTCTCCCATGCTGTTGAAGCAGAGAGCCATGCTGGATATGCATCGAAAGTGAAGTATTGGGCACATTTGGTTTGGGGTAGTAACCGCCGTAACAAGCCAGCTACTCCTAGCTTTGTGAGTGCGAACCCTCTTTTCTTCTCTCCTGCCGTTGAAGCAGAGAACTATGCTGTATATGCATTGAAAGTGAAGTATCAGGCTTATTTGATTTGGGGTAGTAACGCCGTAACAAGCCAGCTACTCCCCTCTTTGTGAGATGAATCATTTTTACCACATTTCCTCTTGCTGTTGAAGCTTAGAGCGATGTTGGAGTCACAGTAAGCATGTGTATGTTTATTTAATAAGGGTATTGTCTCCAGGCAGTAGCCATCATTCTGGCAAGTCACCCACTCTTCATTGGCGGCCTCTTGACTTTATGGATCCACAGTGTTTATCCCACGCCCCTTTGAAGTCCTTCACAGTTCTGGTCTTCACCACATCCTCCGGAAGGGCATTCCAGGCATCCACCACCCTCTCCGTGAAGAAATACTTCCTGACATTGGCTCTGAATCTTCCTCCCTGGAGCTTCAAATCGTGACCCCCTGGTTCTGCTGATTTTTTTCCTACGGAAAAGGTTTGTCGTTGTCTTTGGATCATTAACACCTTTCAAGTATCTGAAAGTCTGTATCATATCACCTCTGCTCCTCCTTTCCTCCAGGGTGTACATATTTAGATTCTTCAATCTCTCCTCGTACGTCATCCGATGAAGATCCTCCACCTTCCTGGTCGCCCTTCTCTGTACCGCCTCCATCTTGTCTTTGTCCTTTTGAAGATACGGTCTCCAGAACTGAACACAGTACTCCAGGTGAGGCCTCACCAAGGACCTGTACAAGGGAATAATCACTTCCCTTTTCTTAAGGGACTAATATTTTCTTAATCTTTAATCTTAATATTTTTTAATCTTAATATTCTTAATCTTAATATTTTCTTAATCTTTTCTTAAAAGACTAATATACCTCCTACTGGAAGGAACAGATTGGAAAATGAAATCATCTAGATTTCTAAAGATCCCTACACATTATCAGAATGACTCGCCTCAGTCAGGGCTGGCGTTTGCAGTATGCAACCTGCGCAGTAGCACAGGGTGCCGAACACTAGGGAGTGCTTGGGTGCTTTCTTGAAGTGGCCGCCAGGCTGAAGAAGTGTCGCGGCTCTTTTTCCAATAGGGCCCGTACCAGCCGAAGAAGGATTGCTGCCGTTTACCACCCCCACCCCCCTCCTCCGTGGGTCAAAGAAGAGTTGCTGTCGAGTGCTGCCCCTTCCTCCACAGCTTGCAGGGCCAAAGTGCTGCAGTTGCCCCTGCCAAGAGGAGAGCTGCGCTGGGAGCCCGGCGCTTCTAAATGTCACTTCCTGCCGCCTGGGCCTTCCTCTCCTGTGCAGTGCATACTGTGAACCCTGCAGGAGAAAGAGACGCCGGTTCTAGGAAGGAGCACTTAATTGTGCTGGGCCCCCCCCGAGCTGTTCTCCTGATGGTGGAGCCAGGATGGGTAATTGAAGGATGGAAAGCATGGGGGTAAGGGGAAGTAATGTCATCTGTTGTGAACTGCATGAAAGGTGGAATATAAATTAAATAACTAACTAAATAAATAAGGTGGAGGGGAAGAATGGACGGTGAGGCTGCAGGTAAAGCAGGTTATTTTTCATTGGGGGCCACAACTTCAGTTTCCACACAGGGTGCTGGCTAGACAAAAGCCAGTTACCAATGCAAAACATAGTCAGACCCCTGACCAAACACAGACTACAAGCTGAT
This sequence comes from Rhinatrema bivittatum, assembly GCF_901001135.1. NCBI lineage: Eukaryota > Metazoa > Chordata > Amphibia > Gymnophiona > Rhinatrematidae > Rhinatrema > Rhinatrema bivittatum. The sequence goes on from NC_042627.1 coordinate 13,856,859, forward strand.
TCACTACGCTCTATTCCCCTGGACACAGAATGGTTAGCAAATTAGGCCCTAAGGGATCCCAAATTATAACAAAAAAAAAGAAATCTGCAGACAAATAGAAACCTCAATAAGCCATACACTGCATGCAGTGGAAACCTGGAGAAATACAATGAGAAATGCATTTCTTTCTGCACTGTACAAATTACAGAGATAGAAAAATATGCACATTTCCAAAGCTGACAAAGAAAATAAAAGGTTTCTATCAAAGAATGAGCAGGGAACACACTTTATAATCCTCAGGGAAACAGGAAAAACAGCAACTATAGGAGCACAATGTTGTATCCTTAGACCAAACTGAAATTGTGGTATGAGCAGAGATAGCACTGAATGGCACAGGAACTGAGGAATCGTCTTTGTTATTCTCTCTCTGTACTGTGCAATTCTTGCCTTTCACCACAAGGAGGACAGTTCAGAAGGCCTCTTCCCTGGGTCTGAATCTTGTCCTCTAAAAGCATGCACTGGCTTCCATGGTGTGCGTACCCCTAGCCAGACTGAGGCATTCCTGAGGGGGCAGAGAAGGGAAACAAGGCGCCCACGTTTGATTTTCAAATCCATATGCATTATTTTCCAGCAGATTTGCTTGGCCTGAGCATAGGGCAGATGCAAAGCCCATGGATGCTTCTAGCCCGTGGACTTTATGGGCAGTGTTCAAAGGGAAGTTACCCACACTTTCTGCTTGGAAATTAACCTACACCTTACAGCAAAACACACAGTAATGATGGGAGATAAAGAGCAAATGGTCCATCCAGGTAGTGACTGCTGCTCCATGCAGATTACCACCTGCATCCCTTTCTTCGTTTCCAGCTTCTAGGGATCTGCAGTGTTTATGCCATCCTCTTGGGAATTCATTTACTATTTTCGTCCCCACCATCTCTTCCGGGAGGACATTCCAGGCATCCATCACCCTCTCTGTAAAGAAATATTTCCTGATTTTGGTTCTAAGTCGTTCCCCCTAGAGTTTCATTTTATGGCCCCTAGTTCTGCAGTTTCCTTTGCAGCGGAAAAGGTTTGATGTTTGTGCATTATTAATATCCATCAGGTATTTAAAGTCTGTATCATATCTCCCCTGCATCTCCTCTCCTCCAAGGTATATATATATACAGTAGATCCTTCAGCCTTTCCTCATAAGTCTTCCGATACAGACTCCATACCATTTTGGTTGCCTCTCTGGACTGCCTCCATTATTTCACTATGATATTTAAGATATGGTCTCCAGAATTGAACACAGAACAACTGGTGAGGCCTGACCAAAGACCTCCTTTTTCTTACTGGCTATTTCTCTCTCTGTACAGCCCAGCATTCTTCTGGTTTTAGCTATCACCTTGTCACAATGCTTTGCCACCTTCAGATCGCCAAATACTATCACCCCAAGGTCCCTCTCCCAGCCCGTGCACATCAGGCTTTCACCCCATATCACATACAACTCTTTTGGATTATCGCATCCCAGATGCATGGCTCTGCACTTCTTGGCATTGAATTCCAGCTGCCAAATGTTCGACCACTCTTCAAGTCTTCTTAATCGTTTTTCATTCTCTCTGCTCCTTCAGTTGTGACCACTCTGTTGCAGATCTTAGTATCATCGGCAACAAAGCAAACGTTACCTTCCATCTCTTCCGCAATGTTGCTCACAAAGATATTGAACAGAACCGGTCCCAAAACCAATCCCTGTGGCATTCCATTTAACACTCTTCTCTCGTCAGAGCAGGTTCCATTTATCGTTACACGCTGTCTCCTGTCAGTCTACCAATTTGTAATCCACTCCATCACCTTGGCGCCCACTCCCAAGCTTTTCATTTATTCATAAGCCTCCTATGTGGGACCTTATCAATTGTTTTGCTAAAAATCCAAGTGCTCTTCCTTGATCCAGGTTCTCTAGTCACCCAAACAAAACAAAAAATGAATCAGATTTTGTCTGACAGGACCTTCCTCTGGTGAATCCAAGTTGCCTCGGGTCCTGTAACCCACCGAATTGCAGATAATCATACCTGGGAACTTTTGACTTCCAGTCACCCTGAGATTACCATGGATTAGCGGGGGGGGGGGGGGGGGGCAGGAAATCACAATGTCGATTGGCCAAGGCAAACAGGATGGGGCGGGCAAGTGGCTGGATACAGGAAACAGGCTGTGCAGGAGCAGGCGCAGTTAAAAGTTAAAAAGGTCCGGAGATGGTAGAAATCACTGTCGAGTTCCTCCCTTTTCAGCCGCGCAAGACCAATGACGTTCCTTTCTTTTTTCCGGGGTCAAGCAGATTGGTTTTGTTGCAGCACCCGGAGATTCCCGGTATTGGCCCGGAGACCCGGTAATTCTTTTAGAATTCCAGAGTCTCCGGGCCAAATCCGGAGAGTTCCCAGGTGTGCAGATAATTCACTAACCTCTCCTTCAGCAGTCTCTCCGTTAATTTTCCCACCACCGAGGTGAGGCCAAGCAGCTTGTAGTTTCCACCAGCCACCTCTCTGCTACCGTCACACCTGCACGGCTTCTCAAAGCTTTAAGGAAAGGAAAGACCTCTGTGCTTGTGTCTCGGAAACCAAACCAATCAGTAAAATTTATTGGAAAACACCCCCCACCCCCAGCCTTACCCCTAGAATTTCAGTGGAACCGTGGCTGCGGTTCTTTTTATAGTGAGATAAAGTTTCCTTTTCCAGGAAGTCAGGTGGCTTGCACTGACGTTATTTTTTATTTCTCATTAAGTGCTCTGTATGCATATGAAGGAAACTGCAGTAAACGGGAGACTGGGAAAACAAAGAAAAAAAAGCAATAAGTGTGACTGATTACTTCTTACACTCATGATATCAATATGAGAGCATAATTTCCAACACCTATTCATTATGCTGGGATTGTTAATTAAAAATGGGAATGGTTTACTGATGTACTTTGGTAATTATATTATGTAAAAGATACATGCTCAAACAGCTTAAAGACTGGAAGATTTATTTATTTTTTTGCTATTTTTAATGCTCGCTATTTCAACACAATATTTTGAAAGGATAATCCTTTGTGTTAGAAAATGTAAAGAGATAAAACATGGGATTCTGTTATTGGAAATTATATATTAATGGGTGTAAGGTGGAAAGAAAGAGTTGTATACGAATTAGCATCTGTGATTGCCGGCAGATGCTTGTGTAACCCAATTTCGTCCTGGGCACCAGGGACTCACGGCCAAGAGTAGGCCCCATGACCTAATGGGGAAAGAAATCTGTAGGGTTTTTCCACACTGGGGATACTCTGTGCATTGGCCAAGTTACAGCACAAAAATCACCACATGGACTCCCAAGCTACTGCTCAAAATAAAAGTATTTTACGGGCACTGATTGCAGGCAAACCAAAAGTCCAAAACAGTGATACACCAAAGGCTAGTGCACCAAACAGCAGAAAAAATAAATCTCAGTCATCACTGTCAGCAGCAATAACAACTGCCCTCCCAATAGGTCAGCTCTTGGCACAGGAACCCTCCCTCCTTTTGGTCTTCCCAGGTACTGCTATGAATGCAGCTCTTCTCCAAGCAGCTTGTCAAACTCTGGGCAGTTTCTTTCCTCAAAGCTCCCTTCAAACAGAATCCTTCACCACAGCTTCTCCCAAGACAGATAAAACATTTCAGACACCTCGGCTTCCAGATAACCTCTTCTCTTCAGGCCCCCTTAACGTTCTCCCTGTTGAACCCCAGGATCTCAACTCCTTCCTGGAAGCACTGGGTACCCCTCTCTTGGGTCTCTCAGCTCCCTTTCACTAGACTCTCCTCAGTTGTGAGAAGATCCCACTCCAGGCATCTTCCCTGTGAAAGGAAAGACACCAATAGTACCACTCCGAGGGGAGGAGGTGCCCTCAGCTTCTCCCGACTCTGAACCCAACTCCTACGACCTCACATGCATGCAGAAGTTATATTAAACCAACAAACTCTCCCACTGGGGAGCACAATAACTCCTAAACAACTCCATCCGACACCAACCTCACCAGCAGGGGGCAGGGTTTGTTGAGACCATTGACTCTAACTCACCGGCACATGAGCTGTTGAGATCACTGTGACCATTACGTTAAAGGCAAACCCTCTAGGTAAGGGGCAAATTAGAGGTCCCCCTTAAACATGTCTGAGTGAACTGGGGTCATCCATCTTGAAAACCTGGCAAAGAGACAGTCTTGGTGGCATCTCGCTTGTAATCATCTCTTTTGTTTTTTTGATTCAGCAGTTTCTTCCTGCTCCTTTGTACTTCCAGTTCAGTCAGAACCAGAGCAGGGATCTGGCACCATGAGCCTTCATTGACAGACACCCATGAATTTTGCCCTTATTTTATATCTTCCCCAACCCCCCCACTCCCCCTTTCATTCATATCACTTCATGACAGACCTGAGTTAGGGACCATTAAGCTATGACTGTGATCCCCCGCCTCCACAGCACCCGTAGCACACCCAGGGAGCAGAAGACCTGATTCAGGGATCGAAGCGGGAACCTTCCTCATAGCAGGGCACAGCTGCACAGCTCTTGTCACCCTAGCCATCTCTTTTGGTCCTGTTCCCCTTCAGCATCAAACTTAGAGCTCATCTCTCAACACTGTTTTCCAAAAATCTCTCTCTCGTTCCTCTGTCTCACTCTTCTAGTTTCTCTTTCAGACCCTTTCATAAATTCGAGGTTCTCAAATCTGAAACTCCAAGGCCGCAGACAGGTCTGGCTTTTAGGATAACCAAGCTGAATATTCATTGTAAAAACCAGACTTGCTTGCGGTCCTCACTGAGAACCCCCTGCCCTTTGTACCCTCTTCCTTTCCTGGTCTTGCTCACCCAATGGGCGTCTCTCCCAACTCCTGATTAGGAGGATCTCTCTTGCCCGTGCTACCCCTGTGTATCTGCTCCTTCTCAGCTCTATGCAAGATGGTAAGGATGCTTCCTGAGGACACTTTATAGGTAATGATTCCACAGTAAATACCATCCCCTCCACCTGCTCCAAAAAAAAAAGCCTAGTGGTTGTATAAGATCAGCCAGCCAATAGTATACGTGTACTGTCATCCTTATGAAAAAAGAAAAATCCATCCAGATTCAAATATAATAAAATAACGATATTGCTTAGGCATCTAATACATTAATACTGGCCAGGCCACCGTGACAGTACACCTGATTTACTCCATCGTATGTTTTGTCTTTTGCTTCTGCAGGGGACACAGAATGATGTAGCAGTGAGTCCTACAGAAGCCGGTCCTTTGGACATTGTTTTTTTTTTCTGTGTAAGGTGGCCTGATCAGTTTTTGCCTTTATAAAACAGAGCTTAAATGTACATATGCATTCCTGTTTACCTCCCCCCTCATTGTCTGCCCTCCTGATGATCAAACCACATCTTCCTTTTCTCTTTAATTCCCATACCGGCAACTGCAACAACTGAACAATCTACTAAGACGACAGCGGGATAAAAGTAAGTGAACAACAGAACACCAAACGTTGGGTCTCCATTATCCCCTCTCCGGCTAGATCAGTGATGGCGAACTCCAGTCCTCGAGTGCCACAAACTGGCCAGGTTTTCAGGATATCCACAATGAATGTGCCCAAGATAGATCTGCATACAGTGGAGGCAGTGCATGCAAATCTTCCTCATGCATATTCATTGTGGCTATCCTGAAAACCTGGCTTGTTTGTGGCACTCGAGGACCGGAGTTTCGCCATCACTGAGCTAGATAAACAAATAGTTACAGGTCTGTTAGGGCAAACTGATCCAAAGCTTCTTTACTGCATCACAAAGGTCGCAGTTCTTTCATCAAAATGAAAATGCAAGATAAAGGTGTTTGTGTGTGTAATATTATCACAGAATACTTTGAGAGAAAACTCTGTAGTAAGTTTACTAAATTATAGGCTCCATATTGGTTAGGTAAATAGTAATGGGGGAGATGAGGAAGGTAGGAAGACAGTGGGATGATTGGGAAATTGCCAGAAAAAAAAAAAAAGCTTCCTAGCAACAAAGTAAGAATTAATAAACCAAAAAAAAAAAAAAACCCCCATCTGAAAAGCTGTTAGTATTTAATTCCAGAGGCTCTGTAGGGGTTATGAAGGGAAGCCAGGAGATGACTTGAGAAAATAACTGGGCTTCCTCGCTTGAAGGGCTGCCTTATAGACCAGCAGATAAAAAAAAAACGCCATCAAATGGAAAGTTTATTCAAACCCACGCCTGCTGAAAATTAAAATTAATATATTTTCCATGGATGAAGGGAGAACATTTTGCAAATTCTGGAGAGAGAGAGAGACAGGAAACCCGTATAAAATTCCAGGCTGGATGGCTTTATTATGGTATAAACTCTTGCAATCCCCTGGATCTAGCACTCATGAATGCTGCAGGTGTTTTGGCAAGAGAAATGGCAATTTAGATTAGCAGATAGGTGGGTTAGGAATTTTTTTGTTTAAATGAAATGAAGCGGTAGGACACAGAGAAACGTGGAGAGCCCCCTTTGCACAGCGTGCAGACTGGAAATACTGCGGGCGCCAAAATGATAGCGCCGAACATCCAAACTTGTTTCCTTGCTACCCCCCCTCCTCATTCCTTGCTATATTATTTATTTATTTATTTATTTATTGTTTTTGTTATACCGAGTTTCATGACAGGCATCACATCAACCCGGTTTACAAATAACAAGGAGTGTAAAGCATAACGTAACGTAAAAAACAATATTTTCAATAAGAACCTTGAACTTTAAATACAGTGAATCAGAAAAAGGGAGAGGGAAAGTTACAAAAAACAAGGAAAATAAACTTGGGATGGAAGGGGAGAAACTGAACAGCACAATATTTACATTTCAGCCTATTGATACATTAGAATAGCAAGTGAAAAAATAAGACTATGAAACGGTACATATTAAGGAATAGCACCTAAAATCTATAGAATTAGCACAGTGACACTGCAAAGTACAGTCGCAAATCCATAGCATTACCCCAAAAGTAGAACACACTACCGGATCCAGAGCATATGGACCTGCCACAAGACCTTTCATCCAATCAGAATGCAAATACGCTTTTATAATGTCTGTACTTCCAAACGTACATCGAGTCACTTCCAGGAATTAGGGTTTGATCACTCAAATCTTTTTACCCTTTGAAGGACGAAATGTAGGGAAATGGTAAATAGCAAGGGTTGTAAAGGCAGACACTAGGGACATATCCAGAGAGAAAATATTCCTCATGGCCTGAGAACAGATATTAACAGCTCACAGGAAGGGGGGTAACCAAAGATGCTCCACTTCCACCTTCCTCTCTGTCCATAGACCTGCCTACAGAGACTGAATCACCTACAGTAAAATACATATGCTCCTTTTATTTTCTTCAGATAGCCCTCAGAACCAAATATATGTATTCATTCTTGAGACTAGCTTAAGTCACCACATTTCACCCATCTTAAAAAATCTTCACTGGCTACCCATCCACTTCAGAATCATCTACAAGTCCATCACCATCATATACAAGTCCATCCATCACCTAACAGCTCTGGACCTTCAATATCCGTTTAGCCTACATGTCTCTCAAAGACCAACCAGAGAAGCCTACAGAGGATCCCTCCAGGTACCGAACACAAAATCCACCAGGCATACAACTTCAAGAGACCGGGCTTTCTCGACTGCCGGACCTTCACTCTGGAACTCCATCCCTGCGAATCTGCGCCAAGAACCTTGTCTACCAACGTTCCAAAAAAGATTGAAGACTTGGTTATTTAAACAAGCCTTCCCTGACAACACTTAACCACCTCCATTTCCTCCAAAATAATGTAGCCACCTGGCACTGTAAATAATTATTGACCTATGTTAACCTATACTGCTATTTTTTCCTTCTCCCAGTTCTATTACCTTGTTTCAATGTAACTGCAACCCTTATGCACCAGTTAAAGTTTTATCGTTCTATGCACCCCCTGTTCTAATGTAAACCGGCATGATGTGATCTGCTCATGAATGCCGGTATAGAAGAAACCTAAATAAATAAATAAATAAATAAATAAGTCTTGGCCAGAGCATAGCCACTATTGTTCAGCTCCTGTGATTTTGACATTTGTAAAATCCTTTAACAACTGTGAGAAAACTGGAATGGTAACTGAAATAAATGCTCTTCTTTTGTTCTAACAGACAGCAACACAAGGCAAAATATAAGACTTTTCCATTAATGTTAAACACTGAATAAACGTACTAATGCAAAAGGTGCTTTTAAAGGGCCAGTACTGCATTTCCTGGTTTTGAATGCACTGCTAACTTTTTAAAAGTCATCTTGGCCTACGCTAATGAATAGAATTTCATCTATAATAACATCAGAATGTAAGAACATAAGATACGCCATACTGGGTCAAACCAAGGGTCCATCAAGCCCAGTATCTTGTTTCCAACAGTGGCCAATCCAAGTCACAAGTACCCAAACATTAGATAAATCACAAGCTACTATTGGTTATTAATTAAATAATTATCATAATAGCAGTTTATGGATTTTTCCTCTAGGAACTTATCCAAACCTTTTTTAAACCCAGTTACATTAACTGCTGTAACCACATCCTCTGGCAATGAATTCCAGAGCTTAACTATGCGCTGAGTGAAAAATAATTTTCTTTGATTTGTTTTAAATGAGCTACTTGCTAACTTCATGGAGGGCCCCCCAGTCCTCCTATTATTTGAGAAAATAAAGAACTGATTTACATTAACTTGTTCAAGTCCTTTTATGATTTTGTAGACATCTATCATATCCCCCCTCAGTCGTCTCTTCTCCAAACTGAACAGCCCTAACTTCTTTAGCCTTTTCTCATAGGGCAGCCGTTCCATGTCCCTTATTTTGGTCATCTTCCACTGCACTTTCTCAAGTGCAGCTATATCTTTTTTGAGATGCGGTGACCAGAATTGTACATAGTATTCAAGGTGTGGTCTCACCGTGGAACGATACAGAGGCATTATGACATTTTCCGTTTTATTTACCATTCCCTTCCTAATAATTCCTAACATTCTGTTTGCAGACAGCAGTCCAGCAGCGAGATGGGGGCCTTCCAGTCTTTTGCACAGAATGCCACATATATGACTATCTACAAGTTGGTGGAAGGTTGTATGTGTGCGCCCAATGCAAAGAGCTCTTGGCTCTTAGAGAATGAGTCCAGTCTCTGGAGGCTAGAGTGGCAGATCTTGAGGAGCTGAGGCAGACAGAGAGGTATATAGAGGATACCTTTACAGACATAGTGGCTAAGTCCCAACTTCAGTCTGGCAGCCCCTGTGTTGCCTTGGAGGATCAAGGTCACCTGGATGGCAAGCATCACCTTGGTATAGCAGAAAATGATCCTGTAGCTCGGATAAGGTAATGCATTATCCTCTCACACTGAACATGGATGGAGGAGAAGTCCATTAATGGCTATTAATCAATTATACTTAGGGAATAGCCACTGCTATTAATTGCATCAGTAGCATGGGTTCTTCTTAGTGTTTGGGTAATTGCCAGGTTCTTGTGGCCTGGTTTTTGGCCTCTGTTGGAAACAGGATGCTGGGCTGTCCCAGCATGGCAATTTCTTATGTTCTTATGGATCTTCAAGGGCTTGTGCTCAGGAGGAAAGGATAAGGTTGGTATTCATAGTTGTAATTCAACTATTAGGAATGTAGACAGCTGGGTGGCTCCTGGATGTGAGGATCACTTGGAAACTTGCCTGCTTGGTGCAAAGGTAGGAGACCTCACGCATCACTTACATATTATTTTAGACAGTTCTGGAGAGGAGCCAGCTGTCATGGTACATGTGGACACCAGTGACCTAGGAAGATGTGAGAAGGAGGTTCTGGAAGTCAAATTAAGGCTTGTAGGTAAAACGTTGAAATCCAGAATCTACAAGTTAGCATTCTCTGAAATGCTCCCTGTTCCACGAGCAGGACCCAAGAGGCAGGCAGAGCTCCAGGGTCTCAATGCATGAATGAGACAATGGTGCAGGGAAGAGGGCTTTCATTTTGTTAGGAACTGGACAAGAATTGAGGGAAAAGGGAGCCTATTCTGTAAGGATCGGTTTTTCCTTAATCTGGGTGGAACCAGGCTTCTGGCACTAACTTTTAAAAAGGAGATGGAGCAACTTTTAAACTAGAACAAAGGGGGAAAGCCGACAGTTGTTCAGCAGCACATGGTTCAGAGGGAGGTATCTTTGAAGAATAGTAAAGAAAGAGGGGAGTTACAGCAACCCAATAGTGAGGCTCCAATAAATGCAAAAGTAGTCCATATGCCTACAAGTAAATTTAATGTTTCACCGCCCCAGGATGGCCCCCCACAAGTGGCCGCACTCACCCCCGACTGCCATCATCCTGGCCTCCGTGCATGCCGCACTGCTTCCTAAGTCAAACACATGTGTACCAGCACCTCCTTTAAAGGTCCCACAGCAGGAAAAAGTCCTTGTGCCTCCCGATGACATCAGAAATCCCTCTGCATATAAGCTGGTCAAACCATTGCATCCTCATCTCAGCAACAGGTTTTCCTGCCTTGCAATCCTATGCCTGATATTGCTTTTTCTTTACCTCACTGTCCTGCCTGCCTTGCCTGGTTCCTGCCTTGCCCTGCCTTTGTCGACTTGCCTTGTCCATCTTATCTAGTCTTGGTCCTCCATGTCCTGTCTTCTCCCTGTCTTGTCCATCTTGGCCTGATTCCTGATATTGACCATTGCTTCAGACCTGGACTACTATCTTGCCCGCTGCTTACCTCTGACTATTGCTTCTGTCCTGGACTACTGTCTTGCCTACTGCCTGCAACTGACCATTGCTTCGGACCTGGACTCCGCTTTTCTCGCTGCCTGCCCTGATCTCAGCTTGGCCCTGGATTCTCTCTTGATCTTTGCCCTGCGGGACTATTGCCTAAGCCTAGCTGGCCCCTGGAACCCAAGGGCTCAACCTGCAAAGAACTGAGCTCGCACAGGTGAAACCCCAGCACCGTCCCAGCCCAGGGCAAGTCCTCCAGCTATCTGTGTGCACGTAGTGGGTTCGCCTACTAGGTTGCGCCAACCACGTCACGGCACAAGGGACCACTTACTTTACAGTAAAGAACAGATTGAGTTAAAAGATTCAAAATTATCCCTGTTAACCTGACAGGAAAGATGTATATACAATTATAAAACACAGCTTGAAATGTCCATATGCTAATGCCAGAAGTTTAAAACGTAAGATTGGAAAGTTAGAATATATAGCTCTAAATGAAGAGTCAGACATAATTAGCATCTCAGAGACATGGTGGAAAGAGGACAACCAATGGGACAGTGCTTTATCAGGGTACAAATTATTATATCATATTGATAGGGTGCATCAACTTGGAGTGGGTGAGCGTCCTATGTTAGAAATGGCATAGAGGACAGGAGAGGACAAAGATACCGCAGGAGACTAACAAGCTAATTTTCAAAGGGCCATGCACGTAAAAAAACAGGTGTTACACGAGTGGCCAGGCCTTGTGTGCGCTGCACGCATTTTAGAACGGGCCCAGCCACTTGTGTAACCCCCGTTATGCACAGAAGTGCCGGGCCCTGAGAAAGGGGCGGGCTGTGGCTGTGTGGTCTGGGCAGGGCGGGGCAGAATCTGGCCAACACAGCGGCCATTAGCCCCTGTCTCAGGGAAGCGCGTGCTAGCAGCTGGCCTGCGCGCAGGAAATATTTCTGTTCCAGAGGAGCAGTAAGTATTTTAATAAAAAAAATGTGGAGTAGCTAGGTAGCGGTTAGGGGTCGGGATAGAGAGGGGAAAGGGAAGAAAGGTTAGGCAGGGGGTTAGGGAAGTTCCCTTCCCAAATCTGATTTGATGACTGGAGGGAGGACATTAAGTAAATCTACTGCTTTATCATTTATCTTTCAAAAGGGAGACTTTGACAAAATTAGGAAAACAGTTTCAAAAAGGCCCTATTAAATGGCATAGTAGTGGTCGTGATTTAAGAACAAATTTGAGATCTCAACTCCAATTGCCATCAGCAAAAGCGAATAAACATGTACGTCTACAAAACCAGGCTCTCTCTTCAGCAATCCCTAAATTATAGAAGGAAGTACCTGTTTTGTTGAGAGAGAGAAATTTTGATGAAATTCTGTAAGGGATTGAAGACTTGGTTGATGAGTATTGAGTGTTAAGGGAATTGGGCTGTTAAACAGTGGTAGTATTGCAGGAAGGCAAAAGCAATACCTTGTTTTATTATTATTGTTATTTTTATTTGGTCTGTGGTTCGTACTGTGTGACAGGTCCAGTCTCTTGGTCTCTCTCTTTCTTTTGGATTACTCCGTTGTCATTAGGAGCTAAAGCACAGTCTCTACTTCCCCAGGTAGTTCTCCACTGCAAAGGACGTAAACTCCAATCGGGAACAACTCGAGCACATTGGCCCAGTGTGGGATATCCTTTCTAGAGAACAGGCAACAAAAGAAAAGCCCAAGCAAGGGAAAAATAAAGAAAACATTTAACTTCCCACCTCTAGACAGCTTTAAATTTCAGTCCCAACTGCAGTGCTCCTCCTTAGTTATTCAGGATAAACCAGCATTTCCCTTTTCAAGTAAGTAAAAAGCAAATGAATCTTCTCAACATGAAGCTAGCCAGTTCTATCATTTATTTTCTGATTTCCTGGACCCAGGCCTCAGTACAAGGTTTAGGCACTCTCATTAGCTAAGAGAGTCCTTTTTAACAAACAGGGAGATTTTTTTTTAAATTATTATTTAAATGTATAGAAACAGTCCTTAAGGCTCTGGCTAGGGCCACATGCACAGGTAATTCTCATTTATCAGTGCAGTCCCGTTCAGCAAACAAACAAAACAAAAAAAAACCCTTTTAATTGTCAAGAAATAGTCTTTCAGGATCTGGAGTGTATCCAGCCCCAGATATTCATAGTTCTCTGTGCACAGCCCCTGTTTGGGGTTGACCTTTTTGCCGCCTCCTACCTGTGGCTGAGACTTTGCAACTAACACCGGGCTTCTGTTTCCCTCTATTCCTCACTGGCAGATAAAGAATTAGGAAGCAAGCTCGGCCACAAAAACAAAAATCTCTCATTTTCTGTTTGTGTTCTACCTGTCAGGTCTGTTCCCTTCTCCTCAGTTTGCAAAGGTTCTCCCTGTGGAAACTGAGCTGGTTCTAGTGTTTCCTCAGTTACTGCTCCTGCAGGGAGAAACTCCATTTCCTCCTCTTCTTCCTGCTCTCTCCTCCCCACTTCCTGGACTCATAACCTCCCCTCCTCCCGTGTCATAGGATCTTCCAGCCTTGGTTCTTTATCTGGGGAGGGCCTATCCACTTGTCCGGCCAATTACTACTAGAACTGGTGACTTTTCCTCTACCGTTAGCCTAGGGTAGATTTTTTTTTTAAGTTTATTTTTTTCTTGGTTCTTCCAGGGTTGACAATACCTTTTCTGCTCTTTTAACTTTCTTCCTCCTAAGGGGGAAACCACTACTCCATCACATACTGTCAGTTGTATGTTATAATTGATGTTTGCTACATTATTTGTTCTTTTGTATATCACTCTGAGCACATTTTTAATCTGAAAAGAGTGATTTATAAATACTTTTAAATAAATAAAATTAAAAGGTGTTGCTACAAAGGGTAAGAGTTTACATCAGGTGTGGACGTTGTTTAAAAATGCCATCTTGGAAGCCCAGACCAGATGTATTCCACATATTAAAAACTGTGGAAGGAAGGTTAAACAATTGCTGGCATGGTTAAAGGAGAGGTGAAAGAGGATATTTTAGCAAACAGAACTCCTTTCAAAAATTGGAAAAAAGATCGAGCTGAAGAAAATAGAATATATGTATTTGTTATTTATTTGAAAATGTTTGTATATCAAGTCTATATGAAAATACTTGAGGTGGTTTACATAATAAAAACATTCATAAATAAATAATACATAAAACATGGTATGCATACAAAGAAAAATAAAGCCGTGGAAAAAAGAATGTTGTAATTCAGGTACATTGGAGATTTAAAAACTCAATGGCAACAGTTATTCAGGCAACAAAATACCGTATATGATTTTTCATTGAAATGCTTGCTTAGATAAGAAAGTTTTTAAGGCTATTTTAAAGTTTTCATGTTGAGATGTTCCTTAGGGAGTCTGGCATAGAATTCCATAGATGTGGCCCTACCACAGAAAAAGCTAGATTTCTTCTTATGTTTAATCTAAGCCAGTTTGGAAGTGAGATATAGCAAAAGCATTGGCAAGTTAGATGTATAACAGACCCTACGGTACATTACCAGCAAGCCCTGGGTAATTCGTAGTTCAGATAATCAGTATAGGTTAGTTGGTGAGGGGAGACCCCATTCTGTACAACCCCTCCCTTTGAGGGTGCTGGAATGGCCATTCCCGTTGTGAATCTTTATAAGCAGCTCTCTCCTGGGGGGTCTGGGGGCTGTTTAGCTTGTGTCTGAAAGTTTAGGAGGTGTGTTGGAGCTTTTCATGATTTGGATTTTTAGGCCTACTTTTAGGGCTCAGGCAAACCCTGTCTGGAGTCTATGAACAAGGTCGGGGATCTGCTCTGTCTCTCCACTTCCTGGTGGACAGCGACAGTATCCTGGGATATTTTAGAATTTTTGAAGAGACTTTAATTCATAAGAAAACTGTGAAACTCCAGGGTGTTTTGTTTGGGGAGAGTTCTTGGGGAAGCCTATCCTTGAGGGGCCCTGGATAGGGAAGACCTGCCCCGCCATTACCTTCCCAGGAAGCAGAGGAATGTTGGTGACCGATTGCAGCATCTTCTGGTGATTTGCCTCGGTTTTTGGGGGGGAGAAAGATTTTTGTTGAGAAGACAGGAAGGACGTTTTGACTGCCCCTCTTCCTTCCCTACCAAGGAACAACTGGAGTTGCTTATACATGAGGGGATCCTTTCCATCAGGGATTCAAAAGAGACTAAGAAAAGAGAGAGAGAAAAGTATCTACTAACTGTAAGAGACAGTTGAGATCATTGATGACATCAATCAGGTTTCCTCACTCCCTGGGTAGAGAGGTTTGGACTCTCTGTGCAGATAGTGTAATCTTATCTTTATACCAGCTCGGAAGGGGATTTCCTGCCCATCTAAAGGATACCCTGCCCACCTGGGGACTCGACTTGTCCAAGCACTGGAGGAAGGATGTTTCTTTCACCTGGTAAAGGAAACACTTGCACAGACAGAGGGAAAGAGACTGTGAACAAAGAGAAATTCGTGGTACTGAGGAATAAGTTTATTGTGCCATGCTTCATTAGAGTTTTCAAAAGTAAAGACTTTAATTTTGGACACTAACCCAGTGGCTCCAGTGTTTACTTGGCACACATAATGAAAGTACCCCCTCTCTCAGGGACAAGTACAAAGGTACGAAGGGTCACCCCTAGCACTCTGGGCCTTGAAAGTAAATCTTTCCACTCACCAACAAAGGATCCATGCCCTAGAGAAAAGAGAAGCACGTTAGAGCTAGCCAGGAGTGGTTCCAGCCCCGAAGAGATAATTCTTTTATGGCCCCATCAGAGTGCAGGCCTCACCTAGGGATGGGGTTATAGATGTAAAACACTCATAAGGCAAGGGAAAAGACAATTTGAAAAGAAGTTGGTCGTAGAGGCAAAATCTAATAATAAACACTTTAAAAAATATATCCGTTGCAGGAAGCCTGTGAGGGAGTCAGTTGGACTGCTATATGATCAAGGGGTTACAGGGATACATAGGGAAGGCAAGGCCATAGAGGAAAGATTAAATGAATACTTTGTTTCGGTGTTTACTGAAGAGGCTGCTGGGGAAATACCCGTGCTAGAAATAGTATTTAATGGTGATGATTCGGAAGAACTGAAACAAATCACGGTGA
This sequence comes from Rhinatrema bivittatum, assembly GCF_901001135.1. Taxonomy (NCBI): domain Eukaryota; kingdom Metazoa; phylum Chordata; class Amphibia; order Gymnophiona; family Rhinatrematidae; genus Rhinatrema; species Rhinatrema bivittatum. The sequence continues at coordinate 13,872,622 of NC_042627.1, forward strand.
CAAAGTTTGACAAACTCCCTCATGAGAGGTTTCTAAAAAAACTAAAAAGTCATGGGATAGGAGGTGATGTCCTTTCGTGGATTACAAGCTGGTTAAAAGACAGGAAACAGAGAGTAGGATTAAATGGTCAATTTTCTCAGTGGAAAAGGGTAAACAGTGGAGTGCCTCAGGGATCTGTACTTGGACCAGTGCTTTTCAATATATATATATATCTATATCTATCTATCTATATATATATATATATATATATATATATATAAATGATCTGGAAAGGAATACGACGAGTGAGGTAATCAAATTTGCGGATGATACAAAATTATTCAGAGTAGTTAAATCACAAGCGGATTGTGATACATTACAGGCATTACATTGGCAACCCTACAGTCTTCAGGTACCATAGATGATTTTAATGATAGTTTACAAATTACTAATAACAGGTCCGCCATTTCATTTTGGTACTGAAAGATTAGACTACAGAGCAGGAAAAATGCCGGAGACCTGGAAGTCTGAAGAACAGGATGCAATGAGGATGAAAACCAGCAACAGAGGAGGCAGGGAACCTGGCAGAGTCACACAACTTTTAGTTTTGTCATTCCAATCCCAGTAACAGGGTGGTCCAGTTTAGGTCTGCATTCTTTGTGTAATATCTGCTGATTGAGAGGTAAGCAGGACTGATGGGAAACGGCTGACTTTACTTTTTAAGACTTGCTCTTAAAACAGCCCCCTGCTCATTTCCACCTGCAAGCTGGTGCTTGCTCACCACAGGAACACTACTGTGAGCAGGTCTGCTTCTGCCTGTCACTACCTGCTGGGACTCTGCAACCTTTTAGCTCACAAAACTGCAGGTAACCAACCGTGTACTAGTTTAGATGTGTAACTCTTTCCAAAGCACCGTGGGAACTGTAATGCCTTGTCCTTTTACAGTGCAAATTGAAGTTGGATTCCAGTTCAAGGGAGACGTCAGCTTTTTCCCATATTCTCTGAGAAAATCAATCAGATTTTTTCCCAGCAAATCTGGAGACATCTGAAAAGGAGATTAAAAAATCTTGAAGCAGATCTTCAAAAACCTCGAGATGGATCTGCTGACTCAAAAGAAGTCCACTGAATCTGCTTCTAATTTTTCAAGAGCCAAAATAGATTTTGCCACAAAACTGGATTTTCTTTAAAAAAAAAAAAACATCTGGCGAAAATGCTGGCTCGGGGGCTCAGATGCCAAGTGCTGTGCACTGACATGCGGAAGGGATCCGGTTTGATCTCTGAGTCAGGTGGTCTGTGGCTGGGGAGGCTGCCGGGCATTGCTTATGGGTGACACCTAGTGACCAGGAAAGAGGCCTGGGGCCATGGCCCCCGGCTCAAGATCATCACTACAATGATTAGACTATGTGTATTGGGGAGAGGGGATGTAAAATAGGTGAAAAATCCCCAGGTAGCTCTCTGAATGAAGGTCGATGACACAAGATCCCAGCCCTGGCTCTGACCGAGCTGCAGCTACAAAACAGCGGCAGCAAACTACTGGATCAATACCAATTTGGTGAGCCAATTGAACACCTCTGTGGCTGAATGAGGCGCTAGCATTTTTGTTTTCAGGCCAGCAGTTTCTTCTGGCATCTTCAGGTTGCCATCTCAAACAGTACAGGCCATTACTGAGGCCATGAGCCTTCATTTGAAACTATCTAGAATTTTTCACCATTTTAGCACTCCCCCACCCCACCCCCTCCAATCCCCTCCATCTAGCCCAGCCATCCCTGTTCGTAGTCAGGAGCCACAGCCTGCAGATCCATTTGTAACCCACTCTGCATGTACCCAGAGCTTGACTACTAGATGTTGCCTTGAGACTTCCATGCCCCGAGGGGTGGTGAATGTATTTATTTATTTATTAACATTTCTAAGCAGTTTACAAAAAACATTCACAAAAACATAAATAATAAAACATAAACAAGACACACGTGAAATAAATAAAAATACCTATCTCGAACTGACTGCATTCATAGTTGGTCCAGATTCATTACTGGCTACTCATTAAGTGAAAAAGCCTGGGAAAATAGAAAGGTCTCTAGAAGTTCCCTAAATTTTAAAAGAGAGGGCTCTTCTTTTAAACTTCGAGGGAGAGAGTTCCACAAAACAGGGCCCTGAACATGGAAAAGTCTCTCCCGAGACTCATCAAGGTGAACGATCCTAGGTGAAGGAACTTTCAGAAGCATTTGGCTAGAGGATCCTAAGGTTCGTGATGGACAATATAATTTTAGGGCTGCATTAAAACTAGGAGGAACAACACCATTTAAACCTTTAAAAAAAAGAAATCCTCCATTTAATAGGGAGCCTCCACAGCATTCCCAGCTCTGACTGAGCAGAGAAGCAGATGCTGCATTCAGGAATCAAGGCTACATCTCCCACATGGCAGCACGATGCACTGGCACCAAGCCATCGGGCCAACCGAAAGAGATTCACACATCTCTATTAAAGAGGACTGCAGCAAACCCAGAATCCTTTGTGATGGGACTTAAAATACTTATAGCCAGATATATTAAAATGTTTCTTCTGCTTTGCTTCTATAGAATATATGTTTAAAACCTCTGGCCTGATGACTGAACCTATGCAATCACCTGATTTTCACAGGATCCTGAACCCACACTCCTTGTTGTTTCATTAATCTAGCATTCTCTCTTGACCCAGCAAAATAGAATTGCTTTGAAATAATAATGTCTATAGTAATGTTTTTCGAACTTAAGAGTTATTACCTGCAACTGGGTTGTATGCGTCTATTCCTACTGCCACCTCTGGTATCATGGCCGTTTCTTTCACTCCCATTGGCTCTCAACAAGTTTGAGCTGCCTGGAGTCTGTACTCACTGTGCTATTCTCATGGTGCCGACCAGGGTTTTTGGAAACAGCACAGGAGTAAGGCCTCACAGAGCCAGATTAGAAAATGATTGGAGAAATGGGGGTAGCAGAAGAAAGAGGAGTGTTGAGATTTAGGTAGTAGGTGGATTTGGAAGACAGAGTGAGCAAGGAGGTAGGGGGATGATGGAATATAAAATAGAGAGTGTGGTGGGCTCAGGCTGGGGAAGATAAATTGGTGGGAATGGTGGTTTGGGAACACTGAGAGAGTGGTGAGGATTGGCTGGGGCAAGGGATAAGGGGGAGTTGAGAAAGAGTGGAGGAGACAGGCCGGAAAGGAGCAAGAGCAGTGGGAACGAGGGCTGGGGTTGAGTGTGAGTGGTGGAGATTGGCTGGGGGAGAACAACGGTAGAGATAGGAGGTGGGAAGAGGGGCTGTTTAACAGCAATAAGTATTTTTCTTCCATTGGCTTGTTAGAAAAGTTTGAAAACTACTGATTTACAGCACCTTGAATTCCAAACAGGAACTAAAGTGCCAAATAATGGCAGAACTGAGCCAGATAAGCAGTGACTTAGCCAACTAAACAGCGGCCGCTAAATATCCGACTTCGTTCAGCAGCCGTCATTTAGCCAGATAAGTCACTATGTTGTGGGCAGGCAGTGGGCAAATCGGAGCAGCACTTCTTATCCGATTAACTTAGCTGGATAAGTAGAGATATTTCTCTATGGCAGGTCTAACTTAGCTGCATATAATTTATCCAGCTGGATATAATTTATATTCAGCAGCATTCAGCCATGTTCCTGAATATCCCATCTAGGTTAGCTGGCTAATTCTTACCCATCTAACTCACAAACATTTATCTGTGAATATTGGGCCCAGTATGTTCAGTTGCCTCCACAGTGTAAGTCCAGTAGCCAATTTTTGACCTATGGACTGAACGACAGTTCCCAGAGAGAAAAAGAGTAAGAACAATTTTCTTAGGATGAGTACAGAACTACACAGAACATTTGGTGGGCTGTGCAAGCGGAGAAAAGTCAAGGGATTTGGACAGGGTCACGGCAGGGATTAGAAGCCAGTTATTAGTTTTCCCAACTCTTACTATAAATCTGTGCACTAACCTTTAGGCTGCTCTTTCATCTCTACGGATGGAATGCGATCTTCATGAATAGAAACCGATCCAAGGGTGCCAAAAGCATGGACAAAATGTAATCCCTTCTGTGTCACAGTCTGTGCCTCTACTAAATTATAATTGAATAATAATGTAGTCCCTCTTCTGGCATTATCCAGAAAGGCTGGGATATTCTGATGGGGATAGACCTTCAGGGCTGAAGGTGTGTGTGCGTGAGTGAGAGAGAGTGTGTGTGTGTGAGTATGAGTTGAGGGTGAGTGTGTGTATGTGTGAGGGTGAGTGTGTGTATGTGCGTGTATATGTGTGTGTGTGTGAGAGAGTGAGTGTGTGAGAGTGAGTGTGTGTGCGTGTGTGTGTATGTGTGAGGGTGAGTGTGTGTATGTGCGTGTATATGTGTGTGTGTGTGTGTGTGTGTGTGTATGTGTGTTGGGGGAAGGAGACCCTCCTCAGGGTGTACTTTTCTGCCTGGATGCAGGTACCAGAAAAAACAGCCTGGACACTCTGGACTGCTGTTCCAACTTAAAAATGAGACTGCAGACCTTCCATGGTAATCATTGGGCACCATACACATTTGTTTCTGGTTGCATCCATGTCCCAAATGTGTTCCTGAAATACCTCTCTATCTGTGAATGTGTCCCTCAGTACTGGGGGTCCTGGTGCGTTCTCACCCTCCAGGGCATGGAATGGCAAACATCCCTTCCCAGAACAATACCTGAGCTCCAAAGATACTTCAGATTCTTCAAACTCCCAAATCTCCTCTTTACTCCCTTGGCAGAGACTCTGGTGAGGGTCTCCAGATGAACAAAGCTTCACTTTTCCTCTCCAGGTGATAGCTTGGGATCTTTCAAATGAAAGGTCCAGGGCAGCAGGGATTGCCCCTGCCCCCAACTCTTCTCCTTTTCCCAGTCTTGGGCAAGAAGGGCATCAGGAAATTTTCTCCCGAAACAAAGGGGAAAAATCTTCACCGAAATTACTCAATGACTAGAACAGAGTCACTCCATCCATCCACCAAGTCTGACATGGAACAAAAGAGCTAATCTCATCGTACTCCTTCCCAGAGGCCGAAGGATTTTTCCTCTTCAAGACAGGACCAGGCAATCAGGGGAAAATATCAAAAGGGAAACAACTGAAAAACAAAACAAAACACTGAGGCAACCTCTCTAGCCAGGTTGGGTGCCCGAGAAGTAAACTTCTTTCCTATTCTGGAAACACTAGGTCATGAGGCCTAGCTCACCAGAGATAGGGGACCAAATTCAAATCACTGCTTTACTTTATAGCTGGAAAGTGAAAATGCCATGCTGAATTCCCACTCTGCCTGCCTCGGAGACCTCACGGAGGCACTGTAAGAAACGGGACACGCTCCTCTTCCAACTCCTAACCTCACGTCCTACGCTAGAGCCGTGTCGCTCCATCTACCCTTTGGAAGTTGTCATGAAGTCAATGCCCTAGAAATGTGCCACCATGCCAGCCACCCCGAAGAGAGCTGCAGGTATTATATAATCACAAAGTACACCGGAATCCTCTGTGCATAAAAAAAAACAATATATAAATCAAGCACGTTTGGAATAGTTAATCTGGGCATTTTCCAGCTGAGTGCGTTTCAGACATAGCAACCATAAGAAGCAAACATGAGACTCGTTTACTATTTGGTGTTTCAAAATGATAGTGCTTGCACTGAAGATGCAACTGAAATTCACCGCTTATGGTACCAGTTCTTGCACCCAGCCAGACTTATCCCAAGCTCCTCTACGGCATGAGTCATTCTAGCAGCTGAGACTCCAAAAGGAAATAAACAGTACCAATACCATAACTGCAGCCAACTGAGATTCTCCTTTCAGTCTGAGCAGTACAGAGTGTTTTCCCTGCTCATTCTCCCTACAGGGGTACCAGAATTTGGATTTGAATCCCTGGAACCCAGGTGCTCGCTTGTTAGCACGGGGAAGACACAACTGGACAAGTTGAAGCGGTGAAGCTCACTCTAGAACAACTTATGTTTGCATGCGCCTATTCAAGGCAAAGAATGTATAAGAAGCTATCTCTTGTGATCAAGGCCTGATGAGATGACAAGACTGGTATCTCTGATTCTACCCTGCAGTAATTAGTAGGGATTATTGCAATAATCAAAAGAGAAAAAATATATATAATATAAAATCTATCACTAAATCAACCAATAAAAAATACCAGATCACCTAATAAAAGTAATATGATTGTATACATAACAAATCAAAACAAGTTTAATAAAATAAAACATCTGAAACTGATTTACAGTCTTGTTAACTAATTAAAATCTTGATTAAATAACCAGGAATTAACAAGTTTCCTAAATCTGAAATAATTTCTTCTAAATGTGTATCTAAAATAAAGGTGCCTGGTGTAACACCTTCCAATCCCTCCCCGGATAGGGCACATAGAATGTTGAAAGGATCCAGCACTCATTGCAGCCAAGTGCTAGTCTCTCGAAAGAGGGTTTAGACAATGAATGGTGTAGTGGACCAGCCAAAGGCAAATAGGGTGCACTCACTTATCTTGTACTGGAACGGGAAAACCAACCTGGTATTTTCCCTCTCTGTGAGCTCAACCCAGGGGCGGATTAGCCTATCAGGGGATCGGGCATCCCCCGGTGGGTCGATCGCTGCAGTCACGTGGTCTGCCGTGCGCGGCCGTGACAGAGCCGCGCTCGGCAGACCACGTGACGTGTCCTGGGCGGCGAATACCCAGGCTGGTCCGACATCATGAGTCCGCCGCTGGCTCAACCCCTTTCTTTCCTGTTACTGGCAGACAAACCCCAACTGACTCCACGCCAAGATATATATAAAAATAAGTAAACTCTAATTCCCTGGGGTTACCAGCATTGCAAAAGTTTAACAAGTTGGACAGAAAGTAATAAGAGGGTTTTGATGTTATCAAATTTCACAGGCTTTACAGCCAAGGTACAAAGTTCTAGAGATTACTCCAACATTGACTAACAATTTACTTAAATCTCACAATACACTTGTCCTGACTTAAATAATATTTCAAGTTCATTCTTTTCTTTTTTCTATCCCTACCAAAATAAATGTATGGCATTTCTGTAAAGCATGTCAGTGTCAAAACTCTTTTCTTATCCACCATTAGAAAAATACTGTCCCCCCACCCTCCATCTATCCACATCTGTTTCAGATCAAGCACTCATGTACGGGCCACCTGGTAGCCACTTGCCTGTGGTCCTGTGCTCCACTTCCAAGAAGTGTTGATGAGATCCCTGGAGCTCCCACACTGTCTGTGGAGCTTTCTCCCTTGCTGCTCCCTGGCTTCTCTACTCATAGACTCACACCGGGTCCTGGACTAAATCCTCATGGAAGGAAAGCCCTCTGTTGCCTTGGGCCTTTACCCTGAGAGGGAAAACCCCTGCAGGTCCCTTGCCCAACGGATGGCTCCCTAAGCCAACTAAGTCTTGGCTGGCTGCTTCATCCACTTCTAATCCATGGTGGATTCCTTTCAATCTCTCCACAAAAATTTGGAACCCTCGTTTATAGATTTACAATCCCTCCCCTAAGAGGATCTGACTTCCCTCCCTCTTAAGGGACCTGCACCAATTACAACTTCTTAGTCAGCTCATCCAAAAACTTCTCTCCATAACCTTCCATGGACTCAATATACAAAACAAGTCCTTTTAAACGCCACCTAGTGGCTGTTCACAAGAACAGCATGTGCATTAAATTCTATCCAAAGCAGTCAGTCATGCACGTTTTTTCCAGATCAAGTCAAAGGCCTCCTTTTTCCAAGCCACACTCTAGTAACCAAAAGATCCATTTGTCACACTTGTATTCTCCAGTCTTATTTCACGAAGGGATGAAAGTCTTAATAATGTAGAAAGAGATAATTTAAGAGTTCCAGTTAGTTTATAAAGGGATTAACAAATTAGCCAGATAGGTGTGCACACCTCCATATAAAGTTCTAAACGTGAGACAAAGTATTTTATAAACAATTCTAAATCATACTGGTGACTAATGATGATCCTGAAGTAGTGCACTTACATGTTCAAATTTAGAAAGGCCAAATATTACTCTGGGCTGCTGTGTTTTATAGTAATTGAATCTTTCTTAGAGAGTCTTTTGAGCTCTCCATTATTGCAATAATGTTATTTTTTTTATTTTTATTCTTTTTATTGTACACTGTTTTGATTTTTATGAAAATCGGTGCCTTAAAAATCAATGTACCATTTTACTAATCCAAAGCTCCCACTTGGCATCATTATCTGGGACCTCCTTAGCTTTGGGTCTCCAGAAGAGATCCTGGGATCTTCGTGCCCCGCTGACTCGCTGAAAAAGCCGCCATTGCTTGCAGTGCCAGAGGCAGAAGCTGAGCAGGCACGGAGGAGGGCAGGAAATACGTCACTCCCCTTCCACCACCGCTGTTTCCATCTCCCCCTCTCCCTGAGACCACGCTGGCTTTCAGCACGAGAGCAAATTGTTTGCTGGAGGATAGAGACAGCAAAAGAGAAAGCCAGAAGGGAAGGATGAAGGGAGAGGAGCTGGTGGGGTGAGGAGCAAAGGGCAGAGAGATGTGAGGGAGAGATGTGAGAGCATAAAGGGAAAAATTGGGGATAAGAGAGTAAAGAAGGGGCAGATTGGAAGAGTGAGCAGCTGGAGGGATAAATAAAAGGGAGAGAGGTGAGAAAGTAAAAGAGGAGGGGTGACAGTAAATAGGGAGAGAGCAGAGGGAAAAGGGCTAGGGAGAGAGAGAGAGAGAGAGAGCAAAAGTGGGAGAGGAGGGGAGATAGCAAAAGGTGAAGAGGACAGGAAAGAGGAGGAACAGAAGCTGAAGTGCGCAGGGAGGGGATGGCAAAGGGGGAAGTGGAGGGGGCAGATATCCAAAGAGGTAAGAGGAGGGGTGCGTGGGATAAAGGGAGAAGGGGCCAGAAAGTAATGGCAGACTGCAGGGAAGAGAAGGGCCCGCAGCCCTGGGTAGGAGGCAGAGAGGGGGGAAGAGAAAAGACAGAACGTCTTCCCCACCCCCCACCGCCAGATAATCTACATCAATCTCAGGGCAGGAAGAAGCCAAAAGTTCCAGGGTAAGGCTCAGCATTGCTCCTCTGCCTTTTCCTAGCTCCACAGTCCTTTCCTTCTGCTCCCTGACATTACTCTCTCACTGCTGGGAACCTGAGATCACTGAGAACTACCGAGCGGCCTGAACTCCATTCCTGATTTTCAGAGGGAAGAGCTACCTAATCCCCTCCTCCTCCTCTGTTCCTCTCTGCTTCGTGAAGCCTGCCAGCCCAAGACTCGGACATTTCAGCGGCCTGATGAAGAGCTGCAGCTTTCACCAGCCCTGGAGGCTGCAGACAATGCAGGAGGCACTGAAAGTGAATTCGATGCTAGTGACCTGCTGGAGGCATTGGAGGGCAACTTGAACTGGCCTGGTCCCAGTCTCGTGTCCCTCCGACCTCCGGCCTTTGTGCCTTCCCCAAGTCCACTCCCCTCTCCTTCCTGAAAATGCTCCTGGCCACGTTGTCCTCTCACGCTCAGCAGAAGGCTTCTGCCCACTCTCCTGACCTGCGACCCGCAAAGCGAAGGTGAGCGCTCACGTCGCCAGTACAACCAGCTTCACATCGCTTACAACGAAGAGGGCCTCAAGGCAGAATACACAGAGCCCACGGTTTCTAACCTTGATGGCTGATTGTAAAACACCTTGTGCTGGAAATACGGCTTCCTTCTCCAGGCATGAGAGAGAGAGCTGGTCAGTGGACGCCTTCCCTTTTCCAGCCCTGCAGCTTTCAGACCGAGACTTGGTGTCCCAGAAACACTCCTTCTCTGCTTCCTCAACAACCCTTCTACCAGTGCCTTTGGGCAATTTCTCAGGAAGGCTGCAAAGCTGCCTTATTTTCAAAGGGGAACAACGCAGCTCTGTGGGCTCACGGTACCCACGGACTCCCGCGCTCGCCTTTTTCTACCGGCCAGAACTTGCTGGAAAAATTTGAAAAATCAGATCTCCAAGTGTTGCTCCCCCTGCTCAACCCTCTCCCCGCCCCCAAGGAATGCCTCTCCCCCTTCAAACCGGCTAAAAGTGTGGGAGCCCAGGCGGCGCTTTTGGCCAGAGCGAACAAGGCAATATTCAGACAGGCCTAACTTCCTGGATAAACAACTGTTAATCCAGGTTAATGGCTCTGGGAGCTGCCATCCCTGAGGACACTGTCCTAATGCTGGGTCTCCCAGAACCCAGCATCTCTTGTACTATCTGGGGTTTGAGGACTAAGCTCCTAGAGATCCCCCTGAGAACCACTGCCTCTGATCTCAGCATTTGTAATCTGTTCCACGCCGGTAATCCCGGTCAGAAAACTCATCTACTTCAACGTGCGAGGGTTCAGATCCCCATTCCCCTGTTTTATTGTATTTCCATTCTATAGTTCCGCTGCAGACCGAGATGATGTTTTCACTAATACCGGTATAAAAAAAATTCTTAAATAAATAAATACATTTAGCACCTTTCTCTCAGCACATTAGAGTTCAACAGACGTATGGCCCTCGGTAAACTAGGGCAGGAGGGGAATTAGAGATTGCTCATCTCCATATGAATGGAAACCAAGAGAAAAAGATTCTCCTGAATCTCAGTGCACACATCACCTCCAAGCAAACAAATAAACCACAGGCTGTGGCTGCTAAACTATCTCTCTCATTCGCCCAACTGGTGTCAAGGAAGGATAAACCCTGGGGAATGGTCCTAGGAGAGGGGAAGGGTCTCTGCAACTGCACGGATGAGGCAAGCCAGAGATAAGCATAAGGTAATGGGGACCAGGTACAGCCGGAGTGGCTCAGAATAGCAGCACCAGCAGACAATGAATAAACAGAACAATAGATGTGGCATTAATTCAACACAGAAGAGAGAATTCACGTGCACAGCAACAAAGCCACAGGGAACGAAAAGCCAGGGCCGAAACAGATGAAACCCCAGAACTGGTCCAAGCTCCTTAGGACCTGCCACACAGCAGCAGCAACAACATTAGAGAGAGGTAGGGAGGAGGTTAAAAAAAAAAAAAGATAAAAATCCTACCCCTTCCCCACTTGCTGCCCTGAGATCTCAGAATTGCAATACAGACAGGCAACGCAGCAGAAAGAAGAAACACATCCAAGAACTAAAGAGGGGGTTGAGAGGAAAGCACCTCTGGTATCCAGATCAGGTGTGCATGCAGCTGCCGTGGAGGGGAGGGGAGAGGAGAGGGGGGCCTGGCCAGGAGACGAGGTGGGTGGCTGGAGATGGTCTCTTTCCTTGCTTTGGATGTGCACATACCAGAGAGAGAGAGAGAGAAGGAAGGAAGAGAGAGCAGAAAAGCAGACGAAACCCATTGTCTTACCTGCATCTCATTCCTGCAACCTGCCCATTCCTAAGCGAATTCGCAGCCCCAAATCCACCTGCAGTAATGCAGCTCCCCCCACCCACCCTCTTCCTGCAGACATGCACAGACAGGGAAAAAAAAAAAGAGAGAGAGAGAGGGTAGAGGGGCTGCTGCCGCCTCCTCCTCCTCCCGCGCTCAGGGAAGCCTGGTCCTCCTTCCTCTGCTCTCAGGTCGCTTCTTCTCCTCCTCCTCCTCCGCCTCGCACCAGGAGTCCATGAAACCCCCCCCCAAAACGCACAGCCCGGAGAGCTCCCGGGGAGGGGGAAGACGCTGGTCCTGCGCCGCGGCTCCGGAGCTCCTTCTCCCTTCAGAAGGGCAGGTGGAAAGCAGGGGGAGGAGAGGGAAGGTGGGCTGGAGTCAGTGGCAAAAAAAAAAAGGGGGAGGCTGCTTCTGGCATTAAACAAAAAAAAAAAACCACGGAGGGGGAGACATACATGGGGTCGGGGGAGGGGAGGGTGGAGAGCGAGCACAAGAAAGAGAGAGACACATACAGAGACAGAAAGAGAGAGCGAGAGATAGAAACAGGGACAGAAAGAGAGAGAGACACATACAGAGACAGAAAGAGAGAGAGAGACACAAACAGGGACAGAAAGAGAGAGAGACACACATACAGGGACAGAAAGAGACAGAGAGAGAGACACATACAGGGACAGAAAGAGACAGAAAGAGAGAGAGACACACACACACATGCACTGACACAAATTCTGAGGGACAGCCAAGCGAGAGAAGGGAGACAGGCACTGACAGAAGGAGAAGAAATGTGTCCAGCACGGCTCTGCCTGTACAGCAGCGTCACTGGGAAATCACAGTGCCCAAGCAGAAAGGAGAGTAAAAGGACAATTGCTCATTTCCATCAGATCCTTTTTGGCTAAACAAAGACCCAGAGGGTCAAGTTTTCTGCCTGGGAGGCTAACCTGATATTAATGGAGGGAAGGCAGTCCCTCTCTCTCCCTGAGACAGCTCGGGAGCTGGAGGGGAGGCAGCGGTGCCTCCAGAAGCCCAAGTGTTAGAAGGGCTCTGGGAGGTTGGAGCTACGCCTGGAATCAATAGCAGCTTTCTCTCCCTCTCTCCTCTCAGCAGCTACAGAGAAGTAAAAAAGAATGGAGGGAAGGGGAGGAGGACGCAAGAAAGAGGCCTTAGGGGGAAAGAAAAAGCAGAGAGGCTCTTTGCATCTGGAGGGATCCTCGTTCACGGCCTCCTCATCCCCAGCCTAGGACACGGCCAGTCATGGCCTCCCTTCTGACTGAGTGGTAAATGAGATTAGCTGCCCATTTCTCACCTTTATGGGAGGTTCCCCAACTTATGGCTTGGTGACAGGTGAACACACCGTGGGTGAGCTTGCTGCGTGATATTGCGTGATATACCTCCTGCGCTGGATGTTGGCTTCACCAGGACAGATGGGTTCATGTTCAGCCTAAGCTCTTTTCCTGCCTCCCTCCCTCCCTCACCCCCTGACTGAAGCTGTGGGGCAGCTATTATTGTCACCTGATGCCATCTGATAGGGGCGAAGACGCTGTCCGTGCCAACCGGAAGAGACGGACAGGGGCGGATGGCAGGAAAATATCGGCCTGGGGGATTTTTTTCAAAACTGGCCCTTGGGGTATCTGACACTCTCATGCACTTTCCCTGCAGCACATGTGTCAAAAGCTCCCAAAAGCACGCCAAGTCGACCATGGAACCCGGCAGAATTCAGCCAAAATATCTCCAAAATAAACTTCAACTTTCCTAAATAACTAAGAAGTTGAGTACATTCTAGACCAGGGGTGAGCAGAGCTGCAGCCCTGGTTCCATCCATTAGGGATGTGCATTCATTTTGAACGAATACGCAATCCGCAACATTTAGGTCCCTATTCGTTGCATTCGTGGGGCTCTGAAACGTATGGCGAACCCCCACGAATGTAACATATCATTAATGAATACCCCTCCCACCCTCCTGACCCCCCCCCCCAAGACTTACCAAACGTCCCTGGTGGTCCAGTGGGGATCCTGGAGCGATCTCGGGCTGTCGGCTGCCGGTATTCAAAATGGCGCCGATAGCCTTTGCCCTTACTGTGTCACAGGGGCTACCGGTGCCATTGGTCGGCCCCTGTCACATTGTAGGAGCAATGGACGGCCAGCACCATCTTGTGCTCCTACCATGTGACAGGGGCCGACCAATGGCACCGGTAGACCCTGTGACACAGTAAGGGCAAAGGCTATCGGCGCCATTTTGAATACCGGCAGCCGACGGCCCAAGTGCAAGAGATCACGCCAGGACCCCCGCTGGACCACCAGGGACTTTTGGCAAGTCTTGGGCGGGGTCAGGAGGGGGGTTGTAGTTAATTAAGTTTAAAGAGTTGGGATGGGTTGGGTTTTTTTTTTTTTTTTTTTTTTTAACTTTAATGGGAAACGAATCCCATATGTAACTAATGGACGAATCGGGGTCCCCCGAAAACGGATGTAACGGATTTGGGTCCCGACGAATACAAATACCGAATTGAACGTATCCGTCCCTGCTGCACATCCCTACCATCCATGCAAATTGGATGCGTCCCCTACACATCTGCTTATATCTCTTACAGAGATAAATCCTGGATTCCGGGACTGGCTCTTGAACCAGTTGCAAGCAATGACACTGCCAACCAGTGTCAGAAACACACGCTCAGTCACAGACAGATTTTTAGATCACAGAAACTTTACTGGCACATGCACACTGACACATTCAAAGACACAGGCTCTTTCTCAGACCCAATGACACACCCCACACAGGGTGGGGTGTGTGTCTGCGTCAGAGAGAGAGAGAGAGACACCCACAAACACACACATTCTCTCTCACAGGCGAAGGGGGCCAATGCAACGACTGGCATCTCCTGGGCGCCCGAGGCTATATTTTAATAAGCGGCTGCATTAGAAAGGACTCGCTAGGGAGAATTATGCGTCCCTAGCGCTCAAATGCATCAGGCACCCAGAAGATATGTCTGGGCACCCACAATCGCAATGGGTGTTTAATACGAGCATCCGTTTTATTCCATTTCAGGTCGATTTCATCCAATATACATGCACAATAGCAAGGGGCGAAATTGGCCTGGATCATGTATATTATGCGTCCAGAATTTTTTTTTTTCCATCAAACTGTTACATTATACCTTTATTCTTAAACACTGCAAGCAGTAGTTTTTAAAAATAAAAGGTAGGAATCACACAGGATAGTATTTCTTTCTTTAAATATTTTTATTAATATTTGAAAACAACAAGACAAGAAACCACATGGCACATATTTATTCCTGAAATACACCATATGTCTTTATACAGTAAAGGTTTCCACTGAATTGTACAACACCCTGGGCAATATTTTTTAAAATTTCTCCTGAGCCCTTGCCTCACGGATTGAATTAACGCCAGCCCTGGGACTGGAGTTAAATTTGCTGCATTAAAAAGTGTGCGTTGGGTGCCCAGCAATTTTCGGCATCAGGAATGCTTTTTTTCTGGGCACGAGTTTTGGATGCAGTAATCTCCTTATTGCATCGGGTGCTACTCTACCGCATCCAAAATGTTGTGTAGCGGGTTTCGTGTGCCCTTGGGCCTCGACCCGACCCCAGGTGGATCCAGGACCGAACCGAGGGTTGGCGACGTGTCCCAGCATGGTAGAGACATGGTCTTACCCTCTGCCAGGCCTGCAAGCTCCCAGAGCCAACAAGATGATGTTGGAAGGTGAACAGTCCTCCGACCGTTCCAAGCCCTTTTGGACCTGCCGCTTAGGATCGGCATGGAGCAGCAGGCCGGCCTGAGGATGAGGGCAGATGGAGGCCTTGACACTAAGACATGAGACTATGACTAATGCGAAGACATGACACCAAGGCTGATGCGAAGACATGACACCAGGGCTGATGCAACGGCACTTGACGAAGTCCAGATGAGACGAGAAACTGGGAAGGTAGACATTGGCACTGTCTCTCAGGGCGCCCTACTCAGCCCACCTTCACGGGCGGACCCAATGGGCTGGTCGCGGACCACCCTGTCCCACTACGCGCCCTACACAGCCATAGGAGGCTGGTCACGGACCACGAGGAGAGCGGGACAAGCGCAGGGAGGAATCCAACCGAGGCGGAGCTTCGACGACGGATCCAGTGTCATCCCGAGCACCGCAAAGGCTGGCAGGACAGGACAGCTCAGGAGCACAGGACACCAGTCCACTGCCGGCATCTCCACAGAGACGTGTCACCCGGAGATCCACGGCCGACAGAACAGAAGGCTCAAGAGCACTGGAGAAAGACACCAAGGAACCTGGAACATCAGGAAGCAGGACATCAAACGACAAGACATCAGGAGTCCTGGACGAGGACCTCAGGCGACGAAGTCATGGCAAGAAGCTGACACGATGAGGAGCTCCACGAAGAACACAAAGGATCTGACGGAGCTCTGGCAGGCAGGAGCCTCCGGGACTGAAGTAACTCCGATGCAAGGCGAAGAGAAATTGCAGGAACAGCCCTTTCATAGGGCTGACACAGGAAACAGTCTCAAGGTGGGACCCAGGGCATATCCGGCCATGGGCCCTTTAAATCTTGAAGAAAGGTGCGGCTGCGTGCCTAGGAGAAGGAAGCTGTGCAGGACCGTGGACAGCGGCCCTGTACAGACGTCAGCGGCAGGGGTGGGCCGAGGAGCAGGCCCCGACGTCAGCAGCGGCTCCTGCTGCTGCCGGAGGATCCAGGGGCGGCTCCAGCCGCCAGGTGAGGCCGAGGACTGCAGCCTCCAGCCCCGGAGATGAGCGGGACGTCGGCGGCGGCTCCGTGCCGCGTTGAAGGTGGAGAAGTCCGCGGCTCCGGCCGCGGTGAAGAGACATGATGGACGGCCTCCGGGCTGCAGGAGGAAACAGAGTCTGCGGCTTCGGCCGCGTGGGAAGGCCCGACTTCGGCGGCGTCCGGCCGCGTCAGAGAGCATGCAGCAGCATAGCGGTAAGGTGCCTGCTCGCGGGGGAACTTACAACATGCATATTATTTATATGCACTGCTATGGTGCCAACCAGAAAACTTTGCAAAAAAAGACACCTGCAACCACATGGTATTAGGACTATTGTAAAGCATGTCAGTCTTCAGAAAGCTTTGAGTAAACTGAATTACAATATCCTAAACCTCCCATATGAAAAAAAGCAGTTAAACAGTAACAACCCTACCTATGAGAAGGCAACATTGCAAATATTACACTAGGCCCTAGAGCACCAATACACTTGATATTAAGAAAACAGAACAAGCCAAGCTCCTATACAGAAACTACATGCTAGCAGAATACCTCACCTCAGTCACACATGCAGAACACACAGACCCTCATGAAATGCAGAATAAAGAGATAAAGTTTAACTAGAAACATGCAAACAGAAACTGAACTGGAAACCATAACAGACTCTGTATGCAGTACAACAATGGAGAAACAGAAACATCACATTCCTAATTAAACATCAAACAATAAAATCAACATTATATAAACAACAATCATATCAGTAAAACCATACTCATAAAAAGAATAACTATTTCAAAACAGCTGATGAATGGAACAGCCGATGATTAAAAATATATAATGTTTTTTTTAAATTTTACAATCAATAAAATATTTCAAAACAGCAGACACATCAAATAACACCCAATAATTAAAACTAAGGCTAAAAAATTCCCTTGCTCTCCATACCTGGGAACTTTAGATTCCGGTCACCCTGAGATTGTCATGGATTAGTCAGGGATAGGAGGTGTGCATAAACTTTCTCCTCTCTCTTACATATACACACTTTATTTATTTGGCACTTTTATATACAGATATTCTTGTAAACAAGTTACAAATCACCTCGGTTTACATTCTAACAATAACCTTTGCACGAGGATGCATTACATTGAACAGGGACATCAAAACTTGGAACCAACAAATGGGGATAACAGGTAGATAACTTGGTTAGAGTATTAAAGCTGAAAAACATTTGATGGCATGTCAGTCCTTAGCAGCGGCTTGCTAGTGATGTGGTTCAACTAACCAAGCTGCCTGACATGAGCCCGAGAGGTCATCCGGGTTGGGCAAAGGCTTCGCTAAACAACCAAGTCTTTAATTTTTTCTTGAAGGTGTTTGGGCATTGTTGTAGTCTAAGCTCCGGAGGGAGGGAGTTCCATTGCAACGGTCCCGACGTGGAGAGGGCTCTCTTCCTTAAAGTGGATTTAATGGGGTGGGCCAGCAGGGTGTCTCTGTAAGCTGATCTCACTGGTCTGGATGGCATGTGAGGTCGAAATGGGAACTTAAGATCCAGGGGGGAGATATTGTGGATGGCTTTATGGATGATCGTTAGAACTTTATAGGAGATTCTGAATTTAATTGGGAGCCAGTGCAGGTTCCGCAAGATGGGTGTTATGTGGTCTCTTTTGTTGGACTTTGTCAGAATCCTTGCTGAAGCGTTTTGAAGCATCTGAAATGGTTTGATGGTATTAGCTGGGAGGCAGGTGAGGAGCGAATTGCAATAGTCTAACTTTGAAAATATGATGGCTTGGAGAACTGTTCTGAAGTCCTGGAAGTGGAGGAGAGGTCTCAGACGTTTTAAGACTTGAAGTTTAAAGAAGCAGTCCTTGGTGGTGGAGTTGATGAAGCTTTTGCAGGTCAGTTGGCTGTCCATGACTACTCCTAGGTTTCTGACTTGGGCGGAGAATCCTGGTAGGTTGGCAGGGTGTGTGTTGGACAATGGGAATTTTCCTTCTTGGGTAATGAGGAGGGTCTCCGTCTTCTTGGTGTTCAGGATCAGGTGAAGGGCTTTTAGAAGGTTGTTTATGGATTGAAGACAGGAGATCCAGTATTCCAAGGTTTTGGAGAGGGATTCCGTGATAGGTAATAAAATCTGAACATCATCTGTGTATATGTAATGAGTAAGGTTTAGATTAGTGAGGAGTTGGCAAAGCGGTAATAGGTATATGTTGAATAGAGTTGGGGATAGAGAGGAACCTTGTGGGACTCCCAGGGTGGCACTGACGGGGTGTGACTCGCTGTTGTTGATTTTGACCTTGTAATATCTATTTTGAAGGAAGGACTTGAACCAGTTGAGAGCGATAGCTTTGATGCCGATGTTCGATAGTTGGTCGATGAGAATGGCGTAGTTCACCGTATCAAATGCAGCCGATAGGTCCAGGAGGATGAGCAGGCATGGTTGTTTATTTCTAACATATATGTTCATTCTCCTACAAATTCCTTATATTTTCTCACACACACATGCTGACTGGTTTAAATAGTCCTCTTGCTCTCACATATGCTCATTTGCTCGCTCGTTCTCTCTCACTCACACACATGCTCACTGGCTCAGTCACTCTCACTCACACACACATGCTCTGGAAACCACAGCAAGTCTGAATATTATGGAGTGCAACAATGGAAAAAGAGAAACATTCCTCAGTCATAAAACATTAAGCAATAAAGTCAAGAGATATAAAACATCATTCATAATATTAAAACCATACTAATAAAAAGAATAAATATGTCAAGCAGGCAACAGCCAACGAACATCCAGTAATTAAAATAACTCACAATTTTTTTCTAATATTTCCCAAACACCAAATATGCCAAACAGCAGACACATGAAATAACACCTTAAAATTTAAAATAATAGAATTAAAAATCTCCAGCTTTCCATACCTGGGATGTTATTGATTTCCAATTGTGTATTGAAGGAGGACCTCACAATCTTTATCCTTTCTCTCCCCCCCCCTAACCTACACACATGCTGTCATACACACAGGCTTTCTCTCACTCACATATATGCTGTCACATAGACATCTCTCACTCACATACACACACACACACACACACAGTCTCTATCACACTCACATACACACAGGCTCAGGCTCTCACAGACACATGTAGGCTCTCTCGCTCTGTCATACACATGTAGTCTCTCATACATACACAGGCTCTGCATACACACAAAAGCTTTGACACACACATGCAGGCTCTCTCATACACACATGCAGGCTGAGGGGGGATATGATAGAGGTGTTTAAAATCATGAGAGGTCTAGAACGGGTAAATGTGAATCGGTTATTTACTCTTTCGGATAATAGAAAGACTATGGGGCACTCCATGAAGTTAACATGTGGCACATTTAAAACTAATCGGAGAAAGTTCTTTTTCACTCAGCACACAATTAAACTCTGGAATTTGTTACCAGAGGATGTGGTTAGTGCAGTTAGTGTAGCTGAGTTCAAAAAAGGATTGGATAAGTTCTTGGAGGAGAAGTCCATTACCTGCTATTAAGTTCACTTAGAGAATAGCCACTGCCATTAGCAATGGTTACATGGAATAGACTTAGTTTTTGGGTACTTGCCAGGTTCTTATGGCCTGGATTGGCCACTGTTGGAAACAGGATGCTGGGCTTGAAGGACCCTTGGTCTGACCCAGTATGGCATGTTCTTATGTTCTTATACACGCAGGATCTCTCTCATATACACACCGGCATACACATATAGAGATTTCAGGCCTCCCTCTTTCTTCTGTTCTTGTCTGGCTGCTGGATGGTAGTGCTGCAACTCAATGCCAGAAGGGAGGTGGAAGAAGGCCACTGTTACCCATTGCTCCTGCAAGATGGGGGGTGGGAGGGGGAAGGCCTTGGCCGTGCAGGCCTCTAGTCAGGCCTCAGCAGACTGGGCTCTACCGTGGCCAAACAGACCTCTCTTCAGGCCACAGCAAAATGGGCTCTGCTGCGGCCCCATAGGATTCTTTTCAGGCTGCGGCCCTGTCAAGCTTTTCTTCAGGCCAGTAAGGTGAAAATAAACCCCACATGATCAGAGCGACCGACTCCCCAGGGAATACCCAATCCCCTGATAGGTCAATCTGCCCCAACAGACTCCATCCTAAGTAACCATATCCACTGCAGCTGTACCCCTGCATAAGCACACCCTAATTCAGTAGTATACACTTCTAGTCCTCTAGGGCTACAAACAGGTCAGGTTTTCAGGATATCCATAATGAATGCACATGAAAGAGATTTGCCTACTACATACTGCCAGAACTGTAGTTAAATCCAAGGGGGTAGACTCGGAAACAAGGTCAGCAAGTATTTCTTCACAGAAAGGATGGTGGATGCATGGATTACCCTCCTGGAAAAGGTGAAGACGACGAGAGCAATAATGGAATTCAAAAGAATATGGGATAAACACAGAGGATCCAAAATGACTACAGAATGGAAATGAAGCAATGGGATAAGCTCTGGTAATTTTAGATTTAACAATTCTGCATGTGGATAACATGCTCGGAGCAAAAATCACTATCCTCAACAGAAGGCATGGGGATAACCTGCACAGAGCAGCAGTGGCTCCCCCTTTACAGTAGGCATGGGAGTAACCTGCATGGAATGGCAGTTTCTACCCTACACAACTTGCTGGGCAGACTGGATGGACCACTGGGGATTTTAACTACTGTCATTTACTATGTTTCTATGTAAGTTGTAGGTGAAAGAAGATATGGTAAGAGAAAATAGAGGAGAAGTGAGAGGAACATAAAAACCAAAGAACTGAAAAATGAATGGAAAAAAAAAGTAAAGTAATTATCTAGGTTCTAATGAACACACAACAAAGCCTGGAAAACTTTTATTTTTGAAAGCAACCTCTTTAATAATTAAAAGATGTTTAATAAGAATGGCTGCCTGAGGCCACCGTACCGGCTCACTGGCAGTGCTGCCTGCAGTCATAATCTGAGTTCCATTCTCAGGCCAGGTCTCTGCTCCCTGGGCCAGCCAGGGGCTGGGGATGCTGCAGAGGTGATGTTCACAGCCCCTGGAGGAGGGAAATCTGGGTCCCTGCTCTTTGGCAATGCCGCTAGCTGGACTGAGCGCCCGTGATTACTCATTCCAAAGGGAGCCGCGGTAGGTGGTCGCAATGGCTGGACTGAAATAAGTGGGAAAAGCAAATCCTCCAGGTAGTTGTGCACAGAGGCTTATGTGCCATAGCCCAACAGAGGGACCAGTGCCAACTGAGCTGGAAAGCAGTACAGAAATGCCAATCACATTTTTTGTTTGGTTTCATTTCGGATCCAAAACCAGAAAATTGACATTTCGTTTCTATCTTCTAGCATGCATTAAATGTTTTAATTTGCTGCTCTCTAAAAAAAAAAAAACAGAAAAGAAACGAATGGAAAAAGTGAGATACATCGAAACACGAAACAAAACTAACATTTTATTTTTCCATGCACACCCATGCTGGAAGCTAAAAGCATCAGGAGGAAACTGCTGGGCCACAAAGTATGGCCAAATATGCAGATTTAGGCAAATGCACCACAGAATCTACCAATGAGTTTCAGTAGCAAGACAATGACCTTCATTCCACACACTACTTCCCTCATACACAACCGAATTTATTATGCAGTTCCATGCTATATATTACTCCATCTGATGTAACTACATCTTATAGGCATATACTTTCTGCTTAATCTACTGAAGAGGAGAAACCAGAGAATTCCTTCTCCTGATAGCAAATTGTACTGAGACCTGACTATACTTTGTCAATCTCTGTGCACGTCAAGTTAGTGTGATGTAGAAGAAACATTTTACTCACACAGCAAGACTTGAGAGTCTGGAATGATATTTCCGTCATATGAGCTGCTCCTGATTCCTTAAAGGAAGGCGAACTGTGTTACTTGCTTATTGCCTTCATTTTCAGCTCTTACACTAGTTCTCACATAAGAACATGCACTATTTCAGTTATTATGCCCAACATACGAAACCCTGCAAGGTCATACTACTCCTTCTGTATCTAAAAGACTTCCCTCGGCTCTGTAATCTCTTTATTAGGGTGCATATATCACTTCCAGGGTGATGACACTCAAATCGGTCCTTCCTTCTCTCATCCATCTCCCTCATCCTGTCTCTCTTCTTGGGTCAGCCTGGATGTGCTTACAATTCCTTATGTTTAACCCCCATCAAAACTGAAGCCTTGTTCTTTCCATCAATAGCATTCCTCCTCTTCCCTCCGGTTTTCTCTGTTTTGCCATCTCCCTCCTCTCCATCTCTGACTCTGTCAAACCTCTTGGTGACTATTGACCCAGCCCTTTGTCTGCAGATCCATGTTTCTACCTTCTCTTCCTCCTAGCTCCACAATATCTCTAACACATGTTGCAATGAGCCCCCCTCTAATGGTGAGGGGTAACTAAAGACATATCACAGTATGAAAGACACCATTAAATGATGCCTTTATGTACCACCCTGGCCTCCCCAATATGTGTAACAGCCTCTTTTTGCCTTGGTTAAGACTCTGATTATTTTTATTGCAATTGTTTCTTGTAACATGAAGATAAGTGTCATTTTGCTACTTTGCCTTAGATTTTTGTTGTATTAGTTGTGTATGTTTTATTGTGCCCCCACCCACACATTTTTGGAAATGTGGGGAATAAATACATTTAAATAATAAATACACTTCTCGACCATTTGGAGACCCTCCTTTTGCTAATCTGTAGAGTGGCTGTCTCTACACCTGAAGGTTACTGGCTATAGGCCCAGCTAAGATATTTCCCCCACAGTGTTCAGTTTTCACTTTGCAAACATGCTGTTTTCTCCTTCTGGCTTGATTTATGTAATGGGTTCTTTGCTTAACTCTCAGACTTTACTCTTTGCCGTTTCCAAATTCTCCAATATCATGAAATATTCAAAGACCTTGTTTTTACCTAGATAGATCAGCCCCTCACTATCTTTCACTCCTAATTTGCCACTAGCATGATGTGCTTGCTCTGTATCTCCCCTGTGCACTTCACAGGAAGCAATTTTTCTTACAGTTTACAGTATTCTCTCTTCTTTCCCCCTTCTCTTCCAGGAAGTTTACAATTGATGCTGAAGAGGCTCCATTCTCTGGCTAGCCTCAGAAGGGCACAATACATTGACCTAAGACCTTGATCCATCATTTTGCTATAAATTTCGCATGAATAGCACCCGTGCTAAAAAGGGGCGTGGTTAGGGGAATTTTTGAGATACCGCAACTTGAGTTAAATTGATAGCAGCTAAGTAGAGCGTGCATCAAACCAGGTCGAGAGTACAATGTACAAATCTCATTTTTGTGTACCTTTCCTCACTCCAAATCACATCAAATCTTCACTGATATGTACTGTGCTGTTCGTACCTCTGACTGTGCATGTAAAACTGGCCCCCAAACCCTAGACCACTACCAAAACCTCACCTCGAGTTACTAGTTGACCCTCCTACAGTGGTATAAATAGTTGACTAGTATGTGTACTACCCTAGGGTATCTCTCTCTCTCCTCCCTTTTGACTAAATTTGCATACGTATCTGGATCATAAGAACCTGTCAGATCCCCAATCAGTTGATCTGTTTCTTATATTTCACTTCCATGGATAAACGCTGGCTTTCTCAAGTCTACCTGGCTAATAACTTGTTATGGATTTTTACTTCAAGAACATGTCCAACCCTCTTTTGAACTCTACTATGTTAGTTGCCTTGATTGTGCGCTGAGTGAAAAAATACTTCCTACAATTTGTTTTAAATCTGCCAGTTTATAAAATTTTCATGGAGTGTCCCCTAGTCCTAGGGTTGTTTGGAAGGGTAAATAACCATTGCCTTTTTGTCTGTTCCACCCCACTCAGGATTTTATAAATTTCAATCCTATCCCCTCTGTCACCTTTTATTTCCAAATCGAAGAACCCTAATCTGTTTAGCCTTTCTCCAAAAGGGAGTTTTGTTCATCCCCTTTACCATTTTTGTTGCCCTTCTCTGTATCTTTTCCATGTCTTGAGATGGGGGTGACCAGAAATGCACACATAGAGCTATGCAATGGCATTATGGTACTCTCAGTTTTGTTCTCTATTCCTTTCCAAATAATTCTTAACATTACATTTGCCTTTTTGAACGCCACCACACACTGAGCTGAATATTTCAAAGTATTATTCACTATGCCTCCGAGGTTCTTTTTCCTGGGTGGTGACTCCTAACATAGAACCTGGCATTGTGCACCTGTAGTTGGGATTATTTTTCCCTATGTGCATTACTTTGCACTTGTCCACATTAAATTTCACCTGCCATTTAGAAGCCCAGTCTCCTAATTTCACAAGGTCCTTCTACAATTCTTCACAATTCACTGCCATCTTAACGAAGCAAAACCATTTTGTGTCATCTGTAAATTTAATCACCTCACTTGTTCCTTTCTCCAAATTATTTATGAACATGCTAAATAGCACAGGTCCCAATACAGATCCCTGGGCACTCCACTATCAACTTTTTCCATTCGGGAAAACTACCCATTTAGTCCTACCCACAATAGGACACTGACTCCAATCCCAGGACCTTTCAATTTCCTGAGGAGTCTCTCATGAGTGACTTTGTCAGATGCCTTCTGAAAATCAAAATACACAATATCAACCGGCTCAACTTTGTCTGCATATTTACCTATATGCTCAAAAGAATCTAGTAAATTGGTAAGGCAAGACTTCCTTTTGCAAAAAACATCTTGACTCTCCCCCATTAAACCATGTCTATTTATTTGGTCAGTAATTTTGTTTTTAAGAATTGTTTCACTCATTTTGCCTGGCACATCAGACTCACTTGTCTACAGATTCCTAAATGACCCCTAGAACCTTTTTTATAAATTGGTTTCACATTGACCACCCTCCAGTCTGGTACCATAGCTATTTTAAGTGATAGGCTGCAAATCACCAGAAACAGGTCTACAATTTCATTTTTGAGTTCCTTCAAAACTCTGGGGTGAATACCACCTGGTCCCGGTGATTTGTTAA
The DNA here is from genome assembly GCF_901001135.1 of Rhinatrema bivittatum. Lineage (NCBI taxonomy): Eukaryota > Metazoa > Chordata > Amphibia > Gymnophiona > Rhinatrematidae > Rhinatrema > Rhinatrema bivittatum. Next base: position 13,897,682 of record NC_042627.1, read on the forward strand.
TCTTTAGTCTGTCAATCTGAGTTTTTATGTTCTCCAGTTTCACTGTGATTCCATTTAGTCTCTCAGAGTCATCACTGTCAAAAAATGTTTCTGGTGTGGGTATGACCCTCAGTAAAGACAGAGGTAAAGAATTAATTTAGTTTTTCAGCTATTTCCTTGCCTCCCTAACTCTCCCTTTTACCTCCTAGTTGGGCAACCAATTGACACCCTCACAGGCTTTTTGGTTTGAATGTACGTGAAAGTTTTTATTACTTGTTTTTACCTCTATGGCAAGCTTCTTTCCAATTCTCTCTTAGCCTGCTTAATTACTTTTTTACATCTAACTTGCCACTGCTTAAGCTCTACCCTACTTTCCTCATTTAGGTCTATTTTCCATTTTTTGAATGATGCCCTTTTGGTTCTAATTGCCTCTTTCACCTCACTATTAGACCACGCTGGCAGTTATTTGGTTTTCCTTTGGCCATTTTTATTGTACAGAATACATTTTGCCTGGGTATCAGGGATGGTAATTTTAAAAGGCAAGTTTTTAACCTTCTGGATTGCTTCTTTCAGTTTCTTTCTAACATATCTCCTCATTTTATCATAGTCTCCCTTTTTATAGTTAAATGAACATAAGAACATAAGAAAATGCCATACTGGGTCAGACCAAGGGTCCATCAAGCCCAGCATCCTGTTTCCAACAGTGGCCAATCCAGGCCATAAGAACCTGGCAGGTACCCAAAAACTGCAGTGGTTTTCCTTAGTATTTGCACTTCAGTGTTTATGTCAAATTGTATTACATTATGATCACTGTTGCCAAGTGGATTCACCACCTTTATATTTTGCACCATGTCCTGCATACCACTGAGAACTATCTCTAATATAGTTCCCCCTCATGTGAGTTCCATAGCCAATTGCTGCAAGATAGCATTCTAGGAACTTTACCTCCCTTGCGTGTCTTGATGTAACATTTGCCCAATCAGTACTCGGGTAATTGATGTCTCCCATTATTATTATGTTGACCATTTTACTTGCCATTCTAATCTCTGCTAGCATTTTCCACTCTATTTCCTCATCCTGGCCAAGTGGGCAGTAATGTATTCCTACTACTATACTCTTCCCTTTTCTCCCTGGAATTTATATCTATAAAAATTCCAGAGTGCAGGTTGTTTCCTGCAAAACCTTTATCCTGCTTGACTCTATGCTTCTACTACTTAACATTTCTATAGCACTACATGACATACGCAGTGCTGTACAAACATACAAAAAGACCATCCCTGCTCAGTAGAGCTTACATATAGTGCCACCCTGCCACAAATTTTATCTTTCCTATCATATCAATATAATTTGTACCCTGGTATCACAGTGTCCCACTGGTTATCTTCCTTCTACCAGATCTCTGAGATACCTATGTCATATCTTTTTTTTTAGCACCATGCATTCTAACTCTCCAGTTTTATTTTTCATACTTCTGGCATTTGCATACAGACATTTTGAAGTAGTTTTATTTGTATTTCTATTTTTGTATGTACCTACAACCTGCTTATTATCAGATGATACAGGCTATTTTGAGTCATTGCTATCTGCATGCTCTGTATTTAAATACATCTAGTTTTTTAAATCTTTTACAACCACCTCTCTATCGAGACAATCAGCTGAAGCCTTGAAGTAAGTTAAAAAACAAACAAAAAAAAGGATAGATATGAAGGATTTAGGGGGCGGGGAGGAGAGGGGAAGAGGGAGGGTGTTTAGGTAGGCGGGTAGGGAAGTTCCCTCCCAGTCCACTTGTTAATTATAAAATCCAGCCTGCATGTTATAAAATCTGCACGTCCATGTGCACACGCGCCCACCTTTTAAAATCTACCCCTTAATGTTCCTCCATGTTATAAAGTTGCAAGGTTTGTAAGATCCAATTGTGGCAATCAAAGTAATTTAAGTATTTTGTGAAAGTATTTTTCATTACTACCGAGTGCTTCATTCTGAGAACACAGTCAGTGTGGCTATAAGTGATAGATAAGAAAACATGTCGTCTCTCTGTCCATGTGATATCCATTTTCTTCAGGCCTGGATTTGTCAACAGGCACACTAAGAGGTAGAATTTAAAAGGGTTACGCGCATAAGTTATGCGCGTAACCATTTCAAAAACCCCCTGTGCGCGCCGAGCCTATTTCGCATAGGCTCGGCGGCGCGCGCAAGCCCCGGGACGTGCGTAAGTCCCGGGACTTTGCTAGGGGGGCGTGTCGGGTGGCGGCACGACGTTCGGGGTGTTCCGGGGGGCGTGGTGCCGGCCTAGGGGCCGATCAGTGCGCACGAGTTACGCCTGCCTGGAGCAGGTGTAACGTTCATGATAAAGGTAGGGGGGGGTGTAGATAGGGCTGGGGGGGTGGGTTGGGGAGGTGAGGGAAGGGAGGGGAAGGTGGGGGGAGGCCGAAGGAAAGTTCCCTCCGAGGGAACGGGCAGCACGCGCAGGGCTCGGCGCACGCAAGGTGCACAAATGTGCACCCCCTTGCGCGTGCCAACCCCGGATTTTATAAGATACGTGCGGCTACATGCGTATCTTATAAAATCCGGCGTACTTTTGTTTGCACCTGGCGGGCGTACTTTTCTAAAATCTACCCCTAGGCCTGTGCCTAGGGCAGCAGAAATTTGGGGGGGGGGGGGGGCAGCAGGCTGTCTGAAGATAAAATCTCATTCAGCAGAGAACAGCCCTCTCCTGATCCAGCCCCTCTCATCCAGGTAGCATGCAGGGAACAGGAGAGCCTGCTGCAGAGCAAAGGGGGAATCCCTTTGGGGACATTAGGGGGGGCCTGAGTAGAGACCATTGGAGGGTAAGGAGAGAGGCTGGAGGATGAGTGGGACATCGGCTGGGGCTCATATATCTGTGTATGTGAGAGAGAGAGAGAGAGGAGCAAGAGTAGGGGGGTAGTGTTCACGTGTGTGAGAGAGTATGATCATGATGTGTGTGTGTGTGTGTGTGTGTGAGAGAGAGGAGCAAGAGTAGGGGGTAGTGTTCACGTGTGTGAGAGAGTATGATCATGATGTGTGTGTGTGAGAGAGAGAGAGAGGAGCAAGAGTAGGGGGGTAGTGTTCACGTGTGTGAGAGAGTATGATCATGATGTGTGTGTGTGTGTGTGTGTGTGAGAGAGAGGAGCAAGAGTAGGGGGTAGTGTTCACGTGTGTGAGAGAGTATGATCATGATGTGTGTGTGTGAGAGAGAGAGGAGCAAGAGTAGGGGGGTAGTGTTCACGTGTGTGAGAGAGTATGATCATGATGTGTGTGTGTGTGTGAGAGAGAGAGAGCGAGAGGAGCAAGAGTAGGGGGGTAGTGTTCACGTGTGTGAGAGAGTATGATCATGATGTGTGTGTGTGTGTGTGTGAGAGAGAGAGAGAGAGGAGCAAGAGTAGGGGGGTAGTGTTCACGTGTGTGAGAGAGTATGATCATGATGTGTGTGTGTGTGAGAGAGAGAGAGAGGAGCAAGAGTAGGGGGTAGTGTTCACGTGTGTGAGAGAGTATGATCATGGTGTGTGTGTGTGTGTGTGTGTGTCATATTAAGTAGATGTTAGGAGCACGGAAGGGACACATCCCTCCTCCCTCCCTTGACCTTGGATTCTGTCCACCAGATCCTGGGACCTCCTTTCCTATCTCCCCAGATCCTGTCACCCACTCCCCAACCCTTCCTACTCCGCCCTCCCCTTTCTCAATCCAAGAGCTTCTTTCTCTCTCTCTCTTTTTTGCCATCCCAGATTTATAATCTTCCCCTTCTCCCATCCTCTCCATCCCTAGTCCTCTCTCCTTCTCGCTCTTTTCCCTGTTTCTTGATCCTTCTCTCTTCCTCTCCCCATCCCTAAGGTCCCTTCCCTGCACTGATACTTCAGATCATGTTTGTTCACTCAATAAAAAGAAAGCTATACGTACCATTTTTATAATGTAATATAAAAGATGGAAATGTTTGCCAATTTGCTTCAGAATTTTCTGCTCCCTGTTGCCCACCGTCAGAGGGTGGAAGAAAGGAAGGGGGGTGGCAGGGGGCAGCAGCACCCACAGTGCCTAAGGGTGCCAAAATCCTAAATCCGTCATTGATCCTCTTTCTGCCACACTGACGTACAGTACAGATCTTGTTTAACCTTCCCCCAAATGAGTTGGAAATGTATTTTCAGTTCCATTTCAAATGCATCCGATATGATGTTCCCAATGTACAAAGTACCTAGAGCATTCTTGACATGCAGAGGGGAAAATGCATTTCAAACTCTTCAGAAGGCAAGTTTAATAAGGGCGCGCTGTGTGCACTGCAGCGGTTGCAGGTGCATCCTCCAGTCCATCTACAACTTTCGTAACGTGCCAGCGAAACTGTGTAGATAAAGGGAATGCGTCTGCATAAATGCATTGTTATACCACGGTCCTCGTGCTTTGTATGTGCATTCCTAGAAACGCATTGTACCCTATCTGTATCCCTTAGAGCTTTGATGTAAACCTTGCCTTGCCTATCTCTGCCGTACATGGAGGTTGAAGAACCCCCCCCCCCCCCCCCAAAAAAAAAAAGCCTGCTGAGTAGGCAGATGCAAACTGTTCATAAACAGAATATGACATGGGCTGTCAGAAGTCATCGCACAGAGGAGAAGACGAAAAAAAAATGAATGTGTACACTTGGTGGAGGGAATAAGGACACCGAGGAGGAGATGGGAGCAATCTGGATATGGACAGGGGCAGAGAAGATAAGGGTGGAACGACAGAAAAGCTGAAAGGCTACCTCTGCGTGCATGCAGCATGTGACCTGACAGCATTGACAGGATGTACATATTAAAAAATGTTCACGTTCTGATTTAAGCTCAAGTGTATTTGGAGATATTCAGCATGCATGCACGGGTACAGGGGCTGTACCATTGTGTCGCAGACATGGGTTTCTTTCTTTGCTCGGTTTTCTTCCTTAAGTGAATGATCAAATGTGTTCTGTCAGTGGATTAAATGAGTGGATATTTTTTTTCCTGACATTTGAGACTTCTGGCAGAAGACGGATTCAATATATCCTCAGCCAGACACTCCGGATAGGATGCCGCAGGGGAAGCTTAGAGAACACTGTGGGGAAGGGGAAAAGCACAGAGAGCAGGGATGCAGACACAGCATGCTGGCAGGGAACAGAAATAGGACCCGGGATACAGGGAAAGGTAATCCAGAACAAGATCAGGAGCAAAGCACATTCCTGTTAGAGGAAGACGAGCTCCAGGACTCTGTCATTAAACGAGTACCGTGGCATTATTCTAGCAGCATGATCACTGGTTACAGGGTCACTCACCTCTCGTCTACAAATGAGTCAAAGATTCTCTGAGGAAATAAAAGCAAGATTGACAATAACAGGCAGCTTTTGTAGTCTGGGGAGGAAGGTTAAAATGGTCAGAAGGGGAATAAATGCTAAGGTGTCTATTGCCAAATGAGACAAAGCCAAATGTACTGCCCTTGTAGTGAACTGACAGCAATTGTCATTTTGGTGTCTCCTCAGCCTAATGCCACACCTCTGGTTTCCTTCTAATTCAGCGGGTCAGAGAATGAAAAGAGCATTTTACAACTGTGTTACAGATGCAGCGACGGCTACAGCCCACTAGGTGGCAGCATTGAAGAACAGAACTGTTTCATGCAGAAAGTTAGCCTTTGCCATCCCTAAATGACCACGAAGGACTCCAAGTGTTATTGATTGGGCTAGCCCAAACTGAAGTACTATGGTGGTGACGGAAGGGGCCTTGTAAGGCTGAGCCTGTACAGTGGTCTGTGCCGATCACAGAAGCTGCTGAGTTTATATTATATAACTACATACAAAATCCTCATGTGCAGTCCTGATCTGTGCAAGCATTCTTGGCCTGTTTAGTGCTGTGAAACTTAGCCACCTCTGCTTTGCTAGGGGGGCGTGTCGGGGGCGGCGCGACGTTTGGGGCGTTCCGGGGGGCATGTCGGGGGCGTGGTGCCAGCCCGGGGGCATTTCGGGGGCATGGCCGAGGCCTCCGAAATTGATCCCGGGCCAGGGAATCGCGCAGCGGTGGCTGATTGGCGCAGGCGTAACTTTCACGATAAAGGTAGGGGGGGGTGTAGATAGGGCTGGGGCGTGGGTTAGGTAGGGGAAGGGAGGGGAAGGTGGGGGGAGGTCGGAGGGAACGGGCAGCGCGCGCAGGGTTCGGCGCGCGCAAGGTGCACAAATGTGCACCCCCTTGCGTGCGCCGACCCCGGATTTTATAAGATACAGGCAGCTACGCGCGTATCTTATAAAATCCGGTGTACTTTTGTTTGCGCCTGGTGCGTGAACAAAAGTACGTGCGGGCGTACATTTATAAAATATACCCCACATTTTTTAACAGACTCTGAAGGAAGAAAGAAGTGCAAATCCCTGCAATACACCACACTGCAAGCTTATGCCAGCGCACATCACAGGACCTTTCCTAGTCACCAATATGGGAAAGATATTCAACATAAGGGAATCCCACTCATGCTCCTCTTCTACAGTAGTATATATTTAATGCAGCAAACATGGAGAGGGATGCTAAAGATAATGTACACAGAGAAGAACAAGGTGATCACCTCTGTTGGGGACCAGACCACTGATCAGGTTACTACAAGGGAAAAACAAAACCATGGAAGACCGTAAGACATTTGAAGTTAAAATGATTCAGACAGGAAGGGACTTATCAGAGTCCCGGGTTTTTAAACTCACTACGAGATGTACAGTTCTAATGCCTGGCACCTTCTGATCACGTTAACGCATCGACCCCTCGTCCCTTTTACCTTCACATTATCATTGGAACGCATTTCGTGATTCACTCGTGTTTTCTGGGAAGTGTCATCTTTTGCTTTTCAGACCTGATGAAGGGAGTGAAGAAAGCTAGTCAACAAATATCTTAAGTTAATCCAATAAAAAAAGGTATCACCTTATACTATTTTTTTTTGTTTGTTAACCTTTATTTCCATGAAAAAAAATTAAAATAAAAAAAAAAAAGGGACGTGAATATCTCCTGCTTCCTTCCATTGGCATCCACACTTGGGAACGTCAGACTTTAGTTCAGCCTCCGATTTGCAAGGATTCGGTTCAAGTGAATATTTATCAAATGTGATGGAAAAGTTAGTCTCCAGAAAAATACTTCAAAATAACTTTACATATCACAAAATCCACTAATTCAATTAAGCTGTTTGCTGTTTGAGAAAACATAATATATCTCTGCAGAATTGATGGATTTAAAAAACAGAAAAAAAAATAGAATGGACTGAGGATATTCACAGTAGATACGTTCAAACCGTCATTCAAATTCACCAGGCCTATATAGGCTTTATTACTTTTATCAATCTAATTTCTCAATTGTACACTCAAGCTCACGTGCTGGAGCCCTTGCACCTAAAACCACCTCCCCCCATTCTCCAAAATATCCATATCCCCTATCCCCATCCCACCCACGGGTGCAACTTATCCCTGGTCCCCTCTCCTCTGTCCCAATACCTTCCCCTGGTCTTTGTCTCCAACCTTCCATGTGATTCGTCATGGCCAACATATCCCTGTCCTCTCTGGCCACCCCCTCCCCCTTGGTTGCACACCATAATGTAACACATTAATCGTTTTTATAGAATGGACATTCTCAAGCCTTTCTGCATTTCATAGTCTTTAATTCACAATATTTTATCTCCTTGTTTCCCCAAGATTATTTTCCATTCCATCGCTTATGTTTTAGCTTTCTCTTGATCTCTCATCTTTTCTCAAGTGTTATTTTTCCATTCCGTTTTGTTGTTCTGCACCTCAGGCACTCTTCTTTGTTTCAGTTCTCAGTTGTTTGTTTCATTTTGCACTCTCTCATCTTTCACTTTTTATACATTTCTCTCCCCCCCCCCCCTCTATACCTTAACACCATTATTTTTTTCCATTCTGTTCTTGTCGCTTGGTTTCTCAAGTCTGTCAGTCTCTCTGCCATCTTTTATTCTTATCTTTCTCATTTGGCTGCCTGATTAAGGAAGGGCTCGACTAGGCTGTGGCATCTCTTTCAGTAGCCTTACAGTCTCCTCTCTCTCTGGTTCAGTGCCGTGGTTCTTCCTGCTGCCGTAGCTAGTCAGCACCCTAGCTCCTTCTTGCAACATCATTGGTACGACTCTTACTTCCTGCATCTCTGCTCATCAGTAGCTTCTGATCCTCCCTAGCTGAGCCCCGCAGATCCTTCTCATATAATAGATCCAAAAGATAGCTGCAGCAGTGGCAAGGAATTTCCAGTCCTTTATATAAGGCCTTTTGGCTTAATTTAAATAACTAACTCAGTGAAATGGTATTGTGTGCTTGCCCCTCTGTTAAGATGAGAATCTTGTCTACTAGGATCCTAGAGAGGTTGCTAGAGACTACATCTTCAGTGGGACTTCCTGGAGTAAGAACGCTTGAAGAATTGGACGTGTGGAGATTTGGAAAGACCTTTATAGCCCTAACATCTCAGCGGGACTCCAGAAACAGGAACTTTTAAGTTGGAGGCATCTGGGCATTGGTAATCCTGGACTGCTCGTATGAGACAAGGAAGACAGCTGAAGCATTTTGGCACGGTGGCCAGACAGTAGCACATTTCTGCATCTTACCGTGTGGGTCAGGCACCAACGGGATCTTTTCTGTCCTAAAGAAAAGGAATCCCTTGTGACCTCAGAGTCTCAATCCAGCAACTAAGAAGCTACTACTTTTATCCTTTAGGAGCCGGGACAGAGGAGGCTCCCTTGCTATGGAGGGAAGTAAGCAAGTGGCAAAGTAAACAATAAGCTCAAAAAAGAATCACTGTCTATAAACAGACTGTATTTTCCTGTTCTTGTAAATACCTCCAAATTTCTATCTAAAAAAAAAGCAAGGCAAGGCATTGAGAACCTTACGCCTTCTTACAGCAACTGTGTTCCCTGCCACCGAGAATCCATTTCAACATGTACAAGACCCCTTAAACAGAACTCATGCCCTCTCCACCCTTGTAACTGGGACAGGGCATGGATACACTTATAATTCTCTCATCACATACATTCTGGAGGGCAGGGTTGTGTTCTTGTTTCATACCCCACAACGCAACTTGAGATCCGCGAATAAAGGCCTACTGAGTATATCTTCACTCCAGAGTGCTCACTTAAGCGAGATAAGAGAGAGAAAGCACTGTCGATAGGAGGTCCAACACTGTGGAACACCATGCCAATAGCTCTAAGGATATTAAAGGAATTTAAAACTTTTTAAAAAAGATCTAAAAACATGGCTTTTCCTTCAAGCATTCGAGAGTGAACCAACTAAGTAATTCAGGGAAAAAGAGGCTTTGTAAGAAGTTTTGCTATCTTTGATATGTACTTTGTTTTTTATTTATTTGTTTTACTTTATTTTATATTCTATGTTTTTGATAATTGCCAGTTGAAAGTGATTTTATTTAACTGGTTGCTGTAAAACCGCTGTGATTGAAAATAACAGAACAACAGTATATAAATGAAATGAAATACATAAAATATTCAAGAGTACAGCTCATGTGTTAGAGCATACGGTATCCATGCTACACACCCTGATTTATGTAGGACAGTGATTCTTAATTCTGGTCCTTGAGAAACAAAAAAGCTCTGGCCAACTATGAAAATTGGCCTTGTTCTTACTCCAAATATGCAGTATGCTAATATAACTCATGATTATTCTTTGCAGATATTCTGAAATAGAGAATGGATGCTCCCCTAAGATATAAATCAAGAAGGTGTAGGGCAGTGGTCCCCAGCTCTTTCTTGGAGGTTTTCCTAATAATTCTGATTTTCAAGATATCCAGAATGAATATGCATGAGAAACATTTGTATGTACTGGAGTGGTGGGCCTGAAAGGCAGGGAGTCACACAAGGTCCGGGACAAACTCCTTTCTTTCTCTGTCCAAACAGCCCCAGGGTGTCTGGCTCTTTCCAAAGTGGGAAAATACTTCTCCAATGCCAAAGGTGTATTGGAGACTCTTTATGTCTCTTCTGAGGAGTTTTCTCTTCATTGTATTTTGAAGGGATGTGAGTTCCAACAAAGTACTCTGGACTCTCAGGATGGATGTCCAAATAAACTTTTACTGCAGAAGTTCTTCAAACAACGTTATGGCATTATACACACCCAGTCTCAGTACCAATTAGCACAGTTCCTCCAATCTTTATTTGTGCACGTGTCCCTCTGTAGATGGGCCAAGGAAGAGCTCACCCTCCAGTAAGACTTTCCAGATGGACGGGGGCATCCCCTTCCAAAACTGCAGGACATCAAAAGCACTACATGGCCCCCAAGTGTACCTCTTCTCCTGAGGGTGAAGACTCTGGATAGGGGTCTTTGAGTTTCTCTCTCCAGATGACACACGAGATCTTTCAAATGAAAAGTCCGGGAAGCAGGGAACCATCAGCTGCTTCTAATTTCCCCCACTTTACGGCAGGGAAGGGTGGCAGCAAAAACCAGATCCATAATATGAAGTCCTTATACAAATGTGAAAAACACACCCTGGAGGTCTCTTGCAGCAGGTCGCTATCAGCCACCACCCACGGGGTTGTGAGATAGAGTGGTTAGAGTCTTCCCTATCCTGGCCACCCCAGAAAAGAGACTTCTCCATAATCCCTTCCCAGGCCATGAAAGAGTTCTCGCAAGGAATTCCAAAATCTCATTCAAATTCCCAGGAGCACCCCAGTCAGGCTGGTTGGTACTGGAAAGAGTCAAGCCTCCTGCCTTTCCTTTAAGACTAAGAAGCCTGATCCTAAGAATAGGCCATAACCATGCCAGTAAAAATCTCCTAGTTCCTCACAACTCCAAACCAAATCTGTTCTTCCAACAGATCTATGACTCAGGCTACTTTTATACAGGTGTGTGTGTGTGTGGGGGGGGGGGATGACTATTCCAGCAACTTCACTGGGAGGTGCTGTTCCAGAAATGGTATGTCCCTTCATCTACTGCCTAACCGTAACCAAGGGTTTAGGAACTAGGGTCATTTAGTGGTGACCCCAAGGTGTCTCCACACAAATCTATCTCATGCATATTTATTGTACCTAGAGTTGCCCACTGGCTCCAGAATTTCAGGACAGGTTGATCCAGTCCTGGTTTTACTCCACTGCATGCAGGTACTTATAGTCTTGCTTTTTTTAGGGAATGTAATAGGGAAATCAGAATAAATCCCAGCATGCAATGGGGTAAAACCAGGATTGGATCAACCTGTCCTGAAAATCTGGAGCCAGTTGGCAACCCTAATTGTAGCCAGTCAGAAAACCAGACTGGTTAGGTGTACCTCTAGAATTAGGTTGGGAAACACTGGTGTAGGGAGAGGAAGGGATGTGATTTTATAAATGGCCTCCTGTGTTATGCTCAGGCTTGTGGACCCTTGAGCCGATGGGAGGATGGAATACCTGGGGGGAAGGCCCGAAGGTTCTCCCATCGGGTGGCGAGGCAGGAACCAAAGATGTGATCGGTGGACCCTCGACACTGTAGGCAGGCGTGACGGTGGGAGCGGACAACGAGTCGTGACGTCAAGGCTGGAGGTGTGTCTTCACCGCTGGAGGTCCGCGGTCTCCCCGGGAGGAGCCCGTAGGGACCCGGACCGCTGGGGCTTAGGTAGACCTTTGAGAGGTCAGGCAGCTAATTTACGGTGCAAGGGCAGACTGGAGCTTCACCCCTGGAAGCCCGAGGTCCCCCCGGGAGGAGCCTGTAGGGACCTGGACCACTGGGACTTAGGCGGTCCCTTGGAGGCGATGGTCAGAAGGAAGTCCGAAGTCGAGAGCCAGAGGGTCATCGCTCACCAGTCCGGGGTCTCGCACCAGAGGGTCACCACTTGCCAGTCCGAAGTCAATACCAGGAATCACCGCCAGCCGATCCGAAGTCAGTACCAGGAATCACCGCTAGCCGATCCGAAGTCAGGAACCAGGAAACCAAGACAAGCTGGAACGAGGAATCAAGACGCTGGAACTCTCCGAAGCAAGCAGACTAAGACAATGCTCACAGGAGATGTTGCCAAGTCAAGGAATGGTAAGAGGAAGTCTCCTTTTATACTTCCTCTGAGCCTGTGGATAGAAGTCAGCTGTATCCAATTAAAGGGACGAGGTTGCTAGGGCTAATTTTATCCTAAGAACTACAGGTTCACAGGTGCAGTGGGGTAAAACCAGAACTTACTCTTATGACACGGACCATCTGGTCTCCTCATTCTTCTCCCATTTGCAAGCTGTGATGTCCTTTTAAAGTCAGAGCTTAGTTCCAGGTTGTGAACTTACATCACAGTGAACTGTGGGAGCGGTGGTCCTGTTTGAAACCAGCTCAAATAAAAAATAAGTACCCAAAGTGCATCAGAAAGGGTTATGAAAATGCCAGGACTGGTCTTCCTCCAGAGAGTCATATGGCAGCACTGAAGGGAACTGGCAGATCTTCCATTCTCTGAGATGGCTGCTTGTATGTTTCTGAAATGCATTTATGAAGCATATTAGAGATGAAAGCATGAATCCATGGTAGCTGAACATCTCTATCATACTCCCCTTGTCTTTCATATCTTCCAGGGTATTCATATTTAGATCCCTAAATCTTATCCCATATGGATTTTGGTTTAGCCCCTTAAGAACATAAGAAATTGCCATGCTGGGTCAGACCAAGGGTCCATCAAACCCAGCATCCTGTTTCCAACAGAGGCCAAACCAGGCCACAAGAACCTGGCAATTACCCAAACACTAAGAAGATCCCATGCCACTGATGCAATTAATAGCAGTGGCTATTCGCTAAGTAAATTTGATTAATAGCTGTTAATGGTCTTCTCCTTAAAGAACTTATCCAAACCTTTTTTGAACCAGCTACACTAACTGCACTAACCACATCCTCTGGCAACAAATTCCAGAGCTTTATTATGCGTTGAGTGAAAAAGAAATTTCTACGATTAGTCTTAAATGTGTTACTTGCTAATTTCATGGAATGCCCCCTAGTCCTTCTATTATTTTGATAGCCTCTCTCTGGACCACCTCCATGCATCTATATCCTCCAGACCTAGACACACTAGTCTAGGTAATGTCTCACCAACGATCTGTATTGAGACATTATAGCCCCTTTTTCTTTTGTTGGTTATGCCCCTTCCTATACACCCTAGCTTCCCTCAGGATCAGCTTGCTGCCTTATCAAACTGTTTCAGTATCTTGAGATCCTCAGACTTTACTCTGATATGTTGGTACATATCAGTGCGCTGCTCCCTTGGATATCTGCTCTCCAAATGAAGGACTCTGCATTTTATTGCATTGGATCTTAACTGCCATGTACCTTAACCACTCCTCAGGCTTTCTCAGATCACTTTGAATTCTGTCTATTCCCTCCAGGATGTCCACTCTATTGCATTTCTTCCCATCATCTGAAAAAAAGGCTCCTTCTAATCCTGCTGCAAAATCGCTCACAAAGATATTGAACAACACTGGCCCCAGGAGTGATCCCTGAGTCACTCTGCTAATCACCTTTCTCTCCTCAGAGTGAATTCCATTTATCACTCCCTTCTGTTGTCTATCACTCAGCCAGTTTCTAATCCACTCTACCACCTTGGGAAGCAACCCCTGGCTGCTCAGCTTATTAATGAGCCTCATGTGCAGGACAATATCAAAAGCTTTAATGAAATACCACATCCAGCACATGCCTTTGATCTAATTCTCCAGTCATCCAATCAAGACATTGATCAGATGTGTTTGACACAATCTCCTTCTAGTAAAAACACTGCTGCCTCTGGATCCTGCAACCTGCTGAAATCTAGACGCTTCACTATCCTTTCCTTCAGTAGCATTGCCATTAATTTTCCCAGGGTAAGACTAACTGGGACCAACCTCCTCTTCTTTTCTAGCCCTGTGGAACCACTGCCATCTCCCAAGAGCTATTGAAAAACAGTTTATGTTATTACATGCCTATATAATAAGTCTGGAAGTGAGGTACAAGCAAAAATAAAATAACAGTGAACAAACAAAACAAATCTGGAAAATACATAATAGCAATAAATAAACACAAAGGCAATAACAAGTATGAAAAACAAAATATACAAATCAAATATGCAAAAATAAACCTCAATCAGATCTGGTTTTTAAACAATGACAGAAATCTAATACTAATAAATGAATTGTTGTCATGGCTAATATAAATACTTTGATAAAATCACAAGTAATGAAACACAAATTAAATAAAACACAAAATCAAAAGTATACCTATAGATACAATAAAAGAGCTGAAGATGCCAAAAGCTGAAATTATAGGACTGAATTTTCAAAAGAATTTACATGCATAAAATCCAATTTTATGAGTGTAAATGGGCTTTTGAAAACTGGACATGGGTTGTATGTATAAACGTGATTCCACGCATACTCTTGACGCACACAGCAAAAAAGCATTCCAGGGGTTGGAGCTGGGGGGCGAGGACAGCATTTTTACTGGCTATATTTCAAAACTTTGAAAATGTAGGCGAAAGTCTGTGTCTGCTTTGGACATGCAAACTTTACCTCCCTGCAATTGCTGAAAGTTACCCTCATATTCATTTTATTTATATATTCAGCTCAGGAATTTTTATTGGTAACTCAAAGGGAGTTGCATTCAAGTGCAGTAAATATTTTCTCTTTCCCATAGGGCTTACAATCTAAGGGGATCACTTACAGGGCTGAATTTAAAATACCACGTGTTATTCTTCCCCAGGCACCATGAGTATGTTAATGACCTCTTTAGCATGCAAATGCATGATCACTAGCTCATGACTTCTCTAAAACATACAAATCAAATAATGTGGCTTGCCTCCAAAATCGCAAGCCACTTTATCTGAAATGAATTGAAGCATTAGGACACTAACTCGATGCTCCCAGGCCATGCCTTAAAAAGGATTGTTTGGCCCCAAATGATACCACCCCACCAAGTATTTCAAAGTCCCTGGGCTCTTTGTAGACTCCCTGTCGCAATCCTGCTGCCTCTGGAGGTGACTAAAGTGAAATTAATTGTGTAAAAATATCTCTGAAGATGGCCTGTCCACGACCCCACAAAAACAACCCTTTAACTAAAAACTGATCTCCCGGAGGTGGCATACGTACCCCTCTAGATTCCCCCTGGATTTATGAAAATAGCCCTGGTGGTCTAGTGAGGGCCCAGAGCACCCCCTATGTTCCAGATCCTGTAGTGGCTATTTTCCAAAATGGCACCAGCCTGCCAGAGCTTGCCTTTGCCTCATCAAGTGAAAATAGCCACCACCATTGGATCTGGAGCGTAGTAGACCCTCTGGACCCCCACTAGACCACAGAGCTACTTTCATAGTCTGGGGGAGAGGTCCAGAAGGTAAGGGGCCTAGCCTCTGGTGAATCAATGAACAAGAATTGAAAATATGGTGGGCTATAAATTGATGTAAATAGTCAAAGGGGAGGGGTTGAGAGGTGGTCGTGACCCCGGAGGTATTTTACACAAAATATTATTTTTTTCACTTCAGCTGTTTCCAGATGCAGTGGGGGCTAGAGGGACAGGGATTCTACAGAGACCCCTGAGGACTTTGATATATTTGGTGGGGGGGCATTAGTTGGGTTTGATTGGCCCCTTTAAGCCATAGCAGCCCCTGAGCTCTGGAGCTGCCATCATGCAGAATTTAGGGGGCATTTTCACAAGGTAAGACAATACCATTTCCTTGAAGGTGTTGAGTGTTACCTCAAAAATGCTTTGGCTTTGACCCATGATGAAGGCAGGATGACCGCCAAAACATTGCTCATGTTGGGCATTTAGAGCGGACAGCACTGGTGATTCACATTCAAAAGCATTATGAGATGTGTCCTTTTCAGATAACTCTGAGAGAGTTCATTTATTAAGAGATTTGATACATTTTCCATAGATATTTGGAGAAATTGGTAAATGTTTTACTATTCAGCACGTGGAGGTGGGAGAAGGCACCCCCTAAAACTTCCAACGGCATGCAGCTCTTCCTACTGGCACATGTGAGCCGGCTCTTCTCTGCAGTACAAGTCCTTCTGGCCAATCCAGGCAAACCGTAAGGAGGACTTGTACTGCATACAAGAACCGGCTCACGTATGCCAGCAGGAAGTAGTGCACGCCGTTGGAAGTTCTAGGGGGTGCCTTCTCCCACCTCCAAGTACTCCCCCCACTTAAGTGAAGTGAAGACAGCAGTCAGGAGATCTAAATGTTGACTGTGGTTCCCTGTGAACCCACTACCACTTTGCTCTGGTGTTGGTCAATAGTTGTCAGTCTGAAGTGCTGATTACCATCCCCTTCATTCCTCCCTTAAAGGGGCTGTGAATACTGCTTCCGTGCGCCATCATTGTGCTAAGCAAGTTGATTTGCTGGTCCTTCTCTAGGACCATTTTATTTATATGTAAGGAGGGTCCAGAATTTGCCCCTTACTAATGGCCTCAACAGACCCTGCCCCTGAGTGATGTCAGAGTAGAGCAGAAGTGTTTAGAGAGGTTTGATACTCCCAAGTAGGAGATGCCATAGTTTAACAAAGCTTCTGTGCCCATGCGAGTACAGGGGGAGTTGAAAGTACAGGTTGGAGGGCCTCTCTTAACAGAAAGAGGCTAGTGTGGGCCTCACTCTCCCACAGGAAATGGACCAGAAGTGGACCCTTTCTCGACAAAGGGATGCCTGAAGAAGACTTCTGTCCTGGTTGGGGCCCAGGGTTGGGGATGCCCAGTGGACAGGAGTTGGAAGAAGTCTTTTACGGTCCTGAGAGCTTTAGTGATAAAAAGTAGTCTTAAGAAAGAGAGGTTTAGGTCCATATTCCTCATCTGTCCAGATAGAGTGCTTCAAAACTTTAAAAAAAAGGATTGTCCTTTATGGGAATTGAGAGAGAAAACTGCGCATCAGAGGGAGATCCTGAAGAATTGCTGACCAACAAAAAGAATCAGCCAGAGGCTCGTCCGAGTATGATAAGTGATATGAGAAACTGAGATGTTTTGTGGGCTTTTGGACTTTATTTCCTGAACAGCTTGGTGCACTCTTAGTGTGCTGCTGTAGATTTTGTTTCCCTCCAATCAGAGCCCAGCAAAGACTTTTAATTTTGAACAACAACTTAGATGTTTTTTCGTTTGGCGTTTTTTGCGACTTTGACTGAAATGGTGAGCAGAAGAGCCCCAGAGAAGATATAAAACCCTAAGGACCTTGAAAATTCAAATTCCCCTCCCCCCCCCCTCGCCTACCGCAGGAAAGACCTAGGAGGCATGGGTACTGCTCTGACCCATTACCATCACAGTGAGCCCCTGCACGCTGCCTCAGCCAAAATTCGGGGCAGGAATTACCTATACATCTATTTCACAGTCCTCCACAAACACACAGAGAAAAGAGCAGGCAGGTAACCATTAGAGTGGAAATGAGTGTACAATTATTTCCTGCGCCAACAGAGTTGGGTGGTGAGCGATAGAAGATTTAAGTACAACAAAGAGTTCAAACAGAAACCTAAAGTGACTTGTCCAATTGTCATGCGGTGAGCGGATGGCAGCAGTAGAACAAGGCCAGGGCTCTGTGCTAATATTACTTGTGTGTGCCGTCAAATCCATGGCTAAAAGTTTGTGATATCTCTGAGAAATGCAAAACATTTTGGTGACAAGGAATTCAGCAGCATTTGGTGAATTGCAGATACCTGCAGTGGTTTAAGAAAACATCCACAGGCGCCTCCCATGAAATTCCGTCCATATCTAGGGATTGCATTGGCCAAGTGAAAACTCCAGTACAGCGCTAAGCTATGGTATCCTGACGGAGGGGATCCCCTCCTGCTTCATCTGTATGTACTCTCCAGCAAACCACTAGTAAGTCAACAAATGCACCAGCTAACAAGAGGCGGTTTTTTAATCTTTTTTTTTTTTTTTCATCTAGATGTGTGAAATTTAGTGCTTCTGAAAGTGTAAAATTATTCTAGCTTGCAGGCACCACGTGGTTAGACTTTATTCTCACGCCTAAGCACTGTGGATGAATCACTGTTCTCGCTTGCAGCCCGCTGCCCCCAACCTCTGTTGTTTTAATAATGAAGCCCATATCCATCTTTGCCATTGCACCTTAGTCTTACCCCTGCAGCGCTCCCTGCTGCTCCAGTAAAAAGGCTGACGCTCAGCTCTGCCAGCGCAGGCGAGAATGTGCCCAGAGCAGCAAACTTCTGAGGGTGGCAGACTGGCTGAAGATTTATTGCCTCCTGGCTGCACTGAATCTCACTTAGTAGAGAACAGCCCTTCTGCTTCCTGCTGCAGATCCTCCCTGCCCAGGCAACGGGCAGAGAGCAAGAGGGGAAGGGGGTGAGGCTGAAGCAGACAGAGCAAAAAAAACCAAACAGCTCTGCACCTCATTTCAGCCCCTCTGCAGGGGCAGAGCAGCAAGGAGGAGAGCATAGGAGGCTGTTTAAGGTCCCAAAGGTCTTTATAAACTATCAAAAGTGCATCCCGAAATTGGGAGCTCCCACAGCTCAGCCATTACCTCTTAATCCTGCCCTGCACAGCCTCCTTTCCTGAGCTAAGCCTCCCAGGTGAGTGAGGCTCCCTTCTGGCTTCACCGGAGCTTAGAATGGGAAATGTTCCAGTGTTGGGGGAGCTCTCCAGGAGTAATGTCGCCTACGAATGGGACAGGTGGACTGTAAAAGGTCTGCAAAGGGTGGCTCCACCAGGCCCTAGGAGGAGTTTTGAGCGGAACGGCTGGGAGGGAATGCGGGGAGAGGCAGCAGAGGGGGTGCTGCGCTCCGCCCCGGGGTTCCCGGGTGCTCCGTGGGAGAAGGGGGTTTTCCATTTTTCCAGCGAGTGGGGTGGCATTTGGCAGGGAGGTCCAACCCTAAGGAAAAAAAAAAAAGAGAGGATTTGTTCTGGTCAACCCAGCCCTCAGTGAGTAACTGCGGAAACCTGAAGGGCATTTTCTAAAGTCTTGGGGGTCTGGATATTAAAAGGTTTTTTCAAGAGTTCTAAGGGAGTCCAGTGCGACACTGGAAAAGGCTTGGGCAGCCTAAGACCTGTGGCCTGCAGAAGTAATTTTTGGTAACTTGAAGAACTGTATTCTGAATTTTCGTACTTTAGAATTGCGAACTCTTATTTTTGTTTTTTTTTTCTGTTTGGAACATATCACCCGAGGGTGAACTATTTAATTCTGGAATGTGATCCTCTTTGGGCCCTAGAGTTTTATTCACAGAATCCATGCCCTCCCCCCCACCCCCCCAACCCCTGCAACAAATAAGTCAGTGCTCAGCAGGACTGGGAAGTATGGCCCCCCCCCTTCCCAAGGTAACTGCACTGAGACCTACCGAACTCATTTCACTCATGACCCAGGCCTGGTCTCCGAAGATGACAGGCAGGGGAAAGGTGCATTAATTCCCATTGCCTCTAACCCTTAGTTCATCCCTAGCCTTACACCACACACCAGTGCATTAACGATAAAAGCCTTTCCCTCTCCCAGCAAGCTGTGCCCATCAGGAATGTAATATTATGCACAGCAGCTTTATTCAAACACAGAGCCTTTCTGCAGCTTCCGCCAGGGCTGGAGGACTTTCCTTCATGTCCCTTTGTTTTAGCATGACGCTGCCACAATAGGAAGACATTTTATGGGTGTTGTCGCTGGCAGCAAGGAAGATTATCTGTCAAAGCGGAGTATTATTAGAAATAAAAGGGCCCTTTTTTTCCCTTTGACATCATACAGATATTATCTACAGCACTCATTGGCTTTTACTATTACACCATTCAAGGTAAGATGCTTTGGATAATGTCAAGGATGAGGATATGTGCAGTTTCACAACTAGAAAAGGTCTGGTGTGTGTTCTGTACATATATATAAGCTTCTATATCATACACACACACACACGTGCGTGCACTTACAAATTCTGCACCCCACAAATCCAATTCAAATTGACCAGTGAGGCCTTGCATTGATACAGTCATTAAAATACAATAATGACCATTATAAACATAATACAACACATAAATACTAAACTAATAATAATGGGGCGCATTTCAAAAGGTTTACACGCGTAACTCCTTAGGATTTACACGCGTAACTGCTCATGTGCATCGCCGAGCCTATTTTGCATAGGCCCGGCGATGCACACAAGCCCCGGGACGCGCATATGTCCTGGGGCTTTGTGAAAGGGGCGGGGGTGGGACCGAGGCCTCCGGCACAGCGGCCATGCCGGCCGGCGCGCGCAGGTTACGCCAGAGGCAGGCGTAAATAACAAAATAAAAATAGGGGGGATTTAGGTAGGGCTGGGGGTTGGGTTAGATAAGGGAAGGGAGGGGAAGGTGGGGGGGGGGGCGGAAGGAAAGTTCCCTCCAAGACCGCTCTGATTTCGGAGCGGCCTCAGAGGGAACGGGGAAAGCCATCGGAGCTCCCCTAGGGCTCGGCACGCACTGGGTGCACTAGTGTGCAACCCCTTGCGCGCGCCGACCCTGGATTTTATAACATGCGCGCGGGTGGGTAGCGCGCAGAAATGTACCCTGCGTGCGCAGGTTTTCAAATCCGGCCCAATATTTATTAAAACTGCTAAGACCATATATAAATGCATGCTTGAGTAAAAAGAATTGCCTTTCGGTTTTTCCTGAAACTCAGATACTCAACATTTTCTCCAAGATCTCTGGGTAATGCATTCCACATTCCCAGGTCTGTGACTGAAAGGGTTCTAGCTATTGTTTCCTGTAACCGATATTTACGAAATGAAGGGACTGCAAGCAAATTATGTTCAGAAGATCTCGACGACCTAATTTGTAGAAACACAATTTAATGCATAATAGTTAAAATCTTAAACTGCTTATTGTAAGCCAGTGAAGCTGTTTTTTTTTTAAAGGAGAAGTAGTTCTTTCATATCTAGCTTTTGTAATTAATCTAGCCTCTTCTTTTTGCAGGAACTGCAACCCTGTCAGTAATCTTTCCGAAAGGCCTAGGAACAGTGAATTGCAATAAACTAACCTGCTGAGGACCCTTTGCTTGTAAAACTGTTCAAAAAGCATCCTTTGAAATATAATTTCTTAATTGTCTCAACAGATGCAATTTGTAAAAATTATGACTCTGCCACCATTTTAATATGAGATTTAAATGTTAGTCTGGAATCCAATAAAACCGCCAGAGCTTGCCTTTCTTGTACTAATGGAAAGGTCACGTTGTCTATGCCCATCTCAGGCAAGATCTCAGGCACAGTTCTCCCAAACCATAAGTGCATTGATTTCTGCAGATTTAGAACCAGCCTGTTCTTACACATCCAAATACTAATCATATTTAAACATGTCTTCAGTTGTTCTATTGGAGGCCTACCAATAGGATCAAATGACTGAACAAACTGTATATCATCTGCTTAACTAAAATAAGCAAGCCCCAGGGATGAAAGAATCTTCCCCAAGAGTTGTTCATATAAATTAAAAGTACTGCAACGCACACGGAATAGATACCCGAGGGACGCCAGTCTTTACTGATATCCACGCTAATCCTTTGTCACCTGCTGTAACCTGCTGTGTTCTGTTAGTCACAATGATATGAACCTGGCCAGCACTTTATATCTTTTGTATATAATGTGTGCATTTGCATATTCATTTAAACTGCAGCTCTGACACTGGCTACCATATCTCCCAGGGCACTGCTTTATGGTAAAATAGACACCAGCTCATATTTCTTTATAAATAAATGCATCGTAAGGAAACAGATGATCATTGCCATTAATAGGTTATATCTGAAAGACGGTTTAGAGCCCATTCCAATTCAGCATATACTCTACAGCAAGCAATTTATACAACAGATAAAGCTTAACCCAACACAACAGACAGTCGCTGACAGGAGTGCCTCATACTTTAGGGTCATCAGATCATCAGCAACAAGTTGATTTTATTTATTTATTTATTTATTTATAGGTTCTTCTATACCGCGGTACGTATAGCAATACATCACCTCGGTTTACAGTGAAACATTAATTTAGCAACAGGCTTTACATGTCGTGGCCTCATATTCTAGAGTTTTCTTGCCACGGATGAGGAATGTTCATGAAGCAAGCATTCTTCGGTGGAGAAGGAATTCTAAGACACAATGTCATGGTGGTTGGTGGAAGAGAAAAAAGTGCTGGGAGGTATTACTATGGTGAGATATTTCTGCAGTAACACGATGGAACTGGCACAATCCAGATTTATAAATTAACTTTGATTTAAAAAGGTTGCAAACATGTACAGCAGCAAGGATTTGCCATTACAGGTTAGGCCCATAAAATTACTATGTCACAGGGGCTACCAGTGCCATTGGTTGGCCCCTGTCACATGGTAGGAGCACAAGATGGCGCCGGCCGTCCATTGCTCCTACCATGTGACAGGGGCTGACCAATGGCACTGGTAGCCTCTGTGACATAGTAAGGGCAAAGGCTATCGGCGCCATTTTGAATACCGGCAGCCGACAGCCCGAGTGCAGGAGATCGCTCCAGGACCCCCGCTGGACCACCAGGGACTTTTAGCAAGTCTTGGGGGGGGGGGGGGGGTCAGGAGAATGGGGGTTTATTCATTAGTGATACGTTGTATTCGTGGGGGTTCGCCATATGTTTCGTGACCCCCACGAATGTAACGAATATGGCATATACATTGCGGATTGCCAATACGTTGCAAACAAATGCACACCCCTATGGATCACTATATTTCCTTGGAATTTTCCCCATGTTGCTATCTATTTTGACATGTTTCCATCATTCTTGATTCCATTTCAGAGAGAGGTCCTGCTGTCCCCCAGAGCACTGTGGGTAATGGGCTCGTTTTGTTGAGGTTAGAGCTTGAACTTTTGCAGTGTTGCCAACCACTCTCCATGTTTCATGATAATGTGGAGTTTTGTTGACAGCACTGACAGTAGACCTTGTACAACATCAAAGTTCTTCTCAACTTTAAAGATTATAGTATCTCTTAGCAGGCAGCTCCAGACACTTATTTTTATACTTTCAGCCTTTTTAATATCAATTGCAGGACCGAAATAATTACCGCCGCCAATGCTCTCCTCTTTCTGAGCCTGACTTTAATATATATGTGAAAAGCGGAATATAAAAATCTAAATAAATAAAATCTAAATACGGAATACCTCTTCCAGCTCTAAACACTATAATATTTTCAATTGCAATGCACCATGGACATTCAGGGCTTTAAGAAACTGTGATGGCTGCACCCTCAGTCACTATTTTAATACTCTTCCTATGTTAAACTTTTTTCAGTTGAGATAGTCCAAAATGATCAAAATACCTGAGAGAAAGGAGACTGGCTGGTTCAAAGGATTTAGCACAGGGTTACAGAGCCTTTCAACTTGATATCACCATTTCAGTTTCTGCTCGGATTGGTAGTGACCAAAATTAATTATCTGAAAGTCATTTATGGCAATATAAAATGAGTTGGTTACTCTCAGCTGCATTCTAGGAGACACAGGTCCACAACACAGAAAATTACTGTTCAAAATTTGTCTTGAACTGGTGCTTTTTGCAGTCCTAGGAGAGAAGTTTAAGTTCACAAGGTATGGAGAAGTCCACTGCTCTCTCGTGTGGACCCTGCAGAGCAAGGCTGAGGCACATTGGCAGGGAAGGCTCTGGTTGCTTGCGTTAATACTGCCCATGCCTTATCTGTTCCAGGGATAACTGGAGGACTTTGGGTTTTCCTGTGCTGCTAATCCCTCACCTTTCATAACAGCTAAAACTAATTAAAAAAAAATATCCAGGCGATCTAAAATAGAAGGCAATGATATTAATTTTTATGCTTTATAGCTCACAGTTCTTGCCATTTAAGACATGTCTAGGAAAAAGTTATGGCTGAAACTAATTTTGCAACACATAAGAGAATAAATCAGTAGGTGAATGCTTAGTTTGTGTTGGCATATTTTCTTTGAGTTATTTTATCTTCTTGGATCTGATTTCTAATTTGATGTTCTCTCTACCCATCATACACACATACGCAGCGGATGGCCCCCTCCACTCACTGGCTTTGCGCCGGCGTTCTGGCCAGTCCATGGACGCTGGTGGGGGCAATGGGCCACAGCAGACGCGTCCTATCCTGGCCGGGCCTCCACCGCGGACACGGTCCTCCCTGCGCGGCCGGGACCGTCCGTCTTCCTCTTCTCCCTGGCAGCCCTAGGTGCGTGTGCGTGCCGCTCATTTGCATAAAAGGGACCCTGCCAGGAGGTGCCCAGGCTCCACGCCCTGAACTCGGCCTATATCTAAACAAGGCCTGCTTCCAGACCTTGCCTTGGCTTCCTGGCTCCTGTTCCAGTTGCAGAATCTTGTTCCGGTTCTGTTCCTGATCCATTGCATTCCTGCTCAGACTCTCGACCTTTGCCTGAACCACAGTCTTCATGACTCGCCGCCTGCCCTGACTTACGCTTGGACTATGGACTACGAGACTTGCTGCCTGCCCTGATCCTCGCTCGGACTTTGGATTGTGTGACTAGCTGCCTGCCCTGACCCACGCTTGGATTATGAGACTCGCCGCCTGCCCTGACCCATGCTTGGACTACAGATTATGTGACTCGCCACCTACCCAGGCCTCGCTAGGACTTCGGACCTCGAGAGTCTCCTCACCTGAGGGCTCAACCTGCGGGGAACGAGGGCTGGTAGTGGTGAAGCCTCAGCGGGGTCTCAGGCTCCCCCCGGCCTCGCCAGCTGACGGTGGGCACCTGTGAGGCTCCTCCTCACAGGTAGTGCCAACGTCCCCTCGGCCCAAGGATCCACGACCGTAACATTCTGAGTACTCATTGAGCCTGATGGCTAATTTATTTATTGGCCCTCAAAACTGCACAACAGTGACTGTTCCAAATCTTGTAGCATAAATGAGTGATGAACATTAAATACTAATATATATTGCATTGTATGAACCCATATTGCTATTTCAGAAAGAAAGGTGAATATTTATGTCCTATATCTATGTTCTTAAGGAATACCTGTGCTATGATGACCAAGGAAGAAAGTGAAAACCATGCTTATACTGTCGAATTTCATAAAAGCCAGTATTGAAGATTTATCCCTGGGCTATAAAAGATTGTGACTATCATCTGAGACCAGGGAACCTTGCCCCTGAATTTGAGAAAGGCACTAATTACTCCTATCAAAAAATGGAAAAGATTTTGGATCACAAAAGGATGGAACATTACCACCTGATATCTAAGCCTTCTGAGTGCCTGGACAGAGCCAGTGTTACTGTCAGTGACAGACTATATACAAAAGCATGTGGACTATTGCTCTTACTTGACTTGTTTGCAGCCTTCAATATTTTGGATACCAGTCAGTCCTCCAGTGCCTTAGGTTGATTGCTATTGGAAGAGTGTAATCCCAAGGTCTGAATCCTTTGTAGCAGAGGAGACTTATTCAGTAAAGAAGATCAATGGCTACTCCACAGCTCAACCTCTTACTGGTAGTGTCCCTTAGGGGTCAGTTCCATTCCTGTTCTTCTTAATATTTATATGTGGCCCCTAGCAGAAACTATCCAGAAAGCTGGACTACATTGTCTTCTCTTTGCTGATAATATTCAGTTCTGTTGTAATATTGATAAGAGACCAGGTGACGGACCAGCACTGACAAGACAAAGACCAGGAACACAGAAATTCAGGAACAGACCAGGAACACAGGAACGGGACGGGAACACAGGAACAGCACAACCAGGAATGCACAAAGGCAACTCACTCTACAAACTAGGAAGTCAACCTGTTGCCAAGGCCTCGAGTGCTGGAAGCAAGGCCCTCTTATGGGCCGAAGATGGAGACATTACAGATGGGCACCATGGGATTATCCACCGCGGACCCTTTAAATATAGACAAACGGTGTGCGTGCGCACCTAAAGAGGACAGGCTTCAGTGGAGTGTTGGCAGCATTGCAGCCGCATCGAGTGATGGCATGCAGCTGCAAGGCACGAAAGCTTCCTCGTTGGACTGGAGGGAAGGTGAGAGCGGCGATCCATGGGGCTAGTCCTTGGACCGCCGATCGTAACAATGTTGAGTTATTTAATCATTCTTAATGATGTAAGCCTCTTCAATTTTGAAAGAGCATATGGGATGAGACCGTGGAAGAGTGCCACACAACATAAGTCATTTAAAAGTTTGAATCTCAGGGCGGAAATAGCTAGTTCTAGTAATGAGACTCATGCTCAGCTCTGCCAGTGCACCTCAATCTTACTCCACAGCAAACCCTGCTGTTCCAATAATGAGAGCTATCAACTTTTGAAAGTTATTTTGAACAGGAACTGATGTGGCAAAGAGTAGAGGTACTCTGCCTCCACTGGGTGTCGTCAGTGATTAAGCTGGGCCTGAGCATAGGCATTGCAATGGCTACACCACAATCTGCTACTATCTCAAAGCTCGCAGAAATGAGCTCAGTATTCAAACCAACATAACTGAGGCTTAGAGTGCAACGGCCTCAAGTCTCTGAATGCTTACAGTGGTCTTTGGCTGCAATAACAATATCAGAGATCTTTGTTCTCTGGTAACCTATTGCTTGGAAATATATTTTACTTGTGTGGATTTATTTTTTAAGTGCTCAAATGTGTCTTCCCTCATCTTCTTCTCGCCATCATTCTCTTGCTCTCTTCCACATCTCCCCTGTTTTCCTGGTACCCTGTAAAAACTATCTTTTCATGTTAGAAAGGGGGAAAAGCACGGGGGGGGGGGGGGGGGGTTGGGCCCACTGGCTAGTCACATGCCCCTGGGGGGAGACCTTCTTTTGTGACTAGCCAGAGAGTGGTGGGGGCCTTCCCACAAACATAGCTGTTCAGGATGAGGTCTATGAAAACCTGAGTGCTCATGGCCAGACCAACCACGGTAATGATAGCAGTGATTTTAAGAATTATGCCAGTACGTTGGAGCTGTATGAAACCTCTGTGTCTTCTACATTGTGAGTTGGGGAGCAATGCTTGAAGAGTATCTTTGATGTTATCACTGTTTTGTTTGACAATACATATTTGTGGTATGAATGTATATAAGAATCTGTGAAAAATAAACTTTTGGATTTTTGTTTAGGCAAAGAGAAGTGTGATTGAATGGGCCTATAGGTTTTATAGTGTCATCTCTTGTACATGGCCATCATTTTTCAGGAACTCTGTTTGCAGGTAGCTGAACCCTCTCAGTTGCTTGCATATTAGTGAGTTAGCACCAGTTCCATCTAATAAGAATACACATTTTCAAACTAATTTCCAGTGGCTGTACCAAGCCTATGGATTGCACTAGAAGTTGAGCTCTGCAACATTGTGGACTATAAGACTTTTGTAAGAAATTGAAAATGTATTTTTTTTAAACAGGCTTTTTCTTATTTTACTCGTGCTTTTTGTTCAATGCAGTTAATGTCATTTTGTTTATTTTGTTATGTACCTTGAAGAATCTTTTACATTAAACTTGCAGACTTAATATTATATCTCCCTTTATGTTATCTTTTAAAATCCATGCACATATTTTTTTTACAGCCCCTGTAATGCAGAATCATACTCATATATATGATCCCTACTAGGTCACACATTTTTAAGCCCCCTTCTCCAAATTCTCATACAAAGCCAGGATCATTAACAAAGTTGAATGCATCACATTTAAAGTCAAGAGATGTGCTAATAGTTACACATAACGGGTTTACTACATTTCCTAGCAATTTCTCTGAAAGCCTATACAATTAGCAAATGAATCAACCAGATACTGTTCTGGTTTTTATAATTAAATTTGCATTTACAGTAGTTCTCAATCCATGGCATAGATTCACCAATAGGCATTAATTCACAAGTCATATCATTATTGTATGCCCACATGTGTAGCAGCATTTTTTCCGATGAATCACACATCACATAGAATTCACAATACCTCTCTGGAATTCTCCAATTGCCCCCTTTTTCTATACATGTAAAACACCAAACCTACATAACAGCTGCCCCCACCCATTAAAACTCTCACTTTAAGGTCAGTGCACATGTTCTCACACCCTTTATAATGCAAAACACATATCACAGACATATGTTTATTCATATATTCTTCTATCTGCATCTCTGTATTTTTATTAAAATTAGTCATTGACAAATGTTCAGGTTCACGATTAAAATTAAACGATGCACTTTTTCCACATAGATTAGGATTACTACAATGCATTCTCTGCATGCCCATTGTGTTTCACGGGAAATATCTGGAAGATTTTTTACATTGCATCAAGGCACTATAGGACTCCATTTTGTTGTAATGGTAAATTCTTATATGCAATCAGATGTCACAGTCCCCAGAAATATATTCTTCTGAAATATGTAGAGGAGAAGGCAGAATTGTTTGTTTAACAAATATTTCTGCTCAGGATACACTCAGGAACAGCCTGAAGTAAGACCACAGAAAACTGCTACAAATTAGAATGGAAGTGAGGTAGACCTCAAACAGTTTTCAGAAAAAAGTGTTTGTGAGGAGCTAGCAAAACTAAAAGACTATAAAGCAGTGAGGCTAGATGGGATACATCTGAGGGTACTAAGGAAACGTAGGAACGTTCTGACAGTTCCACTGTATGACCTTTTCAGTGCTTCTTTAGAATCAAGACAGGTGCCAAAGAACTGTAGACAGCAGAAATGGATTCTTTTGTAAAAGTGGAAGTAAGGAAGAGTTAGGGAACTACAGACTGGTTAGTAAATTTATGGAATCACTGCTAAAAAAATAAATAAATGAGGGTAGTGCAATTTCTGGAATCTGGTGGATTATGGGATTCAAGGCAGCATGATTTTACCAAAGGTAGGTCTTGTCAGATGAATCTAATACATTTCTTTGGGTGACCAGAGACTTAGATCAGGGGAGAGTGCTAGATGTAGTGTACTTGGAAGTCAGCAAGGCTTGTGGCGCAGTTCTTTTTAGGTGACTTTTGAAGAAAATATGCGCCCTTGGTATGGGCTCCTAAAGTGACTGACTGGGTTAGAAATTGGTAGATTGGAAGGTGTCAAAGGGTAATGGGTTTCATTCTGAGGAAAGAGGGGGTTACAAGTGGTGCTCCACAAGCATCTGTCTTCAGTCCAGTTCTATGTAATATTTTCATAAGCGATATTGTGAAAGGGCTATCAGGAAAAGTTTGTCTTTTTGGAGTTTCACCTATACCAGCCACATTCCCTGCAGATTTAGCCCTTGGATTCCAGGGGCTGGCAGACTTTAGGCGAAAGTCCCATAAGGACACACTCTTGACCTAGCTTGATAGCAGTTAAGTAGAGAGTGCATCAAACTAGGTTGAGAGTACAATGTACAAATCTCATCTTTGTGTACCTTTTCCTCATTTCAAACCACATCAAATCTTCACTGATGTGTACTGTACTATTCGTACCTCTGATTGTGCATGTAAAACTGCCCCCAAAACCCTAGACCACCACCAAACCCTCACCTCGAGTTACTTGTTGACCCTCCTACAGTTGTATACATAGTTGACTTATATGAGAGCCTTATAAAGTCTCTCTCTCGCTCCCCCTCCTGTGACTGTTAAGGGTAGCTTGATTTATAATCAAAACCAAGCAACTGTGTAACCCATAGTAAATGAATGCTGGCAAAAATTATTTGGTGAGCAGCCTTCTTGATAATTCGACAGTTTCAACAGCAGATCCACCAGCACATATCTGAGCTCCCTCGGTATCCTAGGATGTACCTCATCCTGCCCCATGACCTTGTCCACTTTCAGTTTTCTCAGCTCTTCCCACACATTCTCTTCTCTAAATGGAATTTTGTCTATTCTATCCCCATCTATGGTCTTGTTAAACAGTAACAGTCCTTCTCCAGGGTCTTCTTTAGTGAACACCAAATTGAGGTATTTTTTTAATATTTTGGCCATTTCTTCGTCTTCCACACATTGATCTTTATCATCTTTCAATTTCACTATACCACTTTGGCCCTTTCTCTGATATAACTAAAAAATGTTTTCTCACCTCTCTTCACCTCTTTGGCAATCCTTTCTTCCACCTGACTTTTAGCTTTCTTGAGTTCTTTCTTCACCTCCCTCAGTTTCACCAGATATTCTTCACTGTGTTCCTCATTTTGGGATCATTTATATTTCTTGAATGCTGTTCTTTTTGCTTTTTATTTTATCAGCCACCTCCTTTGAGAACCAAATTGGTTACTTATTCCTCTTGTTTACTTTTCTAACACATAGATTTGTTGCTTTTGTAATAGCTCCTTTTAATTTGGACCACTGTTGTTCCTCCTCACCCATTTTCTCCCAGTCTTCTAGTTCTTCCACCAGGTATGTCCCTATTTTGACAAGGTCCATGTTTTTCAAATTAAAAACTTGAGTCTTTGATGATCACTGGTGCTCAGGTGGGCACCTTCATGGACATTAAAGACATTATCCCTATCTTTGAACACTAGGTAGAGTATCACTCCCTCCCTCATCGGTTCCATTTCCATTCGTTTGAGCAGAGCCCCTTGAAGGGCACCCACTATCCCTCTACTTTTTCTAGAGTCCACAGAAAGGATTCTCCAGTCTATATTTGGCAGATTTAAAATCTCCAATAGAGAGACAAGATGGCCGCTGCCCAGTCAACACGCTGAGGAGCTCTCTTTTCTGAGATCCTAAATTTCCTTATACTTTACCTTAAAAAATGCCTCACACAAAGAGGAAGGCTAAGATAAGGGAGAATATAATCTCTTATCGGAAGAGCATTAGCCTCAGATAGACAGCTTCTTTGCGGGCCCACCGACGACAAAGCTGGAACGAGCAGCCACTGCAACGGCTGAGGTAGAGTGGACTTCGGGGTTGCTGGCTGAAGGGATATCGCTCAGTCCAGGCGCACCTACCACGCCGTTACCACCTTTTGATTCCCTGTCAGATGGAGTGATGGCCCATTTTGGCGGGGCTGACCGGAGGGATGAGATGTCACGGGAAGAACTGGGGCTGAGGAGCCCTGAGGTAGAAGGGGTGCAAGTCTTCAGCTAAGCTACCTGAGAGCCCTGGCCGGGCCTTAGGTTTGGTCAGTTCATCGGACCTTGCTGGAATTAGATACGACTTGTCAACCCATATGGAAGCAGGAGAAAGTGTCCTGAAGGTAGGCTCTGTTCTCAAAACACCCCTGACTGAACCTTCGGTGATAACTATGGACTCATTGTGGACTGCTCTGGTCTCTTTAGAATCAGCTATTTCAGTTCTAACAAATATTACGTTGGACATTAAACAACATATTTCAATTATGGAGGAGACTGTGATTCTTTGGATAAAAGAGCGGGGCAACTAGAAACTTGGATTACAACAATAGAGAACTTTCAGCAGGACTTGGTAAAGTCAGAATTAATACATACTAAGAAGTTTGAGAACATTGAAAATGTTTTGAAAAGTTTGAATCTTCGGATACTTAATTTCCCATATGTAAAATTGATACCTCCTATTGATTTATTTAAATCAGATCTGACTAAGATCTTAGGGTTCTCACCTGAAAATATGCCTGTAATTTCAAAGATTTATTACTTGTCTAAAGACCAGGAGAGTCGAGAACCTTTACCAAACCAACAATTGCCTGAGCAAGTTATGAATGTGTCAGATATTTTGGATATATCTATAGATACTATGGTAACAGATTGTGCCACATTATTGGTATCTTTTACTTTTACCTCAGATAGAAATGCTGTCTTAAGATTTTTCTTGTGAAAATGATCTGCATTGTTAAATGGCCCAAAAATTTGGATTTACCCTGATCTAGCAAGGGCCACACAGTTAAGGAGGAAAACGTTTCTTGAAATGCGTACTGAAGCTTTAACATGTGGAGCTAAATTTACGTTAAGATACCCATGCAAATGCTTAATATTACATTCTAATATGAAGTATGTTTTCCTTGAACCGGTGCATTTAAGGGCATTCTTGGACACACACTCCTGAAGAGATCCCATCACTAAGGAGTAAGTGCAAAAGAAAAAATGTCTGGGGTATTCATGGGCTAGTTTCCTTATTGAATTGTATTGCATGGAAATACTGCTTTGTTTACACTTGTCTCTCCCATATTTACTTGATTTTTGGAGAATTCATGTGTAATTTTTTGTTTCTGAACCAAGATACTTGATGTGATTATTGCTTCATGACATTATCCATATTACTGTACAAGAGGAGTCTTGTGATTATTATTGAAAATGATCAAAATATAATAAAAAAAAAATCTCCAATGAAAAACACTTCACCCTTCTTCTCACCTTTTGGATGTTTTGACCAGATCTCTGTCTTAGTCTTCTGTCTGAGTCAGAGGCCTGTAGAACAAACCAGTACAAATGGAAGTACCATATTTTTTTTTAAGGGCAGTCCATACTGCTTCTTCTCTACCCCACATCCTACGCAGTTCAGTTGCGTAGATACTATTTTCATCATAAAGAGCTTCTCCTCTACCTTTTCTGTCCTCTCTGTCCTTCCTTAAGTTATGGCCCAGGATAGCCGTATCCCAGTCATGAGAATCCATGAACCATATCTCCATAACTGCAACAATGTCCAAGTCCACCTCCACCCTTAGGGCCTGCAGGTCTGGGATTTTATTGCCCAAACTATGAACATTTGTGGTGATAGCTTTTCAACTTTTCTCCCTTGATTGGCTGCTATTCCTAGTCACCTTTTCTAATTTTTTAATCTGATTGATTTTGTTATTTTCTCTTCCCACTTCCTGTATTGCTTGGGGGTAACATGCCAGTTTCATTGGCCATACCTCCTGCCTCCTCCATTCTCTAGTTTAAATGCCTGATAATGTATAATCTGAATTTCTTACTTAGCATCTTCTTTCCAACCACAGACAAATGTAGGCCATCCTTACCATATAACCTTTTATTGCTCCATGCAGGGCTCCAGTCTCCAATGTATCCAAATCCACTTTCTGTACACCAGGTTTTGAGCCAGGAATTGAAATTCTCTATATGATATAGCCTTTCCTTTCTCTTTCCATGAACAGGTAATAGTTCTGAAAAGGTAATAGTATTTGCCATGTGTGTTATCTTCTTTCCTAGATTTTGGAAATCTTTCTGTACTTCATGGACACAATTTCTATCGAGGTTGTTAGTCCAAGATGGATAATAACATTGACATCAGAGCTCCTACTTTGTTCTATATTGACTTTGATTACCTGTTTTCATTTCTTCTAGCTAAGGATACTGGAAGGCATTGAACTGTTTGTTCCAATCAAATAGTGCTTCCCACGTTGGTTCCTCTGATCGAGTCTCCCAGCACAAGAAGCTTTCTTTTATGATATCTGATCATGTTGAAGAGTTTCTGGGTGCATTGGGTGACTACTTCTCTTTCAGATATCACTTCATATTCTATTGCTGAGACTTCTTAATTTTCCAGTGTAGAAAAGGCATTATGTAAGGCTAAGAGTGGGGAGAGTGAGTATCTCTCTCATCACAAGTCTTATTCTACCATTATCCACTGTTATCCAATTATTCTTCGGTTTATGAATCCTTGATGTCTGACTTCTCTGTGGGAGTGGGAGTTGATATATAGGATGCTACAAAGCTGGGGAAATTGGGTGTCTCTGTGTCACAGATCTTGTTCTACCAGAGCCCACTGTAAACCTTTTTTTTTCCTAGGATTCTGAATCCTCTGTGGGAGTCGAGAGAGAAAAATTGGATGCTGCAAGGAAGGGGAGGTTAATTGAAACCTGGACAATTCCTCTTTCAGATGAATCAGCTCCTTTTTCAATGCAGACAGCTGAAGGTAAAATGGACAATCCTTGATTCTCCAAATGATAGGCTTGGGACACAAGCATCCCAATTGTTGCACTGAATGAAAGACATCTTGCTAATAATGACTAATTAATCGTATAATTAAGTTAAGGTAGAATTTAGGCTCTAGCAAAAGATTTTGGACAGGTATTTGAAATAAATAAATGAAAGTATTAAAACAAGCCTGTAAAGATTAATAGGCAGAAATCTGAATGCAAACTTTTACAAGCAATATGACAGTTTAAATTTCTATTATATGAGCTGCAATGAACGGGAGATGATGCAATTGAAGATAATTAGTTAGGAGTCCAGGGAAGACTATAGAAAAGTAGTCTCAGGGGTGGGAGGGTAGAGAGGTAAGGGAGGGAAGGAAATAAATAGTTGAGATTGCTAGCAGAAAAAACTGAAGGGCTTTAATTCAATGTGGCATGCCCCTTCCTTATGAATAAAGGCCCAAAAGGTTACAATTCAGAGCCACAAAAATATAGTTTCCAGCCAAGCTCTTTTAGCTAATTTTGGTTTTAAAGCAAGCCCCACAAAAAGCACACAGATACAACAATACAAACTTTAAACTTTCTTCACGATTTTTAGAAAAAAAGCACAGACTTATGCACTAGTCAACTGGAGCACATTCTCGAAGGTCTGAAAACAAATATCGCTGACAACATGAATATGCGGTACCAACCAGAAAATCTGCAGAAAGACACTGGGAACTACTGTGGAATTAGACCTTTTGTTATGCCCATTGGGTGTAGCCTTGGCCTTCAGAAAGCCATGAATAAACAGGAATTACCATTATAATATAATAAACCTCCTATATCAAAACAACCCTAACTGCCAGCACTCAAACGGCAACAAACTTATCTTTGAAAGACAACATTTCACATATGACACCAAGCTCTAGAACACCTCCTTTTAGGAAAAACAGAACAAGCCAGGCTGCTATAGATTCCTACATAGAAATTAAATGCCAGCAAAATACCTCACCTCGGTTACATGTACAGAACACAGACAGACTCTGACCGAATATAGAATAAAGAGACCAAAAAGTATAAATAGAAAATGAATTGGAGCCCACAACAAGCCAGCCTCTATACGCAGAGCAAAAATGGAAAAACAGAAACATTACCATTCTTCATAAAACATTAAATAATAAAATCAAGAAATATAAAACATCATAATAGTAAAATCTTACTCATAACAAGAATAAATATTTCAAACCAGTTAATGAATAGAATATCCAAAACGTCCCAAACACCAATAAAATATTTCAAAACATCCGATGAATAAAATATCCAATAATTTAAAAATGCTCTATTTCTCAAAAAACAATAACATATTTCAAAACAGCAGAAACATCAAATTACACCCAAGAATTAAAATTAGTAAGGATTAAAACATTTTCTGCTCTCCATACCTGGGATCTTTTGATTTCCAGTCACCATAAGGTTGTCATGAATTAGGGTTGATAGGACTGCACACATTTTTATCTTCTCTCTTTCACACACACACACAACACATTCATTCTCTCACACAACCTCTCTCATAATCATGCCTATGCTCTCACACACTCACACTCTATCTCTCACACATACCCAGGCTCTCTCTTCCTCACAGACACATTATTTGTGTATGCACATGCATATGAGCACCTATATGTGACATATAGACTCTCACAGGCACACACCCACACACAAGCACCCAGACTTTCACACAGATACACATGAACCCAGGCTCATACACAGCAACACACACACATAAGCTCTCACACAGACACACATCCGCACAGGCTCTCACACAGACACATACACATGCACATAGGCTCTCACACAGTCACACACAGGTCTTTCACACAGATGCAACAAGCACTCACACACAGTGGCTCTCACACATACACTCACACAAGTTCTCACAGAGACACACACATGCTCACAGTCTGCACAGGCTCTAACTCAGACACACACATACATAAGCTCTCACACAGACACACACACATCTACACAGGCTCTCTCACACAAAAGGCCTGATATTAGAAAGCATTTACATGAGTAAAACTGGGTTTTACTCGAGTAAATGCACTTTACTCAAGTAAGTGGGCTTTTGAAAATTGCTACAATATATGCCATTGAATTGTCCATAGGACCTGCATAAGTGCACTTTACTTGAGTAAATGGCTTTTGAAAATTGCTATGATACTATGTTGCATTTACCCGCTTAACTAATTTGAAAATTTCCCCCAAATACTCTAACACAAACACACACAAGCTCTCACACAGACTCGCAGGCTCACTCATACATGCACGGTCTCCTCTTCTCTTCTGGCTATGATGGGTTGAGCTCCATCATGTCCCTTCTGGCCTCCTCCTGTCTTTGGGCCATGGTGGGATGAGCTCCATAATGGCTCTGCGGGCTACCTCCTGACTTCGGGCTGTGGTGGGATGAGCTCCACCATAGCCCACCAACCTTCCTGGGCTGGAGGTGGGTGAGTGGAAGCTGTGTGCGCCCCAGGGAAAAGTTGTGCGTGGGCACGCATGCACGCAGATTGAAGGGCACACTGCGGCCTCTCCTTATTTTCTGCCACTGGCGGGTTGAGCTCCACCAGCAGCCCCGCGGTCTCTCCTGATGCTGCCACCCACCAAGTGCGCCGCCCCATAGAAATGGACGACATGCATACCTGGTTGTGCTGGGCCTGCAAAAAGGTAAGGGTTTTAACTTTTTTTTTTAAGTTTTCAAAATAAGTACAATAATTGCTTGAAACGGCAATTTAAGAATACCTCTAGAAAAATAAAATAAATTCATAATACAGTAAAGCAAATATAGAAACCCCACCACAGTATCTTAATACAGGCCAAAATAAAGAGGGGAGATCCAAGAAGAAAATTCTGAGGGTGGAGTATTAGTAAAGGAAAAAAAGGGAAAAAGCATATTAGAATGAGAGTGAGATATCAATTTACCATGTCAAGTGAGTTTTTTTTTAACTGGATTTGAATATGGCTAGATTGAAAGGAGAATCACAAACAAGCAGGGCCAGTCATCAAATTAAATGTTTATGAAACTCAACCTGGTCTATTTTTTTTTTAATATTTTACATTTATTTTATAATATGTTTAAAATGGTTTACTAATAACATTGTTTAATTTTTAGTTATTAATTAAAGTGGTTAAATCTAGCAATTATTGCCCTTCACTTTTATTTTAGGAAAAACTCTCGTTAGAAGATATTATTTGGATCATGGGCATTAAGGTTTTTTTTGCTACTGAGTTCCAAGAAAAAGGTTTGAAAACCATTGATCTATGGGGGTTTCTTCTCCATTTTTCTTTATAGGGCAAAGGGAGGACGGATTTGTTAAAGTGGGCTGTGATTGGCATTAATTCTCATGCATCACCTACCACAACTTGATCCATCAAACTCTTTTCCCATAGGCACAGAAGGGGGGAAAAAGCCTTAGTGAATCAGCCCTGCTTGCATGCAGAGCACCCTTAACCCGCCAACTGTTAGGTGACAGCAACGTGACATAAACAAATTCAATCAGTTTACTCAGCTCAATCATCATTTTCTGCCGAGAAAAAAAGTTAACAAAAACAAAAAATTTTGGATTTATTGATTTTTGGTTTGAAATGACGACTTTTCTAAAAACGGAGAGCTACAGCAGGTTTGGAATTCTGTGATGGTAATTGCACATTCTGGTTGCCTGCTTGCTCATTTTCTTAGCTTCCCTTCTGATTTAAATAATTTGCATAACGCTAGTGCTGTTGTGCTTAGATAACGGGCATTAATTATGCAAATTTGTGCTTACTGATTGGTTGAATTCTTCCGTAGCTACCAAAATTCCTCCAAGGCGCACTCAAGTCATTTGGTCTTCCTTAACAGAATGCGAGGTTAATGTTATCATACCCAGGCATAGTAATCAACATAGTAAAAAGCGACTAAAGCCAATCAAATGGCTCAAATTAAGCAAATTCTATTTGCTAATGGAACAGCAGTGATCAGCTCTCTGCAGGTTTAACATGTTTATTTTTGCATCCAGCTGCTAAGCACCTAATCTTCTCAACCTTCAGCATATGAAAATTGGTGAGAGAAGAAAAGTAACTGAGGGGTGGGGGGGAGGGGGTAGAGTAGGGCTTAAGCTGCCCCTCACCCTAAAACCAGTTCTCTAATGACCCCCACAAAGCAGATGCAAGCATGGGGTGTTTACATAACCCCTGCTGTAAGTCCTTGGCACACTTCCAGAAAGGATTAAAGGCAGGGAGTGAGACACATAAAAGCCTGTGTAATTATGTGCAAAAAGCTCCTTAATAATTTATTGAGTGAGAGAGTAAATATCATCGCGGCCGGGTTATTCAAATGTAACTCATTGTCCCACACTGGCAAAAACTGCCAGTGTAACACGTTGAGGCTTCCTCCTGCCAGCCCGCTCCACTCTCTTTTTCCCCTTTAATAAATTATTGACTGCATAGAGAGCAGAATAGGTGGCATGTTTCTGCCTTAAACAGCTCATTAGTTAAAGCTAACGAAGGGGGAGAAAGGTGGGTTCTGCTCCTGCTTTCTGGTTTTGTTTTGGGGTTTTTTTTCACAGTACCCCTGATACTTATCTCTGATTATAGCAGTAAAACTGAACGGATTTACAGTTTTTGTTAAATAATTCAGTGGAAAGTCAGAACAAAACACATTAACCCTCTTCCCTTTTTATTATGGTTTCTGTTTCATCCCGGCTGCCCAATAATTAGATTCTTTGCAGGTTGTGAAGCCTTTTATTGGACCAGCCTAAGGATTCCCCGAAGACGGTGATGTACATGAGCTTCTGAGACCAC
Source organism: Rhinatrema bivittatum (assembly GCF_901001135.1). Lineage (NCBI taxonomy): Eukaryota > Metazoa > Chordata > Amphibia > Gymnophiona > Rhinatrematidae > Rhinatrema > Rhinatrema bivittatum. The sequence goes on from NC_042627.1 coordinate 13,936,013, forward strand.
CTAGGTTCTTTCTTCAAATTAAGACAGTTTTGTTGTCTGATGGAGTGGCCCATGTGGTCTTCAAAGCTAATGTACGGCAACATATTTTGAAAATAATTATATTGGTCTGATGAAAGGATCCAGTTTTCCCCAGGAAAACTCTTACTGCTGCTTACATAGTCTTCTGACATGCTGTCTCTCTCTCACACACACACACACACTAATTCTCACATGCTGTCTCTCTCACACACTCAGGCTCTCATTCTCAAATGCTGTCTCTCACACACACATACACATACAGGCACAGGCTCTCACACTCATATGCTGTTACAAACACAGCTCTCACTCTCATATGCTCTCTCTCGTACATAAATACATACTGCCTCTCTCACATGCTGTTTGACTCACACATGCAGGCTCTCTCACACTCTCACATGCTGTCTCACACAAACACAGAGGATCACTCTCACATGCTGTCTCTCCAAACATACAGGCTCTCACTCCCACTCACAGTCTCTCAACTCACTCTCTCTCTCTCACACACACACATTCTACAGGGCCTCAGCCTCTCTCTCAACTCAGAGCCTCCTCTTTGTGGATTGCCATGGGATGGGCTCCATGGTGGCCCTGATCTTCTCGGGCCGCCATGAGGTGGGATCCACAGCAGCCCTCTGGGCCTCCTCTTTTCGGGCCGCCGCGAAGTGGAATCCATGGCGGCCCAACGTGGCCTCCTCAGGTCGATGTGAGGTGGGATCTATGGCAGTCCTGCTACTGGGCCTCCTCTTCTCGGCCACCGCGAGGTGGTATCCACGGCTTCCTTGCCTACAACATTGCTCCTCTTCTGCATACGGTCGGTGCCTGCGCGGTTGCGGCCACATTTTTCTTCCGGGACTGTGCAGGCAGGAAGGAGGAGGACCACCTGGAGGTGATTTTTTTTCTTTGGGCTATGGTGTGATGAGCTGATGAGCTCCACCATGGCTCCGACAATCTTTCTGCTGTGAGTGGCCGGCACACAGCATAGAGTAGCATGCGTCCCTGCTCAGCCGCCGGTGGGATGAGCCACTGGGGGCCACATGGGCCTCCCTGTCAGCCATCAGCGCCCCCCCTCTAGCCCTGAACATGGGGGCATTGTCCCTCCTGCCTGCCCCTCAGTACACCACTGAGTTGGATTCAGACAACCACCAATGAGGGCACAAACGTTTTTGCTGGAAAATAAGCATGGGGGTAAATTGCGCGGAGCAGCAATTACTACCCTTGACAGAAGGCAAGGTATTACTACCCTTAGCCAATAAGCCTTGGTGTTTTGACACAACTACATCATCACTCTCTGCTTTGACGGTGGTGGGGGTGGGGTGGGTGGAAGAGGAATTGGATTCAGATGACAACCAATATTGCCCCTGTCTTTTACAGTCTAAGGTACTGATATGCAGACATAAATGAAAAATCACAGGCCTGCTTCTAAGACCAAGTCCATAAGCAAAACATGTGAGCACTGTCTGAATTTTCAAGAAGGCTCATCACTCAGTAAAAATATTGCTAGCAGTACATTTTTTATGGGTTATCTTAAGGTCTGGGAATAACTGCACAGAGTGGTAGTTGCCACCCTTAAGAGAAACATGAGGGTAATCTGCACGGCGCTGCAGATACTACCATAAGAAGCTTACTGGGCATACTGGATGGATCATTTGGTCTTTTTCTGCCATCATTACTATGTTACTATGTCAATCCTGTCTCAATCAGCAAGCAAGGCTCTATGCAGAAGACAGTTATAATATTTTCAACTTCACTGTGCCTTTGACATCAATATGGGGATCTCCCTTTTTTTTTTTTTTTAAACTCAAAACAAAACCTGGATCTGGACTTTCATCTCTTTATGGCAATTCTTGTAATGTCCTACTTCTATTTCCCCAAACCCTTGCACTCTCCAAATTCTTTTTATTCAGTAACAGCTATCACTCAAGGTTAGCTCTAACAGTTTGAAATAGGTATTTAGCAAGCTTTAAGACAGCTCAACCTTTACATTTCCAAGCAGTCTCAAGAACAAGGAGAAATGTACTGCTGACAGCCCTACTACTCTGGGCTGGTTGGCACAGGCTAAAAGGATTCCCTGCTAGAGCTTCCGTACAGCAAGAGAGCTCATCAAGCATGGCTCCAAAGTTATGAACTTTCACCGCACGGTTTCAGCATTTCCAAGGGTTTCAAAGCACAAAGTAATCTAACTTCATCCTTATTTCTTTTAGAGCTGTCCCTCTCCGGGTTTCTCACCAGTTGTGCTCTACCAGGGCTCGCCTTCCGCAGTGGTTTCTATTACACTGAATCAAAGTCTAACCATCTGCTGCTTTCTAAACATGTTCCCCCAAATTCCTAAGGGAATAGCCACACTTTCCCTGCTGTTTCTAGGCAAGAGACTTGGCTTAGAAATGGCAATGTCCATCTGGTTCTGTCTCATCCTCATCAGTGCTGTATTCCATCGTTTGCTAGGTGCCCTCTGTCTCCTCTCCACTTGTTGTTCCCCTTTGGTTCCTTTTATGGGAACTATCCCATACCCTTGTACATATTACCGTACCCTTGTATCTACTGCACATACCTGATCCCGTTAAAACTGTACAAGTTATACACCCCCCCCCCAAATTCCGATCTCCCCTGTTTTTTGTACTTTCACTATTCAGTTCCATGTAAACAGATATGATGTTTCGACGAATACCGGTCTATAAAAACGTTTAAATAAATAAATAATAACAGCCTATTGGTGAGCTGAGGGGATCCTCCTTCTGACTCAGCCCTTTCCTGCACCACCTTTCTCAAACTAGGTGAGTGGAATCTTGGGATCTGTAGTCCTGTTAGAGTAGCCCATGTAACCCCAGCTTCAAGCTATTGCTGCCTTTTGCACGGAGACCATTACCAACACACCTAAATCATCACAGCGACAGAGAGAACATGTGTGCATATGTGAAAGAGAGAAAGCATGTGTGTGTATGAAGGGGTGGGGGTGTTACACATATTTAAAATGTAATTGTATCCTATGTATGTGGTATTCTAGTAGGTAACTTGCATGCTGGGAGTTGTAGTTATATCTGATTGGGAGAAGCTATGAAGAAGAGGAAGCACGCAGGGCGGAGCAGTGAAGAGGAGGCTTGGGACTACTCTGTTTGTGAATTCCTGAAATTAACCTCTTTTGTATTTTTAGTCACCAGTCTGCAAGTTCTCACAACCAGGGCCAGCGGGAGCTGTAGGCTTTGGCAGCTGCCTAGGGCAACGGAAGAGGGCAGGGTGCCACGGTCGATATGAGGGCACCACTTTTGAAAGTGAACTGGTCGTGGAATAGACTTAGTTTTTGGGTACTTGCCAGGTTCTTGTGGCCTGGATTGCTGACAAACACCTAGTTTCATACACTGAATGCACAGAAAAGACTCAATTTAAATTGTAATTAAAGTCACATCTTTATCAGATGGCCATTTCACACTCCATTAGGAAATTACTCAAAAGAATATGTCAGCAAAAAACATGAAGAAAAACAAATAATTTACAAAACCCACAAAAATAATTAGCAAACTATTTTAAGAAGCTTCCACTTCTAAAATCAAGTCATGATCCTAGCAACATCCACCGCATTCCAGTATTGTTAGAAACCGCTCTCTGTCTTTCCTAAAGGAATCCTTGCGTAACCCTGAAGGACGGAACAGGAACAGGAGAGCTTCACAACTGTCACGGGCCCAAAGTGAAAGACCTCTCTCCCTCACTTTTCCTCCAGTGGCAGTCACACATAAAAGAACAGAATACAATAGGTAGGGGAGAGAAGTAAGTGAGATAATATGTGGTTGTAGACAAAATAAATAAATAAAATCCTGAAATACAGTAAGTGTTAGTTCACGGCAATAAATATCTTGACTCAAATTATTTTTAAATAGCACAAACTGAAGAAAAATGATTTTGGAAACAAGTAAAATTTCTTTAACTACTTTCCAGGAACACCTATAACATATTCAACAGGTAACATATACAACAGGTAAATACAACATATACAACATATACAACAGGTAAATACAAGGTTTAGTTAAATTATGTTCTTATTGTTTGATGTAATTGATGTAAATTATGTTCTTATTGTTTGATGTAATTTCCAACTGTTGGTTCACTGTAAACCGAACCGATATGTACTTGTACATGATCTTCGGTATAGAAAAGTATTTAAATAAATAAATAAATAACTATATTTTCTGCAACTGCTCAATTATCACTACCGTATTATCTACTTTATTTTCCAGTTTTATCTTGCAGGATACACCAACAACTACAAAAAAATCAGATAAGTTTCAATTCAACTGATCAACACATACTTGTAGTGCAGATTTCTTAAATTAGGCATATGATTCTTTTCTCAAAATATTTTCATTTTTTGTGTCCTGCAGGTTTCAGTTCTTACTCAGACAATCACCAGGTAGACAAAGTTATCATCGATACTCAAGATGTGAGAACTCCAAATTTCTGCCAGTCCTTCCTTGTGCTCACTCTTTGCACCAATTTCTGTGTATCCCTGAATATTTCTGTGTGCATTTTCTGCCTGTGCTTCTGGCCAGAAATGTATTGCCTTTATAACGGTGGGCAAGAAATAGCTTACTATTCTGCAGTCCTTGCTGGTGCTGCTGGAATGCAGAAGCATGCTTTCTTCTTGAAATCTTTGATCATCTGGTCCAGCTATACACCACTTACTATCCCTGAGCCTCTCTTCAAAGGTTCTCTTTTTTCTAGAAGAGCTGTTCCATTTGGTTAAAGTACAACCCACAAACCAGTGTTGAGGACTTTCCTTAGCCAACTTCTTCTGCTCTCTGACCAAAACAAATCTTTTCTTTCTCACTAGCTGCAGCTGCACAGGAATACTTCCGATCTTCTCCAAATCTGGCTCCAAATTGTTTCTTTCCACATGCAGAAATAACAAATCAGAGCATTGCTCAGTTCAACTGTTTGTTTACTTTTCTTTCCTGTTCAAGTACTCTTTATTTACCTTTCTTTCCCATAGAAGTCTCTACAGGTCAGCAAGCAATTTAAAAAAACAAAACCACAAGATTTCTCTGCTTCTCTCTCTCCCAAGACACTCTTCAAGGGCTCTGGGAAATAAGTTATTATATATTTTTAACTCTGTTAACTTGATTAGAACATTGTTTGCCAGGGCTGGCTCAGAGGAAGTGCTAAGTTTGAATCCCAGGTCTTCCATTCTTTGGTTTGACAGGGTGGAAGATACTGTAGAGGTAGCACTCAGCTAGTGTAAATATCGCAGACTACTCCCACAATATTTTCTTGCATTCTCTGTGCAAATAATAGTGATGTGAATCGGGCTTCGGACGATTGAAAATAGTGTCGATATTTTCAAAATCGTCAGAAATCGGGGGCTCCCCCAAAACGATAGGAAAACCCCACGATATTGATTGTGGGGGTTCCCTTATCGTTTTGGAGGAGGGCGGGAAAAATGTCACACAAAAATAACCCCTAAACCCACCCCGACCCTTTAAAACTAACCCCTTAGCTTCCCCCACCCTCCCGACGCCCCCCAAAACTTTTTACAGGTACCTGGTGGTCCAGTGGGGGTCCCGGGAGTGATCTCCCACTCCGGGCCGTCCTCCCGCTCCCGGGCCGCTGGCTGCCACTAATCAAAATGGCGCAGATGGCCCTTTGCCCTTACCATGTGACAGGGTATCCGTGCCATTGGCCGGACCCTGTCACATGGTAGGAGCACTGGATGGCCGGCGCCTAGTGTGCCCTTTTAGCATAGCACCTCATTAACATATTGCATCATGCACCAAGGAGAGGTGGATGGGCACGCGTAAGGAAAACGGGTGCACAATAAGAGCACCTTTTTTCTATGTACTTTTATTTCATTGGCCCTCAGATTGTGAGCCCTCTGGGACAGAGAAATACCTGCAGTAGCAGAATGTAATCCACTCTGAAGTGCCAAAAAGCAGAATATAAATAACCCCTAGTATTACTGCTTAACCAGCCATTCTCCATTTTATATTTATGCTTCTGATTTTTCCTGCTATCTCATACTTGTCCTTGTTGTATTTCATGTTATTTCTTTTTCCTTAAAATGTCAAGAATTATTTTGAATTCAATCCTACTTTCCATGGTGCTGGCAGCTCCTCTCAACTTGGTATCATAGGCAGTTTTGTTCGATGCATTTTCTAGTCCATCACTTAAATATATATATTTTTAAAGAAAATGTAAATCTAGTAGTATATCAGCAACAGTGGTGAACCTGCCAGGCTCAACTAAAACAAAAATTATGGACATCAATGTCTAATACTCAGCCAAGGTTGCAAACCTGCTTGGGGGTGATTCGGCAGGAACCCATTGTAACAGGTTCTTTGATGGTTTGTTATCCATACTGGAGTAATTAACTGATGAGGATAAATCACAATCTACAGTTTAACTCTAAAGAAGTTACTGACATCAGTCTCGAAAGCACCATTGGTGACCATCTTGGGCAAAAAGCCAGAAAAACCAAAATGTAAATGATCTAAAAAACGTGATGTCAAAGACACACGAATTGGGGCTGATGTAATAGCTCACTGGCAGTGTTTCTTGAGCCTGGCTTCTGATTTTCGGGTCATCCGAGGCTGTGGAGACAACTATGAATCCTAAGACGCTGAACCGATTGGATTCCCCTTGGACCAGAGGGCAAAACCTGTCCAGTACATTTAAGTATTCCTTGCAAGAGACTACTACCCCTAACAGAGGGGCATGGGGATTGCTACCCTTAATCAATTAGCTTATATGATTTTGATACAACTGCAGCATCGATCTCCACTTCGGCAGGGGGGGGAATTAGATTCAGATGACAGCCAACACTGGGCCCTGACTTTTGTGGTCTGGGGTACTAATATGCAAACATTAGGGAAAAAGCACACGACGGCTTCTGCAGCCAAGTCCAAAAGCAAAGCACATTCAAGAAGCATTGTCTGGATTATCAGGAAGGCTGCTCACCCCGTAAAAATACTGCTAGCAGTAATTTTATTATAAGTTTGACAATTGCTTGGTTTTTATTGTTAATATTACTACCCTTAACATAAGACTTGGGGGTAACCTATGTGGTGTGGCAGTTACCACCAGAAGTGGCAGACTGGATGGACTATTTGGTCTTTTTCTGCTGTCATTACTATGTTACTATGGAAATACCTAATGAGAAAATTTCTACTCATGGATAGAGCTTAATTCTTACCAAGCCCAGAATAATAAATACAGAATATTGGAACAGTTTTAATCTACAATTATGAGTAATGGAAGCGAATTCTAACGAGGAAAAGTCAACACAAGTTACAGGCACGTTATTGACCTTTGTTTTTGATTCTGATAAAGAGGGGGGTTCTGCAGCTACAGCGGCAGGAGAGAAATAATTTGTCTCTGGGACGGAGAATATTAATGCTTCCAGACATCACTAAATCAAGTCAGACACGAAGAAGGTTTTTGTGTTGTAAAAATAATGTGTTTGCAATTAAATGCAGAATTTTCAGTGCTATACCCTTGTAAATGTCGAATTAGATTTGAGGGAAAGGTATATTTGTTCTTTGATCCAGATCAGCTCTATTTACTTATAAATCTAAATCTTAGAGCAGGGAAATGTTTCAGAATGAGGAGCTGCGCTGGAAAATTCCATTTCCTCTGACATAATAGAGCATAGTGCTTCAATTATGTGAAACAATTTCTAGCCATAAGAATATAACTTATGATTGGGATGTTGAATTTGATTAGGGGAGATGATAGATCTTGACAGTCCTTTGACCATTGTACAACAGTTTTGAATACCAAAATGAAACTTAAGAGATAAATGTTAACTATTTAAATTTCTATCAACAGACATTCAATACTGTATTATCTGATATATCCACCTTCTCTCTCTCATAGTACAGGTAAGTTATGCATTTTTCACTGAATTATGGAGTAAGTTTTGAAGAACTGTTGCCTCCAATGCTATTTTTCCATTATGGAATTGCCTTCTGGGAATGTGTTTATCCAATAAGTATTTCATGAATATCTGAATATGATGTTTATGTAATTACTTTTCCTATGACTTCAATCCAAGATGTTATGTGGATTTTCTTCTGGTCTATTATTTCTTTATTGCTATTGAGATCTGGAAGAGTTATACGAGCGGTTTATGGATTATTGTTTGTGTAATGTAAATGAAACCGGCTGTGGAGGTGAGTATTACGGTGAAATATAAACACGAGTGAGATAGTGTGAGGGAGTTCATAAGAAACTTCCCTCAAACCACCTTAAAGGACTGACCACAGGTATCTGGCCCGGTCCTCCTTAAGGATCAATACCCGCAAGGGATTCGGGTCCAGGGGAGTGCCCTTTAGTTAGGGGTTAAGTTGGCAGGGCCTGGGAGAGCTGGGGGGGGGGGGGGCAGGAAGCAGAGAGAGAGAGAGAGAGAGAGACCTGTTACAAGGACCTTCCAAAACTAAAGGTTTGTGCCATACCTGAAGTAAGGTGAGTGATATTGTTTGTGATACCTGAAGTGAAGGCATGCTACCAGATTGCTTGACGTTAATTCCACTGTAAATAAAGTTCACTTAAGCCACAGCCAGAGCATATCTGTTGTTTTCTCTGGCTGTTACCAGCCACTCACCGCTTGAGTTGCCACATATGGTGTCAAGCGTGGGATCTTTTTTTTTTTTTTTTCTTTCTAAATCTGGTAAAGAGAAAAGCCCCAAGCCTCCAAAAGGAAGAAAAGTTTGTTTGGTGTATATAGCCTGCCAGAAGTTTGAAGGCAAGCAGTGCTGTAATATGCACCACAGCACAGGAGTTTAAAGTACAGAGTCTTGCAAGAAGGAAAAAAAAATTCTACATGAGTTTCCTTTCCCGGGCCTCAGTTCCAACCCCAGCTTTGCGCACAGGTCAAGGGGATTATCCCCGCCTGGTTAGTCAGGGGTCAAGGAGTGAGTAAGGGCAGGACAGGCCAGCAGGCTTTTTTTTTTGTTTGTTTTGTAAGTAGGCCGGCACCAGAACAATGGAATGGAGCAGTTGATCCAACTGCTTAGTACTGGCCAGCAGCAAATATAGACTGTCCTGCAAGCACACATTAGCCAACAGCAGCTGATGCAGCAGCACACAGAATTACTTCAGCTAGGGGAGGCTGTGCAGGCTACTCTGAACAAGATACTGCAAGCAACCTCAATACCTGGCATCTTATTTAAAAAGAAGTTTGCCGAAGACCCAGAGATCTTCCTGAAAAACATCGAGAGGACTGCCCTGCTGTCAGCTTGGCCCAAAATGAGTTAGACAACTTACCTGGTGAACTTGCTCACAGGGAGAAGTCAGGCAGCTTTCCAAGCAGCCAACCCAGATGGGAGGGCTACATGTGCAGAGGTCAAGGCCACCATCCAAAGGATGCTGGCTGGAAATGGTAGCAGCCGGAAGCAAAGAATGGACTAGAAGTAGCACAGCAGGAGCTTCTGGAGCAGTTCCTGGATGGGCTTGGCCACCCCATGCGGAGCTGGGTCTACTGTCACACAGGCCTCATGTTGGAAGAGCCCTACAAGTGGTGAAAGCCTTCCATCAGGCGCAATTAATGCCCCACTGCCAGTGGCGGGATTCCCGATGAAGTCCGGCCCGGGGATTCGCCGCCCAGGCCGGCCCAGGAGATACCAAGTGGTTTGCCAAGTGTGGCTCTGTCACGGCCGCGCTCGGCAGACCACGTGACTAGCACGACCGGCCCACCGGGGGACGCCCAATCCCCCGATGGGCCAATCCGCCCCTGCCCACTGCCTAAGGAGGCTAGAAAGGCAGCCCGTGCAAACCCCCTGGCAAAGCGCAGAGAATGAAGCTCCCCAGCACTGTTCTTCAGAGATGAATAGACCTTCTCCCATGTCAAGGGCTCAGGTTATAGTTCCCTCCACATGCCTTAATTGTGGTCAGAGAGGTCACTTGGCAAGGGACTATCATTATGATGGGACTGGAATTATGAATGTTGGCCTAGAGACCCAGCTGATGGTAGAAGGTGGAGTACAAACGGGAAAAAGTAAAACTTCTAAACAGGGGCATCCCTCAAGTCAAAAGAAAAAGGGAATCATAGAGAGGCTGGAACAATCCCGTGCCAGGGGTGGGAATGCCTTTGTTTTCTGTGCCTTCTGTGCAGAGAATGGACATGTTAAAAAGCATTGCCCATATTGTTGGGCTGAAGATGCCAAACCCTTGGAGGGAATGGACAGTGTGGAAGGGCAACCTGCCACACCAACCCGCTTGTTCTGTTTGGCAGAGGGCCATATGGAGGAGGGATGTTTCTGGTGTAAAGACAGGAGGGGACAGCACATTAGCAGAGCAACATAAAAGGAGACCAGAGGCAGGGCTAGAGCCCCATATTGAAAATGACGACTTGGAGCATGAATGGTGCCATAATTGGTCAAAGCTCCAAAGCTGCAACTTTGTGGAAACTCCGCATTCAAAACTCAAAATTCAAGTTGAATTGGATGGTGTACCCACCCAAGCACTGGTCAATTCAGGGTGTGGCAAGACTTCTTTGCAAGGACTTGCTTCAGGAGGAGCTTATCAACTGCAAGAAGAAAGAGACACTTGTGTATATATGTGGTGACAAACAGAGATGTCCAACCAATCAAGTCCTGTTAACCACTTCAGCAGGACAGGCCATGATGGAAGCAGGTGTCTTTTCCGAACTCCCATATCCAATAATCCTGGGATGAGATTGTCCCCAGTTTTCATCCCTGTGGGGTCAGCTCACTCAGATAAACCAGGGTCATCCACCCAGAAGGGGTGGGGTGCCCTTCAGACTGACCCAAGAGTTGGCCCAAACACGGCTGGATGCTTGACCGGACAAGGCTGAGCTTAGTAGGAGGGTATGTGAGGGCGTTCATAAGAAACTCCCTCAAAGCACCTTAAAGGACGAGCCACAGGTATCTGGTCTGGTCCTCCTTAAGGATCAATACCGCAAGGGATTCTGGTCCAGGGGAGTGCCCTTTAGTTAGGGGTTAAGTTGGCAGGGCCTAAGAGAGCTGGGGGACCCAGGAAGCAGAGAGAGAGAGAGAGCTGTCACAAGGACCTCCCAAAATTAAAGGTTTGTGCCAAACCTAAAGTAAGGTAAGCAATATTATTTGTGATACCTGAAGTGAAGGCATGCTGCCAGATTGTTTGAAGTTAATTCCACTGCAAATAAAGTTCACTTAAGCCACAGCCAGAGCATATCTGTTGTTTTTTCTGGCTGTTACCAGCCACTCACCACTCACGTTGCCACAGACAGATTCAGATGGCACTGGGAGGAACAGGGTAGTGAGTTCAGGTGGAGCTAGTGTTGATCCACATATGGGAATTTATATGCTCATCTACCCATAGTAGCAGAGAACCAGACAGAAGGACCACTGGGCAGATGAATGGGCCAATTTGTCCATATCTGCTCTCAATGCGTTCACTTTGTACTCCTCCTTGTTAACTACGTTCTATGGGAAAGCTGATCTTATGTGTGGTCTTCTTCTCCATCTTTAACTCCTGACTTCTGTAGCCAATTAGGGCTGGTCCCTTGCTGGACTAAATATCTCCAGCAGAATTCTTGAAAATCTCCGGCAGAGCTATGAAGGTCCCTGGAGAGTATGAGGGGGGTTAGAAGGTTTTACTCAGATAAAGGAGATGCCAGTAGAAGAAATAAAACGGTAGGAGAGAAAGGAGACCCATAAGAAAGAGAAGAGACTGAGAGAAAGAAACAAGAAAAAGGGAAGTGGGAACGATGACAGGTTAAATAATTAAGCATGAGGCCAGAAGAAAGATGCAAGATGAGAGGAGCACATTTGGTGCAGCAGTTGAAGATGCGCCATGGAGGTACGCAATTAGGAGCATTAAGTCAGTGGCAAATGCACAGGACCACTCCTGACTGCTGGATCCTTGAAGCAGACGGCATTATAAGATACTAGAGATGCTAAACAGAACGTAAAATAGGGACGAGGCCAGAGAGAGGAAAAGAGAACAGGTCAAAGGGGACAGTGTTGTGTGTGATGGAGCACAGAAAACTAGAACTGACTCAGGTTCATACCGAGGATTTGTGTTAGAAGAGGACTAAGAAGGAGATTGAAACAAGGAGCATCTCTTCACCATCCTCCTCCCTTTTTTCCCCATCTGCCAATTAAGACCAGGTTCACAGGGAAGTGAATTTTTTTTGCTTAAGATTGTATGCAATGTCGGAGACAGGATGCTGGGCTTGATGGACCTTGGCTGCCCCAGCATGGCATGTTCTTATGTTCTTATGGTGATATGGAAGAGATAAGATTCAAACAAAGGAAACTGACGAATGCTGGGTTTCACACTGTACTCCAGCAGCCGTCATATGCTACTAAACTGAGTGCAGTAGTGATTATATACGCGTTTGGGAATCTGTGTGAGAATGGGATTGAGTACATAAAATGGTGGGTGTTAGTACATGAATGAAGATGAGTGAGAGTAAACTGTGACTTCGTATGAATGTGAGTATATGTGTGGGTTGTACGTGAATGAATTAGTGACTGGACTTGGCAGATGTGGTTGTCCTCTCTTGGCAGAGCAGGGCCAGTTACCACTACCAACGCTACTGCTTTCCACTTGCAGCAGCTTTATTTGACATTGCTTCTCAGTCTTTTGTAGTGTCAAACCCGGGATTTTGAGCGGAGGATGGTCCCTTCTTGGCCTTTCACCGAAAACAAATGCTGTTAAATATGCCCTGCCACCCAATCCCAATAGGAACATAATGATGATGTAACAACCAGTGCTAAAGCAGGAGGGGTTAAACCTGCTCCAAAAAAGCCTTTAATAGCCTTGTTTGAGTGATGGGCTCTTGCGTGACAGACCCATCTTTGTGATGGTTTAACACCATGGAAGTCACACTGAAGAAGCCTTGTGTCTGGTGAGCATGCATCCCTGGATGACCATGCCTAAATTTACAAGCAGAGTATGCAGAAATTGCTCTGCTTTCCATTATCCTCTTAGACCTTGGGGACCAATGTTTACCCTCTGCCTGTTTATGAGATCTCTAAGAACATCTCAGACGCCTCTGTCAGATTCCACCAACTGACGACAAAATGCCTCCTTCAGCACAGACCCTGCAACTCGACATGTGTAGAACAGCGGCTTCTGAAATGTGGGCGAAAGAAGAGCTTACAAAAGTGGGTCAGCCCTTCTCAGGGGAAATTACCAGAGCTGAAACGCTTGGATTGCACAAAATTATTCATTTGGTTTCTGCTGCTTTTTGTCTTTCTTTGACAGTCTGCTGGGTGTGATGAAGGAACCACTGAAATCTCCCATGGGATGTCCAGATCAGTGTTGGGCAGCTGCCTCCCAGCTGCCATCTATTCCCTCAATCACTATGAAGGGTATTTATGTTAAGAACAGCTTAGGATGAAACCCTGTGAGCAGCAAACTGAGAAGGATATAGATGGAAAAGCAATGTCAGCTCTCATTTCATTGATATAACCTTATAGGCACTGTCAGATCAGCTTATAGTACAAGACACATCACCCAGCAGTTTAGGTTGTACCCGAGTCAATGGAGAAATGATGTCTGAGAGTTTCTGAAGAGATGCCTGGACCATGGGAGGTAGTTTCATAAGGTATGCCAATGCCCGTGGGCTATCATTGGCAGTGAGTACCAGATGTTTTGTGTGAGTTGACTGGTTGGTTATCGCTTACATGTGACTTGTGTGTTGGCTCTATATTGCTGCAAAGCAGATGGGCACTGCATTACTTGCTTGCATAACAACAAGCCATACTGGGTCAGACCAAGGGTTCATCAAGCCCAGCATCCTGTTTCCAACAGTGGCCAATCCAGGCCACAAGAACCTGGCAAGTACCCAAAAACTAAGTCTATTCCATGTTACCGTTGTTAGTAATAGCAGTGGTTATTATTTAAGTCAACTTAATTAATAACAGGTAATGGACTTCTCCTCCAAGAACTTATCCAATCCTTTTTTAAACACAGCTACACTAACTGCACTAACCACATCTTCTGGCAACAAATTCCATGTTGAGTGCCAGTCTGTATATATAGGCATAGCCTCCAATTTCCTGCAGCAGTTCAGGATAAATTCTTTGGACAGAGTAGGAAGATTCTGAAGCAATATTTCTGAAATTCTGCAACAATTATGCAGCATATTTGCATAAATTTGTAATATTTGCATATCAAATAATGGAACTTTGTATTTTACTACATAAAAATATTCATTTTCAGATATTTATTGTGTTTCCAGTTAGTTTCTTTCTTTTCTGGGTGGAAATTGCATCTGAATGATCAATGCTGAGAAGGGAGGAGTGGGGATACAGAACAGGGGTAGGGGAAGGGGTATGGAGAATGAGGAAGGAGATGGTGGAGGAGAAATGGAAAAGGGATCTCAAGGGAGTTGGGCAAAGGGATATGGGATTAGAGATGGGGAGGAAATGGGGTGTTAGAGTTGAGAAAAGGCAAGATTTTGAGGCTGCAAGAAACATCAATGTTGCCAGTCTTGTGATGGACTGATACAGTCCACAATGAATGCTTAGTCAGTGCTATGGGCTTTTATCTCAGTGTTTCTCAAATCTAATCAGTCCAGCTTTCAGGGTAATCAAAATGTGCAAATCAACTGTATGCAAAAAAGCCGTGTGAATGTTAATTTTGGATCCTCTGAAAACCTGGTTATCTAAAACCTCCAGATCATTGAAGACAGACTAAAACAATTCTTTTTTTCTTTAACTGATTGACAGCTTCGTGTGACCTCATCGGAGACAGGCCAGCGCTCTCTGTGCGTGACCTCAGAGACTGACACCTCTCTGCACGTGCGGCCTCAGGCTGACCGCTGTGTGCAAACTCCATTCATCCTAGGAACTAAAAAGAATAAAAGTGTGAGCACAGCTGTTGCACGGGCTTGCCTGAAAGAGATGAGGAAATAGGCCCTTTTAAGTCACTAACTGCATTAGATTTCCCACTTTGTCACCGGTTGATCAAATGATGCATAGGACCTAGAAACCTGCTCTCCACTAATGGCTTGCATAGTTAAACCAGCCTTGGACTACTTCATTAAGCTTACATGGTTGAAAGAGTAAATTGATTGCCAATAGTCGCTTCTCTCCAGACCCCTCCCTGTCTCTTGCCCAGGAATCTCTCTCTAGCACATCTCAGGGCTGTAATTCAGATAGTAGCCCATAGCAGAAAAAGAAAAGCCATTGATTAAAGATCAGCAAAATCAATTTTTATCACTCTGCAACTTTCCTGGGACTTTATTTTTTTTTACCAAATTAGAAAACAGAGGCCCCGTTTACTCATTTCTTTTTACAGGATTTAGTTGAGAGTTAAAACAGACACAAATGCTTACGGTCCACATTTTCCATTTAGATATTTTTCTGAATTTATTTTGCATCTGAGGAAATGCCCCCCACTCCCACCCCTCCTAAGCCCTCCTGTCACATCAATCCACGAGGCCTGGGCAGCTGAGGTACTTCATACTGCCATCACACACACACACAAGTTATGAATGTAGAAAGAGGAACTTCATACTGCCATAACACATACACACACAAGGTATGAATGTAGAAAGAGGGACTTCATACTGCCATCACTCACACACACACACACACACACGGTATGAATGTAGAAAGAGGTACTTCATACTGCCATCACACACACACACACACACACAAGGTATGAATGTAGAAAGAGGTACTTCATACTGCCATAACACACACACACAAGGTATGAATGTAGAAAGACGTACTTCATAATGCCATTACACACACACAAGGTATGAATGTAGAAAGAGGTACTTCATAATGCCATCACACACACACAAGGTATGAATGTAGAAAGAGGTACTTCATACTGCCATCACACACACACACATCTTGTATCCAGTATACCTTGTCTACTCACTACTTCTAGTCTCTCTCTACAGCTCAGCGACCCAGAGATTATATTCCAGTATTAGAAGGACTTCAGCCTTGTGGAACACAGCGACTCACTACTGCCACCCCTGGTGGTCCAGCTTCCAGTCTAATAAAGAACTATTGTGTTTATTTCATATTCTAGCCTAGCCGGTGGTTCCTCTCAGGATCTCCTCCTGGGGGCGCTGTCATCTGCCTTCAGCCCAGAGATTCACCATTTCTTCCAAGTGGTCATTCCTTTCACTATTGTCACCCTGTGGGAGCCAACCACTACAGACCACTACTCCGCTCACGGAGGTATTATTTAGACAGCTATTACTCTTACTTGAGACTTGCCAGCAGCATATATATATATATATATACATATATACACAGATTGCTACTCCATTGCGGAGGCATGATAGATTGCTATCTCAGTAGCAAAGAACAATATACCTATTGTTAGCTCCTCTCCTCAGAAGAGTATCATTATACAAGATTGCCAACTCCTCTTCCTTGGAGAGTTGATCCATAACAGATTGCTACTCCTTAGTAGATTGATATCAGAGTGCTACCTCCTTTCCTTACAGGAGCATCTAACAGCAGTTCGCTAACAGATCTACAGATAGCTAACTCCTCCCCTCTGGAGGAACAGGTCATGTCATATCGCTGCTCCTTCCCCTTTCAGGAGAACAGCTTGCTAACGCCGCCCTCCTGGCGGGATGAGCGACAGCATATTGCTAACACCTCCCCTGTGGAGGAGGAAAGCATAATAGATTGCTAACTCCGTCCCTCAGGAGGAGGAGAGCATAACATTCCCTTCCTAATAATTCCCAACATTCTGTTTACTTTGACTGCCGCAGCACACTGAGCCATCAATTTCAATGTATTATCCACTATGATGCCTAGATCTTTTTCCTGGGTGGTAGCTCCTATTATGGAACCTAACATCGTGTAACTACAGCAAGGGTTATTTTTCCCTATATGCAACACCTTGCACTTGTCCACATTAAATTCCATCTGCCATTTGGATGCCCAATCTTCCAGTCTCACAAGGTCTTCCTGTAATGTATCACAGTCCGCTTGTGATTTAACTACTCTGAATAATTTTGTAACATCTGCAAATTTTATAACCTCACTTGTCGTATTCCTTTCCAGATCATATATATATATATATATATATATATATATATATCTATATATATATATATATATGGAAAAGCACCAGTCCAAGTACAGATCCCTGAGGCACTCCACTGTTTACCTGTTTCCACTGTGGAAACTGACCATTTAATCCTAACTTCCCCCAGTTATCCCTGACCCTTAAAACCCCGCAGATGTGCCTATTTTTCTTTATTTCTTAACTTACATGTCATCCATAGCAGAAGTAAAGGAACACGGCAGAGATTCTGGGCGCATGCCAGATCACATAAAATATGTATGCACACATCTCATGGTTCACATCCCAAAATGCCCACTCCCCGCTCCTTTTTGAAAACTTTCGAGATCTGGGCACTGCAGCATTTTTTCATGTATCCTGGTGGCTTTTTAAATCTGCTCGGCGCAGAAGAGCATGACGTATTTGCGCATCGGGCTTTTAAAATTCACCTTTACGTGGTAACAATGGATAGTGTTTGGTTATTGAGAAAACTGTTTCCTTCCTAGCTATTACAATAGATATACATGAAAAGTTTCAAAAGCAGGAAGAATGGATGTCTTCTTTTGAGAATAGTCTGAATGTACTGGAGTCCTCTATGGGGCAAGTTAAAGAAACACAAGTGAATATTCTACATCTCGAAGGATTAAGAACTTAGAAAATTCTGCCGGGTCCTTAAACTTGTCTGTGCTTAATTTTGTATTGTTATCATCTCTTGAGCTTTTTAGAATATATATGAAGGAGGTATTACAGATTTCTGAGTATGCCTTGCCCCAATAGGTAAAATTAACTATCTTCCTAAGAAAGCTTCACAGCAAGGCTCACAGAAACCTCTATCAACTTATCTGTTTGTTTTTTTTGGAGAATTCAGAACAGCAAATTTCATCTAGAGCAACTTTACATGTATCATGTTTTTGCAAGATCAACATATTTCCTCTTTTTGGGCCAGAAATTATGGATATTCCCAGATCTTGCTAAGATCACTCAAGAACGTAGGAACAAGTTTTTGGTAATGCAACCGGAGGTTTTGTCCTTGGGGGCTGCCTGTATGATTCATCATCCTTGCAAACGTATGGTGGTTTTGAATGCTGTTAAATATCGTTTTTATGAACCCCTGCAAATGAGAGAGTTTATAGATTCCAGTCATAGTAGCACATCATAGACTGCCTCCATAACAATGCATCATCGAGATATTAGGGCTATTGGGTCTACCTGGAAGCACCTGTCTTTCTTTCTTATTCTGGTCCTCTTCTCTCCTAGGTAATGGTCTAACTTGGTTTATATAACAATTTATATTGTTCTTTATAAGTTGTTGTCTTTCTTTCTTTGTATTTTACTTGTTTGCATAACCAGTGTTTTTTTTTTCCAAATATGGTATGTATTTGAATTTATTAAAATTCAATAAAAAATAAATAAAACATAAAAATATCCTGGGACACAGTTCAAAGTTTCATGACCTGGATGTGTCTCTCACACACAATTTACATGTTGATAACAGCTGGATTTCATTGGCTGATTTAATTTTTTCTGGAGTTTAATTAATGCTCTTAGATGCAGGACATAACCTGCCAACCCTGAGACTTTGAAGTGGGTGTGAACTGTTTTGTGATAACAAAACTTAAATGTGCATTTATGTAGATTCTGAGAGTAGATTACTTCAATTTTACATAGAGAAGTCCACTGGACAACCATGCCACCCTCCCCCCAACACACACAAATGAATTGCTTGCTCACTACTCTAGGGAACAAGTGACCCAGATTCACCCACCACAAATCTAGTAATCTTACTCTAAATCTGCTACATTGGTCACCTGTAAGTTTTGTTCACACATACAAGGCTCTTGTTGAAAACCAAAAAGGCCTGTGGGCAGGCTGTGCTGGAACTCATGGTGGGCTTATATGTGTCTAGGACAGGGGTGGGCAATTCCAGTCCTCGAGGGCCACAAACCTGTCGAGGTTTTAGGATATCCTAATGAATATGCATGACATAGATTTGCATACAACTGAGGCAGAGTGCATGCAAATCTCTCTCATGCATATTCATTAGGGATATCCTGAAAACCAGACTGGTTTGTGGCCCTCGAGGACCGGAACTGCCCACCCCTGGTCTAGGAGGAGGGGTGGCAGGGGGCGTTTGCATAGGGCAGCAAAACAGGCCCTATTTCAAGGTGTGGGGAAAAGTGAACGTGAGCCGGGTGTTATAGAATGCTTTAACCTGGCATCAACGATTCATTTGTGTGTACAAGCAAGCAGTAGGAGAGTAAATTAATGCTAACTGCACTCTTTTCTCTATTAAAGGGAGGAGCTACAGCCCAATCCAGCATCACCCCTGGGGCACTACCACTCTACCTTATTGTACTGCTGCTTTTTAGGCAGCATTACAATAGTTATTCAGAGTAACGATAATAATTTATATAGTTCCTTTCATTTACTTTCTAATTCAGTACTTCCAAAGGGCTTCAAAAGAAGAAAAAAACTTAGAAAGTATCCTATTATGACTATTCACACGAAACAATAATGACAGCTCTACATATATGCGTGTGTGTGTGTGACGTTTTTAGAAATACGTGCACACCTATCTTTTGAAAGAATTCCATGTCCTGGTGCAGAAACAGGATCCAGAGCACCCGGGATATCATTCAATCCAGAGAGAGTGCAGACAGCATGGGATATGAGAAGAAGAGGAGAACAGAAAAAGATTATAGAAATCTACTGGGGAAAAAAAAAACATAAAAAGAAATGTTACAGGCAGATTAGGAAAATGAGGCTGCTGCTGAGCTGAAGAATTGGCAGTGGACACAAAAAGAGCCTTTAATCTGGAGGCCTACAGTCATCGACTCCCACAATCAGTAGATTCAGTAGGAAGATCAAGAATTAAACGAGCCTGGATCCACCGTACCATGCCCTATCACTGCACAGTCAAGCGGAGACCCCAAGCTGTGGCACATCAGCAAGACATTGCAGGTGAGTTCACTGTATATTTACTTATTTACGGACCTGTATTTTCCTCCTGCTCTTTTGGCTTCCAGCTCAGTCAGAACCAGGCCTGGGATCTGGTGACATTAGCATTCATTCACAATGTCTCATGGATTTGCGCCTCCCTCCTCCCCCCCTTATTTTCTATCTCCTTCCAGCTCACCTAGCCCAGTCTTTACATGCTCAATCCTTGGCTGGGGACCATGTGTCAGGGCTCCTTATAGGTTGCTGAGATCATGGGCTTTAAGTCCTGCCATTAGGTATTGCCACTGCACGATGAGAGTGACTCCATCCCCTGTCCCCAAGAGGCTATGATTGCTGCCTATGCGGCATTCCCAGCGTGGGGAGACTTGGGAAGTGGCCTGGGAATCAAACCCAGATGCCTCCCCCCATGGCAACATGCAACACTGCCACTGAGCCATTGGGCTGACCCAACAAACCATTTATTTTTCTGAGTGCAAACATGCAAACATCAAATTACTTAAAATGCAACAATCACAGCTGATGATTATGCGTAATGCATGTGCGAGCTCTCACCATTCTAGCTGAGGGCCTCCGATAAGGACCCCATGTAATGCCGCATTGCTCTGTCCTCCCCCTGAACATTCAAGCCTCTTGAATACAGCCATCCGCCTTATGTGGTTTACCCAGTCCTCATAGCATAATCATTCTTATTATTATTATTATAGTCATTGAAAAATACAGCTGAAAGAGACCAGGGTACGATCTCGCTTACCTGTATCACCCTAGGCAAATATTTGTCTTTGCTCTTAAAAGCTTCCACGTAAGAAAGATTCGGCCCCCATCAGCAAGGAAATTTATTCAAGAGCTTAACAACCCTTATAGTTGGAAGGTTCTTCCTAATATCTAACCTAATCTTCCCTGCTGTAATTTAATCCAATTACTTCTTGTCTCATTCTCGTTGGAGCGGGAGAACAATTGATCGCCGCAGTCATTGTAACCTCCTTTATGTGTCTGAAGATTGCTGTCAAGACACCTCGCCGTCTTCTCTTTTCCAGGCTAAATAAATCCAGCTTATTTAACCTGTCTTCATAGGTCATGTTATCTAGGCCACTAAACATTATTAGTTTGCATGTTTTTATTATTATTATTAGTAAGGCGCTTCTTTGGTGCCTTCCCCCCTCCCCCAATGTGCTGAACATAACCCAATAAGGGATATCTATATCAAAACTAAATGTATTCTGTCAAAACTCTTTTAAGGCCATGCTAGGGATTTTCAAGATGTTTGCAAGCGCGCGCATGTTATAAAATCGGGGGTCGGAGCACAAGGGGGGTGCACACTAGTGCATCTAGGCCGCGCGCCGACGCCCGCGGCCTTCCACGTTCCCTTCCCTCTAAACTAACCTTCCCACCCCCTAGCACTATCCTAACACCCCCCCCCTCCAATTCTTTTAACTTACCTTTTGCGCCTGCCAGCAGCCACCTGGCATACGATCCTCCGACATAGCGGCAAATGGCCCCGCCTCCACCCCACCCCCGGTCCACCCCTTTTGTAAAACCCCGGGACTTAGATGTGTCCCGGGGCTTTACACGTGTCGCCGAGCCTTTATAAAATAGGCCCGACCTGCGTAACCCCATTTATGCGTGTAGGGCTTTTAAAATCCGGCCTATAGTGATGTACTGTACATTTGTATGTGTATATGTGTACAGTATGCATGTACAGACAGACATATGGTTTTAAATGTATATATTCAACTGGTTATGAGTGAATTGGGACAATAGATAACATACCAAATCTCCAGTATATGCAGATTTAGGATTTCAGGGTATCCACGATGCATATTCATGGTGGATACCCTGAAAACCTGACAGGCTGTGAGGTCCCCAGGACAGGTTAGGGAAGCCCCTGTTCTAATCAGGTGGCACTAGCTCTGTGCTCCAACCTTTTTCTCGAAGGTGTAGTAACAGATTTCTTTCTTCACTTAGTGTGTGTAAATCATGTGTTAAGTGCTGCTGTGTGTAAGTCAGAGAGAGAAGCACATGGGAGGTGCACAGTGAGCTAAGCAGCTTTATCTGCACTTCAGATTCATTTCCCTCAATGCAGCCAGACAGCGCCCAGGTAGTGATGACCTTCATTCACTGCCAGCCTGAGCTAGATCTGAATCAGTGGTGGATGGATTCAGGGCTCTGTTCCCTTGAGCTATCCCCTGAGCCAATCGGTTCCAATTAAGCAACCTTCTGAGCTGCCGAAAATTCCTCAGAGTCAAACTGGTTGCAGATATATTCTTAAAAATAATTCACAACAGCAACCCTCTGTAACAGGTACCTACAGTGCTAGTGACCCTGAGGAGGGAACAGGCCTATTTATCCACCCTTCCTGTAACTAACGAATTATACAGTAAATTGTCTTTCACTGCATGGAATATGCTTCTAGGATTACCACAAGAGCCCCATATGCCAAAATTTTGGATTTTTCTCTGCTTATTTTTTAAATTAGTAGAAATGAGCTTGCCTGCATGTTATAAAATCGAGCGTACATGTGTGCACGCCGGGTAGCACATGCATGCCAGCGTGTATGTTTGAAAATTTACCCCTATATGTATATATGCACACATATATATGTATATTGCATATATGCTATGGGATAGATATTCAAACATATCCGGCTAAGTGGCAGCCGCTGAAAATAGGGCTATGTTCAGCAACTGCCACTTAGCCAGAAAAGTATTTATCCAGTTAAGCAGATAACCGGATATCTTGAGGGTAGACAATGGATGGAACAAGGTGGGACAACTTATCCATTTATCATATTTATTTATTTATTTGTGTTTTTTCTTGACCGACCATCATCAGAGATATCATGCCGGTTTACATGTAACAGGGATAAAATCAAAGCAGGAAGAGAGCAGTTACAAAAAACAGGTTAACAGAGAACTGGGAAGTGTAGAGTCAGTTGCACGTGGGAGCAATAGCTTAAGGCTTGAAATCGGAAAATCAAATTTATGTACATAATATGAATCCCAACGTTAAGATGTGATACAGGAGTGCAAATATCCAATATCTCATACAAAGTGTGGACAGGTTAACAGAGCTATAAAATTTCCCAGAAATTGGATGCTGGGTGCAGCACCGGAGGTATGGACAAAGTTGTATTAAGTTAACCAAATAAGCAGGCCTATAGCAGGTCTAACGTTATCATCATCTGGGGATCATTGACCTCAATAGAAATGGTATCCATGAAGTACAAAAAGATTTCAAAATCTAGGAAAGATGATAAGACACACTGCAAAGACTATTGCCTTTTCAGAAGGGAAATGAGAAGCTATGCCATATAGATAATTTCAATTCCTGGCTCAAAAACTGGTGTACAGAAAGTGGTTTTGGATACATTGGAGGCTGGGGTCGAGTATGGAGCAGTAAAAGGCTATAAGGTAAGGATGGCCTACATTTGTCTGTAGCAGGAAGGAGGATGCTAACTGAGAAATTCAGATCATATATTACCAGACATTTAAACTAAAGAATGGGGGTGGCAGGAGATAGTCAATGAAAGTGACATGTCGTCCCCAAGCAAAAAAAGATGTGGGAGGAGAAAATAACAAAATCAATCAGCACAAAAAAAGCAGAATAGGTGTCTATGAAGTGCAACAAATCAAGGGAGAAAAATTGGAAAGCTATGACTACAAATGCTCGTGGTTTGGGCAATAAAATCCCAGACCTGCAGGCCCTAATGGTGGAGGCGGACTTGGACGTTGTTGCTGTCACGGAGACCTGGTTCACAAAGCCTCATGATTGGGATACGGCCATCCAGGGCTATAACTTGTTAAGGAAGGAAAGAGAGGACAGAAAAGGGGGAGGAGTAGCTCTGTATGTCAAAAACAATATCCAAGCAACTGAATTGCAAGGGATTGTGGGGTAAAGAAGAAGTTTTATGGATTGACCTAAAAAGAGAAGATGATGCTTCCATTTTTACTGGTGTGATCTACAAGCCTCCAACCCAAACTGATGAACTGGACAGAGACCTGATTGAGGACATCCAAAACTTGGGAAAGAAGGGAGAAGTGTTGCTCATTGGAGATTTTAATCTGCAGGATGTGAATTGGAGCATCCCTTCTGCAGAATCTACAAAAAGAAGAGAGATAGTGGATTCCTTTCAAGGTGCTCTGCTCAAAAAAATGATAATGGAATCCACAAGGGAGCGTGTGATCCTTGATCTAGTGCTCACTAATGGGGGTAATGTCTCAGATTTTCGGGTAGGGGCTCACCTGAGCACTAGTGATCAGAAGGTATGGTTTGATATAAAAAATAGGATTCAGAGAAGTCACACAAAGACCCAAGTTTTGAATTTCACAAATACAGACTTTTTCAAAATGGGGATGTATCTGGAGGAAGAACTGGAAGAATGGGAGAAAATGGGTGAGGTAGAACAACAGTGGGCCAAAATAAAAGGAGCTATTACAAAGGCAACAAATCGATATGTTAGGAAAGTAAAGAAAAGGAAGAGGAAAAAAAAACTGATCTTGTTCTCTAAGGAGCTGGCTGAAAATATTAAGGCAAAAAGAACAGCATTGAAGAAGTAGAAATGATCTCAAAAAAAGGAACACAAGGAAGAATATCTGTTAAAAATGAGGGAGATAAAGAAAGAAATCAGGAAAGAAAAAGATCAAGTGGAAGAGAGAATTGCCAAAGAGATAAGGAAAGGAGACAAAACATTTTTCAGATATATCAGAGAAAGAAGAGAGGCCTGAAGTGTTATAGTGAAACTGAAAGATGACAAGGAGCCTTGTGTGGAGAGAGTTGAAGAAATGGCAGAAATATGAAACAAATACTTCAGTTCGGTATTCACTAAAGAAGATCCTGGAGGACCATTGCTGGTTGACAAGACTAGATGGAGATGGGGTAGATAAAACTCTGTTTACAGACGAGAATGTATGGGGAAGAGCTAGGAAAAACAAAAGTGGACAAGGCCATGGGGCCGGATGAGGTTCATCCCAGGATACTAAAGGAGCTCAGAGATGTGCTGGCAGGTCCATTGCATGACCTGTTCAAAAGATCCCTGGAAATGGGAGTGGTGCCAAGTGATTAGAGAAGAGCAGTGGTGGTCCCGTTCCACAAGAGTGGTAGCAGAGAGGAAGCTGTTTAGCCTTACCTTGGGTAGTGGGAAAATTAATAGATTCTGCTGAAGGAAAGGATTGTGAACTATCTATAGTCAGGAGGATTGCTGGATTCGAGGCAATATGGATTCAATAGGGGAAGGTCTTGTCAGACAAATCTGATAGATTTTTTTGATTGGGTGACTAAAGAATTGAATTGAGGAAAAGTGCACAATGTCATCTACTTGGATTTTAGCAAAGCTTTTGATATGGTCTTGCATAGGAGGCTTGTGAATAAAATGAGAAGCTTGGGAGTGAGCGCCAAGGTGGTGGGGTGGATTACAAACTGGTTGATGGATAGAAGACAGCATGTGATGGGAAATGGAACATTCTCTGAAGAGAAAATGGTGTTAAACGGAGTGCCACAAGTATCAGTGTTGGGACTGGTTCTGTTTAATATCTTTATGAGCGACATTGTGGAAGGAATAGAAGGTAAAGTATGTCTATTTGCAGATGATTCGAGGATCTGCAAGAGAGTGAACATGCCGGAAGGAGTAGAGAGAATGAGATATGATTTAAGGAAGCTTGAACAGTCGTCGAAGATATGGCAGTTGGGATTCAATGCCAAGAAATGCAGAGTCATGCATCTGGGGTGCGGTAATCCAAAAGAGTTGTATGTGATGGGGGGTGAAGGGCTGTTGTGCACGGAGCAAGAGAGGGACCTTGGAGTGATAGTGTCTAGTGACTGGACGACAGTGAAGCAATGTGACAAGGCGATAGCTAAAGCCAGAAGAATGCTGGGATGTATATAGAGAGAGGAATAACCAGTAAGATAGAGGAGGTGATAATCCCCTTGTACAAGTCCTTGATAAAGCCTCACCTGAAGTACTGTGTTCAGTTCTGGAGACCGTATTTCAAAAGGGACAGAGACAAGATGAAGGAGGTCCAGAGAAGGGCAACGAAAATGGTGGTGGTCTCCATCAAATGACTTATGTGGAGAGGTTGAAGGACCTAAATATGTAGAGGAGGTACAGGGGAGATATGATACAGACCTTCAGATACCTGAAAGGTTTTAATGATGCACAATCAACAACAAACCTTTTCTGTTGTAAAGAAATAGGTCACCAAATTAAACTCCAGGGATGATCACTCAGAACCAACAGGAAATATTTCTTCACGGAGAGGGTAGTGGGTGCCTGGAATGTCCTTCCAGAGGAGGTGGTGAAGACAATAACAGTGAAAGAATTGAAGGTGGCATGGGATACACACTGTGAATCCCTAAAGGCTAGAAGATGGAAATGAAGAAAAGAGTGCATGGGGTAATTTGCTGGTATGGTGGTTACTACCCTTAACCAATAACCTTCATACTGTTGATGCAACTCCATCATTGCTCTCTGCTTCAACTGCAGGGAGAAAAGAGGAAAAGGTGAATTAGATTCAGACAGCAACCAACAAGCACATTAAATGTAACGGTCTGGGAAAACAAATAAGCATGGGGGTAACTTGCTGATGTGGCTGTTATTACCCTTAACCAATAAGCCTGAAACTTTTAATGCAACTCCAACATTTCTCTCTGCTTCAATGGCAAGAAGTGACGGGGAATTGGACTCAAACAGCAACCAACAAGGGCCCTGATTTTGATAGTCTGGGAAACTGATACGTATGGGGGTGACTTCTATGGCGTGGCAGATACTACCATAAGCTTTCTGGGCAGAATGGATGGATGGTTTGGTCCGTCATTTCTATGTTTCTATCTGGTTAACTAGCATTTATCCGGTTATATTCAGCAGCATAGCCTATATGAAAATTCATAACAGCCCTTTCTTCGTTCTGCCTTATTGCCATCCCCAGATCAAAAGCCTCACTCAGCAACCAGTTTTGTAAAGACCTAGAGATCTCTGTCCACTGAATGTGGCAGGAAGAGCAACCCAGGAGCTGTTCTGTTGCTTGATTTGGATTATGGAACTTGAACTGTTCAGGCTGTGCTTCTAATTTAGGTTTAACTAGAGTACGGATGTGCTAACAAAATCCTCATGAAATGTTAATCCAGTGATTTGACTCTAACAAGTTACATATTGTAGAAACTTAGGGCCTGATTTACTAAATCTTTTCTCCCATTCTGTCTCTTGGGGAAAAAAAACATAGTAAATAGGACCCTTAGACTGTAAGCCCTAAGGGAGCAGGGAAAATACCTACTGTAACTGATTGCAACTTGCCTTATGCTACCTATGAAAAGGTGTGAGCTAAATTCAAATTAATAATAATAATAATCATGAAGTAACACTGCCATCATTGATTTGAATCAATGCTGAAGAGCACTGCATGGACACTGCAAACAGCTGGTAAGTGGAGCACTGCAGCAATGCACAGATCACAAATAATAATGGAAAGGAACAGATTTACAACTATTTCTATCATCTCAGTTGATCCTGGATTGAGGAGGTCAAGAGTACAAAAGAAGAGATATTTTCCCGGAAGCACAATACTGTAAATATTGCTGTTAGCAAAGACAAGAACAGTTTTCTCTGTTGATCAAGCAGTTTCTCTGCTCTTTCCATCCAATATGGCCATCCCATCCCAAGTAGAGATCAGAAACATTTTCCTTTCTTCTCTGCATAAGAGGTCAGATTTACTTCCTGCACACCCCTTCAGGCAGGACTGGTGGTGAGGAGAAAGGTCGGTCTTGGAAATTGTGAGAGAAGGGGGAAGGGACCCTCCAAAGATGCAGTACGATCAATGGGCTACTGCTCCTCCTTCCTCTGGGCAACCCTCTCTCTCCTCAGATTTGCCTGCTTAAAGGCACACGGTGCTCTCAGTACAGAAGACGCCCCTAAGCAGGTGCCTACCTCCCAAATGGGAAATCCAGCCCTGCCCACAAATGTTCCTTCCAAAATATATGTTAAAGTGCACCCTCTGTTAATCTCATTATATTATTACAACCCAGAGGAACTCGGCTCAATTTAAAGCCAACCATATGCTTTATATATATTTATTTCAAAACAACATCTCATACAGTTTAACAAAAAGTGCTAAGTGCAATACATAATATCCCCATTAAAAAACATACTCACATACACACCCTACATACCCTCACATACCACCACATACTAAAAATCCCCACTAATACATAAATATTGCTAATACCCCCCACTATATAACCCTAATATTACAATGCATCCTTTATATTAAACATACACTGTTATTGCCGATACCAAGTATCTGTTATTGATTAACATGTATCAATCAACATATATTACAATGTACCAAATATCAGTTATTCATTAACATCTATTACATTGTATTATTTATGAAACACAGCTCTTAAATATCATATCAGATACGAAGTATCTACCATATTAACACCATATTAACACAATAATTAATTCAATTTGTCCCATATGATATCTGATATTATAATGCCCGACGGGACACCCGTTTCACCCCTACCTTGGGGCTTCCTCAGGGATGGAATTCAGTATTATACGTATACCCCCTCTATCATCATCTTCCTCATATGTGTTGATCAATGTCCATATTTTCATAAAATGATATTGAGCTCCAATTCATTAAGAGGATATCAATTGCACACAGCCGACACTTTTCCAGCAGATAACTTCAAATCGACGAAACTGTTTCCCGCTGATTACCAGAGATACTCATAATTGCAAATACAGGGCGTACATTCTCATTACGTCATTGCTGATCTCACGATACAGGTACCCGAACAGTCTCTATATCTTAACAGAACTTAGCACCCGTCATGATGCCTGACAATGGCTACAAATAGCAACATTCTCCTCAATGGCTTAACTGCGCCAGACGCCGCCGCCATATCTTGCACTTCTCAGGCTACAAATAGCAACATTCTCCTCAATGACTTTACTGCGCCAGACGCCAGACGCCGCCGCCATATCCCTTGAGAAGTGTAGGATATGGCGGCGGCGTCTGGCGCAGTAAAGTCATTGAGGAGAATGTTGCTATTTGTAGCCTGAGAAGTGCAAGATATGGCGGCGGCGTCTGGCGCAGTTAAGCCATTGAGGAGAATGTTGCTATTTGTAGCCATTGTCAGGCATCATGACGGGTGCTAAGTTCTGTTAAGATATAGAGACTGTTCGGGTACCTGTATCGTGAGATCAGCAATGACGTAATGAGAATGTACGCCCTGTATTTGCAATTATGAGTATCTCTGGTAATCAGCGGGAAACAGTTTCGTCGATTTGAAGTTATCTGCTGGAAAAGTGTCGGCTGTGTGCAATTGATATCCTCTTAATGAATTGGAGCTCAATATCATTTTATGAAAATATGGACATTGATCAACACATATGAGGAAGATGATGATAGAGGGGGTATACGTATAATACTGAATTCCATCCCTGAGGAAGCCCCAAGGAAGGGGTGAAACGGGTGTCCCGTCGGGCATTATAATATCAGATATCATATGGGACAAATTGAATTAATTATTGTGTTAATATGGTGTTAATATGGTAGATACTTCGTATCTGATATGATATTTAAGAGCTGTGTTTCATAAATAATACAATGTAATAGATGTTAATGAATAACTGATATTTGGTACATTGTAATATATGTTGATTGATACATGTTAATCAATAACAGATACTTGGTATCGGCAATAACAGTGTATGTTTAATATAAAGGATGCATTGTAATATTAGGGTTATATAGTGGGGGGTATTAGCAATATTTATGTATTAGTGGGGATTTTTAGTATGTGGTGGTATGTGAGGGTATGTATGGTGTGTATGTGAGTATGTTTTTTAATGGGGATATTATGTATTGCACTTAGCACTTTTTGTTAAACTGTATGAGATGTTGTTTTGAAATAAATATATATAAAGCATATGGTTGGCTTTAAATTGAGCCGAGTTCCTCTGGGTTGTAATAATATACCTTCCAAAATATATGCATTATGTAGTGTTTGAATATGACTTTATATCCTTAATGAATTAAATGAGTCAGTGATATTATGGTGAGGTTTTATGGTGCATGATTTTATAAACCAGAAATCTTAGAACAGGGCCTCCCAATGTATGCAGATTTATCTCAGGTATATTGATTATGGATATTGTGAAAATCTGATTGGCTGTGGGGTATCCAGGACAGGTTTGGGAAACCTTTGCCATGTAACATGCATAAACAGAGCAACATTATAAACCAGTGACTTTAAATTCAAATTATATTTATAAACCAGGGAATTATTTACCCCATGGTTTTATGGTACAGAATGACTTTTCATCTATGGTGTCCAAGATATAGGTGCATGCAAAGAATGATTTAGGCTTTGCAGATGAATAAAAGCTGGTACATGGCTGCACACATAACCTGAATCAACTCCATGGCACCTTTACACTCGGATATTATAGGATGGATTTCCTGCATATAACAATTGTATATCCACAGTGGCCTTCCAAATCAGGCATATTATCCTGAAGTTTTATTTGTATTCTCAGAGACTTTGTAAGTCTGAATATTTAAGTAGTCATTGCATATAACAATGGCACATTTACAACCTGATCTTATATGAATTTAAAATTGATAGTGAAAAGGAGGTGATATGCTAAGATGTGCTAAGCTTTGCAAAAGTGATTAATGTGCAAAAAATATAGCAAATAGTTCAATTTGCAAAATTTTGCATGTGCTATTTGCTATTTTTTTTTTTATTATTTACCCATTGTGAAGTTCACTACAAAATCTATGCAAACTAGATAAGTTGCATAATAATGCAAATTAGCTCATTACCACATTTGCATAGCCATTATTGCATGAAACATAACTACAGCTCTGAGAGGTAGAGTTATGCTTTTTTTTGCCATAATCACCACCCAAATGCATGAAATGTAATGTGTGATATTTACCTCGACTAATTTGCATATAATTAACATGGGCCATTTTCACATGTTAATTAACATGCGATAATAGTTCATCGGCCTCAAGATGTGCCAACAGAATTTGGAGATTTGTAGGAATCTGACGGGATCCATGTCATGAACACTTGTGCTATGATGGCACTTGGCCAGGCACAAACGAGGTATGGAATAAAACATTATGTGCTGCTGGACTCACTGAAATGGATCTGGCAACCCCATCCAGAGAGACCTGGTCAACATGGCGATGCCTAAGCCACCTGTGCATGCAAACTGGCAGATGAAAGACTAACTTCATCAAATGGGTGAACTGGCAGCAGAAGCATGTGCTCGTTCGTTAATGTCTTTGGGAGCCCCATATGAAGGATGACCTCTTATCACAGCAACAGAAAGCCTTGTCACTTGTGCAAACTTCTGAAAAAAAACATAACCCATCTCATTCGTGAGATGGACAGAAGAGGAACCCGGTTTTATTTGACAGCAAGGCTTGCTTACAGGTTTCACATTTTGGGAACTATGATGGGGAATCCGAAGACTTGCGTGAGCAGAAGTCTCCCCTTTCAGACATGAGGGAAAGAGACCGCTCTCCATGCTGTGAGATGGTTTTGTTTACAGCAGACGGCTCAGAGCTTATGAAAATGCCTGGCTCTGTTTCTTCGTTGCATGGTCTTACCGTAATACTATTAAGGGATTAAATAGATTTCTTTGAGCATAGAAACACAGTCATTAAGTCCATTCAATAATGCCTGCGAGGAGTTGTATCTTAGAAGTCTTTTTCTGTGATGAGGGCGTTTAGAACAAGGGAGAAAGGCGACAATGAGTTGCTCAGTAAAGTCCCATCGGAGGTGAGAGGCACAAAAGGCAAAGCGCTGCGGTAAGAGTGAGCCCTCAGAATTAAGATCACCCCTGGGGCATGGAGTGTTATTAAATTGCAGTTTTATTACCTGGCTTTCACACGTACTATATTACATATGTGAGAATATAATAAGTCCAGTCCAGTAAGTGGCCTTACTAGTGACGTGATCTTTATTGACAACAAAATAAACTATCAAATGTTCAGAACCCAATAAACAATTATGTTACCATCCCTGGGATTGCAGTTATTGATTATGGGGAGGCAATGATGTCTCTTTCCAAAATAATTTTACAAATGTGTGTGTGAATGGAGTGGGGATGGGGGTGGGGGGGAGGTAGTGTCATCACAAATATTCAATCTCTTTTAATCACAGGCTTAAATCTATTGTCATCGTTTTCCAACACGTTACATGCCAATTTTAAGGCGTGCATTAAAGTACTGTTTTGGTAAAACTCAAAAAAGCTAATGAAATGCAGATCACAGTCATGTTAAAATCAACACTGCAGTTTTAGCATGGCTGCGATCTGTGTCTTTCTCTGTAGCCTGCGTTAAATGGCCTGGAGACGAAGGCCCAGTCAGTGCATTATCCGCAGGGCATTATGGAGAGGGCAAAAGAATGGTAGGCCAACAATACAAGGGCTCTTGACGCTCTTCCTCCACAGTCCATCAATTCTCCCATTACCTGGCATCCAAACCTCCCCTTTTCCAGTATCACCCAGAAGACCCTGATTGACCAAAGACCCCATCCAACCCCCCCATTCCCCCCAGAATCAGGGAAGCAGCAGAAGGAGGACAGCAACCTACCTGCCTCCTACTGCTTTGCTAGTCCTCCAATGTATGGCAGTTATTCTGCCTTGTAGTTTGACCTGCTTATGCATGACAAAGATGGGTAATGGGTTAGAGATTTCATAGTGAGAGTTTGAGTCAAAAAATTGAGGGGGGAGAGGCTCATCACACTGCCTTTGTCCAGAAGTTAACTGCTAGCACATTAATGCAGTCAAAGTAAATTTAATACAGCTTTGAAAATGCCATGGAAATGAGTAATGGGCTCATGAGCAAGGTATTTCCATATTAAAATTACTGGCTGAATTTTCAAAAAGCTGTGTCCCTCTCTGTTGTCGCAGGGATGCCGTTTCATTTACTCCCCCCTGAGATCAGATTAGCCACATGTAGCTCCCAGCCTCCTCCCACTTTTGGGAAGAGGAACCAGGTCCGCCTGCAATGTCTCCAGTGTTCCGAACTACTCCCTATAGAAGCAGGGACCGCTGCCAGAACTTCTCTAGGTTCCATAAATCCAGACCCGGTGCTTCATCTACTTTTACTTTAGCAGGCTCCTCTCAAACACATTTGTCTGAAAATCATTTGAGGTTTAATTATCTTCCAATTGTTCTACTCCTGGCCTTTCCTCTATGATCATCGAAGAGAAATATTTGTTAAGCAGTTCAGCTTTTTCTTCGTCGGATTCTCAGTACCCCCTCTCCTTCTCTTCTGAATCTCACAATGCTACTTTTGTACTTCCTCCTATCGTTAACATATCTGAAAAAAAGGTTTGCCCCTCCATTTTAACATATTTGCTATTTTTTATTCCATTTTCACCTTCCCAGCTTGTCTTAACTTTTCCAGATATTGTTGCCCGTCGTCTTCTTTCTGTAATCTCTTGTAGTTTACAAAAATTAACATTTCTCCCTTACCTTTTCAGCCACTTTAGAAAACTACAGTGACCTCTTTTTCCTCTTACCATTATTTGCTTTTCTAACAAAAAAGTTAGTTACGCTTGCAATATCTTCTTTCAGTTTTGCCCATTGCTCTTTTATTTCCCCTAGATGTTTTCACCCTTCTAATGACTCCTTCAGGTACACCCTCATTTTAATAACGTTAGTTTCCTGAAGTCTAGAACCTTTGCCTTAGAATAAACCATCATTTTCTGTGCTCTAATACTAAACCAGTGATCGCTGGATCCTAGATGGTCATCCACTACAACATCAAAAGTATTGTCCCCATTGGTAAGCACCAGGTCCAGTATATTAGGAATGATCCAAAAAGAGATTGTTATGCTTGCTGGTCACAGGAACCCAAACCCCAGGCAGATTCCTATTTAGGCATGCATGCACACTCATCCATCCCAGGCAGGCTCCTATTCATCCACTCACCCATCCCGTACACGTACACGCGCACACACACACACACACTTCTCCTCCACTGCTGCTGCGACCCCCATGTGTCCATCATTGGGGAAAACAAGAGTTGCTGTACAGCTGGAACCTGTTCTGTGGCTGCTCCTCTGCGCCTGCCATGCAATATTCACTACTGGCAGTGCTAGCATTTCTTGCATCACGAGATGAGCATACGGGAAGTGCTAGCACCATAAGTGTTGAAGACCGCGAGGCCGGGCACATGAGGGGGACCTGCGGGACGGGCATCCTCTTCTGAATCACAGAGTGTGGGCCTCTTACTTCTTCTGCTGCTGGTGGGATTGGCAGTGCCACACTCTGCAATTGCACGGTTTGCACCCCTGGTGGTGCCGGGCCTACCCCCTCCCCATACCTCCTGCAAGGGGGGCAGTGCAGGGTATTTCCCCGTGCACCTCACCATACAAAAAAAAAAAAATTCAAATTCTGGAATTGTCTAAGTAACAGTAACATAAACTCCCTCACTACCAGGAACATTGCGAAATAATGCAAAATCCTGCAAAAAAACAAAACACTTAGGTTCTATGTAGCAAACCTCAAACCTGCAGTACTATAGCAATAGTAAATCACAGGATTCACACAGCGATAACTCTACCTATGAAAGAGCAGCACCGGAAAGATTACACCAGGCTCTGAAACAAACGTACACTCCTGTTGGGAAAACACAATGCACATGAGTGCTACCGATCCCTACGCACTAGCAGAATACACCAGCCAGCCTCAATCATGCTTGCAGAAGACAGAGAGACCGTCACCAAACACAGAAGAGTTGACCACAAATTACAAATGTTATCCCCTCACAGCCAGCCCAGCCTCCAGCACATTCGGTGCACAATCAATATTTAAAAATTCTGCAGACTTTATTTGTCAGTGCACAATACAATCATTCCCTTTGAGCAGTAATTCATTTTTTGTATTACATTTGAATTACCATTCAAAGATGCAGAATTCCCCCATGAGTACTGTAATATTATATCAGCGCCGGAGTTAGGCGTAGCTAACATAGGTGTGTGCCTTAGGGGCCAAATGCGGAAGGAGCCCCAAAACTGGGACTCCCCCTGCTGCTGATTTCTGGGGGCAAAATCTCCTACCCCTGGTTGCCCGCCGACAGGCACCTTAATTTTAAATCCACCCAGCTTGAAACACCCCACAGCCCTCCCCTCCCAACATTTTTTCTCCCCAGGCTCAAACCCTTACCCTGCTCACTCTTCCTCCCCTGACTCAACTCCCAGCTTACTCTACCCCCCCCCCCCCCCACATTCACAGGCTCAATGTCCAGTTTGCTCCCCTCCCTCCCTGAGCTCAATGCCCTGCCCGGTTTGCTCCCTGCTAGGTTCCCCTTCCCTTCCCTCCACTCAATTCCCTGCACAGTTTGTTCCCTGTGCCTTCCATCCCCAATGCCCTGCAGTTTGTTCCCTGCCCCGTGCCCCCTCCCTCAATGCTCTCCACAGTTTTATCTTTGCCCCTCCCTCTGCTCAATGCCCTCCAAGTTTGCAACCTGTCCTCTCCCTTCCTCCCTTCAATGCCCTGCAAGAATTGCTCATTGCCCCTTCCCTTAATGCCCTGCAGTTTGCTCCCTGTCCTGTGCCCCCTTCCTCCATTCAATGCCCTGCACTTTGCTCCCTGCCCCTAATTCCCTCCCTCAATGCCCTGCAGTTTACTCCCTGCCTCTGCTGAATGTCCTGCCCAATTTGTTTCCTGCCCATCCCACCCCCTCTGCTCAATGCTCTGGCCCAGTTTGCTCCCTGCCCTGCACAGTGTTTTCCCTGCCCCATGCCCCCTTCCCTCCACTCAGTGCCCTGCCCAGTTTTAGTCCAAAAATGTTTTAAACTAAATTGTACTTAAGCTGCTTAATTTTTGGACTAAAAAGTTTTTCATTACGGTGCAATTTAACACGGCGCGATGTGGATACAGCAGCATTCTGTAATTCTAATTTTGGCGGCAGTATGAAGTCTTTTTAAGATACAAATAAAATACAAAAAATATGTTTATTGGTGGCACTATTAATGCAAATGCACAGGGCGCTTGGCGGTGGGTTTATGATTATAAAAGTAACACTATTTGGATAACCGGGGTGGTACCTAAAAATAGTATATATATGAAACTACCACCATCCACTCGCTAAATTTATTTCAAGAATATTAAGTAGATTTTTTTCCACCATAAATTTACTTAATAGAGTTAATAGGTTCTTATTTATGGTTGTTTGAGCAGTTATTAACCTACGGAGTGGCACGTTTTGATATTTTGGTTACCAATAGAGAGCAGGATCAAATTCAAAACACTCTGCTTTGCTTCAAGCTCATGAACAAACAGGCCTCAGAATATCTCTCAGAGAACTCATTCTTTCTTATCCCCCAAGAGAGAACTCAAATCTTCTCAACTGGCTCTGCTTTCCACCCTGCCTCTGCTAGACTGTCCTGCACCAGACCTCGGGCCTTTAGCTATTATGCACCAAAGATCTGGAACATGCTTCCACTATCCCTACGCTTGGAGCCCAGCTACCTCACCTTTAGGAAGAAAGCTAAAGCATGGCCTTTTTTGCCAAGCAATCACAACAGAGACTTCTTGTCCATCAACCTAGTTACCACAGAAGTTATACTTTTCTACTGGAAATACATCTGGTCACAAGTCTCAAAAGCTGGTTACAAATGTATTAAGTTAGTCCAATAAAAACATAGAGGCCGATATTCAAAAAGAACTGACCTCCTACATTCATTCACCTAAGTTAGATTCCTACATTAGGTATCTATTTTCTGCTAAACTTAGGTACCCACATTTTCTGCTGAAAATTCACCAAAATTTAGGTACCTAAAACTTAGGAGCCTAAATCTAGGCCTGCAAATCATTTGCCTGAATTTAGAGTACGTTTGCTGCTGCGTGTTGAAAATCAGTGCTAAGTCCCTAACATTTTTCCGCACCCTAAGTCTGCCCCCATAGGCACCCAACTTTTAGGATCCTAAATTTAAGAGCCTAATGAATCTAGGACCCTAAATTCAGTCATTCAGCCCTAGTAAATTTCAGAAAGGTCCATTTAGGAGCCTAATTTTCAAAGTTAGGGACCTAAACACTGCAAAAACTGGTATAGGAGCCTGAACATTTTCAAAATCTGTCTTATTGTTTTTAAATTGAGGACTGGTTGTTTGCGTGAATTGGTTCTGAAATTCTATTTGAATCTGCCTCAGACAGGCAATGGCTGAAAATCATCCTATGGGCAATTTGAAGGCCCTAATTCTCTAGAGAACATAATCTCAGTTCCATTCCTACTGGCCAGTTGCCCAGATCACTAAATCCATCATGAGCTAGTGCCTGGTTGGCGGTATTAGCAAAGGGGTCAGAGGCTTTGAAAAAGGAGCCACCTTCCCCCACCTGAGAATAATGGGTGAAGCACATTGGTGGTACA
Source organism: Rhinatrema bivittatum (assembly GCF_901001135.1). Classification (NCBI taxonomy): domain Eukaryota; kingdom Metazoa; phylum Chordata; class Amphibia; order Gymnophiona; family Rhinatrematidae; genus Rhinatrema; species Rhinatrema bivittatum. The sequence goes on from NC_042627.1 coordinate 13,973,362, forward strand.
GCGTGGTGGCCTGCAGTGCTGCACTTTGTGCTATATCCATTCTGCGGATACACAGAGGATTCCTACTGCTGGGGCTGTAAATCTAGTCTCCTTTCAACATCATTAAATTCCCTAGAAAAACAAATCAGCAAAAAGTGGTACAGCACATGACCATTATGCAATTCCAAAGAGCCTGCATTTTCTAATAGACGTTTATTAGTTTTCATTTTTTTTTTTTATGCAGAGCCTTAATTAACTGAAAAGCAATTATAATTAGTTACTTTATGAGCAAAGAGAACAAGAACCAGAGCTGGAAGGAGGCGGGAGTGAAGAAACATTGCAAGCAACTGTGGCAGAGTAACGCAACTTTATTGAAAAAATGTCTGCCTTTCCAGTCTATAAGAAAGAATAATGACGTTTCCCCCCCTTTCCATTATCCAGTGAACAACAAGGCGTAACCAATCAGGGAGCAGCTCGGTCATCACTCGCACTCTGATTGGCTCCAGTCAGAGCACTGGAGCAGGAAATGCTGCTGGTCCTCAGGAAATCCGCGCTGACACCGTCAGCACCGTGGAACAAAAAAAAAATTGCTTAATAAAACTATTTTCAAACCAGGTGACCCAGTAAACTAATTTTTACTCTCAGGCAAATCAATCCACATTTATTAAAGCAAGTTTAAACTTTCTGGCTAAAAAAAAAGGGGCATTAATAAAAATGACGAGCTCATTATTTAAAAGGGTTTGCCCGGCTGAGATCAGGACTTGGCCAGACCACCCCAGGATTTTGAATTTCCTGCCGCACTGAACGACTTTAGTTTTATCCGGCTAAAGTCATTACCGAGCAAAAACTCAGCCAAATCAAAAGACGCAGGATGAGGGCATACTGGGCTTAAATTTACCAGGCTAATGGTGCAAAAAAAAAAAAAAAAGTTGCAGGCCTAAAGTTTGCCGGCTAAGGTAAACAAAAAAAATGAAAAAGAAATGTAGCAGCTGAGCAGTGGGCAATTCCCCTTCAAACCCTAAATCTCTCTTTAAAACTACCTGTTCAAATATTGCTCCCCCATTCCCCAAAATCTCTGTTTTAAATGAGCAGGTCAAGTGGATCTGATCCCATCCGCTCTTCCTTACCTTCAAAATAATATTAGCTGTAATCCCCATCCCACCCCAGAACCCCCAAAAAGCTTTCCAATGCAGAATCTTTTACCTCCTGCTGGCTTAAAGGTGAATTTTAAAAGGCCTACGCGCACCGAAGCCGGGAGATATGTGCACAAGTTCGGCAGGCAGGCGCCACTCATATTTTAAAAAGCACGCGCGCAAGAAATATTAAAAAAAAAAAAAAAAGAAGGGTGGGGAGTGGGCGGAGTCTGGGCGGGCATGGGCGTTCCGGGTCCGTAACCTGAAGAAAGCGAGTAAGTATTTACACGCGCAAGCACGTGCCGGGGTCCGCTACTGCATAACAAGGGATAATCAGCGGGGTTTGAAGGGTCGGGGCTTAATAGGGTAAAAGGGAGGAAGGTTAATTAGGGGGGTTAGGAAGTTGGGATCCTTTACCTGGGCGAACTGGGAATGGACTATGGAAACTGGTAATTGCGTCAGGGCGCACGTATCTAATAAAATCCCCCCACTTATGCAGCAGAGCTGGCATTTGCGTGCAGAAGCTCGCGTCCATTCAAAATTGTGCGTACATGTATGCACGTATAGCCAATCCTATATCATATGGGGCGGATTTTAAATGCCCTGCGCGCGCCGGCGCGCCCATTTTGCATAGGCCGCCGGCGCGCGCAGAGCCCCGGGACGTGCGTAAGTCCCGGGGTTTTTTAAAAGGGGCGGGAGGGTGTGTGTCGGGGGGGCGTGGCAGAATGATGTGGTGTTTCGGGGGCGTGATGCAGCATTTTGGGGGCGCGACATGGGCGTGGTTTCGGCCCGGGGGTGTTCCGGGGGCGTGGCCGCGGCCTACGGACCAGCCCCCGGGACCGGAACACGGAGCGGGACAGCCGGCCGGCGCGTGCAGATTTACATTTGCTTTTCGCAGGCGTAAATCGTGGAATAAAGGTAAGGGGGGGGGTGGGGAGAGGGCGAAGGAAAGTTCCCTCAGGCAGTGCGCGCTGGGCTCGGCACGCGCAGGTTGCACAAATGTGCACCCCCTTGCGCGCGCCGACCCCGGATTTTATAAGATACGCACGTAGCCGTGTATCTTATAAAATCTAGCGTACTTTTGTTCGCGCCTGGTGCGCGAACAAAATTACGCGATCGCGCAATTTTTTTAAATCTACCCTATACGTATATATGTGCGTATGTTATAAAATGGCTGCAGTCATTTACACGAGCCGCCATACGCTCGTGTAAATGACTGCACACATATATATGTACACCCGCACGGCTGTTTAAAAGTTACTGTCCCCCATATATATAATTGCAGACAGCTCTGATAGCTCCTGGCACTTATGTATTCATGTATTTACTGTACTTCTTCACTTATTGATGCTTCGCTGATAGCTGAACGGCCAATCCCCTTTCTGTTCTGTGATGGGCCAAGCAGTTGAGAAGTGCAATGAATACATTAATACATTAGTGCCAGGAGCTGTCCAAGCTATCAGCATTTATGTGATAAAGAGAGCAAAAAAAAGAAGCAAAGGGACGTTTTCCTCCCATTCTGCATCGGGAAGCTTTTTGGAGGTTCCGGTATAGGGGTGGAGTGGGGATTTCCGCTAACAATGAGCCCAAAGTACAAATAATGTGAGTAAAAAAAATGTGTTACACTTTAACTCACATTTTCTTTACTCATGTAGTAAAAATTAAATTCTGATGCAATAAGCGAATTTTTTTGCTAATGCATCGGGAGTTTTAAAAAAGAGTACAACCTAAAAATGCATAGAAAAAGGCGCATTTGGCTGAAATAACATTATTTATGTGCATTAGACATGATTTCTGCTCAAAAAACAAGTGCACAGATTTTTTCTGCACATAAACCATGATTTCTGCATGCAAAACACGTTTTATGTGCCTAAGACACACTTAAGATACCTTTCCAAACTATTCGTGGTAGAGCATTTTTGTGCATAAGTAGACATGCAGAGACTTACCCTAGCATTTTATAAACTGTGCGGCGGGAGATGCACAGTTTATAAACTACCATATATTTCTGCTCTGAATGTATGTGTAAAGATTTCCACTGTGAGGAAAGCGTGTATTTTCTCAACCTATTTTATATATTTTACCTTGTCTCATTGGATTGGACTTCTAGCTTTCACCTCGGATCGCATTTCTGGCTTGACCTTGGGTTGGACCTCAATGCTGCTTGACCTCCACCTGCCACTGACCATTACCGACTGAACTCTGCCTGCTCCACAACACTGTGCGAATTCTGCCTGCTACTGACCACAGCCTGATCATGACCTTGCTTTGTCTTCTGCTTGCCCTGACCGCTGCTTGTCCTGATTCTGTTATCTTCTCCGTGCTGCCTTGCAACATCTTCTATGCCTCGGATCTTCACTTCCAAAGAGTCTGTGTGCCTAAGTCCAGCCGGCCCTGGCACCCGAGGGCTCAATCTAAGGGTAATGAGGGCTGGTACTGGTGAAGCTCTAGTTGGGCCTCTGCTCCAGCCAGTTCCGCCTGCTGATGGTGAGGACCTAGAGGGCTCCTCCTTACAGGTTGTGCCAACTCCATCTCAGTCCAAGGGTCCATTCCCACAAAACATTTCATGGCAAAAGGAAGCCGGGAAGGCTCCCTAGAAATGGTTACATGACACTCGTGCTCTTTTGTGGAGACAAGGTGAATTTATTTGCTTGGGTCTGATATTTTACATAACAACCCAGTAAATGATGGCAGAAAAAGACCCAATGGTCCATCCAGTCTCCCCAGCAAGCTTTTTTTTTTTTTTAAATTCTTTTAATGGCAGTAACTGCCACTCCGTGCAAGTACCCCCTTGCCTTCTGCTAAGGATAAATAACTGTTGCTCCGTGCAGGTGACCCCATTTAACATAGGTTACCTCTTTTCTTCATTTATTTATTTATTTAATTTTTATTTATTTGTTTATTGGATTTTTATATACCGTCGTTTAGAACTAGCCATCACAACGGTTTACAAACATTTCGTACAAAACATCCGTGTACTAAAAGTCATAAAACAGAGTTAATAAAAACATAAAAAAATAATTAATACAAGGCTTCTCAGTCATAAGAACAGAACATCGTTTAGCCAGTAGGGATTATCTGTGTTTAACCCATGACCTTTTGAATTCCATTACCATTCTTGCCTTCGCTATTTCTTCCAGGAAGGCATTCCATGCATTCACCATCCTTTCCATGAAAAAATATCTCCTGATGTCATTCCTCATTCTACCCCCTTGGAGCTTCATATTATGTCCCTAATTCTACAGCTTTCTTTCCACTGAAAAAGACTTTATTCCCATGCATCGTTAATACCCTTTCAGGTATTTAAAAGTCTGAATCGTATCTCCTCTGTCCCTCCTCTCCTTCAGGATATACATCTTCAGGTTCATCTCATAAGTCTTTTGATTGCCTTCCTTTAGACTGCTTCCATCCTGTCTCTATCCTTTTTGAGATATGATCTCCAGTTCTGAGCACTGCATTCCAGTATTTTACAATCATATATCTTACATAAGAACATAACAGCTCATTTTTTTTAATGGAATGGATTTATGGTTTGAATGTGTCTTTAATTGTGAAAAAAAAAAAAGAGAGAGAGAAATTACAGGCTGTGGTAGGATTAATTAAACAGAGCAAGACCCGTAAATCTTAGTAAAATAAAGAGAAAAGGATTGAGCCAAGTACTGCCTTTACAGATAGGGTCTGATGCACTAAAGGGTTTTCTCATTTGGTGTCGCTGAGAAACAAATCTTAGTACCTAGGCCCCTAGGGTCTGTTTCACCAAGGCATTTTTCCTATTCTTTGTCTATGGGAAAGAGGTTGATGAAGCAAACTCTTTGTAGCTGCTTTAAAAGTAGCCCTGGAAACAGCATTAAAGGGACATGCATCTTGGTCGGGCAAAGAGCTTGGTCTTGTTATAGTTGAGGTTGTGGAAGATGCATGGGAAAATACTACAGACTGCACATGATTCTTTAATATGTCTGTTACCACAGGAATACTTCTGCTAGAAATACCAGATGAGCAATGACCTGAGATACTGCAAAATAAATCCGAGAAATAAATTTCATGCGTGCAGAGTGTATCAGGGTCTGGCTAGTTTTCCTTGCGCTCTCAGCACAAAGCTTTCTGCTCTTTGCTCCAGTCTCAGACTCTTGCACTCCATCAGGGAGTCATTACTGTAAGAACACATAGTTCCCTCATTCAGATGAGGCTTTGAAAATTCTAGAAGGGAAATTTTCAGCAGCCCGCCTAGGTGCCAAGTGCACATACAGTTTTATACCCATGCATGTGGTAGGCAATTTCCAAAGAAAATTAAGGGGTCAATTTTAAAACCCGCGCGCATGCGTCCAAAAGAATATAAGAAATTGCCATGCTGGGTCAGACCAAGGGTCCATCAAGCTCAGCATCATGTTTCCAACAGAGGTCAAACCAGGCCATAAGAACCTGGCAAGTACCCAAACACTAAGAAGATACCATGCTACTGATATCAGTAATACATGGTGCCCCATAGTCCTTCTATTATCCAAAAGTGTAAATAACTGACTCACATCTACTCATTCAAGACCTCTCATGATTTTAAAGACCTCTATCATATCCCCCCTCAGCCGTCTCTTCTCCAAGCTGAACAGCCCTAACCTCTTCAGCCTTTCCTCATAGGGGAGCTGTTCCATTCCCCTTATCATTTTGGTCGCCCTTCTCTGTAACTTCTCCATCGCAATTATATCTTTTTTGAGTTGCAGCAATCAAAATTGTACACAGTATTCAATGTGCAGGCTCACCATAGAGTGATATAGAGGCATTATTAAAATTTCCATTTTATTCACTATTCCCTTCCTAATAATTCCTAACAATCTGTTTGCTTTTTTCTGTTCCGAGCAAAATGATACAAAACGAGTAGCTCTTTTAGTTATTACATCCACTGACTCTTCTAGAAAAGTAGTTATTCCTGGACTAGATCTCCTGGATTAAATCTCTTCATTTTCCCTCTGATCTAAATTTATGGTTTCCCTTCTCTGTACCTTCTCCATCGCAATTATATCTTTTCTGAGATGCAACGACCAGAATTGTACACAATATTCAAGGTTCAGTCTCACCATGGATCTTTTTCCTGGGTGGTAGCTCCTAATATGGAATCTAACATCGTGTAACTTCAGGAAAGGTTATTTTTCCCTATATGCAACACCTTGCACTTGTCCATATTAAATTTCATCTGCCATTTGGATGCCCAATCTTTCAGTCTCGCAAGGTCCTCCTGTAATGTATCACAGTCCGCTTGTGATTTAACTACTCTGAATAATTTTGTATCATCTGCAAATTTGATAACCTCACTCTTTGCATTCATTTCCAGATCATTTATAAATATAATGAAAAGCACCGGTCCAAGTACAGATCCCTGAGGCACTCCACTGTTAACGCTTTTCCACTGAGAAAATTGACCATTTAAACCTACTCTGTTTCCTGTATTTTAACCAGTTTGTAATCCACGAAAGGACATCGCCTCCCATCCCATCCCATTACTTTTTAGTTTTCTTAGAAGCCTTTCATGAGAGACTTTGTCAAACACCTTCTGAAAATCCAAATACACTACGGGGTAGATTTTATAAATTTATGCGTGCTCGTACTTTTGTTCACGCACCAGGCGCAAACAAAAGTACGCTGGATTTTATAAAATACGCGTGTAGCCGCGTGTATCTTATAAAATCCGGGGTCGGCACACACAAGGGGGTGCAGCCTCGGAGGGAACTTTCCTTCTGCCTCCCCTCACCTTCCCTTCCCTAACCCACCCACCCCCAGCCCTATCTAACCCCCCCCCCCTACCTTTGTTGGCAGATTTACGTCTGCCGGAGGCAGGTGTAAATCTGCGCACGCCATGGCAATTAGTGTAACTGGGTTTAAAAAAGGTTTAGATAATGTTCTTATTATTCAAACCCACCCTGAGCTGAAAGTGCCCCTCTTACAGTGGTAGATATATAGAGTATCATATTCTTCTCCTACAAGTTTCTCTCTCTCTCTCCCCACCCTTATATATGGTAGTTCAGCATTCTTGAAAAATCCCTAAAACTGGAGATCTCCAGACGTGCTCCTCAACAGGAATAGCAGTCAAGTTACACAGATAACACACCGAAGCGCACCATGGTCAGCTTTTCTAAAATTTGGTGTTACGCACGTAACTCTTGGCCCCACCCATGCTCCGACCCTTTTCCACCCTCTTGTTCTTAACGCGTGCACGGATATGCATGCGTGCACTTTGCAGCTTCTTCAAATTCTCGTTGCTCGCACATGGCCCACATATGCATGCATGAGGCCGTTTTTGCGTGAGCATTGCCTTTAGAATCTACCTGTATATGCACTACTTTGTACTTTTCTATATTAAATTTCACCTGCCATTCAGTTGCTTAGTCTCCTAGTCTCACGAGGACCTTCTGAAGTTCCTTCCAACAAATTGAAATAATTTTGTGTCATCTGCAAATCTAATCACTTCACTCATCATTCTCTTTTCCAGATCATTTATTAATATGTTAAACAGCCAGGTCTCAGTATGATCCCTGTGGTATTCTACTAATGACCCTTCTCAATTTGGAAAACTGTCCATTTAGTCCTACCCTCTATTTCACAAATGAGTTTGTTTACATTTCAATTAAAGTACCAACAAGATTCAAACGACGACTACAGTCTTTATGCATTAGGATTGTCACTTAGGTATCCATGCAACAGTGCTGCTGTCAACAAATTCCAGAGCTTAACTGTGCGTTTAGTGAAAAAGAATTTTCTCCGATTAGTTTTAAATCTGCCACATGCTAACTTCATGGAGTGCCCCCTAGTCCTTCTATTATCTGAGAGAGTAAATAACAGATTCATGTCCACCCATTCTAGACCTCTCATGATCTTAAAGACCTCTATCATATCCCCCCTCAGCCGTCTCTTCTCAAAGCTGAACAGCCCTAACCTCTTCAGCCTTTCCTCATAGGGGAGCTGTTCATCCCCTTTATCATTTTGGTCACCCTTCTCTGTACCTTCTCCATCGCAACTACATCTTTTTTGAGATGCAGCAATCAAAATTGTACACAGTACTCAATGTGCGGGCTCACCGTAGAGTGATATAGAGGCATTATTAAAATTTCCATTTTATTCACCATTTCTACCAGGGCAAGACAACAACAGTGGGGGAGGGGGGTGTTTCAATTTTTTCTTTAAATTTTCAATATATATAATATAAAGGATACACGAAAACAAATTATGAGGTATAAGAAAAAATGAATACATCACAAGGTAAAAATTATTTCAACAAAAACTTCACCTGCATAACTGAACCCAATAAATTGGTGAGAAAGGAAAGATTTACATAAAAAAAAGAAATAATTATTACTAGGAGGAGAGGAGTCAAAATTACATATAGGTCCTTATAACTTTAATAATGCTAAGGAGGACTTTTCCTTAAGTTAGTTTTGTCAGCTAAAAATGTTTCTAAATGTGAAAGGTCAGTGAAAATACATTTCTTAGCCTGAAAATTAAGAAAGCATTTTCAAGGGAACTTGAAAAAAAAAAGTTGCACCAATATGTTCTTATGTTCTAATAACTAGAATTTTATTTTTCATAAATAGAAAATGCCTCCTACGAGCCTGAGTGGTTGTTGAGACATCAGGAAATGAAAAAATTCTCTGACCACAACATGAAACATCTTTACTCCTAAAAAGTTTCTGAAACATCAAATCTTTTTCCTGTTCCGAGCAAAATGATACAAAACGAGTAGCTCTTTTAGTTATTACATCCACTGACTGTTCTAGAAAAGTAGTTATTCCTGGACTAGATCTCTTCATTTTCTCTCTGATCTAAATTTATGCTACCTTTCTGTTTAAAGAAATAGAACATTTTGGAAATATCAGGAATATTACCCTCATCATAAAGACAAAATTTCTTTAGGAAATTTTTTAATCATCTCATAAGGAGAGAGTAAACGAGTGTTAGGAAAATTAATTAAATGCAACTTTTTTGATCTAATCAGATTTTCAATATTTTCCATTTCAGTATAAAGTAGCAAACTATCTTTAATATGCATATTCTCAGCATTTTGCAACAATTGAACTTGGAATTCAATGCTAAGACAGATGTTTCTAAATCAGTAATTTTCTTACTGTTGTTCAATAGAGGATCTATTAGCGTTAATTAAGGAGGAAAGATGAGCAATTACTTGAGAGTCATTAGAGTCCAACTTAGCTGACATCCTCCACAAATCCGTGAGTGTGACATTAATAGGTTCTTCAGGACATTGTGCCCTATCCATATTAGATAACAAAACAGTCTCACTCACTGTTCCAAGATGTTGATCTGTAGGGATCATCTCAGATTGAGAGATCTCAACTGGGGACTCACATTCATTCTGATGAAGGTTTAACAACCCTTCTGGTTGGTGAACTTCACCGGATGAGCTCCCAAATGGTTGTGGAGGAGGAGGAACAGTGCCAGGACTCAAGGAGGCACTAGAAGTGCCTGCAATGCATTCACTATTTGGCTTTTCACTGACTCTAATCAAGTGAGTGTCCATAGGGCCGCAATTAAGTTGAACAGTTGGAGAGGAGGTAACAATTTTGGCCTTCCTCTTCTTTCCCATTCAAACAGCCAAATAAACAAAAAAAACCCCAAGAAAATCAAACAAAGCTGTGCGCCCCTTTGGTGTGCACAGGTGGTGGCGGTGCACCGCTAGACCGGCAGATTTAAAGAGCCGCAGTCGCGCTGCTTATGACGTGATCCTTGCAAGAGTCCGGGGCGGGCCAGATAGTAAAACAGCCTTGAAGCTCTCAGGGGGTAGGGGGTGCCCTGTATACTCCTCTCTTCCTCGCAGCTCCCCCAAGACGACAACAGTGTTAAGTAGTAAAGAACCCCACAGCCTGCTCTAATGATGTGTTGCAAGGATGGATGGCATTGGAAACAATGCTAAAACAAAAGGTAGTAGTGCAATACCTTGAAGCAAAGAGAATATATACAGGACACCATACAAGATGGTTTAATAAGGGAGCAATTCTGGATGACAAAAGTATATTAGGGAGGTGCAGTTTTTGCTATCTGGATTTCAGTAAGAATTTTAACAATGTTCCACACAGAAGACTGGTAAATAAGCTAAATGGCATGGAAGAGGGCCTGAATATTGGAAACTAGATGAAGAAACTGGTTAAGCTACAGATACTGAGATTTGTGGTCAATAGTGTTTACGCTGATGAAAGTAAAGTGACTAGTGGAGTACTCCTGGCCTCAGTACTGGGACCAGTTCTATTCGATATCTTTATTTGAAAAGGAAATTGAAGGTAAAATATACCGATTGGCAGATGAATCATAATTCTGTAACAAAATATACACATTGGTCAATAATTCTGCATCCTGCTAATAGCTTCAAATTGAAACCTTAGGGGTTTCCCTTGGAATTGATTAGAAGAAATAGCTTTCCAGATGGAAAGCTCAATGTGAATTCACTGTTAAAAAAATGAAATGAATACATAAAAAAATAAAGACACTTCAGTAAAATGGAAACTATTTTATTTAAGAAATAATATGGCAAAATGATTCTCTTTTGCCATTAAATTGCTGTGAATGAATTAGCACATATGAAGTTGTCATTCAGTTAAAATATCAACATCAAGCACTGTTTCAAACTTTACACAATAACTGGTCAATTTTAAAAGCCCTACATGCGCCGAAGCCAGGAGATCCGCACGTGACTTGGCCCGGCGTGCACTGCACAAATTTTAAAAAGTGCGCGAATACGCGTGTATCTCACGGTTCGCACACAAATCATAAAGTTCAAAAAGGGGGCGAGGGCAGGGTCTGGCCAGAGCATGGGCATTGCCGAGTTTGTTACATGAAGTCTGCACATAAGTATTTACGTGCACAAGCATGCAACGTGCATCTTTATTTCTGCTACAGACAGCATGTAAGTATTAAAATACAATAAACTAGGCTAGTCAGCAGGGTTTTAAGAGTCGGGCTAATAGGGTAAAAGCGAGGCAAGTTATCTTGGGGGTTTAGGAAGTCCTCTCCTTTACTGGGGAGAACTGGGAACGAACTTGGGAAACAGGTAATTGCGTCAGCGCGCATATCTACTAAAATCCCCTCCCCCCCCACTTACATGATCGAGGCAACATTTGCATGCACGTATCAATATAAAATCATGCGCACATGCATGCACATATAGCTGATTTTATAGCAGGTGCACCTATAAGCATTATATAAGCATGATTGTTATAAAATTGTTGTGTCTGTGTGCATGAACCGGCAAATGCACATGGGTCTTAAAATTCACCTCTAACTTATCGGTTTGAACAAATTTTATTTCAGGTATAATAATGTTCAAGAAAACCAGTTTTCATCAAGGATTACAGTTACTCTCTAATTAAGATTTATTCTGCTATCTTCTTTCCTCTCATATAGTTTATATGAAATGATTCTAATATTAATGTCAAGAACTGATTCTGTGCGTGATATTCTATGTTTTTCAGGTCTCCTGAAAATCACTTTAAACTTCAAAAGGATACTTCTACAGATAAGTATGTTATGTGTTCTATGTGTTTTTTTTATTTTTCTGTTCTCTGCATGAGTGATTCTTCACCCTTATCCTGAATGTTTTTGGTTTTGTTTACTGTGCATGTAATAAAGTTTTCAAGATTCTGACGGTGGTGTGCACACTTATCTGTGACTCCTCCAATGTAGTGGCTAGTGATCTGAGCTAGCTATCACAGATTGAGTGCATAGGACCAAGCACTCCAGAGACGATGAGAAGCTCTGGTTGCTAGGAAGCTTGACTTGCGCTTGCGGCTAGCTATCGTTGACCAGATTTTTTCATCCTGACTATGACATCCTTCTCAGGTTTCAGCAGACTCTTATACCTACTACTCTGACTTTAAATAAATTATTAAGAGATGCTAACGTCCTGTATCAAGAATCTTCTGCAGCCTTAGGTGTGTATCTGAATGGCTTGCTGAGCTTATGCTTTAACTAATAAAATCAAGGAATAATTAAGTGACCCTAACTAATAGCACAGTAGGGAATTAAAACTTGTACATTGATGACTGTTTGACTAACTGAGGCTATGAGCCAAGTGAGTGAGTGATGAGAGAAATGTGACAATGAGAGAAGTTTGATCTGTAACAAATTGCTTTAACTTGTCATAAGCAGAAGTAGTGTTCTCCCATTCAAACTGCAACATAATCACACATTTTCATAATCACTTTCTATCTTTACTATGGTGTTTATCCTTTCGGTTCTTTGATGACAGCTCGCTTATGGTACAAAGTAATATTTTATTCTCATATTGAATTCTGTATTTAAAGAAAACAAAATGATACCAAATAACCCTCCTCTTTACACGGAGGAAATGTATGTCTCCTTGGCTTTACTGAGTTATTAGTTTGCTTTAAGTTTGACCACTTGATACTTTAAATTTAACTTTGGGCCACTTCACTGAAACTTTGGCTTATTTCACAGTTTCCTTTAATAAAATCACTTTTTACTATGTGATTCCCAAACCTCTGTTGTGTATAATCACAGGACTGAGACACTTAAGCCTTTATAGCTTCTACGTGGTCAAAAGCTTCTTTAAAACTTTATGTATAATATAGAACATTTATGATACCCAATGTGGGTTTGAATAATTTTGGGTAACTGATTTCAATGTTATCAATGAATTAATTTTTCCATTGTCCTTCCACTCTTTCCACTATCTGATTAAGTTGATCTAAACCATGCATCAGCTATTCTTTACAATTTAAACTGACTATTCTGTCACTTTACCTTTTTTCACCTTCTATTAAACAACATCCCAGGCACACAGTCACACTCCATATAGGGCCTTATTTTCTACACGTATCGCACGCGAAACATCCCTTTTCGCTTGCGATACCAAAATGGGGGCGGAGCGGGCCCTGGAAGAGGAGGAATCGGGGCGTCACCGGGGCCGACTCCGCGAAGCCGCCGCGGACGACGGAAAGGTAAGGCCCTTTTCGCGTCCTATTTCGCTCCCAATAGCTACACCTCCTACGGTGGTGCTATTGGGTGCGAAACCGGCAGCGATCGCACCGCGACGGTGCGATCGCTGCCGGCTAGCGCAGGCCCGCCCCCCGATTCGGCCCCCGCCCCTCATTACCTAAAGTATCGCAGGCCTGCGATACTTTAGAAAATGAGGCCCATAGTGTTCCCTAACTATTTTGGAGGTATTTTGTACAGTATTTAGGCTTCTGTGACACAGACTCACCTCGCAGTTCTGCTCTCTCTGCAGATCTAAACTGTCGTTAACATAGTTTCTGTGTAAAGATCCCTGTTCTTCTGATGGCATTGGAAGGATTAGTTCTTAACTCACCTCACCTTACCTGGTTAATAAACTCCATTTATTAACCAGGGACCCATCCCAAAACCCCTTGGCACAGGCAAATAGAAAGAGAAATAATTTGTAATGATTCCAACATTTCCTTTTAATGAAATTAATTATCTAATTTGTATTGTGCTATTGCCTATGGAAGTACTGTTACACCGAGCAGGTTACCTGATAGCTCCAGGTATACACTAAATTGTCGTGATGTTGCCATGGCATCTCCCCATGGAGATGGCTTCGGAATTCTAATTTTTTTTTTTTTACCCCTCTGTACCTGATGGACCTAAATTTTTTTAACCTGCCGCAAAACTGTCTTTTGTAATAAAAGGGAAAAATCAGATAAAATAAAACTATAAAAATTCCCCTCAAGCAACTCAGAACCGCACAAAATCATCCCGTCAGCACCCATGCGTCTCATACAGGTGGACCTGTGTGTTCACATATCCACAAAATCCATTCCAAATACCTTCAGAGCCAACTGTGCTTTTAACTTAAAAATCAAAACAATTTATCCCAACGCTCAGACTGGTGTTTCCATGACCTCTTTAGGTGCCCACCACTATTAAATACAATTTTCTGGGGGATTTTCCCATTTTTTTAATCCCCAGTTATTTCACCCCTCTGCAGATCGGGTGGAATAACTCAGACTCTGATTTTACCCCATATTCTGGTTGTGGTCAGGGTAGCAGAGTCCCCTCTCTTGATCACTACCATCAAATAATTCAATTTTATTAAATATGGACTGTTTTTTAATGTTTTGGTGTCGGTTCTGCCAATGTGCTTCCTGGGTCTTTAAATATGGTGGGATCCTCGCTACAGGCTGTCTACCTAAATCGCATTAATTTGAAATATTTATTTTATTTAGTTTTTCTTTTTATTAACATTTAAAAATTTGGTGTGGGCAGTTGCTCAGGCACCCACAGATGTCAGTGGGACTTGGGCCTGTATTATTGCTGTGCCGGGGGCTTGTACAGGCTCCCGGTGCTTCATTACACTCTCGCAATGCAGTGGAAATGTCCCCAGTGCTAATGCTGCTGCCTTGTCCTGCCTTCGACCATGCGGCAACGAAGAATTTTTTTTTTAAGTCACCACTGTAACCTGACAGCTGAAGAGGAGACCGGAACAGTTGCTACAGTTCAGCTTTTTGCTCCGCTCCCGCTCAGATGCTGTCTCTTCCCCGAGCCAGCCTGCCTTCACTTCACCGAGTGGAGCTCCCGAACTCCCACGGCCCACTGGCAACATGGTTGACAGCCGTTTTCCCCTGCACTGCCCCAGCTCCTGGGGATGCCTCCCCCGTGCAGCAGGGAGCTCCCAAACTCACATGGCACACTTTGTCAACGTGGCAGTCTGCCACTAATGACAGCTTGATACTACTCCTCTCCCAGGGAGCCATATTTAATTTAAAAAAAATAAAATAAAATGTAGTGCCAATGTCTCTAGATCCCCAGATCCCAACACATCACTGGACCTCTCAGCAACAGATCCTCCAGGCTCACCACAGGCAGCTCACAGCCTCGGGACAGGTAAATAGTTATATTACACCAAGGGGTAGATTTTCAAATGGTTACGCGCGTAAACCCCGAAAACCTACCCCTACGCGTGCCGGGCCTATTTTGCATAGGCTTGGCGGCACGCGCAAGCCCCGGGACGCGCGTATGTCCCGGGGCTTTAAAAAAATGGGCGGTCCGGGGTGTGGGCCGGGGGGGGGGGGGGGGGGGTAGTTCGGGGGTGGGCCAGTATCCTCCTGCACAGCGGCCTGTGCCGGGGGATGGCAAGCCGGCGCGCGACTCAACGAAATAAGGTAGGGGGGATTCAGGTAGGGCTGGGGGGTGGGTTAGATAGAGGAAGGGAGGGAAAGGTGGGGAGGACACCAAAAGAAAAGTTCCCTCCAAGGCTGCTCCGTTTTGGAGGGAACGGAGAAAGCCATCGGGCCTTCCCTAGTGCTCGGCGCGCGCAAGGTGCACAAGTGTGCACCTGCCCCTGCCCGCCCCTGCGTGCACCGAGCCTATCTTGCATAGGCTCAGCGGCGCGCGCAAGCCCCGGGACGCGCATATGTCCCGGGGCTTCGAAAAAGGGGCATTCCGGGGCGGGGCCGTGGGCAGGGTGCCGGTCCGGGGGCAGGGCCGAGGCCTCCTCCATTGCGGCCCTGCCGAGGGATGGCGCGCCGGCTGGCCTGCCCGGAGGCGGGCGTAACTTCGACGATAAAGTCGGGGGGGGGGGGGGAGGGGGGGGGGAGGGAACGGAGGAAGGCTTCGCGGCTCGGCGTGCGCAAGTTGCACAATTGTGCACCCCCTTGCGCGCGCGGACCCTGGATTTTATAAAATGCGCATGGCTGCGCGCACATGTTATAAAATCGGGCGTAGATTTGTTCGTGCCGGGTTGCGTGAACAAATCTACGCTTGCGCGTATGTCTGAAAATCTACCCCTAAGCGATCACTTTTCTAAATGCTAATGATCTGTATTATTTCTTGCCTTGTTAACTCATTGTATCTGATGATCTCTTAACCCATTATAGCTCACTTTGAACTCTCTTGGTGGAAAAGGGTGTCAAAAAATAATTAACCATGATGATGATTGGAAGTAAATATTCTGAAAGGAGATTTGAAAAAACCTGGAAGAATGTCCAAGAATTGAATATGTGCTAAAAAAGTGTTAAATCAAGCATTTGGGATGCAAAAACCCACTAGCTACATATCAGTTAGAAGAACACAAACTGGAAACTATGAAAGAAGAGACCTAGGAGTAATCATGAAAGATGATCTGAAGGTCAGTGTAATAAAGTGGTCTTGCTTCTACGGCTGGCAGTTGGGATATATCCTGAATAATGTAGGCCAGAATAACTGAGCGGGTCAGATGGGCCAATTGGCCTTTTCTGCAGTCATTTACTATATTATAATGTGAGAATACTTTAAATTGTGAGTTGGGAAAACAGACGTAACCAAAGTAACTTGCACTTATTGAACAGCCTACACTAGAGCATCAGTTCTCCTAACACTGATTCTAAAGAACCTAAATCCATTTTTTTTTAATATAAAATATTTCTCAGATCCATGTTTTCTTTGAAATAGGAACAAAATTGCTGGCTTAGTACATGAACACTGCCTCCCTTACTCCTCCTCTCTGTACACACAATTTAGTCTCTCTGCTGTGAAAGTTTAGAAATGTATTGAAAATTATATCAGTGAGATTCAGATAGGGTAAAATGCTCTCTCAAAATGAAAAGGAAGTCCAAGGCAGAATGAAAACCATCCCTTTGATGGAAATAACAAGCTTCTCCAGACGCTCCGCTCCATAATTTAATGCGCCTCTTGGTAATGTAATGACTGGTCAGAATACCAAGTATGTCAGCAGCACGTGCACTGAAGGCAAATACAGAAGCCAAAGGGGATGGCGCCGGCTTTCACCAACGCTATCAGCAGGGACTGCAGAGAGACACGAAAAGTGCCCGTCGTTACCCTGGCCAGGGATTACAGACACCGACCATTCCCATCAGCGACCTAGATACCAGCCATTACCATGAGCAGAGACTACAGAGATATGAAACGTCTTCTAGAGCCATCAACGTTACTCTACGTCCCTACTCCTGAAGTGAGAGGTGTGGGTTATGGTTTTTGGAAGGGCGTTTTGAAATACAACCTTCAAGCATGGTCAAAATTCAAGGGGACACTCAATAAACAGTTAAACAGAAAAAAAAAAATGCAAGGGGACTTACTCTTCAGTCAGGCTAAAGCGGCCCCCTTCTCCCAGGCTGAATGATACATGTATTGGTGGGATGGTTTTCTTTGAAGAAAGTTCTTTACTGCTTCTGAGAGCATTCATATCACCAGCAGAGCAACCAATGATGACACAAAGCCCCCTGTTTCCTACAACGGGGAGAATACATTTCTGATATTAGCACTGTTCTACCACTAGTTCAAAAAGGATGCTCACAGCAGCAAGTGAGAGCTTTCTTTAGGGAAAGCCGGCTCACAGTGTAAAACTACTGTTCGGCTAGATGAGCCCATTTTACATCTCAGCATGAACAATTACTTGTATGTGCAAGAATAGGAGGGCAATTTTCAGCCAGTCCTTATTGGCACAAAGTTCTCAGGTACGTTTTTTTACCTGTGGACTTTGCACCAGTTATCAAAGAAAAAGTGCATACGAGGTCTCTCTTTGAAGCTCGCCACGGATATAAAGTTACCCTCAGACATTTATACCTTTCTTCTTTTCCCATGGACGTCAACACAAACACGGTTGGAAATGCAATCTACAAGGGTGATTTTCAAAGGCATAGACATGTATAAACGGGCTTTTTGAAAAATTACCCAGGGGTTGTACAGGTAAAAGCATGCACAAAAGCAATTTTGCATTGCCTTTTACGTGCATTGCAAAGAGACGTTCTCAGAGGCAAAGTTGAGGGTGGGGAAATTAGCTACGCACATCCTTTAGGTTTTAATACTATGCGCTTAAATGTCTGCGTGGACATTTGCAACTGTTCCCAAACAGGCATAAATGTGAGTGCACGCGTGCCATGCTAAGGAACATGGGTGCCCACTAGGCTTTGCCAACTAGCTCCAGATTTTCCGGACAGGCTGATCCAGTCCTGCTTTTACTCAAACTGCCTACTTGGACTTGAAGTTCTGGTGTCCCTATTGATTTCCTTAGAAAAGCCACATGTTTGTGCAGGCCATGGGGTAAAACCAAGACTGAATCAGCCTGTCCTGAAAATCGGGAGCCAGCTTGCCACCCTAGCACCTGCTAATTATCAACGCTGACTTATGTGGATTTCAGCTGTACGTGGCTTGTTATAAAATGAATGTCTTTTGGGGCTATTTTCTTCTCTGACCTAAACACCACCCCAAGACATGCAGCTAAATTTGCATGTGTTGCAGGACAAAGCATGCGATGCTAGCTGTATTGAAAAGGGGAGTGGGGGGGAAATTCTGAGACAGCCAATTAATATGCGTAAATCAATATTTACTCATGTCAATGGCTTTGATATTTGCCCTATTGCTTAATAACATGGCTCTAAAAACAAAACATAGAGATCCACTGCACTTACACTAAGAGGAGAGATGACTAGCGAGAACGAAGGCGTCACTGCTAGTAGCGGTGCGTACAATTTATAGGGCAGACAGGCCTGCCCATACAGCTTGTCAGAAGGAAAGAAAAGGTCTGTTTATCTGTTTCTGCCTTACAGGGCTCATGGAAAAAAAAAAAAAACGAAAAAACACAGGCTTGGTAAATTATAACTGCAGCCGATTGTCTTTGATTCCTGCCCTGCTGCAGAAATCATTAGCAATTATCAAATTACATTCTCCCTGAACTGATTTCCCCTGGGGGTCAGCCTGGTAGTGCCAGTGAGATAACGAAAGAGAGAATGAGTGAATAAGCAGAAAGGGAGTGGAAGTATTTGTGTGTATACATATATACAGCCAAATAAGGATATCTCAAAAATAGTTGATGTAAATTCTATCGAAGTATTTTGTCACTTCTTAATATGACCATGCCTCACCAAATGGAATCTGGATTACTATGTGCATATAAATCCTGTTTATTTCTCTGCATGCTGCAGTCAGACAGTCTTCTTTGTTAGCTTCCTTCCTTTCTATCAGAAGTTCCAGTATTTCCTAAGGAACACAACACAAACCATAGAGAGGGTCTTCTCCTAAGGGCAGAAGTTAATTAATTCCTGGATATGGCTCTGTGTATGTTCTCGGGGTCCATATTCGGCCACAATGCAGCTTGTGCTAGTTAGCGGGTTTTACTTAACTGGCTAACTAGTAGTGCATATTAAGTGAGGCAGCCATGCCACTGAATATACCCGGCTATCTTAAAGTTAGCTGGTTATATATAACTGCTAACATTAGGACAGCCCTACGGCCCAAACAGGGTTAGCCAGATAAGCTAACTGGCTGACTCCAAATATCAGCTAACTCCTGTCCGCCCCCGGAACACACCCACCTTATCTGGCTAGAATTTAACTGGATAAGTCTTTCACTATAGCATTTAGTCATCTAGATGGATAACTTTTCAGTTACGTGTCTAAACGGCTTTTGAATATCAACCTCAATATGAACAATTTATGTACCCAACTGTATAGTGCTCTGTATTCTCCAGGTGATGGTGGAGCTGCATTAGATTCAGCATATTTTGCATATTGGAAGTAATTGGTTTGATCCTTGTTACTTCTGCCACTGTTGACTGAATTTGCTCACACTGAGTACACACCCATGTGATCTGGATTACCAAACCTCAAACCAATCACAACTTGACTCAACATGTTGGCTGAGACAAAGATGGCTCTGGTCTGGTTATCCACTCAAGGTTTAACTTTTGTAAAATTGCTATAGGTCAGAAGGGGAGGACTGCATTGATATTAAGAAACATTCCAGCCCATTTCTGGCCTGGAGACCTGGGCATACCTTAGCCAGATCATACAGAAATGAGAACTGGCACACTGAACAATCTCTTAGCAAATCATACTCAGAGACTTAATGAAATCAGAATCAGCCATAAAAATACAGATGTGTCAAAATGTGTGCCTTATTATGGATATATACATTAAAAAGTAAGAACAACCAAGGTCAGATTTAGGAATAGGCAATATAGGAATTTGCCTAGGGTGCCAAATACTGAAGGCACCTAAAACATGGGGAACTCCCTCTGCTGCTCTCTGATTTCCAGGACAAAATCTCCTGTGAATGGTCCTCTGCTTATGGACACCATAATCCTAGTCGGCTCTGGGCCAGTGTTGCCAACCTCGCTTATTTACCGCGAGATTGGGCTTCTTTTTGAAGTCATTCGCGGTTTTTTTTTTCCGACTCGCGGGTTGCTTTTAATTGGGCTTATTTTTTCTTTCGGTCGCGTTTTTTTGGGCTTGTTGGGCGGGACCTGTGCGCTGAAGTCTGAATCATGTTACACTGATTGGCTGCTGCTACGATGAAGCCTGTGTCCTTAGCAGGCGCATCCTATCCCTATATTGCAGCAGTAAGAGCCAATCAGAGTGAGCAGACAGAGCTTTTAATGCAGCCACACCCGGTCCCGATGTGAGGAGAGCACGTTTTGTGGGCAGAGCGCAGGCAGCGCAGCAGACCCAGCCAGCTGAGTACCGCGTCCTCCATCCAGCACTGCATCGCACGTGGACGGGAAGGCCAGCAGCACGGCATTAGAGCTCAGAGCAGCAACATCAAAGGAATCAGACTGCAGCTACAGCCAGGTATCAGGAGGGGGGAATGATTATGTGGGGGCCAGAACTGTGCTCGATGGGGAGAGGGGAATGATGATTATGTGGGGGCCAGAACTGTGCTCGATGGGGAGAGGGGAATGATGATGATGTGGGGGCCAGAACTGTGCTCCATGGGGAGAGGGGAATGATGATGATGATGTGGGGGCCAGAAATGTGCTCGATGGGGAGAGGGGAATGATGATGATGTGGGGGCCAGAACTGTGCTCGATGGGGAGAGGGGAATGATGATTATGTGGGGGCCAGAAATGTGCTCGATGGGGAGAGGGGAATGATGATGATGTGGGGGCCAGAAATGTGCTTGATGGGGAGAGGGGAATGATGATTATGTGGGGGCCAGAAATGTGCTTGATGGGGAGAGGGGAATGATGATTATGTGGGGGCCAGAACTGTGCTCGATGGGGAGAGGGGAATGATGATGATGTGGGGGCCAGAAATGTGCTTGATGGGGAGAGGGGAATGATGATGATGTGGGGGCCAGAAATGTGCTCGATGGGGAGAGGGGAATGATGATGATGATGTGGGGGCCAGAAATGTGCTCAGAGGAGGGAAGGTGTGAGAGAGGCAGGTATTTTTTAATTTGTTCTACTCCACTTGATTTCATCTATTTTTTCCCTCATTTCTTCTCCCTGCAGCAGATCACCTTTACAAAAAAGATCCTTATTTTGGCAAAAAAAGCTTGTCTATACCAGCTGACTACAGGTAAGAAATGTGACATGGAAACTTTCACTTTTAGCACTGCCTCTGAGTAACGCAGATGTTGAAAGAGTATTCTCTCAAGTAAATTTAATAAAGTCCAAGACAAGAAACCGTATGGCAAATGCAACTCTTTCGGCAATATTGCAAGTACGTTATGGCATGAGATGCCAGGGTATTTGCTGTACCAGCTTCGTGCCAGGTAGTAATATGCTGAAGCGATTCAATGAAAATATGTATCGTGACAATGCTGACCTTACAGACAATGAAGAACTGGCTGATATCAATTGTCACACTTGTTTTAGTTAACTGTGAGAGCTACAATTTATTACAATAAAGTCAGCCATTATGTGTGCATTACAAAAGTA
The DNA here is from genome assembly GCF_901001135.1 of Rhinatrema bivittatum. Taxonomy (NCBI): domain Eukaryota; kingdom Metazoa; phylum Chordata; class Amphibia; order Gymnophiona; family Rhinatrematidae; genus Rhinatrema; species Rhinatrema bivittatum. The sequence goes on from NC_042627.1 coordinate 13,995,097, forward strand.
TTTCAAGTGTTCAATGTTATAAGAAATAAAAAAAAGTTTCAACTTCACGTGTTTTGGGCTTGTTTTGGGCTTGTTTTTTTTGGGAAAAGTGCTTGTTCTTTCATGAAAACCTGGCAACACTGCTCTGGGCATAACACAACACATCGGACATTACACAATGTAATTTTTTCACGGGGCAATGTTTCAAAATGGTTTTGTTTTGCACATACCTCAACAAGGATAAACCTCATTCATAAGCCAGGGTATCTAAGTCTCTCAAATTTACTGCTAAAGCCCTTCTTAATACTTGCATTGTGCCAAAGAGAATCTCTTTCTAGCTTTCATAGGTTGTAATATGTATGGGCAACATATCATAGTGTGCTTGGAAATTCATCTTAATCAGGCCCATGATGCGCAATATAATTGGGATTATTTCTGTACCTTTCTGCCACATTTTCGTGGTCTCTGATGCATCTCTTGGTATTTAAGGATCTTTGCTTTCTCCATACAATCCACAGAATAGTCACCGGGGCCTGACACCTCTTATCAGCAATGCTATTCTTGTGTTTTTCTTCTTTACCATAATGTCTGGTTGTCTAGCATCAATCTTCTTGTTAGCTGCAATAGAAATGTTCCAGATGATCACAACTTCTTCATTCTCTTCAATTCCTTTAGGGTTGTGATCCCAGTGTTCTCTCGGTACATGGTATTTGCACAATTTCTAATGGCTGAGCTATGCCACCTTGCTGTGTCTTGCTTTATCCAGGCCTTCTGACATCAGCACGTACTGTTATGAATACATAGAGTTTTTAAAGTAGTAGCTACCATTGCAACATAAGCTCTGACTCGCTCACAATTGCAGGGCACTGATACAGCAAACAGTTGACAGTTTGCTAAAGGAATTTAAGCTGTACTGATGCCAACACTGAAAAAGCACCAATTATCACTTCTGTTCGGCCTGATGGGGGTTTCTTCTTTCCCAGAAGTAGAGGAACTAGCAAACCAGCCATTGAGAACATTTTTTGCTAAAATTGCATTCCACTTGCCCGCCACTGCCGTGCAAACTGCTATAACTGAAGGGCATTTCCAAGTGGCAAGGATCCAATTACCGTAGGATTTTGCCGCCCACTCTTTTCCGAAGGCTGAGGAGTAGCAATGTTAACACTGGCATACAAAGCAGGAGGGATGTGCGTTCTGAAAAGTCATCGATATCTGGATCCCTGGCTGAAGAAGATAACAAAGGCCAATCCCTTGCTATTTGATAATTTCTAAAGACAAATCTCTCTTTTAGAAAAATCTCAGTTTAAGTCATTTACGTCTTCTATTGTGGTCCTGAAGCCTCATAAGACCACAGTGGTTCAACTACTAATCTTTCCTTGGCTTTGTCAGCCCTTGGCCTGCTTCAACATATGCCTGTGTAATTCTACCACTGTATCCCAAACAACTCTTGCAAATTCATGACTTTTCCCACCTATTCCCTGCTATTGCACTTCTGAGCTCCACAGAGCTCTCTCAGTCCTGAATTCTATAGTACCCCTTGCTATTCTAGTCCAGAGGCCTTACACATTAGTGCTAAATCATCTGAATTCTCACCCACATATAAGCAACCAACTTGCTGAGTCCCTTGAATTATTTTGATATTTAACATGGTGATGTCATTGAAATGTAAAAACGAAGATAGAAATGCTGACTGCTTTCGTGTGATGGTATTTGTTTCAGTCTTCGGGTTTCCCCTGATCTGTTAATCCTTAATCCAAATCACTCCTTTTTAATCTAGTCCCGGGACCTCATTTACTATTTTTTTTACACTCCCCACTGTTGAGTACCAAGTCCCGCTCTGCCGTTTCCTGACTTGCTGCACACTCTCCCACGCTTCCTCCCTATAATCCTATTACTATAGCCAGTGGTACGCTGCAGAATGTTTCTGGGGTTCTTGCTAACCACGTGTTAAATAATTCCATGAAACCAGAGGGTCTCACTGAGTGGAGCAAAGGCAATGAGGGAGGGAGCTGATAAAGGGTAGCGCGTCATTGACGGGACCTCAAACGATTCTACCAATTCATGGCTCATGTGCACACCACTACTTCATTGTAGTGTTGGTGATGAACAGAATGAATGTACCAGGGAAGTTGACAGGCTGAGGCAGGGAAAATTCGGAAAGAGTAAAATCAAAAAATTGTTTTCCGTATTCCATAAGCAAACCAGTCGAAGAATTCCTTCTGCAGTCCCAAGAGGAATAATATAATTAGGCAGAGAAACCTTGTTTGAGATTGGAAGATAGGCCCTTCATCAGACAAAGTAATACGTTTCTGGGGTCTTATTTTTACATTTCTTCTGCATATTCCTGATAAAAAAAAATGCAAAGATACATACATAGATAAACATTCAATTTTGCCTAATAGTAGGAAATACAAAGAGTGTGTGTGTGGGGGGGGGGGGGGGGGGGGGGAGAGAAAGAAGGGGGAGTGAAGATACCAATAATACCACAATCTCCAACAGCATAGACAGCCAGGAAAGGTTTGGAAAACATGACGACGGATCTAATGAAGCTTGAGGAGTGGTTTAGTCTGGCAGTTAAGATATAATGCTTAAAAATGTAATGATGCATTTAGGATGCAAAAACCCATAGGAGAGGTACAGTATAAGAGTGAAAGTTTTCTAAGCATGAAAGAACAGTGGGATGGGCATCTGGGGGTGATTTTTTGCATCAAGCTAGATATCCTCTTTTCTGGTTGGCAGCTCAGTCAACCTCCTGGCAATAGGAACTTTATCAGTGTTAATTATTTATTGGTTTATTCCTGGAAAACATCACAGTTTTAAGTAGCCTGGGCAAAATAGATACCAGAAACCTCCAATGTGATTTATCCCTAATTTCTTTTTACCCCTAGTTAATTGCTTACTTGGTTTTATTGTTAAAAAAAATCATTTTAATTGATTCTCTCTGTTTCTTATATTAAACATTTATAAAAAGATGCATTTCATGTCAGAATTTCTGCTCGTTCTTTTAGGGCCCATGCCAGGATTTATCAGCTCAAATAAAAAGGGGCTATTGCAAAAAGTTGAGTGTTAAAACTGTGTGCTGAAATTTGGCACACAGTACCCTAATGCACAAGCTACTTTTTTTTTAAATTCTGATGCAGGAAGTTAATGGTAGGCAAATGCATCAGGAGTTTCAAAAAATGCACACAAACCAGAAAATATGCACACAGAAAAGGCTTAGCACACATGAGGACATGGTTTACAGTATATACACAATCATGTTTTCCATGCAAAAAATTAGATTTATATGCACAAAAAATGTTCTCTATGTAGAAAGCAGTTATGTGCACAAAAAATGCTCTCTACATAGAGTTATATTAAATGCATGGGAAACCTTCTTTCTATGCATAAAATCCCAGCTACAGGTCCTGGCACTGGAACTCCAGCTTCTGCTGTAGATTAACATCAGCCCTGGAAACTTTACTGCACCTCAGACTAGGAGTTACGTTTCCAGCACTAAGAAAACAGGAGGTAATATAGCGACCTCTGCATTGGGGCGCAATATTACCTAATGCCATCGTTAGCATGGAATTTCCAGGTGAAGGTGCTAACAATTTGCACAATGCTGTGTGCACATTTGTTGTATGCAAAAGTCCTTGCTGCGCTGGTAGTAGTGTTTGCGCATTTAAAAAAAATGTGCATTATAGAGGGTTAAATTGCGCGCAGTGTTTAGCACACCTTTTTGTATCGGACCCAAAGACAGGAAAAAAGGGCAATCTAATGAAGCTGTCTGAGGGAGCGAGAGTGTGCTGGGCCCCGGCCGCAATTGTGCATCGCTGGTTTCTCCTCATATTCAGTCTCACACGGTGCCAGGAGAAGCAGCAAATAGATGCACAGGGGAATATATTAAGGTTCCCATGGCACAGTACTTTAAACAATTCCTGGTTTTCCCATAAGCTTAATTAGCTGTATTGAAGGAGAGAAGAAGCCCTTACTCATGTCCCTCTGTAAGAAAACTGGAGTGTGTCCGGCCTCGTTACCAGTACAAACTGGAATGACTCGAACTGCCATGCCATGGGAGTTGTAATATATTTTTTGAAGCCGGGCCATGTCTCACAGCGGAATGATGAGATTCCTTGTTTTTCACGTGCAGGTTTTCTGTTTATTGCTCTTTTTTTTTTTTTGGTTTGTAATTTAATTACTTTAAAGGCAGCACAAGTAAGACATCTCTTAAATGTAAGATTCACCCAAAAATTGCCACCCCCACCAAAACTAACATTTCTTTCAATACAAATAGCGGCAGAGTGAAAGCCAAGGGTAACCATCTTTGATCTGAATGGGTAAGAGCAGTGGTCAGTTCATTTGTTGACGTGAAGTCAGGTGAAATGTTTGGCATCCTGGCTAAAATGCCCTTCCTTCAGGCATCCAGTGATGTTACGCTGATAAAACAAAACAGCTGACTGGGTGCAGAAAGCAGGCCCATTTCAGGAATTTACAATTTTGATGTCGCAAAGCCAAACGGCACTTTTTTGAGTTGCATGGCTCAGGCGCTACAAAGCTCGTCATCTCAACGCGTGGTAACTGTCCCGAATCAGGCACCCAAGGACCTTGTTTCTGGGATCTCAAACACGGACGGGCCGATGTACTAAACACTGTGAACGGGATTACAAGAGCCACCGTGTGCAGAATTTTGCATTTGCAAAATATATCACGCGCTGTTTAGCGTTTCTGCATATGTTTGTTTTTTTTTTTTTGCATTCACACATTTTGTAAAAAAAAGCCCAATGAGCTAAAAAATCATGTACATGAGCTTGTTAGGGATTCATCTGTGGATAAATTCTATGTAAAAAAATCAAGTAAAGCGGTGATTTTCTGTGAAACTTAACTACATCTTAAAAGGTGTGACAGGTATTTTGTGTGTGTGAAAATGTCTGTAATTTCCAGTAAACTTTTTCGCAAGAAAAATGCCACAAAGACTATTTGCATATTGTTTAAATGAATTGGCACCATGAGAAAACTTTATTGTGATGTAAGCTCATTTTTTCAAGGGAACTTGCAGCTTGGTACAATGGGGTGCAGCTTTCTGAAAACATAGCAGTGGGTTGACTGAAACCCCTTGAACAGTGAAGAATCCTTTCAGTTGTCAAGAAAGATGAACTGGTAATGGAAGTTTTCAAATATGAAACAGGGTTATTTGGAAATTAGTCTTCCGTATAACAAAAACCATTAGAAAAATGAAGATAACTCCATAAAAATAATCCGGCAACATTGCTGTAGGTGGCATCTGAATGTGAGGGGACCTTGCTACTGCACCTATTTTCCTTGCCCGCATTGAGGTTATGTATTTTTGGGATCCTCCCCAATCTTTTTACCGTCCCCTTCTTGAGAGTGGTTGAGTGTGCCTATATATTCCTTTTGGAGCATGCTCAGGAGGTTATTCCCTCTTGATCCTCTGAGGGGGGTGGTTTTTTTGTAGGCCTCACAACTTAATAGAGGCAGAACTTGGAAGACTTTTGGCATTTTTGACCACTCTCTAACAGGATGACCATTTCACCACTTTCTGAAAGAGCTTTATTTCACAGTGGTTTCAACCTGTGACCAGTTAACAGTGTGGCAGAGGCTACTGGACAGCAGTGTTTTGTATCAAGTGATTTTTGACCAGTTGTCAACAGCGAGGCCAACACCCTTGGCTGGAGGATTGGATGTTTTCAGCCACTTTCCCCCTGCAACCAGTGGGGACAGAGGACTGCTGGATTTTGAGTAGTTGAGTCTCTAGGTTTGAAGCAAGAAGGATTTTTTTCCCCCTATTTACAAGTTTTTTTCCATGAGGCTTATGATGGTGAAAGAGGAACATTTTCCTAACCACTACGGAGAAGGAATACTGGACACTGATTCAGTGAGGGGAAAAAGAGCTAGAACAGTTTGCACCATAAAGGGACTGTGACTTTTGTGATCATGATTTTGTTCCGTTATTTATGATTTTTGCAATATTGGCATGGGTTTTGTTCTGCAAATTAAATTTCTTTTCCAGTGAATATCAGCACTGCATCTTAGCTACGCTTTGAGTACCATCCAGCCTTTGAACTCCTCTATAGTGAGTATTCACTGAATAGTGATTGAGATTTGCGGTGGTACTGAATGAGTGTATTGTCCATATCTACCTCCTCCCCGCCAGTGAATCTTAGCACTCCAGGAGCTACTGCAGTGAATATACAGCAGAGAGGCCTGGGGACCGTGAGGCCCCCGTCAACCCAATGGTGAGGGGTTACATGAAGAAGGGAACCTATTTGGTCTCAAAAGTCACTTCTAACCTCTTTTTTTTTTCAGATTCTCTCAGAAATAGGGCCTCTTGGCAATCCCATTGGTAAATACGGCCCACCTAAGTCAGGTTAGAGATAGAAGTATTTCTTTAGCCGGCCCTAAACTGTGGAACGAGCTTCCTATGGAGTTAAGGCTCCAGACTGATATTAAAACTTTTAAAAAGAATTTGAAAACTTGGCTTTTCGGAATTGCGTTTAAAGAGAGTAATTGAGAACTGTTTTAATTATTAACATTTTAAAATCTAAGCAGCTATCTTTGACAACTGAGAGGGCTAGACTAAAAAAACAAAACTAAACTGTGAATTGAGGACACTCAGCACATGAACGTATTTTATTATGATTTAGTTTTATTTGATTAATTTAATCAGTTTCAGTGGGGTGATATTATTCCTATTTTATTATTTTAATTTGTGATTTTTACTTTTATAAGTTATTAGATAACACAGTAAATGTGATTTTTTTTTGACCTGTAAAAGTACCTTCTAGGTACACCTGGCCAGAACCTACATCACTAAACATTTGTACGTATTTTTATGATTTAATGTAACCGAAACTTAATGGCACCGGTTAGAATGTACTATAGTACGCTTACTCCAAACTTAACTTATGTGCCTACATGTAAACCATTGCGATGGTATATAACTTAGCGACGGTATAGAAAAAGACTTTAAATAAATAAATAAATAAATAAATAAATATATGAATTTTAACTGTATTTTTAATGTATTTTATGTTTGGAAACCGTTGTGATGGCCTGCATGAATGTCGGTACATAAGAATTTTATAAATAAATACATAAAAATAAATAAATAAATCTTTTCCAGCGGAAAGGAAAAGTAGCACTCTTTTCCTCTCCTGGAGCTAAGGAGAGCCACAGCCCTCTCTACCTCCCTGTTGGTCCCTGGGTCGACAAGCTCATTCCAGTGACTCATGGAGTCACCTTTATAGATGTCACCACTGACCCACTCTTCGGAAGATGGACCCTAAGTATCACTCAACATGTTAGTATATACCCCTGGAACCTCCTAGCACCGGAATCTTCCTCATGAAAACCTAAGGTGAAGCCCAGTGGGCTTTACATGTTAAAGTGACTTTGGAGAAATCTTAAGCTGGCTGCAAGCAATTCAGTTTTCTCCAGGACCAATTCGGCTACGAAAAATCTACAGCACTTGGAAAAAGAAATAGGACTGCAGAAAATCTTATAAAGAGATTGAAGAATTAAAAAAAAAAAAAAAAGCAGCCCGTCAGAGGCCACCTGATATGCCAGCACTGCAGACAAGAAATTGCTACTTTGATGTATTGGCCAGAATGCAAAATGATCAAGAGGTAGTGCTGTACCTCCTACATGCTGATGCCCACTTGTATAAACACACACAGGAATGCACACGATTATCCTTCCACGTGTACAAACTCTTCCTGTATATTTAAAGTATCCCTCCTTACTTTCATGTTTATTAAAACGTGTGTATACAGGTACACATCCAATCTTTTTCATGCATATCAAGTGTTCTTCCTCTCATCTGCTAACTCACACAAAAAAATCCATACTGTATCTGCACATCTTATATCCTGGGCTGATGTGCTATGTTCTCAGCTGATATCAGGGAGCAGGGCATGTGTTGCAGAATTACTCAAAGCTTCGGCATTTGAGTGTGGACAGAATGAGCTGGAAAGCGTGAGTGACAAAAAAAAAAAAATCTGTCACAAGGAGCCAGCATTACAAGCCTCCTGCTCCATGTACCTGTTAACAGAAAGGACAGGGAATGGGTGGGGACCAGCTCCCAGATATCCCTAAGTGTAACCACCCCAGGGGTCAGTGGTGACCCCTACCTGCCCCCACCCCTCCTCTGCTGCCTACCTAGGTGGCACTGGCCCCCGAAGGTGAAAAAGAAACGAGGCCAAATGATTGGCAATGGCCTGCTTCCTTCCCCACCCCCTCCCCTCAAACCCCCAAAATGGCCCCCTTTGGCAAAGAACACTCCCCCCTTGGCCCATCCCTACACCCCTTCCAAATATAAATAAATCCCTGGTGTCTATGTTTCTCTCACACCCCCCCCCCCCCCCCCCCCAGAAAATGAATGCTGGTAGTCTCGGGGGCAGGTGGATCCCTTACCCCTAATTCCTAACCCCTCAGTTATCTGCCACACACGCCTTTGGACTGAGCTCATCAGCTTGATTTGTCCAGTTCAGGACCTGAAATAAACTTCATATGGAAAACCCCAATATCCTGGAATCCAGTGATCATATTTGCTTGGGAAAGGAATAAAAATCCAAGAATATTCCAGTGGTGGGCAGAGGACAATATTCTACTGGAAGTAACAGATTGGGAGGTCCGTGGAGATTGTGTTGACAAAGAAAAGAGACATTTGTGTGAAAATCCAACTTTTAAACCTGCATTAGCAGAAGAACTGTATCTATCCTCTGTTATAAATACTTATCTACTATCTATCTCTAAATAAAAGGAGAAATCTTTGTGTTTTATTAGTGTCCTAAAAGAGAGTGTTCCCCCACCGTGGTCCCCGGAGATGAATCTTCTCCCCAAGAATCCCCTGCACCCATCTTCACTTAATGAGGCAGGCAGGGCTACAACTGTAAATGCCTTCACTATATTTGCAGCAGAAGCTCTCACTAGATTGGGACATATTGACAGCACAGCAGGAGAGAAATCACTAGGAGTAAGTAAGGGTTATACACATGTCTCCTGTAGTGGAGATCCTTTCATTTAAGTCAGAAGAACTCTGCACGTTGATCTAACGTTACAATGGTGAGATATCCTCAGAACACACCGCAGAGAACAGAAACATCTCCTTAATGTAAACAAAAATTAGCTTTACTGGCTGAGTGCATTAACAATGGAGGAGACAATGTAACAATGTAGACAAAAGAAATGTTTCCCTGCTGTCAAGAAGTGAGTGATACTCCCTATACTGGCATTCAGATGAACTGGCAAATGACACAATGTGAGAGGGGTCCTGAAGATTATGATTAAAGATAGAAATCTCCCCCCTCTATCTTTATATATATATATATATATATATATATATATACTTCCAGTACAGTGGGACAGTAGTTGGGACAGGCTGACAAGCAAACATCTCAGCTCCCATTTATCATCAATGCATATTCTTAGCAGTTTTGTGTTAAAAAAAACTATAGTCATGGAAGATGATACCTTTTAAAGAACCAGCAGAAAAGATTTTGTAGTACATATAAGGTTTTGAGACCTCGCTTGTCTTTTCTTCATAAGGATTAAAACTGTGTGAGAAAATGTGTTAACAATGAAACTAGACGGAAGCTTTCACCATTAGTATGATACAGGCGCCGCGATCCTGAAAATTGAAGTCTCTGAAAACAAGATATGTATTTTTTTCTCATATCTATCAATCATGGATGCTTGACAGCGAAATCTCTCATCACAAATCCATCAGAGGAGCCCTCCTCCAGAACATTAGTGTTGCTGACAGGTTAACAAAGCAAAAGGCAGAGAGAGAAAAGAGACCATGTAGCAAATATTCTTCCTTATTCAAAACAATAAATTCCTTTTTGGCAGGGTATTTTCCCTCCTACTTTGGTAGGGAGGTGAATTTGTTTACAAACATAATGAAAAATGTCATGAAACACCCATAGTTAAAAACAAAAGAAAACCTTCTGAAATTTTTTTTCCACTGCCTTTTGTTTTGGAAAGTCAACAACAAAAAAAAAAAACAACCCAGAGATTTGCCAAAACAGAAAATTAGCCCATCCTGGATCTTTCCCATAATCCCCATCTTCCTCAGAGGTTTTTTTTTACTCCTTTTCTGAAATCTGCAAAGTAGAAAGGGCAAGGAGTGAACCCCACTGACTCCTGCCATGCTGGGTCCTGGTTCAGAGATGAGGTCGGTGCCATTTTGTTCTACAACCGCATGCAATATGGCCTTACAACAAAATGGCTCTGGCCTTAGGACTTTCCAGTGACATTTTTGAACCAGGACCTGGTTGGATGGGAGCAACTAGAGATTGTTTCTTCCCCTTTCTACTTTGTAGACCCCAGGAAAGGGGTAACAGACCTTTGTGGGATGGGAGGGGGATTTTATTTATTTATTTTTTTAATATACTGACATTCGATCTGAGATATCACATTGGTTTACATTCAGGTACTGTAGGTATTTCCCGATCCCCAGAGGGCTTACACTCTAAATTTTGTACCTGAGGCAATGGAGAGTAAAGTTACTTGCCCAAAGACACAAAGAGTGACAGCGGGTCTCAAACCCTGGTCTCCTGGTTCATAGCCCACTGCTCTAACCACTAGGCCTGGTGTGGGGGAGGGGGTTGTTTGGCACTGGGGAAGGGGCAATTTTTTCATTCTTTTCATTCTGGCTTATTTATTTATGTACTTATTTTCATTTATCTATTTATTTATTATTTTGGTTTAGTGAACAAACCAAACTAAAACAGTAAACAAACCAAAATATGAATTGAAAAAAATACACGAAACAAAAAAAAAAAAAAAAAAAAGAAAATGAAATGGAAAAAAATTGTCCCTGCACATCCCTATACCTTAGTTGGTAGCTGAAGAGGATGGATCCTCCAGGTATGGATGGCAGTCTATAGGTGAAAACCTAGGACGGTGGAGGAGAGAGAGAGAGAAACCTGAGCCAGCGGCTGTTCCGGGGGTGAGGCAGAGATCCCGACCCCGACAAGGTAACAGCTGGTGCCTTTCCCTTGCCTGACATCATCAGGGAGGGACATCTGAGGGGCCTTAAAATCATCCCTTCTGTGGCGCGTAGCCACCGCTGGTGCGTCGCCAAAGCCGCGTGCACCAAAGGGCGCACGGTTTTGTTTCAACTGCTCACCAATTTGGACGTTTTCCTTGCTTTGAAGTTTTTTTCTTTCTCTTTGCCCTCTGAAGCCTCCAGAGTTACCTAGGGGAGGAGTTAAGATGGTGCCCTAAAAGGGAGCACAGCATTTGCCCGCTCCTGAATTTCTGGAAACACTTTGCCTTTCAGTGGCTTGACCATTGACATTAATGCCACCAAAAAGGAAAGGCAAAGTAAGGGCATACCCCTCTAGCTCTACTTTGCCTATGGGGCAAAGAACAATTTAGCAGTGCACCGGAACTATTTTAAAGAATTTGGCAGGGGTGGATGAAGGAGAATCAGCCCTAACTTCGGAAGAAGTGAGCCTCAGTCCCCTTGATGATCGTCTACCACCGGCTACACAGGAGACATTGACACCGCACTCTGGAGGGATCCCCGAAGTGGGAATTCGAGTCCTGGAGGAGGAGGGAGCGGTTTCGGTTACTGACGTGGTATTGAACTCCCTAAAGCCATCAGAGAGTGTTGCAGGAGTTTCAGTACTGGAAGGAGTTGAAACCCAGGAGTTGAGAGGAGTTGTGACTTGGAAGCAAACTCACTACCCTTCCCTGCTTGGAGGTAACATCGAAAAAGCCGGTTGTGGTAACTTTGGACTCCCTCTGGAATTTGACATCAATTATGGTGAGAACTTTTTCAGATTGTTCGTTAAAAATGAATACGCTATCACTACTAATAGAACAAATGAATAAGAACTGTGAAATAACCCGCCAGGAAACAATGGAAAAATTAAAAAATATAGAATGTGAGCTCCAACAGGTTAAAGCTGTGCAATCCACCGTCATACAGGATTGTGGTTTAATTAATAGAAAGGTGGAAGTTATTGAAAATGCCTTGAGACATCCAAATCTTTATTTATTAAGCTTCCCTAGGGTTGTGGGAGAGATTCCACGAGTTACTGTAAAAAGATATTTCCTAGAGGTATTAGAATATATATCTGAAATGGCCCCCCGCCCGAGATAAAGGTTATTTTCTTCCAACCAGGGCTAGTCCACAAGGGCAAGCAGTGATGGTGGATTTGGGAAATCTGACTGATTTCTTGGAAGCTTCGGCTTCGACTTATGAAATAGGGATACTTATGTATTTTTTTTCTGCTGGATCAGTTGAAAAGTTTTATAGAATCCAAGAGAGTTTTGCTACAAGCTACCAATGTTTAAAGTTATGATCATCACATTGTAAAATGCAGTAGTGTTGGGTTATGCCTTTCTATTATTAATTTCTTGTAATATCTCCTAATTTACTATGACACCTCCCCTAACCTAGAGGTCTAATGGGTGTTTATAATAGATATATTTCAAAATTTTCTTTTTATTTGTATTTATAATTTCTAAGTGAAACCATGTTTCTGTACAAAGAAGATACTTTGTTAAAATTTGAAAACTCAATAAAGATTAAATAAATAAAAAAATAAAAATACCCTAGGACTGAAAGGCTATGGAAAATTGAATTCCCTTCTCACTGTGGTCCCATGTAAGTTGACACAGATTTTCTGAAGAATAGTTATGGTAAGCTTCCTTATCATTTTTATTTTGATAAACAAATGGTAGATTCCTCAACAATATCAGGAAATCCACTGGGAAACATTTCAAAAGTTTGAATATATACATGACTTTAAGAACATAAACACATAAGAAATTACCATACTGGGTTAGACCAAGGGTTCATCAAGCCCAGCATCCTGTTCCCAACAGTGGCCAATCCAGGCTACAAGTACCAAGCAAGTACCCAAATATTAAATAGATCCCATGCTACCATTGCCAGCAATAGCAGTGGCTATTCCTCAAGTCAACACGATCAATAGCAATCAATGGACCTCTTCTCCAAGAACCTATCCAAACATTTTTTAAACCTAGCTACACTAACTGCACTAACCACATCCTCTAGCTACAAATTCCAAAGCTTAATTGTGCATTGAGTGAAAAAGAATTTTCTCCAATTAGTTTTAAATGTGCTACTTGCTAACTTTATGGAGTGCCCCCTAGTCCTTCTATTATCCGAAAGAGTAAATAACCGATTCACATCTACCCGTTCTAGACCTCTCATGATTTTAAAGGCTTCTATATATATATCCCCTTCAGCCATCTCCAAGCTGAACAGCCCTAACCTCCAGCCTTTCCTCACAGGGGAGCTGTTCTATCACCTTTATCATTTTGGTTGCCCTTCTCTGTACCTTCTTCAGTGCAACTATATCTTTTTTGAGATGCAGTGACCAGAATTGTACAAAGCACTCAAGGTGCGGTCTCACCATGGAGCGATACAGAGGCATTATGACATTTTCTGTTTTATTCACCATTCCCTTCCTAATAATTCCTAACATTCTGTTTGCTTTTTTGACTGCCGCAGCACACTGAGCTGATGATTTCAATGTATTATCCACTATGATGCCTAGATCTTTTTCTTGGGTGGTAATTCCTAATATGGAACCTAACATCATGTAAATACAGCGTGGGTTATTTTTCCCTATATACAACACCTTGCACTTATCCATATTAAATTTCATCTGCCATTTGGATGCCCAGTCTTTTAGTCTCACAAGGTCCTCCTGCAATTTATCAAAATCTGCTTGTGATTTAACTACTCTGAATAATTTTGTATCATCTGCAGATTTGATTACCTCAGTCACTGTATTCCTTTCCAGATCATTTATAAATATATTGAAAAGCACTGGTTCAAGTAAAGATCCCAGAGGCACTCCACTGTTTACCTTTTTCCACTGAGAAAATTGACCATTTAATCCTACTCTCTGTTTCTGGTTTCTTAACCAGTTTGTAATCCATGAAAGGACATCGCCTCCTATCTCCTATATGACTTTTAGTTTTCTTAGAAGCCTCTCATGAGGGCTTTTGTCAATGCCTTCTAAAAATTCAAATACACTACATCTACTGGTTCACCTTTATCTACATGTTTATTAACCCCTTCAAAAAAATGAAGCAGATTTGAAAGGCAAGAGATCCCTTGGGTAAATCCATGCTGATTATGTTCCATTACACCATGTCTTTCTATATGCTCTGTGATTTAGATCTTTAAAATAGTTTCCACTATTTTTCCCAGCACTGAAGTCAGACTCACTGGTCTATAGTTTCCTGGATCACTCATGGAGCCCTTATTCAGAACCATTCCCACATATCTTATATGCATTACGCTAAGTTTATTATTCCTATTTGTTCATGCCTTTCCATTGATTGCTCAAAAAGTGTTACATCATAAAAAAATAACACATAAAAGCAATAATTTCCAAAAACAATCAATGGCAAAAAATTTTAACTCAAAAATAGGCATAACTTTAAATCACTAAAACCCTAAAAAGCACCAAAGTATAACTAGATAAACTGATAATACAGGAAAAAAAGCTCTAGTTAAAAAATTTTTCCACATAGAATAAAACCCGCATACTTTTAAAAATGAACTAAACTAACAAAGTTAAATTGGTTCTATCCTGGAAAACCAAGACTAAATAACGTTTTGTTAGATCTTCTAAGGCTGTCAATGCAGAAAGTTGCATTTCCTTAGAAACTGAGTTCCACGGATGTGTGGCAGCATAAGAAAAGGTGCGGTCCCTTGTAATTTCTTTAGGGAACAGAATATTTAGAAAGGCTTAGTTCATAGATCTCAATACACTAATTGGGATATGCCAATTTGTTCTTCAAATAACTTGGTCCAGTCCTACATAAGAGCTCTCAAACCATTGTCAGAAGCTTAAAATAAATCCAAAATATGACTATGGGCCTATGCAATTCCCATAAAATTGGTATGATACAATCTCTCTTTTCTTTGATGTTATTCAGAATCATTCCCAAAGGTTTATAGTATCAGATATCTTAATTAGAAGCATTGCCATATGTTTATCAGCACAAGTTTCTAATCAGAGCTATTACCACAGGCTTATCACCCTTATCAACTAGTCCAATCAGAGCCATCCACTTATGCATACCGAAACACAGCATTAATATATATATTTGTGATTATCTGTCGAAAGGTTTCAAGGACATTACGGGCTCAGTTTCCAAAGGGTTGCATGGAAGTCAGACCTCTAATAAATTTGAAAACACCTCTACTTGTGGGTCTACGTATTCCAGAAGTCTGATTTCAGACAGCAGCGTAAGAGTTGGTTTAGAGGCATGGCTTCCTCGTAGTCCAGATGTAAATTTCAAACAGGTTGCTGCTGTTATACAGGGTGGCCCATGGAAAAGCAATTGGAGGCGGGCTACTTTTCCATGGGCCACCCTGTATGTCTATGAAGGAAAAAGTTTGAGCTAGTTATGCCTATACAGCTTTATTTTTTTTTTTAATTTTCTTTGTATTGTTTGACTGCATAGATTTTTTTTAATGATGTATTTGAACACCTCAAGGGAATCATTTACTTCCCTGCAGCATTTTTCCAGAGGGGAAAATTACCGTGGGTCATGGAAAAATACCACGGGGGCTTTGCAAGCTGAGGTACTGGGCCTAACGCAGCCAAGTGTCTTATTAATTCCCTCACTGGTTCTAAGATCATTTGATATTATAATTTTTTTTTTTTAGTAATATTTGTATTTCCTGAATCAGGTCCCAGTCAGTCTGTAGCAGTTTTGGTTCCACATCATTAATTTTTGGAACCTTGGCTGTGTATTTAGAAAATCTTTATACTTCAAGCTGGAACCCACTCTTTCAAATGAAAAATATTTTTATTTTAAAATCTAACAGGCATTTCCCAAACCGTACTGGGAGGCAATAATCCAAAGTGTCCACACCGGGATTTGCAACAATAATCAAATGATTAGTGCCTTTGTGATATTGGCAACTTGCATTGGTTGCCGATATCACAAAGAATACAGTGTAAGGCATGCTGAATTTTACACAAAGCTATATACGGACAAAAAACAGATTGGTTGAACTTTTTAATTCGTTTACATATTCCACAAAGATCTATGAGATCAGCGAACAAAGGACTACTACAAATTCCATCAGTAAACTCAGCCCACCTTATACTTGTCCGAGACAGGTCCATTTCGATTGCTGGTCCCTGTATCTGGAACACAATGCCGGTCGAATCGCGTCTGGAATCAGAGTTTAAAGCTTTTTAAGAAAGCATTGAAGACATGGCTCTTCGAGCAGGCCTATGCTGATCATCTTGAGAAAAGGAATAGCTAGTACGAGGAAATGCAATTTTATTTTCTTTTACTTTGTTTTATTAACTCATTTTATTTGATACTAGAAATATTAATGTATTTTAATTATTATTTTATTTTGACTATTGTTTTTATGATTTCGTATGATGTAAACCGTCGTGATGTGTTCCACGAATGACGGTATACAAAACTCTTAATTAATTAAATAAATAAATAAATAAATAAATAAACAAACAAACAATAACCACAGAGATTTGTGCCAGCTTTCTCTCCAGGTCATTTTTTTTAGAGCGAAATAAAGCTGTGAAATCTGTTGCCAGAAGACACGGTCAAGGTATGTATTTTAGCAGAGTTTAAGAGAGGTTTGGAGATGTTCCTGGAGAAAAAGCACATAAACAAAGGAGTGAATAAGAAACAGATCTACGTTTTGGGATCTGCCAGGTAGTTGTAACCCAGACTGGCCACGGGGCTCGACGGTCCTTTGGTCTGACCAGCATCCATGCCTTATGTTCTTTTAAGTTTTGAATAATCAAGACTATGGCCTGAATTCTTCATTCTCGCAGAGAATGGTGAATCCAGCGGTAATGGGGGGCGAAGGGGGGGGGGCCTGCGAAAGCCGGCAGTCATCGCACCACCTCGGTGTTATCGCTGCCGGCTTTCACACCCAATAGCGCCACCATGAAAGGTGGCGCTATTGGGTGCGCTACTGGTGACGATAACGGTGATTACCTTATCGCCGCCAGCGAAGATACCGCCACGACCGCCTCCTCCCCTCCCGCCCCAACTCCGCCCCTGGCAAACTCCTCCCCTGGCAAACTTAAGGCACAAGGAGGAATGAGAGAGAGTCCTGGAGGAGACAGACAGGTGGATCCCACAAGGAGGAATGAGAGAGTCCTGGAGGAGACAGACAGGGGGATTCACAAGGAGGAATGAGAGAGTCCTGGAGGAGACAGACAGGGGGATTCACAAGGAGGAATGAGAGTCCTGGAGGAGACAGACAGGGGGATTCACAAGGAGGAATGAGAGAGTCCTGGAGGAGACAGACAGGGGGATTCACAAGGAGGAATGAGAGAGTCCTGGAGGAGACAGACAGGGGGATCCACAAGGAGGAATGAGAGAGTCCTGGAGGAGACAGACAGGGGGATTCACAAGGAGGAATGAGAGAGTCCTGGAGGAGACAGACAGGGGGATCCACAAGGAGGAATGAGAGAGTCCTGGAGGAGACAGACAGGGGGATCCTACCCAAGGGTTCTCAGAAGTCTGTGCTAAAGGTTTGCACAGAGGTGTTTGGTTGAAGTTTTTATTATAGTTGGAGAGTTCTGAATTGTAGTTTGAAAGACTGCACGGCTGGAGGTCTGCTGGAGGGGCAAAAATGCCTTCCAGTACTGTCTGAGTGCCAGGCAGGAAAATAAAGCCCCCCCCCCCCATGGTGTAAGGAGACACCAGCCTACCAGGGAATTCACAGTCAGAGAAACTGGACTAGCTGTGTTCTTTGGTGGAGTCTTAAGGAGAATAGACGACCTGGGTGGGGAACCAGAGAGCTTTGTCCAAAGAACTTGAGCTTAAACAAGTAATATTTGGAGATTATTGAACCGTTTGAGAGGCTGCTAAATGTTCTTTGTGCTTTCCTGCTACTTTTATGGACTTTAATCTTTAATAAATTATTTTTTTCTGTTTTTGGGAACAAACGTTTCCTGGTGTGGGCTCCTACTTTTATTGGGTTTGAGTATCCCTTTGGGCCGTAAAGCTTTGCTGCCCCTTACTAGACTGAATACTGATCCCAACCCTGCAGCCCCCCCCCCCCCCGAGTGTGACTCCCTGCGAAGGGAGGGGCTACATTTGGAACTGCCCTCGACTCTAAATGTCAGATAGACGTGATGCCAGAATTTCCCGTAGTTTACTTTCTACCCTTGGATGTACCCATCTGTCTCCATTCTTTTATCTACGTTCAGTTTTCTGAATAACTCATAAACACAGTCTATAATACATCAACTATTAATTTTAGTCAGAGTTAATTTGTGATTACTTGATTACTATTATGGAAAATGATTTTCCCAAACCCCTAAATTTGCAGTACTATATATACCAAGTATGAATGAGGGTTTATCTTGCACACATTTGTCCAAAATACTAGCTGGCTCCTATTACATACATTAACATTTATTTTAATATAAATTTCCTCCATGCCCCCTAATTTGGGCATTAATCTATAAGGGTAGATCTGAGACGGAAATTGCTCGGCAAGGAACACAAACAAGGAACCTGCTCTATCAAACTCACAAACCGAAAGAAATGCAAAATTAATTAAGCCAAGCCCCTAATTAGAATGAAATATTGTTCAAAGCACAATCGATTACGCATAACTCCTAATCAGGGGCATAAGCTCTTACTTTCTCCTTCTTTTCATTGCTTTTTCCTCCACTCTGTGCCCTCCTCTCTGTTTTTTCTGGTCTACTTTCTAGCTATCCTCGGTCTTTCTTTGTTGCTCCTCCTCTGCCAGTTCTATTGCCCTGACACACTCTTCATTCTTTCCTTCCTATCATCTTCCTTCTTCCTAATTTCTCCTAAAGGTTTTTATTTTTTTTGCTCTCTTTCTCTCTCTGTCTTGACCTCTTCCTATTTTCCTCCCTTCATTATCCTTCTGCTTTTCCCCCCCAATCTCTCTGGTTCCCATTCCTACCCACTCTTTCCCTCCACCTTCTCTTACAACCCTTCTAAATATCGGCTTTCCTTTTTCAACAATTTTAACAGTTTTGCTAAAACGATTGCCGTGTTAAAAGTGAGGGATAAAATCACTTTTTGTTTTGGCTACTTTCCAGAACATAAATCTTTTTATTTTTAATAGAAACTGTAACACTTCAGCTATTATTTATTCATTTTCCTGTTGAATGTCACTTGCATGAAAAACATCAACAATGTAAGCTAGAGGTCATTATCTGCAGCAAAATAAACATGGATCAATGATTTCCCAGGACAAAGAGGAAGATCCCTGGGGGATGCCGAAAACCAGAAAGAATTCTTCCTGTGCACAGGCAGCAAGGGAACGAACAATTTGAAGAAAAGGGCAAAGATCCCTGTTTCACATATACAAGTAACCAAATAAGTTCCTTCACCTACACTTTAACATATCTTTAATGTAAAGAATTAATACAAATTTGTCTTACAGCATTTTCAATTGCAGGACCAGCCCTGTGGAATACATTGCCTAATGAACGGAGAAGAGAATCTGATCTATTTGTTTTCAGGATAAAAGTAAAAGCATTTCTTTTTAAAAAAAAAAAAGTGTGTAAATGATCTTTCTTGCTAGTAAGGTATTTTTATGAATACATGCTGTGTTTTCATGTGTGTTTATTACTATGAATATTTATATTAACCACACTGGTCATTTTTATTGAAACTGCAGGATAAAAGAATATATAAATTAATAATACATTTAATAAGAGACACTCATAAATGGAATCAAAGCTCTGAAATATTTCTTGCCTCAAAAAGCCTAATTTTTATCATGGTCCCAATGCTATTTCTGTATCATCTTTCTACATTTATAAGTTGCAAATAAAAATAATCCATAATATTTACAAAATATCACCAAACCAGCAGACCACTTCAAATGCAATCCAGTGTATTAAGGTATATTGCCCCATATTTTATCAAACTGACAAAAAGGCCTGTTCTTATCTTTGCCATACTGGGACCCACTGACAAGGAAATGCCAACTGACAAAGCTGTAGGCCAAGGAAAAGTAATTTTGAATCTGGAGTGCCACAGACAGGTCTGGTTTTCAAGATATCCACAATGAATATGCATGAGGTATATTTGCATCCACTGCTTCCTGTTTGTAGCACTCTAGGACCAGAGTTGGCAACTCTTGCTATAGGGCAGGGGTGACCAACTCCAGTCCGAGAGAGAGACAAACTGGCTTGGTTTTCAGGACATCTTTGTGCATGAGATAGATTTGCATACAATGAAGGCAGTGCATACAAATCTATCTCATGTATATTCATTGTAGATATCCTGAAAATCAGGCCAGTTTGTGGCTCTTGAGGACTAGAGTTGGCCACCCCTGTTATAGTATATACCCTGGTAGCCCCATACAATAAATCAGCTTTGGTTTCTTGGAGTTTAACTCATTCTCACTAACCAGGTTCTGACAAATCAGTGATTTTACACTACCAAAACCAATCAGTGCCATAATGGAGTGATTATATGGTTCTACAAGAATCAGAAAAGGACCTGCTCCTTGAGCTGCTGTCATGTATTTATTGACAATACTAGACCAGTGTCCATATGTTCTCCTAGTTCCAGGGGACATCCAGAGGCTATATAGCCTCCAGTCCCTATAATTATAACATTGTATGCTCTTAAACTTCTGGGAACTGCCCCTGGAAACATTAGTGATGAATCCACGTTCAACTACTCGCTGCTTCTCCAGGTTTCTCAGCTGGAGAGTGGCTGGCATAGGAGGTCATCCCCTTTATTGACCAATAGACTCTTAGAATTGACCCCATTCAATCAGTAGAGAAGGCCACTCTCTTCATTTCTGAATGTTTCCCTCCATGAAGGGGGCAGGGTTGGGGAGGGGGGTATCTAACTCTGCATCCATAAACTGGAACACCTGATGGCAGTTGGCAAGTTCCCTACTGACTATCATTGTACCCACTTTTTCGAATTGAGGCAGAGCTTCCAAAAACTGTTCATCACTCCAGCAACCAGAATGGTGTAGCCAGTGGCAGCAGGTGTCCTTCAATCTCCAAGTGAGTACTTGGGATGTGTCTGGGTTCTAAAGCAACGACTCCCATACAGCTCCTTTTTTTCGATTGCACTTGTATGTATAGTTGACCTGGGATTTATGCCTTCAATGCATTTTTTTGGCTCATGGTTTCTTCCAAACCATTCTCCACATACTT
Organism: Rhinatrema bivittatum; assembly: GCF_901001135.1. Lineage (NCBI taxonomy): Eukaryota > Metazoa > Chordata > Amphibia > Gymnophiona > Rhinatrematidae > Rhinatrema > Rhinatrema bivittatum. Next base: position 14,016,240 of record NC_042627.1, read on the forward strand.
TGCTTATTTGATGCTGACTGACCCCCTTAGATTCCTTCATCAATTCAGGGGCTTGCTTTCTATTGTATACACATCCCTCCTCTCATCTGCTCATATGACTCTTATGGATTGATGATATGCACTTTCAGTTATTACTGTTAAATGGTTTATATCAGATTTCTGAATCTTATTTTCATTGCTCTTTATTTTCTGCTGCACAGTTTTCCTGTTGTTCCCTTTCCCTCTATTTCTCACCAAAGCGCTATCATCCAGTGACTGCAGCGCTATCGTTCAGTGACTTCACGGCTATCATCCCATGACTGCAACGCTACCATCCAGTGACTGCAACACTATCATTCCGTGACTGCAGCACGTTGATCCAGTGACTGCAGCGCTAGACTGCCTTCTGTCATGTCATCTCCCATTCATCTATTTATTTTATTTATTTATTTATTTAACTTTTTTTTATATACCGGCATTCATGAACAAGTCACATCATGCCGGTTTACACAGAACAAGGGGTGCAATGAACAGTAGAACTAAACTCGTGCAAGGGGGGAGCAGTTACAAAAAACAGGGGTAGAGTAACTTGGAAGAGCGGAAAGGGGGAGAGGGGAGAGATAGGAACTGTAAGGCAAAATATAAATAAGTTAATAATTAGTTAAATTACTATAAAGAGACATTGTTGTATGAACTGGAGATGGTTAAGAACTGTCCGGGAAGGCTTGTTTAAAAAGCCAGGTCTTTAGTCTCTTGCGAAAAGTTGGAAGGCAAGGTTCTAGGCGGAGATCTGAGGGGATTGAGTTCCAAAGTGCAGGTCCAGCTGTCGAGAATCTACAGTCCTCCTGTGGCTGTGACCTCCAGAGCAGCAACCACCAATGGCCACCAGTGTGGGGCCTCAGGAGCCTGCTTTTCTGTTCTCAGGGCAGCCACTAGGGAACACTGCAAGAGCAATCTGGGACTCAGCCCCCCCTCTTCTGTTCACCTCAGGATGTAAGTGATGTCTCAGGACATTAGCGAACCCAACAAGTAAAAAAAAAAACCAAAAAAAACCCATTAAGAGCATGACTTAATAATTCTGTGTAGAAAACAAACCTCACTTTTCACGGAAAAACTTTGAGCGCTTGCTAACTTTCTCTTTGCAAACAACCTGGGCTATTGGAAATATCCCCCATTAATTTTATCACATATATAACTTCACCTCCTGCAATACCCTTAAATATACCTCCGCAAAAAAATGAACTGTCCATCAAACTGCTGTTAAACTCCTAATGAGTCTGTCAGGGTTAGATTTTCACTCGTTAACTTTTGCCCTTTGCCAGCTACATCTGACCTTTATCAAATGTTCTTCCATGGAGCAGCTGGAAGGTACGTGCATATTTCAGTACATGTCTACTTTCTGGCACTTACATTACAGGTATTCCCCGGGGCATGTTTAGATCGGGGGAGAAAATAATACACAGATATTGCATTTTCCAAGATATGCACGTAGCTTTTCTCGTATAATTTGCTGCACGGGAATATCAGGGGCACATAAACACAGACCCTTTACATCCTGTAACTTTCAGGTGGATTTCCAAACAGGAACTACCTACCCAAGTAGATTCCGTGTGAAAGTCTTCCTAAAGCCACTGACATACAAAAAGTACCTTTGTACGTCATCCCTAAATAGCTTATTCACAATTTTCCCGTTAATGCATGTGATCTGAAAGCTATTATCCACAAAAAATAAAATAAAAGAGACTGAACTTGAGACTATTTCTACTACTGGGCTTTTTTTCTTTTTCTGAAAGCGTTGACCAGATTTTGATTGATTGTGTGAATGAAAGATTTTGTATTAAAATGCACAGTGAAAGCTTTCAGGAGAAGGTATTTGCAAAATGAAAATCGGAGTTGTCGCCCATCCTTATGCATAATAAGAGATGAGCTCCTGGTACCCTTAACATATACCTAAGGTCTATGGGTGTACGTATGATAAAGAGGTACAAGAAGAGAAAAAAGAGTGACTTCTGTAGAAACAGAAATAGAAATCAAGGAAAGAGAAGAAGGCAACAATAAGAAAGAGGAAAGGCTGAAAACAGAAGATAGAAAGGCAGGCATTAGGAAGACCCGAAAGAGAGAGAGAGACAGTTGGGCGTGCAATATGAGAAAATAAAGATAGAAGATAGAAATGAAACAGACAGAATAACAGAGCAATCGAGGACAGAGAAAGAAAACCAGTTTAAAATTAGAGAAAGCAGAAGGGCATATTTGAGGACAGGCAGGGGGGGGGGGGGGTAAACTTCATGCCAATATGGTGTGGTGCAGCTGTGGGGTCCTTCTCAGAGATCGCTAACCCACGATGCATTCTGTGCAAACAATACCTCCAGTATAAAGGGTTTCAATATCTCTTGCTTGTTATGCTGTGGCCTTGGTTGCAGCTTGTCACTTTAGACATGTATTGTATGTTTACTTCTTTAAGGTGCTGTAGCTGAAAGTTAAAGAGAGAGAGAGAGAGAGAGAGAGGATCTTTCTTAATATAATAGTAAAAGCAAAAAAAAAAAAAAAAAATTATTACATGTCAGACAGAATGGAAAGTTTAAAAGGTTCTCAGGTGGGCTGTAGAATAAAATGCTTTAAGGCTGTTATTACCAGGTAGGAAGTGACAGAAGGTCGTCATGGCAACCAGAGGGCAACTGTTTGAACAACCGTACAAATGGCTTGCTCAGGTGTTGCTCTGCTGGACTGGAACCGTGCTGTGGGTGGAAAAGTGCGTATCGATGGGGGGAGAGGCTGAAAAGAGGAAGTCAGTGGGCTGCTATATGTGCATTTTATGCTCCGGCTGCCATGAAAAGAGAACGCTGCACTATAATTTGGTAAATCTGTTAAAAGACGGGCCGATTCGTTGGGAAACTAGACCCCACCTTTCATCCAGCTACGCGCCAAGTAGCAAGACGGAATACATGAACCCGGGAAGTCGAGGTAAAAATAACACAGTCCTTACAATAATTTGGGATGTGATTTCTTCCATGCATATGCCGGCCCCCTTGCCCTCTCCTAACCTCTCCCTCCAAATTTCTGGTTGTTTTTCTTTCTTTTTTTTTTTTTTATGCCTGATGATCGGGATCCAATGAACTTCACCTGCATACAAATATCCGGGATTAGTGGGGAGGTTTAGGATCCTGATCACGTGTGCCAAGTCTAAAATCCATAACCATATCCACATATTATGAATCAGAGGATCTGCCGTTTCAGGTCCATAATATTACCATAGGAATAGCATCTGCAGCTCCAATCTGTAGCACAGTCAACAGAATAATGGACCATATTAGAGAGTACCCGATACGGAGCACCTCACACAGGAATTCAGGTATCATATGCATGAAGCATACATGCTTTATTGTAATAATTAAAAACAGGTTGATTAGTTAACAACATCCATAACCCATTTACAGCTCCATCACATTTAATACTAGTGAGTCAAAATCCCCTACTGAACTGCACTATTCCTTAATTGCTTTTCATTATGTGTTCTGTCATAACTAGACCGTAAGCTTCAAGGAGTATGGATTGTCCATCTCATGGTCTATATTCAGTCTCTGTCTGGATAGCAAAGTTAGTCGTTTAAACTTACCCGGCTAACTCTGAAAGTATATTTAATAGTGCAGCTGCACTGCTGACTATAGCCTGCTAACTTTACAACAGCTTTTTGGTCCGACTAGACTTAGCCATGGTATGGTAATATCGCAAGGTAAACAGCATGTATCGGGCATCAAACACTGCTGTTTGCACAATATCACAAAAGATTTCCTCCCCACATGGAAAAGAGCTGCTTTGCATGAATGTACATGCATAACATTTCTTAATGCATGCAAAGCAGCTTATGCATATGCAATCCAATGCTCATAAAATAATGAGATGATATTGAAAAAAAGTCAGCCCTGTTATTTTATCACGTTTGAGGGAGATGTAGTTATTTTCCTGAGGGAGCATTAGGCCCTTCCCCGCCCTCCCCTTCAAAGCCAAAAAGCCCCATGAACAAAGGATCACTCCCCCCCCCCCCACCCTGGCTCATCCCTACCCCCCCTTCCAAATATTACAAAATCCCTGGTGTCATGTCCCCTACCCCCCAACCCCAAAATATAGTTCCATGGTAGTCTGGGGGGGGGGGGTAGGTGGACCTGACCCCCTACTCCCTAGGACCCCTGTACCTCAAAAGGGTGTCTTCGATAGCCAGCTGGGCCACCCCGGGTCTGGTTAGCACCATTTTTTCAAAATGGCGCCAACTAGACCTTGCCCTTGACATGGGATTGGGACACATTCAGGTTGGCACCATTTTGAAAAATAGCGCCGACTGGGCCCAGGGCTAGGAGTGTCCCAGGCCCCAAGCTGGCAATTGAAAACACCTTTTTTTGAGGTATGTGGGTTTGGGGTTAGGAGTAGGGGGTACACTTGCCCCCTCCAGACCACAAGGAAACCACATTTTTGGAGTTGGGGGGGGGGGTATACTAGACACCAGGGCTTTTATAATATTTGGGATGTGGGTAGGAATGGGCTGGGGAGGTTGGGGGGGGGGGTGAGATCTTTTGTTAATGGAGTTTTTGGCTTTGAAGGGGGAGGATGGAAATGTCCATCACTGTGTGTGGCATATGTATTTTTTTCCTATTTGGAGGGCCAGTGCCACCTCTACATATACTGTATTGGTAGTACAAAGAGCACACATCTCGCAAATTAGCACTACATCAAAATATTATAAATCTACCACTTAGAAGAACAGAGTGGGTGGATTGTTTAAAACAGCATGGTGGATTTATAATATTTTGATATAGTGCTAATTTGCGAGATGTGTGCTCTTTGTACTACTTATATATATAGAGAGAGGTGTATAACTGAGTTGTACATGTTTTTAATATGTTTTTTGATGTTGATAACTTTTAAATGTGTTTTGATAAAATTATGTAAGAAATGTGCTTGTAAATTTACAGGATATTTAAGTATGATAACCATGATAAATGTCAAGAATGTATACAAGAATGAATATATAAGTGTAAAGAGAAATTGGATGTGGCTGTTTGAAAGCAGGTAGCACAACTGCTTGATAAATATGAAACACAGATATCACTTTCAGAAAGAACTTGGATTGAGTTCATGGAATCATCCTATTGTGAAAAATTTGCAGGTATGGTGAGAGTATGAAATTAGAGCCCTGTAGTTCACTTATTTTTCATGCTTAAGTTATGGCCATAAAACACAACACTTTCCAGGTGAGAAACTTCAAATCCAGCCGATGCCCCGCCTTGCCACTTTTTGCAAGCCCCGGGACATACGCGCATTTCATTTATATGCCCAGGGACACTGGTTTTCTCACATCCGTGTTAAGGTCATTGGTAACCCATTTATTGTGCACATTAAAGCCTTAGGAGTCGAATTTAAGACCCGCGTGTGCGTGTCCATGTGCGTGCGTTTCCTGGCACGTGCACATGGACGCGCCTATTTTATAACACGCGTGCGCCAGCGCGCACGCATGTTATAAAATCTGATGGCCGCGCGCAAGTGCGGGCGACCCACGTCCCGTGCACGCAGGGGGTGGGAATTTTACAAAGCAACATGCAACGATGCGAGTAGGGTTTCCCCAGGTCCCTATATCCCTATCTAAACTTTCTACCTTTTCCCCTCTCCTCCTCGACCCTTACCCCCTACCTATTAGAATTTTTTTAAATTTTGTACCTTACTACCTCTCCCTGCCCAGACCATGCCCCTCCCCCATCCCGCCCCTTCCTTTGGGCGCGGCGCTTCAGCGCGTAACGAGGGTTATTATGCACGTCCGGGCCCTTTGTAAATTCCGCGCAGCGCCCGGACCCATTTTTTACGCATGTGGGCCTTTTAAAACTGGACTATTATTGAATAGAACACTCGTTTTACAAGTGCAGATGGCCTTAACTTGCATGCTAAGCCCTTATTGCATTGGTCCCATTATGTTATACACACAGATACCTTGTGTTTAAAAATCACTTGGACCTCTTTTTTTTTTTTGTGATTAATTTCTCCCCCTATTATGGTTTATGTAACCAGATGAGATAAATGTAATTTGGTGATAATATCTTATACGTATATTGGAAACTGAGATTACTTTCATTGTTTTTGTTTGCATTTAAACGATAATTAATAAAGATTAAATTAAAAAAAATAAAATCACATGGACCTCTGCAGTTAGGTGCCCTATTGAAAGTTTACCCTTAAATGCATTCAGCATCCACATATTTTGGTAGGAGATTATAATGACTGAAGCAATCATCCTATAGAAGTAGCATCTAAGGATTCAATCGCAAAAGATTTTTATCGTAGAATTGAATGGGAGTCATTTGATAATTGAAACTTTGGCTTTAAAATTTATAACATTACCACAGGAATAATGTCTTGTGCTAAACAGAAAGGATTGTTTCTGTAAGCACCACAATGGTATGTCAGATTCAAAATTTTAGGATAGAAATTGCACATTAAAATGCTATCATGTCTGGAATTATCACTGAAATATTACACAATGGTAAAAAAAAAATGTACAGCATTACAGCCTGTCAAATCCACAGCATTACCACAAAAATAGTATAGGTTAGTGTCCCAAATCTAAAATACTCTTTTCTTTTGTCCTGGCAGAGTCTATTACCCCTTTGGGTTTCCAACTCATTTGGAACCAGGCCTGGGATACGGTGCCATGAGGCTTCATTCACGCATGGATTTTTTTTCCTCTATTTGATATTCTCTCCCAACTTACTTTCATCCAGTCATTGTACTGACAGTCCTTGGCTAGGGGCCATGCACCAGGGCTCCTTCTGGAACTCAGCATTCATAGGTTCTGAATGTGACCACTAGTTGTTACCATTTAAAGATGACTGGGACACCCTTCCTCCAGGGACTGTGGTCACTGCCTCCACAGCATCCCCAACCCCGGGTGACCCCAGGAGAATAAGATCTGAGTCAAGAATCCAGTCCAGGTCTCTTTGCATGGTAATGCACAGCATTGCCACTACGCCTAAAGCACTGCACTTCTATATGGATATCACTCAGGAATGTGTTAAAAGCAAAGGGGAGGGGATGGGAAAACCAAATGGAGCTCACGCCACCAGAAAATCTCCATGGAAGGAGAAGAAGGTGTCATCATTATACTAACACTTTAAACTTTAAAAAAAAAGTCAAATCCATCAAACAGAGATGAATTCTTTCCTATCACAATATTCAATCCATTCTGCATCCTCTCTTCCTTCCCTTATTGTGTATTAATGAAAGGTAGTTTAAAGTCCGCATATGCTTTGATATATATACAAAAAAAAAACCCCTACTTCCCAGATCAACACACAGAAGCTTAAAACATGTCTCGAGGGCTTTCAGATTTTCTCTATTTCAGAACAAGGTTTGCTTGTAAAGGAAATTACAGTCTATTTTACACCTACAGGGTGATTTACAGGTTAGTTTGGTTTTTCACTCTCCTGCGACTGTGATGGCACTGTGGGAAGAAATGATGCTACTGTCGTCTGCCTCTGCCACAAACGGAGAAGAGTGTTTACATACAAATTATAAAACGGCTGAAAACAATCCTGCACTTTGAAAGGTCAGACAGCATTAGGTGACTATGCATCCATGTCTTTTCAATAACCAGTTGCATCTTTAACAATGCTCGGTGATATTGCAGTGCCCTCTAAACCCGCTACATCTTCCGCTGAAACTGATTAACATGCTGTAACAATGCAGATTTTACTTTTGAAAGCCAAACATATTTCTTTCAGGACACTCTAAGCATGCATTAAGAGGGAAACTGTCATACTGTCTGCTTTCGTGCAAAGTCCACACATAGTTTTTAACCACGGTCTTTTGCACTCATTTTCAAAGGGAACGTAAATATTTTCAAAAGGAAAGTACGTTTGGCTTTCTAAAGTAAAATTTGCAATTGTTATGGCATGTTAAGCAATTTCAGTGGAAGATGATTTCAGATCCCCCTGGGTACAAAGTATGCGAGTACACGTGCACCTGCATTTTGTGGAGATAAATATTTGCTGCAGAAATATTCCATCTACATATGTACTTTTCCTCTCCTGACCTAAACACACCTCTGGTCACACCTCCTTTAAATGTGAGTAAAAGTACATACGCTGTGGACACACCGCATGTACTTTTGAGCAAGAGCAACTTTCAGACAACTGATATACATAAGTAAAGCATGTTTTACCAGAGTAAATCACTTTGAAAATGTCTCTCTTTGTAGACAACAGATATGGTGTACATAGTCACATTTAAACTTATCTGCTAATTTCCTTTCCTTTTGTGCTTCCAGGCCAGTCCAGACAAGTGGGTAATCAACAGATAGAGACAGAGAAAAAAAATGTCAAAGCTGTCTTCACTATCCCTAGAAAAAAGTCTATTGCTGCCTTCAGCTCTTCAATATTCTGTGTCAAAGCTAAGAAAGCTGAAGGCGATTGTTTGTTTGGGTTTCCAAATCACCACCACAACTAAAACCAGATACAGTCAAAAAACTTCACGCCGTGGTTATTAACCCACAAATAAGAATCTCTGCACCAAGCTCACAGTTTGGTCAGAGTGGGCAACAGCGGATTCACTATTAGATTTCTGAACCTATCAGACTTAGAGCTTTTGGGTGAGATCTGGACTGATCTGGCAAGACTAAAGTAAAGGAAATTAAGGTAAGTTTGAATTTCACCTTCCTTATTGTCCATGCCAGACCAGTCCAGACAAGTGGGACATACCAAAGCTCTACCAAGATCGGGAGGGAAGAAGTCATGATAGCTCCTGGGACTCCTGAGGCACTTAGAGCAGAGATAAAATGGAGGCAAGGGTACTGCCCTGTCATTATCTATCATGTGGTAGGAGCAAAGATGCCTCAGGCTTCCACTAGCCCACTAATGTGACTTCTGATAGGCAGGGGGGGGGGTGTACAGGGAATGGGGCCCACCTTAGACTATTAGGGATATTTTGGAAGGGGGTTCTGGTGGGAGGGGGGTGTAGGGCCACCGGGGGAAGGTCTGGCTATTGGAAGGGTTTTATTGGGGGCAAGGGGTATTTCAAGGGAAAGGGGAGGAGTTAGGATAGGAGATGGGATGCTATGCGATTCTTACAGTAATTGTTTATTTTGGGGGTTAGGGCCATCATGACAGGCAGCCCTGGGGTGAACAGGGAGAGTTCTAACAAGATTCGGAGGGGGGAGTTAAAAAGATTTTTTGGGGGGGGGGGGGCATCTGAGCTGCTTGGTCCTTTAAAGCGATGGTGGCCTCTAACTAGTTGGCCACCATCGCGCATGTAAGCCTGTTTTGTGGCATGATTTTTTAGCATGGGTTTCTCCTGCAATGAAAAATGATGCCGTGATATCGATGTGATGATATTTTGTTGGGGAGGGGCAGAATATTGCGGGATCTCCTACCCACAATATTTTGCCCCCTCCCATGATAAAATGTTGCAGCTTAGTAAATGATCTGTTTTTTTCAAAATCAGCCTCTTTGAGAGCAATTTTCAAAGGCATTTCCATGGGTAAATGAGAAAAAATAGGTTATCTGAAAACTGGTACATAAAAATATATGCATAGTGCCAGTACAGACGTACTTTAATGCACATCGAAAAGAGGTGTTCTTGGAGGTGGACTTCAGGAGGGGATAACACATACACGTGTATGTACACTGTTCCGCACACTTGTCCAGGTCATTTATTAAAAGATTGTTGAGAACATATCTCTACCTCCATTGCGCAACTAGTTAACCTATCTCGTAACACTAAATATTTCCTAATACACTAAAACAAACATCCATTCTTCCTGTTCCAAAGAAAAATACTACTGACTCTACTGACTTTACCAATTTTCATCCAATAACATCCTTAACCACCCTAGCAAAAATCATAGAATCCACAGTTCTCCATCAACTAACAGAATATATCAATGAATGACAACAATATCCTCCACCCAAATCAACACAGCTTTCCTAAAGGACACAGCACTGAAACTTTACTTCTTTCCTCTTTCGATTCTATCATCAGAGGCATTGATGCCAACACAGACTACATCATAGTCCTTCTGACATCTCTGCAGCTTTTGATACACTAAACCATGCTATTCTTTTCACCAACTTACAATTCATAGGTATTAAGGATGTAGTCCTTCAATGGTTCACCTCATTTATTTCCAACTGCCCAGAGCAAATCAACTTTGGTACACATTACTCAGATTGGTATTCCACTGCATCTGGAATCCCACAAGTCTCCTCTCTGTCTGCTATGTTATTTAACATTTACCTACTTCCTCTCTGCCATATTTTAACACATCTAGGCATAGATTTCAAAATCTCTGCTGATGACATACAACTCCTCATATCTTACCCTTCCTCCTGGTCCCATACACTCTCAATAACTGTTCTCTAGTTAGAGATTATTAAAACCTAGTTATCACACAATTGCTTAAAACTGAATGCCACAAAATCTGAAATTGTACACACATCTACTATACCCCATTCTTCCTGTTGCCCACCCTCGCACCTCAGATTTGATAATCATACAGTTCCCATCACTAATCAAGCTCGCAACCTAGGAGTCATTCTTGACTCCAATCTATCCATGTCTATCAACATTGCAAAAGTTGTAAAAACATCCTACTACAAACTCTATCTTCTCAAAAGATTAAAACCTCAGTTATACCCTGTGACTTCAGAACTGTTCTACAAGCTCTTATACTCTCTGGACTAGACTATTGCAATACGCTATAGATGGTTGAATCTGCTTCCCAGATTCAGTCATCTATCCACTAACAATTAAATTCAAAACACTGCAGCTCGCCTCCTCACAAATACTAAAATTAGAGATCATATCACCCCGGTCCACCTCGATCTCCACTGGCTCCCAATTTGGCAAAGTATCCACTAAATTTTGATGTTAATTTTCAGCTTAATCCACAACCCCTCTGCCGTCTGGCTGTGCACGTCCTTACACTTATTTATTTATTTATTTATTTAGAATTTTTGTATACCGACATTCTTGAAAGAAGATATTCAAATCATATCGGTTTCCATTGAAACTGAACAATCGCAGCTGTGGCGTTACATTGAAACAAATTCGTCCGATAACAAATAACATTGTAAATAGAACACATCTTATACGTGGAAATAATCGCTGTAGTGGCGTTACATTGAGAGCAAGAAGTTAGAAGACAGGTAACAAATAACCACAAACCAATAACCAATAAACCATTATTTATTTAAAGTTTTTCTTTACCGACATTCGTAAGGGACATCATGACGGTTTACATGGAACAAGGGTAACAAGTTAATAATCAGTTACAAAAAACAAGGGCATAGAAAACTGGGAGTTGCGACAAAGTATATAACTATAGATAGGACGGATTGAATTGGAACAGTAAAGATAACTGATGATGAAGGATATATTAGCGGGAAAATAAATAGGTAAAATTATGTACATAATATGTTTCTAAATCTAAGGCAGCAAAGAGACAGGGGGCTTATCAAAGTGGCAAGTTTACTACAACAAAGAGCAAGTTGTACCAACTTGTACCAACGCCCGCGCCACTTACGTTCAGTTAGCAAAAATGTTCTTCAGGTCCCAACAATTAAAATAGCTAGGCTTGAAATGACAAGAAAGCGAGCCTTCTCAGTGGCAGGTCCAACCCTTTGGAACTCCACCCCAGAAACACTCAGACTTCTGACTAATCCCAAAGAATTCAGGAAAAAATTAAAAACTTACTGATGCTCTATCGCATTCAGCACATTGCACTCAAACCGATACCTTTCCTTTTATGTTATTTAATACTCCTTTTTAAATATAAAGCCAGATATTTATTTTATTTATTTATTTAAGGCTTTTATATACCGACTCTCTTGATACAAATCAAATCAACTCGGTTTGATTTGTATCAGATATACGTCATAACTGTAAGACTTTTTTGAGTACTTGTTATTTATGTAATTATGCATGTTTACTTTATGTAAACTGCCTAGATCTCACTTTGTATAAGTGGTATACAAAAGATTTCAAATAAATAAATAAATAAATATACACTATGGGGCAGATTTTCAAAAGCCTATGCGCGTAAATCCACTGGATTTACGCGCATAGGTGGGATTACGAGCGCTGGGCCTATTTTAGAAAGGCCTGGCGATGCGAGTAAAGCCCTGGGATGAGCGTATGTCTTGGGGCTTCGAAAACTAGAAAGAGGAAGTCTGGCATGAACTGAGTTGCAATAATCCAGTGTTGTACGCATAAATGCTTGGACAATAGTACTAAAATTGTTTCTGGCCAAGATGTGCCTCAAATGATGCATTAACCACAACTTAAAATAACCTGATGGTAAAACCATTTGCATTTGAGATTTAAAAATAAGACAAGAGTCAAAATGAAACCCTACATTCTGTACAGTGTTTTTAAACTGAACCTAGTTCCATCTATAGAAAGAGAGAGATTCCCCATGGAAGAAACAGAACTTGATTGTTGAGAAAAATAGAAAACTTCTGTTTTTGATAGATTCAAAAGCAGATTATTAACACATGACCAAGAATTAACAATGGACAGAAAATCTGAAATATGAGCTAATTCAGATGACAAAGAATCCCTTACAGGAAAATGTAGCTGAAAGTCATCTGCATAAATTTTAAATTCAACTTTAAGTTGATATAACAAAAAACAAAGGGGACTCATATAAATGTTAAACAATGCAACAGACAATTTAGATCTTTGAGGAACAATACCTTATTATAAAGAAAATCAATTAGACTGCTGATCATTGAAATAAACTGGCTGTTCTCCTCCCTCAAAGTATGATTCAAGCCACTGAAGGACAACTCTTATATTGCCCAATCTCTCTAATTGTTCTAACAGTATCAGGTGATTAATTGTATCCTATCCTATTGTGATAACCAAAAATTACAACCATGACTACCCTGCCAGTATCAAGCTCTCAAAGGAGGGAATCTGCCACTGCCAAAAGAAGAGTTTCCATGCTATGGTTTCATTGAAATCCACATTGGTGGGGATGGACAATATTATTCTGTGACAGAAAACAAATTTTCAAATCCCGCCCCCCCCCCCCCCCCCATAAAATCCGGGGGTTAAGTGTGCGGCCAGGCCTTGAGTGCACCGCACACATTTTACAAGGGGCCCGGGCCGCACGCGTAACCCCCTGTTTTGCGCACAAGAGACAGGCCTCATAAAAGGGGGCGGGGAGGGATGGACCGGTACAGCGGCTATTTGGATCATTCCTAAGAAAGAACCACCTTCGTCACCTTAAGAAGAGAATTGTAAGAACTGCTCCAATGGAGTCCTCACCCTAGGGGGAGGAGGCAAAGCAGGATGTTTGTGCAAATGCTGTAATCCTTTCTGCCATCTGTATGTCTGGAATGGGTTTTTTTTTCTGCCCAACTAACGATACTTTGTCCAACTGGGGACCTTAGTTTTCCAAGCCCTGGAGGGTGAGAATTTCCCTTCCCCAATTCTGAGAGACACTTGCACAGATAACATTGGAGAACTGTAAATTTCACCTTTTCATGCCAAAATCTGACGTGAAAGTGCCATTTCTATTACTTAAGAATTCCGACAGTAAAGGTTTCATTTGGATACTCACCCTGAGCCTGGAGTGTATTTTGTTGACACTCACATCCTTTAAAGTGGGAGAGTTTTGAAGGAGTTGGCCCTGAAACCCTCGGGTGGTCCCTGCCCTCCTGATCCTTTGAATGACCAGGGGTCACATCAGCAGTCGCTCCCTGTCTCTCAATGTCCTCTCATCTCCAGCAGTCTTTCTCTTTCTCCCTAACCCTGTCACTCACTATCTTCCCCCATCCCTAGCAGTCGCTCTTGTGTATAATTGCTGGGTATGGGTGGGGCCGGGGGGTGGAAAGAAAGAGAATGAATCTCCACACAGAGTCATTCTCTATCCACCCACATGGTCATTCTCTCTCTCTCTCTCTGCTCCTATCCCAAGCAGTCACGCTCGCTCGCTCACTTAACAGGCACACCAGCAGGCCTCAGGACTCTTTCCACATACCTCCTCCTTGCCTTCTGAAATCCAGGCGTGCTGCCTCCTCAGGATCACAGGCGTTTATGGGATAATAAAATGCAGCCAGGGCTAAAGAGACCCCACTTTTTTTTTTTCCTGTACAGGCGGCACTAAAGAGGGAAAAATAAGGCAGCATCAGTGTCATCGACCCACGCCCAAGTAGTTACGTTACCAGCCTGTGCCCGCTGCAGGAGGAGGAGGAGGTGGTATAAGGGCATCACTGCGGGCTGATGACAACAATGAGGCCTTTTTTTTTTCCTTCAGTGCCATCTGCACGGAACAAAGGGAAAAAGGAGGTGTCTTTGAATCACCATATGTTGCCGACCCCCGCTAAAGGCAGAGTTACAAGATATATAGCATAAACAACATCCAGTAACTGAACTAAATGACTCAGTGACAGGTCACTGGAGTCACTTCTGTGGTGGCCCAAATGTGTGTCTGTGAGGAGAAGCAAAAGTTGATAGTTCCAGACATTTGCCACAGCCTCCTGCTCCTCGGTGATTGTAATAATGGTCCCTATGCCCACTATTCCCCCCATCTGCCTACCTCCCATTGATGTTGTGATTTGTGCAGATGGGTTTCCACTATTACAATCATGGGGGGGCAGAATTTGGGTGTCAGTGAGGGTGACAGCAGCCGTGGGGAGGGGAAGTGGTTATAAGGAGTGACAAACTCCAGGAAGGCCCTCAAACTTTGCTATGCCACTTCTTAGTAGGTCGGCAGAAGGCTACAGAGCTTTCAGCCATTAGTCCATCTCTTCAAATATGGCTCATATCAGGAAAGATAGCAAGTCACTAAAATCTGCAAACTGTTGAGTATGTTACAAGATATGGGTTCCTAATAGATAAGTGTTCACGTTAGCAAGACACCACTATCACAATTGTCACTAATTCTGCTGGTGGCAGAAGGGAATGTCCGAGGCTAGCTAGGGTTGTAGGCAGGTGGCCATCAGGAGTATCAAAGGTCCAGGCAGTGGTCAGAGACAGGTGGAGATCAGGTGTATCTGAGGTCCAGGCAGTGGTCAGAGACAGGTGGAGATCAGGTGTATCTGAGGTCCAGGCAGTGGTCAGAGGCAGGTGGAGGTCAAGCGTATCTGAGGACCAGGCAGTAGTCAGAACCAAGTATTCATTTGAAGGAGGGCAAGAGGGATGGATAGGCAGGGCAAGCAGGTGAAGGCTGGAACAAGAGGGGCAATGGAGGATGGAACTGGATGGAAGGAAGACTGAAGACAAGTTGGACCGGGTCTGTAAACAAGTTGGATGAAGGCTGGAATAAGGGCAGAGACTAAGGCTGGAACAAGGCTGGAAATGAAGGCAAGGATCTGGAGGAGAAGCAACACGCACTACTCGAAGTAGCTGGATCTGTTTGGGCAGCTGCCCTTATAAAAGGCAGCACTAACGACATCAACAATAGAGACCGTGGAGACTTTCCCACCTTGGTCCCTTTAAGAGAGGTGACGGCGCATGCGCCTAGGGAGACGCACATCATGCAGAGGGTGGCAGCATCCTGTTGCATGTGCTGGGGGAGTTTTCGCTACATGTTGGGATTAGGTTGGCTGGACCAGCCCTGGAGGTGAGAGCAGTGGTTTGTGGGGGGTAGTCCTTGGACTGCTGATTGTAGCAGCCTGATTTCATTCCTGGTGCAATGCAATAGATTTCAGCTGATCTCTAATTTTCCCCTCACTTTCTCTATGCTTATCCCATGCTTTCTTGAATTCTGTTGCTGGTTTTGTGTCCACCATCTTCCCTGGTATGCCATTCCAGGCATGAATGAATGTCTCTAATATATCAATATGGCTTTTTAGTGTAGGCTCTGCACCATTTTGGTGGACTACTTCCAGTCTATATGTGTCTTTTTGGAGGTACATCCTCTAGTGCATTGTATTATTGTTTAATGTTTTAACTATGTTCTGTTCTATTTGTATCTATTTTTATTTAAATTATGTATGCTTTATGTAATCCACTTTGAACATTGTGGAAGTAGCAGAATAAAAGTCTGAATAAATAAATACAATAAATAAATACAACTGGATATAATGTTGGAGGTGAGGTTTTACCAATGCCTTTGCACTCTCTGCTGTGTGAATATATTGATCATTGCTGTATGTATCTAGAAAGCCACAGGGAATGCCAGTGATTTCAGTAAGAATATTCCAGAGAGCAGCCACAGGTATGTCAGAGGATACTTTTTGCCATCTTAAATGGTTCTGTGAATGGAAAACATCGGTTTCCATTGAGTTCAGTCTGTTAACTTTCTCCAGTACTAAGGGGCAGATTTTAAACATACGCCCGATTTTATAACATGCGTGCTCAGCCGTGCGCATGTTATAAAATCAGGGGTCGGTGCGCACAAGAGGGTGCACACTAGTGCACCTTGCGCGTGCCGAGCCCTCGGGGAGATCAGCTGGCTTTCCACCGTTCCCTCCGAGGCCGCTCCAAAATCGGGGCAGTCTCGGAGAGAACTTTCCTTCCCTGCCCCCCACCTTCCCCTCCCTTCCGCTACCTGTCCCACCCCACAGCCCGAAAAAAAACCCAAATCCCGTACTTTTGTGTCACAAGTTACGCCTGCCAGAGGCAGGCGTAACTTGCACACGCCGGCCGACTGCCGGCGCTCGATTCCCCCGGCCCAGCGGCCTTGCAGAGGCCTCGGCCACGCCCCCACCCCACCCACGGACCGCCCCGCCCATTTTTTCAAGCCTCGGGACTTACACGCGTCCCGGGGCTTTGTGTGCGCCGCCGGGCCTTTTGAACATAGGCCTGGCATGCGTAACCCCATTTACGCACGTAACCCTTTGAAAACCTGCCCCTAAATGTGCAATAAACTTTTTGTTTGAAAAATATCTCAGGATTTGAAATGCCGGGACAGGACTTGTAATTAAGCTTCATGATTTTTGATTAAGATTTTACTGGCTAGAATTTTTTGATTATGAATAATATATATATATATATATATATATAAAATGCAGAAACAGCAATATCAGACACATTCTCCGATCAATAAAACAAACATGCGGCTACCTCAGGGAATAATTTACAGCACGAGACATACAGGCCAATTCACCACGGCTTTTCTCTTATTCCGTGCCTCTGGGGGAAAAAGCTTAATGAATCAGGCCAATAGAGAGGCAATGCTGCAGAGCAGAAAGCCAAATTGTCAGAAGTCCTGGGGTGTGCTATTTATAACATACAAGCTACTGCACTGCCAAGAGCGATGCAATGGATTGAGCCCGCTACTGAGCAACACACGGAGCCAGGCTTTTAAAACTGCTGGCAATCCACAATCACATTTAGGTACGCTCGCAATGACAGTAATTTTCACACCGGCGCCATGCACACATTCGCACACACACGTTGGCCCGGGCCCAGGGGTGTGGCCATTTTATATACATTCACGTGCACGTCATAAAATAGCCTGGCCACGCGCACGTGTGCCAGATTTTAAGTGGGCGCGTGGCGCACGAATACCGCTTCTACTGTGTAGATGGGGGGGGATTTTAAAAGAGGCACGAGCTGACGCTATTCCCAGTTTTAACAGTTCATACCCAGTTCGCCCAGTTAAGATATAGGTCCTCCACACGGTGCGTACAAGCCCCGCATAGTAGCGCATCCCCTAATTAATGTGCACGCCAGCCTTTTAAAATTCACCTTCATATGTCACTAAATTTCAGTGGTGAAAATGAATTTCTGCTGATTGACAGCAGATTTAAAAAGCTCTGTAACTATGGAAATCTTATATATGTGGTACATAATAGTAGGCTATTTTTCTTGTATATGCTCCAGTGATTTCTTTATTGGATCCTCCCTATTAAGAGCTACAGTTTGCATTGTTCTTCTTTTATCTCATTGATTCTTAATGTAATTACATTTTGCTTTAATTTTTCTTCACGTCAACCACTGGCATGTAAGCATGTCATGTACAACTCTTGATATATATATTCTGTATATATATATACACACAATTGAAAATCAAAAAGAAGAAAAAATGAAATGAGTCAATGGACAAATTGCAATGCCTTTTTGTTGGAGTAACTCAGCCCATCTGGGGCTAGCTTTTGAGAGCTCTGTGTCTTCCTCAGATCAATGAAGAAACAGTGTAGTTCCACTGCAGGCCAGTGAGAGGAAAAGTTACCCAGGTCTTGAGTGGAAGATAGCAGGGTAAGTATTCTGCTGAATATACCTGGTTACAATGACTCGGATGAAGTTATCTCGGAAACTCTGGGACAAGTATTTTTCCAATCAGACTAACTTGAGCAGCAGGCTAAAAAAATTTTTTTTTGGGGGGGGGAGGGGGGGGGATAATGAGTTACCTAGACAAAATTTACCTGGTCAGCTGGGGGAAATATTCAAATCCTGGGTTTGGTCCGGATAACTTGAAAAGTTGCCTGGACAAAATCTTCTGAATATCAACTTCACTGGGTTTAAATGGTACAGAAAGGCATGTGCTTGACAGAGCGCTTATAGGCTAATCACGGATTTACTGATTGTTGGAAAGTATCACATACAAGTTGTTTGTTGACATTTATTTCTACAACTTCAAGTGGACTAACGAGGCAACCACAATACTTTGCTGCAAATTAATTGCAGTATTTCAGTACTCAAATTTTCATCTTGCTGCTGCGGAAACACCCTCCTGACTCTGATAATTGGTATTTTGGTGCTCGTTGCCCTGTATAATGGTGCCAGCACACTGTCTCTTATTGGTAACATAAGCTCTTGTGTCAGACTTCACAACACTACTACAGGATATCCACGCAGTTGTGTGCCCAAAATAGCATTACTGCAGGAGTGTCACGCAAATTATCCCAAACCTAAAATCTGGCAAAATACATACGTTTGCAGTCAAAATTGTCTTAACCTAATTAAATATCTACAGAATTTTATATTAAATAAAAAACCTAGAATGTGGACTTTCCCCTTACTGTGGAGGTTTTACTAGAATCAAGCAAACTGTGTAACTGTAAAGAATCATAGAATATATAAACTATTATCTTTAACTTCAACCAAACATTTAGAACATAAACTTCAAAAGAAATGATGCACCTAGAGACAAAGATTCCTGGCGCATGAGCAGAAATTTGTTTCCTGTGCACTTTTAGTTAAACCTGAAAAAACTCATAGCCTACATCCCATAAATAGTTCTTTAAATTTGGAAAAACAGGCACAAAATCCAATAGAAATCTTGTTCAAAAAGCAACAGTATTCCTTTCTTGGTGTCCTTAGAAGTCGATCTTTCCCTAGAGTATTGCCAGGCCCAAAATGTCCATACTAGACTGATCTTCTCCGTGGACCCCTTCCTTGTGGACCTTTCTCCTATCCCAGTAGGGAGATAGTAGCTCTTGACAATAAGTGGAATATATTCAGCTGTAATTTGGAAAATTCGCAAAAAGAAATTGAATAAATCTATTAGTGCAAAGGTGTGAGTTTTAGGGTAGATTTAGAAATCTCAGGTTTAGATGTCTTGCCCGATTCTCCAAATTGTCTAGCTTTCAATGGATAGGCATTTTGTCCTGAATTATGGCCAAATTAGTAGACTGTAAAACATCCACTGTGTGATCCAGTAGTCTCCCTAGAATAAGAATTCACCTCAACGTCCTATGGCTGCACCTGATTTTGCAAATTTGTAGCAACTGAGGAAATTTCTTGAATCTGTTCAAACAAAGACCCTATAACAATGCAATAGCAGTCCAGATAAGGTCAAAAGCAATAACTCTAGATGCTATCATCACACTCTTCCACTCCTGGGCAGCCTTCCTAGCTAACGGGAGGAGGGGAAGGTTTCCAAAGCAACCAGAGTGGATTCTACCAACAGATTCCCCCTCACTGGGCTCCAGGAACTTCCACTCCTGCTCCAGATGGATTCAGTTGGAGTAAGATTCAGTCACTGGCTGGATTGCAAAGTTAGCCAGATAAACTTAGCTGACTACGAACATAAGAAAATGCCGTATTGGGTCAGACCAAGGGTCCATCAAGCCCAGCATCCTGTCTCCAACAGAGACCAATCCAGGCTACAAGTACCCGGCAAGTACCCCAAAACTAAGTCTATCCCATGCTACTGATGCAATTAATAGCAGTGGCTATTTTCTAAGTCAACTTGATTAATAGCAGGTAATGGACTTCTCCTCCAAGAACTTATCCAAACCTTTTTTAAACCCAGCTACACTAACTGCACTAGCTGGATAACTTGTCTAGGTAACTTAACTCCATCCTGGAATTGCTCCCGGAACACCACTACGCTATCTGCCTAAATTTTAGATGGATAATGAATTATCCAACTATAATTTAGCCAGAAATGCCTCTGAATATTGACCTCAATAGGGCCAAGGACAAAAATTCCCATTTTTACAAAGACAACTTCTTATCTGACAGTGGGGTTGAGCGAAGGCCTGAAATAGCAGAGGCTGTATACCCTCAGAACGCAGGCTGGCAGCAGCAATGAATTGATGAGTCATCTCTAAGGCCCCCTTCAAAAAAAAGTTAGATGTCTTTTTCAACTGAATTTATAAGTTGTAAGTTTTCAGCTGAAAATTCACATAAATGGAGGATCCTAAAATTTAAAGCCTTAAATTTAGACCTGCATAAGCTTAGTTTTGAAAATAAGTGCTAAGGTCCTAATTTTGTTTCTCAGGCCTAACTCTGTCCCCAAACCACAAATTTAGGAGACTAATGAAATTAGGAGCCTGAATTTAGAAACTCAGCCCTAATAAATTTTCAAATGGGTCAATTTATCATCCTAACTCTCAAAGACAGGAGTCTAAACCTTTTGAAAATTGACCCCTTTATATGCACTTTGTATGCACTGCAAATTGGGTTTTTTTTTCATTTTGTTTATTTTGTTTTGTTTCAGTTATTCAAAATAAAATAAAACCCAAAAAGGGAAAACCGGAAAGAAAAATGGTGGGCCGAGGCCATGCTCCACCCACACAATTTACCCCCTGTCACTAAAGTTTTTAAAAAAGCATGCCCTCCCCCCCGGAGTTCATGCCTCCTCCATTCCCCAAACCCACTGGACCCTCCCCAGCACATTATCCTGGCCACAGGGTCTTCAGGAGAACCTTTTCCCTTTGAGAATTGATGAGAAGCAAATGAAACTGTACACTTGAACTATATTTACATGGGGTCTCTGCTGGGATGCTGGTGTCCATCTCTCCGGCTTCTGGGAGGGAGCTTGCCACTGCATACCCATCTGTGCAACAGCCCAATAGAGGAAGAATCCTAGTGGGGGTGTCACTAATGGCTAGGTTGTCCAATTAAATTATTGATAGATATATCACAATCATATAGCATACTATGGCCTTTTTCTCTGTTTAGTTTTTTCTTTTCCTTTCCTTATTGAGAATCTCCCTTGATTTGAATCGTGGTCTAAGACTTATGTTAGCATTATTTGTTAAAATCAGTATGCTTTTTCTATGCCTTTTCTTTGCATGAGATTGTGGCACGTAAATTTGAAAATAATAAATTAAAATAATAATAATTGTGAAACTACATGAATAAAAACCCAGAATTAAATGCAGAGGCAGGTGTTTTACAAAGTATGTATGAGTACTTGGCATCACCAATTCGGCGATATCTCCTCCAGTTCACCCGGAATCCCCACCAGTTGTCCCAAATTTCCTACCCAAAACATTGCAGACAACAGACAAATCCGATATCACCGG
Organism: Rhinatrema bivittatum; assembly: GCF_901001135.1. Lineage (NCBI taxonomy): Eukaryota > Metazoa > Chordata > Amphibia > Gymnophiona > Rhinatrematidae > Rhinatrema > Rhinatrema bivittatum. Next base: position 14,037,905 of record NC_042627.1, read on the forward strand.
TGCAAGTCAATCAGTAGGTATAAAAGTGCACAAACAGGTTCGGTAATGTATATTTTGTAGCTCTCTTACAAAACAACAAATACCATGCATAATCCTGAGCCGCACCAGGAATGACCCAGGACTGCCTCATTTTTTCCCTGGTACGATGTACGTACAAAACCAAAAATACATGTGTACTTTCAACATTTATAAAATTGCCTATATGCATGTACATGCTATTTACGTGTGGAGCCACTCTGAAAATTCACTCTAATGTATCTAACAAGGAATGATGGTAGCAAAGCCTCCTAATTCCTATCAGTTCAACAGTATCTTCTTATCACACTCATGAGAAACCCTAATGGAAGCAATGTCACGCCCGCTCAAAAGAATGGATTAGATTGTGAAGGGCATCCCACCACCATCTGAGTATTATGGCATGCTGGGAGGTGCGAGCACTGACATTCCTTGTCAGAATAAAGTGTAGCAGATATGGTGATGTTATGTGAGCAATGAAATGCGAACAGCTAACTTTATCTGCACCTTTCAAACGCTTCAGCACCTTCGTATTATGACTGGGGGGAGATCTGAATGCACAGGGGCGGTGAAATCTTCAGCCCAAGAGAGAACGGCAGCAGAGGCCATACCCAAAATGGCGCATACGCAGCGTGCGGGTTTGAATGCTAACGCTTCAGCCACTGTGAAACTGACGTTAGCATTCCCTTGGCACCAAATTATGAAAGCTATTACATCTGCTCCACGTAGTAACATAAATGAAGGAAATGCTTTCTGTGCAAATGATTGGAAGGCTGCTAACGGAATAAGTCATGACAGGAGGGCCAATATCCTCAGCTTTGTTTCAAGCACTTCAGAGCTCTTCCAGGTCCTTGTCAACCACAAAGAGCTTTACTGCAGCAAGCTTCATTGCTTAATTATTTGCTGATGGATTTTGCAGTTTTTTTATAGCATCATTTATATCTGCTCACTGAATTCTGGATGCCTCACTGGCCGGCATGTAAAATGGTTTTCAGATGCTGTGTATGAAAGATGTATTATAGTCCTACCTTGTTTCTTAACAGCCCTTTTTATTCAAAGCTTGGTAAGATGAAGTACGCTGAGGCCCGATAGTTCAGTGCACTTGTGACGTGACCCCGTGTGTGCCGAGCCTCCCACAATGCCTGCCTGCTGTCCTCCTTTGTTCTAGTCTCTTTCATTCTGCTTTTCCCCAAGTGAAGCCCAAGCTTTTTCTATTTTATTTTATTGTGTGCAAACAAAGTGGAAAATGAATTCCTTTAGATAGCAAATGAGTTTAATAGAAATGGTGATGGAGTGACCCTGTGATAGGAATGTTAATCTTCAGTCTGATGTGGGCAGACTCCCAAGCAAGGCTGAGCCGAAGCCCAGGTCAGGATCACCGGCAGGCAATTGTTTTATGGGTTGGCTGCTGTGAGGGTTAACACAACGGCACAGTTCAGGCTCCGCACAGCAAGATTTAGAGGTCCAAGTCCCACTAGAACCTCTAAGCAGCCAAGTCTTTATGGCGCTGTGGCTCCCACTGTTGCCTTTCATGGCAGGGGCTTGCTTTTCTTCACACCACTCAGTATGGTGTGAGGAGACACCGCACTGACAGAGGAGTCATCCTTCATAATCAGGGCACGCTTTGTGTCACAAGCCCCAGCATGAGATATGAAAGAGGTATCGTCCTTCTTAATATTATTTGGGATGCACTTTAGCTCCGATAATGCTGTCACGGGGCTGTGGCCTTTCCAGTTTTGTCTTTCATAAATTTCTACAGACTTGGGATCTTATTCAAAAAGGACTTTTCCCCCATTCTATGCGTATGGAGTAATACTCTACATCTGCCAGCACGGATGCACGGCGTGAACGAGTGCTGTGCATTAAATGGTACCGCCTTAACTAGAACACGCCCCCATCTTTCAACACTACAGCACAGCATAGTGCTGCATGAACAATACTGTCAGTGACGCTGCCCTTTCTAACCTACATTTGAAAAAAAACATCTGGGGCTGGTCTAGTGTGCACCGACAGGAAGGGCTGCCTGAGGATGTGCACCTCTGCTGCCTGAGGATGTTGAGGAGAGGGAGTTCAGCTCAGATTTAGGGTCCATAACTCTAGTGCATGGCCCCTGCCGAGGATTTTTGCTGCAAAATATGTCAGGGGAGAGGAGGAGTGTAAAAATGGAGAAAAATACCAAGGTAGTTGCAAACGAAGGGTCATGGCGCCAGATTCCATTCCTCGGTCTGCACCGATTTGGAAACCCATAAGGAGGAAACTACTGGATCCAGAAACAAAGCACACATTAAAAGCTCCACATCTATCCTCTCATCCGGAGACTCAGATGAAATGGAATATTCAACAAGGAATATTTAGGTAATGAAGAGAGCAAATTTGCATAACTCGCACAACCCCGAGGTTGGCAGGTACTTTTATACCTGTGTACATTCAGACATTCAAGTTGAGAGGTCTTATATTCATAGGGGCTGGCATTCAAAAAATGTCGAGCTTCTAAATTTAGGCCCCTAAATTAGTTCCCTAAGTTAGATTCCTATTTTCAGCTGAAAATTCATATAAATTTAGGATCCTAAAAGGACCCTAACTTTAGGTCTGCTATTCATTTGCCTAGATTAAGGGCCCTAAATTAAGTGCCTAGTTCTGAAAATCAATGCTAAGCTCCTCACTTTACCTTCCGATCCCAATTCTGCCTGTTGCCCCTCACCTTTCAGGATCCTAAATTTAGGTGACTAATGAAATTAGAATCCTAAATTTAGGGACTCAGCTTTAATACATTTTCAAATGGGCCAATTTAGGATCCCAACTCCAAAAGTTAGGAGCCTAAACTCTTTGAAAATTGGCCCCTTTGTGTTTCTAAAGGCATGTTTAGGTAGAGAAGGAAAACAAGGCATAGAGATTGTATTTTCAAATCTCTGCATGGAATTTTCCTTTGAAATTTCACCCACAGCGAAAGCAGGTGCAAATTCCATGGATAATTTTCAAAGAGAATGAATGCACATACTTTCTCTTTGAAAATTAGGTTCAAAGTCCACGAGTACGAAGGACCCACACACTTCACACCTATTTATTATTTAGTTATTGATTGATTATGAGGATTTACAACTTGCTCTCCTCTCATGTACTCAGAACAAGGCACAGGATTATCGGTTAGTCTGCATATATTTAATGCACCCTCACTAAAAACTTTCCCTGATGACATCTTTTGGGATTTTTTTGCATTTTTGGTATCATCCCCCATGGTTAGCCCTGCTCCTTTCTGGGATGGGTCTTGCCCTTTAAATATTGCATGAGTGTGCTCAGCGCAAGCTCTCAAGGAGAGGCTTGGAGAAGCTCTCGAAGAACCATCTTGAAGCAAGGTGCATTTCTGAGGAGTGTTGCTGATAGACTTCACAGCTCACCAAGCTGAGGCGTTTTGTGGAGAAAGTGAGATCTTTGGAGATTTTGACCGATTCTTAGTACAGCCATGCTGGAAGGGCTGGATTTCCCAGTTGCTTCAACTCTGCAACCAGTTAACAGGCAGAGCCTACTGGACAAGAATGGTGGTATCCAGTTTTTTTTGAAGCAAGGAAGGTATTTTCTAATTCTTGCCCCTTTCTTATGACTTTGAGAGAGGAGAATTTTCCTATCCTTCAACGGGAGGGCGTACTGGACACTGATTCAGATCAGAGGAGAAGAGTTAAGAGGAGGTACACTATGGATAAAGAAACTACAGCCCTTGGAATTATTCTATTTTTTTCTGTTGATGATGTTTTCCATTTTGGCATGGATTCTGTTTTTTAAGTTGAAGAAAACCTATTTTTGTTGAATACCACTACTAGATGTGGGCTGTGTTTTGCCTTGAAGCTTCAACTCACTGAGATCCTTCCTTCTGCGAGAACCTATTAAACTGAAATTTTGTGAGAGATTGAGAGTGTGTCACAGTATTTTGGATACCCACCATTGCACCTCCCCACCCAGTGGCAGCCCCAGCACCCAAGGCTGGAAGTCTGATGTGCGAAAGAGAGAGAGAAAAGAGGTCTGGGACAGTGAATTTAAGCCCTGGGACTTTGCTGCAGCTACAGTATTGGATCCTGAGCCCAAGAGGGGTTACACATATAATGCAGAACAATGTATGCTATGGTGTGGTGCAAATCGTGAATCACTGGATGACAATTATTTAGCATGGAGATACATATACAGCATATTATGGTCAGTGCTGCGGACAGTGGGGATTAGGAGAGTAGGCTTGGTTTAAAAAGCCAGGTTTTGACCATGCAGTAGAAAGTCAGCAAATTAGTTGTGCATCTGGCATCTTTTGGGAGAGAATTCCAGAGCCTGGGAAGGAACAGAGAGAAGGCATGCTTCCAGATTCACATAAGCCTGGAGTCTTCGGGAGCAGAGAGATATGGAAGAGCCCGTTTCAGATCTTAGCCTGCAGGTGGACTTGTAAGAGAGTGGAGGAGTAGCCTAGTAGTTAGAGCCAGGAGCCAAGGAGGTCAGGATTCAAATCCAACAACCACTCCTTTTATTCTTGGGCAAGTCATTTCACCCTCCATTGCCTTAGATACAAAATTAGATTGTGAGCCTTCTGGGGATGGGGAAATACTTACAGAACCTGAATGTAATCTGCTTCGAAGTGCCTGAAAAGAGGAATAGAAACGAAATAACTAATTAAGAGGACAGGTAGTCTCTTAAATAGACCTTTTTGCGATTTGAAGGCTATACATTAGGGATGTGCAATCATTTAGGACAAATTAGGCAATTTCAACAAAATTGCCCAATTCATCCTGGTTCGGGGAACCCAAAAACCGAACCAAATTTTCCTGAAATTTCAGGAAGATTCGTTTTTTGGGTTATTGTGCACTAAAGCCAGTTAGTTCGCACTAACGTTAAAATGTTAGCGTGCACTAACTCCCATTAGTGCGCACTAACCCGAAATTCGGGTCCCTCGAATTACAAAGGCCCGAACTGCGGGAAATATGAAATTTTCCGCAGCGGGCCAAAAACGAAGCCCAAACCAAAAGGTTCGGGCTTTGCATCTCTCTACTATACATAGGTATTTGAATTGGGTCCAGTAGGGAATTGGAAGTCAGTAGAGGTCTCAAAGTATTGGAGTAATGTATTTCCTGAAATTGGACCCAGATTACATTGCATCTGTACTAGCGGTAAGCAATGGAGAAAGCTTTTTGGGCATATATATAGTGCATTGTACAGTCTAGTTGGGAAAGGAGAAATGCATAAGTCAGGTAGTCTCTAGGTACGGTTTTATGTGCTTGAGATGTCTGAGGTGACAGTGGGCGCTCCTGGCAGTTGGGAATATTTGTGAGTCCAAGCGTAATCTGGAATCTAGGATGACAACCAGATTCTAGATTTTGGACCTAGATTGTAAATTTGAAATTGCTCCCTCTGTATTATTCAAAGAAGCTTGAAATCTATCAACTTTTTGGGATCCTGCCAGGTACTTGTGACCTGGATTGGCCACTGTTGGAAACAGAATAGTGGGCTTAATGGACCTTTGGTCTGACCCAGTATAGAAAATCTTATGTTTTTATGATTTTGTTGAGAGGATGGAAAAAGCACATAGACAGGTTACTAATAGTAGCCTCTCTCGCAACACAGGGACTTCTAATGCCAAGGAAATCAGGAGTTGGAATGCTTCCAGGCTATGAATGGAACACCTCCAAAGTTAGTTCATAACTTGGAACATGAGGTGGCATTTCTAATTGCTGTCTTCACATTTACAAAATGATTTCTAGATGCTACTTTATTTTTTTAATACCTACATCTAAAGCAAGATACAATGCATTATTAATAAATGTTTAACAGATGATGCTGTTACAAAGCAGATTATGCAATGAAAATATGTTGAAAGTGTGCATGTTTAATGCATGAACCCGACTTATAATCAGACATGTAAAAGTACCCATTGAATTTAATAAATAATAATAACGCCTTAACAAATTGCACCTGGCAATAACCTGCTTCTAAACAAACTAGATGAAAATTAAGGTACATTACAACTGAGGTTTCCTCTGGCTCCAGCTCGTCTGCCTTCCCCCATTCTTTAGTGCAGAATAAGCTATAATACTGCAGAAGTCTTTTGATTAGGGTTAAAGAGAACAAATGCCAACTTTTTTTTTTCCCATTTTTGGTTTCAGATCAAATTCTTTCTTTATTCTGCATTCAATCAAGCACCCTTTTAATTTATTACTTCTCTTTTGCCTGCCAGAAAAGCTAAATTGCCTTCATTCCAACAGAGTTCCCTTGGAAGAGAACACCTACTTCTCTTACCATAGGCAAGTGTGCCAGACGATGGGCTTCAAGACACAAGAGGCAAATAGGATGCCTTGTGGTCAGACACCATGTCACTTGCGAGGCATCCACCCCACAGGTGGAGGAACATATGTTTTGGTAGCGCTACGTTATAACGACTTGTTGGGTCTTGGGTAAGAATGCCCCATAACGTTTGTAAATAAAATATATAAATAGATCTTTTTTATGGGGAGAAAAGGCACTATATAAATCCACCTTATATTATTATTATTAGTCACTTTAGGATGGATGGACACTAAGTGAATTTCCTAGCTTTCTTAAATAACAATTGCTGGACGAAATTATGGCGAGGTCACCTTCCCCTCTCGGATGCCTTCAGTTTAATCAATGGGCAACAGGAGCATCGGGTTTGCAAGGCTGGTACTATGCCTAGCGCACTGCATCTGTGGGAGCTGGTTTGCTCCCGATGGCTTGAATTGAAATTCCTCAGCCACACAAGCACATAAAGCCTTGCATACGGACTCCAGCGCCTTCATCTCTCGCTCCCTGTGTTAACAGCTCGTGATTGATAATTTTCTCAGAGCTCTGTCTTTTAATGCAAGCCTGATGGAAGAAAGCTGCTGTCACTTGTGAGTGGCCAAACACAAGTTTGAGATTTGGAAGGGGGAAAGCATGAAACTGCAATTTCAGTGACAGTGATTGGAAAAAAAAAAGAGAAGACTGTAGAGATAAGAGGCGTCGTGCAGGGAGGAAGGGAGGACCCACGGCAAGGAGACATACTGACAAAGAAGACAGGAAGGGAAAGAAACAAAGAATTAGAGGGAAGGGAAGAGACCGGTATGCATACAGAAAGAAAGAAAAAAAAGGGAGGAAGAAAGAGGGGGCGAGATAAAGAGAGACAGAGAAGTAAAGTGACAGGAGACTGGAAAGTGAAAGGACCAGACCACAGGACAGAGTACAACAATAAGGAAAGGAAGGTTAGAGACAGAAAAAGGAGAAGAAAGTAAAAAAATTAAGGGCCAGATTCATTAAGGCTTTTCTCCCATTTTGTGTCTATGGGAAAACCCTTTTACTGAATCAGCTACTAAGAGAGGTGGCAAACAGGAAAGAGAAAGCAAAGTTACTTCCCCATAACAGGTAAGAGTGTGCAGCCTCCGAGATTTCATTTTGATGTTTTATACCCCCCACCCCTGCCGGTATCATTTTGTTTAATGTTTATTTCATTGTTGTTCCTCCCAATGTAGGAGTTCAGATTCACATTCAACGGTTGTTTATAGGAATCTGAACTCCTACATTCTCCCCCCTTTGATACTTCATGACATATGCAATGGTCTGATTATAAGTTACGCCTACTTAGAAAGAATGTATAAAATTCCGCTCCTTTAGGGGAGGGGCATGCAGTTGTTCTAAGCCTTTGTCTTAGCTGCATCTTGCTGGCAATAAAGGTTTTTCTTTGCGGATCAGTTGTCTGGACCTCTTTACTGCCTCCTATCTAACGGTTACACCCAGGCCCGCCCCCCTTACCTGCCCATGGGAATCACCCCATCCGTGGGGATCCTGAGGGGGCAGAAGAGATGCCCACTCACCTCCTGCCTCCGCGTCGCCCACTTTCAAATGGTGCCAGTGTCACAGCCACGTCAAAACGACGTGTTTTTTTTTTTTCAGGGCCGGCCAAAGCCATTTTCGTGTATGGCCATCCAAACAAATGACCGCAGGAGAAAATGGCACTGGCTGGCCCCAACACCAGTTGCTATGGCACCGGCGCCATTTGAAAGTGAGTGATCATGGGGCAGGAGGCGAGTGGGCACCCCTTCTGACCCCTCGGGACCGCTACTCTCGGGGCAAGTGGAGCCCAGGGTGATTTTGAAAGAAAAATGAACTAAACTGTGGTCTGTTTTTTTTTTGTTTCAGTTTGTTTTCTAAATGGCCAGAACCATGGCTACGGATGGAGTAAGATGCAGATGGATGTGGCTGGAGGGATGGGGGACAGGCCTAGGGGTTTGAAATTTTTAATTTTGGCAGCACAGGTTTATTCATCAAAAAGTTTTTTTTTTAATTTTTCAATTTTTTAATGCTTATTTTGTTTCAAATAAATGAACAAAATGAAAACAATACAAATAAAACCAAACAAAAATATATTTAAGTACACAACCCTAATATATAAATAGATAGATAGATAGATATACAAAATATATATTTTGAACAACAGGAAAGGCAACCATTTTGTATGGACATTTTGTGCCATAAACATTTACAAATGGTGCCTTAGTCTGCTGGCACCTTGCAAGAGCAGCAGCTGTGGGGCAGAGTGATTGGGAATTGCCCCTGCCCTGCAAAGAAATTTCAATAAAAGTGTATGTAACCCCCACCTCTTCCATGTATTTCCGGAATAAAGGGGCCACACGGTTCCCAGGCCAATCTCACTGTCCGACCTCTCACTTTTCTCTCCATTCGCATACTGTTAGCCACTGGGGTGCCAGGCGGCCACCAGCAAGGAGGAGGGCCAGCCCCCAGGGCCCCTGGTGCACGCTGGGCGGGAATCGGGATCAAGTCTCTCGGATTCAATCAGTTTCAGTAGTTGGTATACTCACTCCTTGATGTCTTGAAGGAAGCAAGCTGGACACTTGGACTGGTGTTCAAATAATACAGTTACTGTAATTTAAAAGAAACTCGACCAAAGCAAAAATAGGAAACTTCACAAAATTCAAAGACAAAGATTGTAGTATGACTAACTCTTTCTTCCCTACTCTGAGTCAATATCCCGTGTCCCTTCCTGGGGATAGGAGAGGTTGAAAATTTTCTTCTCCAGAAAGGTAATGGTGAAAACTTCTTCCCATCCAAGAATACAAACAAAATCTTGTAAAAATAGTTCTTTCTTCTTGAAAACTGCAGTCTCCACTTTAACTGTTCGCAGGGCAAAGTCATACCCTATCCCACTCCCTTTAGGCTTGGGCATAAAAGCCTTCTTGACACGGGAGTAGATTAAAAACACAATCCAACTCTCTTAAAGCCCAAACTCTCTTCTCCCAGACTGGACAGTCCCGCTTCAAGGTCTGTAAAGGCCACTAGCAAGCAGGGCAAAGTCCTTCCCCTCTGGAACAGGCTGTGAAGCCTGAATTTGGGGAACCACCAAACACACTCCTCTTTCCCCTTCAAAACTCAAGAAACAAACCGCACATCGCGCATGCTCAACCCAACTTCCATAGGGGAGCTTTACCAATCCTAGCACCCTGGGCAGGGAAAAATCTTAGGGAATATCTAAGGACATGCAAAACCCTACTCTTATAGCTGGAAATAGGCAAACTGATTACTAAGGGAGCAAAGCAACCTTTACTGGTAAGAGGGCTGTGAATAGGAGGGCTCCGGAGGATCAGAATAGGGCTCAGGGGTGGGAAGGTATTTATAGTGGTGGCGATGGCCTCTTTTTTTAAATGAAGTATCAAGAGCAAGACAGACAATGCTTTTGTCATTGCCCTCATTATAAAGAATGATCTTATTGTATAGAGACTAGCAAGTAAAGTCTGGTTGTTTTTTTGATATGAAGGAATGGAGTAGATACTTTTTGTTTTGACATAAAGACCAGCAAGTACATCATTTTCTGTGACCTTGCTTATACCACTCGGAATGATAGGGAGACATTTGCTTTGTTGAAACAGGATTTATCTACAATGAAAGCTCAGATGCCTATTCTTTTTTAACTTACTTTCTTCAGATACATAAAAACAAGCAAATTGTGCGCAGCGATAATGCATACATTAGTTACATAGATCAAACAAATCTACTGCAAGATCGTACTGCTCAGGGATAATGGACAAATCTGCAGAGTAACAACGCTAATACTGACACTCATGCCACCTTCATGGCGAGACCAGTAAAGGCTTCCAGATGACCACTGTTCCCCCTCTAGGCTGAGTGTGTGTGCCCACACATATGGGTCGTGAACCCCACACACATGGCAAAACATAGTGCACACAACAAACTCTGATATTATTTGCATTATACTGGCTCATAGCGCACACATTTAAACCCAGCTTATAAAACATTGCAGAAAATTTTTGTACACAGAGAGGATAACTTTCAAATAAATGTGTGCGGCAGCATAAATGCGCGTATATAGCCATGAGCAGATATACACGAGTATTTTATATCCCACTCATATGATATACACATTTTATATAAAATATCTGCATCTCTAACCTGCAACATACGCCTGTAAGTAGGCTTACGCGCGAACATATTCAATGCATTGAATGTGTGTACTTTTCCTACTTATTTTAAAAATGTATGCGTGTCTATTTTATTTGTGTAAGTCCTGATTTATGCATGCAAGTCAGCCAATTTTTTAACAGGTGTGCATAAATGAACTTAACCAGTTTACCAATTAGTCCATTCTTTCAGTCTTTCTCCAGGTCATCAAGACCTCCCCAGTTCACCCAGACTCTCACCCAATCAGTACTACACAATAAACACATTTAATATTAGGGATATGAATCGGGCTTCGGACGATTGAAAATATCGTACGATATTTTCAAAATCGTCAGAAATCGGGGGCTCCCCCAAAACGATAGGAAAACCCCACGATATTGTTCGTGGGGATTCTCTTATCATTTTGGGGGAGGGCGGGAAAAACGGCACACAAAAATAACCCCTAAACCCACCCCGACCCTTTAAAACTAATCTCTTAGCTTCCCCCACCCTCCTGACCCCCCCAAAAACCTTTTACAGGTACCTGGTGGTCCAGTGGGGGTCTGGGAGCGATCTCCCGCTCCCGGGCCGTCGGCTGCCACTAATCAAAATAGCGCCAATGGCCCTTTGCCCTTACCATGTGACAGGGTATCCGGGCCATTGGCCGGCCCCTGTTACATGGTAGGAGCACTGGCTGGCCCGCGCCATTTTTAAAGATGGTGCCGGCCATCCAGTGCTCCCTCCATGTGACAGGGGCCGGCCAATAGCATGGATACCCTGTCACATGGTAAGGGCAAAGGCCATCGGCGCCATTTTTATTAGTGGCAGCTGACGACCCGAGAGCGGGAGATCACTCTCGGGACCCCCACTGGACCACCAGGTACCTGTAAAATGTTTTTTGGGGGGTCAGGAGGGTGGGGGAAGCTAAGGGATTAGTTTTAAAGGGTCGGGGTGGGTTTTTTGTTTATCTTCTCGGGCGCAGGTTACAAGTACCTGGCAAGTACCCAAACATTAAGGGGATCCCATGCTACTAATACAAACTGGCTAAAAGACAGGAAACAGAGAGTAGGATTAAATGGACAATTTTCTCAGTGGAAGGGAGTGGACAGTGGAGTGCCTCAGGGATCTGTATTGGGACCCTTACTTTTCAATATATTTATAAATGATCTGGAAAGAAATACGAGTGAGATAATCAAATTTGCAGATGACACAATATTGCTCAGAGTAGTTAAATCACAAGCAGATTGTGATAAATTGCAGGAAGACCTTGTGAGACTGGAAAATTGGGCATCCAAATGGCAGATGAAATTTAATGTGGATAAGTGCAAGGTGATGCATATAGGGAAAAATAACCCATGCTATAATAATTACACAATCTTGGGTTCCATATTAGGTGCTACAACCCAAGAAAGAGATCTAGGCGTCATAGTAGATAACACACTGAAATCGTCGGTTCAGTGTGCTGCGGCAGTCAAAAAAACAACAGAATGTTGGGAATTATTAGAAAGGGAATGGTGAATAAAACGGAAAATGTCATAATGCCTCTGTATCGCTCCATGGAGAGGCCGCACCTTGAATACTGTGTACAATTCTGGTCGCCGCATCTCAAAAAAGATATAATTGCGATGGAGAAGGTACAGAGAAGGGCTACCAAAATGATAAGGGGAATGGAACAGCTCCCCTATGAGGAAAGACTAAAGAGGTTAGGACTTCTCAGCTTGGAGAAGAGACGGCTGAGGGGGGGATATGATAGAGATGTTTAAAATTATGAGAGGTCTAGAATGGGTAGATGTGAATCAGTTATTTACTCTTTCAGATAGTAGAAAGACTAGGGGGCACTCCATGAAGTTAGCATGGGGCACATTTAAAACTAATCGGAGAAAGTTCTTTTTTACTCAACGCACAATTAAACTCTGGAATTTGTTGCCAGAGGATGTGGTTCGTGCAGTTAGTATAGCTGTGTTTAAAAAAGGATTGGATAAGTTCTTGGAGGAGAAGTCCATTACCTGCTATTAAGTTCACTTAGAGAATAGCCACTGCCATTAGCAATGGTAACATGGAATAGACTTTGTTTTTGGGTACTTGCCAGGTTCTTATGGCCTGGATTGGCTACTGTTGGAAACAGAATGCTGGGCTTGATGGACCCTTGGTCTGACCCAGTATGGCATTTTCTTATGTTCTTATGTTGTTAATGCCAGTAATAGCAGTGGCTATTCCCTAAGTCAACTTGATTAATAGCATCCTATTGTCTTCAGATGGATCCTTCTTCCAATTTTTAAAGAATTGTTTTTGGCCAAAAAAGCCTCTTTCACCTCACCATTTAACCATGTCAGTAATCATTTTTCCTTCCTTCGACCTTTCTTAATGTGTGGAATACATCTGGACAGCACTTTTACGATGGCATTTTTAAACAATGTCCACGCCTGTTATACACTTTTAACCTCTGCAGCTGCACCTTTCAGTTTTTTCCTATTTTCCTAATTTTATCAAAGTTTCCCTTTTGAAAATTTAGCGTTAGAGCAGTAGATTACATATTGTCCCCCTTCCAGTCATTAGGTTCATATTTGATCTTGTTATGATCACAATTGCCATGTGGCCCCACCACCATTACCTCTCTCACCAAATCCTGAGAAGAGGTGCTGGACATGGGAGACGGGGGGTGGGGGCTGAGGGGGAATGCTAACCTTCTGCGTGTGAAATAATCTACTTCTTCATAGGGGCAACTTTCAAAACCGCCTGTTTTGGTCCAATGTCCAGTCCATGGGTACTTTTATCCATAGAATTTGCACCAATTTGCTTACCTTCCCTTTGAAAACTGCTTAAGAAAAAAAAAAAACGGTACACAGAACGATTTCCACCTCCTTTTCCTGCAGATAATTTTCTGCGGATATTTTTGAGGGGATAATTTCCCCCTCAAAAAAAAATGCACCTAGTTTTGAAAATGCAAAGCAGCTAGGCACATTCCTGCCTCAGGAGGACCCTCTGCTCAATGCAGATAAAAGTCCATGCATGGTGGCACCTGCTTACAAATCATAAGAACAACATAACTATTCCATGGTGGGTCAGATCAAGATCCAACGGGCCCAGCATCCTGTCTTCAACAGTGGTCAATCCAGGTCACAAGAAGAAGGCAGATCCCAAAAAGTAGATCTTTTTCTTGCCAATCACATCCAGGGATAAGTAGTGTCTTTCTCAAATTCATCTGGCTAATAAGGTTTAAGGGCTTTTCCTCCAAGAATTTATCCAAATCTCTTTTAAAACCCACTATGCTATAGTTGACATGGCCATGACTTCTGGCAAAAGATTTCACAGCTTGATAGTGCAAAGTTTAAAAATTCTATGGTTTGTTTTAAATGTGCTGGTTGTTGTAGGATGGACAATTTCCATAAAGCCCTTTAACCTGAGTAAATAACTACTTACACAGGTAAAGGGCTTTTGAAAATTGCCCTCATAATGGGGTAAGGGGATCATTTGTGTGGACCCCAACTAAAAAACAAAACAGTTATACTGCTCTTTTGCCATAAAGGGTTGGACATCTCTTAAGTAAACTCGGAATAATTTTGATAAGTAGGCTTTGCTGTTTCTACATGCCTAAAAGTATAATTTTCCTTACTTGCTTTAAACCGAAATTTTTTATTTCACTAAGTCTGAATTAAAGCTTGTCATCACTTGGATATTTGATTTTATTGCCATGTTGCTGCTTTTAATTATTTTGAATTATATTTACCTCCTATAACTAAGTGTGGAAATCAATCAAGTTGTTTAGTGGAAACGGGTTCTATGTTTAACTGTTTTTTTCCTGATGTCCTCTAAAAACCATAATTGCAGACATCTGTAAAATATTTATTTAATGTGTTTATTTAAATCGGCATATAATCCACTTGTTCCAAATAAAAGGTGATTCACAGCAATTCCCAACAAGACAACCATAAAAACAATCAACACATCACAAATGTAGACATACATACAACTCCTTAAATACTTCACTATATAGATAAAACAGTTAAAATAATATCATCATTCTCCAGTTTCATAAATCTGTTTTTTTTTTTATTAAGGGAAGTCATTTCATGACTTTGAACCTATTTCTTGGACTTTGCATTCAGAGACAGACATCATCTAAACTTATCCTTATTGAGAAGTGACACCCAAGTTTTAATTAACCACCCTCCCACCCCAGAATAGCATTTGCCTCTGTATACATCACTGGAAGGGTGTAACCCAAGCAGAGTCCACTGAAAACAAGCTCTTTCATCTCCCTGGCTGGCTTGCAGAAAGAGAGCTAGCAAGGTAAGCCATTGAAGAGAATGGATTATTTTAGTGGCCAGACACTTTAGTACAGGCTAGAGTTAAGCCCAGAGCTGGCTCTTTCAAATCTATATATATTAAAAAAAAAAGGAAATGAAGAAACAGAAAAGAAGCTTTGGCTGCCAGAGTGAATTCTATTCTTTTACTAATCTGACTTCATTTAGTTCATTATTGCCCTCAGGACACTGCAACTGTAACTTAAAAAATAAAAAACATTCTTGCGATCAATAGGGTAGGCGACTGGAAAGGGCCTAATTCAATTTGTCAGTGTGTGGTTATTAGTCACCGTGACGAAATGCTCCTTTCAATAGATGTATCCCTGCTGCTGTGTGCAAGCTGAAGACCTCTTACATCTGTAGACCTCTGACAGCAGCGAAGGTGATTAACAGGGGTCTACAGCGATGCTGGTGATTAACAATTGCTCTGCATTTCCAAGGGGGAGAGAAGAGAGTAAATTTCTCTTGCTAAATCTGCTGAGTTCCTTCATATGTTGTAAAAAACATCAAGACCAATTCTTAGCATGGTGATCACTACTACTGAAGAATGACAACAAGGCAAAAGAAAAATTCATACTGGCCACACGTCACCCAGGATAAAAAGGAGCCTACCCTTAGCCTCAGAAGTAGGGCTGATGGTGGTAGAAATAGTACAGTTCCTTCAGGTGAAGATAACACCCCTGGTGTAGTTACAGGCCATGGTAACTGCAGCAGGAGAAAGACCAGAGAAGCTAATGAAACAATAAAGAGGATGAGATATGGTTATGTGGACCCCTGAATTAAAAATGAGATAACATACTGCTATTTTTATGCCACAAACTCTATAATTAAATCAAGAAGGTTCACAAAGAAGTCGTCAAAAAATGGAAAAAAAGAGGAATACTATAGAAGGAAAAGCTGAAAAACAACCGACATGAATTTAAGATTTCTAATTGGAAAAATGTAAACAAAGAAATATACTAGTGCTAAGAACTTAAAACAACTGCGTGAAGATGCAGATCTACAAATAGAAAGGAGATGTGAAGTGCCAGAAAATGGGTGCTGGAATAGCAAAGGAGAAGCAGAAGAGAGGCACCAGAAAAGAGGTGCCAGAGCAGCCAGATTTCAGTAATAATAATAGTGTAATACAGGGGTGTGTGGCCGAGGCTTCTGAACCAGCCCCAGGGCCGGGGAATGGCGCGCCAGCAGGCTGCCGGCGCGCGCAAGTTACGCCTGCCTCAGGCAGGCGTAACTTTCTTAACAAAAGTATGGGGGGGGATTTAGTTAGGGCTGGGGGGTGGGTTAAGTAGGGGAAGGGAGGGGAAGGTGGGGGGAGCTGGAAAAAAATTCCCTCTGAGGCCGCTCCGATTTCGGAGAGGCTTCGGAGGGAACGGAGGCAGGCTGCTCGGTTCGGCGCGCACAGGTTGCACAATTGTGCACCCCCCTGCGCGCGCCGACCCTGGATTTTATAACATGCACGCGGCAGTGCGCACATGTCATAAAATCGGGCGTAGATTTATTCACGCCGGGTTGCACGAACAAATCTACGCCCACGCACAACTTTAAAAATCTACCCCAGTGGGAATTAGTTACTTCAACAATCCCATGTACGTCAAAACCTGACATAAGAATGCATAAGGAAAGTGAACTCAGACTTTAAGATGAAAAATTGAGACCTTAAGATGAAAGATTGATAATTGCAGCATAGAACAATAGACTACGGCAAGATGGTTCACTGCCTACACAGAAAAAAATGGTAAAAACAGATAAATGCAAGCAATTACTGACCTAAAGCTGTTTTGTAACAAACTGAAATATCATTTATTTGTACAAGTATTTGGTTAACTTGTTTTATTTTTATGCTGTGTAGTTATGTATAACTGTTCCCTGCTTCAAATGGCTATTTGCTTAGATAGGCAGGCTATAAGAATTTTAAAATCAATAACTAAATAAATAAATGCAAGATTCTGTTAAACATCATTGGAAACAGTTATACATCTCATCTCTGGGTCTGACATGCTGATACCAGAAGGCCTGCATACAGAAAGGCAAATAAGGTAGCAAGGCTGAAAAACTATGTAAATAATACTATAACATCACTGTACCAAAAAACACTGGGATCATGATGCTGATTGAACTGTAGAGAATGAATGTGTTGTGATCACTCGGGACATTCCCATCCCAACTGTTAAAATGTTTGACACTAGGAAACAGGAAGGAGAAAAACACAAGGACAGCACTGCTAATAAAATAGTCAATGACAAGCGATTTACCCTGTACAAAGTATGGACAGAAAGGAGATCCTTAAGTAGCAATAAATGCAATAAGAGACCAAGAAAATGTGACACAAATATACAAAAATAGACCCATTTTGCCGTAGGTTTCTTGAATGCCACTGGCCTGATTAAAAAGAACTTCCAAGTGCACCTTGATATGTTGCCTGAACATATTACATCTTATGAATGCCAGAAGGAAGCTCTCTTTGACACATTGCAGGTATTGAGAGCTTGATATCATATCCAATATACCCTGGCTTATGAGTTACATTCACTCCTGTCACAGAACGCGCAAAACTAACCCATTTGGATACATTATCCTCTCTCACTCAGAGCAGTATCCTTCTACCCTGCAGATGGAAGAACACGTCTTTTGGGTCCCGATATAGGAAGCACAGCTGGTAGGTTGTCAGAACATAAAATTGTTCTCAACATGTTTAGGCTTGGGGATAGTTCCAGAGCTCAGAGAATCTTGATATAGAACCCATGCCATGATTACCTCAAATGATATTCGTACTCTCGGTATAAATAATATACAGTTTCAAGATTCGCAATTAAGACCTTTACTGTGGACATACATGGTCGCAACAAACAACATAAAATGCAGAGCAATTGCCATAACATTTGGTGATGTACATTAATACAACTTTGTAACTGCCGACCTAACAAGGCTAACTTGATATCCCAACATTACCACTATAGTTCTGGGTGACCAGCACTAGATAATTTTCAACCATGCAGTTGACCACCAACTTGCTATAATCATTCACCCTGGCCGACGATCCATTCGGGCTGAGTTTCTTGACATTCCTGTACCCAACTCTTTCAAAGATAGGGTCCCGGGTTGAGTGCTGCTTACATGCCACCTTCCCCCTTTTTCGCCATTAAAGTGAAAGTATCCTGCTGCATTAAGTTCTGGCCCCTTCTTACCATTGGTGGACCTGCACTGCTTTGCCGCGGACATTTCTCCCACTCCTGCAGGAGCTGCTGCTGTGCCGCTTAGCCCCTTTCCATGACAAATTTGCTGCTCACCCCACTTTTGCTGCATGCTGTGATTAACCTATCTAAATATATCTTTACTTTGTTTTTTGGAAAATGGGTAGGGGGAGTAGGGATTGAGCACCTCTGAACCATAGGGAAAAGGGGTGTTCCAGTATCCAGCTGCCGTTTATATATTGGCACCGCACCAATCCAGCCCATCTCCTTTGCTCCTCCTGCTCTCCCTCCCTTCTGCCTAACTATATGGTTGTCTTCTCCTGCCTAATTCCTTTTTCCCCTCCCTTCCTGCTCTTGCTCATACCTTCCTCTTATTTTCTTTAATCCTTCCTTCCATTCCCTCCCATTATCTTACCATCATCCAGAATGTCTTTCCCTCTCATGTTGTCTCCTGTTCCCTGAAACAGAAGTCACGGGCTTCTTTATTTTTGGACCATAAAAAAATGCCAAAGAAGACATTGGTTGATGGGGTTTAGGGTTTTTAATTGCTCACATCCAGCCTCCTCTTCTAAGTAACAATAGATTTGCTGATCTTAGGTCTAAAGTGGCAACTGACAAGTTTCTTCTCTTCTGTAGGTGAGCTGTCAGAGCCTGCATAACTCCTCTATGCTAATGTTATTACACCCAAAATTCCTGGGTCAAGATATTTCCTGCCAGCTAATGACAGGGTATTGACAAAGCTCCTGCTTCTAATGGAGTGCCAAAGATGTTCTTTGCCAGCAATTAGCAGTGTGTTAATAAAATCCCTTCCACTAAGAAAGCCTCGAATCATGACATTTATACCTTCAAGGCAGATACCTATTTTACACTGCTTTACTAGCAGAATAAAAAATAGCTTTTTTTTTTTAACACCAATAATTCAGATGGCAACTGAAAACCACTTTTTATTCTGGTTTTTATTTCATTCTCATATTCATTCAGTATTAGCAGGGAACAGAGTTGATCTATTTCACACGTCTAGCTGGCAGGGTATGAATAAAAATGAACAGCCAATGACAACTCAGGGAAGGAGATTTGTAAAAATGGAGGGCAGGCCCATAATAAAAAAAAAGGTGCTCACCTTTTATGCCCCCAGAAAATGAAAAGTAAGAGGTAAAGCAGAGTTGTTTACTTGTAAACGTGTTCTTCTAGGACAGCAGGATGTTAATCCTCACACATGGGTAACATCATCGGATGGAGCCCAGCATGGAAAACTTATGTCAAAGTTTCTGGAACTTTGACTGAGCATGCCCTAATCTACACGTCCATGCAGGGTCCTTCTTCAGTCTTGTAACATAGAATTACAATAAAAATAAATAAAAATAAACAAAAATAGGAGATACCCAACTCCGCAGGGTGGCAGCAGGTTTCGTGAGGACTAACATGTTGCTGTCTTAGGAGAACACCTGCTACAGGTAAGCAACTCTGCTTTCTCCTAGGACAAGCAGGATGGTAGTCCTCATACATGGGTGAATCCCTAGCTCCAGGCTGCTCCCCAACACAAAAGGGGACCAACAAGCACCAACCAGGTGCCAATGGCAACAACCACAGTGCTATTGGTAACAGAAGGGGAGACAGCCTGAACCCAAGCAATAGGACATAATCAGGGACAGTTGGGTTCTACACCACAAAGAAATTCCAGAGGACAGATTGGCCAAACTTACTGTCATGTCGGGCATCTCTATCCAGACAGTAGTGAAATGTGAATGTGTGGAGGGAACTCCACTTCGCAGCCCTGAAGATCTCCTCCAAGGGAGGAGATCTTCAGGGCTGCGAAGGAGATGTAGACTGCTAGCCAATTGGAAAGTGTTTTTTGCAACGGCAGCTCCTAACATTTCTATCATAAGAAATAAAAAGTTGGATGGACTGTCTATGGGCTTCTGTCCACTCCAGACAGAAGTCTAAGGCTCTCTTGCAATCTAAACTGTGAAGAGCTCATTCACCTTGGTGTGAATGGGGCCTAGGAAAGAATGTTGGCAGGATGACTGACTGGTTAAGATAGAAATCCGTCACCACCTTAGGTAGGAAATTAGAGTGCATACACAAGACCACCCTATCATGATAAAACTTAGTATAAGGTGGATAAGTCACTAATGCCTGGAGCTTGCTGATCCTGTGTACTGAAATGACTGCAACCAAAAATATGACCTTCCAGGTCAGGCACTTCAGGTCACAGGAGCGCAATGGCTGAAAAGGAGCTTTCATCAGCTGAGTTAACACCATGTTGAGGTCCTAAGGCACAGCAGGAGGCCTTAGGGGAGGCTTCAATTGAAGCAGACCCTGCATGAAAGTACAACTATAGGCTGTACAGAGATGGGCATACCATCTACACCTTGGTGGTATGCGACAATTGCACTGAGATGAACTCTAATGGAGTTGGTTTTCAAGCCAGCCTCCAATAGGTGTAGAAGATAGTCAAGCAGTTTTTGCGTGGGGCAGGAGAACAGATCTAGGGCCTTCTGCTCACACCACACAGAAAGCCTCCTACACTTCAGTCTGTAGGACTTTCTAGTGGAAGGCTTTCTGGAAGCTACCAGGACCAGAGACACATCTTCAGATATATCTAGCAGTTGCAGGATTAAGTTCTCAACATCCAGGCTGTGAGCGACAGAGCCTGGAAGTTGGGATCCTGCAGCCTGCCCTGATCTTGCATGATGAGATTGGGAAAGTCCCCAGTCTGATCGGTTTCCAGATGGACAACTCCAGAAGGAGTGGGAACCAAATCTGTCTCAGTCATTGAGGAGCTATGAGGATTATAGTCCCTCGGTCCTCGAGAAGCTTCAAGAGAGACTTCGTAAATAGAGGAATCGGAAGATACGCGTACAGAAGACCCTTACCCCAATTTCACGCAAAGGCGTCTGAGGCTGGTTTGCCATCCAACCTATACAGGGAGCACAACTGAGTCACCTTCCATTGCAGGGGAACGTGAACAAGTCCACATCCGGGCTTCCCCAAAGGCAGAAGATCTGGTTCGCCTCCCTCTGGTCCAGAGACCACTCATGGGGTCTGAAGGCATGACTCAGCTGTCTGCTATCACTTTCTCCATTCTAGCCAGATACATGGCCCTGAGTACCATCCCATGGGTCAGAGCCCAGGACCAGATCTGGACCACTTCCCAGCATAGGAAGTAAGACCCTGTGCCTCCCTGCTTCTTGACATACCACATAGCAACTTGGTTGTCTCTTTGTATCAGGACAATGTTTCTGGACAGCCGATCTCTGAAAACCCATAGCAAGTACCTGATTGTCCGGAGCTCCAGAAAGCTGATTTGACACCATGCTTCCTGGGCGGACCATAAACCCTGGGTGCGAAGCCCCTTTACATGAGCTCCCCACCCCAAGGTAGACATATTCGTGATTAGGGCATTATGGGTAGGGGGATTTTGGAAAGATATTCCCTGTTCCAAATTCAAGAGAGCCCACCACCAGGACAAAGAGGCAGATGCGAGCCCAGAGGTTCTGCCTGGTACCACTGCAACCTCAGGGTCCTTTGAGCTCTGCGCATGTATAAGCCTACCAAGGGAGTGACATGGATGGTTGCGGCCATATGGCCCAACAGCCTCAACATGTGCCTAGCTGAAACCTGCTGCTCTGTTGAATCACTGTCGCTATGGACACCAAGGTGACTGCCCTGGATCACAGCAGGAAGGCTGTTGTCTGAGCTCTGTCTAACTGGGCTCCTATGAAGTCCAACTGAGGTGATGGGTTGAGGTGGGGCTTTGGGTAGTTGATGACAAACCATAGTGACCAACACCTGAATGGTCAAGCACAAGGACCAATTGGCTCCTGCCTGAGAGGTGTTCTTGATCAGCCAATCATCCAAGTAAGGACAAACATGCACTCCCAGTCTGTGGAGATGCGCCCCCACCACGGCCAGACATTTTTGTAAAGACATGTGGGGTCGACAGTAGCTGTTTTCCCACCACAAATCTCAGATACTTCCTGAGACCCAGGAAGATCTTGATGGGAGTGTATGCATCCATTAAATTGAGGGAGCATAGCCAGTCCCCTTTTTGCATGAGGGGAATCTGGGTGACCAGGGAAACCATCTTAAACTTTTCTTTTTTGAGAAATCTGTTCAAAGCCCTTAGGTCCAGGATGAAATCAGGAAGTACCAAGAGTAGAATCCCTGCCCTTTTTGCCCTGGTGGGACAAGCTCAACCGCTCTGGCCATTAAGAGGGCAGAGAGCTCATGAAGAAGTACCTCCTGATGCACTATATTCCCCAAAAACGGGCACAGGGGGCAATTTGGCAGACACCCAATTGGTACCCTTGACAGATAAAAGACAAGACCCACTGGCCCGAGGTTAACTGGGCCACCGATCCGCAAGGAACTGTAGCCTGCCCCCAACCGGGGGGTCCAGCATCTCAGGTACAAGTGGCTGGCTTATACTCTCTACGTCCCAGGATTTGACTGGGGATCCGGCTGGGGCTTGGGAGCTCTCTGTTGCCTGGGATGGCCCTGTGAGCCCACCCTCTCTGAACGAGAGTGAGGGGCTGGAGGACAGTACTTCCTCTGGCGGTAGAAA
Source organism: Rhinatrema bivittatum (assembly GCF_901001135.1). Lineage (NCBI taxonomy): Eukaryota > Metazoa > Chordata > Amphibia > Gymnophiona > Rhinatrematidae > Rhinatrema > Rhinatrema bivittatum. The sequence goes on from NC_042627.1 coordinate 14,060,416, forward strand.
GACTTTCTCTGACCCTGCATCATAGACCTCCTGGCTGAGGAGGGGGGTTCTGAAGTGCTGGCGGAGAGCTGTTGGAGGGTCTCATGGTGATCCCACACCTGGGCCACAATGTCCCTCACCTTATCTCCAAAGAGATTCTGTCCTGTGCACGACAGCACAGCAAGTCTTTCCTGTATCTCCGGTCGGAGATCCGAGGCCCGCAGCCATGCCATTCTGCAGGCACTGATCCCTGTTGCAGAGACTCTCGCTGCCATCTCAAAAACATCATACGTGAACAAACCTTGTGTTTTCCACACTCCAGGCCCTGATGCATCAGCGATAAGAGAGGATCTTGCTGATGTTGAGGCAGTCACTCAGCCACCTCTTGCACCTGCTTCCAGAGGTTGCAAGAGTATTGGCTCATGTAGAGCTGATAAGAGACAATGCGAGCAATAAGCACGGCCCCTTGGAACATTTTGCTCCCAAGGGCGTCCATTGCTCTATGATCCTTGCCCTGAGGTGCTGAGGCATGGGTCCAAGAGCACTTGGCCTTCTTGAGAGTGGATTTGACAACTACCAATTGGGGTGACAGCTGACACTTCTCAAATCTGTTGGACAAGGTAAACCCCCATCTGCCTTTCTGTTAACGGGAGGTACTGTGAGGGGTGCTCTTAGATCCTCAGCAGCAACTCCCTAAAGATCTCAAGCACCAGAATGTGTTTAGGGGCCTCCATAAACTGGAGGATTTCCAGTATCTTATGCCAGGCATCCTCCTCCGTTATTAACTGAAAAGAGATGTCCTCCATCATCACCCGTACAAAATCTGTGAAGGTCAGGCCCTCTGGACAAGACCTCCTTTGCTCATCTGGAGGAGACAGTTACAAAGGAAGAACCTCCAAGTCCTCGGAGGATGATTGCACAGTGTCATCCCCCCCAGGGGTTATATGGGGCCTCATCCTCACTGTAGTCTACAGGGGATGGGGCGCTGGATGCTCAGCCTTCGACCAGAGGCACAGGCATCAGTAGCACTGATGCCGGCCCTGGCAAGGCTGGATGGGGGGCCTGCAGGCTTCAGTGTCTCTGCAGGCCTCGATGGAGCTTCATCCTCGGAGAAACTGGCAATGAGCACCATATCAATCGGGGGGGAAACTTTGGTGCTCTGCCGGACATCTATGGCCTCCTGTGACCTGATGCCAACTGGGTCGTAACACACCGATGAGCACGTTGAGCCATTCCAGTAACAGTTCCAGTAGGGCGAGGGCCGGCACCAGCTCCATTGTTGCCACCTGGACGCTGCACTCCAGTTCCTCCTCGAAAGTTGCTGATGCCAAAACTGACTGAGAGGCAGGAGGTCTGGCCAAATCTTCCTTTGAACTCTGAGGTGGATTGGCGACTGGCACCAGGACCGGTGGAGACTGTTGTGGATCCCTGTTATCAATGGAGGGGTTGCTTCGGGGGAATCATGACAGGAGTTGGCATCTTCCCGATATCGGCACCATACATTGAGGGTGACCAGTGTTGATGCTTCCTTGGCTTCCATCAGTGCTGAGCCCAGACTTTTCCTGGTGCTGAGATTGATGACGACGAACCCGACATCCTTGACTTGGAAGAGACCGACAGGATCCATTCCCCAGCACCATTATTTGCCAGTGGAACCAATGGTCCTACCGATGCCGATGGCTCAATGTCCATCGATGCAACTCCCAGGTCCATCAGTGCTGATGCCACCAATGACGAAGTTGATGCCTCGGACTTCCTCGACCCGAAGATCTTCTCCATCTTGTTGAGCTGAGCGCGACGTCCTTTGGAGGTCATCTGGGTGCACATGCGGCAACCTCGGATGTCGTGCAATGTCCCCAGGCAGAGGACACATACCTCGTGGGGTCCATGATGGACACGATCCTCGAACACTGGGGGCACCGACGAAAACCGGACAAGGTCATGACGAACGAAAGAAAAGGGAAAAAACGAAAGATGGTGATGGTGGGCGGTGAGCGCCAGTTGGCACCGAGGCTCCGCTGCTGCGGGGGGGGGGGGGGGGGGGGGGGAGAGATGGAAGCGAAAAGAGACTTACCTAACTGACTGGGGAGACTAGAGGGAACCGAGAGGGATACGCAAAAGATGATTTTACGCGAAAAACTCCAAACAAGAAGGTGGAAAAAGTTTTCAAGACAATTTCAAAAGAAAAGCCACAAGCTTACTCTCCCATGAGGTGAAAGCTTCGCAGAAAAAAAGAGCGTAAAGAGGGCACCCCCCGTGGATATGTGGATTAGGGCATGTTGGGCATGCTCAATATGCTCAGTCAAAGTTCCAGAAACTTTGACATAAGTTTTCCATGCCAGGCTCCATCCGATGATGTCACCCATGTATGAGGACTACCATCCTGCTTTGTCCTAGGAGAAAATATTGTGATGAGAAAGGAGACCTAAGAATAAGAACTACATATAAGAGGAAACAGAGCAAAGTAACAGACAGATTCATATGTGAGCAGTCCCAGCTACTGTTCTGCTTCAGCGAGGCCTCCAGAGTGAGAGGCTCCCAGGCATCTCAGCAAACTGATTCAGTAAAGATCAGGGTAGCAATCAGTTTACTCCTTATCAAGAGATTCCAATTGAAGACATTCCTGCCAAGTGAAAGATTACGTACTAAATTCCTTCCTTCCAAAATGAGCAGGATATTCCTTGCCATTTTCACATTTTTATAGTTCTGGATGACGGACTCTCTAAATCAAATTTCCTTCTTCATTCCAAAAGGAAAAAGCTCCCAAAGCAAATCTTCTCATGCTTGAGGAATTTTAGCTTTTGCAAACTATTGCCTACCTCTGATGTATTCTGAATACATCAGAGGTAGGCAATGCCGGTCCTAGAGTGCCTGTGACAGGTCTGATTTTTAGCATATCCACCATGAATATCCATGAGGTATAACTGCATGGATTGCCTCCACTGTATGCAAATCTATCTCATGCATATTCATTGCGGCTGTCCTGAAAATCAGACCTGTTTGTGGCACTCAGGGCCAGAGATGCCTACCTCCGGAATACATTAATTGTTTTGTTTTCTATTCCAGCTCCTTCGGCTTACCCATCCGGGTAGTCTGCGCATACTCGCCCAGACAGACAAGATGCATCTTTAAAGTGAATCCATCCATTTGTTCCTGCTGCAAAAATTCAGTCTGAGAACAGCAGTGGAAATATATATCAGATAAGCACAGATTTGCATGGGTACAAACTGAGCTAACCTCAGTCATATCCAGGGAAGTCGATTTTTTCGCTATCTGAAAGTACCTGCATGCATTTGGCTACACAGAAAACGGGCATTTGGAGGGGGAGGGGGGGGGCGTTTAAGAGGCAGGGTTAAAATATAAAGTATTTAAGGGGGCAATTTTCCCAAACCATGTGAGCAGACGCATTGTCTGTAGGCGCCGTTCCCTTAGAAATGTGCACTAATTCATAAAGGGAAAGTACGAGCACTCTTTGCCTTTGAAAAACTGTCCACAGAAAAAGTACCCACACAGATTTTCACCTGCTTTTTGGGAAGAAACCTTTTCTGGACAAAACAAGGTACCTCGCTTTTGAAAATGCAAATCTACACACATTGTTGCCTCCATTGGCCCAACCCTTCCCCGGAATGGCCTCCACAAAAAACATGGGCAAAAGCCCACACATTGTGACACAAGACATGCACACGTTTCCTCCACATACAGTGTGGGCAATTTTCCAAAAAGCCTTTTTTCCCAGGTAAATTGCCACTTACACAGGTACCTGTCTTTTGAAAATTACCCTCCCAAAATATGGATGCACATAACAGACATAAGATGCCGCTAATGCACATGCTTTCTACCATTGTTAAACATCGTGTAAAGGGATATGCAGACTTACTTTAAGCCACACAACTAGCCAATATTCACACTATGTACGTGACTGGCTTGTGCTTAAAAATGAGGTCTCTATTAGGCCACTGTGCGGCTCAGCTAGTTAGCCAGATAAACTCATCCAGCTAATGTAGCCTACATATTCAGCAGCATGGTGGTGCTGCTGAGTATATCCAGCAATCTTAAAGTTTGCCGGATAAGTTTATTCAAATAAATTGAAGTCAAGTCTACGGGCCAACCAAAGAGTAAGCCGGATAAGTTATCTGGCTAACTCTGAATATCTAGCTAACTCGACTCCTCCCTTTTACCCCCATTCCTCTCATGCCACTTAGCCAGATAAATACTTAGCATTAATCCAGCCAATAATATGGCCATTGGATCATAGCTAAATATTTAAAATGTGCACAAGTCAGAATTTATCGGGGTAAGTGGCACTGAATATCAGCCTCAGAGTTTGTGTGAGCTGAAAACTATGCATGTATATGAGCCAGTTAGGTACCCTATTGAAAAATGTACCTCATAATGTGTTCACATATATCATGACAACTCCCTGGAAGTTTTGTGACACAGTGCAAAGAAGAACCAGACTGTAGATTGCAGTAACAAGGCCCAGTTCGTAGAAGATGAAATTACTTGCTGCAATGGAAGTAACAAGAAGTGAGACTGCAGGCACAAGATTCACCTTTGGAACTGTATGGCCAGGAGGGTTGGTATGTTACGTGAGCCTTTCAGCTCTATGACTAGACAATTCAGTGCAAGTACACTGATATAACAATAGGTATGTAGGTCCCCACTAGCTAAGCTGACCCTAGTGTACAGGTCCTGTCAGATGCCTACTAAGAGCCATTCAGAATATCCCATTTGTGTGGGGAGGAGGCATATTAAACCTGTGGGCAGGAGGAGCTCTCCCATGTGGAAAAGAGCACACGGTGAGTTCCTCTGATATAAATACTCAGACCCACCATTGTCTAAATGTAGATTTCTGTTTTCCTTCCAGGAGTAGCACACCATGGTTGTCCCTTGGTGATTCTATTTAAGTTTTAATGCCTCCATGAAGCTTTTTATTTAGTTGGGAATTTGCTTCCACCCTCTCTATCGTGTTTTTGTGCTGATCGGTTTGAGTTTTGAAAACCCATTAACTAGGGGCTCTGTAAAGTTATTTTTTTTTTGCTGCTCTAACAAAAAAAAAGGAGAGGGCCCCTTCACCGAGAAGGGATCTGCGGATCGTCAGTATCCAGGGGAGAGATGAATTATAGCCATCCAAAGAAGGAGAGAGGGGAGAAAGGAGTTGGGATAGATCCTCCATAGGGCCTGGCGACTGTGGGAGAAAAGGAATAACAGGAGTTTTGCTTTGATACTAAAAGGGAGAACTGGGACCCATTCAGGTGGAGACTAAAGAGTGTGAGAAAGCAAGAAGGAGCGGTAGACGATAACCGACTGTGTAACAATGGATTTCACCTGCGTTGGGAGGGAAGATCTAAAACTTGCCCTATGTCAACAGGATGGGAGAAACATCAGTTTAAAGACTGAATTAATTGGCTTTACTATGTTAAACTTTAAACAAGACTTTGAGAAATCACAGATTTTTTGAGAAGCATTTGTAACATTGAATAGTGAACTAAATTGCTGCAAAGGCTGTTTTCTGCAGGGAAAACATGGGGCTACCGAGAACAAGCACAAAACTCTTCTTTTTTGCGTTCTCCTACTAAGTCTCAGACAGTCTTATTGGGGTCTCTGCAAGCAATCTGCTAACATAAGCCAACTCCTGCCCTCACCTAGGATTTACTGTGTCAGTAAGGAGAGAGGGCCTTACAAAGGGATATGTAGCCTTTTAGAGATGGGATCCAGGGGCCAGGACATGGCTAGCATAGAGAGATATGGTCCTTCAGCTTTAGGATTGGGTGAGTCGATGTGCTGGCATAAGGATAAAAAGTGGGGGTGGATGAGCAATTTATATTTATTTGGGTGGTGGAAGTCTGTGCAGTTTGGATTACCTGTGCAGCAGTTACTCTCGTCAATGCAGCTGAGACGTGGCTTGCCAAAATTCCACTCAGTCCTCGTGTGGTTCTCATTTCCCATTCGATCTGCAATGTATATAGATACATGCTACCTAATATATATCAAACAGACAATCTACGTCTGAATCCAGGCCAGAGGCTTCTAACTCTCCTGCTGCAAAGTGGCAGAGTCAGAGTAGGAGTGCAGCCAGTAGGGTATAGCTGGCTATCTCCAGCTGAAGGCCCGCCTCTAGTCACGTCAGGGAGTCTAGCTTCTTCCCTATAAGATAGAATGACTACAGAGCTCCTGATCTGTTGCAGATTTTCTGTCTATATAACATGAGAGACAATCAGTATATTGATAAAGTTCCTGCTTTATTATTTTGAGGAAACTGCAGATAAACTGGAATTTTTGCTCTTCTTTTGCTATTGAGGAAAAAGCTGTTTCTTTTGTGGATTAAAGCTGTCAAAATAAACCCTGTATGACTGCTCATTGGTTTGACTAAGCTGTGATATTTCCACCAGCCCATGCTTCCTCGAGAGCTCACTGCCAAGCCTGAAAAACATAGAAACGTGACGGAAGAAGGAGAATATCCATCTATACCAACTGCTCAGTTCTGCCATCCCTACCTCTCATTCAGAGATTTCCTGTGCTTGTACCATGTTTTCTTGAATTCAGATACTGTCCTTGTCTCCACTGGGAGGCTGTTTCATGCATATACCACTCTTTTTGTAAAGAAATGTTTCCTTAAATTACTTCTGAGCCTACCCCCTTTCATCATCATCCCTTGATCCCTCTTTTTAGAACCTCCTTCCATTGAAAGAGGTCTACCTCCTGTGCATTGATACCTTGGAGGTATTTAAATGTCTCTTGCATATCTCCCCTATCCCGCCTTTCCTCCATGGCATCTATGCCCAGTTCCCCATCTAATCCCATATGTTTTATAACAAAGGCCACTGACCATTTTAGCAGCCACCTTCTGGAAAGCTCCATCCAGTTTATATCAGTTTGGATGTATGGTCTCCAGACTCTAGTACTCCAAAAGAGTACATCACAAGTCAGATACCCATTTGACATCTACTGTAAATGCTTTGGGATTTCTGCCAAAAGTCATGGATTCGGGAGGCTTAGGTCACTCGATATTAACCTGCTCCACTTGAGTTTGCTGGGCAACTCTGAAACATCAGAACAGCATGCACTGAAATCAAAGACAATTTGCATTAAAATAAAAGACACATAATTTAAAAACCTGAGCAGAGCTGAGTCAGTTCAATTTGTTCCAGACCCAGAATATTTATACTTCAAGTTGAGCTGGGTTAGAACCATTTGGAAAACTGGATATGACCCCAGGATCAGCTGAAATAGCACCCAAGCTGGGTTGCAGTCAGACCCACCCTATTCTGAATGTAGAGCCTCTCAATTTTTAAGACTGAATGGCTCAGGGGAATGGCATACAGATGCACAGCCTTTTGCGGATGACAGAAAGTCAGATTCATCAGATAATATTTGGTGGCCAGTGCCCAATGAACTGCTCGTTTCAGCCCAGTTCAGAGTAGAGTGGCATCCATAATACTATAACCTGCATAATGATTGATTAGCATCTTACTTTTGGTCTCTAGAAATGAAGTGAGCACAGAAACCAAACTACTCTTAGAGGTGGAAACATCCTGGCAGAAATAGGTGGGAGGCCCACTTCCCCAGGCCGACGCAGGTAGAGGGCTCTCCTCATCAGCTAAAGAGTACAATTTTGGAAAGAAAGTTGGGCGTCTGTATAACAATACAGACAATATTGTATAGGCAATATTGTTTTTAGTAGTGGATATCTCCTGGGGCCAGCTGGTGACCATGGAAGAGTACAGAAGATGGAAACTGAAGAACTGAAGCTCTTTCAGCAATAAGGATAAGTCTATAGGAGATAAACTGTTTCTGTAAGACTGATCTTCTTTTATATTACAATTAGGCCCTTAGTGATCATTGTTTTCTGTCAATGTGGCTAGTATTTCGCTCACACATTCCTACCATTACATTTTGCAATGGTCATGAAAGCCTACCTGGAAGATACACAGACTTTCACTCCTCGGTGGCAGCAACGAGCAACAGCATCACTTTCTCATCCCTAATCAACATGACTCATCGAAAACCACAGATGCACATGGGTTCAATTAAGACCAGAGCTAGAGAAGGTAGAGGGCACGTTGGCCCTCCTCACTCACCTTCCCAGTACTTATAAACTTGCACCCTTACCTTTTTGGGGTTGATTCGCAAAGCCATTTATGCATGTAAACGGTTCTCACAAAACAGAATGGGAATGTGTGGGCTAAAAAGGATGCACGTAACCCGGTTATGCGCATACTTTTACGCGACCTGCAGAGAGACAATCTGGGGACGGAAACAGGGCAGAGCTGGAAATTAATGTGCATACTTTTTTTTATTTTAAAAAGCCCACATAAGTTACACCCTCCAAAGAAGAGGTTAGTCTATGTGCATACGGACTGGACCAATTCCCCCAACATTTTCAAAGCAAAAAATATGCACATACATTCGCTTGTGAAAATAATGGCTGAAATCTGTGTGTACAAGTTAAACGCAGGCGTAGGCCCCACCCACACAGTTATAAAATTACCTTCTTTATGTTTTACTCCTGGGAGAATTCTGCACAACTATGCAATGCAGAATTTGCACAGAATTTTATATTTTGCTACAGAATTAGCCCTAGGAGTAGTGTTAGGGCCGGATGAAAAAGGTAAGAGGCAGGAGGAGAGCACATGTGTCTGTGCCAACCAAGAGAGGAAGGATGCGGCCTCCTGCATGCAGAAACTGTTTCTTTCTCTCCACTACTTCCTCCACTGTTCCAGCACTTGCTTGGCCTCTCTGAACCTCTTCCCTCCCCCTCCCACCCCCCCAGACTCACAGACATGCTAAGGGCCCTGACCTGCCACTGCACGTGGGAGCAAGCTGGTCAGGAAACTGCCTTTTTTGGATGATTTTTTTTTTTTAAGCTTTCCTAGAGCTACTCCTATTTCATGTCTCGAGACAGAGGTGATATTGGGGCTTGCAGGATAAAAAGAGGCAACACCCCCAACATTAATAGCAGAAGACTGAAGTTAAGGAGGAGGACATGGGTTTGAGGGACCGGTTGAGTCCTGGGGGAAAGAGGCTTGTGAGGAGTTTGGACTAGGGTGGAGGGAGGGAAGGGGAGAGAGACAGCTGGGGATGGGTGTTGGGCCTGGGATAAGGAAGAAGAAAAGAAGGCTGCTCTGGGAGGTGGGTGTTGAGCCTGAGCAGGGGGAAGGAGACTTGGGAGGTGGATGTTGAGCTTGAGATGGGAGGAGAGAGTGCTGGTGGGATTGGAACATGGGATGAGTGAGAGAGAGCTGGAGGTTTAGTCTGGTGGAGAGGAGAGAGAGCTGGAGTTTGTTGGGGGTTGAGCTTGAGGTAGAGGAGAGAGGGCGTGTGAGCTGGGTGGGGGAGAGAATGCTGGTGGTTTAGCCTAGTGGGTAGGAGGGAGATCTGGTTTGGGGAGAAAGAGGTAAGAGAGCACACTAGAGAAAAAGAGAAAGGTGTGCAGGAGAGCTCGGGGAACTGAAGCCTGGGGAAGAAAGGCTGGACCTTATAATGTACTTTTACAGGACTCGGGCTAATTATCTAAAAATGTTAAATTCTGCATCTTTGAGTAGTAATTTTTCTTTATTGCATTTTAATTATTACTCAAAGACAGCTATTATATTGTGTTAAAATAATATATGCAGAATTTTTAAATGCTGTGCACAGAATTTACAATATTTTTTTTTTGTGCAGAATTCTAGCAGGAATGATGCAGGATGATTGATGAGAGAGTGTGAAGTACAAGGAGGTAATTACATCGTATTTGGAAGCTGACACTGTGATATGCAAGTATGAATTTGGGACCTAGTTTCACCTTGCATTTCATACACTATCACACACAGATATGGTTTTATGATTAAAGGGCTAATGATAGATCAACAGCTACAGTTCTTTAAACTCAACAGAGTTACTCCCTATTCCTTGCTCCCTCTAATAGCAGTTCGGATCCTTTTTTAATATTTCTAGCCACAATACTGTGATTATAGCCCAGTGATACCATTAATGTGAATTACAATCCACTGTGATATCTCACCTGTAAAACAGCCGCTGTTACATCGCACCTGTGACTTACAGGTCCTTGTGAAATCCCACGTCTATGTGAACTATAAACCACCACCAAGCCATTGCAGCATGATCACACCTCTGAATCACAAGCCGCAGTGACACCACATCTGTGAATTCGATGCTGTTGTGACGTGCAGACTGCATATTATAAACCCTTGTGACATCATGCTTGTGAATTATAAGCGCTGCCATGTCTTGCCTGTGAACTTGTATACTTTGCGATAATCAAAAAGAATGGTTCAGGTATTAATAAAGAACAGACTGAATTCTACATTTGAACTGGAAAGCGATGCAGCTCCATGGGGCGAGGGGGGAAGGAACGAACAAAACTCACAAAGTTTTCCCTGCATGGGATCAAAAACCTCCCCATCCCCCAACCCGTGCTTATTAAATGGTGGTAATGTATATATGAATTTAAATCACTTAAGCCTCGCTTTTTTTACTTTTTAAGTGCTGCAGTTACAGATGCTATTCTTTTATGCAGTTGCTGTAATTAGAGTGTAGAGCAGATGGCAAAGGCTTGGTGTAAAGTGGTGTGTCCATTAGCGTAACCTGCAGTGCCAAATAAATGTTCACTTAAAAAAAAAAACAGAATAAGATTTTCACTCCATTGAAAGAAACAGAAAGACGTTTGGACTCCAGGACACATCCCATGGTATCACATGGCTTTACGGCGTCCTACTCCCCCCACAGTCAAAACCTTTTCTCTGCCATTAGGAAATTAATTCATCAAAGCATATGAGGAAAATTAGAGCGTGCTGCCAAAGCGGAGGCGTTGCCTAGTGGTTGGAGCGGCGGGCTGCAAACCGGGGAAGCCAGGATTCAAATCCCATTGCTGCTCCTTGTTATATTGGGCAAACTTAGGCCTAAATTTACTAAGCCATGGAAAGGCTTAGTAAATGATATGATAAATGCTGTTTTCATATGGTATAGCAATATCATGTCATTTTGGGTTTTTTTTTTTTTAAATTCCACCCCTATTGAAATCAACTGCTTTGCATGTACTTTCAGACATAGAATTGCCTAATGCATGCAAAGCAGCTGCAAATGGAATGGGCTCTGCCCATGGCCCTGCTAGCACAAATATTCAACCATGAGCAGGATGGGCCTGCCGAGTACCTGCTCCTCTCAGCCGAGAGCAGTATGAGCTCCACTTGCGACCCACTGAGTCTCTTCTCTCAGCCGCAAGCAGAATGGGCTCTGCTCATGACCCGTTGAGTACTGGTTCTGCTCATGGCTCGCCAAATATCTGCTCCTCTCAGCCACATGTGGGATGGACAACACTCGTGGCCCCACATGGCTGCTCTTTGCCACCCCCTAATGCTTGGTGCCCTAGGTGAATGCGTATTTTGCCTACTGTATGCGCCGGCCCTGGAAGAGAGATGGAAGGCATGGAGGGGGATAATGGGAGCTAGCAGTGGCTAGGAAAGTACTGAAAACTGTGGATAGCTGGAATCTGGAATGGAACTAGAGAGGGGATGGAAGAGATGGGGATCAGAGCTGAAGAGTGGGGCTAGTCCTTCAGCTGGAACAGGCAGAAGGAGCCAAGGTAAGGAAGTGGGGATGATGAAGAAAAGTTAAGGAATGCGAGGGACAGACAGCACTTATGAGTTTTTACGGTAGACACTGTGGCAGATGAAATTTAATGTGGATAAGTGCAAGGTGATGCATATAGGGAAAAATAACCCATGCTATAATTACACGATGTTGGGTTCCATATTAGGTGCTACAACCCAAGAAAGAGATCTAGGTGTCATAGTGGATAACACATTGAAATCGTCGGTTCAGTGTGCTGCGGCAGTCAAAAAAGCAAACAGAATGTTGGGAATTATTAGAAAAGGAATGGTGAATAAAACGGAAAATGTCATAATGCCTCTGTATCGCTCCATGGTGAGACCGCACCTTGAATACTGTGTACAATTCTGGTCGCCGCATCTCAAAAAAGATATAATTGCGATGGAGAAGGTACAGAGAAGGGCTACCAAAATGATAAGGGGAATGGAACAACTCCCCTATGAGGAAAGACTAAAGAGGTTAGGACTTTTCAGCTTGGAGAAGAGACGACTGAGGGGGGATATGATAGAGGTGTTTAAAATCATGAGAGGTCTAGAACGGGTAGATGTGAATCGGTTATTTACTCTTTCGGATAGAAGAAAGACTAGGGGACACTCCATGAAGTTAGCATGGGGCACATTTAAAACTAATCGGAGAAAGTTCTTTTTTACTCAACGCTCAATTAAACTCTGGAATTTGTTGCCAGAGAATGTGGTTCGTGCAGTTAGTATAGCTGTGTTTAAAAAAGGATTGGATAAGTTCTTGGAGGAGAAGTCCATTACCTGCTATTAAGTTCACTTAGAGAATAGCCACTGCCATTAGCAATGGTTACATGGAATAGACTTAGTTTTTGGGTACTTGCCAGGTTCTTATGGCCTGGATTGGCCACTGTTGGAAACAGGATGCTGGGCTTGATGGACCCTTGGTCTGACCCAGTATGGCATTTTCTTATGTTCTTATGTTCTGAGTGTGAGTGTGATGTTGTGCATGTGTTTGATAGAGGTAGTGTCTGAGTGTATGCGATAGAAGCAATTTGAGAATGTATCTATGGCAAAAGCCACATGCATGTGGCGTGGTGTGCATGTATGAGAGGGTGTATAAATGTGTGTGTGTGTGTGACAGAGACTGTAGGCCTGTATACATGTACCTAAGAGACTTTGGGAAATCTTATCACATGTAGGCTCCATTCTGCTCCATGCTCTTGCAGTCCACCTTCATTCTACCTGAGCTCACATTCTCAATTACAACTGGGAGACGAGGTCAATGATGTGCGCCGGGAAGAAGAAGGCAGGGCACCAGTGCACAAGCGCATCCTCTGCAGACAGGCAGGTGCAGGAACCTTTCACTTATTACCAGCACAGTATCCATCTGTATTAAATTAGCACAAGAAGCCACTGGGGGAAAACATATGGAATGAAAAAAATCTAACCCCCTGTAACTTCAAATGTACTTTCACTACAATTTAGATTTTAACCAAATTCAGCAGCAGATTTAAACAGCAGAAGATCTAATTGTCTCATTTGCAGGTGTCATAATAAATTTCAATTTTGAAGGGTTTTGATATTCAGGACTTTATATGCTTGGATTTTGGAGAAAGAACTGTCCGGTCACAATTATACTGACAGCACGAGAACAAGATATTTCACTTGAGATAAGTGCCTTTATTTTCATTTTAATTGCAAATAGAAAAATGTCAAAAAAAATTCAGTGATATTGCAGACCTATGCTTAACAATTAAGGGCACGCAACATACGATGCATAGCTACAGCCCAGTAATATGAAGGTCTCACTAAAATAGTTAATCAGCCAGATTCATATGTAGATATCAGATTGTTTTTAAGTCAAGTACTGAGGAACCGTGGATATGCTATTTCATCATTTCTTTCTTGGTTATTAATCAGGCACATTTTTCTGGAGGAGCTGTTAGTAGTATATTTGGATTTTTTTTTTCCATCCTTGCACCATATTAGCAGGGTCAGTAGAGGATATAATGTGCCATTAAAAATATTTCAATTTGGCCTGGCTTTAGATTTACTTACTTGCTTTGGGATCGGACAGGTAAGTTATATATTCAGGTAGAACAGGTATTTCATGCCTTAGAGGGCTTACAATCTATGGGGCCTAGTAGGTTTTCTCCCATTTTGTGTCTATGGGAAAAATGCTTAGTAAATTAGGATCTAAGGGCCTCATTTTCCATCCGGATCGCTCGCGAAAAGTCCCTTATCGCGTGCGATACCAAGACGGGGGCGGAGTCGGGCCCGGAAGAGGAAGAGTCGGGGCGTCACCGGGGCCGACTCCGCGAAGACGCCGCGGACGACGAAAAGGTAAGGCCCTTTTCGCGTCGGAGTTCCCGCCCAATAGCTACACCTTCTATGGTGGCGCTATTGGGTGCGAAACCGGCAGCGCAGGACCGCCCCCCCCGTTTCGGCCCCCGCCCATCATTCCCTAAAGTATCGCAGGCCTGCGATACTTTAGAAAATGAGGCCCTAAGTTTGCAACAGAAGCAGTGGAGGGTGAAGTGACTTGCCCAACCTGACAAGAAGTATCAGTGGGAAAAGTAGATTTGAACCCTGGCTTTCCAGTCCAGTGTTTTAACCACACGACTACGCCTCCAATGCCTCTTCTGGTGCTGCAAAGCATTCATTGTTCTCAAAGACAATGCCAAAACATCAGTTATCATGGGGGATTTATTTTACTGCCCCTTCCCCCTTCCAGGGCCACATGCAAACAATTACTCTCCTGTTTTCGAAGATTTGATGGCCATCAAAGTAGAATTATTTAATCTTATTGTACTGGGTGATATTAACCGTCACTTAGATGAAAGCCCCTTCTCATCATCTTGTGTAGGTTTTTTTTTATCATCTGTGTTTGCCTTTGGATGGGAGCAAACTGGTTCGGGAACCAACCCATTTTTTTTTTTAATTGAGAGGTTTTATTCGCTATATCCACCTAATATCACATGTACTGAGGTACCCTGGAGTGACTGCTATCTAATTGTTTTAAAATCTACTCATCCTCCAACACAACAGGATATAAAATGGTTCTGATTCTCAGTATGTGAAATGGGATAATATTGACATTGATTTTCTTCACTCTCAAAGGTTACCGCAACTTGCTTCTTTTCTAGCAAAGCATGTTGATGATGCTGTGAAAATTCAGCATGATTCGCTGCACAAATGGATGATGAGTTGGTCCCAATTAGAGTCTCTCTTCTCCAGAAGGAATAACAAAAAGGTGTCATGTTTTTTTTCATGAACTTACGACATCTATATGTAACCCCTTTTCTGGAGGAGTGTAGCTCCTGAGGAACCCTAACTAATTTATACTTTTCAGGAGCGTCTCTGGTTAACCATTTCATTCCATGCTAACTCTTAATGCCTGGAAGGGACTTTTTTTTTTTATGGGGAGGAAGATCTCGGTTAGGGCCCAGCCAGTGAGGAGTGGGGGAATCCAAATTCTTTTCACTCTTCTTAAGTCCAAAGAATAATTTCAAAAGTTAAAATGGATATCTTCTCTGCCCTCACTGTCTCTCATAGCAGGATCCATCACTGGTTCTTGCCTCCCTAGGGTTTAGAGTAGGCTCACAGGTCTTTGGTCCCCTGTAGAAAGCCCCTTTGCCCCAAAGGGGTATCAGGCTTAAAATCTATCTCTCTGCAAAATAGGAGAAAGACCCTCACCAGAGTGTGGATAAAATACGTCTTGCTCTCTGACCTCTCTCTAAGTGAATCCCACGGTGTCTTAAAATAGCTGGGCTAAATTCTCTTTGGGCATCCAATCCATATTCTCCAGGTTGCTGAGACTTGATGGGCATGCATGGCTTCTCACTAGAGTGTGTTAATTTACAGGCAGGGCCGACGCAACTCACCGTGCAAGCCCTGCACTTGCACAGGGCGGCAGCCTGGAGGAGGCGCCGGCCTCGGGGTCGCCACTGAGTTACGTGAGCTGCTGGCGCTGCCGCAAGGAGGAGGATCCGCAAGGCTCCGCAACAAAGAGGGGAGCATCGCAGGGCCACGCGGTGGTTCCCAAACTGTCATGCGACGAAGGTGAAGAGCCGCAGGGCCACGCCGCGAGGAAGAGGAGGAGCCGTAAGCTTGCGTGGCGGTTCGCAACCCGCTGCGCAGCAAAGATGAGAAAGCTGCAGGGCCTCCAGCCGCGCGGAGGTTCCCAACATACTGCGCCAGTCAAGATGAGGAGGGGCGGCAGGGCCACGCGGGCCGGATGAGTTGGAGAGCCACGCAGCTAAGATAAGGAGCTGCAACCTGCAGGACCACGTGGTTCCCAGACGACCAGAAGGGAAAAAAAAGCCACGAGGCAGTTCCTAATCTGCCTTGCAAAAGAAGTGGAGGGTTGGGGTTGCTGGGAGAGACCTTGGTGTAAGCATGTGTGTGTCTGAGCGCCTGTGTGTGTCTGTCTGTCTTTCTGTGTATGGGGCAGGGAGGGGGTATCTGAGCATGTGTTTGGGTGTGTCAGAGCAGAAGCAGAGTGTGTGTGTGTAGGTGTCTGAGCATGTGCGTGTGATAGGAGGCATGTTTGTGTGTCTGAGCATGTGTGGGAGTGTGTGTATGTGTCTGTCTGTCTGTGTGAGGGTGTCTGAGCATGTGCGTGTGATAGGAGGCATGTTTGTGTGTCTGAGCATGTGTGTGAAAGAGGAGCATGTGTGGGAGTGGGTGGGTGGGTGTGAGGGAGCACTGAGACAGATGCAAACTCTAGGGATGATGGTTCTAGGTGACCAGAAGGAAAAAAAAGCTGAAAGGCAGTTCCCAACCTGTCCAGCAGCACAAGTGGAGGTCTGGGACTGCTGGCAGAGGCCTTAGGGTAAGCATGTGTGTTATCTGAGCATGTATGTATGTGTTTGTGTGTGTATCTGTGTGTCTGAGCATGTTTGCGAAAGAGGGAGTGTGTTTGTGTGTGTGTGTGTGTGTGTGTGTGTGTGAGGGAGCACTGAGACAGATGCAAGCTCTAGGGATGATGGAATAAGAGGTCTAAATAGTAAAGGTTTTTTTTAGCAGTAAATTCTTCGGTTTATATTAGGAAACGTTGAGGTATTGAGGCATAGGATGTTCTCTTCGTGAGTGTGTCTGAACATGTGTGTGTGTGAGTGAGCATGTATATGAGAAATAGAGGCATCGTGTGTGTGTGTGTGTGTGTATGTAAGAGGGAACATGTATGCGAACATGTACGAGGGAGCATATGTGAGCATGGGTGTGAGTCTGAGAATGTGTGTGAGAGAGAGGGAGAATGTGTGTGAGAGAGAGGGAGCATGTGTATGTAAGAGGCAGCATGTGTGCGTATGAAGGAGAGAGCATATGTATGTATGTGTATGTATAGATATATATCTATGAGACAGAGAGAGGATAAAGTTTATGTATCCCTCTCTCACTAATCCACTACACTCTCAGAGTGACTGGAAATCAAAAGTTTCCAGGTATGGACAGTGTGAATTATTTTATCATTATTAATTTTAATTTTTGGATGCTGTTTGATGTGTCTGCTGTTTTGAAATATATTATTGGTGTTTGAGAAATTTAAAACAAATGTTTTATGAGTTTTTAATTATTGGACCTTCCATTCACCGGCTGTTTTGAAATATTATTTTTATTAGCATGTTTATACTATTATGATTAATGTATTTATTATATTTCTTGATTTTATTATTTAATGTCTGAGGATTGGTGGTGGTTTCTGTTTTTCCATTGTTGCACTGTATAGAGTCTGACTTGTGGTTTTCCTGTTCAGTTTTTGTCTGCATATGTCTATTTACACTTTATGGTCTCTTTATTCTGTATTTGGTGAGAGTCTGCCTGATTGACTGAAGAGAGGCATTCTGCTAGCATGTAGGAATCTACAGCAGCTTGGTGTCTTCTGTTTTCTTAATAGGAGGTGTACTGGTGTTTTAGGGCCTGGTGTAATATTTAGAGTGTTGCCTTTTCATGGGAAGGGTTGTTATTTTTTTTTAAGTGCTGGCAGTTAGTGCTGTTTGGTGTGGTAGATTTATTATATTTTAATTTACTCATGGCTTTATGAGGGTCAAGCCCACACCTAACACACATGACAGAAGCCCTAATGCCATATGGGTTCCAAGTGTCTTTTTTGTAGGATTTTCTGGATGGCACCAAAGATAGGCATGTAAATACATGCAAAGTTTTTTTTTACCTCAGAAGACTGAATAATCTTTTTCATTTAAAACCTGAATAATGAATGCATAATTTTTAACTGTGTACATGGAGAGAGCAGGAGGTGGGATGCAAGGGTATAAGATTTGCCTAGGACACCTAATTCTCTTGTACCAGAAATAGGCTCCATGGGAAGGAATAAAGACCTGGAGGCTAAAGATTTAGATTTATTTAAATTTATGAATCGCTTAATCGCAAAAAGGTCTAGGCGATGAACAATAATGATATACACAATAAAAGAACAAAGTGCATATTAACTAAAATACACTCATTAAAAACAAATAAATAATATAAAATTGAATACAAAAACAGTCAAGTAAAATATTTATACATAGCATGATTGAATCAAAAAAGTTTTGAAGAGAGACGTAAGGGATAGATTTCTTAAAACTATGCGCGTGCATCCATGTGCGTGCGCTACCCGGTGCGCGCACGTGGACGCGCACAAGAGGGGGTCATTTTTGTAGACATTCGCATGGCAATGTATCGGGGTCTTCCCCAGTTCCCTCCCAATCCGCTCTAATTTAGGAGCGGACTAGAAGGGAACTTTCCTACCCCCTACCCTAACCTCCCTTCCCCTTGCCCTCTCTTCCCCACCCTCGAAAAACAATTTTTTACCTTTGATTTTCCAAGTTACTTCAGGGCCCAACCTGAAGTAACTTGCACGCGCTGGCAGCTGGCCGGTGCGCGAGGCTCCAGGACAGGAAACAATGGCGCTGTCCTGGCCCGCCCTCCAGCCCGCCCCTTCCAAGAGGCCCGGCACTTGAGTGCATCCCAGCCTTTACGCACGTGGCCGGGTCTCATGGAAGATTTACCTGGCGCGCATAAGGCCCGGCCACACGCGTAAATCCCAGCCTTTACGTGCGCCGGGCATTTAAAATCTGCCCTTTAGTGTTTTAACAGATTTGCACTGCCACATTTCTAGAGTTAAAGAATTCCAGAAATTGGGTCCTGCTACAGAGAAAGAGCATTCATGAGTTGTGTGCAAACGAGTGGCCTTTGAGGAAGGAACATCAAGGTGTTGTGATGAGCGAAAGTTGCGAAGCGGTTGATAAAACTTGAGAACAGTATTTGCCCAGGGACATGAAATATCATTGATAAGTTTGAGAATGAGAAGACCAATTTTAAATTTGACTCTGTCAGAAATAGATAGCCAATGCAGTTCAATAAGAATTGGAGTAATGTGATCAAAACATTTTGTACCTAAAATTAGACATGCAGCTGAGTTCAGCAAAATCTGCAAAGGACGGATTGTGGAGGACAGAAGACCAATATAGGGACCACGGCAGTAATCTAAGATAGGGAAAACAGATTCCTGCAAGGCAGTCTGAAATTTAGGAGGATGAAGCAATTTTCTTAGACCAAGAAGAGTTCTTAGTCTGTAAAAACCATGTTGAATTACTTGTTTTATTTGAGGTTTGAAAGAAAGAGAACTGTCAATTATGACACCTAAGCTTTTTGCTTGCTTTTGTATTGTCAATGAATGACTGTTGAGGCAGATGGAAGTTTCTTTAAGAGGCTTGAATGGGCTAGAAAAAGAAAGAAAGATGGTTTTGGACATGTTTAGTGACAATTTGTTATGTTTTATCCAAGACTTGATAGCAGTGAAACAATAATTGATGTGAGTGAAAGTTTGATTCCAGGAGGGTTGAACACAAATAATGAACTGAGTGTCATCAGCATAAAGTTTATAAGAGTCAGTAAGAGTAGTGAGAAGCTTGCGAATAGGAGCTAAGTAAACATTGAATAACATTGAATAACACTGAATAACATAGAACCCGGGGAACTCCATGTTTAATTGAAGAAATAGAAGAAAGTTCATTTTGAAATTTGATTTGCCGAGAATGATCAGAAAGAAATGATTGAAACTATCAAAGAACAGTATCAGAAATACCACATTCTTTTAGAAGGCAGAGGAGAATATGATGATCAATAGTATCGAAACCGGATGATATATCCAAAGAAACTATAATGAATTGAGAACCAGCATCTAGGCCTCTTCTGGCAGAATCTGTGAGAGAGAGAAGAAGTAATTCAGTGCTAAGACAATGATGGAAACCAAACTGATGTGGTTCAAGGATGGCATGTTTTTGAAGATAGTCAGTGAGCTGAGAAAGAACTGATGACAAGAATTTTGGTAAAAAAAGGAAGAGCTGAAATGGGTCTGTAATTGGCAGGGTTGTTGTGATCAAGATGTGGGTTGTTTTTATTTTAGCAATGGACGTACAATGACTTTTTTTTACGTAGGAAGGAACAACTCTTTGTGTGGCTAAACATGTTCATTAAACTAGCTGCATCCAAATATATCTGAAACAACTTCTAAAAAAAAAAAAAAAGTTTCTGATCTGTATGCTAAATTTCCATCATTCTCTAGTAGTATTTCACAATCTTCTGATCCAATGACTACGTAAGACCAATTTCGTATTGCATCAAGAAAGGAAATTTCCCATATCATAAAATACATTAATTCCTCAAATTATCCTTTAAGTCCTTGGGATACAGTTGTTTTAAAAGCCTTATATGATCACATCAGTGGCCCACTGTCTTCCCTGATCAATGCTTGACAGAAGACTATCTACCGTCATTGCTAAAATAAACATCAATTCAATTTCTGCTGAAAAAGCTGCAACTAGATCAAACTGATCCAATTATCTTTTGTCCAATTTCATCCATTCCTTTTGTGTCAAAAGAGATTGAATCTTTAGTCAGAAACCAAGAGTTGCTGGATGAGTACAATATTCTTGATGTTCACCAATTTGGATCTCGACCTAAATACAGCATTGAAGTTCTAATTTAATCTAACTTTGATATTATCTGGCAAGGTATTGGACTCTGGCACTGACTACTTGCTATGCTGCTTAGAGGTCAACTTTCAAAAGGTTTAGATGCTTAACTTTGGGAGTTAGGCACCTAAGTAGGTTCTTTTGAAAATTTAAGTCCCTACATTTAGGATCCTAATTTCATTAGAATCCTAAATTTAGGGGCCTATAAAGTGGGTGGTTATAGGAGTGGAGTTAGGACAGAGAAACAAAGTTGGAGCTTAGACTGATTTTCAGAATTAGGTATCTAATTTAGGCGCATAAATCTAGGCAAATGAATATCTTAAATCTAGGAGTGCAAGTTTTATATATGTGAATTTTCAACTGAAAATACTGGAGGGAATTTTCAAAAGGATTTATGCACACATAAATGGGATTTTGAAAACTGCTACTTTTATTTGCAATACTCCTTTGAAAATTAATTCTATTGGGCTGAATTTTGAAATGGGATTTTGAAAATTGCTAAAATATATGCTACTTTTACACTCGTAACTCCTTTGAAAATTAATTCTTTAGGCTCCTACATTTGGCTGAAAATAGTCACCTAATTTAGAAGCCTAAGTTTAGGAGCGTAACTCTTTTTGAATATCTGCCTCTTGATAGTCCATGGCCTTTGACACCCTGAATCACAACATAAGCAGGTGGCATCTTGTATTTTTTCCCCATCACACCTACTGTTTCAACTTTTTGAAATGGTTACCATCTGTCTGAGGTCCAACAAATGCTGAAAGCATTAAATCTGGCTAAAACTGAAATCACTATACTCAGCAGATTTTCATAATCTAGTTTTCCTTCCAGTTTTCAATTTGATAACTTATCCCTATTATAAACCAGCTTAGAAATCTGGGAGTCATATTTGATTCTGAGTTGCCTGCAACATCCAAATCAAATCTGTAATGGGAAGATCTTTCTTCAAGCTCTGGATTCTTCGCACGCTCAAGTCTTAGTTAAATTGTACTAACTTTTTATACAGTATTGCAATCTCTTGTTTTGCCAAGACTCGATTATTGCAATTCTGTATACCTTGATCTCCCTGCTTCTGCCTTGAAAGCTTTACAAGGTATTCAAAACTCTGCTATGCACATATTCACTGGTATTGCTCGTTTCGATCATAGTTTCCACTGTATTGCATTTCCTTCATCCGATCGATTGGAAGATAAGGTATAAGATCCTGACTTTGATCCACAAACTCTGAAGTAATGATCTCTTCTAAAAATTTGCAGGCCAGAAAGGAATTTAAGATCTGCATGATGCTGTCTC
Organism: Rhinatrema bivittatum; assembly: GCF_901001135.1. Taxonomy (NCBI): domain Eukaryota; kingdom Metazoa; phylum Chordata; class Amphibia; order Gymnophiona; family Rhinatrematidae; genus Rhinatrema; species Rhinatrema bivittatum. The sequence continues at coordinate 14,082,239 of NC_042627.1, forward strand.
CTTGATGTACCTACAGTGCATTCAGTTCACCTTGATGAGTCTTGCATCAGGATATTTGCTGTTGCTGGCCCATCACCTTGGAACGCTCTACCCAAATTACTTTGAAAGGAACCATATTTTAATACGTAAAAAAAAAAAAAAAAATTAAAAACACATTTAGAGAAGCTTTTAACCTGAATTATATAAGTTAATTATTGTCAACTTGTAGCCTGCCTCAGTCATGAGTACAGTAGCATCATCTTTCCGCTGATTAGCATGGCATTCCCTTTTTTTTGTTTAATTTTTAATTTTGCATATTTCAAATTTGACAAATCAAATTCATAATGATAACATAATTCAGGAGTACATAGTATAACATAAAGTATGTTATCCAAGGAGAACATATATTCTATAAATTACACTCCAACAAATAATCTAGACTCCCTGCTACAAAACAATATCAGGGGGAGTTCCTATTGCAAGCAAACACTCATACATAATTTTTAAACCAAACATTGAGAAATTAAGGAGTATACACCATTTTTCCTACAATACGAAGATGATGTTACTACTCTGTCTCATTACTCCTATGGCTCTCCAAGTATTTCTCTAACTGTTCAGGTTCATAATAAACAAATCTTACACCTTCCACTTTCATTATACATTTACAAGGAAAGCTAATGTTTATCTGAATCCCAAAAGTTCTGGCCTGATTCGCAAGAACAAGAAATTTTTTACGTCTTATCTGAGTCTCTTTAGAGACATCAGGGTATACCCATAATTTTTCCCCTAGGTACAAACAAGATCTTTTATTTAAATATAATTTTAATATATCATCTCTATCTTCCGATGACTGAAATTTCACCAGTAAAGTTCCTCCCATTTCTATTTGAGATCTATAAGAAGTCTCTATTAGCTCAGTAACATTTAATGCCACATCTTCTTGTAATAAATTTCCATTTGCTTGATCTTCTTCTTTCTTCTTCGGTAAGAAGTATGCCTTTAAAATCTTTGGAAACTTATCCGATGGTAATAACAGAATTTCTTGAAAATAATTCTTTAATTGTTCTTTCAGTGAAGTCATTTTACACTTCGGAAATGCACATTACTTAATGTGCATCATCAAGCAGCCATGTTGGTACCCCTATATATTAAGACACATTTCCGGCGTCCGTACAGGAAATGAAACTGATTCGCCATCATTGAAATCTCGATTCTGTGAATCCTAAAGGACTACAAATACAGTAAGTGCTTGCCTCCGGTTGTTTAAAACTGAAATATGGCCCCATTGATATAGATCGCTGTGAATGTTTTTATATTGCCATCGAGATAATATCTATTTTACTTCTTAGACGCTGATGAATGAATACTAGCCCTTGACAAAAAACAAGGAGTGTTCGAAACATGGCACCATGAGGGCATACTGATGGCTTCAGTGACTGCACTAAGTTAAGTTACACGAATGGCACCAAGCAAAAGAAAATACTAAAAAAATTACTTGATGTATATAACATTGACCGATGATTAAGCATAAGGCCTATCATCTAGCAAACTTGCTGATCTGATGAAGCCTATTATGACAGGTCAAAATTAACCTAAGCGTCTGTCCAATAACATTTTTAGGGATGGACCCAAAAAACAAAGCGGTAGCCGATCCAGTGAGCTGTGTAACAGTGACGACAATAGGAATCGGATGATAACAAGCCCTTTATTAAATGCCCGACTCTGGCCGAGTTTCGCTCCCTTGCACAGAGCTGCCTCAGGGGCAATTCATTTTACCAGGACTTGATTTGATCAATGCAGAAAATATCGTATTGATTGTGCCTTCGGTGCCGATGTGTTCTCACTCAAATAGACTTTCTCTAATCAGCATAGTATTGCTACGTAGTAGCTGCTTTGAAGTCAAAACGTTCTGTACATGACAAATTTAAAATGACGAGCCGTATCTTAGCTAGTCTTGACTAGTCTTGACTAGCTAAGATACGGCTCGTCATTTTAAATTTGTCATGTACAGAACGTTTTGACTTCAAAGCAGCTACTACGTAGCAATACTATGCTGATTAGAGAAAGTCTATTTGAGTGAGAACACATCGGCACCGAAGGCACAATCAATACGATATTTTCTGCATTGATCAAATCAAGTCCTGGTAAAATGAATTGCCCCTGAGGCAGCTCTGTGCAAGGGAGCGAAACTCGGCCAGAGTCGGGCATTTAATAAAGGGCTTGTTATCATCCGATTCCTATTGTCGTCACAATAACATTTTTAGTACTGGTGAATTTTTGACGTATTACAGAGGGACCTTCTCACCATAGTACTAACACAAAATCTCTGAATATTGGAGTTCACGTGCGTTAAAGTTGATTATTTTAGCATGCATCCACTAAAACATCATGTAATATATTTATGTATTTATTTATTTTCCATTTGATATTCTGCCTTTTCCTAGGAAAGAAGAAAATATGCCTGGGGGAAGGGAGAGAGTACATAACGTAAAACTGGGAATGGAATAATGCAAAACTGTATAAATAGCAATGCATGGTATACACATTGATTTCATAGTATGGGGTGAATACCTAGCAATAAGAAAACCAAACACAGCACAAGCAAGAAGAATACTGTTTCATAGTTAATAGAGAATATCTAGCAGTAAGATAGATAGATGTGCAGAGTTGGTGGGAAGGCTTGGCTGAATAGCCAGGTTTTGATTTTTTTTATAAGGAAGAGTAACAGGTTTCATGTTTAAGTCCGGTGTGACACTGTTCCATAAATTGGGTTTGAAGCAACTGAATGCAAGAAGCCTTTGTGCAGGCCAGCTTTGCTATAGCTAGGGAAGGGTTGGTTAAAGGACCTGTCGGGAAAAGCTAAGTTCCCTCGTGGAGGTGTATGTGGGCAGGAGATGTGACAAAGTAGGTTGGTGCTGTCTGGCTCAGGAATTTGAATGCAACACAAAACAAACATTTGCATCCGGCATTCCTTCATTTATGTACACATACACGTTAATGTCTTTTCAGAGCAGGTTAGCATGCACACGAGGGCTCTTCATGCACTGTAATGGTATGTTTTGTGCATAGGGTTCGATAACCGTCCTAATGTCAGATCAGATCAGTTACATGACAAAGTTCAAAATGTTATCTCTATGTTTCCTTGTGTAGTTAGAGTGTGTAGAAAAGGTTTTAACAGGAAAACTTGGCAGATTTCAGTTTTGACAGGAGATATTAGGTTTTAACTGTAGTAACGAGATATCTACAGAGAACAGCAGGCGTCACAAAGCACACACAGGCAACTCGAAAGACTCCTTTTGACATGGCTACTTTTATCACCTGGTTGCCACTTTAGAGCTTTAAAAATATTATAATATCTACAGCTGCACAATACAGTGACATACCGTAGAGCAATGGGAAACTACTGCCCTTTAATATTCAACCAAATGGCATCAAGCAGCAAAGCAGCTCTTTAAATCCCGTGACTTCTGTAAGGGGCGTGGGATAAACACTGTGGATCCATAAAGTGGGATAAACACTGTGGATCCATAAAGTCAAGAGGCCGCCAATGAAGAGTGGGTGACTCGCCAGAATGACGGCTACTGCCTGGAGACAATACCCTTATTCAATAAACATACACATGCTTACTGTGACTCCAACATCGCTCTAAGCTTCAACAGCAAGAGGAAATGTGGAAAAATGGATTTACACTCACAAAGAGGGGAGTAGCTGGCTTGTTACGGCGGTTACTACCCCAAACCAAATAAGCCTGATGCTTCACCTTCAATGCATATACAGCATAGTTCTCTGCTTCAACGGCAGGGGAGAAGAAAAAAGGGTTCGCACTCACAAAGTGGGGAGTAGCTGGCTTGTTACGGCGGTTACTACCCCAAACCAATTGTGTCCGATACTTCACTTTCGATGCATATCCAGCATGGCTCTCTGCTTCAACAGCATGGGAGAAGACTGATACATCACGCATTTCCAGCATAGCTCCCTGCTTCAACAGCAGGGGAGAAGAAAAACAACCAATAAGGACTGTATAACATAGTCTGGGTAAAACAAATAAGCATGGGTGTAGCTTGCTTATTGCGGCGGTTACTACCCCTACTACCCCTAACTAATCAAGCTAGATATTTCAATGGTGGGGGTGGAAGGGAAATAGAACCAAGAGCTAAGAGAAACAGATAAGTATGAGAGAAAAAAACATGTGAGGCTTGCTGGGCAGACTGGATGGGCCGTTTGGTCTTCTTCTGCCGTCATTTCTATGTTTCTATGTTTCTATGTAATAACTCTAGACATTGCCACTAACAACAAGAGGGCATCTACCCCATTTCTATGTTCCAGGTGTTTTCAGTACTGGGCACTTTTCACATACTTTCTGGGAAGGACTCCTTCCTCATCCGCCCATCTTTTTCTTTCTTCTTTCCCGAACTATTACTACTACTGCTAAACACTTGTATAGCACTACTCAGCATGCATAGCACTATACAAAAGCATATGAGAGACAGTCCCTGCTTTGTAGAGCTTGCAGTCTATCAAGACAAACATACAGGGCAAAAGAGACTCTGGGAATTTCAGTTATTAAAACGATGGTTAATAATTCATGAGGCTGTAAGCGGGGACAATCAGAAGGGATTTAAATATGGCAAGAAAGGGAACATGACACACCAGTTCAGGAAATCTATTCCAAGCGTGCGGTGTAGCTAGGTGGAAAGCACAGAGGCAGGAAATGGTGGTAGAGGAGATGGGCATAGATAGGAGTGGCTTGCCAGTCAATTGTTCTGGTAAATAGTATCCTGGGGTTCAAAAAGGTATTAGATATATTTATGGAACAGATCAATCACAGGATATGTAATCTAACAACTGCTGTCAGCCTAGGTCCACTTCTTCCCTAACCCATCATTGATAGAAACTGGTAGGGTAATGATGGGTGAGGAACCTTCTATACCTGCCCAGTTTTCTAAAGATTTTAGAGATGTGCATTCATTGGAAACAAAATAGGAAATGACAACAATATTTTCTATTTTGTTTCTATTTTATTTTCAGAATGAAACGATAGAAAATTCATCAATATTTGATTGGTTTTCATGTTTCGTTTTCGAAAAAAAAAAATAAGCTGAAGGCTCGCGTAGGGATAGGTCGAGGCCCAAAGCAAAGGCCACGGCGTACCCCCAAGTGTGATGCCTGATACCCGATGCTGGGGCTCAATGCATGGGCCTTGGCCCAGGCCCAACAGAGACCCCAGCCCAAAAGCCCGGTCGCGGGCTCTCAGCCTAGGTGTAGGGCCAGGCCCAGAAGCCAGACCTCAGAACTCCTCTTCTTTCTTCTTAAAATGACGTCAACCTCCTGACGATGTGCTGCAACAACAACTGTGGCCCCTTTCTCCAGAACGGAGAGCGCCATTTTGTTGTACGACTATTTAAGTGCCTTGCATCAAAATGGCACCTTCCGCTGAGGAGGAAGGCACAGGATGAGGTCATTTTAAGAAGATGGAAGAAAGAAAAGGAGCTCTGTGGCTTGGCCTCTGGCCTCCAAGTCTGGGCCTGGGCTTACGCTTAGGCCAAGGCACTGGCACTGGCATCGGGCCTCCATGCCAGGTCCAGGCATTGGGACCTGGCCTCCTTGCCATGCCTCAACATTGGACTTGGAACTGGGCTAAGGACCCGGCCTTTATGCTGACCCCATGGCGCTGGACTTGGGCCTGGGCCTGGGCCAAAGCCCCCATGTCAGGCCTGGGCCTCCAGGCCAGCTCCCAGTTTCGGGCCTGGTTTTAAGCCAAAGCCAAGGCCCAGCAGCCAGTCTAGGCCCTTGCATTGCAACTAGGCCTCCAAGCTGTGCCTTAGCATGGGGCCTAGGCTGTGGTCACAGCATCCTCCCCGGGCCTAGACCTATGCAAGACCAAGGCTTCGGCCTGGGCTAGGCCTCATTGCATCCCCTCTGGGCTGGGTAAGTGTGGTCCGGGGAGGATCCTCACCCTGGCATTTTTTTCTGAATGGAAGGGATGGGTTGCATGGAGGCCTTGTTTCTTTTTGTGTGTGTGGCGGGGGGGGGGGGGGGTTGTTTTTGTAAACTTAAGAAAACAAAATAAACATTAAATGAAACTAAATTCACTGAAAAAAAACCATCCAATAATGAAATTAAAAAAAAAATAATTTTTGTTTTCACAGTAAATCTCTAATATATTTCCTCTAAGCCCCCACTGCTGAGCACTGTCAGAGGCAGGATTCTGGGGTCAGATAGATCTTTGGTCTGACCTACTTTGGGAATTCTTTTGTTCTTAAGACTCATGTGGTTCTGATACGGGGCAGTACTATTGTTACAAAATATGTATGTTGGTGCAATAAAGGTTATCACAATCTGCAAAACATCTCAAAGGAAAGGAATTAAGTCATCATATTCACTCAGTTCTAGGCTTAGGGAGAATATTGTTCCATCAACAAACCCTCAACTACGTTACGAAGGTGGCAATAATCAAACTGCATGCAACGGTGCAAACTTTTTACCTGTGGGATTTACACAATAATCAAAGCAAAATCATGTGGGTAGTTTTGCTTTGATTTATTGCCCCTGGAAAAAGCACCCGCATAAGTTTTGTACCTGCAATTTTTTTGCAGGTACTCTTTCTGGCCACAATAACGCAGATTGTTTTGAAAATCCAAAACGGTGTGGCTTTGTTGCTTCCTCGGATCTGTTAACAACTCAGCCCACAGAAATGCCTTGAAATGATGCCCTGTAAAATTGCACGCACTGTAGAATAATATGAATCATTTATCTGCATTCAAACAGCAGCTAGAACGCTACTGGACCCACAGAAATGGCTTTGAGAATTACCCTCTCTCCATGACATTTCTTTTAAGGACTAAAACAAGAATTTTATCTCCGTGTTTTTTCAATGCCGGCTCCTTTTTTTTTTTTTTTTTTACAAATAATCCCTAAACAGTAGGATTCAACCTCACCAGTCCTTCGGTTCATGGACTCTCACATTCTTTTCCATCTGTTGACAGCCCAAGCTCACCAGAATCTGCTTGGAGAAACCCATTGTCCTGCTAGAGGAGAAGAATTCGGTCTCTGTTCTTTGAAAGCTTTCACACTTTTCATTAAGCAAATAACAAACTAATTGCTGGCCATCTGGTTAAACTATCCAGTAGAAAGAAAAAAATGAATACAATCATTTTTCTTCTAAAATCAGAAACTGAAGAATGGTTGGCGCCTTCTGTAAGTGTGGGGCATCCTGTTCAAACACGGCAGGGCCCCAAGTGCCTTGGCATAGTAAGACAAGCACCATCTGGTTGGAAAACTCTCTAATGGGTGCTGAGGCTACTAAAAATAGTAGGAAAGCTTATCATGTGTAGCTAAGCTGAAGAAACTCTGCAATATTTCTCCCTCCCAATAAGCACCCGACTCATTTATTATAGCCTTTTCCTTCTTTTCCACTTACATTTTCCATGCATTTTCTCTGTTACTGTATCTCCCTTTGTCTGCCCCACTCTTGGTCTCCAGCTTCTCCACTCCTCTTATGTACAAGATCTCTTCCTCCTACCCCCTCATTCTCATTCATCACATATTTTATTCTGTTTTTCCACAATATCAAACTGTATAATAATCTTCTTCTCTGCTTTACCTTTGTCTCCATTTATCCCTTTCTGAAACATCTCTATTGTCTTCCAAGCTCTTTCTGTGCAACTCTGCTGTTGTGCACCATGTATTAGCTTCCAGTTAAGATTTGATACTTAGAAATTTATCCATGCTCGTGCTCCCCACTTTATATGTTCTATCCCATTTAGAGTTGCCACTCATCCTCAGTCAACCCTGAGAGAATGAACCAGGCCTGGTTTTGCACCATTGAATCTATGAACTTGTAGTCCACTTTTCCCCACAGAAACTGGAACTACTAGTCCATAAATGCACTGGGACACAACCAGAACCGGATCAGCCAGCAAATCTAATTCTTTCTCAGTCTCTCCACTTAACCAGGGGTGCTCAGCACTCTTAATCAGCTGAGTTTTCAGGCTATCCACAATTAATATGGATTAGATAGGTTTCTATGCACTGCTTCCATTGTATACAAATTTATCTCATACATATTAATTGTTGTGTAACCTAGGCACCTTTTCAGGTTACTATTAAGGCCTGGTAATAGGCTTGCAGTGCAGTTAGAGAAAGGAATTAGGGGGAGGATCCATTCTGTGACAGCCCTCCCAATGGCGGGACTGAAATGGATATCCCCTGCAAGAGGCTTTCTAGCAGGGCTCCGCAAAGGACTCTGGGGGCAGTCTATGTTGGAAGTTAGAGAGGGAGGTTGGAGTTTTTTCCTAATTTATTTTTTGGCCTACCTGGAGCCCTCCAGGGTGGGTTTGGACTATACTTCTATAGTCTCCAGGGACTGAGTAGGATTTTGGACTTTTGTGTAAAGGAGCCCTGCTGAAGGCCTAATTCATTCCGAGGCTTGGGGATTGGGGTTTGGAGAACCCTGAGTCAAAGACGCCCAGGTTTAAGGAAGACCTGAAGTGGTGGTGACCTCTTGCAGAGGATCTCCCAAGTTATCTGTTTTGGGGAAGAAAGAAGTACTTTTTTCCAAGATCTGGGAGGAAGTGATTTTTGGGTCCCCTTCCTACCTGAAGTTCCATCCTCCTGGGGATCCTCGTGAAATGCAAGGACAACTAACTGTGAGTAATAAAACCATCTGGAATAGGGGAGGACACCCAACCGGCATCTTCAGTCAACCCTGGGCACCTAGAGACATTAACTCTCTGTGCCATCTGGGAGGGGTTCTCACCTGAGGGGTCTACGCTCTACCTAACCCAGGACAGCAGCGGCATTCCTGGCCCTAATAACAGATTCTTGCACAAATAAGAGGGCACAAGAACTGTAAACCAAGAGAAAGAGAAAAGAGAGAACTGTGGAGCTGGAAACCTATTTATTTGGGCTATTCAACCATGCTGTTTGCAGTAAAGTATTACTATTGGCACTCAGCACCCAGCGTAACAATTCACCTAGCCCAGGGAATTCCGCACATGAAGCTAGCCACCCCGCACTGGGACCTGAGAGGACTCCTTTCTACCCCTAGTCCAAAGGGCCTGCACCTTGGGAAGGGAAGAGTCAGAGAAGCTAGCCAGGGTCCCTGCCCCGTAGAGCAGACAAATAACTTTATGCACCCGCCCGTGCTGGACTTGCACACCGGGGTGGGGTTATAGTGGTATCCTGAAATCCTAACTGGTTAGGTGTGATATTTTATTTATATTTCAGCCATGCTATTTTATTTATATTCCACTTTTTGGCATTTCAAAGCAGATTACATTCAGGTACTGTAGGTATTTTCCTATCCCCAGAGGGCTTACAACCTGAGTGATGCATCAAGCTGCGGTAGTGCTCTAATGCGTGTTAAACAGCGTATATCGTGGCGATATCGCACGATACATGCGATATTATACATGGCCCTGCCCAGGTTGCCTCCCCTATTACAATGACCTTCTTTGCATGCAATTTGAATGCATGAATAATGCAGATGCATGCAAGGAAGGTCATTATTTGGCAATTTGACGTTAATATTTTATCGCGGTTGACTAAGAAAACAGTCAGCTCTAATAAATTAACTGCTCCTTTTTAAAAAGCAGTAAACGTGATGCGGGTCTTGTGGCTCCTGCATTACATTTAAAGAACCTGGAACAAAAAAAAAAGTGCTGTGGTTGGAAAAAAAAAAAAGGTTGTTCATGGGTCAGGGCTGACTCCTGGCTCAACCCGAGGCCGCCACGTGATGCAACCTTGACTCCTCCATGTAAAAAAATAAATAAATTGTTAAAAATCACATGCAGCGACGGCTTCTCCACTCTCCAAAGTTTAACATTAAAGTCATTGGGGGTTCAGGGGTACACCCCCACCCCAATAGACACCTAAACTCTTTGTATAGTGCCCCCCCCCCACTGCATCTCCCTCCCCCACCCTTCAAAATTATGAAGTAAAATCACTGGGGGTTCAGAGCATCCCCAGGCACACCCCACCCCCTGACCCCTCTCCCGCACCCCCTGAACCTTTGAACATAGTTGAAGGTCCCCTGTTGGGACCGGGGCACCCCCTTGCACCCTGCCCAGTCAACGTCATTTTTCAAAATGGCGCCGACTTGACCTTGGCTCCCTATTACCTGATAGGAGCAACATCCAGGAATCGGCCATAGGGGGCAAGGTCAGGTCGGTGCCATTTTGAAAAATCATTGCTTGTCTGGGGGTATAGGGTATAGGGGCAATGATCTCCCAATGATTTTACTTCACTTTATTGGGGGGAGGGCGATATTCTGTACCTATGAGTTTAGGGGTCTATTGGGCTTGGGGATACCCCTGAACCCCCAATGACTTTAATGTTAAACTTTGGAGGGGGTGGGGGGGGCCATCACCACATATAATTTTTACCATTTACTTTTTTACATGGAGGACTTGGGGGTCACCTCAAGTTGCAGCCCTGGGTTGAGCCAGAGGTCAGCCCTGACCTCTGCTCAATCTTTTTTTTTTTTACAGCGGCCAAGTCCTTAAGCAGTTGGCCCTTTAAGGCAATGGTGGCCCCTTGAGGTTCACCACGCTCTTTTGTCCCACGGTGTTTGGCTGCAAGACAAAAGAACGAGCCACAGAGCTGCAATCTTTTTTTCGAGGGAGAGGCCCCACTATCATGGCGCCACCCCTCCCCCCCAACCCCCATGTAAAAAATCATAGCTTGATGGCTCTAGGCCTAAGTTTGTTGCTGAGGCAATGGAGAGTAATCTGAGCTACCTAAGGTCACAAGGAGCAGCAATGGGATTTGAATCCTGGTTCCCCTGGTGCATTGCTTTCTGCTCTAACCACTAAGGTTTAGAACCACCGCACTTGACAATCACAAACTCTCTGCTCTGTATTACCAAGAGTAGGCAACCTCCAGCTCTTGTGGACACCAATTTGCCTGGGTTTTTAGGGCATCCCTAATGAATATACATGAGTTAGATCTGTGTACACATTGCTTAAACTGTATGCAAAGCTTATACATATTCATTAGGGATGACCTGAACACCTGAGCGGATTGGTGTCTGCAGGGTCTGAAGATTGCCTCCTTACCTGTGTATCCTCTCATGCAAAATAGGCAACTTCTAAATTTCATGGCCATGATGCTACCTAACTCCAAATATTTTCAGGTCGAAACCGAAGCCCCACTTCTACCAGCTAGCTAGCTTATCCTGATGCATAATTTCCAGATTTGTTCTGGGTTCTTCTCACTGCTTAACTCTTTATTCTCAACACATTTTGCGTTTTTATCTCTTTGCAAGATGCTGTGGTTAGAGTGCCAGATGAAAACTGAAATATCTTCTCCGAATTCACTGTTTTTCCTTTTTTTTTTTTGCTTCCTTTTCATACAGTATTCCTCACTTTTAATCTCTCTCTCTCACTGTGAATATCCTAAGTCTCTCTCCGAGTCTACAGGCTACGCGACTTCCATTCAAGCTGTCTCTACCACATGGCATCTCACGGCTCTCCTTTGCTAAACTCCGTTATTTATCAGTGCTACTCTCGCCCCCTTTCTGCTCGGTCCTTTCAGATACCTGCTTCGTACCACACTCTAAATTGCTTCTCGTCGTTCTCGCAACTCATCTGTCTCAATTTTGCTGTCTTTCTCTCCCGTTCTAGTAGGAAAACCCATAGAGGTGAGAAAGTAATTTAGTTTCCATGGAGATTCAATCATTTGCCTCTCTGATTTATTCTCTCGAGTAGAGTGCCAATTGTGATGTGGTTAGCAGTCCACCAGAAACTGGACTGAGACTACCAGTCCAGTCCATGCAGACTGCTAAATAGCTGGCAGGTAGTAACCATTTACTGTCACTAGCAACTTAAAGGCACTATAACAAGAGCATGGGGAGGGGGACAATTTTCAAAGCCACTTGTGCAGCTCAACAGCAATTTATGCAGTTAAATTGGCTATCTGGAAATTGCCTTGCCTTGATACGGCTAAAAGAGCACCTGCATGTTTAGCTGCATTTAGGTGAGGCGATCCCGGGGGTGTGTTTTGGCTGAAAGTGGAAGAGAACATGCATAGACTGCATTTTCAAGTCTATACGCATAATCTTCCTTGAAAAAAATCTATCTGCACAAAAAAAAAAAGCAGGTACAGAAGTGCTGGGGTGTGGAAAAGGGGGAAGGTATTTTGTACGCATGGCAAGTTTCAAAGAGAAAATATATGCATAACTGTGGTTAAAAAGTGCCTGCGGATTTTTGTCACAAAGAGCATAGTCTAAAAAATTGCTCACTCATTCTTCAAGCCCCTTTGGGATGAATCCGCATCTCTTGTCTGAATTTCTTTCAGAGACTGGGAGGCTGGTTTACCTTAAGTCAGAACTATTTTTCTGGCTGACCCTGTCAAACTGGCTGACCCTGTCAAACTGAAAAGTGCTCCACTGTGTCGTTCACTAGATTGATACACATCTCTTAAAAGGTTTGGCCCCTGATACCATGAACCCACAAAACACTTCAGCCAACTTCAGCCAACTTGCTGGATTGATTCAATGACCCTATTTAAACCATAAAAAAGATAATCCACATTTGCAACAAAAGATGCTTCAAACTTTTTCAATCTGCTTAGGTTATTCCTCAGATTTGTTAAGGAAAATCCAAAAGATCCAAAATCTGCCTGGCTCAGGTTTGATTTTGAATTGTGTGCACATCTCTAGCTTTGCCCAAGCTTCCCTAGCAATGGCCTCCATGAGGTAAGTTTGTGGTTCAGCCTAGTTCCTGATGAACTGGTGTCTAACCCCACTGAAGAAAACACTGCCCTTCACCACTTGGCATTCTCAGAACACTGCAAAGGTCATGGACTCTGAATCCACAGAAACACAATTACTTCCTTACTTTTTGGGACACAATGACTGAATAGGCTAGAACTTCTCAACCTGATTCTGGGGCCTCTCCTAACATCTAATTTTCAAGAAAGTCACACTGAAAGTGCATGATCCACAGCTGATTTACTTGGTCTGCAATTTATGCATATACATTATATGAATATTCAGTGAGGCTATTCTGAAAACCAGACCTGTTTGTGATGGTTCCATGACTGCGTTGAGAAATAGTAGTGTAGGGTTTTCAACCAGGGGTATGTATACCCCCAAAGATACTTGCAAAGGTGTAGGATGGCCTCTCCAGCTCTTCTTCTCCCTTTTCCTCAGACTGCCACCACTGCAGTGGGTCTTTCCTTCTGAAACAGAAGCCAGTCCTGGGCCCTATTGTGGCAGTGGTGACCGGTAGTCCCTAGTGTTGTCTACTAAACTTCAATAATCCTTCCCCAGTGCAGGACGCAGTTGATAGTGTGCACTATGAGAAGAGTGAAGCAGTGCATATGTGAGCATGCCCATTGTCCCCGTGGCAGTCCTGCTGCCGCCTCTGACAGCGCTGTCTTCTGAAAATCGGCAAATGCTCTGCAGGTAGAGAAGGTTGGGGTGGCAGGACTGCTGCAGGGACAGTGACTGAGTGCACATGTGTTCTTTCAATATCCCCAAACTGCAAATTGTTGGCTATATCCTCCTGGAGGAAGGGAGCACAGGGGGAGGATGAATGAAATTGGGATCACTGGGGGAGGGAGCTGAAGAAGAGAGACTGAGAAGGGGAATCAAACAGGGGAAGAAGGGAAGCGAGAAATAGGGGAAGATGGAGGACAATGTTTCACTGACAGGAAGAGATAGAAGGCAGAGGGCTCAGATGCAGTTGAGAGCCAGAGAGGGAGGAGAGGTGGGAAAGCAAGAGGACGAATATGCGTGAAAGTGAATGGGGGAAGAGAAGAGGCGGGGAAAGGAAGAGATGGAGATTAGAGATTGCGAGAGAAAGTGGAAGGGTTTTAGGCAAGGATGGGGAGGTGAAGAGACATTGGACAATAGAAGGAAAGCAGTGGAGAAGAGCAAAATGAGAAGTGAGATGAAAGAGAAAATAGGCAAGAAAGGTAAAAGTGGAGAGCGAGAAAGATGGCAAAAAGAAGAGAGAGATGAAAAGGTAAACTGAGAAGAAAATAAGAAAAAGAATGCAGAAGACAGACAAAAGAACAGATTTAAATTACCTTTTATTTATTCAGAGCAATTTTTCGTGGGCTGGCCAGGTGGCTCAGAGGCCATGTTGCACACCACCATAAAGAGGACCTGGATTTGATTCCCTATTCAGGTCCTTTGCTCTCTAAGGGGCCGATACAATAGAGGGCGCTCAGCCGAGTGCACTGTTTAACCCGCAGTCGGACGCGGGTTAAATAGGCGCTAATCCACCTCTAATGCAATAGGGGGATTAGCGCCTATTTAACACTCGTCCGACGTGGAGTGAATGAGAGAGCGCTCATCACATGCAAATGCATGTGAATGAGGCTATTACTCATTCACTCCAAATGCAAAAAAATTAATGTGCGTCTCAGGTGCACATTTACCGCTCAGCTATTAACGCCTGCCGGGAGCAGGCGTTAATAGCTGAGCACACTGCTTTTCTGTACTTTTTTAAAAGTTAAAAAAAAAAGAAAAAAACCCCTCTCCTGGCCGCTTTGAGGACCGACGCCGAGCATAACCGGCTGACTGCAGTTATGAAAACCGATGCCGAGTTTTATCGGCCTTGGTGTTCATAATCGGCAGACCGCCGGTAACCGCGGGGTCGCGTTAGCAAGGGGCCACCTAATTTGTTTATTCCATGGCGCCGCCCCCCCCCTTGCAGGCGCCATGCACGCGTTAAGAAAGCGGGCGCTGAAAAGTCAGCAGGGCCCCGGGGAGGGGGAGTCCTAGTCATGATGGAATAATGGTGGGAGTCATGGTGGAATAATGCAACTAGTAGGGAGATTTAGGGCCCATGATTACAAAGTTCCAGAAGGAACCTCAGTGCATGGCCCCCAGACAACGAGTGTCCCTGCAGTGAACTGGGAAAGGACGTATGAAATAAGGGAAGAAATCCTTGGGAATATAAGAATGAAGGCTCATGGTGACCCACCTGAGCAGAAGGCTTAAGGGAACAGGAGAACACTACTTGACTCAAATCCTTTCTTCCTCTCCACGCTCCCTCCAAAAGAAAACATTAGCGTAATTTAAAGGGGAGTATGAGCTGACGTTTTGAGTCAAAAGGGGTACACTACTTTAAAAAAAAAATGGTTGAAAAGGCCCAGTACAGCGGAATATTGCAGTGCTACTGGCTGTGCTGCATCTGCTTTCTGGATAAACAGAGAACCCGCTTCTAGTGCTCTCTCTCTTGAAAAACCTTTCACAAGTGCCAGATGCTCCTCTGCCATCAAGCCCCAGACAGTATATGTGCTGCATCGTTTCAAGGAAGGGCACATTAGCAATTTCAGAGCCGCAGAAAAATATCATTTAAGGTTCAGCTACCATTAATGTGTACAACCTGAATGTTAATTGTAACAAGAATTAGGAGAACAAGAAATGTTCCTCCGTATATTTAGTTTCTAGATGACCTCATGTACCAGTCTGTCTTTTTTCTGACTGTGAACAAACAGCTGAATTTAATTCCAAAACAACACTGTAAGAGTTTGCTTTATATTGATATTCAGATTTGTTCGGTATAAAAACTGTTCTCTGTGCATGATGCTTGAATATAAAAGCATGGTGCTATGACAAGTAGTCACAGGTTGTTTTGAAGAGAGTTACATAATGTTTTGTTATTCTTTTATTCTATCTTCTTTGAAACAAATTCAACCCAAGGCAGTTTAATTAAGCAATAACCAAAATAACATCATATAAATAATACAGCAATAAAAAACCAATCTATTATATAGCCTAATATTTAAAAAAAAAAAATTCATAAAAAATAGAACCAGGATTCAGAAAACCATCCTACTCTCACTAGAGAGAACAGTCAGTCCTCCTAAATTTTATCAGCATAACTCCTATATTTAACTATCCACCATACTAAAAGCCCCCATATATTATTCCAAATAGCTATATCAGACCCAAACTTCCCAGTGTTGGGTTTGAGGCATAGTGTGGACTCTTAGTCACAGTGGTGATGACTCCCCCCACGGGGAGGGGCCCCGTGGGGAACCACAGTGATAGGCTAGACTCAGAGAGCAAACACTGAAGATGTAAAGCTTTATTGTACTGCTGTGATAGATGGTAATAGTGCAGGAAGATATGGCACTGAAGTCCAACAAGGTGTCAATACATTCAGACAGCCTCAGGTGACTAAGTCTCACCCAGATGTATAAGGTTGGTAGCGTTCCGCAGAACGGGATAAGCCGAACCTGGTGGATGGAAATGGAGAGCTGGATCATAGAGGTACTCACTGAAGAGTAGTGCAGGAATCCTCCTGGTAGATGGTGAAGGTGGGACCTGAGGTCTGTGGTGCAGGATACTCTGAGCTGGATAGGCCCTCGAGGAGCGAGTACCTGGAAGTGCAGATGATCCTGAAAAGAGAAGAAAGACCCCCGAGGAGCGGTTGTCTAGTTAGTGGTAGAAATCCTGCAGAATAGTTAGAAGCAAGAGGCCTCCGAGGAGCGGGTGCCCAGAGCTTCTTCAGGACTGAGATACCCCGGAGGGTAGCGAGGAGTCTAAGTGTGCAGCTTAGAAGCGGTCAGAGTAGCTAAACCGAAGTCCTTGCTAACTCGTTCGTTAGGAGCAGAGCGGAGGCTTAAATACCCGGAGGTATTGACATCATGCGGTGGGGACGCCCCTGAGTTTCCCGCCATGATGTGTAGATAAGCGTAGGCAGCGTGCGCGCCCTAGGAGGCCACAGGAAGGAGCATGGTGGACGGGGACGCCCATGTTGAGTTGGAGATGCCGAGGGTTTCGGCACTCAGCACCGGAGGCAGCCATCTTACCCATGGAGGTGGAGAAAGGCAAAAAAGAGTGAGGCAGAGCAGTGGCAGCCATTTGCGACCGACGAATGCAACACCCAGTATTCCAATGAAGTTCCCAAAGGAGTGACCTTTTTGGGTTTGCACCTTCAAGAGTGATCTGCCCTGGAGTTCCACTCCCCACCATAGCAAAAAGCAGGATCTTCTAAGAAGGCCCCCCCCCCCCGGACAACATCAGCAGGGAAGCAGCATGGCGAGCACCATGTGGACTGTGAGCAGAAGGAAACATCAGCTAGATCTTGCAAAAGATGTCATATGCAGCATGCTCTGTCCCAGGGATTATAAGCTGGTTCCTCCCCTCAGCTAGGTATAGGAACTCAGTGGGAGTGAGTATCCAAGAGAGCAGGTTCTTCAACCAGAAAAGGATCTGCAGGTAGAGTTAGATACCCTAAACGAAGGTGAGGGCATCTAACAGGAATGAAGATTTTTAATCTTCCAGATGTTGATTGGGGCAACCCAGCTACAGTATCTTCTAGAAGCAGGAAGATCCTGGATTTTCTGCAAGGAAAACTGTTCAATCAACTGGTAACATAGCCCACATGGGAGGGGACAATACTGGACCTGGTTCTTACCAATGAGGACAGTATCTCTGATGTTGTTGTGGATAATCATCTGGGATCCAGTGACCACCGAATGGTGTGGTTCAATATTAGGACGCAAGAGATGAAGGTTCATTCTATGGCAAGGGTCCTAGACTTCAGGAAAACTATCTTAAAATGGGGGAGTACCTCAAGGAGTCATTAGCTGGATGGGAAAATCTAGGGGAAGTAGAAGAGAAGTGGGCAAAATTAAAAGGAGATATCATAAGGGTAACTAATCATTTTGTTAGAAATGTAACTAAAGGAAAGAGGAAAAAGAGACCATTATGATTTTCTAAAGAAGTAGCTGAAAAGGTAAGGGAGAAAATGTTAATATTTATAATCTACAAGAGATTGCAGAAAGAGGAAGACAGGCAACAATATTTTGAAAAATTAAGAGAAGCTGGGAAGGTAGTCAGGAATGCGAAAATTCAAATAGAAGAAAAAATACCAAATATGGTAAAATGGGGGGGACAAGACTTTTTTTTTTTTAGATCTGTTAGTGATAGAAAAAAGTACAAAAATGGCATTGTGATACTCAAAGGCGAAGGGGAGGAATATGTAGAGGCTGATGAGGAAAAAACAAAATTTCTTAAATATTTCTGTTCGGTTTTCACTGTGGAAGGGACTGGAGCAGGACCACACAAAATAAACACAAATAAGATGGGAAGTGAGGTAAACCTCAATCAATTTTCAGAACAGTGTGCTCGTGAGGAGCTAACTAAACTTAAAGTAGATAAGGCAATGAGGCCGGATGGAATATATCCGAAGATACTAAGGGAGCTAGAGATGTCCTGGCAGCTCCGCTGGCTGACCTTTTCAATGCTGCTTTAGAGTCTGGAATAGTTCCGGAGGACTGGAAAAGGGTGCACATGGTTACTATTTATAAAAGTGAAAGAAAGGAGGAGGCTGGGAACTACAGGTCAGTTATTCTAAGAAGTAAGATGGGGGAGTTAGAGTGTATAGCAGCAAATGATGAGATTGACATAATTGGCATCACAGAAACTTGGTGGAAGGAGGATAACCAATGGGACAGTGCTATATCAGGGTACAAATTATATCGCAATGATAGGGAGGATCAACTTGGTGGGGGTGTGGCACTTTATGTCCGGGAGGGTATAGAGTCCAACAGGCTAAAGATCATACAAGAGACTAAATGCTCAGTAGAATCTATATGGGTAGAAATCCCATGTGTGTTGGGTAAGAGTATAGTGATAGGAGTATACTACCGTCCACCTGGACAAAATGGTCAGACAGATGATGAAATGCTAAGAGAAATCAGGGAAGCAAACCAATTTGGCAGTGCAATAATAATGGGAGATTTCAATTACCCCAATATTGACTGGGTAAATGTAACATCAGGACTTGCTAGAGATATAAAGTTCCTGGATGTAATAAATGATTGTTTCATGGAGCAATTGGTTCAGGAACCAACAAGAGAGGGAGCTATTTTAGATTTAATTCTTAGTGGAACACAGGATTTGGTGAGAGAGGTAACGGTGGTGGGGCCACTTGGCAACAGTGATCATAACATGATCAAATTTAAACTAATAACTGGTAGGGGGACAATAAGTAAATCTGCAGCTCTAACACTAAACTTTCAAAAGGGAAACTTTGATAAAATGAGGAAAATAGTCAGAAAAAAACTGAAAGGTGCAGCTGCAAAGGTTAAAAGTGTTCAACAGGCTTGGACATTGTTTAAAAATACAATCCTAGAGGCGCAGTCCATATGTATTCCACGCATTAAGAAAGGTGGAAGGAAGGCAAAACGATTACCGTCATGGTTAAAAGGTGAGGTGAAAGAGGCTATTTTAGCCAAAAAATCATCCTTCAAAAATTGGAAGAAAGATCCATCTGAAGAAAATAGGATAAAACATAAGCATTGTCAAGTTAAGTGTAAAACATTGATAAAACAAGCGAAGAGAGAATTTGAAATGAAGTTGGCCATAGAGGCAAAAACTCATAATAAAAACTTTTTTAAATATATCCAAAGCAAGAAACCTGTGAGGGAGTCGGTTGGACCATTAGATGACCGAGGGGTTAAAGGGGCTCTTAGGGAAGATAAGGCCATTGCAGAAAGACTAAATGAATTCTTTGCTTCCGTGTTTACTAGTGAGGATGTTGGGGAGATACCAGTTCCGGAGTTGGTTTTCAGGGGTGATGAGTCAGACGAACTGAACGAAATCACTGTCAACCTGGAAGATGTAGTAGGCCAGATTGACAAACTAAAGAGTAGCAAGTCACCTGGACCGGATGGTATGCATCCCAGGGTACTAAAGGAACTCAAAAATGAAATTTCTGACCTATTAGTTAAAATTTGTAACCTATCATTAAAATCATCCATTGTACCTGAAGACTGGAGGGTGGCCAATGTAACCCCAATATTTAAAAAAGGCTCCAGGGGTGATCCGGGTAACTATAGACCAGTGAGCCTAACTTCAGTGCCGGGAAAAATAGTGGAAACTATCCTCAAGATCAAAATTGTAGAGCATATAGAAAGACATGATTTAATGGGACACAGTCAACATGGATTTACCCAAGGGAAGTCTTGCCTAACAAACCTGCTTCATTTTTTTGAAGGGGTTAATAAACATGTGGATAAAGGTGAACCGGTAGATGTAGTGTATTTGGATTTTCAGAAGGCGTTTGACAAAGTCCCTCATGAGAGGCTTCTACGAAAACTAAAAAGTCATGGGATAGGAGGCGATGTCCTTTCGTGGATTACAAACTGGTTAAAAGACAGGAAACAGAGAGTAGGACTAAATGGTCAATTTTCTCAGTGGAAAAGGGTAAACAGTGGAGTGCCTCAGGGATCTGTACTTGGACCGGTGCTTTTCAATATATATATATCAATGATCTGGAAAGGAATACGATGAGTGACGTTATCAAATTTGCAGATGATACAAAATTATTCAGAGTAGTTAAATCACAAGCAGACTGTGATACATTACAGGAGGACCTTGCAAGACTGGAAGATTGGGCATCCAAATGGCAGATGAAATTTAATGTGGACAAGTGCAAGGTGTTGCATATAGGGAAAAATAACCCTAGCTGTAGTTACACGATGTTAGGTTCCATATTAGGAGCTACCACCCAAGAAAGAGATCTAGGCGTCATAGTAGATAATACATTGAAATCGTCAGCTCAGTGTGCTGCAGCAGTCAAAAAAGCAAATAAAATGTTAGGAATTATTAGGAAGGGAATGGTTAATAAAACGGAAAATGTCATAATGCCTCTATATCGCTCCATGGTGAGACCACACCTTGAATACTGTGTACAATTCTGGTCGCCGTATCTCAAAAAAGATATAGTTGCAATGGAGAAGGTACAGAGAAGGGCAACCAAAATGATAAAGGGGATGGAACAGCTCCCCTATGAGGAAAGGCTGAAGAGGTTAGGGCTGTTCAGCTTGGAGAAGAGACGGCTGAGGGGGGATATCATAGAGGTCTTTAAGATCATGAGAGGTCTTGAACGAGTAGATGTGACTCGGTTATTTACACTTTCGAATAATAGAAGGACTAGGGGGCATTCCATGAAGTTAGCAAGTAGCACATTTAAGACTAATCGGAGAAAATTCTTTTTCACTCAACGCACAATAAATCTCTGGAATTTGTTGCCAGAGGATGTGGTTAGTGCAGTTAGTGTAGCTGGGTTCAAAAAAGGTTTGGATAAGTTCTTGGAAGAGAAGTCCATTAACTGCTATTAATCAAGTTTACTTAGGGAATAGTCACTGCTATTAATTGCATCAGTAGCATGGGATCTTCTAGGTGTTTGGGTAATTGCCAGGTTCTTGTGGCCTGGTTTGGCCTCTGTTGGAAACAGGATGCTGGGCTTGATGGACCCTTGGTCTGACCCAGCATGGCAATTTCTTATGTTCTTATGTTCTTATTCTTATCACTATGGTGAGCAAACTAATGGAATCGCTGCTAAAACAGAGTATAGTGCAATTTTTGGAATCCAATGGATTGCAGATCTGAGGCAGCATGGTTTTACCACAGGTAAATCTTGTACACATT
The DNA here is from genome assembly GCF_901001135.1 of Rhinatrema bivittatum. Taxonomy (NCBI): domain Eukaryota; kingdom Metazoa; phylum Chordata; class Amphibia; order Gymnophiona; family Rhinatrematidae; genus Rhinatrema; species Rhinatrema bivittatum. The sequence continues at coordinate 14,103,624 of NC_042627.1, forward strand.
TGGTTGAGTGACCAGAGAGTTAGTTCGAGTAAGAGCGTTAGATGTAGTGTACTTGGATTTCAGCAAGGCATTTGACATGGTTCTGCCTAGTAGACTTATAAATACATTGTGCACCCTTGATACAGAACCTAGAGTGACTGGCTGGGTTAGTGAGAGGCGATAAAGGGTGGTGGTAAATGGAGTTTTCTCTGAGGAGGTGGTTAACACTAGCAGTGTGCCTCAGGGATCAGTCCTGGGACCAGTTCTTTTCAACAATTTTGTGAGCAACATAATGGAAGGATTGTTGGGAAAGATTTGTCTTTTGATGATGATACCAAAATCTGTAACAGAGTAGAAAACATGAGGAGAGATCTAACAAAGGTCAAAGAAAGGTCTAAGGTCTAGCAGCTAAGATTTAATGATAAAAAATGCAGACTAATGCATTTAAGATGCAAAAACCCAAGGCAAAGGTACAGTATTGGAGGTGAAATTCTTCTAAATACAAAGGAAGAGTGGGATCTGGGGGTAGTTGTATCTGATGACCTTAAGGTGGCCAAACAAGTGGATAAAGTGACAGTAAAAGCCAGACAGATGCTTGCCTGCATAGGGAGAGGAATGGTCAGAAGAAAAAGAGAGATGAAATCGCCTCTATATAGGTCCCTGGTGAGACCTCACTTGGAATGCTGTGTACAATTTTGGAGACCATGACTTCAAAAGGATATAAACAGGATGGAGTCAGTCCAGAGGGCGGCTGCTAAAATGGTCAGTGGTCTTTGTTCTAAAGCATATGGGGATAGACTTAAAGATCTAAACATGTATACCCTAGAGGAAAGGTGAGATAGGGGTGATATGATAGAGCCATTCAAATATCTCAAAGATTTCCATGCACAGGAGGCAAGTTTCTTTCAATGTAATGGAGGCTCTAGAATGAGGGGTCATGAGATGAGGCTGAAAGGGGGTAGCCTCAGGAGCATTTTTACAGAGAGGGTGGTGGATGTGTGGAACAGCCTCCCAATGGAAGTGGTAGAGACAAAAACAGTATCTGAAGTCAAGGAAGGATAAATACAGGAGATCTCTGAGGAAGTGATGAGAATTATAATGCTAAATTAATTGGACAGATGGGCAGACTGGCTGGGCCATACGGTCTTTTTCTACCATTATGTTTCTATGTTGCTGTAGAGTCTGCCATCGAGGACTACAGCTTTTATAAAATGGAATTTAAAAAAAACAGTAGACCTCTTAAGCTGCAAGATGTGATCGTCTTCTACTGTCAGAGAATGCCCCAATAATGTTTGGCAGACAGAAGCATTCCATTTTCAAAATCCTTTTACATTTCTTCTCATGCTGGATTTCCATACCTCTATCCCTTTTTTGCTTTCTCTTTTTTTTTTTTTTTTTTTCAGATTTTGCATCTCTATTCTCCCCCTCCCCTTAACTCTTTCTGGCTTTCTTCCACCTTTCGCTCCTTTTTTTTTTCCCTCCTAATCTGACCCCCCTTTTTTTTTTTTTACTTCTGGGCTGGCCCCCAACCCTCACCCACTGATGCCGCAAACACGCGCACACCTTCCCCCCACTGCTTCTTCGGCACTTAAGAGACAAATGTGTGGCCACAGGGTACACACAGCTCTCAAGCCTAGGAAATGATGCTGCATTCATTCATTTAAGAACAGAAGTAAAATATGTCAATATTTACTGGTTAAGCTTGGTCTCGCATGGAGGTTCTGCCACTTGTGAGTAATGCAGTCGTCCCTTTGTTTCTGCCCCAGCCCATTGCAGATTCTCCATAAATGTACGGGAATAGTTAATATTGAGTCTACTTGCTGAGAATATTTTTTTTTTTTTTAACACAATGAACTGTCATGTTCAGTCAAATGTAACAAAAACAAAGAGAGAAGGGAAAGGCAGAGACAATGGGAAACAGACCAGCGTTTACATGTCAAATATTTGTTTGCAGTCCACCTCGAGCTTGCCAGCTTATTGAGATATAGAAAGAGCTCTGTGGACAGCTCGTCTGCTGTTCTTCCATCTGCACACAACGAAGGCTCGGCCTCTTTGCAGGCCCTCAGTCTGCTGGGAATCTCACATTTCTCAAGAGGCGTCTTTGCAGAGACTCTGAATGCTATTACACTGAAAATCACATTCTTTCCCTTCTACTTCCTCTGCTTTTATAAGTTGTCAAGCAAAGTCAGTCAAGCCAGGTGTCTAAACCCCCTCCTCGGTCCTTCTGTGTACGGGACAGCAGCCCTCTCCTCATACACGATGCACACAGCACAGGAGCCATTGTCTATACATCCCGTCTAGGAGCCTTTTACAGTAACGCCCTGAGTTACTGAGAAGCCTCTAGCACCAAACCTCTGCTCCAGCCCTGCATATCCAGCACAGTAACCCCTCTCCACATACTGTGTGCCGACAGGACCTGGATCCTAACCACAGGGGTGTGCGTTCATTCCGAAACGACATGAACAATGCAACAAAACAGCCCGCTTCAGAGCCCCAAACAAAATCCACTGGGTTGTTCTGTTTGGTTTCAGAAATAATAAGCGCCCACCCTGGTCCGGGCCCCCCTGCCGTTACCATCACTGCAAAAATCTCAGCGCCGCTGCAATTTAAAATCGACTCCCCCTTCTCTTAGGTCTTCCCCTATGCCACCCTCCCCTTTTATTCCCCCAAATGCCTCTTTACCCCTTTGTGGGGGTCCCCCAAGTCCAAATGGGGCAGTTCGATGCCCACTGGGTCCCAGTTTGAAAACGGCACTGGCGAGCCCTGAGGGTGGTGCTGGTTTGCTCTAAGTCCTGTCTCATTTGGACTTTGGAGGCCTCGTGGATGGGGATAAGAAGCATTTGAAAGGTGCGGGAGGCATAAGGGAAGGCCTGAGGTGGGTTTCAATTTTTTAAATGCTGTGGTACTGGGTTTTGTTTCAGCTGAGGGTGGGGGGAACTTGGCCTCCTAATTTCCTTTTATGATTTTTTTCCCCCTGTTTTTATTTCTTTTCAAATCCATGAAACTGAAACAGAAAAAATGCTAAGAAAAATAAACCCAGCACGCCATGAGCTAGACATAATCCCAACACAAGAGCTAAAGAAAATAGCTCATATCATAGCCCCAACCATAGCAGCAATTATAAATAAATCATTCAAAGAAGGCGAGCTACCAGTCAAATTAAAAACCGCAACGATCAAACCAATAATAAAGAAGAACCTAGATCCTGACGATCTAAACAACTACCGCCCAATATCAAACCTGCCCATGCTCGCAAAACTGACAGAAAAAGCGGCTCTGAAACAGCTCAATGATCACCTAGAAACCAACAACATCTTACATCCCACCTAACACGGTTTTAGGAAAAACCACTCAACTGAAACCGTACTATTCAACTTGTCAAACAATATATTAAGAGGTTTCGATAATAAACTAAACCATTTACTAATCCTACTTGACCTCTCTGCTGCATTCGACATAGTAGACCACAAAAGCCTAATTTCAAGTCTCGCAAACATCGATCTCTCAGGCAAAACTCTAGACTGGTTCACATCATTCCTCAAAAACAGATATTTCAAAGTCCACTTTAACAACAACTCATCAGAAGCCATCCCCCTCGAAACAGGAGTGCCGCAAGGGTCTGATCTCTCAGCCATACTCTTTAATATTTACCTACTTCCACTCTGCCAACTCATCTCAGGTCTTGGCATAACTTACTATCTGTACGCCGACTATATACAACTCTTCATACCAATTACTTCCACCATTGAAGAGGCACTGATACTAGCAGCCTCCCACCTTGACTCAATTAGAAACATGCTAAACCACCTAAAGCTATGCCTCAACATGAACAAAACTGAATGCATTCTGATAGAAAGAAAAAACTCAGGATCAAAAACCAAGCATTCCATTCAAATAGACAACATCTGTATCCAACTAAAGGATAATGTAAAAGACCTTGGTATCTGGATTGACAATTAACTCAACTACAAAAAACACATAGCAACGAAAACCAAAGAAGGCTTTTACAAACTTCAAATACTCAAACACTTAAAACTGCTGCTTCACCACCAAGATTTCAGAACCGTCTTACAATCTCTCATTTTCACTAGCCTCGACTACTGTAATGCTCTCTTGATAGGACTCCCAAAAATGACCTTAAAACCACTACAATTACTACAGAATGCTGCAGCCAGAGTCCTAACTGGAAAAAAAAAATCAGACCACATCACCCCTGTACTCAACAGTCTACACTGGCTACCAGTAGAAAAAAAGAATTGAATTCAAAATCCTGACAATATTACACAACGCAATATACAAAGCAGATAACTCCACCCTCAATTACGTCATACAGATACACAGAGCACAACGCATGACAAGAACCACAACTAAATTACATCTAGTCATACCTTCACTACCTTTAGCGAAGCTATCCAACACAAGAAACAGAGCCATTTCCATTGCAGGACCGAAATTATGGAACTCACTATCTGATTACCTGAGCTCACAAAGCGACTTCAAAACATTTAAAAAAGAACTCAAAACATGAATCTTCAGTCAAACTTTAAAAGACGGCATCAGTTAACCACAATTAAGTTACATAACACACATCCATCATCAGCTTTGCAAAGAACAATTTCGTCTATTATAGAGAAGATTTAAACTCGACAATTAACCGAAAAGAATGATACTATATATTTAATCACAGTCTCTCAAATTCAGCTTCTCTTAGCACTTCTAGAACTGATATCATCTTTTTACTTTAGAAAAATATTTCTCCATACATAGATAACATAATCTATCTTATGTAAATTAACCCACCGCTAAAGCTGATATAATATACATAAGTTTAATCAATTATTATTGTTCATTATCCGATCTGATTACAGTTTTCCCTGTTTGTATCATTTGCTACCAAGATGTATTGAGTTGTGGATCATTATCCTGTATGTTTTCCAGTTATTTCCTGACTGTATTATTTGTTACCAAATTGTATTAAGTTGTTACCAAATTGTATTAAGTTGTTTGATCTGTAAACAGGAGTGAAGGCAGCTAGCTAAACTTCGGTATAAAAAAAACCATATAAATAAATAAATAAATAAAAATGAAAGAAACAGAAATACATATCAAAAGAAAATGAATCCTCACCTCCCCCCCCCCCCAAAAAAAAAAATATTTGTCCATGTACCCCCTAACCAAACAGTCTAAGATGGTAACCTAAGTCCCCATCTGATCAAACACTATCAATTAAAGATAAAGGTTCACCAGGGTTATTGGAGGATGGCGTTTTCTTGCCATCCTCCAATAACCCTGGTGATAATAAAACATCTTGAAACCCAGCTTTCACTCTGCTTATCATTACATTTTTGTCAGTAAAAGATATCTACAGGATAAACATTGCACTCAGGAGCGCGGACAACGTGCATCGCAACTTCATGCTGTGCAGCCAATGAACCCCTGGTATCTGCTCTGTTCTGCTGAGGACTCTGGAGAGGCTCAGTAATTTGCCTCCTGCTCCTCAGTGTTTCCAGATGAACCAGAGCCTGCCTTTTCTGAGCTAGGATGTCATGAGCCTTCACTTGAAACTAGGCAGGGGTTTGTTTTTTTTTTACCCATTTTATAACCCCCTCCCTCCCAGCTAGCCAAGCCATCTCAGCAACAGACCTTGTCCAAGGGCCACAGGCTGCAGCCTCCTCCAGAAGCGTGCACGGATATACATCTGGAGTCACTGATATGCAAATGGTGAGATGCCTCCCTTCAAGGACTGTGAACACTGCTGCTGCAGCATCTCCAGCCCCAGCCAACCTGGGGGAGCAGAAGCTGGGCCTCAGGCGTCAAAACCCAGGCCTCCCAACAGCTAATTCCTGAACGTGATGTCTGTCAGAAGTTCCTTAGCTTAACTGGACCTGGGAATCCTTCTAAACCAGCACATCCAGTTCTCCAAGAGGAAGGGGGAAAGCAGCAGACGGATGTACCAAGCACTGCAAGCAAGGTATCATCAGAATCATTTCTATGCCAGTCCCCTCTTGCCCCCAGGCTCCCTTACGATCCCTTCTCAACTCCAATCCCTCTTATCAGAACTTCTTCATGGAGCAGGAGTGATCCCTGATCTCTGCTCGCCCGCCGGAGATATCTCTAGAAATGGTGCCAGCAGATCAAGGCCAGCGCCAATTTTTTATTTCTTCTGTACAAAATTCCTGCTGGGTCTGGGCCCGGGCCTGGCTGGAAATAATGAACAGCCAGCGGGTAAAACAGAGACCCCCCCGATCCGAGAGAGAGGTGGAGTGATGGAAAAAGGAGGGGAACGGGAAAAAAAAGGAGAAAGCAAATAAAGTCAAAGGAGCAGGAGGAGGAGGAGGAGGAGGGAGGCGAGAGTGGATAGAAAAAGGGAGAAGGGAGGGAAAGCATGGAGAAGAAATGAGCCGGAGGAGCCCCGCCTCCCAAAGCAGATACCCCCTTGTAAAGAAGAATTGCCCTCATAACAGCAAGGCAAGCCGCACCCGAAGGGAATGTGGGAAACCGTTCTCTGAAGGTGCAGCTCCGTCCCTGCACATCTCTACAGATAGAGACACCCACACACACACGCTCACAGCTTCCAAGCCCTGCCTGAGCAATATTGATTTTCTTTTTTTCTGTAATATTCCGCTTGACTGAGCTTGATTCAGCATGGAGGGGACGCAGCCTCAACCTGGAAACCTAAAGCATCTCTGGGTTCCACAATCTAAGGAGGCCAGGGTGAGCCCTTGTTCGTTCAGCAATCTCCAGATTGTGTCGGCTTCTGGGGGGGTCTGGCAGGGGAAGGTGGGGGGCTCGTTCTGACAGTGGCATCTGCTCCCTGAGCTGGTGATGCGTTTAAGCTGCCTCGCGTTCATCGATTCTAGGCTTCCCATCTGGCAGCCTGGGTCCCGGACTGGACAGAAATTAATATTGCAATAGCAACTCGCCAGCACAAGATACCACTCAGGTCACAGGACACCTCCCTTTCCCCTCTTCAACAAGGCCTATCATCACCTATTTAGCCAGTGCCAATAGTGCACCAAGCCACAAGCTGCACAACCAGAAATAAAGTGGCAATGACAGTGACATCACCAAGCCCAGGGTAGTGCAAGAGTATTTGGTACCCTAGGCAACCTTTGGTCAGTCTCCTCCCCCCCCTCTCTAAGTTACCTATTAGTGGCAGCTCCTGCACAGTGCGCTCCCTCCTACCAGTGGCAGTGAATACAGCACAGTGCACCCTTTTTTTTTTGCCAGTATTCGCTCTGGCACAGTGCTCCTCTGGGCCCCTTGCTGGTAGGATTTTGCTGCCCCCAAAATGTTGGCGTTCTGGAAGCACCTGACCTTGCCCCAGCCACATGACTGGAGTTAAGGTCTGGGGGTCAGAACCTATGTGGCCTGGGTCCATTTTCTGGACCTTACCCCAGTCACGTTGGCTGGGGCAAGGTCAGGTCTGCGCCATTTTGGAAAATGGTAGCCGACCGGGCCAGATGCAAAGGTGCACCCGTTCCTGACGTGGGATCCTTTTTAAGGTTCAAGGGGGGGGGGTGAAGGATGGGGGCTGAAGAGACAGGTAGGGCCAGGGACCCTGTTTTTCATTTTAATCTTTCTGGGAGGGGGGCCGGGGTCTTCTACAGATTTGTTTTTGATGGATGAGGGATTTGAGGGTCCGGGGCCAGGAATTGGTTATTTTGTGAATTTGGGGGGAGGGGGGGCGTGGTCCTTGGCCGGGACTTGGTTGTTTTGTGAAATTGGAGGGAGGGATTCCAGGGCCGGGACTTAGGCTATCATGGTGACACCCCTCATGAGAGTGAGATCTTTCCCATGAAAAAACATCTCGGCTTGATGAATCCAGGCCTAAATTAGCCAGATAAGTAGCACCGCCCGGTCTGCCCACTGTCTCCCCACTGATAAGTCACTTATCCAGCTAAGTGGTTGTTATGGTTTGTGGGTTTTGTGGACCCTTGGCCCGAGGTGAGATTTGTTACTGCCTGTAGGGAGGAGCCACACAGGTCCACACTGTTGGGACGCAAGGTAAAGTACAGCAGGAGCTCGAGGAGAGAAATACAGTACAGAGGAACCCCACAGCATACAGGTCGAGCTGGAGAGCAGTACCTGGACAGAGTCCTCCGGGAGAGAGGCGCTAGGCAGACCCGAGGAGCGGGAAGCGCAAGGCAGGAAGTGCCGGAGGTAGACTGCTGAGACAGCCCCGAGGGGAGGAGCTGCGTAGCGAGGGAGGTACTGAAGCTATGACGTAGGCTAACCCGCGGAGTGGGAAAGCCCGAGTTGGGGTCTCCAGGTGATGACGCAAGCAACCCCGAGAAGCGGGGAAGGCGTGAGTCCAGTCACTGATACCAAGGAGGGCACTGCCCCGAGGAGCGGGGAAGCACAGACAGTCTCTGGTGTAGAATGCAGGCACTGCCGTGAGGAGCAGGGAAGCGCGGACAGTCACTGACATAGAACGTAGGCTCTGCCCCGAGGAGTGGGGGAGCGCGGACAGTCGCTGACATGGGACGTAGGCACTGCCCCGAGGAGTGGGTACCTGAACCAGGGTCCAAAGTCCAAGGAAGGTCCGAGACAGCCACCACAGATCTGAGGAGACTGGAGCAAGCAGAGTAGCGATGGAACTCGTTGGCAAGTCAGCTAGCAAGGGGCGAAGGCGATGCTTAAGAACCCTGACCAAGTGATGTCATCAGTTGGGGCCGCCCCTGAGGTTCCCGCCATAGCGTCTTCAAAAGAGGGCCCGGTGGCACGCGCATGCGCCTAGGGAGGCCTGGAGTTGGCGTGAGTGGTGGCGGCGTCCCGGTGCCATGAGAAAGCTGGAGGTACGCGACAGTAGAGACTAGCCCCCGCCGCGAGCAGGCCCGGAGAGGGGAGAAGAGTAACACAAGACGTGAGTAGACGCGGTCGCAGCCGTCTGCGACCGACGGTCATAACAGTGGTATAGCCGGATATTCAGTGGCAGCCAATTAGCTGGATAAGTCTGATTTATCCAGCTAAACAGCGTTTGAATGTGGACCCCAAGGTGTTTAAATTTGGCTGAATGTAGGCGTCTGAACTAGGCGCCTAACTTGGGTTTTTATTTATTTATTTATTTATTTATTTTGTATACCGACATTCGATCGAGACACTGAGTGTCCTTTGAATATCGAGCTCAAAATGAGCCCGATATTAACTATTATGTTCCCATGTTCTCCCATCTGTGCCTCTCATATTTACTCTGCATTGCCACTCCCTTCTGCTCACTTCAGGATCACTGCTGGCTAGCAAGACTGTGTGACTAGATAGTGCACAGATCATAAACAAGACGAGTGGAAAAGCAAAAAAATTAATGCAAAGCCAACAGCCGAAGAGGCACAGAACAAAAAAAAAAAAAATGACTATCTGTACTATCATTCACAGGTTGCTCTGATTTGCAGTTCCGACCTTGCGGCTCATAATAACTTCATCTTCAAAGAGTGAAAACCCGTGACTGCGGCCCAGACGAGGGTCCGCCCTTTCCCTGGATGCTCATCTTTCTCTCTCTCTCTTTCTGCATTCAGCTCATCCCATACTGTCACTCTCAAGAAAATGCTTAGTTTTTTTTCTTTAACAAATCCACAAGAATGTGGGATTCTGCTTATATCATGAGGGTTATTTGTAGTTTTCTGCACATGTGGGGTGCGCATGTGGATCGCAACTTGAATAGCAGGAGCTGCCACGGATCAGTACTGGGGCGCACTGCCAGAGCTAGGAGTGGGTAACAATAGGGTTGCTGCAAATTAGCAGTGAGGCACTCGGATGCAGCTGTGCAAGGACTCGCTGATACCAAACACAGCCAGGAGGACTAAAAGGTGCATTCACATAAGTAAGGAGGGGAATCCTAGACAATACAATGCAATCACTAAATTTCATGAACAAATGGATGGATACCACATGCCTCCTTACACTAAATACCTGCTAAAGCAGCTGCTCTTCCAGGACAGAGCTGTCCTTGGATTCCCTGCTCGCATCCAGGGCACGCGGAAGCAAGCTAATGGCGGGCGCCAGGCAGCTGTGACCTCTCAGGCAGCTAGAAGGCATTCACCGCTGGCAGCTGCAGATGAATCACACTGAGCCAACTCCGTATGACTGGAGAGCAATTAAGCAAGAAAATTAAAGTATAAAACTTTATTAGCAGCGTAAAGCCAACTGGTGTCGTAATCAAGGTGATCAGATTAGAAACTCAGGGGGTCCCTGTGTCTCATCTTCCTGGCATTCTTCCACTCAGCTGCCTCCCAGGGCAAACAGAGCTGCTGCGCCGTTCTGCATTTCCGTGGAATGACAGGAAAATACAATTCTGGTTTAAATCTTTAAATAATAAATAAAGATCTCAAAGGCGAGAAAGGCACTTGAGTGCGCCTACGACAGAATCTTTGTCCTCTGTGAGCTGTATGCCCACCAAAGCAGAACAGAACAGTAAAATACAATTTTATAGGGCTACAAAGATCTTGATTGCACTGTCTTTAAGCCATTGAGCAGTTATGAGCCTGCAGACCCAAAGGCACAGTAGACAGCTGCTGATAGCTGCAAAGGTGCTTTAGGTACAGGTCTTGATAACCAATATTCTAGCAGATACTACTGTATGTCCAGCAGTAACAATGGCCACTAGAAAGAGTGGATAGATGCTTCAAGTGTTAATTTTGCTGAGGGTCCCTAGAGACATATGTGGAAAAGGTTTAGCATGTAGTCAGTGCCGGTGCAAGATGTTCATCAGCCATAGGCGGTGGCTTCACCCTACCAAGTGATCTCTCTCTCTCTTTCTCCAGCGATCTAGCCAATGTATGCATCGAGCTGCGCGATGCCTTCACATTGACCACGGTGCCCTTGGCGCTCTATGCAGCCGCCTAGTTCACCTAATGCCTTCCTGCAGCCCTCGCTGTGGGAGAGGTCAAGGATAGATGTGGGATGGGCTGTGGACAGAGTTCGTTGTGGGATGGCTTCAGGGCTAGGCCTCTGCGCCGGGCCCAGCTGGAGGCTAGACCAAAGCGCCAAGCCTCACTCAAGCTAGGTCTTGGACCGGGCCTGGCTTGGGACAGGTTTTTTGTCTGGGAAGACCAGCCAGGGCCAAAGGAGGCCCTTTTTTTGATAGCAGCTTTTTTTTTAAGGGGGGGGGGGGGCTGTTTAATGTTATTTTTGGTTTGGCAAATTGACCGAGCTGAAAATATTTAATGAACCAAATAAAAACGGGGGGGGTGGGGGGGGGAAGCAATTCCAAACTGAAAAATCAAAACAAATAGAAAATGTTGGGGCTGCTCATTCCTATCAAGTAGAGAGGATTATTAAATCCTGCTTCGTACTTCCTACTACACTGCCATGGGGTCAAGTAGAGAGGATTATTAAATCCTACTTCCTACTACAGTGCCATGGGGTCCATGGCACTGTAGTAGGAAGTAAACTAAGCAGACTAGATGGGTCCTTATCTGCTATTATATGTTTCTATGTTTTTCTAAGCGTGAAGGGCGGTGATAAAGGTCACATGTGTGTAAACTCCATCAGAGAATAAGTTAAACTGCATCGCGGCGGTTGAAAGTTGGTAAACCCGAGTAATAAGAAGTGTGAGAGCCACAGAGACCCTCAGCTGATGGAAATGTCTAGGACACCATTTTCTGGGAGAGAAGAGAAAATCCCAGAGTGATGTGTGGATGGCCGGGAAATAATCAGCTTCTTAATTTAAAGTGAAAAGTGCTAAATACTAAGCAAGAGGCTTTTGTACAATTATTGTTTCTGGAGAATGCAGGGGTGTCAGACTCAGACAGGTATTGTCCGTGCTTGTTCTGGCAATTTAGCACAATAGGCAGTAAAGATTTAGAAGTTAAGGAGTTCATCCATCCAATATTTCATTGGACTGACTGCAAATAGACTGCAAATGATTTTTTTAATTCTGTAATTACACAGAAAAGAATGTGTGCATGTGTCCAATATATGCACACATATTTCTCTATGTAATTACAGTCAGGCAAAAATGTGCATCTGTACCTAAGATGCTCTTTATACAGATGCAAGGAAATGGATCCCCTGGTGTGGCTGAGATCTTCACTTGACTGTGAGTATACCAGGAATGCTGTTAATTAAATTGTACAGATAAAAGCCTAAAAGGAACTGAATAAGCTTTGAAATGTATATAGTAAGAGGAAGAGGATTGCGGCAGTGCTTTGTGATTTTAGTCCCCTTCCCCAGGACTGCATCCCAGCTACATAATAAAATAAAACTAAAAATACAATAGGTAAATAAAAGTGCTTCTCTCCCATTCCTCCTCCCCTAGACAATCACAGCCGCCTACAAACGGTTTCACCTAGTAATATTTAAATTTGCTGTCCAGCCATTTCTGGATCCAGGCATGGGGTGCACTCTCCATTTTACATTGATATGTGTTGGATTCAAATATAAAAGAAGTTTACTGTAACTCATTAAGTATTTGATCAAAAATAAAAAAAATTTTGAAAATTACAAAATAGAAAAATAAAATGTCTTGATGCAGAGGTAATGAAACTCCAAGCGCCTTAGACGGTAACTTTCAAACCTGCGCGTGAGCGCACATGGCCGCATGTACATGTGCACCAAATATTAAGTGGGCACGCACAAATCCCGCTTCTACCGCGTAAATCAGGGGATTTTAAAAGGGGCAGGCGCCAATGTCATCCCCAGTTTTACCAGTTGATCCTCAGGTCCCCCTCCAAACTCCTCTAGTTCAACAGCTTTCATTCCAGCCGTTATCCCTGACCCTTAAAACCCCACAGATCTGCCCGTTTTTCTTTATTTTATTATTTACACGTCATCCATAGCAGAAGTAAAGTTACGCGGCAAGGGGCCTTGGGCGAGCACCAGATCGTCTAAGTATTTACGCGCACATCTCAGGTTCGCACCCTGAAATGCTCAAACCCCAGACCAGACCCAAGCCCTGCCCCTTTTTGAAAACTTTTGAGATGTGCGCGCTGCAGGAGATATGCGCGTTATCTTGGCAGCTTTTAAACTCCACTCGGCGTGCACGAGCCCAATATACTCGTGCATCCCCTAATTAATGCGCACATTGAGCTTTTAAAATTCACCATTTATTCCCTCTCTCTCTCTGAGTCAATGTACCTTCCTGGTGACAAGAAAGTAAGAAAACCTTTCTGCAAAAGAAGTTGCTATTTCTGGTAACTACAATCCCTACTTTAACTGGATGCAGAGCAAAGTAGCGTCCTATCCCAATCCCCTTAGGCAGGGGCATTTTCCCTCCTGAGCTAGGAGCAGATCAAACACAAAACCAACTCTCTCAAACGATAAAACTCGTTCTTCTCTTCTCATTCAAGGCCGTACCCTCCAGGTCTGTGAGGGCTCTAGCAAGGCTACTCTCTTTCTTTATCCCAATTCTGCAGGCTGTGGGGCTTATTGGGATCCACCAGAAAAAAAAAAACCTTCTACTCCAAAACCACAATTACAACCAACTATGCCTTGTACATACTCCACCCAGGTTATACAGGAGGAGCCTGACTGATCCGAGCACCCAAGTTGAGGAAAACTTAGGGGTTGTCAAAAACATTCTCTCTGAATATCAAAAAGGGAAATGTTAGTGGTAAGGGAACGAAATACCCCTTACATGAGTGTCTGAAGAGAAAGTGCAAATGGGGTAGCTTGGAAATTGAGGCGTGTGGAGCTGGGTGTTTGTTTTCTACCCGGTGACGACATGGACCGAGCATGCTCAGTGCAGTTTCCCCCACCCTTTTCGTTAGGGGGACCAATGTCTTCTGAATGACTTTGCGTGTCTAAGAAAGGATAATCAGGCTTATGCCTAAAGAAGTGAGGTACCTAATGCATTCTGCGACTTGGAGCAGGGCGGCCCAGAATGCTTCGTCGTGCATTCATGGTCATCCAGTTTGCCACGATTCATTTATTATGCATTCATGGTCATCCAGTTTGCCACAATTCATTTATTATGCATTCATGGTCATCCAGTTTGCCCTGATTCAGCCTCCTGCACAGCTTCTGCTTCAGGTTTTAAGAACCTGTGCTCTGTATATGCAGTAGGGAAGTGCTGTGGTTGTGGTTCTATTGAAACAAAAGAAATGTTCATTTTCCATTTCGTTTAGTTTGGTGACCTGCTGCCATCATTAGAATTATGACAGAAATGTGCTCCATCTCAAAGCAAACGGAGAGAAAAACAATCCTGTAACTGCTCATCTCTGCAACAATATCCCTCTTTCTCTTTAATAACAACAACAACAACAAAAAAATCCTAACCCTAAGCAATAAAATCAGACTGATTCAGGGTATGCTATGCTTACCAGCAGCAGGAGATACAGAGGGATGTAATAAAAGGTGGCAGGACCTAAGATACCAAGGATGCTCTGCAGCCACCACCCAGCAGCAATGACAGAAAAAGCAAAAATAATAACCTGCCTCATGTTTAAATATTCATCTTGAGTAACAAAAAATAACATCTATGGAGCACACTTAGCCAGCTCTGTCTAATAGTTGGTGTACACTGCCCTGACTGTCAATCCACCGCCATCCGTGCAGGCAGCAGGAACACATGGAAAAGGGGAAAGGTGTCTCTGAACTGGCTGACAGGGCTGCTAAATCCCCAGGATTTTATCAGGGAAGGAGATGCAGAGAGAAGTGACTGGAAGGACGAGATGAATTCTCATAAAGGGCAGTGCAATCCAGGCTCACCATGCTGCAGGAGAATGGGAGGCTCTGCCTTATTAGCCCTTACCAGAAAGCTGAGATAAAAAGAGATGAAACTGACAGAGCAGGACATCATTATTCAACATCGTAGGAGCTCACAAATTAGAAATCAAATCTCTCTAGCCGGATCTTTGTATTTAGACACACTGCATTTATTCACACTATCTTCTACAGAATCCACAATTTCTATAATCACTATCTCATCTATCTACATTGAAAAGCCACAGCCATCTAAGTATCCAGTCTCGCTCAGCACCTGATGGGAGAATCGGAGAGAGAATATGAAAGTTCCACACCCCCATCTCACAATCTGCCCTCTCTCTAGGGGCTGATGTAATAAGGTTCACAGTTTAACCTGCAGCTTTATGCACATTTGTTTGTGTGCAGATTTACTGCTGGGGCAGCTGTCACGAAGTGGGGGTAGTGAGCCCTTGGGTTGCTGTTTAATTTATACAGCCTACCTTGTGCGAGCACAAGATAGGCCCTAACAGGCGGCGGGATGCCACGAGGTCAGATCTTCTTGTTGACCAGCCACCCTCCCCTTGAGTTAAGCCCGCAGGTTCTGGGACCGGCAGGGCTTTCCAAGCCGGGAACGAGAAAGGTAGAAGTTCACAAGGTCAGTGGCCAGGCCGAGGTTGGGACGGGAAGAGAGCAAAGCAGATTTAAGGTCCAGGTTGAGGTCAAGGCAGGCAGAAAGCAAAGCAAAGTCAAAGTCCAGGCTGAGAGCAAGGAAATAAGAAATCAGGCTGGGGAAGAACACAACAGAACAGACAGGAGAGAGCAAGGCTGAAACGAGGCAGGGCAGGAACAGACAGAAACAAACCAGGAACAAGGCAGTAACACACAGGAACAAAACCAGGAACAGGGCAAGAACATCCTATACCAAGCAGAACTAGCAGGAAAACCTGTTGCAAAGGAACTGGAAGATGGCTCTGAGCTTCCCTTTATACTAGACAGGATGTGATGTCACCTGAGTGTGCCACAGGCAGTCCAGCCAGCAGGCCCTATAAAAGGGGCACAGGAACAGCAGGAAGCCATGTTCCTAGGATTCAGCACGATGCTGGAGGTGATTCAGACTAGAGGTGAGGGTTGTTACAGTAACAAGGAGTTACTGTATATAAAAATGTGCACACAATAATATGTGTATAGGGGAGTGCCCTCATATGGAAGTTCCCAATGATCTACCTCATGCTTTCTTAGCACTGGAGGTCTGGATGCAGGCTCCTCCAGCAGGTCATAGGAATTCAAAAGCTGGCACCTCCAGCAGATTGTAGAAGGTCCCCCCCAAAAAATTTTTTTTTGGGATCCAATGGAAAGTCCAGGACAAGCCCCAAACAAGGACAGTCCCTCCGGGCACATGACCTTGGCAAATTGTTGCGCT
Organism: Rhinatrema bivittatum; assembly: GCF_901001135.1. Lineage (NCBI taxonomy): Eukaryota > Metazoa > Chordata > Amphibia > Gymnophiona > Rhinatrematidae > Rhinatrema > Rhinatrema bivittatum. Next base: position 14,119,645 of record NC_042627.1, read on the forward strand.
CTGTGGACTGGAGCACCAGGGGGAGCTCCTCAGCACGGGACGAGATGTGTGCCCGTGTGGTAAGACTATCCCCCTGGGTGGACACGAGGAATCTGGAGGGCCGGAGCCTCCACCGGACCTGCATGCCCCGGAAAGACCACCAACGCTATGGTGATCTCTGAACGGTCCTCCGACCATTCCTAGCCCTTTCAGACCTGCCACAGGGAGCAGCAGAGGTGGCAGGCTGGACAGAGGTCAGGTTAGCTGAAGGCCTTGGAACAGACAAGCTGAGACCTTGGAACTTGGAACAGACGAGATGAGGTCTTGGAACTTGAAACAGACGAGACGAAGTCTTGGAACTTGGAACAGACGAGACGAAGTCTTGGAACTTGGAACAGACGAGACGGGTGAGCACAGTCCCTCAGGCGCTCTACACAGCCCGTAGGCTGGTCACGGACCACACTGTCCTCCAAGTGCCCTACACAGCCCGAAGGCTGATCGTGGACCACGAGGGGAGCGGGCATACTCAGGACAAGACACAAGAAAGGGTTGAGCAACCCCCAGGATCCTCTGAGGTCGGAACAGGAGAACTTGAGGGATGGAATCTCAACAATAAAAACAGGAACCTCCAGAGGCATGGGTTACTCGGAACCTGGGTCATCAGGACTGGAACATCAGGAGCGGAACATCAGGATACTGCAGATATCATCAGGATCAAAGACGATGACGACAGGGAAGCCAGGCAGGAACAAGCCAGAGAAGTCCTAGGGAGGACTGATCCCTTGCCAAGGCGAAGACAGACTGAGCCAAGAGTCCTTTTGTAGGCAGAAGAGACAACTCCCTGGGAGGAGCTCCATAAGGGCCACACCTGTGCTGGCCCTTTAAATCAGGGAAGAAACCACGGGCCCGCCCCTAGGAGGAAAGGGGCAGGACCCTGGATAGCGGCCATGCTGCTGTTGTGCAGTGCTGAGCCGGGAGGAGACGGAGCAGGCCTCAGGGCAGGCCCGACGAGGGAGAAGCAGCATCCAGCCGTGTCAAGAGAGTAGAGGAGAGGCTTCCTGCCGCAGGAAACATTGTGGATGCGGCCTCCACGCTGCAGAGGTGAATGGCAGCGTCGACGGCTCCCAGGTCACGAAGGAAGGCCCGGCACGGCTCCTGCCATGCCAGAAAGATGGCGGCCATGCTGCAAGTTCTTGGTGTCGGCGGCTCAGGCGAAACCCCGGCTTCAGCTGCGGTCTACCGGCAAAAGGTAAGAGCCTGCTCGCGGCACTGCCGTGAGCAGGATCACAACATATTCAGGGGACTTCTGTCCTTCAAGGCTTCCACCTCCCCTATACCGACAAAGCAAAGATTACACAACACCCTCAAATGTACCCCGTGCCTATGGTTCTGTAGCTCCCTGCCAAACCTCCTGAGCTCTGGGGATTCTCTGGCTCCCTGCCAAACCTCCTGAGCTCTGGGGATTCTCTGGCTCCCTGCCAAACCTCCTGAGCTCTGGGGACTCTCTGGCACTCCAAAATCTACAGCGTAAGGGCACCTATGCCACCCTCCAATCCCCTCGTTAACTCCATTCAGTTCAAATCCAAGAGTCCTACAGCGGCCCACACACTCATAATGCTTATCAGTCCTCTCTCCACCCAGGCCACTATCCTCCTCCTGCCCCCATGAATCCTCCCCTTTTTACCCGTAGCAATATTTATTTATTTATTTATTTATTTAAACATGTTTATATACCGCAAACAATAAGACATTTGCATGTCCGTCTAGGCGGTTTACAAATTTACATACACAAGTTAAAAATAAAGCATAGGAAATTTACATATGAAGGTTAAAATAGACATAAGCAGCTAGATGAGACATAGTAAAGATCTATCGGTATATTGTGTTATTGATTTTGTGGTATGTTGTATGCTTCTTTAAATAAATATGTCTTTAGCATTTTCTTAAATTCTTTACGGTTTGATGTAAGTCGGAGGTTTTCAGGGAGAGAGTTCCATAGGATTGGACCGGCAACAGAGAAGGTTCTTTTGCGGATTAGAGCTAAGCTGACTGTTTTGACTGTTGGTACTTCTAGCAAACATTTGTCCATGGATCGTAGCTGTCTTGAGGGCTTGTATATGCGTAAGATGGAGCAGAGCCATTCTCACCATTCAGTCTGGGCGCACTTTCTGCTCTTCACCCTCCCTTCCTATCTCTGACTCATCTTCCTACCCCTTGGATGTCCCTTCCCTGGCATTATTCAGGTGATTCTTCTGCAGCCTTTCAGGTATCTCATTCTCTGGGGCCAGGGACCTTCATTTTTTATTTTTGTTATTTTTCCCAGGAATTTTTCAGTGTTTATTTCAAGAACAAAAATACTTACCGGGAAAAATGAGGAGTTACTTTTCCCATTGATTTCTCCTGTTTTTGTTCTTATTGTAATCATGATAAAAATAACATTTAAAACTGAAAACGAAAGTCCCTACCTATAGCTCACTTCACTATTCTTTTGGTCCACAGCTTGCCCTCTTCTTTCCCTCCCCTCTTTCCATGTCCCATCCTCCATATGTGATTTTCTTCCTGGCATAAGTTATGCATCACATCATTATTCTACTCTTCGCTCAGTAACCACCAAATGCCGCGAAATACATTTCCCATTCCACACGGCTCATTTTTGCCCTATGCATATTTATCAAGCCCTCATTACTACCCCTGTGCGCTTTCTAAGCGCTGTCCAGGGACTTATTAGATCCAATCACAACTTACGATCAGGACAGGAATACCCTCACTAATACGTACTCAGTCTCGAATGAAGTCCCCTCATTCTTCCACTTTGTTAGCTGAACAACTGAAGGTGCATCAGATCAGTTCATCATGTAAAAAGCTCCTTTTTCTGTCTTTTTTTTTTCTCTCTCTCTGTCAGGGAGAAGAAGTGCCTGTCTCCTGGATTCTGCATCAAAGTAGGATTGTGAATAGCAATCTGCAGGTGAGGGGGCTAGACTTTTGAGAATCCAGGTTCAGATACCTTCCTGTAAGGGCCAGCCAGATCTGGGCGTGCTCTGATCCCTGCCAGCCAAAGAGTGGTGGTGAGGGTGTAATTTGGAGAAGGTGCCTCTCCAGCCCTCTAGCCAATAAGGGTTCTGTCTGGGCAGGGGGAGCAACAGAGACCACTGATGATTTAAAAGGACAGGATAAATGACCAAAACAGGGAAAAAAAAAAATCTATTGTCGGATCCCATTCCCACAATCACAAGGACCTGGAACTTTATTTTTTTTATTTTTTTTAATTAAATGCCCAACAAAAGCGTCACTTTATTTAAAGTGTTTTTAGAGCACCATGGTCAGCCCCGCAGGCACCTGCAGTGCATGGACACAGGAAGAAGGTTGCAAAGGGAGTTTACTTCAAAATGTGAACACAAGACAGCTCCTGATTTATGCACTGCAAGTAAATCAATGGTGATAATAGGTAGGAATAAGGTTTACTCCGTCCCATGTAATCGGCCCAGATTTTTGCATCGTAGAAAGCTTGTAAAGACCCACGGGTCTCCGCTAGAATCACACACCTTTTCTTGGCCGCTAAATATTAGGAGCGCCTGTGAGGTGACCCTGCACTCCTTTTGAGTTCCCTGAGGACCATTCCAGACCCTCAGGGATGAGGGGCCACATAGCAGGTCACTCTTTTGTGGAATTGGCTTAGTCTGAACCATTCTGTAGTTCAAGGAGCAAAATCCTGGCCCTGAACATGGCAGACTCTGCTTCAAAACCACAGAATATGATTTTTTCCCCTGACAACCATATTCATGTATGAAAGCAGTAACTTTTTTTTTTTTTTTTTTAATAATCATGATGAAATAATTTTCTGGAAACTAAAATAGTTTTTGGGTTTTTTTTTTTTTGCTATCAATAGGTCATTAGACAAAGTCAGTTTAGATTATTGGTTGACGCAAGGACTAGTAGGGAATCAGGCTCTGTGGATTTCAGTCCCAGCTCTGCCGCTGACTGTCTCTGTGATATCAGCTATGTTACTCTGCGTTCCTTGCCTTCAATTTTCCCCAGTACAATATATCGGTAACAGCAAAAATGGGATCAATATTTAGATGGTTTATCCAAATAAGTTCAAGACTTAGTGGAAAAAGCCATGGGTTTTATATTTCCTGCCGCTTTGAACGCCCTCTGATTCATCTGCTTAACTGTTTAGCCAGATAAAAGTTAGCTGGATAAGGTGAAGGTGTCTGGAACATCATCAAGTTAGCTGATATTCAGAGTTAGCCATATAACTTTTGATATATTGCAGGCATTCGCATGTAAGCATAAATACACGCATGTGAATACCTGCAATAGATTAAGAGTATATTTCAACGTGCACACACTTCCTATTTTACAAACAGATACACATATATTTTACATGTGAAACATATAAATTGCACAGGTCGGCATATTTTAAAACTTGCATGCATAATTGAAATGAACAATTTTCCTGATTCCTTCACCAGTTAACCCAGCCCTTTCCCAGGTCATCGAGACCCTCCTTAGTCTTCAGCATCAATTCCTCCCAATTCCCCCAGACCTCCCACCCAACCAATAATTCAGAATAGACCTGTTTGATATCAGCTGCAGGAGATAATTAGCAGGTGGAAAATTGCATGAATTATAAAATAGCAACATGTGATGTGTAAATCTTGGCCCTGTCCCAGAATGCCCCTTTTCTTTGTGTGTGTAAATGTGCGCATGAAAACAAAAATACGTGCGTATATCTGTCGTTTAGAAAACAGCGTGTTCAGAGTGCAGGCTACTTATGTGTGTGAATGCTGATTTTTATGCACGGAACTCTTTGAAAATTCACCCCTAAATGTGCAAGTACTGTGGCTTGCATTACAGTTTTTAGGTCAGATGGTATCAGAAAGGAGTGTATTTGCTTCACCATTCAGAGGTGCCAGAATGCTTTCTTTGTTTACTGCTATTTAGCTCTTCACAGTCAGTGCAGAGTCTTGGATGACTCCCAGACTATTTACTTCCTGTTGACGGTATAGGGTGATGTTATCTAAGATGATAGGGAAGGCACTGTAGGGTTGGAAGGAATTGCTCACTCACAGGATCTCTATTTTGTCGCTATTTATCAGGCACCATCTAGATTACCCCCTTTAGGATATTTTTTAGGCCTGCTGTTGTAGTGCATACAACCCCCAAGAATGGAGACATTTCTTTACTCAATTCAACCTCAAGTAATCACCACTTTTACCCCTGAGTTTACTGATCAAGCAAAATATATATATTTCTTCCTCTAAGGATTTCATATTTAATTAACTTTATCATTTTGTAAAACAGGACAAAATATCTTGAACGAAAGGCAAAATAACAAAAGCATACAATATACAATTTAAACTAACCAAACTAAAACCAGGAGGTGAAGCAAAAGCAAAAGAAAATCCAAATTAGTAGATGAAGACGAATAAGTCTGGGAATAGGAGTGTAGAAATAAAAGCGAAAACTCAATGCAACTAAGATCCAACATAATAATTCTACTGTACGTATTATTCAAATTTTTCCTTCACTTCAATACATTCCTTTCTCTTTTTGAAGTAAAATATACATGACATTTTTCTTACTGAGATGTTACATTTGCAGGGATAATTCATTACAAACTCAGCATCTAATGAAATCGCCTTCTGTTTCAAACTTCAGCCTAGATTTATCAAAATATTGCATGCAATAGGCGCATGTTTTATGGTAATAGCCTATTTATTGCAATGTGTGTTATCTTAGAACAGGTATTACTGCAACGTGTGTTACCTTTTTGCTCTAATACCTACATAATTGCATTTTTCTACCTGCAAATTGCTCATGAAAGGGGGAGAGAGAGAGAGAGACTATCTACAAGGCCTTTCTAGTAGTTAGCTATTTATGCTACTATAGGAGGCCCACCTAGTAACTCGAGATGAGGTTTAGGTAGTAGCTGGATGGTAGTAGCTAGGTTGAGAGAATATTGTACATAACTCATCATTGTGTGAGTTTCCTCACTCCGAAGGACATCAAATCTTCACAAGAGTGCACTGTTCTGTTCTTATGTCTCACTCTGTATGTAAAAGTGGCCCCTAACCCCTACACTACTACCTAAACCTCACCTCGAGGTACTAGGTGGGCCTCCTATAGTAGCATAAATAGCTGCTTATATGGTGCCACCCCCAGAGGCGCTCTCTCTCTCTCTCCAACGCTAGTGAAAAAGATGTCGTTATTTTCGGCGTTAAAACTGTGTGATATCATGAGTTATGGGTTCCCGAAGCCAGCCCACGTTTACATAATTCCTGCTCCCGACTCCTCCCCTTTTAAAAATTAGCATTGCACTATGCGTTATGGTGTTTTTCGCATGCGAAAATGCCATAATGCGAGTTGGAAAATGACCCTATTCTTTAGTTGGCTTGAGTTAGAGACATTTGAATATAAACAAACTTTCAAACCAAGATATAAAGATGCAGTCTTCTTAAAGAATATTTTCAGAATCCCATTCCACTCTGAAACTAAAAGAAAGGTAATGAAGTAAAGTTCTTCTATAATCAGGCTTTTCTTCTATAATCAGGTTCTTCTATAATCAGTTTCTTCTATAACTGGGCAAACTGGTGGATGAATGATGAAACTAGGAATGGCGTGGAAGCATGCCAGTTATAAATAGCTTGACTTACGTGGCAGAATCAAGATTTGCGCGCCTAAGTGCACACGCCTTAAAATTGGGTGCATGTGTGTGTGTGCAGCCAAGCTACTTTATAACTTGCGTGCATGTGTGCACACAAGTTATAAAATGGCTGTGTATCTGAGTGTGCGCTGACCACATGCGCCTAAGTCCACCTGTGTGCTGGTTTGAAAGTTGCTATCCCAGTTTAGAAAGGCTGCAAAGACATTTCTTCTTTCATAAATGTATTCAAACTGATTTGACTGCTTTTGTTGCACTTGCAACTTACTTTTGTTTTCAGTTACTACCATGTCACCTAAAATTGCTTTATTTTGTTTTATTGCTTATTGTTTTTTGTAACTTATTTTATTTGTTTTATTAATTTTAATGTATATTTCTTTGACTTCAATGCTAGAAAAATGATCAATAAGTTTAATAAACTAAGTTTATTTTCTTCAGAAATTCAGTTCTTTTGAGTCCACATTTTTTACATTTATTTATAGAAAGTATTTTGAATATATATCACTGAAATATTCATGAAAATTTCAATTCTATGTATAGAAACAGAAGTAAAGCAAGTATCAAAAAGTAAAAAAACAAACATATTTTGAAATCCAGTCCACAAACTGGGGAGGGGGAAATGACATAAGATGAAATGTCTGTCTATACATAAAAAAAGTAACAAGGACCATAATAATCTACCAAGCTTGCATCCCAAATATAGATACATATCTGCATCATTTAGTCTCTTTACCTTACCAAATCTCTTCAGATGCTCTGAATAAAAAACAAACTATGAAGAACCCATAGAGTGAAAAAAAACTGTATAATACACAAACATTTCACTGAAACAAACAATGCAATGCATATATTATTACATGCTGAAGCATTACTCAAGATGACCTCATATAAATAGGCACCTGGACTGCACCATTTTAGTGTCTCGTGTCTTTAAACAAAGACATATTTATACCCTTCAGATTTTTGGTCCCACTACATTACCTGGCTTCACTATATAGATGATGTCTTTTTAATCTAGCTTAACTCCTGTAATATTCGTTTACAGTTTTCATTCACTGTGCACCGTTCTCAGATTTCATTTCTAGATATGACCATACATAAAACCCAAACTACATTTTTTACCATAATTTTCCACAAACCAACTGATAAAAACGCTTTGTTGTGTTATTCTAACTGCCATCCCCGAAGCCTTCGTGATAATATTCCTATTGGCCAGTTTTTTCGTTTACGACGCTTATGCTCCACTAAAGATGAATTTTTACAACAAGCTCCTATGATGATGTTGTAAACTGTGAGGTTTGGGTGGACTCTTGGACACTGTGGCAGCTGACCACGCCCATGGGGGGAAGTCCCTTGAGGGGCCACAAGTCAGGCTTAGCTCAGGACACACAAACACAGTTTGATCTTTTATTAGACTGTGTAAGGAAGTCACCAGAGGTGGCAGTAGTGAGCAGCTGGAATAGCCCGGTAGGGCTGGTATCCCTCAGACGCTGGAACAGTGACTCCTCCGGTAGCAGTGCTGCAGTGGAAAGAACTGAGAGAATGAGTACAGTGGAGAATATACAAGACCTCAGTATGGAGATCCCCAGGGTAGGGAGAGCAGACCCTCGAGGAGCGAGTATCTAAACCCTGACAGCTGGGAGGCTTGCAGATGATGTACTCATGCAGCGGTTCCACGGAGATGGCACTGGGGCGGGAACGGAGGCAGGCCCTCGAGGAGCGAGGGCCTGGTTCCAGGGAACAGCTCTGAGGTGAAGATGGTAGTACTCCCTGATGTTGAAGATTAGCGAATCCTTCCAGGCAGAAGAGAATGTAGGAGTAGGCAGCGAATCAGGGAACATGGGCCCTCGAAGAGCGAGTGCCGGTTTCCTGACAGTGACCTGGAAAGCAAGTGAGGCCCCCGAGGAGTGGGTACCCTGTTAGCGTTAGAGAGTCCAATAGAGATTGGAGAGGCAGAGTAGCTGGGTACGGAGAGCGAATCCCATCCGTAGGATTCCCGTAGGATAACCCCCTTGCTAACTCAAAGGCTAGCAAACATTGTAGGCTTTAAATATCCGGGCATCATGACGTCATCATGAGGGGGGACACGCCCCGGAGGTTTGCGACAAGTAGAAATAAGAAGAAGGGCTGCGCGGCACGCGCGCCCTATGGTACAAGCGGAGCATGGCGGGAGGCAGCACCCAAGCCGGTCCGAGGACGCCAGAGGCGACGGCAGGCAGACGCCACGGTAGCCAGGCGTCCATCCACAGCATGAGGAGGAGCAAACAAAGAGAGGTAGGCCGAGTGAAGCCGTCGGAAAGGTACGGTTGCAACAGATGTACAACAATTTCTTACAACATGGTTATCTGTGGGAAATATGCGCTTGACAGCAAGCCATTTCAGGGTTTAAACATTAACTTCCCTTCTCCCTGACATTTGCCTGAATAAAAGCATCACTTGTGCTTAAGTCTCTGCCTGGGAAAGGATACCTGTTGGCCCTGAATTCCTGGGGGAGGGGCTGGGTTTTCCCTAGTCAGAGGCAGGACAAAGTCAGGAGGTATAGATTTCAGCAGCCAATGATATGATCCGTGCACACCCCCTGAGCCAAAGCCAATGGTGTAATGACTCTTCTGTTGCTATGGGAAAGTAGCCAATCATGTAATGACACATCATCTGCCTTTGTATGAATGTACAATAAAAGGAAGAGGCTCGTGAGGGCAAACCCTCTTTGCCTCTTTGCCTTCTCCCTCTTCCTGCCTGCCATGAAAGCTGTCTGTGCCTCTTCATTACTCCTATAGTTATCCATAAAAAATTATCCAACAGGCCTTAAAATGAGCTTTATATGTTAACCAAGATCTATTATTTACTAAATCATCTCGGGCTTCAGAAGATGTTTTCACATATATTCTTCCCTATACCCCAGCTAGTCATCATATCTGCTCTATTATCCGCAAGTATTGGCATAACTTAGCCCCTCACACTCTTTTTAATAAACAGTTATGATTTGCCTTTCATGGAAGCCGTAACCTTTGTGACAATTTAATTTCTTCAGAGTATCCTGTTCCTCTTGGTCTTTCATTACCACATATTAGCCACAAAGCCTGTGATTTCTCTTTGTCGATAAGTCCCTCTACTGGAGTCTCTTATTCCCTTCATTTTTCATCAGATTGTTCCACACAAGGTGTTGTTTATGCAATTCTCTGCCCTTGCCCTTTGGTCTACGTAGGTAAAACGTCCCATAACATACGCATACGTATTGATGAGCATTGCTCCTGTGTCTGCACTGCCCAAGAAAATGCTCCGTTGTCGTCTCATTGGTCAGAACAGCGCCATCCTCTGGCTGAACTTAGTTTCTGTATCTCAGAAATAGTTGCTTAGCCATTATGGGGTGGAGATTTCTCCCGCCTATTATCACAACATGAACAAAGGTAGATATATATATTCTTGATACTGTGACACCTCTTGGTTTGAATATTACCATTGAATGGTCTACCTTCTTCTAAAATGTTTTTTTTCAGTATTACCCCCTTCTTTCCATATTTTTTATTTAGCTTATATATTTTTTTGAGTTAGCTCATATACATCTTTTGCCTATGTTTTGCCATATTTTTGCCTTTTTTCAGTTCCAACTCAATTTTACTGATAGAGTATAAAAGTGAATGCATGGTTCATAACAACTCAGACTGAAAATTGTCCAATTGACCTTCACAAAATTAAATTTAATAAATTTCTAAGCATACTTTTTTCAGCAATTAACTCTCCAATTACTTCCGCCAATTCCTTGGGTAATTTGGCATCTTACTTCTTTCCTTAGTAATTTAGTCTTCAATTTCTCCAAGGGGAATGGGGGAACTTGTATCTCCATGGAATACCAACATCACAAGTCCCAGTCTTCATACCGTCCCTTTAGGCATCAAAATTCTCTACTCCCAATTATGTGACACCTGATAGGCACTTCTGTGATGATTCTCCCTGGGTCCATACAAAATTCTTACGCCATATCACAACTTCTCCTTGAAAATGGGTATGAGTCCATTCTTCCTTGATGACACCTCTTCTCTTCCCAGTCCTTTCAAAAGGACTCTCCTCAAACCAGCATCTGAGCCCCTAAACCCTTGGGTACTCAGCAACACAAAAGGACAAAATATTACTCAAAAAAGCAGCCAAACAAGAGGCAGGAAGAATGGAAAAAGGACTTGCTCCTCTAACAACCAAACCAATTACAAAAATATGGAAAAACACCAAAGGGATAGGCACTCAATTTCCCATCTTGTCCCTATTTAGATGGACTTCAAAGGCCTGACCCAGGAAAATAATAAACTTGGTACAGCATAGGACATGCTGCCCTTCACAAGGTTAACTTAGAAAATCCAACTTAAAAATCCATGCTCTAAGTTGGTGGCAGAGATTTATAAAGGTTCTGAGCATTACCATCTACTTCTCCTATATGGGTGAGCAAAGCCTAAACCTCTAACTAATATCTCTGCACCTCCCCAGGAAATGTATTTCCCTCCTTTTGGTAAGGAATCCAAGGGTTCCTTACATATCCAAAACAAACTTATTCAAAAGTATTTTTTTATAAGTTTAGTTTTTAGTTTAGACAATTATTCTTTTCTGATTGGTCCAGTTAGGGCTGTAATGCTTCTTTTTTTGTTTCTTCTCTGTGCCTCCGAATTATTGCAGAATCTCTCTCATCTGCTGTTTAGCCAACAGGAACATAATCATGCAGAAAAAGAGGCAAGGCTATGAAGTAGAAAAAGGTCATAGATACATTAATGGCTGTATTTAAATTGATCCTTAAAATTAACAATTAACTCTTACATAGTTTTCTGCTATGTCTGAGAAACAGGGGGGGGGGGGGGGGGGGGGGGGGGGGGAATTGGATGAAATTACCTAGCTGGAAAGGTAGAAGGTCCCATTCAAGTCTGAATGAAGTAGAGTGTGTAGGAAATATTGGTCTTTTAATGAGTTTTCAACCTCTCTAACTGATGCTTTCAAACTCTCTCTGTGATTGGAAGAAAGTTCTAGTCTTGAATTATTTTATAAAATGTGATAAGACCCTTTCCCCTCAATGTACAAGGCAGTGTACAGTAATAACAAGAAAATCCAGACAGCAACTCTCTCATTCTCACCCCCACATAAAAAGAAACATTCCTTTTCCAAACCCGCCCCACATCCTACTTCCCACCCTGCATAGAAATACGCATCTCATACTCCACCTCATATTTTTCACCCCACTGGTCTATGCTATGACCACGGCACTGGTTTTCCTGTGGTACTCAGGGATAGAGACAAATGTTAGAAAATTATGTAAATAATTATCTAAATTTTAAGAATTAAATCTTGAGGCCAGATGCATTGCCCATGCTTGCCAAACTTATCAATGCTTCAATGCCCATTCAGTGAGATGTCACTTCTATAATGCACCCAACCAAGCATGGAAGATACATTTAATTTTAACAACTGGGCCACCAAGCATTTATGGAGAATGAAATGTTCAAAAGGTGCAATAAAACTTGTCAATTAAGTAACCGTTAGCAGTGTTGTCAGCTCACTCATTAGATTTCAGTATTACCCTGGTTTTCAAACATTCATTCCAATGTTTTCTGGTCTTTGTCTTAAGGCTAAATTGATGAGAATCAATGTCACCAAGTACTCAGACTCCTTGTCAGCATGAAATCTGTAGCCTAGTCTCAGTTTTTTACCTTCTATCTCTATGCACCATGGCCCTTCACATCAAAGCTTTAGCAGGAACAAGAGGAGGCTGAAATCACATGACAGTAAGTTGGTTGACAACGTGGAGTCACTTCAGATCTGCCATGACTCAGAGGAATTTTACTAACCTGACACTTTTTTCTTTTAATATAAGAAGTTATGGATCCTAGATGTTTTCAATGTGGGCAAAGGCATTTAAAAAAAAACAGTCAGACCATGTAGTTAATATCTGCAAAGTGCATTTGGCAAGAAAAGGGTGAACATTTTTAAGTGGCTGGATTAAGTTTGAGCTATTAAGTGGGACCTTTTCTCTGATTCAACTACAGAAAGAAAGCCAGATGGAAGCAAGCCAAGCTGAAAAGCATTACCATGCTTGTTTTTCCATGCCCTGGAGCATGAGATCTTTCCCTGGCCCAGTTACTGAGAGACACGTGCACGGATAAAGTTGGAGAAATTGATAAAACACCATTTGTGCCAAGAACTGATGTGTAAAGTCCCACTACTTGGTTTTGAAAAATTGGCACATTAAAGTTTTGTTTGGACACCTAACTGGAATGTCCAGAATATTTTGTTGGCACTCACATCCCTCCCATTGAAGAGAAACCTCCCCAGGAATGAGAAAAAAAAGATTCACCCCCCAAATCTTGGGCCTTGTAGGAATATTCCTCCTCCCCATCGGAAAGAATGTGACACCTTGGGGCTGTGAGACAGAGAGAAAAGAGTAGGCCACAGGGGTCTGTGGACCCCTGACTTCTAGGCTCAACGCTGGGCTACATATGAAGGTATGTGTGGAGATATTATAGAAATATGGGGAGGGCAATTTTATTGTTACAAGTTCATTGTCAAAGGGTAACTCCCCAGTTCTCTTCTTTGAAATTGTGGCTAGTATGTATACTGTGGGTACTTTTGTACCCACATACTTTGCATCTGGAAATGCCCTGATCTAAGCCCACCCACTTTTTATGTGGGAAGAAGTATGCGTACTGTTACCTGCAAGCAAGGGGGGGGGGGAGGGGATTTTCACACACATTTACCTTTGAAAACTCTTGAATATTGTTCCCATAAAGAGAGAGAATAAATAATTGACGTTGAGGGTCAAGGAGAGGTGATAAAATCCACAATCTGCCTTCCAACAGAAGAGGGGCTATTGCACATGCTATGGTTTTCATTCCATGTATTCATTTGCTACCCTTTCATTCTATGTGTTGAGGCTGATGGCCAAGAATGTGGACCCCTTTGCCCGAGGAGGAGTTGGCGCTGAGAGGGCGAACACCCGCAGGTCCCTACCATTGGGAGACGAGGCTCAGCTGAAGCAGGTGCCGGCTGGAGCTTCACCAATACCAGCCCTGTTGTGGCTGGTCTTAGGTGGGCCCCTGCGAAGATGGTGGATTCACAGCTGGAAGGGTTGTCTGAAGTCAGTCCAGGATCAGAAGCCAGAGAGTCGACGATAGTCAGTCCAAGGTTGAAGCCAGAAGAATGAATCACCGTAAGCCAGTCCGAGGTCGAAGCGAGAAGATCCGTCCGTCGGGACCAAGGATGGGAGCTGGAGCAGGAGCAGGTCTCGGAAGGCAGGAACAAGCTCAAGACACTCACGCAGCTCAGAAGACTCCACAAGTCAAGCAGACTCTTGCCAAGTTGTAGTATGTCCAGGGAAGCCTCCTTAAGTATCTGGTGAAGCCTGACGTCCTGACGTCAGCTGGGGGCCAGGCCAGGATTTTCCGCTGCTGCCCCTTTAAGAGGTGGAGCCTCGGCGCTCATGCGATCTAGGGAAGGCCTGGGGAGATCGGGTCCGGTGGCGTCCCAGCTGGCCCGGGGAGCGACAGCAGTGGTCTGCTGCCATGGTGCGGCGCGCTGGGGAGGCCCAAGTGACCGGACCGCAGGTGAGTCACTGGGCCTGCGGCCCGTTAGTGCCGGCAGCGCTAACAGTATGGAAATACTCACAATGGGTTTCAACACATTTCATATAAAATAATATAAATATACAATTTATTTGCTTTAGACCCTCTCCTGTGGAAGAAACCAGATACATTTATTTCCTTGTACCTGAATTTATATCTGAATTTATTCTATGCATAAAGATGGTCATAGTCATTTTTGATGTAATGATTTTAGCGCACACACACACACACATACTGTGTAAAAAGTAATTAGTTAATTAACTTATTTGAAATTAAGTTAAAAAAAAGTGCATAGTAAGGTCTCTTAGGAGTCCCTTACTTCCATCTCAACCTCCCTCCCTCTGCTATATCCCCAAACAAACCCAAAACATAATGTAGTACAGTAAGGCCACCCAAATAAAAAGTGTGTATCTCAGAACATAAACCTCCTAATTAATAGCATGCTTCAAAGCGCAAAGCTGAGAAAAGAACAGAATTTCTCAACATCTAAAGGTACAAAAATATTCAATAATTAACTGAGCTGTTAAATCAATAAAATAGTGTTAATCATAATTAGTTCTACTACTGCATCGCCAGTCAGCTTGTAACAAAAAAAGAGAGGAAATTAATTCTGAGGAGCCATTTTCTTAGTTCTAGAACTCTGCATGCACCTGACCTCTACTAGTCATGGGTACTGATTTTAGGACAGAACCTTGTCAAGGCTTCTAGGTTACTGCTGGGGAAAAGACATTGCACTGACAGGACTAGAAAGTCAAACCCTTTGGCTATCTACACCAGAGGTTCCAAACCGGTGTGCCATGACACACTAGTGTACCGAAGAGGAACCTCAGGCGATGATGCAAGGGGTGAGAAGGAGAATAAGATGGGATGGGGTGGGAAGGGAAGGTGAGGATGCTGGAGGGGGGTAAGGAAAGGGGAAAATGATGATGCCAGGAAGGAGCAGCTAAGCAAAGGTGGTAATGTCATGGGGGGGGGGGGGGGGGGGGGGTGAAGTCAGGAAATTGATGGTGTGCCATGACAAACTGAACCCAATGCTGGTTGTGCCATTGCATAAAATAGGTAGGGAACAATCGATGTACAGAACAAGCATAACAGTCATGGCAATGCCTCTCTTGCCGCTCTGTCAAGGTGACTCAGTCTAGCTCTGGAGGCATTAGACAAGAGCAGCTTATTCTCTGTAGCCATGAATGTTGGGAGCACATGGTTGATAATTTTAGCCATGTAGATAAATGGCTCCGGAAGCTGAACTGAGACCATCTAATAGGGATCACAAAGCAGTGACAGATTTAGGACTCTGCCACCCCTATATGTATTGTTGGTGATATTGCCTCCTACCCTGGAAGGTCGGACACTAAGGATGTACACGGCTACAAAATGTGTTTAACTTTTCATTTTTTTATGCTTTATGTTTTCCCATATTTACATATTTTTGCTTTTCCATTCTGATTCATTTTCGGCTATTAGTGTACACAGCTTGCAAACTGTGCGCACCATTTGCCAAAAATGAATTGGACCAAAGTTTTTAGGGTTTTTGGGGTCAAATGAATTTTGTTAAATGCAGAATGAACTAATTTGTCATTTCAAATGAATGCACATCTCTGTCGGACAATGGGGGTAGGTCTAAGATTCAACCCCAGCGTTTCCTGCAAAAGCACCAGGGTAGATTCTGCAGAAAGAATTGGAAAATTCTGAAGCACATTGGCAAACATTTCCATCTTTTACCTTATCTGTGTCTGTATAATTTATTTTGTTTTTATTGGGTGAGGAAGAGAAGAGAGATCTCAGGTATCAGCATAGGAAGGAGATCCTGGGGATGGGGAGAGGAAAAGAAGTGCGTGAGAGGACAGTGATAAGGAGAAGAGAAGGAGGAGGACCAAGAATGGGGTGAAGAAAAACTGAGAGATCTGAAGATGTGAGGGAGGGGAATAAAGAGAGAGGACTGTGGATGGGGCAGGACAGTGAGAGAGGACCAGGATGGGAGATGAAGAAGAACAAGAAAAAGGGAGGTAGGACCAAAATGTGGTGGGGGAAAGGAATGGGTCCCTACCCTGTTTTGGGGCAGCTTCCCCTTCCATCCCCATCCCTTCTCTAACCTCCCATCCAACCTGACATCTACACACACACTCCCCTGGAATCAATCTCTTCTCTATCGTAAGCGTACAGGAGAAGGTTTTCATGAGTAATGATTCAGATGGACTGAACCAAATTACGGAGAACCTAGAAGATGTGGAAGGCCTGATTGACAAACTGAAGAATAGTAAATCACCTTGATGGATGGTATACACCCCAGAGTTCTGAAGGATCTCAGAAATGAAATTTCAGACCTATTAGTAAAAATTTGTAACCTATCATTAAAATCATCCATTGTACCTGAAGACTGGAGGATAGCTAATGTAACCCCAATATTTAAAAAGGGCTCCAGGGACGATCCGGGAAACTACAGACCGGTTAGCCTGACTTCAGTGCCAGGAAAAATAGTGGAAAGTGTTCTAAATATCAAAATCACAGAACATATAGAAAGACATGGTTTAATGGAACAAAGTCAGCATGGCTTTATCCAAGGCAAGTCTTGCCTCACAAATCTGCTTCACTTTTTTGAAGGAGTTAATAGTGTACTTGGATTTTCAGAAGGCGTTTGACAAAGTTCCTCATGAGAGGCTTCTAGGAAAAGTAAAAAGTCATGGGATAGGTGGTGATTTCCTTTTCTGGATTACAAACTGGCTAAAACACAGGAAACAGAGAGTAGGATTAAATGGACAATTTTCTCAGTGGAAGGGAGTGGGCAATGGAGTGCCTCAGGGATCTGATTTGAGACCCTTACTTTTCAATATATTTATAAATGATCTGGAAAGAAATATGACGAGTGAGGTAATCAAATTTGCAGATGATACAAAATTGTTAAGAGTAGTTAAATCACAAGCAGATTGTTATAAATTGCAGGAAGACCTTGTGAGACTGGAAAATTGGGCATCGAAATGGCAGATGAAATTTAATGTGGATAAGTGCAAGGTGATGCATATAGGGAAAAATAACCCATGCTATAGATACACAATGTTAGGTTCCATATTAGGTGCTACTACCCTAGAAAGAGATCTAGGCGTCATAGTGGATAACACATTGAAATTGTCAGTTCAGTGTGTTGCGGCAGTCAAAAAAGCAAACATAATGTTGGGAATTGTTAGAAAGGGAATGGTGAATAAAACAGAAAAGGTCATAATGCCTCTGTATCACTCCATGGTGAGACCGCACCTTGAGTACTGTGTACAATTCTGGTCGCCGCATCTCAAAAAAGATATAGTTGCGATGGAGAAAGTATAGAGAAGGGCAACCAAAATGATGAGGGGAATGGAACAGCTCCCCTATGAGGAAAGACTAAAGAGGTTAGGACTTTTCAGCTTGGAGAAGAGACGGCTGAGGGGGGATATGATAGAGGTGTTTGAAAATCATGAGAGGTCTAGAACAGGTAGATGTGAATCGGTTATTTACTCTTTCAGATAATAGAAAGACTAGGGGGCACTCCATTAAGTTGGCATGTGGCACATTTAAAACTAATTGGAGAAAGTTCTTTTTCACTTAACGCACAATTAAACTCTGGAATTTGTTGCCAGAGGATGTGGTTAGTGCAGTTAGTATAGCTGTGTTTAAAAAAGGATTGGATAAGTTCTTGGAAGAGAAGTCCATTACCTGCTATTAATTAAGTTGACTTAGATAATAACCACCGCTATTACTAGCAACTGTAACATGGAATAGACTTAGTTTTTGGGTACTTGCCAGGTTCTTGTGGCCTGGTTTTGGCCTCTGTTGGAAACAGGATGCTGGGCTTGATGGACCCTTGGTCTGACCCAGTTTGGCATTTTCTTATGTTCACACCTGTATGCATGCTTGCACTTATCACAAACTACACACATGCATGCATGTATACATCTGCACATACACAGACAGAAATATATGATTTTATATGCACACACATATATTATGCAACTGACTACTCCATGTTATACATACACAAACATGTATGTGTACACACACATATACAAATAGAAGTAGATCTGTATACATCCACTCATACTCAGATATCACCTCTAAGTAAGATTTTCTCTTACCGATTCCACATTCGGTTCAAGTCAAAGGTTTGCACACATTCTTTCTATAATACATGAACTGGCTCCAGTTTTATAAACCCTTCCTCACTAAAGCCACATTATAATTCTAAACAGCCATAAACTCATTTAAATCTTTATGAAGAATCCAAGTCTCAATCTGCATAGCCTGTCGGCTGAGCCCTGTTTGGCTGCAATGCCAGTGGGCCCTGCAGAACTGATAATGTTTGTGTACAGCATAAACTCAATCCATGCTAAGAGGAATCTAGGAGTTAATTGATTACGTAAATGCTTTTCCTTTTTGCTTTTTTTAATCTCCTTACTTCCTCAAAAAGGCTGCACATTAACATGCAAAACTCAAGAATTCAACATGAAAAACAATAAGAGCGTTGATTTTGGAGTGGTTGTGTTATTGAGCGTCTTCTCTGAGGAGATGACATTGGATGAGCTCTGAGAGAGAATAAGAGTGAAAAGCGAAGCAGCGGGCTGGGATTAAGGCACTGAGCAGCTGGCCTCAATAACTCAATAGACTGTAACATTACATTTCACCAATTACTTATTCTAATCATTGTTCACATTCTAAACAAACATTCCCTACTCCCCTAATATACATCTAACCCACCACTTATTTTCTTGTTTGCAATGCAGATTTGGCTCTTATGCTTTCTGTTCTGTGCTCTGATTGTGGGGGAACTCTTGCCAGAGGGTCTTCTAAAAAAATGCACGCCATGTTAGTGGCCCAGTTCCCTCCCTGTTGCAGTACCATATTTGACTTACCCTGCACTGCTTTGCAACTAAGGATCCTCTGCTAATCCATAGTGGCCCAGTTCCCTCCCTGTTGCAGTACCATATTTGACTTACCCTGCTCTGCTTTGCAACTAAGGATCCTCTGCTAATCCATGCTTTATTGAATTCTGTTACTGTGTTTTTACCTCTATCAACTCCACTGGGAGGTAGTTCCACGCATCGGCCACCCTTTTTGTAAAGAAATATTTTTTAAATGCTACTTCTGATTTTAACCCCTTTCAGCTTGATGTGATGACCTCTGGTTCTAGAACTCCTTTTCCTGGGAAATGTTTGCTTCTTGTGCATTACTTATATCTGTGACATGTCTGAACATCCTTTCCAGATCCTTCCTCTCTTCTCCTCTGGGCATCCGTGTTTAGGTTCTGAAGTCACATTTCATAGGGTTTTCAGTGCAGGCTTTGCACCAGTTATGTAGCCCTTATCTGGACGTCTTCTGCTCTATGTCCTTTTGAGGTATGGCCTGCAGAACTGGATACAATATTCCAGATGAGGTCTTACCATTGACTAACATGAAGGCATTATCAACTCCTTTTCTCCTACTGGTTATATCTCATCTTGTGCATTTTTCAGACTCTGACCACTGCCTTGCTGCCCTGTTTTGCAATATTGAGATCAGCAGACATAATCACCCCAAAATCTCTCATCTGTTTGGTACACAGCTACTTTCTCCTGTTTTCTGTCTTGAACATAAGAATTGCCATGCTGAGTCAGACCAAAGCCCATCGAGTCCGGCATCCTGTCTCTGACAGTGGCCAGTTCAGGACGCAAGAACCTGGCAGAACCCACAAAGCATATTTAATTCTTATTACTCACTCCCAGGGAGAGCAATAGCTTTCTTTAGTCTATCTGGCTAATAATGTGTTATGGACTTTTCTTCCAGGAAATTGTCCAAATCCATTTAAACCCCGCTATGCTAGTCATCTTGATCACATCCTCTGGCAACAGGTTACACAGCTTGGTAGGGGCGTGGAGTGAGAAAGTGCTTTCTACAATTTGTTTTGAAACTGTTGGTTGTTAGTTTCATGGCGTGTCCCTTGCTTTAGTATTATTTGAAAGGGGAAATAACCACCTTTAGTTACCTGGTTCCATCTCACTCATGATTTTATAAACTTCTATCCTGTCTCCTCTTAGCCATCTCTTTTCCAAGCTGAAGAGCCCTAGCCTGCAGAGCCTCTCATCATAGGAGAGATGTTTCAGCTCCTTTTATCATTTTTGTCGCCTTCCTCTGTACCTTTTCTAGTTCCATTCTGTCTTTCTTGAGAGGGGGGCAGCCAGAATTGTACACGATGCTCAAGGTGTAGTTGCACCATGGCTCAATACAGAGGTAATATATTTTCTGTTTTATTCTGTTTGCTTTTTAGACTGCCACCACACACTAAGCTGAGGATCTGAACGTATCGTTCACAAGGACTCCGAGGTCCTTTTCCTAAGTAGGGACTCCCAATACAGAAGCCAGCATCGTGTACCTGTAGTTGGGATTATTCTTCCTTAAGTGCATCACTTTTAACTTTTCTACATTAACTTTAATCTGCCATTCAGTTGCCAGTCTCCCAAGGTCTTTTTACAGCTCCTCACAATCTGTTGCTGTTTTAACAAATTAGAATAATTTAATGTCATCTGCTGTTAAGATTTCGCCTGTTATTTATTTATTTATTTTAAAGGTTTTTGTATACCGATTGCCGTTTGCACATCGGATAGGTTTACAGAGAAAACTGTGCAAATGGAGGGTTTACAAAGAAACAGTGCAAATAGAATATAGTAGAGATGTGAATCGTGTGCCCGATCGTCTTAACGATCGGGTTCGGCTACAGGGAGGGAAAAATCTGATCGTGGGTGATGTGAATTGGAATTGGTTCAGATTCACATCGTTATTTTTTTTGTAGTGAGGCCCGACCCTTTAAAATTAACCCCTTGCTTTCCCCCACCCTCCCGAACCCCCCCAAAACTTTTTACGATTACCTGGTGGTCCAGTGGGGGCGCGGGGACCAATCTCCCGCTCTCGGGCCATCGGCGCTATTTTGGCTGCCACTCAAAAATGGCACCGATGGCCTGATAAAAAAAAACCCCAGCCGACCCTTTAAAAACGACCCCTTAGCTTCCCCCACCCTCCCGAGCCCCCCAAAACATACCTGGTGGTCTAGTGGTGGTCCCGGTAGCGATCTCCCGTTCTCAGGCCGTCGGCTGCCACTCATAAAGATGGCGCCAATGGCCCTTTGCCCTTACCATATGACAGGGTACCTGTGCCATTGGCCGGCTCCTGTCACATGGTAGGAGCACTGGATGGCCGGTGCCATCTTTTATGAAGGCAGCGGCCATCTTTAAAGATGGCAGCAGCCAGCCAGTGCCAGCCAGTGCTCCTACCTTCTTATTAATTTTAAATATTTATTAGTTGCCTGGTGCCAGGCTCTAGGTGATTTACAATACGTTTACATTCATAATATAAAATATAATAATATAATATAAAAACATGATATCCCTGAGCGCCACTCTTGCCCCTCTTCAACTAGCAGCCCAAATGATTCCCACACTTTGGGGTGGATTTTCAAGGGTTTCGCATGTATATTACGTGCGTAACCCCGAAAGCCATCGGGGCTCCCCTAGGGCTTGGCGCGCACAAGGTGCACAAGTGTGCACCCCCCTTGCGCGCGCCAACCTCGGATTTTATAACATGCCTGTGGCTGCATGCGCATGTTATAAAATTGGGTGTAGATTTGTGCGTGCCAGGTTGCGCGCACAAATCTACGCCCGCGCCTAAATCTTAAAATCCAGCCCTTTTTGTACCAAATGTACTTGAAAAAGATTTGATTAGTTTTTGCCTCATTGGCAATTTTTTTCTCAAAGTCTGTCTTGGCCTGTTTTACATCTAATTTGCCAGTGCATATGTGCTGGCCTATTTTCATCATTTGGATCTGTTTTCCATGTTTTGAACAATGCTCTTGTAGCTTTAACGGCCTCCAACGCTCTCAGGAAATGCTCAATGCTGTAGCGGGTTTACCCGTATTGAGCATTGGAGATATCACGATGGCATAAAGCGAAGCATTTTGGCTCGCGGTAGCTTCTTAAAGAAATTTGCAGTGGAGGAAAGAGTTCTCAAGATAATCTTTCATCAACCAGAAACATTCGCTTGGTTAACAGAACATCAAATAACTTATAGCCTCGGAGTGGCATGGAAAATCTTGGAGTTTTGGAGCAACAATCTTTAAGATAAGTAATCCGACTATCAGCATTATTAATTTACATCCCCTAAAGAAAGACCTTTCATGGTCAGAAACAAGGCCTTGTCGGGTGGACTTTAAATTTGTCTGAATACAAGTCGGGTGGACTTTAAATTCGCCTAAATATAAGTCGGTGTTATCACTTATCAGGCGACACTCTAACTTACCACTGCTATTTATAGTTTTATTCAAAAATGTTTTAGCGCACTTTGAAATTCACAAAAAATTCAAAAAAAGGTTGGAGGTGGAAAGTTCATGATTAAAACTCATACTCAGCATTACAAGCCAGTAATGCTTTGAAGTTCTATGAAACATTCCACTTTCTTCCCTAAAAATATTTTTTTCTCTAAATAATTATTGTTATGAACATAGTTTTCTTGATAGAGGAGGTTCTTTCCCCTTTAACAATCTGAAATATATTTTTGGAATACTAAACATAGGACACTTTGTATGTGAGTTGGAATCATATATGGAGTAGCACTACATACTCTGGAAAAAGAAGAAAATGAGAAAGAAGAGATCTGTGTGGTCTTACAAATTCACATACTACATCATCTTTTTTCTTGGCGAGATTGTGCATCAGATCAGAATAAATGCCCTGGTATGTGATCAAGGTCACTGTGATGTGTGGGTCCTTACTTAGGACTGTCATTGCACTGTTGGGTTATGAAGGAAGGAGAGTGTGGTTTAAAATTGAGGGCAAACCCTGGTAGTTACTAGTGAAGGCTCACAGTACCTTAATTTCACTGCCTTCATTCCCCATCATAAATAGCAATGAGCAAAACCGTGGCAGGTTCTAACTGGGCTAGGAGCTTGGGTGTGGATTAAGGTGACTGTCAGAGAGGAGTGGTGGCAACAAAAAACTATCAAAGTAAAATATAACACAAAAAGGGTAAATAATCAATGATAAAATTATTTAATAAATAGTGGAATAAAATCAGACATAAAAAATATAGCATAAAACCCAGAAACATTAAACCCCTGATGCAGGCATAACTTCCTGAAACATGGACATGCTGAGATTTAGAGCTTTTTTTTTTTTTAATTTCTTTTATTTTATATATATATTTATATTTTGTGTGTGTGTGTGTTGCCGCTACTCCTGTCCCACAGTTCCTTATCTTGTGGTTGGCTTTTTACTTGTTCGTTGTGCTGTGGATAAAGGTGAGCCAGGATAAAGTTCATGTTAAAAACATAAAAAGAAATTCCCTGTGCTGGCAAGCATTTTCAATCTACTTCAAAAGGCACAAAGTAGAGTTGCCCTCTACTGGTGCCTGCCCTCACAGAATAATTGTCATAATGAAATCACAAATCTAGTGAGTGAGTCAGTCCATAGCGGAAAACATTAGGATATCAATTCAGTGTTTGGATCAGCATGAGCACCGCTAGCAGTGGGTCATTACAGTATCTGTAGACACAATGGTCAAGATGTCAACCAGCACTTTCAATAACAGGCAAAGAGAAAACAAATGGTTAACATATTTCTTGGGTTTTTTTGTTGTTTTCTCAACAGTTTATAATAACTTTAGGATGCATTCATAGAAACACAGAATATGACGAGAGATAAGACTTCTTTCATTCGTTTAATATTGGTTATGCATGCTAATCTTGTGCGTTGCCTAGGGCCTTTGGGCTGGGTAGCATATAAATAAATAAATACATAAATAAATACAAGGCCTATCTAAATTTGATCAGTTTTCTTCCTTCTCACCCCTCCTGATTTCTGGCTTTACCTTTACTTCTCTACACCTAAAAAATGTCTTTGCTTATCCCAGGCTTTCCTGAATTCTGTTATAGTTTTTACCTCCAACTCCTTTACTGGAAGGCTGTTGAATGCATCCATCTCCCTCTCTGTGAAGAAATATTTCCTAATATTCTCCTGAGTCTATCCCCTTTGAGCTTCATATTATGATTTCTTGTTCCAAAACTTCCTTTCCACTGAAAAATGCTTCTTTCTGGTGCATTATTTACAGTATATCTTTCTTTCATGGTATTGGTCCCAGCTTCATGCCAAGCTATTTTAAACAGGACAGACCTGCTTAATATGCTGAGGGAACTGTAACCAATCACAAGTCCTATCCTGAGGATAATAATTTAGAACAAGGCTGGCGAACTCCAATACTCCATTGTCACAGGATATTCACAGTGAATGTTTATGGAACTCATTTGCACACAACAGCTCTACATTATAGTTTGTTTCCTCTGAATCTGATTATTGTTGGCACATTTGTGCAAGCCTCCAGCAAAATGCTGCAAATTCCCAGGGTTATAAACTGTTCATATTCTTTAAATCAACGGTACCAGCAAAAAAAAAATAAAAATAAAAATAAAGATAACATTTCTTTAGCTAATGTACTTATAGTAATCAAATCATTAGGGTCCTTTTTTAATTCTGATGTTATTTCATTTTAAAAGAGATATTGGTATTGAAAGACTGTGAAGTCTGCTCTTATGTAACCGCTTTCACCCATTATCAGTTTAACTAAATTGGGGAAATAGATGTGCTGATATTACTCAGAACACTATGCAGGCAGCACACTGGTATTTGTAAAGTCTGCATACAGCACAAAAGAAGGGGCTCATCTGGATATGGTGATGGTTATTATAAAAGATTAAACCTGGTTGACTAGGCTGGACCATGGGTAAACCAATCCCAATCATCTGCTTCTCTAGCAACACTACATGGTAAACCAGGGGAAGTTTATTTATTTATTTATTTATTTTTAGTTTTTCTATACCGGCATTCGCGATAAATATCGCATCATGTCGGTTTACAATTAACAAGTAGATAGGGAACAAAAAGGCAATAAATAACATTGATCTAAGTAATAATAATAAAATAATAGTAATGGTAGTAAAAAACATTAAACAAGAGAAGGCTAAGGAATGCAGTTACAATAAAACAAG
Source organism: Rhinatrema bivittatum (assembly GCF_901001135.1). NCBI lineage: Eukaryota > Metazoa > Chordata > Amphibia > Gymnophiona > Rhinatrematidae > Rhinatrema > Rhinatrema bivittatum. Next base: position 14,144,909 of record NC_042627.1, read on the forward strand.
GGAGTAATATAACTTGGATCAGAGAAAAGAAGCAGGGGTTTAAATATATATAACATATATGCCAGTCAATGTGCTTATAGCGTTGAAGAATTGCCCTTATGAGGTGGGGATATTAATTACTATGATTAAGGCAAAGTCTGAGCGAATAGGTAATAATGGAATAGTTGAATATCTATAGCTAATTCTGTAGTAATAAAATTCTTCATGACCCCAAATATGGTGATCTTCTATGTCCCCACATCAATGTTTTTCTCTAGAGTCTAAGTGTTCCCTGAGAATTTGACTTTTACTGTGTCTGTGGGTTATTCACTCATGTCCTTTCAAAGTGTGACATTTGTTATGCTTATGTCCTATATAATGTTCCCTCAGAGTCTGACAACTGATGTGATCATGGACTGTTCACTAAGGGCCAGATTTTAAAACTTATGCGTGGGCGTAGATTTGTGCACACAAATCTACGCCCAATTTTATAACGTGCACGCGCATGTTATAAAATCCGGGGTCGGCGCGCACAAGGGGGTGCACAGTTGTGCACCTAGTGTGCCGCCGAGTCCATGGGGAGCCCCGATGGCTTTCCTCGTTTTTCACCTCTTCCCCACCTTTCCCTCCCTTCCCCTATCTAACCCACCCCCCAGCCCTACCTAAATCGCCCCCCCCCCTACCTTATTTCGGTGAGTTACGCCTGCCCGAGGCAGGCATAACTTGCGCGCGCCTGCTGGCTGCCGGTGCGCAAACCTCCGGCACAGCCGCTGTGCCGGAGGACTTGGAATGCCCCCGGCCCTGCCCCCGGACTGCCCCCGGACCGCCGCTACGCCCCGGCCCCGCCACAAACCGTCGCTATGCCCCGGCCCCGCCCCCGATCCACCCATTTTTGAAAGCCCCAGGTCATGCGTGCGCAGGGGTAGGTTTTCGGGGGTTACGCTCGTATCTTATGCGCGTAACCCTTTGAAAGTCTACCCCTAATGTTCCCTCAGAGTATCAGTTTTTCTAATTACTGGACACAACCTCACAAACTGTAAACAGCCTGAGTAATCTGAAAATGAAGAGAAAAACTAAACAGCCATCCACTATAGAAGATATAAACTGATAGATTCTTAGACCTGGGATATGCTGCTAGGTGCTCATCACCTTAAACAGTGCAGATTGGCACTTCATGTCCTACAGAACATATTGTGATGGGAGCTAGAGACCCATGGCCTTGATTGAACTGTGATGATGACATGGAGTTACCATATGCTGAATCTAAAATGCCCATGATTGCAGAATGAACAAGCTAATCAGAGAGCACAGATGCACATATCAGAAGGCCTATGAAGCTAAAATGATGTATGAGGATCATAGAAACATAATACAGGGATTGGCAAATTCAAATGTAAATGAATAACCAAGGTGCACCCCTAGCAGGTGTCCTGGTGGTTAATATGATGAACTGAGAACTAAGATGCCTCGGTTCAAATCCTGCTTCTAATACTGGTTCTCGCTCATTGGCTCAAATACCTACTCAGAGCCCTGTCTACTAACTATTTTTCCCATAGACACAACATTTAGTAAAAAGTTTCTTCCATTCTGTGTCTCTGAGAAAACAAACTTAGTAAATGAGATCCTTAGATTGTAAGGTCTTGAAAAAAAGAGGTGCTATGCATGCCCCTGAATGTATGCAAGGTGCTCAGGAGGGCAGTAAATGCTGCAATATTAAATACAAACGTTCCACTTTGGTATACAGAGTATCTCTATACATAATTTGCTAGGTTGGTGAGTATTTTCACTAGAATGTCCCAGTATTCCTGACCAGGATCTGCTTGTTCTTCCTATGAGTTCAGTTCCCCTTATACTTTACCCCGAGAAGTTCAGGCCCCACTCATACATACACCGCCCGGATAACATGCTTAACCAGCGGGATATCAACAACAATAAATGAAACAAAAATACAGGCAGACGAAGGAATTAGGAATGTAATCACACCGTCTGTAAGCTTCGTGTTTTAATAAAGGTGTTTAGCTCAATCTTGAATCTTGGTCCTGATTTCTGAAACACATTGGGAAACTACCATCACTCTGTCAGTCATGCTCCAAAACACATATTTGCTCTGAGTTTTTGAGCTATTTACTCACTGATTTGCTTTCCTTAGTTTCTACCGTACTTTTCGTATCCCAATACAAATTCTCCCTAAGCTTAAAGATCAAATTAAAGAAAAAATATTTTTTACATGTCCGCAGGTATGCGCAGCCTCTAAAGACGGCCAAAAGCATGAGCGGAGAGCTGAATCGTACATACTTTTAGCTGTATATCCAGGTGCAGGCCAAGGATTGGGGCAGGCAGTGCGCGGCGGCCAGGCGTCCATCCATAGCGAGAGGAGGTGCAAAGAAAGAAAGCTAGGCGGAGTGAAGCCGTCGGGAAGGGAAAGTCGCAACAGTAGTTTACTTCCTCTACATGTTCACAGTTATGTGCATATGTACAATGTCAGTTGCACTCTGTCACTTGTGCATATATGTGCATGTACTGCGGGGGTTTTTTTTTGTATTCATCACAAAGTATGTGCCTACAAGGACAATTTGATTTTTCTACAGATATGTGGCTTGAGCGACATTTTTTCATCATTTTTAACTGGCACTTACAGTAGTATATATTTAAAATGTAACTTGCTAGCTATGCCTACTGGGAAGCTTTTTCTTTATTAATAAGATTGCCACTTTAAAGGAATGCCATATTCTCGTCCTCCTTTTGATTGCACTGCAGGGTGTGGCCATGCAAGCTCAGAAGCTGAGAAATAATGCTAAACGGCATCCCTTCCTGGACATTAATGGGATTAATCAGGAGCCCTTTCACACATCCTCTTTCATATCCATGTGCTTCTCGCAAGTGCAGGTCAGGAGAAGATAAGACAGTGACAGAAGACTGAGAGAAAGCCACATAACTCTCTTCCCAGAACTCCAAAGGGCTGTCATATCTCAGCATTCAGCAGAGAGACACATAAGAGCCAGCGGCAAAGAAGGAGGGGAAACTTTTCTTTGCTATGAACTCTCTTTTGGCTTCTCTTAATGAATAGCTGTCAGCAAGGATTTAGCTGTTAAGAGGAAAGGGAAAGCAAAAACTCTCTGCATACCGCTGCAGCTCTCTATTCCCCGTATCCCTTGGCTGTCTAATCTCTGTCTCTTTTTGTCTTTGTTTCTCTTATCATTCTACATTTCCTTTTTGGTATTGTCAGAGCCCTGTATATGTCTCCTTTCACAGCAGTGCAGGTTTCCTTTCTCTGGTATCAGGTTGTGTGCATTTGTGTCTCCTTTCTGTGTTATCACACGTCATACGTGCCTCATTTCTAGTGCTATAGATCTTCAGAAGGATAGCCATGTTAGTCTGGTTTAGCAAAATGACAATAGGTGAGTGGCACCTTATAGACTTACCCATTTATTGAGGTACAAGCTGTCAGCGAACTTTGTCCTTGAAAGCTGTTACCTCATTAAATGAATTAGTCTATAAGATAATTTGCCAATTTCTAATATCACCACAAAACAGGTGTAGCCCTAAAACCAATGGGATAGATGGGAAGGGAGGAGAAGGGGGAAGTCCTCCCTTCCCCTTCTCCTCCCCACCCTCTAAAACCCATTTTTAATTTTTTTTTACCTGAAGTAACTTGCGTGCGCCGGCAGAGCGAGGAATGGCGCTGTTCCAGACTGCCCCCTTTTCGGCCCTGGCACTTACTTGCATCTTAGTGTTTACGCGCGTGGCCGGACCCATTTGGAAACAGGCGTAAGGCCCGGCCACGCGCGTAAACCCCAGGATTTATGCACACCAGGGTTTAAAAATCCGGCCGAATGTGTACAAATATTACACCTGAAAATTCATGTAATAGAAATGGACAAAGTAAACTTCTTAAACAAAAAAAATACTCTCCAAAAAATCTAACAATATTTTTAAGGAATGGGTTGATAGTTTCATATAAAAGTAGCAACCGTTACCTACCCGGATAATCGGTGCTCTGATGTAATTATAATCATTAACTACCAACCACCTTCCATCCTATCTACAAATAATTTATATATTTTATTAGAAATTTTTTTTTTTAAATAACAATTATATAGGTTTTTCTTTAAAAACTTAGAAGTATACTTTCAACGGCTTCTTTATGATGTGCATGTAGATGAAAATATACTGGGCGAAGAAAAACATTTACAAGTGAATCCTCGGCATCTGTCTATGATAGATTCAATTTCTTACCATCTTCCCAACGAGGCTGCGTTTCGAACAGTCTCCGGCTGGAGATGCTGACATCGATTAATGTATCGGCACATTGATAGAAAAGAAAGATCCCCTGAGGAAGGACACTGTTCGAAATGCAGCCTCATTGGTAGGACGGTAAGAAATTGAATATATCATAGACAGATGCCGAGGATTCACTTATAAATGCTTTTCTTCACCCAGTATATTTTCATCTACATCTACAAGTAGAAAGTATACTTCTAAGGTTTTTTTTTAAGAAAAACCTATATAATTATTTTTAAAAATATATTTTCTAATAAAATATAGCAATTATTTGTAGGTAGGATGGAAGGTGGTTGGTAGTTAATGATTATAATTACATCAGAGCATCGATTATCCGGGTAGGTAACGGTTGCTACTTTTACATGAAACTATCAACCCATTCCTTAATAATTTTTAAAGATTTTTTGGAGAGTATTTTTTTGTTTAAAATGTTTACTTTGTCCATTTCTAATACATGAATTTTCAGGTGTAATATTTGTACACATTAGTCTATAAGGTGCCACTCACCTATTGTCATTTTGCTACACCAAACTAATATGACTATCCTTCTGAAGATCTATAACCACAAGAAAGAAATACACCAAGCAGATATAATAAAAATGAGGCACATATGGAGTGTGATAACACAGAAAGGAGACACAAACACATCTGACAAAATGGACTCTGTGCCCAAAAGCTCATACCTCAATAAATGGATTAGTCTATAAGGTGCCGCCTGCCAATTGTCATTTTTACTACACCAGACTAACATGACTATCCTTCCCAAGATCTATACCACAAGCAAGAAATACACCAAGCAGATACCATAGATATGAGGAGTGTGATAACACAGAAAGGAGACACAAATACATCTGACAACATGGACACTGTCCTCAAAAGCTCATGCCTCTATAAATGGGTTAGCTTATAAGGTGCCACGCACCTTTTGTCATTTTCTTGTGATATCACACTCTTTGTGTGTGTGTGTGTGTGTGTGTGTGTTCATCTCCTTTCTATAGTATCAGACTGTGTATGTCAAGCTTTCGTTAACAGATTCCGTATCATTCATAACGTCAGGGCTGCTGCAAGGTGGCCATAAAGGGTGCAACTGCACCAGGGTTTCTAAGTAGAGAAGGCTCTGACTTTACAAGAATATATTTAGAAAAATAAATGATAAAGAGGTCAAATATAATTGCAAAGAATTTCTGCAAATGTTAAGTTCCTCAGGTATCTCCAGAAACGGATGTCAAAATGTTATAAATCAGAGTAACAAATGTAAGTCTCATACATGCTAGTCTAAATCTTAGCAGTGCAAAACATGTTTGGACTATGGCAATGAAGAACTGAGCTCCGAAGCCAGTGACGTGAAAATAGTGTTTGCCTGATTTGCCTGAAGATTTTCCTATGCAGGGCAGGGGGAATCAATCAAAGCACTACCTGGGTCTAGAATATCCTCAGGCCAGCGTCAGCCAGTCTAACTGGGAATGAAGCTCGGTTGGATTATCTGAAGGGGATAGGGCCCTGGATTTCTCCTGACAGGCCTGTCTAGGGCTACCTCTTTTGCATTCTGCCGCCCCTCCAGATGAAGCACTCTATAACCCTGGGTGTTTTTTTATTTTTTGCTCTTTTAATAGAAACAAAGAATATGATAGCAGATAAGCACCTCAACGTTCATCTAGTCTGACCAACTCTATTCCTGCCATAGTTGATCTTTGGCGCTGTGCCCTCGCTTCTTCATAACCAAGAATCCTCTGGGCTTATCCCCGTGCTTTCCTTACTGTTTCTGTCTCCATCACCTCCCCATCCCCAAAAGAAAGCCGTTCCATGTAACTTTTAATAGCCAATTTTGGAATGCAGGGTTTGGTCAGTCACACTTGTGTTTACTGTTGGATTTGTTTGCTGCTGTTGACCTTCAATTCCTACCGTCAACTGTAAGCCTCTATTTGTGGACAAGTCAGGCCCTATGAGTGGTTTTTCTTTCCTATTATTTAAAAAAGCTAGAAAAGGTCCATCAAAACTGACATACTCCAATAACTGATGCACAGCTGCAACTATGAAGGCTACGCAAGCACAAAATATATGATGCCGCCAAATCCTGGGCCTCAACATCCAGAATAATACAATGGGGATAATATTCAGTCACTGGGTGGATTGCAAAATTAGGAAGATAAATTTATCCGGCTAACTTTAGAGGGATATTCAGTGGTGCAGCCACACTACTGATTATAGCCAGCTATCTTAAAAATAGCCAAACAAATTTATCCAGCTATTTTTTTTTAATTTATTTATTTAAAATATTTATATCCCACCCATCTACCATTCTGGGCAGGTTACAACTTGACACACATAAATAGATTGTAAAAGGTACAAATAAAAAACATAAAGCATACATAAAAATTTTAGGTGCAAATGCAGCACCAGATTACCAGGTTAGCAAAGAGCTAGCTATCTACCCAGACTGTCAAAAGCCTGCTAAAACAGATAGGCTTTAAACAGCTTCCTAAACCATAAGAGTGCTAACTTAGCTTTCAGATCATTAGGCAAAGTGTTGCACAAGCTTGGGCCAGCCACCCCAAACAACCTCTCTCGAGATTCAGTTAAATGGAGACACCTGATGGATGGTACCTTTAATACGCTTTGAGACCCAGACCTCCATGCAAACGAAGGCCAACAGATTCTTAACACTGAATTTAAAACATTTGGGAGCCAAAACATGAATAACTCCAAACAGAATCATGAAGAGCTGAAATCTGACTCTCCAGGAAACTGGTAATTAGTGGAGTCTGAACAAGACAGGAAAAATATGTTCTTGCAATCACGCATTACTTGGTTTCTGGGCTTTACTCCCCCTCTTCTGCACTGCCAAGGATCTTCTGTGCTATTCCCACGCCTTCTTGCACTGTGTCAATACTTTTATCCCCCCGCTTCCTGCATTTCAAGATTGTTGTAGACAAGCAGTACTCAACCCAGTCCTCAAAACACACCCAGCTACTCCATGCAGACAGCGGAGGCAGTGCATGCAAAATTAACTCATGCATATTCATTATAGATATCCTGAAAAGCAGGCCTGTGTGTGGCTCTTGAGGACTGGCGTTGGCCACCCTTGCACAAAATATTTGGTTTGGGGGGAGGGGGGATCCTCAAGGACCAGATTGAGGATCACTGCTCTAATCATTCATAACCTTCCAGGTAAAGAAGTACTTTCTCCCTGATACCACTTTCCTTCATATACCTAACTTCCAGCCTCATTTCGTGAACCCTTCTTCTAGAACTTCCTTTCCTCTGAAATCTCTCCATACTTCCTCACGCACCCAACCAGCCCACGCCTGTGTTTCACACGAGGATAACCCTTTCAGCAGACTACAAAGTGCATTGTGGGATGGAAGCTTTACCTGCAGGAACCAGCAACTGTTTGTAAAAAAGGCAGCAAAGCAGCAAGATCAGCAAACAGGCGAAAGCAGCACAAGGCTGCTTATTCCCCCCCACCTGCAGTGAAACCGTGGAAAAAAGTCTGAGCAACAGGTGCAGGGCCCTGTGGCTTTTCTGTGGCCATCCTAGGCAGCGGTGAAGAGCCCCACCTGTCTGCGGTAAATCTGCACATCTGCTACCGACCTCCATGACCTGTCCAGCAGAGGGCACTTTTCTCTGCTGCCTTGCCTCTCTCTCCTCACCCTCCTGCTTTCCTTTCTCCCTGCTAGGTTTTTTTGGGTTTTTTTCCCAGCAATATAGCAAACGTGGTGAATTGTCTGTGGCAATCTTTCCTCATTTCTGCAGCCTCCCCCCCCCCCCTCTCTTCTCAAGCAGTGTCAATATTATGTGCGATGACATTAATATGCTCAAGAAACAATACAGTTATGAGCTGTGCCTTGACAGGCGATGGTGCTGCTAATTATTACAGTGATAAATGGTTATATCAATGGTAAAAGTCAATATTATTAGCTCCTATTGTTCTTTATTCTTCTTCTCCCTTTTTTCTTTACAAGATCAAAAGGAAGTAAAACCTCAGACAGTCTAACAAGGATGCCTATATTCGGATTCCTACTAAAAGCACAACAGGGATTGTAAGTATTTAACATTAAAGTAGAACTGGGCTAGTCTGGTAGCTCAGTGGCAGTGCTGTGCTCTCCCACGTGGAAGCAGGAGTCCCCAAATCTGGTCCTTGAGGGCCATGACCCAGTTGGATTTTCAGGATTTCCTCAATGAATATTCATGAGGTATATTTGCATACACTGGAAGCAGTGGAAATCCTGAAAACCAGACTGGTTTATGGCCCTCGAGGTCCAGATTTTGGGCTCCTAGGTTTGATTATGAGGTCGGGTCCCCCACTTCCCAGTTGGTTGGGGCTGGGGATGCCACAGAGGTGGCATTCACAGCCCTTGGGGCAGGAAGGAGCCTTAGCGATCATGCAACGGTGGCAGCAGGTGGCTGGATGTAGGGTCCCGTAACTGTAGAGTTCCTGGTGCATGCTTCCAGGGATGAGGACGAATGCTGCAGTGACTTATACAACACCGAGTTGGGAGGGAATATTATTAAATAGAGGAAAAAATCCCCAAGTAGATGTGAAGGCCCAGCCCTGGCTCCGTCGGAGCTAGAAATTCAAAGGAACCCGCCGAGTGAAAAAAATCCCATTAAAGTACAACCGTCTTAGCCTGTAAATCTGGTGTTCAGTACAAGAACGCAGCGGCTGGGCAGAGCAGTCACGTTTCAGGGACACTGTGCTTTTCAGGATCTCGTATCAGATTTCTATCCCCTCTCTAAATGACACAGAGCAAGCCAATTTGTCAGAGGGAAAGGACATCCAAAGGCCAGGAATTGCTAAATTTGTCTCAGAAATTCGCTGAGCCTCCCCACGGATAAAATACGTAAAGGGGGGAGCGGACCGACTGGCTTAGTAGATGGTGGCCAGTTCAAATCTAGCTCGGGTCAGTAGTGACCCAAAGCTGGCGACCGATGTGAACTGAGCTGGTTGGATCAGTCCACCTCCCAGTCCATAGCACCCAGTGCAGTGTCAGATTCAGGAGCAAGCTGGCTGAGCTACAGTTTAGGGTCTCAGATTATAAGGGGCCTCTAAAAACAAAAGAATTACTAATACATTTCAAGTTTGACTTTTTTGGGCAGTGCTATGGGGGGATGTCTCTTAAACTTGATATCATTTAAAACACCATGAGAGTTTGATCCTCTTGATGGAAGTCACTGTATACATATTGCGCAGGCATAAACACTGAATAAGAACATAAGAACTTGCCATACTGGGTCAGACCAAGGGTACATCGAACCCAGCATCCTGTTTCCAACAGAGGCCAAAACCAGGCCACAAGAACCTGGCAATTACCCAAACACCAAGAAGATCCCATGCTACTGATGCAATTAATAGCAGTGGCTATTCCCTAAGTAAACTTGATTAATAGTAGGGTTGTAGTGTGGATATGAGGGGAAGCTTGTGCTGCCATGGACCAAGCTGCACCTGTCCTGTAGATAAATGGAGGATTTCGGCTTCCAGTGCTGTCAATTCAACATAGTAAACGCGCTCCAGAAAGAAAGAAATGGTGCCATTTTCAAAAACTTTAAAAGATTCAATTGTCTCCAGAAAGGGGCAAGGTGAATTTGATCATACTGCATTTCTCACACAACTCTGACAGAAAAAGGCACATTTAATATTTTCTAACACGGCGACAAAAAAAATGACTATGCATGGGTTTCTAGGCTCATAATATGGAAGACTCCCTAGACAGCTAGTGTGAGTTTTCAAACGTTTTTACGCCAATGTGTTTGAAAATTACCCTGTGAATGTAGCTAAGGCTACCTGTGCCAGATAACAATGTACGTATTTTTAGCCATGCCAAAGTTGGGTGGGATTGAGGCAGGCACAGAAAAGAGTGCGAGGGGATTTCAGGTACGTTTGGGTGCACACTTTGCTTCCATGCAGGTACAGGTGCACGTGGGTGCCTTGTAACCGCGATACGTGTGCCAGCCTGAATTTTCACGGGGGAAACTGCATGGTGAGTTTCTCTTTGAAAATGAGCTTCCCTTTGAAAATTACCCGCTTACCTTCTAGCTCCCATCCCCCATGGCACCTGCCCTCATTGGCTATTTGAAATCTGAAGAGGGGAACTACATAGCCTCCAGACCTCCTGGACAGCATCATCTACAGCTCGTTCTTAGGTCACTGCAAAGAGACATGGAGGCCGATGCAGTGCAGTACAGTGCGCTCAGCTGAGTGCACTGTATAACCCTCAGTCGGATGCAGGATAAATAGGCGGTAATCCAGCCCCTAATGCAATAGGGGGATTAGCGCATATTTTAAGGCGCGTCCGATGCGGAGTGAATGAGAGAGCGCTCATCACGTGCAAATGCATGAGAAAGAGCCTATTACTCATTCACTCCGAATGCAAAAAGATAAATGTGCGTCTCAGATGCACATTTATCGCTCAGATATTAACGCCTGCCTGGAGCAGGCGTTAATATCTGAGCGCAGGTAAAGGAAGTACAGAAAAGCAGAAAAAAACTGCTTTTCTGTACTTCTTTTATTAAAGTTAAAAAAAAAAAAAACTCGGCAGATCACCGAGTTATGAAGACCAACGCCGGCTCAGCCTCGGTTTTCATAACCGGCCGTCCGCCAGTAATGAAAATGGCCGCTGATAAACTCGGCGGACGCTTTTATTACTGGCAGACAGGCAGGTTATGAAAACCGAGGCCGAGTTTACCGGCGGTCACGTTAGGAAGGAAGCGCTAAGGTCGCTCAAGCGACCCTAGCACCTCCTTCCTAGCGCGACCCCCTAATTTCCATATTGCATGGCACCCCCCTTGCAGCCGTGCGCATATTATAAAATCCAGGGTCAACGCGCGCAAGGGAGTGCACAATTGTGTAACTTGCGCGCGCCGAGCCGTGCAGCCTGCCTCTGTTTCCTCCGAGGCCTCTCCGAAATCGGAGCGGCCTCGGAGGGAACTTTCCTTCCGCCCCCCCCCCCCCCCCCCCCGTACCTTCCCCTCCTTTCCCCTACCTAACCCGCCCCCCAGCCCTACCTAGAACCCCCCCCCTTACCTTTATTGAATAAGTTACGCCTGCCGGCCGACGCGCATAACCCTTTGAAAATCTGCCCCGTCGCGTGTACATTTATTTATTCAGTGAGCGGCTGCAGCCACGTGTGGCTCATTTAACTGCAAAAAGAAAAATAAACCCCAGTGCCCATTTAAGTCCAAAAAAACCAAGAACTGACTCGATGCAAACGTTTAGATGTATTTGAACAGCATAATCACGTTTTTGCCTTTTTTTTTTTTTTTAAGGCACGGCGACATGTTTAGCTATGACACGAGATACAGAAATGGATCACACTTATCATGGCGGAGCATAACCAGCCGTCTCAATCCAGTGCCTGGAGGCTCGGGCATACAGGGCGTGACTGGCATCACAACATCCAGTGCTGCCAGCAGTTAAATAAGCACGCTGCCACTGACAGTCTCTCAGCCTGCCACTGCACTGTGCTGTCCCAGAGGGCGACTGTGAGGGAGTGTATAGCCATCTCCCTCAGTCTACCTTAAAGGACCAGGCTCAGGTGTCCCGCCCGGTCCTGCTTAAGCTTGGACTCCTCAAGGTATCCTAGGAGGAAGGGAGAAGTCCAAAGGGCTTAGACCGGCTAGAGGAGCCCCAGGCAGCTGACAGAGTGCCAGACTACAGGGAGACCACTTGTCTGTGAGGTGGGTAAACTGGCATGATTGTGTTTAAGCCAGAGGCTGCCCGAGTTCAAGGCACCTGCTGTATTGGTTTGCTGCCAGCTGTTTGCTGTCTGATGTCACTGTAAATAAAGAGCACTTAAGGCGCGTAGCCAGAGTGTAATATGTGTGCGCATTCCTCTGGCTGTACCCACGCCACTGACTGCTCCTGTGCCACAGCGGCATATAGCTTTTCAGCTCCCGGCAGAACACCTCTAGCATTTGCTTTTCATATCACTCCAACGCACGGTTTTTGATAAGTTTCATTAATGTCAACTCCCGGAAGACGCCATGGCCAGGTCCTAAAATTCTATAGCTGTCATGAAGGAGTTAGGGCACGTCCAGTGCGTGAGCACCTGGCGCCATGCTGCTTTCTATAACCTCTGCGGTGTACCTTGGATTCATATTTTATTTATTTATTTATTTATTTAAATTTCTTATATACCGGCATTCGCGATGGGAGTCGCATCATGCCGGTTTACAAATAACAAGGTGTGACAACAGAATAAATACTTAATAACTTAAAAACATTAACATGTGATAGAAGAATAAGGTAGCAGTTACAATAAAACAGGGATAAAATGCAACTTGGAATGAAGAGAAGGCAAAAGAGAGATTAACACTGAGATAACAAAAGAATGACCAAGGTAAATAAAACCAAGGTAAATAAACCTGCCTCATTAAAAAAGAGAGAACATTATTGAGTTGTCAAAGGTTGTTGATTACCCTGACGGGAGTTCTTAGTTGCTTAAGTTGAGAGTGGGTTCAGTTGGTGTCTGGAAAGGCTTTCAAGAATAGCCAGGTTTTAAGTCTTTTTCTGAAAGTGGGGAGGCAAGGTTCCTGTCTCAGTTCTGGTGGTATAGAATTCCACAAGGTAGGTCCTGCTGTAGAGAAAGCCCTGTCTCTGAGAGTCCTATGGTTAAAGGTTTTTGCAGGAGGCACCTGTAATGAGTCTCTGTAGGACTCTCTGATAGGTCTGATGGAGGTATGTTTTTTAAATGGGATTTGGAGGTTAAGCGGAGAGAGTTGATGGAATGCTTTGTAGATGGTAGTAATGGATTTATATAAGATTCTATAGTGCACTGGCAGCCAATGTAAGTCTTTGAGAATCGGAGATATGTGGTTTCTTCTTCTTGTGTTTGTCAAAATTCTGGCCGCCGTGTTCTGAACCATCTGAAGAGGTTTAGTATGAGAAGACGGGAGACCTAATAGAATAGAATTGCAATAATCTAACTTAGAGAAGATTATTGATTGCAAAACTGTTCTGTAATCGTGGAAATGGAAAAGTGGTTTGATTCTTTTTAAGACGTGTAATTTATAAAAGCAGTCCTTCGTGGTTTGATTAATAAAAGATTTTAGATTTAGCCGATTGTCGATAATGGCTCCTAGGTCTCTTACATGTGAAGTTTGAAAGCCGGTTGGAGGATTTGAGGTGAGGTTACTGTTTTCAGGGGAAATTATGAGGACTTCGGTTTTAGCGGAATTTAAGATTAGATTTAGGCTGGAGAGGAGGTTGTCAATATTTTGAAGACAGTTTTCCCAGATTTTGATAGTTTTTGTAAGGGATTCTTTGATAGGGATGACAATCTGGATGTCATCTGCGTATAGAAAGTATTTGAGGTTAAGATTAGTTAATAGTTGACATAGGGGTAGGAGGTAAATGTTAAAGAGCGTGGGGGAGAGAGAGGAGCCCTGTGGAACACCTAGCGGAGAAGGGTAAAACTGTGATTCTTTGTTATGTATTTTGACTTTATATCCTCTGTTTCCCAAGAATGATTTGAACCAGGCAAGAGCAGAGCCTGTAATTCCGATGTTCGCTAGTTGATTTAGGAGAAGGGAGTGATTCACGGTGTCAAAGGCCGCCGATAGGTCGAGGAGTATCAGCAAGTAGGCGTGACCTTTATCGAGGCCCATGATGAGGTAATCTGTCAGAGATATGAGAAGTGATTCTGTACTTAAAGATTTTCGGAAGCCGTATTGAGTGGGGAATAATATGTTGTTGTCTTCGAGGTATTCTGATAATCTGGTGTTGACTAATTTTTCTGTAACCTTGGCTATAAAAGGAAGGTTGGATATTGGGCGGAAGTTGGATGGATCTTTAGGATTAAGGTTCGGTTTTTTTAATAGGGGTTTGATAGAAGCAACTTTCAGGTCGTCTGGATAAATTCCTTGGGCTAAGGAACAATTGATAATGTCAGTTAGGGTTTTGGAGATGGTATCTGGAATTAGCAGCAGTAGTTTGGGAGGGATCTGGTCAAATGGGTGGGATGATGGTTTCATTCTCTTCAATACTAACTTGGTCTCTGATATTGCAATGGGTTCGAAGGCTTGTATAGCCATGTCATTGCAGTGATGGCGGAATGTGCTGGGTGGGGCTAGGGTATTCGTTTTTAGTTGAGATTGCAGGTTGGAAATTTTGTTACTGAAGAAGATGGCCAGCTCCTCAGCTTTTTCGTGCGCTTGGTAGAGTGGGATGTCCGGAGAATTGGGTTGAGTTAAGTTCGAGACGTAAGTAAAGAGGGCTTTTGAATCGAAGATGAGGTGATGTATCTTGTGAGCGTAGTAGTCCCTTTTTGTTTTTAGTGTGGCGCTCTTGTAGATGTGAAGAGCAAGTTTGTAAGCTGAGAGGGAGGTCGGTGATGGTGCTTTACGCCATTTATTTTCTTTTTGTCTCAGTGAAAGCTTGAGTTTTTGTAGTTGGTCATTAAACCAGGGTTTTCTTCTGGCGGCATTATGTTTAGGTTTTTTTGTTGCCAGTGGGCAGAGTTTATTAGCTGCCGATTCTGTGATGTTGGACCATGAGTGGAGAGCCGTGTTGGGAGTGGAGATGTCTATGTGGGGGAGTTCTAGGACAAGGTGTTCGTGAAGTTCATCTGATGAACATAGGTTTCTGTAAGTAAATTGAGGTTGAAGATCTTGTTTGATGTTAGATTGTGCCAGCGAAAAAGTGGTAGAAATTAAAGCATGGTCTGACCAGGGGACTATTTTGCATATGGGGGGTGCTGAGTACGCGATGCCTGAGTTTACAAAAATGAGATCCAAAGTGTGTCCTGCTCTGTGAGTAGGGTTGTTGATTATCTGCTTGAATCCCATGGCGGTCATTGCATTTAGGAAAGTTTCACAGTTTGTAGATGGAGAGGGGTCATCAACATGTAAGTTGAAGTCTCCCAAAATGATGGCTGGAACCGCAAGATTTAGGTTAGTAGCTATAATTTCTAGAATGGGGGAGGCATCTGATTCCAGCAGTCTCGGAGGGGCGTAGACTAGAATGATTTGTAGCTGGTCAGATTTGAAAAATCCGGCTTCAATTTTTGTGGGAGAATGAATTGGGAATTGAGTAAGTCTCAGCTCTTTTTTGGCTGCAAGGAGAATACCCCCACCCTTTCTTTTCTGTCTGGGAATAGAGAAGAAGTCATGGGATTCCGTAGGAAGTTGGTTTATTAGTGCGGTGTCCGTCTGTTTAAGCCATGTTTCAGTAATTGCACAGAGGTCGGGTTTGGTGTCCAGTAGAAGGTCATTAAGTATTAGTGTTTTTTTGGTAAGGGATTGAGCGTTGAATAAAATCAGAGAGAAAAGAGCCAGGCCTAGTGTCTGTGTAAGGGGGGAAATCATGATAGGGATGAGTGATTTATAGGTAGTTGGCCGTGAAAACACTGATGGGTTTCTAATGAGAAATGACCTTTGTTGGAGAATTGGAATAGGGAGACCTGTATGCATTGAGGCTTGGAGGGGTGAGCGCTGGATGCTTGCTGGAGTGGAAGGAGGAGCGCTGGATGATTGCTGGAGTGGAAGGAAGAGCGCTGGATGATTGCTGGAGTGGAAGGAAGAGCGCTGGATGATTGCTGGAGTGGAAGGAAGAGCGCTGGATGATTGCTGGAGTGGAAGGATGAGCACTGGGTGGAAGGGTGAGCGCTAGATGATTGCTGGAGTGGAAGGAAGAGCGCTGGATGATTGCTGGAGTGGAAGGAAGAGCGCTGGAT
This sequence comes from Rhinatrema bivittatum, assembly GCF_901001135.1. Taxonomy (NCBI): domain Eukaryota; kingdom Metazoa; phylum Chordata; class Amphibia; order Gymnophiona; family Rhinatrematidae; genus Rhinatrema; species Rhinatrema bivittatum. The sequence goes on from NC_042627.1 coordinate 14,160,838, forward strand.
GATTGCTGGAGTGGAAGGATGAGCACTGGGTGGAAGGGTGAGCGCTAGATGATTGCTGGAGTGGAAGGAAGAGCGCTGGATGATTGCTGGAGTGGAAGGAAGAGCGCTGGATGATTGCTGGAGTGGAAGGAAGAGCGCTGGATGATTGCTGGAGTGGAAGGAAGAGCGCTGGATGATTGCTGGAGTGGAAGGAAGATCGCTGGATGATTGCGTTGGTCTCAGGGCTATTTGAACAGAATGTAAAAGGTCCTCATTGAGCCTAGGCTTCAAGATGTGGTTGTAGATTGGTGGAGTTTCACGTAGCTGTAGTTGTTCGCAGGTGGGTGGTGTCGTCTGCAAGAGGCCTTTGTTTGTTTGTTGGGCTTCCCTGGGTGGAGAACGGGGCTCCTCGGGGCTGCAACAAAGGGGCGAGACAAAGGGGCTGGCCCCTTTGTCGTGCTCCTTAGGCGTGCGACGCACGGCGTGCGACGCCTAGGCGCTGTGGTCGATTTAAAGGGCTCCTGGCCCTGCTGCTATTGGCGGCTTGTGCGGGTACGGATTGGCCGCTTCACGGCCCGGAGGAGGGCTGTGGGTGGCGCCTCGGTTCGCAGCTCTGCGCCTCTGCGCCTCGTGGCCGGCGCTGGGGGCTGCCGGGGGCAAGGGTGCGAATCAGGGCCTTACCCCGGTGGGTCTCGGCGCCGGCTGCGCAGGCCTCGCACGATGGGAGACGCTGGATCGGAGACGCTGGAGCAGGTAAGAGGGAGTTTCGCGGCGCCGCGGTCGATTTAAAGGGCTCCTGGCCCCAAGGGGACCCAAGGTCAAAACAATGTCAGTGGGGAGTATTTTAAAGGGTCAACATTTTAAATCCTTTAAAATGATCCCTATTATTGTAGGCGACAGACTACCTTTCTTCTTTGATATCAGTTCACACTAATCTTAGGAATGTGAGAGATCATATGTGTTTTTGTTGTGGCATCACAACAAGGGTGTGATTAAGCTTTCCCCTTCTTTATTATTTATGATTTCTTATATATATTATTTTTCTTTTGTGTGTGTCACCTTTTTAATGTGGGCTAGAAAAATGAAAATGCCAAAGTTATTTTCCTGTGGTTTCTTGCTGTTTTGTAAATTCTCTTTGGCACTATCTTGATTTTTCCTTTTTATCATTTGTTGTAATCTTTAGTGAATTTTAAATCGTTTACATTAAAAAAAAAACCTAAACAAAACACAACAACAAGGGTGTGATATCCAGGGCAGTCGCTGAACAAAAATGGCACCACAGGTCAGGGTTGCTTCTGTCACCCCCTTCCTTTTCCTGGTCATAAACTGACTCAAAAGGGTAGCATGGCACCCCCTCAGGTTTGATGTCCAGGTGGTGACACTTCTTACCCAACCTTTGTGACAGTCCTGGTGGCATCACAGGCCCTGTTTACAGACAAACATGCCATGAGCATTTACTGCACTCGGTGATTAATGATACCTTCAAAAGATTTCAGAATGCCACCTTGGAGTCTGGAGTCTCACTTAATGGCTGGAGACAGCCATCAGTCAAATAAAAACTCCTCATAAACTGCTTATGTGTATTCCAGTCAGTGAATTTCTTATAGATTGAGGTAACAGAATGTCCCAGTGAATCTCTACTGACTAGCACGTCTAAAAAAAGGTATCCCCAGTTGGCTTGAAATAATTTTTCCTTGCAGAAACCTTGAAGTCCTGTGATACAGCCGCCAACTGGCGAAATGCTGGCCATGTTGGGCGATTGTTTAAGCCCTATGGAGTTATCATGGATAGTCGTTTACATTTTGTGGAGAATGACGCGTCGCACATACCTTTGAATAAAAGTTTTTGTTCATATATTTTTTTTCACTTAAGCATGTCATTTAGAAGGAAGATTCTTTAGACTGAAGACGGTCTCCAGCCACAAAGTTGTCTATTTTGAAGATGTCGTTAATCATGGAGTGGAGCTGGATGTATTTCATCGAGAGGTGTTGTTCTTCACTGCCTCCATTTGTCTGTAGATTGAGCATGATCTGTAGCTGACCAAATTATACAGCAAAGATGATCTTATTTCTGAATTGTGTTGAAAAAGGTTGGGCGCACCTGTTCTATGTATTTTCTGCATCGGCATCCGTTTTCAGACCATAGTCCGACTGAGGGCCTTCAGTTTTTTTTCAAACCTTCGTTTCCTGTAGAATGGTAACATCCAAATCGCAGGTCACCATCCAAAAAAAACCAAAAACCAAAAACAACCCAGACACATCCCAAAGAAAGTACCCAGATCACTCCAAAACAAATTAGCTTCCACTGTATCCTACGAAGTTACAAAATAAGCAGCTAGAAAGCACCTGGGAAGGAGGAGACTCTGCCATCGGCTGCCAGCAGCTCGGGAATGCATATTTTTATCTTGATGACTGCATAACCTGTAATACTCGCAGTTCTCTTCAAGTAGGAATAGCAGCTTTGATAAAGATCACATTACACGTGCACAACACGAAGCAGGCTGGAACATTGGGATATGCAGTACAAACTGTTCCTAAAAAGTTATAAATGAATGCCCATCTGTTCTTTATTTTAATTACAAGGAAAAAAACATAAGTGAAATATCAGGCACTGGCGTGTGCTTCTACAAGCATGTACATCCTTTTTATGTGCTGAAATCAGCTAAGCTATTTTTTTTCTCTTTTCAATGTATTTATAGCTATATGCTGTTTCTATACTAAAGGTTGTTTGAACTTTACAGCAGCAGTGTAAAGCTATGAAGTTCTACCTCATAGTATTTTGGCTCAGCTTAGTCATAGCCTTTCTGGAAACCTTTCTGTGGCTTACGTGCCATGAAACTGCTTGCTGGCCTCCGTTCCATTCTCAGTGAACAGATAATTTCCACCAAGGAGCCCCGCTGGCACTAACTGGCATCCCTGAGCTCAGTTCCAGCAGAGAGAGAGAGAGAGCAAGGATTGGACAGAGGCAGAGAATGAACTGCTCCACCAGGCCACCAAGAGAGAGAGACCAGGAGGACTAGCAGAGCAGTGCAAGAAACTCTGAACCGCCATTCCCCGTGTGGGTCTTGCTCTAGGACGACCATGTAGCTCAGATGAGCCGGCCCTGGTTTCTCAGTATTCTGGAAGGTCACCAATAGGAAAAACATAGAACAAAGGTTGACCAGAAGATCCATTCAGAGCCGAGGGAGCCTGCTTTCTGGGGTGTGAAGGACAGATGTCCACATGCTGTGCATATGCGTGAAAAACCTCATGAGTTCATGTTCTCACTCTTCTCCCCCCCCAAAATGTCCTGAAAATATGGTGTGGTTAAGACACCAAACACAAATGTTATTAGGGATACCCACAGTCTTCTTTTCCTTTGAAAAATAGGATAAAAAAAAACAACAAGTATGATTCACCAGTTCCTTTTGATCTGGAACCCAGTTGGTCAGTTTAACCTGTTGCATGGACAAATGAAGGGTTTCATTTACTAGTGTTCTCAACTAGATACCTTTCATGACCACAAAAATTCACTAGGAAAAAATATATACTGCCCTCCCCCTCTCGTCTCCAAATAATGAAATAGGAAAGCAGAACACTTCAATGTAGCTGGCCCTGGAAGAATGCCAGCATTCTGCAGTCATGCCACACATACCACTGGCAATTCTTGAAGGTTCACACAATTTGCCATCGATTTTAGCAGCAGATTTTGTTACTCATCAGGAGTACTCATGAGTTGCCATGGATTCCTGGTATTGTGCCTGCTGAGAGATTATAAAACCTTTCACTATGAAAGCAAATCTCTGCCTTTCTGACAAAATGTGAAAGGTACTAACTTGCTGACATAATGAATGGATAGGATTTTCCACTTATATTAAGAATGTGATCGCCACTGCACCCTCAAGTCAACAGAACAGGCTGATCCAATCCTGGATTTGTCTCTTTGAATGCATGGATTTATTGTTCTGATTTTCCTAATGAACTTACTGGGAAAATCAGAACTACAAGGTCAGGTGTGCAACAAGGCAAAATCAGAACTGGATCAGTTTCTTCAGTTGAGCTGGGTTGAGATGGCAACTCTACTTAGGAGTTTGGGTGCACGCTCACTATTTTGACCTATGAACATCATGAGATAAGGATATCACAACTGCCCCAGCTCCGTAAGCAGCAACCTCCAACCTTCAGCAGTTGTGCAAGACATTTGATCAAATATGACCCATGACATCTTTGAAAATAGAAGAGTATTCCAAAAAGATATATGGATGTTATGAATTGTCTTGCCAGAAAAAACTTACATATTGTTCTGGCGTTACTTAAAAAGGATGAATGCAAATAAGGGTGGTTTGAAGAAACACAAGTAAAAGTGAGGTGAATGCTCTGAGTGACACATATATATATATATATATATATATACATATGTTCATTCCTGAAACTGGACGCTCTTTTGGGTATTGCTTACAATTTGTTTGCATTATATCAACACAAGTGGAGGCTGAACTTTAAAGCCTGGCTTGTTTCTCAACATTTTGAAAAGAAAACAGGAACAAGCTGTTTCTTTTTTTTTTTTGTTTTTTTTAACATTTAAGTTAGTGAACAGCACAGCTGTTGGAGAATAAGCAATGATGGTGAGAAAAAGCCTATTTTTCTTAAAGGCCAGATTAAATTAGGAGCCCTGTTTACCTCCTATACTCCGAGGGAGAAAGAAGAAAAGAACCTGCCACAAGTGTCTCGGCCTGCAGCATCCTACTCCGTCTATTTTCTCTTGTCCATACCTCTCCAGCCATGTCTTTTGCATATATGTAATCTGTAAGCACCTGTATTTATTATAAGAATTTGTATTTACTATTTATATTTATTATTTAGCTATTAACATTGTTCTGTTACCATTTGGTACTATTTCTCTCCTTTACCTCAAACTCTAAGTTCCTACTAAGTTAGCCATGTTATTTATACCCAATCGTTGGATGTAATTGTATATTTGTTTAATTGTTCAATCTGTTTGATGTAATTTTCTGTTCCTTGTTCTGTGTAAACTGAAGTGGTATGCACTAGTGCATGAACTCCGGTATAAAAAAGCCTTTAAATAAATAAATAAATAAATAAATATGTGCTTCTCTCCACTGCCTCCATGAAGCACCCAACAGTGGAAAAACTCCAAGACTATCTCATGCATTTTACTAGACTTTTTTTTTTTTTTTTTTTTTTAAATCTTCATATTTCTCTTTCCCCAAAGTTTGAATGCAGTAGTTGTGCTTAATGATGCTTACAGCTTGTAGCAACGAGGTTTCGTACCAGCAATATTTTCAGCTATGGTAAACTACTGCTTTAAAGGGATCCAGATGCTACATTCAAAAGTTGTAATGTTGGCAGCTAATTCTGTCTGTGGTGTTTTTTTTTTTTATTGCAAGCTCCACTTAGTTTAAGAGCTCATTTTCAAATGCATTTCCATATATACAATAGTGTTTTTCCATGCTAAAATAGGGTTTTTTAAAATTGTCCGCCGATGAGCGGGAAAGCGTGCAGGCGTATGTCACGCGCGCACACGAGTCCCATCCGGATTGTACGGAGGTGTTGCTGGAGATGGGGCTGGGGCACAGTTTTCCCTTATGTGCGTACTTTTCAATTTTAAAAAGTTTGCATGCAAGTTTTTCCTACGTAATTTACCTGCGATGTTACAAAATTACCCTCCCTATGCTCATAATCTTGCTCCCTCTTATAAATAGAGCAGTAGGATCTTATTTTTTTTTTTCAAATATGATGAGGATGTATGAGAATTGTATTTTTCTTTTCTTTCTCCTGCTGTATATTACAAATCTTCTTGTATTTCAAACTATTTAAAGAAAACTAATAAGCGGAAAGGTTTTGTTTTTTTTAAAAAGCTGTAAAACAGCATATTCAGCTTCAACGTTGGTACTTTTCCTTTCTTCATAACTTTGGAAAAGCAGATGCAGTCTAATGATTGACGCTCTCAACAAGTCAGGAGAAAACGTGGGATGCCAGTTCAAATCATTCCCACATGCTCCCGCCCCGTCACTCACTCTCTGTGTGGCGGAGCACATCACTTTACCTGACCAGCGACAAAAACGTTCATCCTTTTTTCCCCCTCCACTCAAGAAACTTTCATGTAGCTGACATGCCTAAAATCTGTTACTAGGTCATCCACCCTAGATTTTTCTACATACGCAGATCTGAAGCAGAAATGGGCCAAGTGATTCACAGACTCTGGACTGTAGTTCCAGTAGCTGTATTGGTCCTGGAACAGGAATGAATTAGATAGTGTAAAATGCAAAAATTAATTGTGACGTATTCACAAAAATGGCTGCTTCCGTGAGCTAGAGGAAAGCGTTTATAAAGAGCTTCATAACTTCAAAGTGTCGTTTTTGATTGATAAAGGATTAGGATTATCAGGAGGTGGCAGGCTGAGTCATTGAATGTAATGGTGGGGGTAAAACCAGAACCGGCTCAGGCTCTCTCTGATGCCATATAAAGGCTGGATGTTTGTTAACATTTTCCATACGAGCTTTTGAAAAGTGAGACGGTGCAGAATTAGTACAGTTTTCTCTTGCTGCCTCCTGAGGATACTGGAAAACTGTCTGGTTCGGCCTCACTTTAAAACAAAATACTCCAACAGCCTGGTGAAGCATCGACTCTGCCCAGAGTTACTGTCTCCGTATTGGAGGTGCGCAGATCTGTAACTCTCCCCTGGAAACAACTGAGGGAAGAGGAACTGAGGTGCTGCCAATCAGCCCACAACCAAGAGCCTACTCTGCACTTACTCATAGGAATATGTACTTTGCTTCTGTAATGAAGAATTCACAACAGGAGAGCCTCAAACATCCTTGTGCCGTGCACTCGTTTTCTTCCATTGGATAATACCGCTCTCTGGTCTTTGTTACTTACACGGTTTTCTCTAAATCACAATGGATTTTTTTTTAATAAAGCATTTTATATGCCAAAAGCCTCCTCTAACTGAAAGCCTTCAATTGGTGGATAATTGATAGCTGGTCACACTCTTGTTTGAGCAATCAAACCCCAATTCAGAAGTAAAATGTAAAGAGCCCTATCAATCAGTTGACAGTGAATGCCAAATTGTTAATATTTAGTCATAAGTGCGTTGAATCTCACTCGGCTAAAGGCATAATTACCATAAAATAAATGAAAACAACAGTCCTGGTTTAATCTGGGCAAAGCAATAGGTTTTGAACTGAGGAAAAAGTAAAACAGATGTAGAAAAAGGAGAGTGGGACAGAAGGAGGACAGAGAAGGAAGGGAGGGGGAACGGCAAAGTACATAATGGGAGGTACAAAAGGAAGAAGGGAGAAAATAAAGAAAAAGGAGAGTGGGACAAAGGGAGGGGTAGAGGCAGAGCCGTAGCCGGGCAATTTGGCGCCTATGGCCAAGTGAAAAACTGCGCCTTCCCCCATTACACAGCACAGGACACCATGAGTTGGGAGCAGGGCCGGAGTCGCGCCACCACCTCCGCTGGTCATACCGACACCACCCCCCCCCCCCCCCCTGGTCATAGCTACCTCTCATGAGTGGCGATGGCAAAGAGGAGTGGAGATTCAAATCCCCACTCCTCTTTGCCCTCAACACTCACGGCCCCAATTGTCTCGTGCCCCCTAACAGTCGGCACCCTGGACCCAGGCCTAGCTCGCCTAGTGCTTCTACCGGCCCTGGTTGGGAGACTCTGCTCAATGTTTGTACGGCAATGCCCATGGCCAGTGCAAAGGTATTAGGTGCACTAGGAAAACCTTACAGCCTTGCACCCCTACCCCAGCACACCCTCCTCACACACAATTATAAATTATGCATTTATAATAACAGATTTTACATGAAAAGGACCATTCAAAGCACAGTCTTCCGAGGTAAAAATATCACTTACAATATATGTGTTATATTTACATGCACTGCTGAGGTGCCAGCCAGAAAACCCTGCAAAAAAGCAAGAGATATTTGGAACCCATACGGTATTAGGCCTACTGTAATGCATCTTGGGCATGGGCATGACCCTCAGAGAGCCACGAGAAAAAAGAATTTCTGTATAAAATCATCACTAACTGCCAGCACAGCAATAAGCCTACCTATGAAAGTTAATTCTACAAATATTACACCAGGCCTAAAATAGTAATACACCCTCCATTAGGAAAACAGAACAATCTAAGCGGCTATACATCCCTACATAGAAACTACACACTAATGATGATGCATATAGGGAAAAATAACCCATGCTATAGTTACACAATGTTAGGTTCCATATTAGGAGCTACCACCCAGGAAAAAGAGATCTAGGTGTCATAGTGGATAATACATTGAAATCATCGGCTCAGTGTGCTGCGGCAGTCAAAAAAGCAAACAGAAGGTTGGGCATTATTAGGAAGGGACTGGTGAATAAAATGGAAAATGTCATAATGCCTCTGTATCGCTCCTCCCCACCATCTGTCTCCTCATACGCTATAGTAGACGTGCTATATAATTTGTAACATTACTTTTGGTCATTTGCTATTTGTCATAACACTATTATTATATTATATTATATATATTATATAACTTATCTCTTCTCCCACCTCCTCCTGTAGGCTCCCAGCTATGTTTATTGTTAAAGTTTTCTTTACCCTTGTTCAATGTAAACCGATGTGGTAAGATACCCATCTTGAATGTCGGTATAAAAAAAAAAAGGTTTAAATAAATAAATAAATTTAAAAATATACTGTACCACAGCTCTTTCCACATCAACATGTCTCTAAAGAAGAAGACAAGAGCAAGCGAAAGCATTAAGGGCAGGGTAAACAGAGAAAAAGGAACAGGAAGGGACGAAAGACTAGGAAGCAAAATGGGGAAGAGGAAAGGAAAAACCATGAAGGTGAAAGCACAGGAAAGAGGAACCGGGAGGAGGAAAAAAAATGGGAGGAGAAGAGAACTTTCAAAGCCCGGTTTTAATAGCTCCCAATATATTTTTTCCTTTCACAAATATATGAAATTGTCCCAATTGGAAAGAACTAAATGGAAATATGCAAAACTTTTCAGAAAGGTAATTAATAATTGACAAGTAGCTGTGACATAGGAATAAATCTCCAGGGAAGTTGATCGGCCCAGAGATGCACCAGTATCCAGGGGGTCTGTGACTATCCCTCCCCAAGCTGCTGCTCCCACAGCCTGGCCCCAAAAAAAACAAACCACCCAGGACTTCAGGGCACTCAGTTTGGATCTCTCTTCCTCTCCCACTCCCTCAAGAACTCAGGATGTCTAGTTCAAATCTCTCTGTACTCACAAGACCTCAGAACACCTGGCTTGGATCTCTTCTGCCTCACTATCTCAGGAAATCTGGCTGGGATCTCTTTGTCTCCTCCATCTCTCCTCTTCTGGGACCTCTCAGGACACCAAACTCACTGCTGAGAGTCATTTGTCCAGGTTTTTTTTTTGTTAATCTCAAGAATTTATTTCTCTTCAATAGGAAGGGGATATCAACGCTTCTATCAACGCCCTCCTTTCCAACCTACACCTTGCACTCAATACTTCAAAAACTGAAATCCTAATTATTACTAATCAACCCAGCTTATCCATTCACCAACTGCAACAGAACACTTCACAAAATCTCACACCTCCGTCCACTGTCAGAGATCTAGGAGTTCTCTTAGATACACAACTTAGCTTCAAATCCCACATCAAATCACTCCTAAAAGGGGGCTTCTATAAACTCCAAACCCTCAAAAAACTTAAGCCTCTCCTCCACGCACATGACTTCCGTACCGTTATGCAAACCACTATACTATCAAAACTTGACTATTGCAACTCACTGCTAATAGGCCTTCCAGCTTCCACAATCAAACCCCTCCAAATCTTACAAAATGCCATGGCTCGCATCCTTACAAACTCAAGAAAGACTGATCATATTACTCCCATATTACAAAACCTCCACTGGCTACCAATCACCTATCGCTCTCAATACAAAACACTTACTATCATACATAACACGCTATATAAAAATAACTCCCCCTGGATCGAAGATATGCCACACTTCCACCAGGCCAACCGTCCTACCAGAAACTCCCTTGCGGGCACCCTCCACACCCCTTCACTCAAAATTGCTCACCTCACAAACACCAGAGCGAGAGCCTTCTCCATCGCCGGCCCCACCCTTTGGAACTCCCTCCCCACCGAGCTCCGACTAGAACCTTCACTTAATCAATTCAAAAAGGAATCAAGACCTGGTTATTTAAACAGGCCTATCCCAACGCCTCTCAACCCTAGCATTTGACTTCTCCTCAACACTCATTATTTCCCTCTCCCTAGTACAGTGTCCCCCCGCCCCCCTACACACCCTCCCTCCCTCACCACCCCATCCATTTTATGGCTTCCTGATATTCAGTCACCACCTCTCCTTCCCATCGCCACCACCTGCCCCCTTGTACAGTTCCTACCCCACCCCGCCTCCCCTATGCGCTTCATCCCCCACCCCGCGCTACCCCCTACTCTGTCGCCTCTTGTATATAATTAATTTATGTCCAACCTGGTTAACCACATGTAATCTCATTTAATAACTGTGGCGCCCGTTGGCTCTACAGTAAAGTTGTCACCTTTTAACTTCCTATCCTTCCTCCATCTATCATTGTAATTTCCTTTCTCAGTTGTCTGTAAACCGACATGATGTTTTTTTTTACGAATGCCGGTATATAAAAGTTATAAATAAATAAATAAATAAATATTCATTCACCTTCATTCAAATGCATTTTCCCTTTTTTAAACTGAAGGGTTTGTTTACAGATGCAATCAATGCTGTGACAAGTTGCAGTGATATAAGAAGAGATCTAAACTTGAAGATTGATTCTCTTCTCCTCCCACTTCTAAAATCTTCAGTCTGGAAATTATTTTTGGCATATACCTTAAATAAGCCCTAGGGAAAAATAACCCATGCTATAATTACACAATGTTGGGTTCCATATTAGGTGCTACAACCCAAGAAAGAGATCTAGGCGTCATAGTGGATAACACATTGAAATCGTCGGTTCAGTGTGCTGCGGCAGTCAAAAAAGCAAACAGAATGTTGGGAATTATTAGAAAGGGAATGGTGAATAAAATGGAAAATGTCATAATGCCTCTGTATCGCTCCATGGTGAGACTGCACCTTGAATACTGTGCACAATTCTGGTCACAGCATCTCAAAAAAGATATAATTGCGATGGAGAAGGTACCTAGAAGGGCTACCAAAATGATAAGGGGAATGGAACAGCTCCCCTATGAGGAAAGACTAAAGAGGTTAGGACTTTTCAGCTTGGAGAAGAGGAGGCTGAGGGGGGATATGATAGAGGTGTTTAAAATCATGAGAGGTCTAGAACGGGTAGATGCGAATCAGTTATTTACTCTTTCAGATAGTAGAAAGACTAGGGGACACTCCATGAAGTTAGCATGGGGCACATTTAAAACTAATCGGAGAAAGTTCTTTTTTACTCAACGCACAATTAAACTCTGGAATTTGTTGCCAGAGGATGTGGTTAGTGCAGTTAGTATAGCAGTGTTTAAAAAAGGATTGGATAAGTTCTTGGAAGAGAAGTCCATTACCTGCTATTAAGTTCACTTAGAGAATAGCCACTGCCATTAGCAATGGTAACATGGAATAGACTTAGTTTTTGGGTACTTGCCAGGTTCTTATGGCCTGGATTGGCCACTGTTGGAAACAGGATGCTGGGCTTGATGGACCCTTGGTCTGACCCAGTATGGCATTTTCTTATGTTCTGGCCAACAAGTGGTGATAAGGAGGCGCACCTCCAGCTCACAGGAAAGCAGATAAAGAGTCCAAAACTACACAGTTATGCTGCCAAGGGAGGGGGAAGCGGCAGGGAATCCTGAGGGGAGACAACAGGGATAAAGACAAAAAAAAAATGCATATTTTACCATTGGTAAACACAGAAATTTAGAAAACACAGAATATGATGGCAGATGAAATCACAAAGCCAATTTTATCTTCTGTTCTCCTTTCATGTTGCAATACCACAGAGCCCACCAGATCTCCAGCTATATATATTCATATGCTCGCAAGAAAGGATCATCAATATTTATCTCATGACTTCTTGACTTCTCATATCATCTCACCCAGGAGCCTATGCATTTATCCACATTTATCTTTCAGTAAAGAAATATTTCCATATGTTGCTGATATCATGCTGCCTTGTTCTAGTACTTCTTTTCCACTGAAAAGGAAGGGATTCTTGTGTATGATTTATACTTTTATGTATCAGCTTTCAAAAAATGTTCACTTCCTAAAATAGGTCTCTAAATTTTAGGCACTTACATTTTGGGAGGTTTCTAACTGAACGTGGCCATTTTAATTTTCGACTGAAAATGTTTTCCCTAAATTTGGGAAACCTAAAACTTACGGATCTAAACTGAGACCTGCAATTTACCTACATTTAGGCAATTTACCTAAATGTAGGAACCTAGGTTAGGTGTCCAGTGCTGAAAATCAGTGCTAAGCTTCTAACCTTTTTTCCTGCCCTAAATCTGCCCCCATAGCCACACACATTTTAGTCACTTAAATTTAGCTACCTGATGAGAATAAACTTCTAAATTTAGGTGCAGAAACCCCCCCAGGTCTCCACTAGATGTCCTTAGCTCAGGCTATGGGTAGGGGGCGATGGAACAAACTATTCCCAACCAGCACCTCCTCCAAGGATGATGGTGTAGTGTCTCCTGTCTGCTTAACCGCATGGAGGTGTGTGGTAGCATTGGGCATTTTGAGTTGATTTTTGAAAGATGGAGGGTGCAGATCCACAGGTTAGGAAAAGGACGCTTGTTAATTGAATGTCCGTTTTCCTAACCTGACTACCGGCGACATTAAAAAAAAACAAACATTCCCCTCCCCCACCCCCTACTTCTATTTTTTGGTTCCTCCATCTTAATATTGCCACGATATTAAGTCAGAAGAATAAGAAAACATGTTCTGCTTTTCCGTTACCTTTAGGGGCTCCTCAGGAAATTAACGCAGGCTCCGGGGCAGGAGGTAATTTTTGAGAGTAAAAATGTGCGTGGCGGGTGCACTTTTTTTTTTTTTTTGCTTAGGTTGGTGATATCTAATAGGCTCATCAACATGAATTTACATTTTTTACGTGCTAAATCCCTTAGGAGGTCGATTTTCAAAAGGTTACACGCGTAATCCCCGAAAAGCTGCCCCAAGCTACCCCTGCACGCGCCGAGCCTATCTTGCATAGGCTCGGCAGCGTGCGCAAGCCCCGGGACGCGCGTATGTTCCAGGGCTTGCAAAAAGGGGCGGGGAATGGGCGGTCCAGGGGCAGGGCGGGGGCGTGGCTGGAGCCTACAGGCACAGCGACCATTTGCTGCTGTGCCCGGGATCGCGGACTGGCCATTGGCCAGCGCGCGTAACTTCTTCAACAAAGGTATGGGGTTTTTTTTAGATAGGGCTGGGGGCGGGTTAGGTAGGGGAAGCGAGGGGAAGGTGGGGAGAGGCAGAAGTAAAGTTCCCTCCGAGGCCGCTCCGATTTCAGAGTGGCCATGGAGGGAACGGAGGAAGGCTGTGCAGCTCGGTGCGTGCAAGTTGCACAATTTTGCACCCCCTTGCACGTGCTGACCCTGGATTTTATAACATGTGCACAGTTATCTGGCTAACTTCTTAGCTGGATAAGTACTTTTCTGGCTAAATGACAACTGCTGATCGCAGTTGGGCATTAGTGAGGAAGGGCATCAACAGTCTCCTCTATTCCCCACACGTTCTCTTACACATACACATTCTCTCTCTCTCTATCTTCCCCTTTCAGGGATGACTCCAGGACTCTCCCCTTTATATCTAAGCCCAACATCAGCATGCTCCCTGTTCTCACCTATCTCCAGGGCTCTCCTTCCCTCCCTGACATCAGCACTCTCCCTTTCCCTAGGAATGGGTACAGAGAGCTCCTGCACAAATCTCACTCAGCAGAGAATAGCCTTCTGCTTCCTGCTTCAGCCCTTTCCCCTCACAGGCAGACTGCAAGGGACAGGAGGCGAGGGAGTGAGGCTGAGTCACTCTGTCACCTGATCAGAATTTTTTTTATGGTTTAGAAAACTGCTAAAGTCCTGTTTATTTATGTAGGCTTACAATATAGATTGATTGTTGTATTAGGGAGGAATCGGCTGCAATTTTTAATACATATGTGTTTTTAAGAGTTTTATGTTTTGTGGTGTTTTTAAGATTGTGAATATTTACTTGTGATCCATATTGATTGATTAACTTGGAAATCATGGACTATAAGAAATGTATATAAATAAAATAAACAAACAAACAAATAATCTAGCCCCTCTCCTCTTGGGGAAAGGATGAGGTACAGAGCAACGCAATTTTGCTCCCTAATTCAGTCAATCTCCTCCTGTGGTTTCTTCCATCTTCCAGTCAGGTTAAAAGAAGAGGCTGGTACCTGGTAGCTTTCTCAGATGCCTCCAGAAATCTAAGATATTTCATTGAAATTGCTAAATCTCTGGGTCAAACCCAGAGAGTTCCCAGGTATGTCAATTACTCCCCTCGATCTTATATCTCTGCCAAAGGAAACTAACTTCTCCTTCTCCTTTTGGGCTGATGGGGCCCTGCTGCTCAGGCTACTGGTTTCTCCTGTGATTCTTTTGCATGTGAGGATGTTCCTGTGGCTGCCCCCCCGAATTTTCCACACTGTGTAAATGCCCGGACTGCACACCCTATTACACCAGCCTTGGTTGTATCAGCAGTTAATCTTCATTACAGATGCAAAATGATGATGAGAATAGGGTGGCTATATTTCTAGTTCACATAGTGGACATATTTCTAGCTTTTACAGTTATACAATTGTAATAGTCTCAGTTATATTGCTCAAAATATTTATTACATTGCTCGTGACTGTAAAAGTATCAGGCAGCACTACTAACAAAAAAAAACATGTTAATTGTGGCAGTTCCCTGTAGGCACTGTCATTTTATTTTTGACCCTTAAAACTTAGCACACAGGGTCAAAATTCAGTTATAGTTAAATCGACATCATCCTTTCTATATAGAAGAAAAAGGCCTACAATGAATGTATACTGTGCTGCGATTTCTTGTGGCAAGGTAAACACAAAGTGCTGTGATGTCCTACATAGAAATAAATCTTTGGGGGGGGGGGGGCGAAAGTCTTTTGAAATAGTTAAATAACCCTTTAAGGAATGCTTTGGTTTGGGCTGCAATTTCACCAAGAAGTTTGCAATTACCTTCCAGTACGAGCAATCAAGCAATATAATGCACTATGATTTTACAGCTTAACAGAAACACCCTGGGCATGTAAACTCCAAGAGTGAATTGTGTAAGCAGTAATAACAGCTTATGAACTGTGCCAAACAGAGCTGAGGTCCATCTTCCCATTTACTTCCCCTCCATCACCTGCCTGGGATCTACAGCTTGCAGAAAATTCACTGCCTTTTTCTCTAGCATTTCCTCCCTTTCTCCACTTCAGTGGCAGAACTTTCATCCAGATATGTTTACACTTTTTTTTTTTCTTTTCACTGGGTCTCAGGTCAGGAAGATGCTTGAATTACCTTTGTAAGTCTTTGAGAAAAGCAGGCGGGCTGAGATCCCTGAGCAGCGGAAAGCAATGTTACCAGCACGAACTCTTTGACATCATGAGTTTTCATTCCAGCCTGGTCTTTTCCCCAGCGTCCGTCAACAAGAATGACAAGCCCAAGTGTATTAGCATGGAAATAAGAAAGCCCAGGGCCGGATTCTAACCTCATGCTGGCATGGCGTGAGGGTGGCACTAGAGAGGGGGGAGAGAGAGAAATGGACAGCCTCCCTCTGGTCCTCATTCATTTCTTTAGGTATACACCGTGTTCCTTCTCCTCATTCCTTCATTTATTTATTTATTTAAGAGTTTTTATATACCGTCATTAAGTTATTCACCATCATGTCCATCCATCCGTCCGTCCGTCCCCCCCCCCCGTATCCTGCATTCTCCTCATCTCGACACACCGGGCTGTGAGCCACTCCACTGAGCCATTCCCTTCTTTGACAGTTAAGGAACAACAAACCTGGAAAACCTACCGAACCCAATTAAATTAAATCAAACACTTGTATAACTGATTCAGGACCAAACCCAGGTTATCAGGTGTGATCCCAGCTTAATGTTGCACCTGGAGTGAGGGAGGCTACAAATATGCATGTGATATGTTTGCATGCACTGCCCTCAATGTATAGAAAAAATATTTCATGCATATTCATTAGGGAAAGATATGCTGACTGTCGGGGGGAACCAGAGGATCAGTTTCAGCACCTTTCCTGGACCACTAGGCAGCACCGATAAATACAACATCCTGCAAATCATGACCCTGATAGCCACCTCCCCCTGAGAGGAAATATTGGCCCAGAGAAAATACCTCAGGTCAAGCTGTGCCTCAGAAAGCCCATGCTGCTACAGAACACAACCCGCCCCCTATTTGAACTTTCATGATTTGTGCGCGTGCCAGGAGATAACCGTAAAATCTGTGCGGTGCTCCCCGGGCCAAGCCCTGCACGTATCCCCGGGCTGCGGCACTCAGAGGGCTTTTAAAAACAACCAGCAAACGTCTCCCAGTGATGGATCGAGGAACAAATCCTCGACGGGCAGATATCGAACTTGGAGGACAGAAGGGCACGGCTGTATTTGCTATTCTATTGGGTAATGCTGTTTTTACATTGTTTTTTTTTTTAAGTATGTAAACTGCCCTGGTCACATCTGGAAAGGCGGCATCTGAAACCTGGAAAGAAATAACTAAATAAAATACAGCCAGGGCAGACCAAAATTCTCTCTCTGGGAACATGCTGTCAATGCTGTCAAAAACTCTGCAATCGTTTCTTTCTTGGCTGTGTTTATAACCTGAGCAATATCCATCTTTATCTCATCTAACATTAAATTTAGGAAACATTTGTGTGAACTTTGGTCTCCCAGGCTAGTATTACATGTCCCTGTAAAGGAACTATATCGCCCTTTGAATATGACCCCGTCACCCTTGTAGCAGCCTCTCTTGGATCTATTTCATCCTGGGTTTCAAGTTTCTGTTTCAAATTTTGCCTCTTTCCTTTCCCACTGCTCCTTTTTCCATTTATATTTTACTGATTTTCATAGAGACAAGGGGAGATGCCTTTGTTCTTTTGTCTCCTTTCTTAGAATGGAGTCTGCGTGTTTCGGGTGGGGGAAAGAGGCGGGCATGGTTTAAACGAGCCTCGTTGGGGAGGAGAACGCGGGGCCCTGTTTCCTCAGCCATGGATCATTATGGCCCTCCAGTTCATTTGAAGAGACGCATTATCAGGAAGGTTGTCAAAATATTCAAACCTTTAACATAATAAATGACTAACACTGCATAATTAAACCAATTATCTAACTCACAAGTCTTTGTAGCAGGATGTGCATTGCTAAGGATAGAAGAACCTATTCTACCAAATGCAAAATGCCTTTATGTACATTACGGGTTTGAGTTTCAGCTCAGAGAAGGAAATCCCACTGTGGCAGTTAAATCTTGGTTTGGTTTTTGTTTTTTTCACCTCTATAATTTAGGGCAAAGTTCTAATAGCTGTATTGGTCCTGGAACAAACTGAATTCTGGACAGGGTTTTTGACACGTTTGAACAACATGAGAGTATTTCAAAACCGATCACATCTATAGCAAATAAATTTCAATCAATAAAATCTCACAGAACCAACCACTGGCCGCCGATGATTCAGTATATTGATAAAACCTTTATCAGAGGGACACCCTGGTGAAGGATTTCAAATACAGCAAAATGTCGGTGGTTGGTTCTGTGAGATTGTCTGACTATTATATATTGCCCTGGGCATGCAAAGTTTTCATTTATACGCATCTATTTATTTATTATTATTCATTATTTTTAGGCATGCGTCTGCTTGGATTTGTTTAGTACTTTGTCAGCCCATGGAAATAAACAGGGGATGCCACAGACGACTGGTAATCATTTAAAAAAAAAAAAAAAGCTGGCACTGTAATCAAGTACTGTAATATCACTTTCAACTTCAAGCAAAATCTCTTGTCCGTTGGACAAGTTCCCATTTCCAATTTAAAGCATTAATCATAAAATGAATTTGTTTCCATTCTGTGCCCATCAAACAAATCTTTATGGAGTAAGGCTCATAGTTTGCCATACAATGCATTTTCAACAGTGCCCACACTTCATCTTCACCTAAAAGTACACTGCTCATTAATTCATCTTCGCAAAAGGAACCAAATCATTATTCAGTTGATGGATTGTTTTTCCAATAACAAACAACAAAAGAGGTTCTAAACTTCATTCTCCTCTTTAATTTTAACTTAAGCAAGCATACACAGATTGCACGGTACCCAATGAACCTTCCTTTCGCATGCCTGACTATAAATCCAGTACCACATGTTCTGATCTTTGCTCGCTGCTCTCTGAATTGCTGGGGCAGGTGTGATATTTTTACATCATGCCCAGCAAACGTTCACAGATTAAAAGGACTATAAGATACACTTGGAAATGTTACTTTAAGATACAACAGCTGACCCAAGCGTTTAAGGATGAGGACATCCAACAGCATAGCAAGTTCATTCTGTTCTTCCTCCTGCTTCTTTGGGTTTCCAGCTCTGTCAGAACTAGAGCTGGGATATGGTATCATGACTCTTCATGTAAAACTCCCTGGGGTTGTTTTCTCCCGTTTATATCCTCTCCCAACTTATTCTAGTCCAGTCATTGTAGCGATAGCTCTTGCTAGGGGGGTCATAAGCCAGGACTCTTTCTGAAGTCCCACAATCATGGGACTTACATTTGGCCATTAGGTGTCACCATTGCGCAATGGCTATAACTCCCTTCCCTCCAGGGGCTGCCTCAGCTGCATCCCAAGCCCTGGTCAATGTGGGAAAACCCGAGCTGGCAACCAAAACCAGCTCCTGCTGCTTGGCAGTGCAAAGCACTGCTACTGAGTCTCCAGGCTTCAATTTGCTTTTTATAGTGCGACCTTTATTGTAAGGTAGTTTACCTGCCATCAGATTCTGATGCTTTTATATTATGGTCCTTCTGAATTCAGAGGGAAAGAGGTGATGGTGACTTTAAGAACCACCAGTCAGTTTCCTCTTGGCTAAGGTTTTTATTATTATTATTATTTACCTCCTACCCAAAAGTATTCTGGAATCTATTGATTTTTTTGGAATGAGAACTGAAAAAAATGCTGCTGGACAAAAACTGTTTTATTCATGGAATCATCTTATAACCCAAACAGCTCCATATGGTCCTTCTAGTCTAGTGGGACGTAAAAGAGTGCACCAAAGGCAAGGGGGTCCAATGTATTTAACCTTTGTTCAGTTCCTTTGGTGCCTGCACAACCACAAATGCAAAAGTAATGCAGTTCATATGGCTAATTTAGACTTCAGAAAAATAAAACAGAACCTTTTAAAACACCTGCAATCTGTTAAGGTCCTAAAGGTGATGACGTGCCCAGGAGGACTTTGAATTATCACTCTGTTGATGCCCCATATCAGGAAATCCTAGTACAAACTAGAATTGCCAATTTCTAGCTGTAAAGCCTGCCTGTCAGCCTTCACAGTTTAGGAACTGCTGACATGAATGAGGTCTCGTTCTTCCAAAGTGGCTTCCTCTTGCTATGGATTACTTTAAGGCAGGGCCACCTGGTTTCTCTGCTGCAGGTTATATAGCACCAACCAACGCCTTTCAGCTGGAGGATCTCCTGACATGGTATCTCTCAATACGGCATTTATGCTAAAGCAGTGGCTTTGTTATAAGTACTTGACCCACCAGACGTGGTAGCACTTTATTCCTTTTTCAAGATCTTAGCTTCTAGAGTGCATCTGTTATGTATTCCTCCCTATTTGGCTATGAATGGAGCCTACTCATTCACATAAAAGTCATTCAGGTGTGCATGCCATCTCATTGTCAGGTACCGTCTGTGGAAACTAAGCACAAAGGAATTTAGGCTTCTAGGATTGAGATACAAAGGGTTCCTTTGCAATCATGCTTGCACTAAAAATAGTTTAGTGTGCAAGTTGTTAAAAATTGAACATGCACATTAAAATGTCACTTAAGAAGTGATGCACCATCTAGTGTTCATAGTAAAATAAAGATGACCCCGATATTGTGTCACTATTATTATGTATGGAAATCTGAAAATAAATAGCATGACCAAGTTAGTTACTGATGGGCAGTTAAATAACACTAAACTGAACATACTCTGTTCTCATTTCCTTTTGGCTCCTCCTGATGGTTTCCAAAGGGCATGTGGAGATTGACTGCCAATGTGAGGAAAGAAGTGGGAGACCTAACTAGACTCCAGAGTAGGAAGTGAAATAAAAACAGAGTTCTAGGAGAGCAGAAAACGGACATGAGATTGTGTTTATAATCACCTGTCTTCTATGTTGCTGAGTATTCAAAGAGTGATTTGAGAGGAAGCAGTTGAGAGAAGGAAGCATGGAAGAGGACAACTGAGGAAGGAATCTAGCTGCCCTGACTCAGAAGGGCACCAGCATCTAATAGTTCCCCCCTCTATGACCACCTAGCAGTCTATACACCACAAAAGTACGGCCATACAGTCTGCTAGTGCCTCAGAGCTCACAGAAAAGAGCTTTGTACTCAAACGAAAACAATTGGTGAGCTCACAGAAGCTTTTGAAGCTCATTTAACTGATCAGCCTGAAGCCTCTGAATACCTACTGTGGTCAATGAGAGCAAATATATTAGTCCTCTGGTAACCTATTGCTTGGAAATACGTATACCTTGTGTCTATAAAAGGAAGATTTAGTTTTGAAGTGCTCAGGTGTGTGTTTGTATCCTCTGTCACCTCCCATTCCTTCTCCTCCATGTCCCTCTCATTCAGATTGTGCCATGTGAAAACTTTCTTATTTATATTGGGGAGGAGAGGATTGGAGGTGGGGGGCAACAGGATAGTCACTTCTCCCTTTGGGGAGCTCCCCTGGAAGAAGGCTTCTTGCTATTGTGGTTACCCATGAAGTGGGGCTTAGTTTCCAGAAAAGCTGCTCTTCATTTTGAAGCATCAGAATGCCTTGAGTGCTTTTTGCACTACTCAGACACAACAAGGACAGTAATGATCATGCAAGTCATGCTAGTATCCTGGAGACTGTCTGTTTAAATACCACTATGAAACTTCAGTGCCTTCTACATTGTGAGGTATGGATTGAATAGCCTCTGGGATGTGTAACCATTTTGTTAAAGAGAACATATTTGTAATGGGGCGGATTTTAAGAGCCCTGCGCGCCGGTGAGCCTATTTTACATAGGCCTACCGGCGCGCGCAGAGCCCCGGGACTCGCGTAAGTCCCGGGGTTCTCCGAGGGGGGCGTGTCGGGGGGGGTGTCGGGGGGCAGGCCCGGTCGTCGTGGCGTTTTGGGGGCGTGTCGGCAGCGTTTTGGGGGCAGGTATGGGGGCGTGGCTACAGCCCGGGGCGGTCCGGGGCGATCCCGTGGCCGCGCCCTCTGTACCCGCCCCCAGGTCGCGGCCCGGCGCGCAGGAGGCCCGCTCGTGCGCGGGGATTTACTTCTCCCTCCGGGAGGCGTAAATCCCCGGAGAAAGGTAAGGGGGGGGTGTAGACAGGGCCGGGCGGGTGGGTTAGGTAGAGGAAGGGAGGTGAAGGTGAGGGGAGGGCGTTAGAAGATTCCCTCCAAGGCCGCTCCGATTTCGGAGCGGCCTTGGAGGGAACGGGGGTAGGCTGCGCGGCTCGGCGCGCGCCGGCTATACAAAATCGATAGCCTTGCGCGCGCCGATCCAGGTTTTTAGCAGATACGCGCGGCTCCGCGCGTATCTACTAAAATCCAGCGTACTTTTGTTTGCACCTGGAGCGCAAACAAAAGTAGGCCTATTCGCGCTGTTTAAAAATCTACCCCAAAGTGAATATATGTGAAAATGTTTGATAATTGCAGAAAAAGTGTGTGCTGGCTCTGTTTTGGTTTGGCAAACAGAAGTGTGGCCAAATCTCTTATTCAAGGGTCTGTGGAAAAAGTTTGACAGTGTCATTATCCATACGTGGCCTTCATTTTTCAGGTCCTCTGAAGTTAGCGGAGCCATTTCAGGATGCATGGTAGCAAGTTAGCACATGGTCCAAGGCACATGTCAAATTTTGTGTTGTTAGCAAACACTCATTAAATAGCATGGAGGGAGAACATACATTCATATTAAAGATAAAAATATGAAGCTATTTTAACATGCGCATGGTAAGCCCTCATTTGTATAGGATGTTCCTTCATTTGAATTTGCGAAGATGCTAATTTTAACAAGCCCACACTAGTGCCTTTCCAGATCACTTTAATGTGAACAATAAGGCCTTCCTGCACAGCATGCTATTTTATCATGCACACGAGAGCTTTAATATGTACATAAAAGTTTAATGCATAATCCCCAAAATCAGGACCCCCACATGAGACAATGTATCACAGTTGGAGCTCAAACCAAAGGCATTCAGCTTCCAAAGAAGCAATGTGATTACCTGAATTAAAAGAGAATTTCCCTGCATTGCCAGGAGCTTTACTGTCCTTTCTACACTTCAGGCCTCGGTCATCAGATAGAGCTCATTACACTCTACAAGTAAACAGTCCATGACTAGACAGGCTTCAGAGACAGAGATCTCAATCGTGCTTCCACCCAAAAGATCTTAGAGGAATTGGAGCTGAGTGGTGGGGGGATTCCTACAAACACCTACAGCTACCTAGACATGAAGGTGTCTGGGTTCATTTCAGAAGGTTTCTCATGTAACAGTGACAGTGTCTCAGTGACAGCTAAATATGCAAAGAAAAAATGTAAACAATTACAGGTTATGTTAACAAAAAAGGACACACAAACGGGAAGAGCAATGATAATGTACTGCTGCACTGTAAACCAAACTGAACTATTCTCCTGACTTTTGCTGTCTTGTTTCCTTAAACAGGTTTCCTCATTGTTTCCTTTCTCACTGATCCTCTGCTTCTTGTCCATTGTGTTTTTCCTTTTTGACTCTGGTTCACCTCTTTCTTATTATAGCTGTGTTTTCCCTCCCTCAGCTCTATATCTTGTTTCCCAACAAACCCGGGTCTGCCTGTCCAACATTCCATGCCAGCGAAAGCAAGATTACTGAGAAGTTTCCTGTTGGGCCGATGCAGTAAAGTGCGCTCAGTACAGTAAGGAGTAATAGCGCGAGGAAAACGTGCGGCCAACCCCCCCCCCCCCCCCAAAACCAATAGCGCCCGCAACATGCAAATGCATGTTGATGGGCCTATTAGTCATTCCTGCGCGATACAGAAAGTAAAATGTGCAGCCAAGCCACACATTTTACTTTCAGAAATTGGCAGACGTTAATTTCGGCCGGCACCGGGAAAGGGTACAGAAAAGCAGAAAAAAAACTGCTTTTCTGTACACCCTCCGACTTAATATCATAGCGATATTAAGTCGGAGGCCCCAAAAATAAAAAAAAAAAATTTAAAAATCTGCCAGCGTCCAGCGGGTTGGAAGATGGGACGCTCAATTTTGCCGTGTCCGTTTTCCGAACCCTTGGCTGTCAGCGGGTTCGAGAACTGATGCCGGTAAAATTGAGTGCCGGCTGCCAAACCCGCTGACAGCCGCCGCTTTTGTCAAAAAGGAGGCTCTTGGGACGCGCTAGTGTCCCTAGCGCCTCCTTTTACCGCGGGCCCTCATTTATATTTTTTTTTTTCTGAATCACACGGCTAGGAGTGGCCTGAGCGGGCGCTCGCCGGCTCTCCCGTGGGTTTTTCTGTATCGGCCCGTTTGTTAATAACCATTCAGGATATTCTCTAGGGGGGGTCAAGTTACAGACTGTCCGCTGTGACACAAAGTTCATGAGTACTTGTTTCCCATGGATTCTGAACCAAGACTCAAAGTGAAAGTGCCCATGTATTTCTGCACTTCCTTATTTTGTGAGTAGATTTTCTACAGAAAATAACACTCAAAAGACTTGAAAACATAATCTACACATGTTATTTTTGGATCCCGCCTTAAACACAGCCCTGAAAATGTCTCCGCTAAACATGGCTAAAACGACATCCGTTGTTGAACAACTTTCATGCTTTTATCCACATTGAGGGCAGGCGGTTTATGCGCTTAATTCACCATTTGCTCACCGAGACAGCTTGGAAGATAGTTTCTCCTAATGACTAACACAGTTACTGATGGTTCTTCTTTCTAACAGAGCCCTAGAACAAGATGTTCCCTGCCAATGGAGATGGGAAACCCAGGCTTGGGTTTCATGAAGAAATCCCCATGCACTCCTTAGAGACTTATCATAGTGGGAAATCAGCCAAGTTTAGTCAGCTCTAATGTTTTCTGTCTCATGCAGTCTCTATGTGTCAGACTGGTAACTTCCAGAATTCAGAATAGCTTTGCATCATGTACTGTACAAATGGAAATGCATTCATACTTCTTTCAATCCCCCCTAGGAAGAGAGAGAGAGAGGGAAAGCTCAGAAGCAGATTTAGAGTTGGATAACTTATTGGCACAGGATTCTATAATATAGAGGGCCTACCATATGTTACAATACCAAGGAGTGCCACGGCTCACAATAATGTCAGTGTCCCAAAATAATGTAGTAATTACTCTTCTGCAGGAGGCCATATCCTCAAGTATGTGTCATTAAAGTTTTTGCCAGGGTGCAAATTGCACGATATTGAAAATAAGAGCTCTAATCTATAGCAAATCCAAAACGACTATTGCCGTGGGCAAGGAGCAAGGTGGAAGAACCGTGGCGGAAGCAATTCTCACAAGCACAGGACACATTGGGCGGGATTTTAAAAAGGTTACACGCGCCAGGCCTATTTTCAAAAGGCCCGGTGACGCGCGTAAAGCCCCGGGACGCGTGTAAGTCCCGGGGCTTTCCTAAACGGGCGGGAATGGGGCGGAGCATGGGCGGGAAGGGGCGGGGTCAGAGGCTCCAGGAACAGCAGCCATTTGCTGCTGTGCTTGGGATTGCGTGCTGGAAGTTGGCCGGCAGGCACAAAAGGTAAATTAAAAATTTTGGGGGGGTTAGAGTACGGCTAGGGGGAGGAAAGGTTAGGGGAAGGGGTGGGAAGGTCAGGTTAGGGGGGAAGGAATGGGGGAAGGCAGCGCGGCTTGGCGCGCGCAAGGTGCATAATTGTGCACCCCCTTGTGCGCGCTGACCTCCGATTTTATTACATGCGCGTGCGTGTTATAAAACGTAGCGAGCGCACATGTAGGCCATGCACGCTTCTTTTAAAATCTACCCCATTCTGTTCCCCTCCTGTCTCTCTATCACCCCCAGTGGTGAGAGCAGCCCAGCTCAGGGACACAGCACTTGTGCTAGGAGTCGATGAGTTCCAAAATGTCCAGCACATTATCAGCCTCAACAATGAGACTCGTTCCTGCCAATTTTTTTTTTCTTCCAAAGCAGTCGACTTGGCATCTACCTATATAAGAATACTTTGAGGAAAGAAGAAGTTTGCAATATCCTGGCCTTTGTTAGAGACTATAGAAAAAGTACAGCTACATCCTGACCCAGGAGGAGAAACTGGAACCCCCCCCCCCCAAAAAAAAAAAAAAAAAAGAAAGAATGCTTGGAGTATTGCCAGACTATGGCAGTTCTCTGCAATCTGCATGAAGGACAAGGAGACATGGACGGCGGGAGAGACAGGCAGCTGAGTCTCCCATCCTCACATCCGGAATTGTGATCTCTCAGCAGCCCAAGACCCAAAATCTGACACATACAGTAGAAGAGATATTTCCAGAAATGATGGGCTGGATGAAAATCTAGTATCCTTCCTCCAAACCACCAGCTGTCCTGACTCCGGCATGAGAAAAGTAGACAAATGACTGCATCCCGATTTTGAAAGCATTAACAATTTGTTTGTATTACTCCGTCCTGCAAAACAATCTATTTATTCCAATGCTTTTCAACAGGGATGTAAACCATGCCCTCTGTTCCTTTTCACAAAGGTCCAAAATGTTCTTTAATCATATTATAATGGACAAATCTCAAAGGGGGAGGGGGGAAGGTTATTAATTACTTTCTTAGTTATTTACTATATTATAAAATACATCATAAATTATAGTAGAAATTACTGCAGGAGACCGCCCTTCCCTTACTTAAATTTCAGAGGAATTCTCTACAGGAATATATTATGCGTATCGGTTGTTAGGCTGGGCCCAGCTATTTCATTGCTCTGTGCTTATCATCTGCGAGACCTCAAAGGATATTAACAAGCAAGAATAAGTGCCACTCACAAGGAGATCAACAATAGCTGTGGAGGAACAGCTGAGGAAAAACTTGTCCCTTTTTCTTCTCTATAGCAAACAAAGGCTAGGGATAAAAGTGGTGTTCTTTCTGAAGAACTAATATCAAAAATAAAGGACTGGAGATGATTTTTTTTTTTGCCCTTTGCATCCCAACCATGTCTGATACTCTTTCCTTAACAAAGATCCTGGTGGTGGAGCAATCACCTTCTCATTCTCAGCTTCTCTTTCCAAGATCTTTGCAAAATTGGTTTCCTACTGAACTAAATGTCAAGGAAGTGACCAACAAACTATAGGAAGTTTATATAATAATGGTAATTTTCAGATTCTTAATTCGCCTTTCCAAACGATGCTCATGAGATGCTGAAAAGCGCGAGAAGGCAGTGCTACACATCTGCTATCCGCTAGGCTACTTATCGTGAAACATCGTAAATAATGCCAGGTTTTTTATAAAATGTGCTTTGTCTTCAAAGTTTCTCCTTGAGATCAGTATCTGGGGAAACTGTGACCCTTTTTCTCTGTGAAGGGGGGGGCTCACTTTGCTTCAAACCATGTGAAAATGTTTTAAAGCATCGTCCGTAAAACCTGACACATCAACAAACATTTCCCTCGACGAGAGCAGTTGAGGAACAGAGGGCACACGTCAGGGAGAGAAAAGCTTTGTAAAAAATCACAAATTATCTAGTGACAGAACCATTGTGGGGTTATTTCATTCAGCAGTAACATCATCATCCTTCAGCTTACACATTCCCTGGAAAATGAACAGCAGAAACTCACAGGGGATCAGAATCCACCTACCCGACTTAGATGTTTTCAAGAAGGAGACCAGTTTATTGGGAATGAGGCAGCAGGCAGAGTAGTCTTATCTTTTGAATTCCAGTCATGCACTGAGAAGGAAAGATCACAGTGAATTAGGATACAAGTAGTAAACTAATACTAAGGAGAGAATATCACAAACACAGCTATAATAACCCAATGATTGCATAAATGCTAGCACTGGTATAACTACCTTCACTCCTAACATTTTTGGGTTTATATTCCTCCTTCCTCAATAGGATAGTAAGGACTACAAAATGCCTGAATGCATTGGAGCGGGTGTTAAAAACCCCAGGGTGAGATAAAAATATCCCAGTATTGTATTTGCACTGTAACACAGCACCCAATGTTCTAACCTACTGAGTCACTAATGAAGATTTTTTTTTCTCAGATAAAAAGATGACATTTCGTAGTGAGAATAAAGTCAGCAATTAATTTAAAAGGAAAGTGAGGCTGCCTTCAAGGAAATGTGTGTGTGTTAGCCTTAAGGAAAGTGGGAGCTGGAAGATTAACACTCGTTTATAAACACAAAGGGTGTCATATCTGTAAAATATCAAAATAAAATAGAGAAAAAGAATAAAACAGAAGAACTTTGGTGCTTGTCAGAAGTATCTGAGAATAACCTGAAAAAATGAATGTAACACATTACTCTAATGTTCTCTCACCCTAGCTTGATAGTACCCTGGGGTAGAGAGCCCATCAAGCTAGAGTGAGAGAACATTGTAGAAATATCATCTTTGTGTGACTTTCCTCACTCCAAATCACATCAAATCTTCTCTGAGGTCTACTATGCTGTTCATATGTCTCACTCTGCATGTAAAACTGTTGATATCTTGGCTTTGGGATCTACTGGAGGAAGCATGCATGCTTTTATATTAAAAATGTTGTATCTTGCCTGAGTTAAGACAAATCTACTAACTCAACTAATTGTTATTCAATGCTTCAATAAACAGATTTAAACGTAAACACGTGCGATAGTGGACCTTACACTATCGCATGCTGCGATAATGCCCCTCATTTTCATTGATCCCGCCCAAACCCCTCCCCAATCCCGTCCCTTTAAATACATTTGTAAAATTTGCATTTGAGCCACGCGTTGCGATAACTATCACATGCGTTATGGATTTATTGCCGTCTGTTAACGCCATAACGCATCTTGATAAATGACCCTGTAAGTTTGTTTTGGGTCTGCATCTCTTGACAGGACCTTCAGCTGGAAACTTTCAGCTCTGCACTGTTACCTGCACCCTAGGGGGAGAGGTTAAGTTCCATCTGGGATGGGAGCGCAGAGAAAATTGATAGCTGCTTATTTATGGATTCTTCTTCTCTCTCCGAGATGAAAGTGTTAATAAACTGTAGTACTTCTCCTATTAAGTCTCTCCTTCCTGCTTTAATATCCCTATAACCTTTTTTTTTTTTTGGCATCGCTCTCTAACTTTAGCAACAGACTTCACAAGAGAAAGATATATTTAAAGAGTACCTCTCCCCCCCCTACTTGTATTAAAATAGCCTTATAAAGAATGAGGGCTTGGCTGCTGAAAAATCTTTGCAAATGGGAGGGAGAGGGGAGAGAGACAAAGAAGGCACAGAGGGGAGAAGGGGAGAGGTATAAGAGACAGGTGCAGAGGATGGCCAAAAGGAAGGGAGGAGAGTGGTTCAGAGGAGGACTTATAAGGGAGGAAGAGGACGGGGGGGGGGGGGGGGGGGGGAGGGGAGGATGAAGGATCAAGGAAGAAGGAAGAAGGGAGGAGAAAGGGTTAGAGGAGCCATAAGGGAGGGAGAGGAACAAGGTGCATGGAGGGAGAATGATTTTAAGAAACTTGGGAGTAGGGCACAGGGGAGGGAAATGGTAGGAAATGCCAAATGAGGTATAAAAGGAGAGCGATAGAAGGGTTTTGAGGAGTGAGAGGAGAGAGCCAGAGGAGGTATTATGGAGACAGAGAAATGAAAACCCAGAACGGGGTTGGAACAGCAACAGGGGGATAAAAGAAAGATTTCTGGCAAGGAGTGAGAGACCAGAAAGGGAAGGTTAGGATGGTGCGATAGAAGAATAAGAAGGTGACAGAAGAGTGAAAGATAGAAAAAGACGAGATGTAAAACAATGAAAGTAGTGAAGCAGTGATGGATGGAAAAGAAACAGAGAAGCGAGGCAGGGAGAAGTGACATGGAAAGGGAGAGGGAGAACTAGTGAAAGCAGAAGAGTTATATAAAGGAAAGTAACATGGAAAAAAAATCCAGGGACAGGCGAGAAGTCAAGCCAAAAGATGAAAGCAGAGGAGAGAGAACGGTATATATAGGAAAAACGGTAAAACAATTTTATTGTCAATGTAAACATCGGATTATGTGCCTTCCGAAAGATTTTAATTATCTTATATGTATTTTTTAAATTTTACCTGTAATGCCCAACACTGGACATTGGTGATATCCTTCTCCTGTTAGCTCTATGTCATGTAATTTTGGATGCGGAGGGGCAGTACGGTGCACGCTCCCCTGCATCCCTACCACTGCTCTCTCTGAAGTTTAATCCAAATGCACATCATAAAATTTCTTCTCAGAGTCAGCACAATCTAGGAGGCAAGCTATTGGGGGGGGGGGGGGGGGGTGGCAAAGTCACCTTCTTCTGCCTCTGTTTCTCACTCCTTCCTCCCTTCTATAGCAATCCCTCAAGTCCCCATGGATGCCTTCCTCCAGTCTGCACCGCCATTCTAGGCAACCACCGATCAAGAGGTCACAACCCTGCCTCCCTGTCAAAAGGGAACCTAACTTCAAATGTATATTTGCAGTCCACCCAAACCTGGCCGATTTTTAAGTACAAGTGTGAGTGAGTGTACAGAAAACTCCCTCGGACTACCTTACAGGAGTAGGCGCAGCTGTCTCGCCCGGTCCTCCTCCAGATTGAAACCCACAAGGAATCCTGGGTGAAGGGAGGAGCCCTTCATCAGAGTATAAGACCTCAGGGCCTAGAAGGTTTAAGAGAGTCCCGGGGAAGAGACAGAATCCCACCATATAAGAAGACCTGCTACGTTTAAGGTTTCAGACTGACATTGCTATGTTTAAGTCTGGGACTTGCCTGAAGTCAAGGTGAGCTGCCTCCAAGCGATTGCTTTGCACTATCCTTGCTGATTTGTGAGATATACCATGGTGAGCTGCTTAAGTTGTTTGCTTTTGCTGTGCACTGTACTTTTTTGTTTGTTTTCACTGTAAATAAACCACACTTAAGGAACCAGCCAGAGTCTGCTTCCTTTCCCCCCCTCTGGCTGTTCCCAGTCCGCTACCACTCGAGTTACCACAGCAGGAATCCACATATATTGTCTTTGCGAATCAGCATTTATGCAGCTAAATGTCTGCACACACACGTAAGAAGAGTCAGTGACATGCCTGCTACATATGATCAACTTTCTTAAACTTAAATATACATGTGTGGTTTCCAACTACAGCCCCCAAAACATTCTCCTCCCTCTCCTCTTGGAACACCTCCTTTTTAATGTGGCCAAAAGTAGACTCATTATAAAATTATGTGAATGTTTCCAGGAACAGAAAATCCACTAATTCAACAAATCAACCCCCACACCTCCTTACTGTACGCACGCAGATCTCGACTATCCCTTTGAAAATGTCCTCCCGTCCTCCCCATGAATCTACCTCACGATACTCAGGTCTGTTTCTTTGGAGCCTCATAAGGGCTCTGTTAAAGAAAAAAAAGCTATCCATCCCTGTCTGAGGAGTAAAGACTAGCTCGCAATAACCGGTTTGGTGCAATGTGCTTTATGTACCGGTACAGATGTTTTCCGAGAATGTGAGAATAAACCATCGTAGCTGTTAGAACCAGTAATATCGTCTGGAAGAGAATTTGTGGCTGGAATGAAACACTATTGATTGCAAGTCTCTTAGGGGGCCTGGCTTAGCAAAGGTTTCCTTCCGTTCTCTGCCTACTGGAGAAAAACATTGGCAAAATTAAGCTCACTCTTCCTACTTTGTTCTAGCCGGTTCAGTCCAATACCAGACTGAAGTGACCTGGGCACTACAACAGAAGTCACTATCTAATGCCAAGCCAGTCAACGGGAACCGAGATTCAGCAGGCACTTTATCCCCTCGGAAGCCACGTGGAACTTGCGAGGGATGCGGCAGTTAAAACAAAAAAATGAAAAACCTTTGAATCATGCTTTAACAATTACTTTGTAATTTCCTTTTCTATAAAGCAATGTTCTTCTTGGTAACAGGCTCTACCCAAGTAATTGCCCTTCCTTTTTTGTAAGATGCCCTTGCCTTCATCTCTGAACATAGAACTACAATTACAAGTCATTAGCTGGTGGTACAGCCAGCTACCAGGGGGACTATTACATAATTAATGCGGTGTAAAATGTTTTTTTGTGTTTCTTTTTTTTGCCTGGTCTAAATTACACATTCAAGACTCTCTGAAATAGCAGTGCATGAGCTGAGTCCCCACTGAAGAGCATTGCACCAATGCTGCAACCAACCAGCTACTTGAATGCTGAAGGGTAGGCACATTGCACTGCAAACACTAGACAGTCACTATTGTGGCATTGTTTTTGAGTTTCACTTTGGCCCAGACCCAATCAGCTTTGCGTAGGGATGTGCTGTCATTTTAAAATGCCATGAAAAGACGACGGCAATTTATTGTACCGTTTTGTGCCACTTACTATCTGAAACGCAACAAAACCAAGAAAATATCATTTTATGTCATTTATGTTGTTTTGGCACTTGCTATGCAAAAAAATGTAGCAAAACAAATATATGGTAAAAAAAAAACCAAAAAAACATACATTGTAAAAACAATGGAACATGCTAAAAACAGAACAACCAATATAAATACAAAATGAAACTATATAATGACATGAAACAAAACGGGGTAAATTTTCAAACATACGCCTGGGCGTACATGTGCGTGCGCCGGGTAGCCTCTTCCTCACCATAATCCTAACCTTCCTCCCTCTTCCCCTCTCCTCCCCGACCCCTAAACTCCGAAATCGGAGCAACCTTGGAGGGAACTTTCCTACCCCCCACCCCCACCTTCCCTCCCTGCCCTTTCCCCCTACCTTTGATGACTTCTTTTTTTTTTTATCTCGAAACTTACTTCAGCCCCGGGGCTGAAGTAAGTTGCGCGCGCCAGCCTAGTGGCAAATACGGCCGCTGTGCCGGGATCCTGACTCCGCATCCCCCGCCCCCTCCCCTTTTTGCAAGCCCTGGGACTTACATGCGTCCCGGGGCTTTACGTACATCGACGGGCATTTTTAAAATAGGCCCGGCGCGCATAACCCTTTAAAAATCCGGCCCACTATGTGTAGGTTATAAAATATGCACTTAAACATGTGCGTGCATGTAAAAACGCATGCCAGGCAAGTTCAGAGCCATCTGGATAAGAAGGGAGGGATTATCTGGATAAACAGAGGCATTTATCTGGATAAATTCAGATTTATTTAGCTGGATAAATCTGAAAAGCGCTATTTGTCCATCTAAATAGCGCTTTTAAGATTTAGCTGGTTAAATAAAGTAGCCAGATAAGTCTGAAAAAGCGCTACATAGCCAGATAAGTATTAAAACGCTACTTATCTGGCTAAGTCATATAGCTAGATAGATAAATAAGTCTTAAAATGTAACCTAAGTGATACTTTTTCAGACTTATCCGGTTAACTTACTAAACTGGATAAGCCAGAAAAGCACTGCTTAGATAAGAAGCGCTTTTCAGACTTATCCGTCTAATTAGCGGCTTTGCTGCTTCTTAGCCAGAATAAATCAGAAAAAATGGAACTTATCCATATAAATGCTGCTGCTTATCAAAAGTTATCCAGATAAATACCAGCAGAGCTGCTACCTACCAGGATATGTTGGCATTTAGCCAGATAAGTGTGCACAGCTGGTATACACATGCATTTTTATTTCTAATTTTAAGATGAAACACAATTAGTTGTTACAGGCATAAATTAGACGCATTTACTCCCCCGTAAGTCTGCTTTTATGCGCGTAGGTGGAGAGATTTTCTAACTGCATGGCGGCAATGAAATTACCAATTTTACCAATTAGTCTACAAGTTTGCCCAGTCCATCTGCAGGTCATCGATACCCTCCTGGCTCTTTAGCCTGAATTCCCCTCCAGTTCACCCCCCATCCAGTAAGTATTTCACTTTTAAGCCATTAATGATCACTTAGAACATAAGAAATTCCATACTGGGTCAGACCAAGGATCCATCAAGCCGCCCAGTATTCTGTTTCCAATAGTAGTCAATCCAAGTCACAAGTACCTGGCAAGTACCCAAACATTTGATAAATCATAAACTATTATTGCCTATTAATTACTGTAATAGCAGTTTATGGGTTTATCCTCTAGGATTTATCCAAACCTTTTTTTAAACCCAGTTACACTAACTTCTGTAACCACATCCTTTGGCAATGAATTCCAGAGCTTAACTATGCGCTGAATGAAAAATAATTTTCTTCGATTTGTTTTAAATGAGCTACTTGCTAACTTCATGGAGTGCTCCCTCGTCCTTCTATTATCTGAGAGAATAAATAACTGATTTACATTAAGTTGTTCAAGTCCTTTCATGATTTTGTAGACCTCTATCATATCCCTCCTCAGTTGTCTCTTCTCCAAACTGAACAGCCCTAACTTCTATAGCCTTTCCTCATAGGGCAGCCGTTTTATGTCCCTTATCATTTTGGTCGCCCTTCTCTGCACTTTCTCCAGTGCAGCTATATCCTTTTTGAGATGCGGTGACCAGAACTGCACACAGTATTCAAGGTCTGGTCTCACCATGGAGTGATACAGAGGCATTATGATATCCTCCATTTTATTTTCCATTCCCTTCTTAATAATTCCTAACATTTTGTTTGCTTTTTTGATCGACACAGCACACTGGGCTGTTGATTTCAATGTATTATCCACTATGACACCTAGATCTCTTTCCTGGGTAGCAACTCCTAAGATAGAACTTAATATTGTGTAACTACAGCAAGGGTTATTTTTCCCTATGTGCATCACTTTGCACTTGTCCATGTTAAATTTCATCTGCATTTGGAAGCCCAATCTTCCAGTCTCGCAAGGTCCTCCTACAGTTCATCACAATCCGCTTGAGAGTTAACTACTCTGCATAATTTCGTGTCATCCGCAGATTTGATTACCTCACTCATCGTACCCCTTTCCAGATCATTTATAAATATATTAAAAAGCACCGGTCCAAGTACAGATCCCTGAGGCACTCCACTGTTTACCTTTTTTCCACTGTGAAAACAGACCATTTAATCTCATTCTACTTCAAAAAAGTCTTGAGTTCATCTATAAAATCACAGCAATGTACTAAACGATTATTAAACAATTATTAACCCACATGAAACTCATACTAAACGTCGATAAAACAGAAGTTATGTTACTAGATAGAAGACTGACCTTTGACAAATTACCTCTTTTAAAACTAGAGGATCAATTTACTACATTAAATCCTGTTCCTCATGCTCGCAACCTTGGTGTGATCATTGATTTGGAACTTAACTTCAAAAAACATATTTCAGGTAAAATAAAAGAAGGCTATCACAAAATCCAAACCTTAAAATTAAAACCGCTTCTATGCCAATCCGATTTCAGAATGGTTTTGCAACTACTCATCATTGCTAAAATATTGATTACTGTAATTCATTCTTACCACCATTCGTCCATTACAAATCCTACAAAACACTGCAGCTAGAATCCTGACAGGCACCAAAAAGCATGACCATATTACTCCAATATATCTCTGCATTGGTTACCGGTTAAGTATCGAAAGCAATATACTTTT
The DNA here is from genome assembly GCF_901001135.1 of Rhinatrema bivittatum. NCBI lineage: Eukaryota > Metazoa > Chordata > Amphibia > Gymnophiona > Rhinatrematidae > Rhinatrema > Rhinatrema bivittatum. Next base: position 14,195,584 of record NC_042627.1, read on the forward strand.
ATGAATCCTACACAAAGTTATATATGGAGAACAAACTGACTTCACACTCCACAATGCAATCTTCACTCAGCCAATAAAGGTTTTCTGTCCATTTCTTCAATACAATCAGCTCACCTATGTCAAGTAAGAGAATGTGCACTATCTTTGGCAGGCCCCAAAATCTGGAATTCCTTGTGCATTATGTCTCTAACCAGATTTAAAAATTTTTAGAAAGGAGGTAAAAACATGGTTATTTACGAAGGCCTATCAGGATGCAACATACATTTTATTCCTTTGATTTAATCTTCCTTTTAATCACAAATCAAGATCGATGATTTTATTCAGCACTGTCAGTTTTATTCACATTCTAGATTTTATTCACACTTATTTATATTGCTATTTCTATTGTTAGTTTCAACTCTAGGCTGTTGCTTTGTTTTATTTTCGTCTTTTATTCTTTTATATATTTATTGTATTGTATTATTATTTGCTCTTATTCTATACTCACAAATTATGTAAACCATTGTGATGTGTCTCGAACGACGGTATATAAAATCATTAAATAAATAAATAAATAAATAAATAATCCTACTCTCTGTTTCCTGTCTTTTAACCTTGTGATTTTATGTAGACAAATTTAGCCAGTCAGGAGGAGGGTTTTTAATGGGTTAGATATACTGTATTTGGCGACATTTCAAAGTTAGGGCCTCATTCACAAGGCTGAAATAAACGAGTAACACATGAAAAATAGTGTTTATCATGAATAAAATGCTGCATATCACAGCAATATTGTGCAATATTTAGGCCCAAAAAAACATCCCTATTGAAATTAGCTGCTTTGCATGCATAAAATTTTCAAATGCATACATAATAGCTAATGCATAGGGAATCCTATGCAAATAAAATAGTGCAGCTGGCCGAAGCCATGTTAGTTCCTGGAAAAATTGCTACAACTCATGAGTTGTACTTAACTTTCCACGGGAGCATCAGGATATTAACACATGTCTCAAAGCTCCCGGCCTGCTTCTAAAAGAACCATGCTGACTGGCTCGGGGCCTAGGGGGCACTCCAGGCTGCCATTGGACCATCAGGGAGACTTTCTCTAGGTAAGAGGAGGTTTGGAGCATGGGGGAGCTCTGGGGCCGGGGCTCACTAGACTATCAGAGTGGGTATTTTTGTAAGGGGAGTTGGAATAGGATGATTGTAAGGTGGGGTCCGAAGGGGGATGTTTGGATAGCTGGGGGTATTTGGAACGGGATAGAGTAGACTTTGATGAAAAGGTGAGGGACTGGGTAGTGAGGCGGGGCTTTGCCATGTGGTACTCCATTATATTTAATGTTTTGGGGTTGTTTTTTTTTAATTTCAATCACTTCGATAGGCAGTGAAGGGGTGGGCGGGGTTCTACCCAGACCCCGGGGAGCCATTTTGACAATTTGAAATGAGGTTTCTGGGCCATGTGGCCCTTCTAGAAAATAGCAGCCCTGGGCGAAAAGGGGTGGTCAGCACCTGTTTTTCAGCCTTTCCCCACAGTATTTTTTTTCTTGTTTATTTTTTCCGTGAGAAAAAAATATCACAGGGAAACAGCGGCAATACTTTCCTGGGGACGGGCCAAATACTAGGTGAAGACTCACGCAATATTCTGCACTTTCCACGATAAAACATCATGGCATATTAAATGATCCCCTTTGTTTGAAATCTACCCCTCAGAGAGTACATTTATGAACCACGGCTAAAATCCTTACACCCAAGGGCTTATAAACTGGGAACCTGGTTACACTAGGACAGGTCAAGCAGATAGACAAACGATTAGAATAGTGGGCAAATAAGAGGGTTCAGAGCCTGCTTTTAACATTCATTGTGACCTTGGGAAAGTTACTTTCTCTCATTTTGCATCAGGTGCCAACTCAGTAAGCTCTCTGGAGAAGGAACTCATTGTACCTTTATGTAATTTATTGCAAAGCGCCCTCGTTCTGGCCACTTTACAAATGACAAAATAATAATAATAAAACACCATTTTTCTCTCACAAACAGCCTCCATCCTCTCTAGAGCATTCCTCCTAGCCTTCTCAGTGCACTACTACTCTTCCGAACATCTTGAGGTAATTTCTGTTGTTCATGCAAGACGGGGAACATTCATCAAAACGGCAGAGAGAGCTAAACTCCAAACATCAACTTTGCTCCGATCTGCAACAATGGCCAGTCTGAGGCAAGAGTTTAACAGGCAAATCTCCATAATTACCAATCAAGGTTTTACAGCAATCTAAGGATTCCTCCATAGTAAGACTACACAAGCAACCTACATCTCCCAATAATTAAATGCCCTTTAAAATCAAGCAGCCGGAAATGTGTGTCACCGAGTGAAATGCCAGACTCTTTGTTTGCATATGATTGACGTGTGCATGCTCTGTTCACCAGTCATTGTACACTTTTACTACCCTCAGTGCAAAGTTAACCTAGCTTGGGAGAATTAGGCTGTGGTTTTTTTTCCCCAGTCTTAAACAGTATCCTCTCCTCTCCTCTCTCTCAGGCCAGCGGCAGAGCACGTGGCAGCAGCGTGAAATGTTTCTCACTGCTGTGATAACGCGGCTTTCCTCAGTGTGCAGCAGAACACTTTTTCAGCCACAATCAGCCCCTCTCTTCTTCACATCCTCTTGAAGTGCAGCTGTGGGGTCTACAATCAGGCCCTTCCCTTCCCCACCTCCGCTAAACATGCGGCAGTGCGGTTTGAGGCTTCTAACGGGCTGCAGTAACGAGGCCCCATAACAGGCCCCACTCTCACTCTCTTGGTCTGTGGCAGCAGCTCAGCTAATCACAGGTAGCAGCAGCCCACTCATCTTCTCCCCAGCTAAACTTTCTTGAATCCCTTCTGGAGGAACCCCTGGGATGGTCTCTGAGAGCCTTGTGCCCCAGGTATTTAATACATTTTTTACAACCCAACAGGCCGGTGGAGCGCACTGTTAACCCGCATTTGGACGCGCGTTTTCGAAAACGCGCGTCCAACCCACCCCCCCCCCCCCCGAAACTAATAGCACCCGCAACATGCAAATGCACGTTGATGGCCCTATTAGGTATTCCCGCGCGATACAGAAAGTAAAATGTGTAGCCAAGCCGCACATTTTACTTTCAGAAATTAACGCCTGCCCAAAGGCGATAATTTTGGGAGGCCCCAAAAGTAAAAAAAAAAAAAAATGTAAAAATCGTCCTGCGGCCCACGGGTCGGAAGACGGACGCTCAATTATGCCGGCATCCATTTTCCGAACCCGGGGCTGTCGGCGGGTTTGAGAACCGATGCTGGCAAAATTGAGAGGCGGCTGTCAAACCCGCTGACAGCCGCCGCTCCTTTTACCGCGGGCCCTAATTTGCATAGGCCACCCTCCTGAATCGCGCGCCCAGGAGAGTGGCCTGTGCGCTCGCCAGCTCTCCCGCGCGTTTTTCTGTATCGGCCTGAAACAGTGTGGTAGGGACAGGCTGGGGAACCATGTGTAGTGGGGAGAGGGAGCCAGAGATAAGGCAATGTAGTTACTTAGTTGTATAGGGTAAAGGAAGAGGTCCACCAAGTCCAAGCTTCACTAAATGTATTAAATTATTGCTGCCATTAACTTATATCCCCATAGTAGCAAAGCTGCTGGAGGTCACTCCCTGACCGAAGTTCAAAATGAGACAGATGAATACGGAACACAAACTATGTGAAAAATAAATACTGTGCTCCGTTTTTAAAAAGTTTTGTGTCTGGCATCTTGGTTTCTGTCAGTTTGCCAAGAGGTATCTGTGAAGAATAAACTCACATTTCAACGGCAGATTGTCTGTTTGCTTTTGCAGTCCCTTTTAGAGTACAAGTGGGCTACTGGTGTACCGCCAGCTTCTTAAGGACGGCCAGATAAGGAACAGACTGGAGATTCTGAGAGGCCGCCTCTTGCGAGGACCATTAAAACGGCCAGGCTCTTGCTGTAAGTATTGCAGGACTGGCTACATCCCTCCATTTCTATCTCCTTCTAATGTTCCACAACAGTTAATGCATTGCCTTGATCACGAGACCCTTGGGGCTGATGTATAATTAAAGATTTTTCTGATGAACACAGAACGGGAGAAAATGCTGATAAGGCCTCTCTGAATTGCAGCTCGCTCAGAGAATCACCTTCAGCCGGGGGCAACGACAGCGTGAGCCTTCCTCCGCAGCGCGCCCTGGTTTTTTGTCATCATTCTGCCTTCCTCCCGCCCAAGCAAGCCGTGCGGGCTTCGGCAGGAACCGGTCACAGCGGCGACTGAAGAGGACCACGGGTGGCAGGAAGGCGGAGCCGCACGGGCCTCAGGGAACCATTGACGTCCTCTCTGTGTTACGGATTTCCATGAACCGCCAGCCACGTTGGTAGCTGTGTCCCATGCACGGCTGCTTTTGTTTGCAGATGCCCAACAAGAATGCACTCCTTCAACACATATTAAAGTGTTCACGCAGACAGACAGGAAGAGCTTTTCTTTAGGGGAGTGCACAGACAGGTTTTTTTTTCATTTTTTTGTTGGTTTCATTTATTTAAATTGAAAAAAAAGATCAAACAAATTAAAAAAAAAAACAAACAGCAAAAAAAAAAAAAAAAAAAACCCCAACACTTGTCTGTTAGTCCTGTTCTATCCATTTAATAGCCTTTTGCAGGGGTTCCCCCGAGCTGCAGCCTGCGGGCTGATTTCTATCTGGTCCACAGTGGCGGCTGCAGGAGCGGTGATGGCTCAGCCTGTGGTGGCAGAGGGAGGGAGCAGCGGGAGCACGTTCCGCCACTGCTACCCCCCCCCCTGACCCTCACTGCCTGCCTCGTGACCGTCAGCGCATTCAAACCTCCTGCCCCTTGCTGCTCTTCCCCAGTGTCTGCTCCCTGCCTTCCAGGGTGACCCCGCCCTGTTTCTTTCGGTAATTTGAAATGTTCGGTGTGGTCCCCCCCCCCCCCCTTATCATAGATTCGGAAAAGAACAACCTTCCTAGCTTACTCATGAGTCTGTTCCCTTACGTTTCATATCACAACCCTTTATTTTACAGCCCCTTTCTCATCGACTACTTGTGCCTTATACACTATTGGTGTATCTGAATATGTCCTATTCCACCTCCCTCTTCTCCTGCCAGTTATACACACTTAGGCCTTTGTGTTTCACCTCATAGGGCTTTTAGTTCATACTCTGCATTATTCGGTCACCTCTCCTCTGGCCTGCCTTTGCTCTACGTATGTGATTTGTACACAGGTGCCACTGCATTTTCTCCTCTGGGGATAGAATTCTCTTTCTACCCAGCATTCCACTGGCTTTCCCCACCGCCTTTGGCTACCATTAGGTCATCAGATATGATCACCCCCCCACAGTACCATCTACTATGTGCCAGTTAGCGGTGCCTCGCTTCCATCGAGCACCGCTACACTGGGTCTCTGCACCGCAAGAGAGCCAGGCTTAAAATGCCAGGTCTCTGCACATCCTGAAAGAGCCGGTATGAAATCACAAAACATATCAAGTAAAATAATTTCTATCACAGCAGCATTAAGATGCTCCAGGTCATGCTTTACCTGAACATCACAGCATTTCTCAGTTGCCTGAGATATTCAATCTTTGGCCACGTGCCTTAAAAGGCACCCGAGGCATTTGGTAATAGCCAGGAAGCACTCCCTGTTGTGTCTTAATGCTACTGTATATTCCAAGCAACAAGACATGACAGAGTATGTGTTGTCTAATAATGTGCATTGATGGCTGTGAGCTTTGTTGAACTCTTATGGGTGTGTATTATTTATTGCACGACGAAATAGATGATGCTTGCATAAAAAAAAAAAAGTAGTTAATGTGTATTGCTTTTCAGGATGTATTTTCCAGCGTGAAAAATAGTTCCTGGAGGCAAGATAAAACAAACCCTTAAGCCAGTCCCACTGGTATTTTATTGTAATCCATTTTGCGGCACACAGCGAGAAAGCGGAACATCAGATCTCTGAAAATAAATATATAAAAGTCAGTTTTCAGTAGGCTAGCAACTGGCGCATGTATCTGGTTAAAGTAACGCATATAAGATTGCCTGAATAATCAGTGGGCTTTACGTGCCTGAGCCTCCCACTGAATATGGGTGGATAAAGCTATGCGCACAACCTTACCTGGATAGATTCAGGACTGTGATTTCTCTGACCGTACTTATAGGCATAACTTTAGCTGGTGAGCGCTGAATATGTGTCTTCACAGGTTAAAGTTCATTCCCACTCCGGAACGCGTCCCCTGATGCCCCTTTCTGTATGGATACATTTCAGTGCGTACAAAATGTATGCATTCAGCAGGGGGAATTTTGAGAGCTTGCTTTTTGTGCGCTTACTCAAAAAGTTACCTGCATAACGACTCTGAGTACTGATCTCAAAAGCAATAATTCATAGGGTCTATAAGGTGACACTTTTGAGGAAGAATTAAAAAGTTTATAAGCTGCTTAAATTATCTAAAGTATAAAAATTCCTCAGGAAACTGTTCCTCTGCCTGTCAAACCTCAAATGGCTATGAGTGATATCAAGAAAGCTTGATATTAAAAAATTAATATATATTTTTTTCAATTTGCTTTAAGATTTTAGATGAGTCAGGCACTGAATCCAGCAGTGCAACTTATTGTTACTTTATACAATCAAAACCACTTTTTAGACATATTATCTTATTGTAATTTTATTTTTTTTTGCTTTACCAGCCTTTACCAGAAAATAGCTTTTTTTTAAAATTATTATCATACATATTATTATTGTATCTCCGAAGGGACAGAGACAGGATGGAGACAGTCCAGAAAAGGGCGACCAAAAAGGTGGATGGTCTTCATCGAATGACTTACGAGGAGAGATTGAAGAATCTAAATATGTATACCCTGGAGGAAAGGAGGAGCAGGTAGGTGATATGATACAAATGGTTCAGATACTTGAAAGGTTTTAATGATCCAAAGTCAACAACAAACCTTTTCTGTTGGAAAAAAATCAGCAAAACCAGGGGTCACGATTTAACACTCCAGGGAGAAAGACTCAGAACCAATGTCAGGAAATATTTCTTCACGGAGAGGGTGGTGGATGCCTGGAACACCCTTCCAGAGGAAGTGGTAAAGACAAAAACTGTGAAGGATTTCAAAGGGGCGTGGGATAAACACTGTGGATCCATAAAGCCTGGAGGATGGGAATGAAGTAAAGAGGTATGGGGTGGCTTGCGGGAATGACAGCTACTACCTGGTGATTAATACCCTTATTCAATAAACATTCACACGGTTAATGCGACTCCAACATTGCTCTATGCTTCAACATCAAGAGGAAATTTGGAAAAGAGGATTTGCATTCAGGCAATAACCAACAAGGTAGCACAGTCTAGGTAAACAAATAAGTGTGGGAGTAGCTTGCTTGTTGCAGCGGTTACTACCCCAAACCAATTAAGCCTGATACTTCACTTTCAACGCATATCCAGCGTAAATCTCTGCTTCAACAGCAGGGGAGAATGATGATAAGAGGATTTACATTCAGACAACAATCAACAAGGACTGAATTGCACAGTCTGTGTAAACAAATAAGCGTGGGAGTAGCTTGCTTGTTGCGGCAGTTACTACCCCAAACCAATTAAGCCTGATACTTCACTTTGAAGGCATATCCAGCACAACTCACTGCTTCAATGGCAGGGGGGAATGAAGAAATAGGATTTACATCCACACAACATCTAATAAGGCATTGATCTGAGCAGTATGAGTATACAAACATCGAGGTAACTTGCTCGTTACAACGGTTAGTACCCTCAAACATTATGCCTTATACTTCACTTTGATGCAGCTCCAACACTGCTCTCTGCATCAATGGTGGGGATGGAAGGAAATTAGAATCAAAAAGTTACCAATAAGGGCCCTGAACTCAGCGGTCGGAGTAACAGATAAGTATGAGAAAATAAGTGTGAAAGCTTGCTGGGCAGACTGGATGGGCCTATTGGTCTTCTTTTGCCGTCATTTCTGTTTCTATATGTATACTCAAAGAAGGTCCGGCTAATAATTAGGGATCCCTGTTTTCAGCTTACATTTTATTTTTCCTGGAGATTTATCAGTGTTCATTGCAACAAGAACAAAAATGGGAGACATCAATGGAAAAATGGCGACTTGTCATTTTTCCTGGCAAATTGCTCTTGTTGTAATGAACACTGATAAATTCCCAGGAAAAATAAAATAGAAACAGAAAATGAAAATAAAGGTTTATAACTGCACTGCAGTTTTCCATGGCCGCTGAACCTGCAAGGCAGCAGAAAATTCCTTAATTATGTACCTCTGCTAGCACTAGCAGTAGTGCTACTTTGAAAATACACAAAATTTGTATTTGTAGACAGCAATGTATAATGATAACCAAAGTTATATTAAACATTGAAGTATAGAAAATATTGTGGCCTATATTTTGTCTCTGTATTTACTGCACTTGCACCACTCTGTACCCTGCACCTCTCTGTGTATTATTTATTTTACACATTTATAATCCACCAGTCCTGGCGGAGTACAATATATAACTACATATATTTCTGATGCCTGTTAGGTTATGTCATCCATAACATAACATAACAGGCATCAGCAAACAAACAGAATAAACAATAAAAATAAGCCAGTAGAACCTGACACATACTTGTGCAAAATCCTTACAGAGCTGGAAAAGCTTGGGTGAATAGATGGGCTTTAAGTAGCTTCTGGAACTGGAGCAGATCCCCCCTTCATATCTGATTGTTAAAGGTAAATCATTCCAAGAAGTAGGACCTGCAATACTGAATATCCTCTTATGTAAAGCAGCCAAACGCACTTGCTTAGTGGGAAGGAATTTCTAGCAAGCATTGCAAAGCTGTAGCTCACTGCGCACTGAATACTTGGTGTCATGACGCCTTCACGCCCGGCACTTCAGAGCGCTCTCGTGGAGTCTGTGCCTACGGCCTGGGTGAATGATGTCTACGGGCTGATCACTTTCGCGAGCGCGTGCCGCGTGCAGCGTGACTGCTGAAAGAGAGGGGGGGGAGTCAGTCAGTCGGGGGTCGACGGCAGTGACCAGGAAGGAGAAAAACTGGGCAAAAGAGGGCGGACGAGGGGAGAAGAACGAGAGGACGGGTGAGGGAGAAAGGGCAATAAGAGCGAATGGCAGGGAAGGGAGGAGGGAGAGACGATACAAGGGCAAGACGAGAAAGGAAAAGAAACAGGAAGGAGGGATGGAGAGAGGCACCGTAAAGTGATAAAACTCTCTCTGTGGAAAGGCAACCAGGGAAGGGGGAGTGAAAGAACTCAGCTGACAAACATCCCCCGCCCTCCGTCATCTTTGCCTTTTGCTTCGGTTGCATTTTCCATGGCCCTGCCCTTCCTCTCTGCTCCCTTACAGCCCCACGGCTTGGTTCAGTGATGCCGCTCAGTGGAAGAAGGCATAAAATTCCTTACATGGCTAATGCTGAGCAAAGCAAACGTTTCGATGGGATGGAAGCGGATTACCAGGGAGGAAGCAAAGGGAAAAAACACCTCCCAGTGAGCTCAAGGCACGCTGACAGGAAAGTAAAGTGAGGCCTACCATCACAGAACCCGGTCCAACGAAGAACCGCGGCTTTTCTCTTACTCCGTTTGTTCGCCACTGAATAAAAGATATTGCATTTGCTGAGAATTTCACCTGTGCGGTCCCAGAAATGTCACAGATTTATGATAAGATGCTTCGGTCCCATTTTATTGTGGCCGGGAGCTGTGGTTTTTTTCTTTCTCTGGCCAGGCTGCTCTCGGGGCTTTCTCCTCAAGCTTTCCCAGTCACTGAAATGTGCGCCTCCTCCAGCAGTGACGGACCAGCACTAGGATGGCCGTCCGGCAATGCATCTGGAGGAATAAACCTAACATATTTAGCAATAAACAAAACTGCCCTTTTTTTTTTTTGCCCCATCCTGCAAAATAGTTCAGTGCCTTTCCATGGGGTACAACGAGAAAAATCCCCGTGTCATGTTTGTCCACAATTATCCTCAGAACATCAGTCAAACACTGATCTTCCTATAGGTTGAGTGATATCCGAAGTTACTGCTATTCCTTTCCTTTCCCTATGGGAAATCCCAGATGTGCAACCGTTTAAATAGGCCAAGTGGAAAGCACCTTGGGCATCAAGCTCGAGAAATAGAATATATTTTGATATACTTGATTAATACGTTTTTAGTAGACTGACAGAGACACTGAACAGAGGAGCTGCAGCAAAGCTGTTGCATTCTCTCCCCTAGATATCATTTATTTTATTTTTGTTTATTGATACAGCAGTGACCATGCAGCAATTAACAGAAATAAAGGCTAATCTGTGAACGAGGGGAGATCATAGAAATAAAAGTGGAGAAACCTAATGGCCAGTTCAAGAAAACTAAGAGGCAAATGTGATCACAGACATATCTAAAAGGACTGGAAACCCTGCCTGGCTATAATACAACATGGCTGGCAGTGCACCATAATTACATGCTTATGTGAATGAACATGCCTGGCGCTAGTCCAGCAATGGACTGAAGTATTCATTATAGTCAGAAAAATCTCATGGCTGATGATGAAGCAGGTATCTCAGATATAACATTCATTTATTCAGCTTCTAGTTGTCATGTTTCTTTGTTAATTGTATGTTTCATAATAGATAATGCTGCTTGGATTGCTGACACTATCACCGCCTATATGTTCACTCTGAGTGGGAGCTCATAGTGTATTATACAATATAGATAAAAAAAAAACAATAAGTAGATATTACTTCACCATCAGCTACGACAGCAGATACAGAATTCTGTATTCTGCACAGAGCAGCCATGGTTCTAAACCTAATGCTGAGCATAGGCGCCAGCTCTGTGGGTGCTTGAGCACCCCCCAATATTGCCCCCTGCACTGTTGTGGGTCTGGCGCTGAGAGGACAGGAAGGAAGTGTTTCTGTCTCCCTGTTACTGTTCCCATCTCCCTCTGCAGCCGATTGGCTGGCTTTGGAGCATCTGACCAATGAGCAACAGTGGGCTCAGAGAGCAGCAGCAGTGTAGGATTAGACAAGCTTCTGCCTTTGGTCTGCCCTGAGGTGCAGTAGAGATGGGGAAGGCTGCTGAAGGGACAGGAAAAGGGAAAGAGAAGGTGTGTTGGGGAGGGAGGTGAGAGAGGGGTTGGGAGTAGGAGAGGGAATGAGAGATGGGAAGATTGGCTGTAAAAGGGGATACTGGAAGGGAGAAAGAATACTGCTATGAAGGACTGGGAGAGGAACTAAAAGGAGGAATCCTGGCTGGGAGAGGAGAAGAGGAGCTGTGAGAGAGAAGCTGAGGGAGAGAGGTAGATAGGCTATGAGAAGGTGAGAGGGACTGAGAGAGGGGACATGTTCTGAGAGAAGTTGGGAGAGAGGACATAGGCTATGATAATAAGAGGAGCTTGGGCAAGGGGGGTGGGGAAGGAGGAATGAGTGTGAGGGGCCAGAGACTTGATTGGAGGGGGTGGGGAGGGGGGAATGAGTGTGAGAGGCCGGAGACTTGATTGGAGAGGGTGGAGAGGGGGGGAATGAGTGTGAGGGGCCATAGACTTGATTGGAGAGGGTGGGGAGGGGGGAATGAGTGTGAGGGGCCGGAGTCTTGCTTGGAGGGGTTGGGGAGGGGGGAATGAGTGTGAGGGGCCAGAGACTTGCTTAGAAGTAGTGGGGAGGGGGGAATGAGTGTGAGGGGCCAGAGACTTGCTTGGAGGGGGTGGGGAATGAGTGTGTATAAATACATTATAATAAAAGAAGTTTCAATCTCACGTGTTTTGGGCTTGTTTTTTTCGGCAAATAGCGCTTGTTCTTTATGGCTACTTTTGCCTAGATAGGATGTTACTGGAATTAGTCAGTCTGAGTGTGCCTGGCTCTGCTGCCCTCTTCCCTCCCTGCTCTTGTGCCTGGTCACACTGGCACAACCCTTCATGAAGAGAACCACGCAGCGTGTGCGAGCACAGAATGTTTATAATTTTTCCAAGTACGGCATCCCCGTGTGCTGCCACGGAAGAGCGCGGAGTTATTTCTACCTCACAGTAAGCGTTTTGCCTGGGCAGCATGGGGGTGGTGGTCCCCATTGCCGACACTAGGTTCCGACCCCAAGCAAACGAGAGCCAGCCAGACTACTGCCACTCTGGCAACTCTGCCTTCATCACAGTTTATAAAGGTTATTAGAGACGAGAGTGAAGTCGCCAACCAGTGACTTCTCTGCGCGTGGCACAACAATGACTCATTCTCAGCTCCAAATGGGGAGAAATCGCTAAATGCTTCCAATACAAGCCCTCAAAAAATGAAATAATTTTCTCCCTACTCCCCTCATCTGATTTATACAGAATTAATGGACCTATAAGTGGTGCTCTTAGCAAGCTTTGAAGGATTTCACTGGCATTCTTCAGCCTAAGAATATACGTGAGATTGTTCTATTACTGATGAGTATCTCAGGATCAGTGCTACACGTTTCCATGCAATGTTAAGCTGGCTGTTCCTGCCAGTGAAAGAACACAAGCACGATTGCTCTCAGAAGCACGAGAGCCTCTCGCTGAACATCATTTGCAGTATTGCGGAGATTAAAAAAAAAATACTACATAGAAAATACAGAAGTTGTGGCATTTTTTTTTCTACACTTTGCCTTTGAGTCCTTTTGCTAGTTCATAAATCCTTGTAAAAGACATAAGAGGTCCTCACATGTAATGACTTGGCTTCTAGGGGTCATCTGTATCGTAATCTGTAGAAATGGTTAAACCCCCTTGTTATACACAATTGGTATTACAAGACTAATTCCTTGCCATCACATGAGTTTGGTCCAGTGTTGGTGCTTTAAGCCTCGTACCTCAGCCTTCAGAGGCTGTCCTGCAAAATACATTGGGGTAGAGTTAGGAAACCAGGACTGGACCACTATCTCATTAGAAGGTGGGTCCGCTACCTCCAGCCTCGGATAAGGTCCCAACTGGGAAATTTCCCAGATATCCCTGAGGTGCCAGGGCATGCTCCAGAAAACCAAGTAAGATCGAGCCAGGAGAGGAGCTGAACACTGAGGCCTCTGCGCACCATAAATTCCCCCTGTTATTATAGAGTACACCCCCCCCCCCCAGGGCAAAGCAGGCCCTCAGTGGGATTATTTATTTACTTATGTCCATCTTCTTATATTATGCTAATTCCCAAAAAAATGGTCCAAATGTGCTTTACAACATTCAGTACATAACCAATCAATACAATCACAACACATACTCATTAGAATTATTTTCATTTCTGGGGACTGCAGCTGGCAGAGAGGATTCTGGGAATAATGTGGCTCTGAAGGTGGAATCCCTGAGCGATGGGTGGGCAGGGACTCAATGAGGATATGCGTGAGGAGGGCAGCCCTGAAGAGGTAGAAGCAGGCCTGGATTTACCAACAGGCACACTAGGTCTGTGCCTAGGGCGGCAACATTGGCTGAAGGTGTACTGCCTCTCAGGTGTGCTGAATTTTACTCAGCAGAGAACAGCCTTCTGCTTCCTTGCTCTAGCCCCTCACCACCCAGGCAGTGCAGAGATCAAGAGGGGAGAGAGTGAGGCTTAAGCAGACAGAGCACAGCAGTGTTTTTTCTTTTCTCTCTACTGTTAGATCTTCTCTTTGTAATTATCTTTTTTTTTTTTTTTTTAGTTTTCCTGGACTGATATCTATACATTCTCAATGTTTATTTTACTACTCACGCATCAAACTGAAATTTCCCCTTGATGACCAATTATATTTTTGCTCCATTATTTGCTCCATCGTCAAGCTTGCTGTCATGCAGTACCTTTGCACTACCTTAATATTCACCAGAGGGCAACCCTTGGATATTTGAGGGTCTTGATAAGCACTGTACAGAAATTATATGCATCTGGGCATATTCCACTGTCTAGAAACCTCCTATCTGCCTCCTGGAAAACACCTTCCCCACAAGCTATATTTTAATGGTTCTGGGGATGCTGCTACTCCTTATACTTAGGGATCACACAGCTCCCAGAAATGTACAAAGACTAAATATCCAAAAAATTCAGGGATCATATAGCAACTTACCTATTTCACTGACCAGTCACAAAAACAAAGCTAATAAACTAAAAGGTTTATTGCTAACCAGTATGTACATTGAACACAAAACTATTTTTAAGAACTGTAATACAACAAGCAGGAAAAAAGAAACTGGATTTTCATAGTAACACTAACTAATACACTTAAATTAACTTGTCTATGGAGTTGAGCACTATGTCTTTCTCAGTGAGATCCTGTGTAAGGTTTTCCAATTAGCACAAAGCTGCAACTCCCAGCTGAAGTAGTGCTTGTGAGCGCCCAACTGTTCTCTAACTGTTCATCAGTGCTACGTCCCTGGCTCTGTACAGCATAAGATTAACCCTGTCTGTTCCAGCAGTCAGTGACATTAGAACACTTTACTATTATGCTGTTGGCTAACTTAGGGGTGGATTTTCAAACCCCAGCACACGTAAACCCTGGGAAGCATGTAAGTCCCAGGGCTTGAAAAAGGGGCGGTCCAGGGGCAGGGTGGGATGGTCAGGGGGTGGGGCAGGGCGGGGCTAGAGGCACCCAGCACAACGGCCATTTGCCACTGTGCCTGGGATCCTCTGCTCTGGGGCAGGAGCAAAAGGTAAAATAACAAAATCTGGGGTAGTTAGGATAGGGGAAGGAGAAGGGAGGTTAGGCATGGGGAGTTGGGAAGTTCCCTCACAGTCCTTTCCTTAATTGGAGTCGACTGGGAGGGAACTGGGGAAGGCCCTGATGCGTCGCCGTGCGTAATTGCAAAAGTTGACACCCCCCCACCCCCTTGTGCGCGCGCCAACCCAGCATTTTATAAAATTGCGCATCCATGTGGGACGCGTGCGCGTAGGTTTTAAAAATCTACCCCTTAATGTCTATAAGGAAAAGGGGGTTTTAACAGGAGGAAATAAACACAAAGCAAACCGGAAACAATATTAACATGTCAAAAAAACTCTGTTTTGTCAAAGTACTGCATAACCAAAATACAAAACAATTGCATGTAGGGAAAGGTCATCAACAATGGATGTTATTCATTTTAAGATCCTTCTCACTGTCCCACTTTCTGCAATCCACTCTGAAGGAACCTTTCCCTTAGCCTCTTCCCTCATTTCAGTTTAGCTATCCTGCCTGACTTTCAGTATTTTCTCTGTTTTCTTCATTCCAGTGACCTACTGGGATTACGAAGAGGCTGTTTAGAGCTTAAGTATCTTAAGATGTCAAACAACAAGAGAATTACAGTTAGGTGAATGCTAGCGTGAGTGGGACTTCATTCATTTTCAAATGGCCATTGTGCTTCTTGAGTGCTCCTAGGGGGAAAATTGTCCCAGAATGCCACACAAGTTGACTGTTCCACAGTCACCATTTCTCCGGTGCATTAGAAACAAACCTCTAGCAAAAGCAATGTCTCACGGTTGATGTCTGGATGATTTGAAATATGAAATACAATTTTAACCTGTATTTCCTACTCTTTGGTGCCTTTAAAATGTGCAACAGGCATGCAACTAGCTCATTCTATGTGTGTTTGCAATATGAGACCCTTATCACAGCTGACACCATCTCCTTTAGCTGCTACTTGGTTATAATAACCTTGAGACAGCATAGGTATGCTTCCCATTTTGTAATGTTTAAGAAACCAAGAAATACACCTTTCACAGCCTTCTACACCTGCACAACTTGTGCCTGTCTTTGTCTTTCCACCGAAATGCTCCCTAGGCCACCATAAACTATGAGTTGCAATAACACAGAATTAGCAACCACAACCAAGACATAAAAAGCATCAGCCTGCAAGCTCCCTAGTAATAAAAGCTGTAAGGACGTGCAACTGAAGCTTGTGGTTTTGCACAATGCAATCCGCTGAAACGATAGGGTTTTCTGTACCACGGGGGAGCCATAGAAAGTCCTGCTGTGACATATGGAGATGGACTGGAAGTCTGAAATTCTTTAGAAGCACTCATGTAATACAAAGAAAGAAAAAAAAAAAGAATGAAGGTAAGGATTCAAAGACCGGTATCTTGGTTTCCATCACATTCATGCCCTGGCAAAGGCTACTGCTGGAGAACATGGGATGCTCTTCCACACACACATATATATATATACAGTCATCAATAGGAATGTGCATGCCCCCTAATTTTGGTTCAATTAATGCTTATTTTGGTTTGGTTTGTTTGCCATACCAAAATAAACATTAAAAAAAAAAATAAATTATGAGCTGAAATAGGACCTCCCTGGTCCCCACTTATCCTTTCCATGGGCGTTCAGGATAGGGAAAGGGGCAGGAGAGATGCCCATTCACGCCTGCCTCTCTAGTGTCCCCTGTAGAATGGCACTGGGCAGCCCTGTGACCAGAGCCATAGTCATGTTAAAATGGTGCTGATCTCAGGCCCGGGCCAGTGCCATTTTACATTTGGCTGTACAAACATACGTCCATACAACAAAATGGTGTGAGTCAGGGCTTTGAGAGGCCCCAGTAGGGTTTGGCTCAGTCCTGCTGGGCTACACACAGGTCCTGGATTCTCCATGAGGTCCCTGAGCAGGCCTGGAAGGACCCAGGAAGCTCCAGGAAGGAGAGGCCATTTTTTAAATCTTTTATCTAGAATTTCAAATAAATATCCAAGAATAACCTTGTAATTGAAATACTGAGGTTCCAAAAAAGCATATCCATAAGAAATATTGAAAAGAAAAAGAAAAAATAAATCTAAAAAATATAGCTCACAAATAAATAAAAAAAAAAGGGGGAGAAGGTAAAGGAAAAGATTGTCAAAGGAGATCATATCAAGACAAAAATAAAAAAAAGGCTTAACATCAAATCTGAGTATTACAAACTCTCAGCTAGTCTCTGTATTGTTACCATACCCACTTGTAACAGAACCACTGAGTTTCACAGCTGTTTGTAACAAAAGCAAACTTAATTATTTTTCGCATCTGTAGCTAAACACTTGCAGGGATATCCGAGAAGAAAAGACGCAGCAAGAAGCCCAGTCTCTTGGCACGTAGCCAAAAATAGTTTCCTCTCCTGTTTTAATTTTCTAACCTCAAGATATATCCATATTCGCTGTCCCAAAACCTTCTCTGATGATTTCTGAAAGTAGACACAGAACAGAAGATCCAAATCATCAAAAGAAGGCAACAAGGGAACCCGACTGGATTCCTCAACCAGAGAAATTGTCGGATTTGTCGAACTTTCCCCTAATGCCAAGCTATCCACATTTCCAAGTTGAATGGACGCCTTCTTATAAGGCTTATAATATACCGGTACCTTATTTAGAGGTGGAACTGCCTCAGATGGTATAGACAGAACATCAACAAATTATTTAGTAAGAAGATCAGTGGGAGTAAAATTAAAAAAAAGTGGATTTGGGATAATTGATAAACTATAAATTCAATTGCCTTGCTTGGTTCTTTAAGTGTTCCACTGGCCTATGAACCAAACTCTTATCTTGAATGAGAGAACCATTTATATTTTTAATGTTTGTAAACTGTTCCTTGAGATAACCAGTATCTTTACTAAACTTCTTACAGTCAGTTTCTTGCCTTTGGACCATGTTCTTAATTGAATCTGCAAGTTTAGAAACAGCACCAGCAGCAGCTGAAAAGAGAAGTCCAGCCTAATTAATGCAAATTGACTCAAATGTAACAAGGTTTGATTATCAAAACAGTACTTGAAATATTGCCACTTTGAAGAGGAAAAGAGATGCTAGTTTCAAACTTATCCAGTCTAGCCGGACCTCCTGCCTGCACCGCAGGCACCTTGGTGGGTATCTTGGCTCAAACCCCTGTGTCATCTTCCTGCAACAAGTCAGCACCACGACCAAGATGTAACAGGTGTGAGACCAGAGGTATAGAATCAAGGGGTTTTGAGAGACACCTCATCTCAAGCTGGGCCAGGCTCTACTCCCTCCTGGCATAGCAGCAGAAACGTCTTCCTCCAATCGACCTCGACCAATGCTTCAGAAACGCATCCATCATCTGCTGTGACACTGGGATCGAGGGCAAAGCAGGTAAATTCCTTAACCCCCCTTTCTTCTTCAAAGGCAGCGCTATCAGAGGAAAAGTTTAAACAAGAAACAGCAAACATAGCGCGGTCTAGAACTTTGCTACCATCTTGACTCCTTCCCAAGAATGTGGCATTTTCGAGGCCATTTTCTTTTAAAATGAACCAAAGATATCAAAGCGGTAGGCCATTTTTGGTTCAGATGTGCAATTCATTTTATACAAATGCATATCCCTGATTATTATTCCTACACCATGTCCTGTGGTGACTTTAACTAAAAGCTTTGGGTTTGGTGAACATTTGAATATCTGACTTGAATAATCAGATAAAATAGTATGGACCCTGCAGGCAGGGGATGGACTCTGGCCTGGAATTGGGACAGACCGTCGACTCAGTTCACAACACTTGCTGAGTCATCCGTGATAAATTTGTCGACTAAACCCTTGACCAGACACCAATATGAATGCTCGAAAATGTTTTATCATTTGTTCTATCCAATAAGGTTGATTTTTTCCAGACTGAGTTAGATCTGAGTAGGGTTATCAGATCATTACGGATTAGGTTGCATTTTGGGAATTCCCCTCAGCCAGACTTTATAAGATCTATAGTGTCAGGTCCTTCACAATGGGTTCCGCCTGGACCGATGGATGCAGTCATCCACACTTTTTATGAATTGGTGTTAAAAGATATTAGGTCATTAGCTACACACAAGGTTTTTTTTTTAGACATCATAATTTGTCATGAGACACATTTCTCATATTAAAAGTGGGTGTCTCTGATACCGCTTGGCGCCCATTGTATGGAGAGCGGCGGTGGATGTAAATTAATGAACACCATTACTCTTATGCTGAGTTCTATAGAAGACGTGTGTAAAATATTTTTCAATCGGAACAATTTTGTATGGCTTTCCCCTTGGTTTGCGTTATTTCTGGAATTTCTCAATGCCAGGACAATGCTGCAGGGGATGGGGAGGTAGGGGAAGTTCCAGAAAAGGAGAATGTGCCAGGGCTTAGGGAGGGCAGAGCAGGGAAGTGATCCAAGCCTGTGGAAGAGGGAGGGGAAATCAGAAATTGAGAGGGGAGCTGAGCCTACCAATGAAGCGAATCCTAGGGTGCTGTGTGGAGTGCAGTGAAGGGATGGGTGAACCAAATCGGCAGAGAAGTGGGGGCTGGCTAAGGAGGGGGCCGGAGGAACCTACTGGGGAAGGAAGGGATGGGAAGAAGAACTGTGAGGGGAACAGGAAGAATGGATCAAGAGAAATAGGGAGTGGAGCAGGCAGAGAGGTATTAAATCCCCCGCTCCCAAACATAAAGCTCAAAAGTATGCGCCCGTGAAGGAGAGGAAGAATTAGGAAAGTTCAGAGGGAGTAAGCAGAGGAGGGGGGGAAAAAGAGGAAACGATGAGGTGAGGAGGAATAAGAGATTAGGAGAATATGCGAGAAAAAGGAGGGCTGAGAGACAGTGGTGGGGATAGGCTATGGTGGTGGGGGTGGTTGGGGGGAATATGGTGTGGATGGGCTGTAGGGGGGGAGGAGACTGTGGGGGATGAGCTGGAGTTGGGAAGAAGAATAACTGATGGGACTTTGAGTGCTTCCCTAGTTTTTTTTTTTTGGCCACATGAGTCTTCCCCAAGTCCACATTACCTGCTCCTCTTTAAATTCAGGCTGGTCAGTCACACTCACGGTCCACTGTGTTCTGTTTGCTCTTTTTTTTTGCCAGGGGCACTGCCATTTAAGTTAAGCTGTTTATTATACATTCAGCAAACAACACCAAGAAGAGATTGTCCTCAGACAGTTCATTGTTCGGATCCTGATCTTGGATCTTATCCAAAAGACAAAAGGGGGCAATTTCCAAAAGTGCCCGAACCGGTGCAAAGTCTGCAGATGCTTTTACCCACAGACTGTTTTCCCCTTGAAAACTGCCTCAAGAAAAAGCACCCAGAGAAATCTGCACTTACTTTTTCTGTGGATTCTTTTTCACATGCATAATTTTGAAAGTGTAAAACTACTCGTGGTAGTGCCACACCCCGCTTCTACACAACGCAGGCAAAATCCGCAGCGCACGGTAGAAAAACATGCATAGATTTACCTGTTCTGAGGGTGGGCAATCTCTAACAGGTAGCTTACCCAGGTAAATATGTTTGAAAATTGCCCTCCCCAAGTCCAGAAGTGGATGGTTCAGGTTCTCCTGAATACATTATTGCCTGTTCTGGTTCAACATTGATTCCAAGCATTGCTTTCCCCTTTACGCATGCACACTCTGACATCCCATGGGTTTCGGATTTAATCCAAATTCAATTACATTCTATGCATGTAAAGGTGACCCCCAAAGTGCCCGTCTTTACTATATACACCACAGATGCTGGATATGTGAGGTGAAAGACCGCAGGAATGTGTAGTATTCCCTAGACAACGCTCAGGGGAAGGGGGTCTTGTCAAGGAGTGTGATTTGCCAAAACTCGTGAGTCCACTTTGGCTCATGTTCTTTCAGTCTGTCTTTCATACTGTGAAGGTGGCTGAGGCTCAAGATCGAAGACCTCAGGTCTTCCAGAAGGAGGGAGATGACCTGGGATCTTAAAAAAAGGATCCTGAGATTGAGAAAACCATAAGAGGTGAAGAGTGGTGGAAGGGGAGCTAGTCTCGTAATTTTTACATTTCAATGAAGATTTGCCTTCAGTGTTTGAAAATAGCATTCTGGTTGGCATCAGAACAGCGACTGCCAGACTGGAAGTATCTACTTCTGAGTTGTTGCTCAACAGAGTATCAGCAGGAGCTCAACTGTATCTCTTCAGAAGTGTTGTTCCAGTTCAGCCGTTGGACTGCAGAGATCTGCGTAGCAGAAAGCACATTCCAATAGGGATATGCGGTCATTGGAAATGAAATAGGAAATTTTAACATTTCCAGGTTCATACCATTTCATTTTTGAAATGAAAAACAAAATTTTGTTAATTTCATAAACAACAGAAAAAAAAGGTTGTCACCACCGCCAGCCCCACCTGCCTCACTCCTGGGCCCTGCCCTAATCCTTCCCTCTGGGGCACTCTTACCTTCTTGTTGAAAATGTCTTCGGGGGCAGAAGCGATCCCCAGTTGTTCCTGCCCCTCAGCCGCCGCTATTGCAAATGGCGGTGACAGACCGAGGCAGCGCCTTTGTAAATGTTTGCTATACAAAATGGCGCTGGCCTGGGCCTGCCTGGTGGCCATTTTGTATGGCATAATTTTAAAATGGAGCCAGCCTTGTCTGTCAGCACCGTTTGTAACTGCAGCAGCTGAGGGGCAGGAACAACTGGGGAATGCTCCTTCTCCATGAAGACATTTTCAACGGTAGGGTAAAAGGGTCGGGGAGGGACTCAGGAGTCAGGGGGTGTTTTGGGCTTTGGACCTGACTTTTGTTTTACAGAAAAGAAACTAAACAAACAACAAAAAAATGAAAAAAAAAAACAAACCAGAAAATGAAATGAAGAAAATGTCTGTGAATACGTCTAGTGATTTCAAAATTATTCGATTTTTAGATTATTTTTTTTTAAATAATTTTTGCTTTACTCAAAGGACTGCAGTATTCTTCAGTGTGCACTCAGCTGAATTTACTCCTCTACATCCAGGACTTCAGTAAAGGGTTTATTTTGAACACCAGACTGCAAGCAGTGAGTTGTTCCTAATGGAAGGTAGCAACAGGAACGTGATAGACTATTACTTCCTCCATTACCCCCCCATACCCAGCAGGAAAGAACCCAAGGGAGCATGGGATCTCTGCTTACCCCACCTGATCCCGAATGCACCCTAAACTCCTATTGGCCAGCAGGCCAGGGCTACACATATATATGTAGAGACACAGCGAGAGAGAGAGAGAGACACTGACACGCACACACACACACACACTCTGAACATTCCAGCATTACATACCAATCTCATCCAATCTTATTCACAGCTCTCACAGGCTTAGTTTATTCTCTCCTCCTATTTTTGTATCCACACGGCTGGCTTTTCTGTCCCTAACTTCTGCTTCCTGGTGTGCTGCTACAGAGAAGTGTTGACTCCATGGTGCTGTTTTCCTGTGTTTGCTGGATGTGTGTGTTTATGTCCATGCTGGGATAATTCTGTAATGAGGTTACTTCCTTACTCTCCCTCCCCTTCCTCTTGCTTCTTCCAGCCCCGCAGGCACCCTTGCCCACAAAGAGCACTTTAAATTCCTGTCGGTAATTTTTTTCTTTTTTTTTTTTTTTGCAGGCCAAGCAGTGAGAGCTGTGTGGAGAGGTTTCCACAGAGCTGCTGGTGGAAAACACGAAGGTGACTGCAGCACTCAATTAATGTCAGTTTTCTTTTTTAATTATAATGTATTTCTTAACAAAAGCCTTAAGCAAAAATAAAATAATTATTCGTTGCCAGAGCAGAGAAAAAAAAATAAGCTTGAAAGATTTGTTTCTATGATCAAATTCAAACCAGTCAAGCAAATACAGTCACAATCTGACCTGTATAATTTTCTTAGGCATATTTTAAAATCAGAAGACGTAGGGAGGGAAGAGAGAATAAAAGATTGAAGTGAGAAGCTAAGAGAGATGGGGATTGGGGGAAGGGGGAGTATATTTGACCAAAAAGAGGTAGAGAGGCAGGTGAGAAGACAAATAACAGAGAGCAGGAGGTGAAAAAAAGAGGAAGAGGAGGAGGAGAAGAAAAAGATGGAGAAAATGGTAAAGAAAAGAGAGAACAAAGTAAGATGTGAGGGGAGGATGGGAGAAGAGAAAAAAGAAACAGGAATGGGGAGAGGTGGGAAAAGAGCAAGAAAGAGAAGGTGGAAAGAAAAGGATAGGAGCCATAGAGAGGTGACAGGCATAGAAGATGGGAGAGCAGATAATGATGGAGAGGAAGCAGTCTCAGTTCTGGTCTGCTCAGTTTCAATAATTTGTTTATGCAGAAATGTAACACTGCAACTATACTACTTTATTCAATAATTTGAGGATTCTGCTCTGCAGACTGTCCTTCCACCTCCTCAGGCACCCAAGCAAGTGACTCTGCAGCACAGCGACTTGCACATACAAGTGATCATGCAGAGAGATGCTCCACCTGTTGGGCCGCCACAGTGCCAAGCCTCAGGAAGACTGTGTTCTGGTGGTAGGCTCCAGCATTCAATCCACAGCAGATCACCCCCCCTGCCAGAGAACGATTCCACAGGTAAAGCAATTCAAGATCTGTTTTATTTGCTGTGACCTGGATCCCTCTAACTCTGTTCTGATCATGACCCAATAGGGCAGATCTACTACCCAGGTTCAATGCAAAGGTACATGTTGCCTCATTTTAAGGCACATGCACCAGTGGCTTAGTAAAATATTGTCACTTTTGACTACGGGATAGATGACTGCTCAGATTTCAGGCAGCGATCAGGCTGCATAAACTTTACTTGACCATAACTATTCATAGAAACCAACTATGATGGCAGATGAGGACTGTAAAGTCCATCTAGTCTGCTATTTACTTGTAGGTCTGACATGGCCTGTGGCAGTATGTCCTTGACGTCATTCTGCGCCTCCGTAGGTGCGCACTTGTGTCTGGCCGGGATTTAAAAGGCCCGTGGTGGGAAATCCCCCATGGCACCCAATTCTGACGTCAGAGCCCACAGCCCTTAAAAGGGCATTGCTCTCAGCAACCCATACCTCGGCAATAGGTCAATTTCTTTGAAGTGTGCGTTACCTCATTGTTCCTGCATTCCTGTGATCCAGCTGTTCCTTCTTATGTTCCAGTTCATTGTTCCCGTGCTCCAGTCCTTGTTCCTGAGTTTCTGGTCTTGGGCTTCAGTTCTCATCTTCTTCCTGTCAGTCTTCAGTTCCTGTCTTCCTCACGTTCTGGTCTTCGGTTCTTCAGTGTTCTCTCCTCCTTTCCTGCCTGCCCTCAGATGGCTCTTTCTATTTTGACCTTTGCCTGATTCATGTCACTGAGTGAACTCCGCCTGTCACTGACCACTGCCTGCTACACGACTCCTATTGTCTTCTGCCTGCCACTGATCGCTGCCTGGATACTGACCCTGTTGAACTCTGCCTGTATTCCCTCCTGCATTAGACCTTGGCCTGCCAACTTCTTCTACTTGCCAGATCTTTACCTCCACAGAAGCACGTGCCTAAGTCCAGCCAGCCCTGGCACCCGAGGGCTCAACTTAAGAGGAACGTGGGCCGGTATTGGTGAAGCTTCAGCTGGAGTCAACTAGCCCTACTGCATTCCTCTTTCCCCCCAACCAGCAGATTCTGACTTCTTTGGTGGCAAGGTCAAGATTCTCACTTCAGAGGCCACTATGCACTCACCCACCAGCCCAAAAGATGAAAGAATAGCTGGAAAGTCACATTGTCTTCAGGTGGCCTGGAATAAGAAAATGTATACATTAAGTTATTAAGGTGGGGTGATTAGACCTCCACTGGACTGAACCTTGCTGCTCCTACTTCTATGCTTGGAGGAGAAGTCCATTAATGGCTATTAATCAATTATATTTAGGGAATAGCCACTGCTATTAATTGCATCAGTAGCATGGGTTCTTCTTAGTGTTTGGGTACTTGCCAGGTTCTTGTGGCCTGGTTTTGGCCTCTGTTGGACGCAGGATGCAGGGCTTGATGGACCCTTGGTCTGACCCAGCATGGCAATTTCTTAGGTTCTTATGCTATTTCTCTCTAACATAACCTTTATAGCATTTAGGCTGCCAGTGTCCAATGCGCTTAATCACTGCAGGAGGCAGGCACTGGGAGGCTGTAAAGGTGGCTGCGCCAATCTTGTTTCTTTGCTTTTCCTTTCGCTTGGACTCTTGCTGGGGACTCATGACTGGATTTTTCTGGGCTCTGTATGATGTTTTCACCGGGCCAAGTTATTCCTACTATGCTATAACTTGTGTGCAAGAAACGTGATAGATTTGCTAATTCATCAGCCTCAAGAGCTGGTGGCTCCTAATCAGTTTCCTTTTACTGCAACTAATTCACTCTGTTATGTTAATATTTGTTCTATCAAAGCAAAGGCAGACGTCTTCCAGTTATTGACAGATTATTTATTTATTTATTTATTTTATTTAGCGTTTTTTATATACCGAGGTATAGCAGAGTTGCCTTCACTCCGGTTTACATTATAACAACCAGTTACATTTAAATTTGACAAATTACATTAAACAGACTGAGAAACTGACATATAAAATTAGTCATGATTATGATTTTGATTTATTATTTTTCATAGAGAGATGGTATACAGATTCGGATATTTCATTAATAAATAAGGACTGCCTTTCTTTGAAAAGTATCTCAGTAGAACTAGGGGGTGGTAGTGAAACCTAGGTTATGAGGTTGAATGAGTGATATGTTTATTATATTGTCCTTCCGGATTAGTAAGCAAAGATCTCTCATTACTTGCTGATTTATTTTACTAACAATATTGTCCTATTCTGATAAGATTTTAGTGATGGTATCTTAAATATACCTGTTGAAAGCCAACATAAGGATATATTTTGGTAATTTTAATCCTTACTAGATTACTGTCAATTCAGCCAATTGAAACAAGTTCCCACGCATAAAGCAGGACATATTCTAGATCAAATAATACTTCCAGAATTACTTGCGAACCAGTTTGTGGTGAGTAATTTGTTGGTCAGAAATAGTATCCTGGACTGGTCATTGTTTAATTTGTTTTCAATACTGTTCTGATCATCTTAAAAATGAGAGAATGGAGTACTCACTACTAAAAGAATGTTGTGACTCTGTGGATTCTGCTAAATTTGGGAAGGAATGGATTAAACCGTTCTGGACGAATTGTTTTAGTAAGCTGCGGAAGACAAGAAATTGTAAATAAATAAATAAAGATTAAAAAACACGACAAAAAAACATGAGTTGTAGTGCTCTAAGATTTTTTTTTCCAGCCCATAATAGAGACTATTACAATAGTCTAATTGTCCAAATAACAGTGCTTGTAGCACCATTCTAAACAAAATTGGGGTCAGCATGAATTTCAAAGGTCTCAGAACCTTCAGCCAGTATTAAAGCTCTTTTTAACACCTGCTTAATCTATGGGCCAAAGATTAACCCAGAATATAGGATAATCCCCAGATTTCGCACTTCTGTTATAAACTGTAAAGGTATACCAGTAAAAGATAAAGATCCAACTATTGGGATAGCTGCCCTACTAATCCATAGTAATGTGGTCTTTGACACATTTAATGTTAGATAATTTTGAGCTAACCAATTTTCTACTGCCGTCATACACTCAGAACATAAAAGCCCTGGAAATGCATCATTCAAACTAGGTATATCATCAGCATAGCAATAAAATTTGACATTCAGCTTTCTTAAAATTGTACAAAGAGGTAATATATACAAATTAAATAAAACAGGGGAAAGGGCTGACCATTGCGGAACCCCTACTTCTAATTCCTTCCAAGTAAAGTGTGTCTACCCAACCTGTACCCTTTGTCACCTGTCCTGTAGAAAGGATTCAAACCACCTCAACAACACCACTCCTCCCATTCCTCTTTTTACCAACGGCTGTAGCAACACTCTACGATCCACTGTATGAAACGCTATGGTCAAATCAAGTTGTACTAATACACCAGAGCCACCACAATCTAATTCTTGATACAGATAGTCCAGCAGAGAAAACAATGTTTACAGAACCCTTATTGCTGGGGAACTAAAATATGTTCTTCTCTAGATATTCAGTTAATTGTAGTAACACAAATTTCTCAACAATTTTTTCTAAAGTAGGAATATTTGTTATAGGACAATAAATAGTGAGCAAATCGGAGGGCTTTGTTACATCCTTCTGCACACGTCTTACTGTAACAAATTATAGCTGATTTGGCATGAACCCTTCTGATAATATTCGATTAACTATACAATGTATTATTTTTATAGCATTATCTTTTACTCCTTTGATTAATGAAAAAGGATAGGGATCTAAAACTGAACTTGTAGACCACAAGTCACTAATTACTTCCTTGATTTCTTTCATAGAAATGTGCCTAAAAATTAACCATTTTTCCCCTTCAACTTTCATTCTCTCCTTTGAACTTTGCACGTAAATCAAGTATTTTATTCAGGAAGAAATTGGCTAAGGATTCACAGTTTGGAATTTTTTGATCAATTACCTCCTGTTGTTTAGTTAGAGTTTTTACTACAGTATAAAGCTCCAACGTCTGATTAATAGACTGTTCTATCTGTGTCATTATCCTAGCTTTTTTAGACTCCTAACACTGCTTCCTATACAGCTTCATTTGCTGCAAAATTTGCTGTTTTTTCTCTATATCCTTTTTCTTTCTCCAAATTTTTTCCAATTTCCTCAATGCCTTCTTCTGATTCAATAAAATTAACTTATACTTTCCACTCCCTTCACCGGGGGCTCAGTCCACGCCGGGACCAAGGCTTACCTCTGAGGGATCTCGGAAATCACCTCAGGAATTCTCAACTGGGGGAGGGACCCTTAGGTATCTCCGCCTTTAGAGAACTTACTCCTTATTGCTTCTATATCAGTTGACATCCGGACCGGGTAATGGCGAAGATATCCCCAATTGACGGAGCAGAACATCTGAAGACTCTGTGAGAGAACGCATCAAGGAAGGAACGCGGTTAGAAACAGAGACTTTGCTACACAAGTTTAAGGGAAGTAACCTTCAATTTTTGTCATGAACAGCGGGTCAGACATCACCCGCCGAAACATCCCCTGAGGAAGGACGTGGATCGTCCGAAACACGTACATGTTGGGACTTTTATAGTCTGGGAGGTGTGATATAGAAGCAATAAGGAGTAGGTTCTTTGTGAAAAGAGCGTCACTTGCAATTATGTAGATCACACTGAACAGCGCATTAGTGGTGGTGTCATGGTACTTGAAAAAAAACATCGAGGAATATTATTATAAGATCTTTTTGGAGATACTTTCCGAATGTCATATAGATTTTTTGAACACTAAAGAAATGATTTAACCCAAGTTTTTAATAGCACATATACACAAAAAAAAGGAGGAGGTTGGTTGGTTCATGATTATAATATGCTTGAAAAAGGCAGGGTTGCCTATACGGTTATATGAAACCTTACCAACTCCTCACAAAATGTTTTTTTTTTTCCAATATAAAAAAATTTCTTTCTTTAACACCTGGAAAAGGTGATTTCCATTTGGCGTGTAGGTCATAAATCAACAAACAACATTTTATAAGTGATTTAGTAGAAATGGTATGGTGAAACACTATAAGAGTTCTAGCCTAATCCATTGCTCCATTGGCTGGGCCTGCATTGGACTAACTTATGACATAGGATGGAGCCAGTAGCATATTGGAACATAATATTATCGTACTGTCCTAGAACAGCGGGCTGGAGTCAGGGAGCACCCCCCTTGCAGAACCAGTATAGGACTGCAGGGCAGACTGGAACTGGTCTTCTGACTAACCAGCTCCCTTCCCTGCAGGTTGAGCCCTTGGATTCTGAGGGCTGGTAGGACTTGACTTCTGCAGAACATCATGGCTAGAGTCAGGCACAGCCTGGGAACTATGTACAGGCTGAGAAACAGGATGTAGGCACAGGCTGGGAGCTGGATGCAGGTACTGGTTGGGAGCTAGATGCAGGTACTGGTTGGGAACTGGGACTAAGTGCGGACTGGGCTCGAAACAAAGCTGGAATTGAGAGCAAGGCCAGGACCAGAGGCAAGGCCTGAGAAAAAATACAAGGGACTGGATGAGAACCAGACAAGGACAGGCCTGAACAAGGATTGGACCAAACAGACAAGACTGGACAAGGACTGGTCTACAAAGGCAATAGGGAACAAGAAATCCCTACAGGGCATTTGACTGTGCAAGGTAATTCTAGTAGGCCCAGAGGCCACAAGTCAGACAGAGAGAACAGAAGGACACAGAGTAAGACAAAGAAGACTAGAAGGCAACAGAGTAAACCAGGGAGACAAAGAGAGGCCACAGAGCAAGGCAAGAAGCCAAACAAGCCGCAAGGCAAGGCAGGAAGCCTGGGTAGGTCATAAGCAAGATAGAAGCCTTGGATAGGACACAAGGCAAGGCAGGAGTCCTGGGTAGGCCACAAGGTAAGATAGAATAGTGAGAAAAAAAATGGTCATGTCAAGGAGACAAGGTGACCAATGAAGAGGCACCAAGGGAATGGACAGGCTGGGTTAATTAGGCCTGGGATTGAGGCATCAGGTGATCAGAAAGGAGGTAATTTGAGCTGCTGGGAGCAGGGCTTGCTGAAGATCTCTGCTGCTGGGGAAGTTGCATAGCAGCTGGAACCATGGCACAGGGAGGCTGCATAGCAGGCAAAAATGTGACACATAGGGAGGATAACTTTGAAATATGCAAGTGCTCCCATATATATGAGTATATGAGCGCACACAGCTTTACTATACTATTTTATAACATGCACGTTTCACATACGCACATATTATAAAATATGCATATATTTGGTACACAACATCTGTGCCTATGTAGGCCTACGCATGAATACAAACAATATATTGAAACCACATATTTCAATGTATTGAATGCGCATACTTTCCCCACCTATTTTAAACATATACGCACATATAATTTATGAGTGAAAGTAAACAAGATCTTACTTGCATAAGTCTTGCACGCGGAATTTGGCCAATTTTATAACATGCGTGCATGTAGGAAATTATCAGTTTTACCAATTAGTGTACTAGTGCACCCAGTCCTTCTCCAAGCTATCAAAGTTCTCCTGGTTGTTCAGTCTGAACTCCCCACAGTTTTCCCATGTCTGCCTGCCAGTCAGTACAACACAATAAACATGTTTATTATCACTTATACCAGATAATTAGCAGGTGTAAAATAATGGGAGTAAATTGGAAAAGAAAAGGTATGCAAATGTCTTAAAATAACAACGTATGTGTGCACGTGCTGGCCCTGCCTCAAAAACCTCTAGACCCTCCTTTTTTACACATGTATATTTGCACAAGAAAGTGAATATATATGCGTACTTGTGGCTTTTATAAAATATAGAATGCACACTTAGCAGCTGCTTACATGTATATATGATAACTTTTTGTGCACATAACACCTTTAAAATTTGCCTTTTAATATGAAATTGAGGATGCTTTCAGGGGGTTCTCTATGAAAATAGTTGGTGGCAGTGAAGAAGCAGAAAGATAATTAACAGCACAATGAGACTGCACTGATCAGACTGTGAAAATAGCCAAGACTATTGAAAATGCTAAAAGTACACCAAAGGTCAACATTACGTTTTATTTCTGCCTTCTAGGCTCAATTTACAAGAAATCATAAGACTTATAAGAATGCAGTCTTATTAGCATATATGAGATATAATAATAATACCAACCCGGTTTGAAAAAATTATAAAAACAGACTAACTCATTGGTGTGTAGATTTGGAGGACATGTAAGGGCCCAGGAACTCTGAGCTGAGCTGTACTTCTCCTAAGATATCTTATACTAAAAATTAAAGTTTTTTGAGGAAATGTATTGTGGTGAGACACGCTTACTTGAGCTCGGGGTGCCACCCCCACAATATCATTGGTTTAGGATTGTGAGAGCTTGTAAATTTGACATCAAATGAATTATAAAGGCATATGTGAGGTTTATAGACAAATTTGTTGTGAAAGAGTTTGTTGTTCAATGGCCTCAAAAATGCAAAAATTTGAGAAGGTGGTTAAAGCCTGCAAAACACAAAATGGCCAATGGTCATAAGTCTTTAGGTCCGCAGTACCTGGATGAGGTTACTATAAGATTATTGACACATGCAGTTGTTTCAGCATTAGATAGCAAATTTGAAGTGGTAAACAATAATACTGAGCAACAAAAAAATTTGATGAATGACATGGGCAAATGCATAGATGCAGTGGAGGGGCAAATTTCAATACTTGAAGATGACACCAACAGCCTGATGAGTAAAACAGTGCTGCTAGAGAAAACTTTGGCAGAAGGTGTGGTGAAGACAGAAGATCTACAGAATTGCTCATGGTGAAATAATCTGAGATTTGCAGGATTTACGGACAATGTATCTGAAGAAGATCTAATACATAACCCTTGAAACTTGGTTGCCACAGATATTAAATATGCAAGATCTTGTCGGGAAATTAATAATTGATCGAACCCATAGAAAAGGCCAAAAATGTCAGCGAGAATGAAACTGCAACTGATGTTGGTGCGCTTTCTCAATTATGCACACAAGCAACAGACATGTGTGGCCTCTAGCAAACAAAAAGAGCTTGAAAACTAAGATCATAAAGTGATAATGTTTCAGGACTTTTCCAACCAAGTGTCCTTGCAGAGTCAAACATTTACCTCGATGCGCTCTGAGCTCAATAACAGAAACATACAATTTATGCTGCAATTTCGCACCAAGCTAAGGATTTGGCATGAAGGAAAAAGCCATATTTTAGCTATGCCTTCGGCAGCTAAAGAGTATCTGGCAAAGGTTAATGGGGGTCCCGGAAAAGAAACGAGTGATTGTTGAAAGGAAGGAGGAGACGATATTAAAAAAAGACAGAAAAAGTAGCTTGAATGAGATAGAGAAATGATTGTCTGGATTTTGCTTTTCTACCATCACTGCAATGTTAATGGAGCAATACAGGATGCCAAACAACTCCATGTTCTTTTTTTTTTCAGTTGTGTTTTCTTTTAATTTTGGATCCCATGCACGAGTCAGAGGCAGGATATGTGTCGTCATCAGGTCGGAGGTGGATTTTCACCATATTGTGGCTCACACAGGAGATGGAAGACGTCCAACAGAAACTCTGAAACTGCGCCTTAATGGTTATTTTAGCATCTGAAACCTAATTTGGGTTTCATGAGTCAGCATTTAATACTGTGACATGATATTAAACTCTGTTTTTCTATTAGTATACTACATTGTAACGGGAATTTTACAGATGCCAAACAATTTTAAATTACTTTATTATGCTGCAATTATTTTTCACTTCTGAAGCGATGCACAACGTATGTGGCTGGCAGGGGCGAGATACGTTTTTTTTTTTACTGTCTGGCTGGAGAACTGTCTGAGCTGCAATGCGGCACATGGGAAATCGACGATATCCAGCGGAGACCCTGAAGCAGTAGTGTTGTCAGTTAATTTAGCACCAGACAACTAATTTTGGCTACAGA
This sequence comes from Rhinatrema bivittatum, assembly GCF_901001135.1. Lineage (NCBI taxonomy): Eukaryota > Metazoa > Chordata > Amphibia > Gymnophiona > Rhinatrematidae > Rhinatrema > Rhinatrema bivittatum. The sequence goes on from NC_042627.1 coordinate 14,227,619, forward strand.
AGTCACTGAGCAGTTTTGGGACAATTTTGGCAAGAAATCTCTTGTATGCCCTGAGGGTTTTATGTTTTTTTGCATTGTTTTTTCTCATACTTTTGCTGTTTATTTGAGCAAGTAATATTGAAACGCTCAAAAGGGCAATGTTTGCAATGTTTACAGGGTTGCTGCAGAAAATCGTGTTGAGGGGAAATGTGGGGGTGGCACCTGCTCATATTTATATGGAGCTCAACTCATCTCCAGTAAGATAATACAGTGGTGGAGTCTAATGAGGAAAAGAGGTATGAAAGTGGGGGGAGGGGAAACTAGGAGGGGTAACAGCAAAATGGGAAGCTTGGTAAGCAGCGGAGATTATCTGCCAGAGTTTGTAAGACACACAAGCAGAAAGCTTTTAAGGAGATGGATTTCAATGAAAAATTAAAGGAAAAGGCTGAGGGGGCTGATCGTTTAGGCTGGGAGGCAGCCAATCTCAATATAATGCTACTGAATATCACGCTACTTAATGCGCTTAACCTGGAAGGATGACCATGACTATTAGATGGGTAATCCTGGAATGTGTCAGGACTAGGATCTCCCGTAAAGTGGAAGAAAATTCAACAAGCTGCGAATAGACATAAAGCAGTGATTGCGTGTATCCAGGAAACTCACGCAGCAGATAAATAAAATAAAAAATAAATCCTAAATTGGGTAGGGCAGCGTTACTACTTAACGGGCAATGGGGAAAAAGGCGAGAGTAGCACTATTAATACATAAACAACCAATTTCAAGCAGTGCAAGAATTCAAAGATCCCAAGGGTAGGTATATATCATCGCAGTGGGCAAACTCAGTGGCAAGGAGATTATGATATGTAATATGCACCTAAAGAGTATAAGCATTCGTTTTCACAGAGATAGTAAACATATTATTGTTGAATGTCTGGGAACCCTTGATCATGCTAGGATTTATTCTGATTTCCCTATTTGCATTCCCTATGAAAAGCAAGACTATAAGTACCTGCATGCAGGTGAATAAAAGAACATAATAACTTAAGAAATTGCCATACCGAGTCAGACCGGTATCCTGTTTCCAACAGTGGCCACTGCAGGCTACAAGTGCCTGGCAAGTATCCAAACACTAAGTAGATCCCATGCTACTACTTCCAATAATAGCAGTGACTATTCCCTAAGTCAACTTGATTTATAGCAGTTAATGGATTTCTCCATGAACTTCTCCAAATCTTTTTAAAACCCAGCTACACTAACTGCACTAACCACATCCGCTGGTAACAAATTCCAGAGCTTAGTTGTGCATTGAGTGAAAAAGAATTTTCTCTGATTACTTTTAAATGTGCTACTTGCTAATTTCATAGCGTGCCCCCTCGTCCTTCTATGATCCAAAAGACTAAATAACTGATTCACATTTACCCATTCTAGACCTCTCATGATTTGAAAGACCTTATCATATCCCCCCTCATCAGTCTCTTCTCCAAGCTGAAAAGTCCTAACCTCTTTAGCCTTTCCTCATAGAGGAGCCGATCCATCCCCTTTATCATTTTGGTCGCCCTTCTCTGTACCTTCTCCATCGCAATTATATCTTTTTTGAGATGTGGCAACCAGAATTGTACACAGTACTCAAGGTGTGATCTCACCATGGAGCAGTACAGAGGCATTATTACATTTGATGTTTTATTCACCATTCCCTTGCTAATAATTCCTACCATTCTGTTTGCTTTTTGGACTGCTGCAGCACACTGAGCCGACAATTTCAATGTATTATCCACTATGACACTTAGATCTTTTTCCTGGGTGGTATCTGCTAATATATAACCTAACATCATGTAACTACAGCATGGTTATTTTTCCCTATATACATCATCTTTCATTTGTCCACATTCAATTTCATCTGCTATTTGGATGCCCAATCTTCCAGTCTTGCAAGTTCCTCCTGCAATTTATCAGAATCTGCTTATGATTTAACTACTCTGAATAATCTTGTACCATCTGAAAGATTGATTACCTCACTCGTTATATTCCTTTCCAGATCATTTATAAATATATTAAAAAGCACCGGTCCAAGTACAGATCCCTGAGGCACTCCACTGTTTACCCTTTTCCACTGAGAAAAGTGACTGGATCGACCTGTTCTGAAAATCTGGAGCCAGTTGGCAACCCTACTTTGACTGTGAAGGCCTACAATCATGTGTCATGTTCCTATTTATTCTCTGCAACTGAAGAGATTTGGATTCACAGGACAAATATTATGATATATTTCTGTTTTATACCAGTCTCCACTATTATATATTCTATCTATCCTACAGCTTCATTTTCACCCCCAGAACCCAAAAAATATAACCTGAAAAATATAAGTTCTGTGAAGAATTTTAAATTGAATCTCCCTCATATTAGCCGAGACATAATGATGGAATAACTGTGCAAAGGCCTGAAGCAGTAGCTCATCCTGAATTGTGACTCCCAGGTTCTCACTTCACAGCACCGCTAAGCGTGAAGTATGTGGAGCAGGCAATTTATTGACCAATTGTCTTGACCATATAGCAATTTTATTAAATTTAGCTAGTGTTTCCAAAAAGTGTTCCTCTTCATCAGTTGGTAAAATCTGGGAAATATCACCTGCATGGACAGTCGAACAGTATTGACAAGCTTGCAAATAAGCAAAAAATTGTGTTCTAGGTATATTCCATTTCTCCCGCATTTGTTCAAACAAATACAAACAAGAAGCTTCCAAACTGACCAGATGAGCCAAATTATGGAGCCCTTTCTTAGACCACCCCTGAAAAATGGAATTACCCAAGCCTGACAAAAAAATCCAAATTCTCAATCCAAGTAAGAAAGGATAACCCTGAAAAACTAAGATTAATGGAACACTTTTAGTCTTGCAGGAAACTGCAAAGACAATTTTATCCCATGGTGGTAAAGTTGTGTACAGTAGGGGGTAAATTCTTTACGAGTGGTTTGAACCTTGCTCAAACAATCTGGGAATATCAGCAATTTTGCCTCTTTATTGGTAACCTCCTTCTTATTGCAGTAGGCCATCAAGAGTTTAGTTTTGTCCATGTAGTTCAAATAACAGATGATGCCATGCCAAGGCTGGTATTGATCCGGGCCCCCTGCTCCCAGTTTGTGAGCACCGCTCAACTAGGATCAGCCACTCCACCGTGTTCAGCTGCAATTGTTCCTGGATCCCTTTTTCACATAGCTGTATTAGCTTATCCCCGTAGACCGACGCGGGAACCCCCACAATACGCATGTTGTTTCGCCTACTGCGGTTTTCTAAGGTTTCTAATTTATCCTTGAGGGATTTATGTTGACGCTGAAGTTCAGCTGCATTATTTTCAATGGCGCACATGTGCTCCTCACGCTCTGCTAATTTGTTTTGCATCCTGCTCAGCGCCGAGGCATAAGCCTCAACCTTGTCCCGAACTTTGTCCACAGAGGACTGAATCCTTTGGAGATGATTTGCAAGTGCTGCCACCATGGCATGGGTAAGGTCTTTTATTGCTGCTTCAGATAGGCCCTCTGCCACTGGGCCTTCCAATGCCATCTTATACTCTCATCCAAAAATTTATTCCAGACCCGTTTTTTTAGGACAGCTGGCCATCTCCAGGGTGTGAACTCTGTGCGATTCCCCAGCTGCTCACCACCTGTTCACGATATGATTTCAGTATTTTGCAGTGTATAATATGCAGCTTTTATAAAGAACCCCTGCAGGCTCCTAGGGAGCGAGAGAGAGGAGTGTATTGTCAGGTTGATGTCATGGCCATGCCCCGTTCTTTTTAATATATTTGTAAATGATCTGGAAAGGGGTGCAATGAGTGAGGTGATCACATCTGCAAATGACACAAAATTATTCAGAGTATATAAATCACAAGTGGGTTGTAATAAAATGCAGGAGGACCTTGTGACAGTTGAAGATTGGGTGTCCATATGGCAGATGAGATATAATGTGGACAAATGCAAGGTGATGCATATAAAAAAACATAACACAATGTTAGGTTCCATATTAGGAGTTACCACCCAGGAAAAAGATCCGGAGGTCATAGTTGATACTACATTGAAATCGTCAGCTGTGGTAGTCAAGAAAGCAAACAATGTTTGGTATTATTAGAAAGTAAATGACAAATAAAACAATGGATGTCATAATGCCTCTGTATGGTGAGACCACACCTTGAATACTGTGTGAAATTCTGGTCGCTGCATCTCAAAAAAGATATAGTTGGCCTGGAGAAAATACAGAGAAGGGTGACTAAAATGATAAAGAACATGGAATGGCTCTCCTATAAGGAAAGGCGAAAGAAGTTAGGCCTGTTCTGCTTGGCTGAGGGATGATATGATAGAGGTCTGCAAAATCATGAAAGAACTTGAACAGGTAAATGTGAATCAGTTATTTACTCTTTCGGATAGTACAAGGACTAGGGGGCTCTACAAGAAGTTAGCAAGTAGCACATTTAAAACAAATCAGAGAAAATTCTTTTTCACTCAGTGCACAATTAAGCTCTGGAATTCATTGCAGAAGATGTGGTTAAGGCTGTTAGTGTAGGGAAGTTTAAAAAGGGTTTGGACAAGTTTCTGGAGAAGTCCATAAACTGCAATAGTAGCAACAGTAGCGTGGGTTTTTGCCAGGTTCTTGTGGCCTGGTTTGGCCTCTGTTGGAAACAGGATGCTGGGCTTGATGGACCCTTGGTCTGACCCAGTATGGCATATCTTATGTTCTTATCACATATATTTTAATTTAATAATTGAAAATTTTTCAATTTTGGCTCTCCAATGGGGAAACCTTTCACTTTAAGTCTTTCTGAACCAAAACATATGCTGCTTGTTCCCAAGGACTTGGATTTCTTTTGAGATAGAAGTTGTAGCAACAAAGTGTTACAAAAAATGCAATTATTTAAAGCCACTTGAAGTAAATGGCATTCATGTGCCTCTTACTCTACTCCTTTGCTTTAAAAGACAGATTGTTCTCGTTCTTCAGTTTCGTGACAGATAGATGGGCCTACATGAACACCCAAGTTGCTTCTTCTACTTCAAATAACCTCCAATGGTGCCTTGCTCATGAAGTTCCTTCTAGCACAGTCAGGAGCACCTTCCTGCTAATACTGGAACGCTCTGTTATTAGCTCCTCCATCCCACTGAAGTATTAACACTGGTCCCCTGGAGTATACTTTCCCACATGGAGATTTACCAGATCCAGGGTGGGTTGACTTTGTATCTTATTGAACTCCCTCCATGTCTTACTAGCGCTTCCCATGCCTTCCATCCATGCCATTCCTTTTCAGTATTGAAAAGATTGCTTCAGTCTTTCTCTCTGATTTCATTCCTACTATACCCCCTTATAGCAAATTCCACATTCAATCAATCCAGAACCGTGACTAGCATGTACCATTATCATCCTCATTTTAGGGCTGCATTTGACCCTTCGTGATTTAGCGAAAGGCTTTGATGAATATAGGACGGTAAAGGGGCCTACAAAGACAGATGCAAAGAGCTTACAGATTGTAAATACACAATGCCATTCACTTTTTCCTTCCGATTCATTAACCTACTTCCTTCAACCCTTCCTCCTCTCCCCTAGTGATCTTCCTTTTAACTCTTCTCTCATTGTTTTTTTCTGCCATCTTCTGCTTTCTTTATTCTTCATTCCTTTCCCTCTTCCCCTCTGATCCTTTCTTTCATCTCCTCCCCTATTTTCTTTCCTGCACTCCGTCCCCTCTCTCACTTTCTGTACTCCATCGCTTTCCCTCTGTTCTCCTTTCTCCATCTCCTTTCATCTTCCTTTCTCTAACCTTCCCCTTCTCACCCTTCTTCCCCTGCCACCCCTTCCTTTGTGATGTCCTATGATATCTCATGGCAGAACGCAGTGACAAGAGGTATGTTTTTGCTTCTTGTACTTAACAATAAAAATTGTACTCCTTTCCGCTCTACGGAGACTTCCTGCTACCAGAGTCTGTTGTCTCATGATGATACCCAACAAAAATATACCCACGATACCATGCATCGTCGCAGTTGCAGCCTGCTTATCAATCAAAAGTGAATGTTAAACTTGTTTGCTCTGGGCTGTAGCCCTGACTGATTGACTGAACAAATCCGGAATCATTGGGAGACAAAAACCAGGCAACAAGATAATATAATATGAATTCTTTATACATCTCCCAGATCAGCTTACAGGGAGGTTGAAAGGAGGACCATTTCACCTCCAACAGAACAGTGCATTGTTCCAGTTTTAATTAATGACAAAAATCTAATGATTGAATTAAATGTCTCATCTCTCCACTTGGATATGCACAAAGGAAATTGAATTACGGCACAAAGGCGGCTTTCTCTGTCATTAGCTGCAAAGGAAGATGGGGCAGGAAGCACAAAAAAAAAAAAAGAAAGACGAGAAATTCAATGAAGCTTTGTGATGGGGAGAGAGATGATAAACCTGGGTGACATAAGCAGCTACGCAGAAGAAGAGAGTGATCCTCTACGACGTCAGCTGAGTTAGGTGCTTCCTATGCTCATTGCTTTATGGACCCATGGTTGGATGTATAAAGCACAACGTTCCCAGTTGAAAGAATAAGGCTAGAGCATAGGAAGTGGAGCCATAAGCGTGGAATCCTTGTTTATGGTGAATAAAGATCCTGACACTGTCCCTGCGCAGGATATAAGGTGGAGAAATGGCTTTTTTTTTTTTTTGTTGAAAAGGATGGTATGTGATGAGGTGAAGTAATCCCAGCAGGGATGTAAAATTCATGCAAAGTAGACAGGGATTCCCATCATGGTAGAACATTTAGTTCACGGATGCAGTCTTTGGTTGTAAACAGAGAACCCTCATTTTTATGGTCGTCTGTTTTGTGGTTGTTTTACGGAGATTAAGTCTGCCCTGGGGAGTACGCCATCTGATGGCAGTTAGGTGGAACCCCAACAGATTCAAAGAGTGAGACAATTCTTTTGTTTTCATGTGAAAAAGAGGCAGGAGTGCTAAGCAGATGACTGCATTTCATATTAGGAATGACCCTTAGGTTCAATGTCTAGAATGGGTGTAAGTTTGGGGCAAGGGAAGGCAGTGCTGCTCCCCCCCCTCCCCCAAATATAAGTGGCTGCATTCATGCCAGCCTGCCTGAGCCAGAAAAAGGAAAAGTGGCATCAGCCTGTGTGGGCTGAAAGGAAAAGGAAGCTACAATTGCATTGGCCTGCTCAGGCCCGAAGGAAGAGGAGTTATGCCCTTGCCTCATGTCGGCGAGGTGGGAGGATCAGAGGCTAGGGGAAGTTGGCCTGCTAAGAGAGAGTGCTGGCGTTGGCGAGGGGGGGGGGGGGGGAAGAAGGGCGAGAGCACTGGGCTTGGGAGGAGAGAGCTGGGGTCAGGCCGGTTGAGTGGGAGAGAGTGTAAGAATGCAGATGAGTTAGAGAGAAAAAGCAACTAAATTCATCTCCTCTCTTCCCTCCACATCTAATCCAGGCTAATCTGCGTAGGTGGGGAAAGGGAAGAGAAAGCTTGAAATCTGCCCCCCACCCCCTTCCCTCGCTAATTGGACCTCCCTAACCTTGCCCCTCCCCCACATCAAGCTCTGCCTATGATCTAGTGAGGACCATAGGCTTCCCCTTTACCACCTTAACATTTTCATTTACTGCTTGTAAAAAGTGCTGGATTGTAGGGCAGGAAAAACAAGTCTTCCGCACTTACATGGTCAGGAGAGTAGTGACAGCTGTGGCACACAATGCTACTGCTGCCCCCCCCCCCTTATTTGTTCCTATACCACGTTAAGGTTTGGTCTCTGCTCAGAGTGTTAACTTGGATACCAATAAACATATAACAACTTTCTATTGTTACCATCCTAGGCAGGAGATGATCAAAAGAGCTAGGGGGCTGTGTCATTTCCAACCCTTCCCTAATTCCTTCATTTTTATTGTAATCTACCACTGTGATCCTATAAACCCCCTGTTGCAGGGAAATACCCATGCAATGGCTGCAGCGTTATATAACAATTGCAATTTTTAAGTCCCTCTCTACTGCTGAAGGCTCTGAAATTATGGACCCTTTTGGCAGGAAAAGCAGTCAAGGGTAGAGTACTAAATCAATTGAAATGTAAATTGGCCAAGTTGTTCTAGGAAAAGGATACCAGTGGGTCTGATGATATAGCTACACTCCAGGGAAAATCACTAATCCAGCGATTGTGTCACATTTGAGGTTAGGAAGTAATATTTTTATTTTTTTTACTGCCGCAGATGCATGGTGCTTTTTCACCTTTCCCAGATTACCAATTATGGGCAGCTGATAGACAATCAGAGGAAAGTGGAGCCTCATGGACATGTGATCTTCTTCTAACCAACTATTTAACTGTTAAATGGCTTGTCTGAAACCAGTTCCATGTCTGCACGGTATCATTTGTCTGTAAAGAAAATAAGATTTTGCTTGCAGACTTTAAGAAAAATAGGTTGATTAGCATGATGGGTAAAAGGTGCTGAGCTATCAAGAGCTGATCTAACCTACGATGGGAATTTTCTTTTCTGTCTTGCTCCGTTTGCAAATGAGGTATCTTAGAAATGCAACATTCATTTACTCAGCTTCACTTTTGTTCTCAGTTCATTTCGGTTCTCTAATTGACTCTGGGCTTACAGGCTGGGGTGCTGACATCTACACCACAAGGAACCTGCATTTTAACTGCGGCCACTATTTTCAGAAAAGGATCTTTCTGAACGTTACCGAAATCAGATTGAGCCTAGTGTACCTTCATCCCAGTTTTCTGCAATCAGGAACAAGGAAGAAAAGCACAATTTCATAGCCTAGGTCAATGGGTCATCATTAAGCCCTCCATTTACCCCAGGAATGGAGAGAAACGCGACGGCAGCAGGTACATTCTCTCCGCTGCCAGCACCTCTGGGGTTCTGAGGCTTAGCTATGACATTTTAATATAGTAAGCACTGTATTACATGACTCCATATGCTTTGACAAATAATCTCTCTCTGTGACCATAAAAATCAATGAAAGAGATACTTAAAAAAGAAAAATTGAAGTAAATGGATGTGCGGAATATCAATTGTTAGAACTCAGCTGAATACCAAACAACTGGCAGAGTATTCACCTGAAGCCAATTGTAACTGGAACGCTGCAGATTTCATGTTCAATAGCCCCTTTTTGGACTATTTTCTACACCTCAGCATTTGCTAAAAAATTAGTTCCAGTCATAAGACAACTACTTCTCCACACAACCTGCCAAGCGAGGGAGCCATGTTGATTTTGCACTGTAAACACACATACGTCTGTGGTTAAGGCTGCATGGTTAAATCAATCTCTGTCGCATTGCGAGGCTGGAAATTGTAAGTGAACGTAAGTACACGTGTGTGTCAGAGTGCCCTTGAGCTTCACCTAAGAGACATTCAGTTTCTGAACACTGAAGTTCCTGGTGAATGGAGACAAAGGGAGACAAGGAATGCAACAAAGGCAAACATTTTCTCTTATAAACTGAAGAGAGAAAGAGAGGAGAACAGTATTAGCCTCCTTCGGGGACAGAGGGCACACAGGTGTAAGTCTACAAACGCCACTGTGCTTAGAAGAGGGGAGAAAACGTGTGTGACAAACATAATGCCGCTGTTATTCTGTACGAAGGGGGGGCATGGTCCAGCAGCATCTAGAATCAAGCTCCCATATCACAAAACACAGCGGTAACTGGGATTTTTGACAGCATTTTCCCCTCATAATTCTTCGATCAATAACTGGCCAGTGGAATTAGGATCTATGTAACACAAGTTCCTCTCTGACCTCTCTCAGCAACCCCTGGCATTGTTTAGGGAGGGTAATTTTCAAAGACAGGAAAATCTGGCAGCATTTTCACTTTGAAAATGATCAGAAAGTATTCACACAAACTCCCCCTGCTCCTGGCATGGATTTATGCATAGGGACAGAAACTTTCAAACTGGCGCGTGAGCGCACATATGCGCTATAAAATACACTGGACGCATGCATGTGAGCCCCCAATTATAAATGACAAACACAATCAGCAATGTAAATGAACAGCACCAAAGCCTTATAATGAATCATTAAACAAAATTCCTCAAATAATTACACGTTAGCAGCCGAACCGCTGCGGGGAAACACTATCATCATAGGAATTGTGTTCGTTCAAGTCCAAAAATTGTGCCTGACTTGTGTGTGCATCCCCCAACTGATGTGCATGCCGGGTTTTTAAAATCTAACTCAATTTTTAAAATCAAAAATATATAGGGGTAGATTTTAAAAGGGTGTGCGCCTTGAGTGCGCTGAGCCTGCGCTGAGCCACGCTGCCTTCCCCCTGCCCTTCCCTTACTTCATCTGCCCTCCCCCCCCCTACCTTTTTCTTTTTCTTGATTGATCCCAAGCACAACGGCAAATGGCCGCTGTGCCTGGAGCCTCTGGCCCCGCCCCCCACCCCAGACCGCCCCTTTTTGCAAGCCCCGAGACTTACACGCATCCCCGGGCCTTTTTAAAATAGGCCCGATGCGCATAACATTTTTTAAATCCGGCCCATCATTCCTAACTCTGCCCCGCCCCCTCCCCAAAATGCATCTTTTTTGCACGAACAAAAGTGTGCACAAAATTGAGATGTGTATATTTTGCACACAAAACTGGCAAATTTTCTAACAAGCCATTTATATGCATTAAACCACACTTTATGCACATAAATGGCTTTTGAAAATTTGGCTCTTAAGTACCAGTGACATTTATGCTATTCGCAGTTAAAACATCATTTAATCCCCATATATTCTTATTTTCCCAACGAAACCAATTAACCAACAAACCATCAACCTGAAATTTGGTATTATACCATAAAAGCCTTTGAATTGAAAGCTTCAATTTTTCTTCCACAGCCTCATCTAATCTATTAAAAATCCAATAAGGGGCAGTCAGTTCCCGATTCATCTGTAACCTTTTCGGTGGCATGACACCAGGAATACAGTGCAGCAGCGACAGTGACACTAATTCATTCTCCAGCAAAAACCAGCAAGACCATGCATGACTCCTCAACTGAAGTTATCCATAAACCTTCCTGTCAAAGAAGACAAGAACAAGTCTGGGAAATGTACCCCTCCACATTCTTGGACTATTTCAGCTTCTTATGAGAAATACGAGGATATTTCCTCTTCCATATGAACTGGCTCGTCTATCGATGCTCTTATGAAAAGAAGGCACTATCACTATTATGCTCAAGGAATACACAGCTATCAGTATATGCCAACAATATTTTATTAAATATATTTGATCTAGAAAACACTATTACCTCACTGCTGGAAGTGATTGATTTCTCTAGGATATCTGTATTCAAAATAAACAGCTAGAAATCGGAAATTCTTCCATCAAATAGTTATTGTAATAAAGACATGTTAAAAAAGTACTTGTTTCAATGGAAACCAGATGGTATCAAGCATGTAAGGATTATGTTTAAAGAAAAAAACCACAGAAAAGGTTTCTTTCACAAGTTCAGGATTCTGTTCTCTCTCTTTCATGGTGGGGTTAGCAGGAAGCCATTAAAACGATCACACCTAGAATTTTGTATTAACCTGCTTAGGGCAAATTCTTTTAAATCCAATTATTCTGCTGTATAGCAAAGGCAAGTGGCTTTAATGTCAATTTAAAAAGAAATTGGGAGGTAAGACGGCAACCTTGATGGGTGCTTCTTCCCAATTCAAAGGAAGAAGAAATATGATTATTGATCAACAATCTTATTGAGGGATCATTGTATATATTTCAAATCATGTTCACAAACTCTTCTCCAAAGCCAAAGCATTTCAATACTGAAAATACTGTCCATACTGCCATTCTATGTGATCAAAGGATTTCTCAGTGTCCAAAGTGTTTGGAATGCTGGCTCAGGCATAGATTTAGGTGATGTGAGCCATGTCGCTCACCCCCCCCCCCCCCCCCCCCCCGACACCGCGGCCGGGAATCTCTTCAGTCGGTGCAGGGAGATGACATCACACGGCCAGGTATTCAAAACCCTGCTGTGCAATCCGATTTATGCCTCAGCAGCGGGTTACCTGCATTCCTTGCACTGGTGAGTTGCTGCTCAGAGTTCCTAATCCTGCCTCATCTCTCCAAGTCCTGCCTTGCCTGCCTCGGCTCTTCTAGCCCTGTCTGTCTCATCTTTCCTGTCCTGGTGTCTGTCCTTCCAGTGTCTTCAACACCTGCCCTCAGTCTGCCTGCCAGATCTGACCTTAGCCTGAACCTTGACTATTCTTGCTTGCTGCCTGCCTTGGATTTCAGCCTGGATTTCGAACATTTTCACCTGCTGCCTGACTCTGACCTCATGAGCTGTTGCTCTGTCGCTGGAATAATGTATATTTTCTTAATAAAGTGAATTATTTCTTTTAAAATTATTTAAAATAAAGATTTTAATGACACCTACTATATACCGTGTGTGTGTGAATTGATTAATTGTTTATATATTATATGTTAGCAATGTAAAGGAATTGGAGGAAAGTTTCATATAAATTCGTTGGTGTCTCCGCACCACGATTATGTGGTGTTATAATCATTAACTATCCCCCTCCTCCTGTGTGAGTTTTTTTGTAAAAAATTTTTTGCTAAAGATTACTTCACCTCTGTAACATCTTCCGTGTAGTGAGCATCAAATAATTTATATACCATAACGGTATTTTGTACCGAGAGCTCTGGACTCTTTACTGTGGACTATAAACTGTAAAGGAGTAAGATTCAGACTTCCCTTTAAAGTGTTGGTTGTGTTGTCCAATTTCAAACGATGGTCCCGACACAGCCGATCCGTGTTTCAGACTGATTGTCTTTCCTCAGGGATGTGGAGCGTTGTAATACAACCAACTTTTGCAGAATCTGAACTCCATTGAAAAAAGTCCTCTAACGATCTTGTGTAGATGGCTCTTGACGGAGTTGCTCTAGCTCCGTCGCCGGAAGAGTCTTCCGGCGACGGAGCTAGAGCAACTCCGTCAAGTAATCTTTAGCAAAAAAAATTTTACAAAAAAAACTCACACAGGAGGAGGGGGATAGTTAATGATTATAACACCACATAATCGTGGTGTGGAGACACCAACGAATTTATATGAAACTTTCCTCCAATTCCTTTACATTGCTAACATATAATATATAAACAATTAATCAATTCACACACACACGGTATATAGTAGGTGTCATTAAAATCTTTATTTTAAATAATTTTAAAAGAAATAATTCACTTTATTAAGAAAATATACATTATTCCAGCGACAGAGCAACAGCTCATGATTTATTGATTATAGTTATAATCGCTGTAGCAGTGGCATATTGATTTTTTCTGACTCTGACCTCAGCCTGGACCGCGACCATCCTTGTCTGCCACCTATCCATGAGATTCACAGCTATGTTCTGCTGACCCCTGGAATCTGAGGGCTCAACATAAGGGGAAAAGAGCTGGTATAGGTGAAGTCCTAAACCAGTCTAGCACCAACCTAGTTCGCTAGCTGTTGGCATAACCTACAGGGCCTTCTCTGGAGGTTGAGTCAGCCTCTCCACAGAAACAAGAGTCTATAAACCTTACATTAGGTAAATGTATCAAATAACAAAAAAACTGTGTCATCTGCAGAAATTCTGCCTTTATAAAGCCTGTTTGTTCACAATCTATAAGATCATCTATTACTAAATTTAAATCAATGGGAGTTATTTTGGCATATCTTTTATACTCCACATTAAGTAACATAATGGGCCTCATTTTCTAAAGTATCACAGGCCTGCGATACTTTAGAAAATTGCACTAATGGGGGGCAGGGGGTCGAAACGGGGGGGCGGTCCTGCGCTAGCTGGCAGCGATCGCACCACCGCGGTGCGATCGCTGCCGGTTTCGCACCCAATAGCACCAGCGTGAAAGGTGTAGTTATTGGGCGCGAAATAGGACGCGAAAAGGCCTTTTACCTTTTCGTCGTCCGCACCGTCATCGCAGAGTCGGCCCCAGTGACGCCCCGACTCCTCCTCTTCCGGGGCCGACTCCGCCCCGATGTAGGTAGCGCAGGCGTGCGCTACCTTCGCAAGCTATCGCAGGCTTGCACTATTAGCGCAAGCCTGCGATAGCCATGGAAAATAAGGCCCAATGTGTCTGCAGTTGTGAGTCAGAAGTGGATCTCTTCTTGGTTTTGGTAAAAACACAATTCATGCTTCTGCAGATGAACTAACAGCTGTACGATGCACTATAAATTCTGCACATAATTGTTTAGGTTTAGGATCTAACTGTGGTGCAAAGACTTAAAAAAAAAATATAGCCAGAAACCCATCCATACTTGGGAGATTTATCAGAATTTAATGAGGAACTAGCTTCATAATCGCAGAGTTTTCAATAGGTCTAGCTAATCTAATCCTCATTCCTGGGATCTAAGCACATAATCTAAAGCCTCCAGAAATCTGGCAATACTTTGCTCTATCTCTTGTGTTTCAGAAGTATGCAACCTGGAATATAAATCCAGGAAATGTTTAGCAATAGAATCAACCGAAATATGGATTTTAATCTCTGTATCTTTAATAATTTGTATTTTATTCTGATTATGTTTAGCTTTTACATATTGTGACACTACATGTCCACTTTTACCTCACCTTTTGTATAAAGACTGATTTATCTTCCCTTAGTTTCAGAATTTTATTGTATTAAAATTTTAATTTTTGGTAGTTGTATCAATAATAAATTGTTTAAAGAATTGCAACAAAATTTTTCCATGTGTGTGATCTCTTCATCTAATCTATTCAATTCCAGATTTTTCTCTTTGTTTTTGCTGGCTATATGCAGTAACTAATAATAACTCCTCTCATCGTAGCTTTTAAAGCATCCCATTTTATTACATTAGACATATCACAAGGATCATTAAACAAAAATAATTCTTCATAGCTCAAGCCACATCTTCCCAGAACTCCTGCTCCTCCAGCAAAAAAGTATTACATCTCTATCTCCAACTCCACATCACCAATCTCCATAATTATTGACACTCCAGCATGATCTGAAAAATCTATATTACCAAGTGCAGCTTGAGAATTCACTGCTACTAATGAATTAGCCACCAAGAAATAATCAATCCTGGAATATGTTTGGCGGGGAAGCGTATATTCCCTCCCAGATGAATGTAAAAATCTCCACGGATCTACTAACCCAAACTTCCTTCATCATTACTTAATGCTTTAAGTCCTGAACAACTTCTAGAAAATATAATTTTAAACTGAAATTCTAAACCACTGTCCAGGGCTGATTAAAGTCATTTAAATAACAGGAGTATTTCACTTAGCCAAAACTTTTAAAAAAAATTGTTTGAAAAAAACCACATACTTCAAGATTAACTTTTATCCACCTCTCCTCCAAATCAATGCTTCTAATATTAAAGTAATATTAGCTGATTTTCTGACCAGAATTGCAACATCCAATTTTGAGCTTCATAATTTCCTTGAAGGAAAGATGAGTCTTCTGGGTCATCATCACATCCTTATTTATCCTCTTTAACTACAGTAGCATTTCTTTCTTTTAATAGAATGATTAATGACATTAACATTAAGGGAAAATATCTTGAGCTTATACATCATCTCCTAAAACAAAAATATAGGAACATTAAAGGCCTCATTTTCTAAAGTATCGCATGCCTGAGATATTTTAGGTAATGAGGGGCGGGGGGCCGAAACGGGGGGCGGGCCTGCGCTAGTCAGCAGTGATCGCACCGCCGCGGTGCGATTGCTGCCGGTTTCGCACCCAATAGCGCCACCATAGAAGGTGTAGCTATTGGGTGCGAAATAGGACGCAAAAAGGCCCTTACGTTTTAGTCGTCCGCAGCGTCTTCGCAGAGTCGGCCCCAGTGACGCCCCAACTCCGCCCCCATCTTATCGCACTTTTTACTATAAGTGTCTGACAAATATATCTATTTATTTTTTTATTTTTTACTATCATGTTTGCTCAAGTTTCAATAAATTCATCTAATACTGGAAAATCTTCACATATATCATTGGAGGGTCAGAATCCATCCTTTAGTACCAGTTTCTCGAAATCACAGAGAAGTTACCCTGCTTATATCCCAATTTTAACCTCTTATCCTCATTAGCAGTCTTGACCGGTTTACAGACCAAACTCTTGCTTCCTCGACAAAATCCCTTGTTTCACCACGACAATGGCTTCCTCAGGAGCCTTGCTATAACCCATCTTTACCCAACCCACTGACAGGAATACTTTACTGCATTTTGAGAGTTTTCAGCCCAACAATTTACATATTATTATTCCTGTGGGACAATTTTTGAGATTGATATGTTTGTGTGCTACTCCGGAAGAATGTAAAAGACAAGCACAAATGATGCGAGCACGCTTTACAGCTAAAGGTTATCCATCAAAAGTTATCAAACAAGCATACAAGAAGGGATTATATGCTGACAGAGACTTATTGGTACAAACTGAGATGGTCCAACGCATCATTTTGAAACATTGGCATGTTCTTGGTCTGTATGATATGTTTCAGCAGAAACCAATATTTGCACGCACTTGGGGACAGAACTTATGTGACAGGCTAATAATTTACAATTCCTCAACCTAAGAATGTAGTGGACCTGAATGACTTGGGACAGTTTGAATGCATTCATTACCTGGTTTGTGCCAATGTACTGAAGATCTCATTTTTTAAACAGCCTTTTTTGTCTACTATTTACAAGTTATAGGGACATTATAAGGTGGATTTTTAAAGATGCACCGAGTTTATAACATGCACGTGGCAATGCTTGCATGTTATAAAATATGCTACCGGCATGCACATTCGTGCCCAATTTTAAATCAGCGTGTGCATGTATGCATGAGTGGCGACGCATTCAGGCCTACCCCAGTTCCCTCCCAGTCTGCTCCAATTATAGAGCGGACTGGGAGGGAACTTCCCTATCCCCCTACCTATTTTTCCTCCCTTTTCCCCTCTCCTTCCCAACCCCTAACTATTAAAATTTTTGTTGTAGATCTTACTTCATCTTGGCGGGTGAAGTAAGTTCCGTGCACTGGACGGCTACCGGTATGCGCTTCCCCAGGACAGGGCTGATTGGCTGTTGTACCAGCCAGCCCCCGCCCTGCCCAGACTCCGCCCCACTCCGCCCCTTTTGACCAGCCCAACACTTCCGCGCTTATTAGGAGATACGCACATGGCCGGGCCATTTGCAAAATGCGCTCAGCAAGCGCTTGGCCCAGACACGCGCGTATCTCCCAGTTTTTGCAAAATTCAGCCACATGATTGTAAATTTGGCAAGGTGGTCTACACTATTTTATGTCCATGTCAAAGAAATATGTATTAGGCAAACAAAGTTTCAGACTAAAATGCAGATAATCCAACATAAATGCTGCTTTAGGACAAGCATTCCACCAGGCAGTGGTGCAGAGGGGCAGCCCACCAGTACCGGGCACCTTTAGGGGCAATCGCTGAGAGAAAAAGAGACCAAAAAGACAAAAAAAATTGAAAAAACACTTCGCGCTGAAACTGAAAATGCTATGAACTCAGGGATGAAGAGACCCGCCCCCCCTGACGCCATCATGCTAAGCGGCTAAACGGCCACATTCCACCAGGCGTTGCGCGCTGAAGGGCTGCGCCAAAGGGGCACTCCCCTTTGTGCACCCCTTCGTGCAATCCTTTGTGCTATGCTTATTTTAATTCCCTTAAGTTTTCCTTTGTTAATTAACCTTTTTCATAGTGTTTAGTAATCCTTTGTTTATTAAATATGTTCAATGTATTTGACTTAGGAAACCTATTTTCCTGCATACTCTGTTTTTAATGTAAACCGGTATGATTTGTATCTGATACAAGAATGTTGGTATATAATAATGCAAAATAAATAAATAAATAAATAAGTAAAACTGATTCTCTATTAGTTAAGCATTGGCTGGAAATGAATCATAAATTGGAGAAAGTTAAGGGTTTTTTTGTCATTCGGCAGCTATGCAGTCTAAGAGGAGGAAATGCAGTGTTACAACTTCAGCACAAAGCGCAAAGAACGGTTTTTCATTTATATAAGGCAAACTGTGATGCCAGCTGCTCTCAACCTTAATATTGAGTGGGAGGCATTTCTATAGTCTTTCTTGATATAATGTAATAGAGAATAGCTGATACTGTATTTTTTCTTTTAAGAAACCTTCTGTTTATATTTGTTACAAGAAGACACTGTTGTTAGAGAAGAAGTTATCGGAGAAAGAAATGGCTCGGTAACAGTATACGTAACAGCATTTATCCGCTCCTTTATAAAAATAATTAAAGGATTTTTTTCCATTTAAGAAGTGCCTAGTCAACATTTGATGTAAGTAGATACTGATGTTTGAATTGACATTAGAGGTAGGAACTACGTAGAGATAGTCAGTGTAGCAACGTTCATCAGCTGCTCTATTTAAATAGCCACAAGATGGGTTTGTCTTGTGCCTCATTTTAATTTTACCAGAGAAGAAATATTCAAAGAGAGAGGTCATGGTAAGTTCTACGTGAAGGAAGTCATGCTATTTTCATAAAGTGTTAAAGTTTTTGTTTGAACATATAAAGTATTAGAATAGATTTTATTATGAATATGAAACCCTGCAATATAAAGCTGTTTTTTTATCGTAGGTTTTATGAATCAGGAAAGGATCTAATGAGATCTGATAAGTGGTGCTTCCACAGCCGTTTCACAGAGAGGTTTGTGGGGGTCTTGCTAAACTGTGATAGGTATAATAGAGTTGCATTAAACTATGTTTAAGATCTTTAGATGGAGAAGGTACAGAGAAGGGTGATAAAAATGATAAAGGGGATGGAACAGCTCCCCTGTGAGGAAAGACTAAAGAGATTAGAGCTGTTCAGCCTGGAGAAGAGATGGCTGAGGGGGGATATGATAGAGGTCTTTAAAATCATGAGAGGTCTAGAATGGGTAAATGTGAATTGGTTAGTTACTCTTTCGGATAATAGAAGGACTAGGGGGCATTCCATGAAGTTAGCATGTAGCACATTTAAAACAAATCAGAGAAAATTCTTTGTCACTCAATGCTTAATTAAACTCTGGAATTTGTTGCCAGGGAATGTGGTTAGTGCAGTTAGTGTAGCTGGGTTCAAAAAAAGGTTTGGATAAGTTCTTGTAGGAAAAGTCTATTACCTGCTATTAATCAAGCTGACAAAAAATAGCCAATGCTATTACTAGCATCAGTAGCATGGGTTATACTTAGTTTTTGGGTACTTGCCAGGTACTTGTAGCCTGGATTGGCCACTGTTGAACACAGGATGCTGGACTTGATAGACCCTTGGTCTGACCCAGTATGGCAATTTCCTATGTTCTTAGAGAGAATGACGGATATTTTTATTTGCCTATATTCTTATAGTTGGAGCAAGGGGTAATGTGGTGAGTCTATTTCCTCCTGAGGAAGCCATTGTCGTGGCGAAACAAGGGACCTTTGTCAAAGAAGAAATTTTGGTCTGCAAACCAGCCTAGACTGCTAATGTGGATGAGGTTGAAATCGGGATATAAGCAGGGTAACTTCTCTATGATTTCAAGAAACTCTTTAATGACATATGAGAAGATTCTCCAGTGTTAAATGGACATATTGAAACTTGAGCAAATATGATGTCAGAATTCTGATAGAGCACTTGATTCTGCCTTACAAAGATACCTATATTGAGGAACCATGTGGTCATTTTTTAAGGTTTAAATTTTATTTATTTGTTTGTTTTTATATTCAGAGGTTCATTGGGGTATATCACATCAGTTCACATTATAACTATGGAATAGTAAGACAAGGTGTCTTACTATTTATACAATGAACACTGAACAAATGATGCATTAGGAACTAGAAACATTGCTACATTAGATACCTTGAACATTGATACAATAGAGACTAGAGCTGAAGGCTAGTGGGGTTTAAAAATAACAGTTGACACAACATTAATTCATTTTGTATTAAGGTAGATTGTAGTTTTTGGGCTAAAAATAATTTTTTTGATAGCAAAAAATAAAAAATTAATATAGTTTTCAGCCATTTTTCATGTATATATAATTTTTTATTTTTTTTTTTTTAGCAAAACCATCCCTCCCCTCCCCTCCCCACATACACCCGGGACGCGCGTAAGTCCCGGGGCTTCGTAAAAGGGGCGGGGGAGGGGGCGTGTCCGAGTGGGACCTGGGGCGTGGTGCCGGCCCGGGGGCATGGTCGAGGCCTCCGGACCAGCCCCCGGGTCGGGTGATGGCGCGCCAGCTTTCAACAGGCATAAATCTGCCAATAAAGGTAGGGGGGGGGGTTTAGGTAGGGGAAGGGAGGGGAAGGTGTGGGGGGTGGAAAGAAAGTTCCCTCCGAGGCCGCTTCAATTTCGGAGCGGCCTCGGAGAGAACAGGCAGCGCGCGCCGGACTCAGCGCGCGCAAGTTGCACAAATGTGCACCCCCTTGCACGCACCGACCCCGGATTTTATAAGATACGCGTGGCTACGCGCGTATCTTATAAAATCCAGTGTACTTTTGTTCGCGCCTGGTGCACGAACAAAAGTACACGCTTGCGTAAATTTATAAAATCTACCCCTCAATTTTTTTGGGGGGGGCTTTTATATATTTTTCTATTTAGTCAATTTTCACAAACAGAAGTGAATTTTCAAAGGTGTTATACACGTAAAAGTAGCAGATATTGAAGGCATTTTTAAAAAACCCATTTATACATGTAAGGTCCATTTAGGTGTACAAAATCTTTAGAAAATTCAGAGGCATTTCAAAGGAGTTAATGTGCATAAAAGTAGAAATTTTCAAAAGCCTATTTAGGAGCAGAAATCCCAGGCTTATGTGTGAAAATCCTTTTGAAAATTACCTCCATAGTATTTTTCCACTCATTTTCAGTTGATTTGAAACAAAACAAAAATTGGCATATTTGTCCAGTTTTACCTATTCCTTTCAAACAAATGCATATCCCTAGATGTTAGCTCAGCAATCAACTTGGAATTTTTTGTACCTTTATCATAACTCTTTCCATTTCACAAACTGTCTCCTCCTCCTCCATTGTTGGAACACAGTGAGCAGAATAGAAATTAGCACCATCTCATTATTAATCTCCTTGGTAGAACTGCAGTTGATTTATAGGAGTTCTTAATTCCTGCAGCTCCTGAAGAATTGGATCAAGGGGACCATGCTCAGGTTTCCTGGCTTCCACATTGACTGGATCAATGGGTCCTTACTTTTATCTTCTTCACTCCATCTGCCTCAAACCCCATTTAAATTTTGGCAATTTTGCTCATGCTGT
The DNA here is from genome assembly GCF_901001135.1 of Rhinatrema bivittatum. NCBI lineage: Eukaryota > Metazoa > Chordata > Amphibia > Gymnophiona > Rhinatrematidae > Rhinatrema > Rhinatrema bivittatum. The sequence continues at coordinate 14,248,784 of NC_042627.1, forward strand.
AAAAAAAAAAAAAAAAGCAGGGAAAATGGCTTTCATTAAAAAAAAATGGGCTGGCAATGGGGACTTGCTTTAATTTCCCCTCATACCAGAGTGAATCGTTTTGCAGCCTTCTTGGATAGCTCAACAGAGCCACTAGCCAGCATTTATACTGTTACGGCTAAGATATTTGCCTTGGCATGTTTTTTCTTGGCAGCATCACAAAATAAGATCTAAAGATCTTGTGTCTCACAGGCTTTTGTAGAAACATTATGGTAAACACAGACATCAGGTTGACTTATTTTAACAAACCTGAGCCTCTCCTTGGCTACTGTAGCATTCCAGCTCAATAAAACGTGTCAGTCCCTTCATTCTGCAGCTGGGCAATTTAAATGGAACAAACCGACAAGCATTGAGTTCTGACTTGTGCAGAGTTTTACACATTGGGTCAGATATGCTAGAAGGTGTAAACATCTTCTGACAGTGCAAAAAATCCAAAATACCAAGCTGCATGTGATCTTTCAGTGCAAAAATCCCAAATACCAAGCTACAAGTGATATTTCTATTGGTCCATAATCCTCATGTGATGCCCAGATTAATGAAAACAATGTCCTCCCTGTTTTATTTATTTATTTTTTTATTTTTTATATACCGTTTTGTAATATAATCAGCTGCCTGAAATTGTTTTCTTGTTAATATTTGAATCATGACAGTGGTACTTTAGGATATCATGATCAAGATTCAAGTGATTTGTAAATCACCATCATTTTTGCTTATTTCCCAAAGTAACGAGGTCCAAAGGATTGTGTATGTTGAGTGACCCTTATAATTAAAAGTATCTTGTTCTGCAGTCTCATTTGCCAAAATTGTATAAATCAGGCCACAGTTTGCCATTTTGTACCTGCTAGATGGGTGCATTAATGTTTCAATGCATTGCTTTTTTTGGGGGGGGGGGGGGGTTGTATTCTCTCAAAATGACCCCCTTAGGCACTGCTGGTGCTATAAAAATTGTCACCTCAAGAACATCTGTTCAGTGAGCAATATTACAGCAGTTTCTTACGCGTAAGCCTTTTGGTCTTTCAACTCGCAGTGGGATCTCACTCTGACTAATCCCAGAAGCCCTTTGTACCAGAGTCACAGCTATAAATCAGTAAACTAGCTGGCAGAAAATCTCCCCGTTTTATTCTGAATCGTTATCCGTCACACCTGCAGCTGTCCTGTTTTAGGAAGAGGATTAGTGTCCCTTCATGACTCCTCAGTGGAAGCAGGCAAAGTTTGTGAGGAAGGACAGAGCTTCCGTTGACATGATGTGGAAGCATTAGACAATTAAAAAAAATAAAATAAATAAATCTGGAGATAAGTTCAAGATGCTCGTGGTGGCTAGATCTAACCTCGGTGTATATTCCATTGTAAAGAAAAAGACGTATAGCCTGACACACTTTAAAAAGGCAACCATTGATGGGATGAGCTCTGAGAAGAGGGCTGCTCACTCAGGGTTCCATTCATCGACAACCATTTGGGCTCAGTGGTTTCAACAGCAAAAGGATGTTCACGTTTTGCTGAATACGAACCGTCATCAATGAGCATATTCGGGGATTTAAAAAAAAGAAGACCGACGTGCTCGAAAAAAAAAAAAAAAGATATTCGGAGCAAGCAGGAGGGAGAACCACCATACAGTATATATAGGCTATTTATACCTTCTGCTCTGCCCACAGACCTGCCCATAATCACCCTTTCACCAAAATACATACACACTTTATTTTCACCACCAGTAGCTCTCATACATGAATACGTTCACTTCTGGCCCAGCTGCGTAACCCCCACGACTTCTCATAGAAACTATTTGGACACTTTTAACACTGTTTTACATGCAAAATAAAAATTAGAAAACCTAACTGGAATAAACTTTCTTCTTTTAGTCTATATAACAACAAAACAGTGTTAATAACTTCTTCCTGTTCAAACACTGACTAAAGCTTCCTATGTAAAAGCTTCTTTTAAAGAGCCAGGGCTGCTTTTCCCACCAGGAATCACAGAGACGATCTTTAAAAGTAGTGGTGCAATGCACGAATGCCTACGTAGATCTAGAGAACAATCACGGCGCACATGTTATAAAATCCATTGGACGCTTGTGCGGGCGGCGCGCGCAAGGTTGTGAATTTTATTAAATTACGTGCGGCGACGCAACTGGGCCTTCCCCCAGTTCCCTCCCACTCCGCTCCAATTAAGGCGTTGACTGGGAGGTAATTTCCCTAACCCCCCCCTGCCTAACCTTCCTTCCCCTCTCCACCCTGACCCCTTAACCCCTACCTAGCTACCCAAAAATGTTTTATTTTTCTACTTACTGCTTCCTCCCAAGCAATCGACTTTGATGATTGTTGTTTATTTATTATTTGTAATAATAATGTTAATTTCAATCCTAAATCGTCTTCAGCTCTATAAGTTCTCAGCATTAGCTGTAATTTCTCATGATGTTAGACTTGTAATTTGTACCCTCTTGTTTGATATAATGTTCGATTGTTCGATGTAATTTCCAACTTTGGTTCTATGTAAACAGACGTGATATGTACCAGTACATGAACATTGGTATATAAAAGCTTTTAAATAAATAAATAAATAAATAAATAAGTAGTTTCCGTACCCTGGACCCCTCCCCACCCCTTTTTTTTCAGGGCCCGGCACTTGTTCGTGTATCGGGACTTACGAGCGCGGCCAAGCCCTTTTGAAAATGCGTGCGGCGCATGCAGGGGCCTAAGCCAAGCGCGCAAGTCCCTATTTTTACGTGCGCGGGCCTTTGAAAATCCGCCCTTAAATTGACTTAATTTAACCCAATATTTCCTTGATTCACATTTTTTTTCCTATAGGAGCAGCAGGTCATGAAGGTGCAAAAGAAGAGAAATAAGGTTAACCTTACCCTAAACCCCACCTAACCAAATAGTAAGCTCAGATTATACAAAGAGAAGAGCAAAAAGCAAAAAAGACAAAGGGAGTGGCTGGGGAAAAGAAACAGTAACAAAGAAACGAAGAATCATTTAAGTAAAATCACTTCTGAAAGTGACAATAACCAAGTGTGAAAGGAAAATGACTCCTACTTGTATGTGTAGAAAACTGATAGATAAGACCGAAACATTCGCTCAACACAAAAACACATGGAAGCATTGAGTCAACAACTACAACTGTCGGATGTCTATAGTTTAGTGTTTAATATCATGATGTGTGAGGGTTTTATTGTACATCACTTTGATTTATGCCAGAAAAGCGATCAAATAAATCAATAAGCTATGCATACTGCCTATACGGCACACTGATAGACAATCAGCAGAAAGTATTCAGCAAGTTGGCTGAAAGCACTTGCATGAAACAAAGTAGCCCTGCTGTCACACCAGAATGCACGTGAAGTAACTAGATAGACACATACAAATAGCTAGAATATCAGTGAAGAAGAGGAGAAAAGGAGTACACATAATAACTAATGATAGATGCATGGCCAGAGGTCCTCTCTTCTGGAGCTTTCTGCAGCCACTGAGGCACCCCTGCCATCTGATTATTCCAGGCTGCCCCAGTGGCTCCTCCAAATAGAAAAGAAAGTCTGGGTCTCTCCAGTATCGACCTGAAAAGCCAAAGCAAGAAACAAAATACATATACGCGGCCCACAAGAACATAGACGGTAACTTTCAAACAGCTGTGCAGGTGTACACGTACGTACGGTATGCCACCTCTCGCCAATGGACGCGCAGCCATTCTATGACGTAGGTGTGTCTACGCGCACGTTATAAAATCAGCTGTATGCGCGTACATGTGCGCACAAAATCAGCTGTACGAGCATACATGTGCGCACAATTTTAGGTGTGCGCACAAATTCCGGCTCTATCACACAAGTGGGGGGGGGGGGATTTTAAAAAACAACCCATGCCGACACAATTGCCCCTTTTTCCCAGTTTGTTAACAGTTCGCCCAGTGAACGGATCAGACTTCCTAATCACCCCTGTTATTTAGCCTCCCTTTTACCTCCGTCCCTTAAAACCCCGACATGCCTAGTTTTATTTATTTATTTTAATACTTACATAACGTCCATAGCAGAAGTAAAGTTACGCGGTAGGAGACACCAGCGCTCGCATTTCAAGGTGACGTCCCGGTACGCCCATGTCCCACCTATGTTCTGCACAGACCATTGCCCCGCCCCGCTCCTTTTCTAACTTTTTTGATTTGCGTGCGTACTGGGAGATATGCACGTACTCGCATGCTTCTTAAAATCTGCACCGTGCGCGCCGGCCGAAGATATTCGCGTATCTCCCGGCTTTGGCATGCATAGGGCTTTTAAATCTCACCTGAAAGTGTAGCACTTTAACCTGTAATCTGAAACTATTGATAGAACCATGCACAGACAGGGCACTTCAACTATACATATGTATCCAACATTTAATATATCAGAAGGTCAAATATTAAAAGAGATACAAAAGAACTTATAGATTGGCAAGGTGGACACTCCAAGTGAAGCTGAGTGCTAACATTGGTCTTGGAGTCTTGTTTTTTTAACAATCAGAAGTGCAAGTCTTGCAGCTACTATCTCAGGAATCAATCTGGAATTAAGGAAATCATGTGAAGGGTGTAACTTGAGAGCCTCATGCATGACCATGAGGATGCTGCTATACAAGCATTTAATGGGGCCCTTGTTCATTTCAGAGCTGATACCAATGATAGCATGAGTATTTCAATAAAGAATTGTCACTACAGGAAAGCCAGGATCAAATGATCAAAATGATAACGGGGATGGAACAGCTCCCCTATGAGGAAAGGCTAAAGAGGTTAGGACTGTTCAGCTTGGAGAAGAGACGGCTGAGAGGGGATATGATAGAGGTGTTTAAAATCATGAGAGGTCTAGAATGGGTAAATGTGAATCGGTTATTTACTCTTTTGGATAATAGAAGGACTAGGGGGCACTCCATGAAGTTAGCAAGGGGCACATTGAAAACTAATCCGAGAAATTCTTTTTCACTCAATGCACAATTAAACTCTGGAATTTGTTGCCAGAGGACATGGTTAATGCAGTTCGTGTAGCTGGGTTTAAAAAAGGTTTGGATAAATTCTTGGAGGAGAGGTCCATTAACTGCTATTAATCAAGCTGAGTTAGGAAATAGCCACTGCTATTACTGGCATCAGTAACATGATATCTACTTAGTGTTTGGGTACTTGCCAGGTTCTTGTAACCTGGATTGGCTATTGTTGGAGACAGGATGCTGGGCTTGATGGACCCTTGGTCTGACCCAGTATGGCAATGTCTTATGTTCTTATGTGCTTATGACTTCCTACCCATTTAGCCTAAGAAAAATGGATTTGCATTCAATGTATATTTGTTTAAAACAGCAAGAGAAACCTCTCTGACCATTATAACAGGCACTTGCTCTCAAGTGGAAGATTCTTTCATTCAACAGTAAATGTAAGAGATCCTTCTGTGAAAGATTCTCTTTCTAATGATTTCTGGTAGAAGGTGACAGAGGACATGAGTAGAATGTGTCATTTCTCCCTCGTTGAGATCTACTTACTCCTTTTGGATGTCACACTTGCCTAAATTCCCCCAGTACATTCAATATGTCTGTTATATGCACGAAAGTCAAGAGGTACCAATGAGAATGTTCACCTCCTTCATGAGCTGTCAAGCCTATGGTAGCTGTGGTGTCCTAGTTAGACATCTACTTTCTCCCATTCTTCTTCCACCCCCTTTGCATAGGAGAAATGTGCTTTTTTGTAAAATGAATATACCCCAGGCACTCTGGGGAGGATACCACATAAAAAGCAAATAAAATATGAAAGAATGATTGAACAAATTAATATGCTGTGATTATAAGGGAGTAGGGCACCGCTGTATATACAAGAGGGATAAAAAAGCATTTTTCAAATTTTTTAATCAAACATCAGCCTTCCAAAATTTCTACAGAAACACCTCTGTAATGTTTCTCTCTCTCTCTCTAATGAAATAAAGAGAAAAATATATACACATACACATTTTTGTAACCAAATATTATGCATATTTTGATTAGACTGTCATAACTCTACTGCTACTGTAAAATGCTGTCCTAGTTTTTTTTAGTTATTTATGATCTCCTATGTATGCATTTATCCCTGCCTCTCTATGCATCTAGCACCATCTCGCTATCCTTTGCACACTCTCTTCTCCCAATTTGCGGATCCATATTAGTTTGTAACTGATTTTCTCTTTCTATTTCCCCCTGGTTTTGCAAATGTAAACTGGCCCGATGTCTCTGACGAATGTCGGTAAAGAAAAGCCTTAAATAAATAAATATTTGCTTTCATTTTTCCATTTTTTTTTTCAATTGTTTCCTATAGACTTAGGCTGCAAAGTGCTTTTGCACACATTTGAAAGAGCAGTGCGGTCACTGAAGTTTTGGCAAGTGTTCTTCGCTTCTTCATCATATTTTGAGCAGACATCACAGTGTGGGCATGCTCAGTGTACCTTTTCTATCCAAACCAAGATATTGGTGCCATCAGGAGAGCTGTTCTGCACATCTGAGGGCTCAGACTTACTGTAACGAAGCTGATACTGTATTGCATAATTCCAAGTCAGGAGATTCCTAAAAACCCAGATATATATAGACAAGGTGTCTGTAACGTGCTTTCTGAACAAAGGACGTGATCATTTTCATTCGAATTAAGTAGCTATGCATCTGTTTGCTGAAATGTTTTCTAATATCCTGAATTTTGGTGAACTGCACCCTCACTGAATATGGACACCAAAAGAGCTTGAGAAGAGGAGGAAAAATCCCAGTCAATGACTTATTTACATTAACAAGTTAGAGGCAGCTATTGGCTGGAAGCTTCAACTGTGCGTTAGAAGAAGTACTAGGATAGGAGCTCAATTTTCCCCACTGCCTCTTCCTGCTTAAGGTATCTCAGGAAGATTGCTTATTTTCACTGTGCCTTGTTTATGCAACATAATATTACATATTATGTAATAATAGCTAGTAGCTAATACAGGTTTATATAGTAAGCATTTTCCACGTAGACACAATGTGAGAGAAACCCCTTAGTACCGCAAGATGAACATTTTAACTTCCCTTCCCTTTAGAATCATTTATGTGCTTCCAGATCATCTACCCAACACTAACTTCACAATTGATCCTAAAGGATTAGCATATAAAGGGCGCCAAGCTTCTCATTGCATGAAATGTGCTATATAACCTAAATTACTATGATTATTTATCTGGTGAATATTAGTGGTCTTGAAAATCAGAAAAAGATAGCTATGGATAAGAGGGATAAGCACTCATCATATTTAGTTATCCAAAATACCGGCTTTGGTAATGCATTGAGAGGAAAGGAGCAGGACCGAGGAAGAGAAAAATCTTTAAGAAATACAGGGGGTGATAATATAAGGAGTGCTCACCCTGCAGACCGTCCCAACAGTTCCTTGCGTAAAATGCAAGACTTCCAGGTAAGCAACAGTTCTTTGGCTAAAAGAGATATGGGGAAGTCTGTGGAGCCGCCTCAGCTGAGTCACAAGAAGGGGGTTTTCCTCTGAGAGAAGGCAGGGCACTGCAGCGTTGGTGCTGTGTCAGTAGAACATGGACATGGCTTCCTGGAGAAGGAAAAAGAAAAAACAGGAAATATGGTGAGTGGGTAGACAAGCAGAGCAAAAAACGAGATAGAAAACCAAAGCAGTTAAAGGGCTGTCAAAATTCTTTCATCAAAAGCAACTACAGCTCTCATCAAAACTACATTTTTTGTAAGCAATCATCTTTTGGTCATTAGATTTCAGTGCCGTATTAAGATTCAACATTGATTGACGGTAGAAACAGAGCATTTGAGGTGTGTGAGTCATACAGTGAGCTGCTTCTTAATGCTCATGGAACGCGGCCCCCAGGTAGCAAGAGGGGAACGATCAGCACTGTGCACTGCCTTGTGTCGGTTGTGAATAGGAGAATTGTAAATCTAGTAATGAATAAGTACTACATGCTCACCCTGCCCTGAGTAAAAACGGGGAGGGGAATCCCTGGTAAATTCTCTGGGAATGAAAACGTCCCTCCCCTCGGTGGCTAAATCTAGTTGGTAGATTTCCCGCGGGGGCTCGACTTAGCTGCAGGAAAGTAGGGCATTCCCCCTCCCCCCCTCCGGGGATGGAGGGGGGGGGGGGCGGGGAAAGAGGAAGGAAAATATGCACGGGGAAGGATTTGATTTTCAGATCTTTGTACCTCACCTTGCCTGCAGTCAAACCAGGAGCAACGTCTGTGTGTACGTTTATGCCCAACAGAGTTTGCAGAAATGAATGCTCCAAGGAAAACTACCCACACATTTCCTTTTGAAAACTGGCTCGAGCGCCCAAGAAACCTGTGTCTGGCTGAAAAGTGGCCCCAGAAAGTAAACTGTGAACCAGGGTATCTCAAAATCAAATCAACACAAGAGGGACAACTATTCTATTCTTTGTGTGGCCTCCTATCAGACTTGTGCTTTGGTGATATTCAATGGCCTATTCTGATATTTCCAATCAGATGGCCCAGTTTGTCTATTTCTGTTAAATATCACCAAGATGTTGAAATGCCACCAAACAAACGAGCTTACTAGAGTGCAGCTGGAGGAATGGGACTGAGGGGAGAGAAGACATGAGAATGGAAGAAAGAAAAGGCGAGATAAAGAACGGGAGAATAGAGAAAGAGCCCTGTCTGTTTGATTCCAGGGCTGAAGGATTGCCAACCTGATGAAATAAAAGGACTGCTGAGAGTTGCCAGACAGCTTTATTTGCCTGAGTTGTGATAAGAGAAACAGTGTGTGACCTCACAAATACAACACAGAGCCGAGAGATTGTTTAAAGCGGTTCTACCACAATCACTTTGCTGGCTTTTTACACATTTCAGTGCTGCCAACCTGACTCTGTGTCATCATGAGTACTAATCCCTTCTCGCTTTCTAACTCAGATCCCACCGCAGGGCGGTGCTTGTTGTCTTACAGAAAGCAGAGGGCTCAAAACTAGAAAACCAGAATAGGCCAGAAGAAGACCAACAGCTGTCTTGAGTATATTTTTACCTTCCCTTTTCCTTTCTTCCCACCGCATACCACAGAGATCTCATGTTGCGCAAGAAGCAAGATGCAAGAGATGATATTGTTCTTTGAAGAACAACTATATGGTGACACAAGAAAAGCTCACAAGCCTTGTGGCAATCTGAAAATTGCCCATTAAAGCAATCTGACAATGAAAACGTTTAACTTGACCTTTCAAAAACAGACACGTGGGAAGCATAAAAAATGTTAAACAACCATCGGTAGCAACACATTGCCTGAAAAGCTGCCAATCAGTGCCTTCTAAGACAGTAAATCAAAATGGTAGTCATTGTTACTTATGGAAATGGAGATTGCTTACCAAGGAAACTCAAATCCCTTTGTGTGCAATGTTCACTCTTTCGAAAGTTCATGACAAGCAATTATACTCTCCCTCTATTGGATAAAAAATGCTATTGATATTTTGAAATTTCTTTCAGTTACCCCTTTGTAGTTCCATTGCTATCAGCCATGTTGCTTATCACAGAACAGTATCTGCTTGGTTTCTGCAACGTGTGTAACATTATTTGTGAATCATAATGGATCAAATGGATCAACTGTGTGAGAAATAATGTGTGCAGGTAGTTTTTCCAAGAAAATTCAAAAGTATGCAGGTAAGTGTGAACCACTCCGCATCACTGACCCTGAGAATACTCCCCCCTTCTGTGGGTGAAAGTATATATATACATAGTGGCCTTATGTGTTCAGTTTTATGCGCACAAAGACGGTAACTTTTAAACAGGCACGCAGGTGTACATCTGTGCACGTTCATCGCCGTGCACCCAGGGATGTAGCCATTTTATAACATGCGTGCATGTTATAAAATATCCTGACCATATGCACATGTACACAACATTTTAAATGGATGTGCGCCTATGTGCGCAAATGCCACTTCCACCACATAAGTAGGGGGGATTTTAAAAGACATGCAAGCTAATGCCATTACCGGTTTTACCAGTTCATGCCCAGTTTGTCCAGGTAAGGAATAGGACTTCCAAACCTCCAGTTTAATAGCCTCCCTTCTCCCCTGTTAGCCTCGACCCTGAAAACCATGCCGATCTGTCTATTTACCTTTATTTTATATGCTGCGCGTCACGCATAGTAGAAGTAAAGTTATGCGGCAGGGAAACCTGGCGCACATCTGTGCGCATAAATATTTGCGTGCTAATTTCAAGTTAAAATCCATGCCCCACTAGGACCATGCCAACCCCTTTTGTTTTAGAACTTTTCATTTGCATGCATTACGGCATGTATGCATGTATCCTGGCGGCTTTTAAAATCCACTCGGTGCGCGTCGGCCCAAAATATTTGTGCATCCCTTAATTGATGCATGTACTGGGCTTTTAAAATTCACCTTCTAGGGTGGACAATTTTCTAAGAGGTTGATATTCAAAAGCCATTTAGACAGATAATTGAAAAGTTATCCGTCTAAACGGCAAAATGGTGAAATTCATCATCGGATGTGGCTACATCAAAGGCGGGCCAGAGATGGGCAGGAGGCTTTTCCAGAAGGAGCAGAATTAGCCGCATAAGTTATTCTGATATTTGGAAGTAGCCGCTTAACCTATGCGGCTAATTCTGGTTGGGCACTTAACCTATGCTGCTAATTCTGGTTGGGCACTTAACCTATGCTGCTAATTCTGGTTGGGCCACTTAACCTATGCTGCTAATTCTGGCTGCGCCACTGAATATACCCTGCTAGTTAGCCGGATATGTTTATCTGGCTAACTAGCCAAGCCACCCGGAGGCTGAAAAAGGACCTCTAAAAGCCCATTTCAACAGGTAAAGCACAGTTTTACCCTGGACATGGCTGGTTGCTAGTTTAATTGACCATCCCCTAGTCCTACAGTTTGAAAGAGTAAATAATTGTTTCTTATTTATCGGTTCCACCCAGCTCATGATTTTATAAGTCTTAGTCAGAAACCATCACTCCAAGATCATTGTAGTAGTTTACAGAATTTAAAAACATAGATACAAGTAAATTTTGAAAGATCGCCACATGTAAAAAAACGAGGGATATGTGCATGGCCAGGCCTTGTATGCGCTGCATGCATTTTACAAAGGGCCTGGCCACGCGCATAACTCCCGTTACATGCCGAAGTGCCTGGCCGAAAGAAAGGGATGGGCTGGGGAGCGTAGTCTGGGCAGAGGGGCGGGGTGGGAAGGCAGGCAGAGACAGCATTATTCGACGCTGTCCCAGGGAAGCATGCACCGGCAGCTGGCCAGTGCATGGAAATTACATCTGCTCCAAAGGAGCAGTAAGTAGAAAAATAAAAAATTTGGGGTCAGTTAGGTTAGGTTTAGGGGATGGGAAGGAGAGGGGCAGAGGGAAGAAGGGTAGGTTTAGGGATAGGAAAGTTCCCTTCCAGTCCGCTCCTTAACTGGAGCACACTGGGAGGGAACTGAGGGAGGCCCGATTCTGTCACCGTGCGTAGCTTATAAAATCTCCCCCCCTGCGCACGCGTGTTGCAGGCTGCCCGCAGATGCACAGGTGGATTTTAAAATCCAGCGTGCATGTGCATACGGCCATCAGATTTTATAACATGCGCTGGGAACTCAGCAGACTTTTTAAAATTGACCCCATTGTATATAACTACAAAAAAAGTCATTCAGCAGTGCACACCTGCATATACATGGGGAGTGTGTGTCAGACATAGTGAAAGAAAGAAAGACATTTTTGCATAAATTGTGAAGGATAGCTCTAGCTAGTGTTGCGTCCGTTGCCGCTCGATGCCCTCACTTCGCCCTCTTCACCTCTGTGACGACTCCCTCCAGGTCTGATGGACGGTTAGCAGCCACGACATCTTCTTGCCGTCTCCCTCCAGCATCCCCGGACCGGCACAACGCTGCGGATCCGCCATGTTCCTGATGACATAGGGCGCGCGTGCGCTCCGATCGATGTACCAACAAGGGCGCAAACCTCGGGGGTGTCCCCCTGACCTGACGTCATCCACTTCCAATATAAAAGGTCTCAGTATATGCTAACAAATCGAGTTAGCAAGGATTCGTCCAAGCTACTCTGCCTCCTCGGACTTATCAGGGGTACCCACTCCTCGGGGGCCTCGCTCTCTTTTCTTTATTTCAGATTGCAGATAGGAACCGGTACTCGCTCCTCGAGGGCCCATGTTCCTGAACACTCTGAAGATTCTCTACTGCCTGGAAGCTATCACAGATACAGACATTTGTGAGTTACCATCGCTCTCTCACAGCTTTCCCTGGAACCAGGTACTCACTCCTTGAAGGCCTAACCCTTTCCAGCTACTGAGCTTCCTTAAGACCTTATGTGAGTTTTGTCATCTAGTTCTGGCTATGAACACAGCATACCCTATCTACTCACTATCTATAGTTTCTCTACAGCTCAGCAACCCTGGGATCGCTGTTCCAGTACCTGAGGGACTTCAGCCCTGCCGGGCATACCAGCTCACTACTGCCACCTCTGGTGGTTCTACTAACCTGTCTAATAAAAGAATTATCTGTGTCTGTCTCCATACTCAAGCCTAGCCGGTGGTCCCTCTCAGGATATCATCCTGGGGGCGCATTCATCTGCTATCGGCGCAAGGATCCACCTATCTACATTCCTCTACAGCTGAGTGCCCTCTCCAAGCACTCCGCTGGTAACAGATTGCTTCTCTTCTCCATTAGGAGTCTTCAGCAACAGATTCATAACAGATTGCTACTCCGCAGTCTAAACCCTAACAGATTGTTTACTACTCCCTCTACAGGAGCTGAGCATATCAGATTGTTAACTCCTCCTTCACAGGAGCAGATTCATTACAGATTGCTAACTCCTCCCTTCTTGAAGAGTAGATCATAACAGCTTGCTAACTCCTCCCTTCCATAGGAGCCAAAGCATATCAGATTGTTAACTCCTTCACAGGAGCATTACAGGATTCATTACAGATTGCTAACTTCTCCCTTCCTCGGGAGCCAAGACCTAACAGCTAGACAGCAGACCAAGTCTGTTCCAATGGTAAAATGCTACCTCTGCTTGCCAGTGCTTGCTATACACTGAGGTCAACTCAGTCTATGTGTGGTAGACAAAAACTTGGTATTAAAATGGTGCTGGTGAGTGGTATTTACATCAATAAACTATACTATAACATCAAAAACCCTAGTAGCTACTTCTAATTCCACCATGCTACAGCAAGCAACGTAGAGAGGAAAAAATGGCAGCAGGTAGTAGAATAGTAGGAGAAGAGGACTGGGTATTCCTAAAGAGCCAGCCCAGCCTGTCAGAAGTACAGGGAGAAGTAGGAATGAGAAAAAAGGGAGTCCTTCCCCTAAACTTAAAAGATACCTTTTTTAGCTGCAGAAGACCAGGAGTGGAAGCTGGCTCAAACTGTAAGAAATTAAAATTGAGAGAGAATGTGCCACTCCCCTGTGCCACCACCTCTGTTCCTCTCCCTCTTGCTTTTGAGCAGGGGCAAAAGAGTGGAGAGCCATCTAAGGCTGGTGTTAGGAGGGCAGGAACAAGGACATGGCAACAGAAGTGTAGCATCCAAAATTATGAACATACTCCTCCATGATTACTGCTTCTCAGGTAATAGAGGCAGTATTTGCAAAAACTGATTCAGAAGAAGAATCATGTCCTGGTTTCCCTGAATCACAGGATATCGATCAGCTAATGGTGGAAGATAATTTGGAACCTTTAATCAGTAGCATCTTAGCCTTCAAGGAGGAGGTGGAGGAGGCAGATGACAGGTCTGAGATTATACCACAGCAAAGGGGAAAACCAACTCCAAACCTAAGCCACTAACTCCTTCCCCTAATGATGCCATAAGGAACTTATATCGGATTTCCTTCAGAAATTTCTTCTTGCTTCTCCCTACCTAGAGTTTTGTACCAATTTGGTTGGTATCTTTTTCCCATCATCAGGAGCTTTGGTGTGTTCTTGTCACAGTGGATGGCTGCTGTGCACCTCTCATGACACTTTTGGGTCTTCATGCCACTCTTTCTGCTGCTTTGACCCTCTATCAATGCCTTTGGTTTTTTTCCTTCCAGTTTTAGTGCTTTCTTCCCTCTTCATGTTGCCTTGAGCTGTTCATGCCACACTTGATGCCACTTTGCTCCTCTTTTGTAGCCTTGGGGTATTATGGCTACTCTTGCTACTGCTTATGCCTTTCAGTGTATAGAAGAAATCCTGCCTCTGCTGGTACCATTTTGCCCCATTGCAGTTCCTTGTGCTCATGCCATTTCTGCAGCCACATTAATACAGTCTTTGTATGCTGGAATGCCCTTCACGCTTCTGATGTCTACCCACAAGTTTAATTAGAAATTATACGAAACCCCCAGTTTGTGAACTGCATTGCTTCCTCCATTGACTTTAATGGGGAAACAAATGAACAAACAAAGAATAAGCAAATTGTTTTTTTTTTCATCTGAAACAAACAAAATGAATGTTACCTATGAAACAAAGAAACAAACCAAAACAAAAAAAGTTTACCTCTGCACATCCCTAATGTGCTATAGAAATCATGATAATAATAATAATAAATCTATCACAACTTTCTTTTACACAAAAAAAAATAGCTTGATGCTGGAGCTATCCAGAGTATGGTGCTGAACTGCAGTGAAATGTTATTTCCTTTTTGAAACTGCCCCATAACACTCTAAGAAACTACATAATTTCCAAATTCTTCCTCACTACTTAAAACTACTCGGATAACTCCGCATTTCTTCAACTCCATTTGGATTGTCTTCCATGTTGCAGGTTTTACTATCATCCTCAAAAAGACATTTCCTACCAATCCCTTTGTAGTACAACTTATGAAAATATGTAATAGAATAGGACTGATCCCTGAGGTACTCCACAGATTACTGCTCTTTCCTTGGAGTGAATTACATTTGACGCTGCATTCGTTGTTTATCACTCAAGTTTCTGACCCAGTTTATCTCTTTAGGACCCACACAGAGGCTTTTTAGCTTATTCATGAGCCTTGTTTATGAGAGAATCAAACCCATGTCTCCTGAGTAGCAGCATGCAGTTCTGCACTGGCCAGCTCAACAATAATATTTGTAATTGATTTTTGGTGAAGATTGCTATGCATGAGTTCCTTGCAAAGAAACTGATGTAGAAAGCAGTACAGAGTTTTATACAGAAGTAATTTTCCATGCATAATTTTTCTATTGATGCTCACATGTAAATGAGCATGATAGAAAAGTTATATGCATAAGTTTCCAATGGCAACTTCATGAAAAAGATAACTGATTGAGATATAGTTAACTTTTTTTTGTGAAAACTGGACACAAAGATATTTTTGCATGCTAGTTTTTACTGAATTCTGAATTGAGCAGCACTGCATGACACTGCATTTCAGCAACTCATTAACTTAGAGTTTTTGCAAACACACACACAGACTACACACTTAAGTTTACTTTGTACAAAGGGGCAGTTTTGTAAAGGTTTTTGCAAACAGGCCCTATGGACGCAAATATGTGCAAAAGCCTGAAAAAAAAAACAGCATTTGGAGTATGAGAGGTGTTCTGGTGGTAAAGAATACTCCGGCAGATCAGGAAGAGGGTCAGAGGGAATCCCTATAGACCATTCCTCAGATCCAAGAGGTGAAGTAACATTAACCTATTACCCAATTGATGATGAAGGTGATCAGTGTAGGGACTTCAATTGTCTCAGAAGGGAATATTCCTGAGGCATGCTCCAGACACTGGTGTCCCATTCTATCTCCTCAGACTGGTGAGATTGCTCAGCAGAGAGTGATGGTTGGGGACTGGATCCTGCCATTGCAATTTCTGATGGGAGCCTCCAAGGTATGGAGGTGATAGAAACTCCCACTTGAGGAAACAACTCCATTACTCTGGACAAGAGAGGTTGAAGGGTGCCCTCCGTGTCACTAGCTGCCAATGAGACAAAAAATCTTCACCTGGTCTATGGACTACTGTGTTCTCTTATCAGGAATTGGTAAAGAGACATCCTCTTCTGAGGCCAGTATAGATTTGTCCTCTTGAGATAATCCTAACAGACTTCATAAGGAAACCCCCTACTGGGTCAAGAGAACTGGTGGATGAATGGATACCAGAAACAACATGGAGTATGTTGGATCTGGTATTTCCAAATGAAGTCCTTGCATGAGGAAATGGGACAGAGATAAGGACATTTAAATGGAGGAAGGTAAGTGCAGTGAAATATCCTCAGGGCCTTGAAATGATCCTTCCTGCCTGAAATGCATAGAGTGCATCAACGGGGTCAGGGACTAGTGCTCCAGTTGTGCTGGGGTGCGGAGCATCATTGAATCTGATAATGAATGTGATGATGAAGCAATACAGCTCCAACAGCTGAATTGAGGCCTGAGGCATTAATGGGGATTAGGAGCCCAAGGTCCAGTACGTCAAAGGCATCAAAGCCTTGTGTGTCAATGGTGCCAAGGGCTGGTGCACCAATAGTGCCAAGGGTTAGTGTGTCGAGTGTATCGAGAACCAATGCTTTGAAGGTGACGGTGCCTGGTGTGTCACTAATGCTGGAGTCCAATGTATCGACGATGTTGGGTGCATTGATGAGACTAATCCTGATCTCTTGTTCAGCAACTGCACCACCTGCTCAGATGCATGGTGCTTGTTTTTAATGCACCGATGAGCACCATGGGGCCTGAGAAGGGCTCATGGAATCTTATATGTGGCACTTCTATGCCTTCCTTTACCCCAGTGGAGCAGCAGAGTGGAAGATCTGGAATCCGGCACCACAGAAAAGGGAGTTTTGCTAGAGGAGCTCCTGCTTCATGGCACAGAGGGAGCCTGAGGAAGCCCCAGTCAGAGAGGAGAAATGACTCTGGATTTTCACTGACCTGCAAAGTTCTTCCATTTTCCAAGGCCTGTTTCTCTTGGATCTTGATCACATCTGTCCTCGGTCATAGTAGTCTGCTGCATTGTAGTCCTTGACAGCCATGACATCTATAGACATTTATAACAGATGTCATGTCTGTTAGTAATGGACATATTTCAGCCTCACATACAATCCTTGAAGGCACTAGAAGTGGTCTTCTTGGAGCTGAACATTTCATATGCCATTTTTATAATACTTTTTTTTGGGGTAGCATTGAAAAGTGCTGTTGAGGTACCGCCAAGACAGCAAGATATCTCAGAGTAAATTTTATTTATTTATTTATTTTTTAATATATGATTTATATTCCACTTTTTCATATTTTTTTCAGCACTTCAAAGTGGATTACATTCAGGTACTTTATCCCCAGAGGGCTTACAATCTAAGGCCTAGATATTCTAGCGTACCGTGGCATCGTGAATTGTACTGCGGCGTCGTGAATCGCGTGGTACAGGGGGGCAGAGCGGCGAAGCGGGGGGCAGGCCTGCAATAGCTGGCAGTGATCGCTTTTGCACCCAATAGCACCATTGTAAAAGGTGGTGCTATTGGCGCGAAATTGGAAGTGAAAAGGCTCCTTACCTTTTCACCATCCACGCTGTCTTCGCGTCCGCCCCTTTTTAGCTATTGCATGTGAAAAGGGACTTTTCGCATGTGAAACGTTCCTTTTCGCGTTCACTAGCTTTAGAAAATGACCCCCTATGTTTGTACCTGAGGCAATGAAGGGTAAAGTGACTTGCCCAAGGTCACAAGGAGTGACAGTGGGACTGGAACCCTGGTCTCCTAGTTCATAATCCACTGCTGTAACCACTAAGCTACTCCTCCACTCCAATTTAAGAAGAAAAACTATAAAGTACCAAACATATTAGAAACATATGGTATCCATGCAGAAGCTGAGACAAAAAGAGACTGACGAGGCAGTGTGCACATGGGAACTCCTGCACATGCTCAGTAGAGCAAAAGTTCTATGAGCAGAGAGAGAGAATGATCTGTTCAGCGCCACTGGATGTCACACATGTGTCATGGCTAATTCAGGTAAGATAACAAACCTGTGTGTGTACATTTTCATAAACATTTATTTCAACACATTTTATAACAAATCATTTAAAAGATTCTTATATCACCACACTACAATAGAGTATAAAACATTTAATACATTAAACATCCACACTCACTCTCCACATCCATACTCAAAACAATACATTAGATTATATTCAGAGTATTATCTCAAATATATTTAATACAATTATCAAAAAAGTTAATATTTAACACTCACAAATACCAAATTATTTTTTACACATTTTATCTACCTGGTGGTATGAGAAGTGTACTACGAGGAATTATATGGAAGAGGAATGAACAATATAAGGATCATACCACCAGGCAGATAAAATGTGTACAACATAATTTGGTATTTGTCAGAGTGTTAAATATTAACTTTTTTGATAGATAATTATATTAAATATATTTGAGATAATACTCTGAATATAATCTAATGTACTGTATTGAGTATGGATGTGGAGAGTGAGTGTGGATGTTTAATGTATTAAATGTTTTATACTGTATTGTATTGTGGTGATATAAGAATCTTTTAAATGATTTGTTATAAAATGTGTTGAAATAAATGTTTATGAAAATATACTCACACAGGTTTTTTGTCATCTTACCTATGATGGGGGTCACGACTTGAAGCTCCAGGGAGGAAGACTCAGAACCAATGTCAGGAAGTATTTCTTCATGGAGAGGGTGGTGAATGCCTGGAATGCCCTTCCAGAGGAAGTGGTGAACACTAAAACTGTGAAGGATTTCAACGGGGAATGGGATAAACACTGTGGATCCATAAAGGCTAGAGGATGGAAATGAAGAGAAGAGACATGGGGGTGGATTACTGGAATGGAGGCTACTATCTGAAGATTACTACCCTTACTCAATAAGCCTTCATGTTGCGTCTGTTGGTCTTCGACAGCTTCGCCCCACCTACCTCTCTCTACTTTCGACTCCTCCCGCTCACCTTGGATTGATGGCCGCCACGGCTTCTGCTTGCCGTTCTCTCTCGCGTCTCTGGAGCGGCTTTGGTGCTGCCTCCCGCCATTCTTCGTCAAGGTACCTCTAGAGGCGTGCACACGCCGTCCTCATCTTTAACTCTACCTTGGCACGAACCTCAGGGGCGTCCCCCTGTTCTGATGTTACAACTTCCGGGTATATCTGCCTACAGTATTTGCTAGCTCGTTGAGTTAGCAACAGGAATCTTACGGATGGGATTCACTCTCCGTTCCTAAGCTACTCTGCCACTCCAGCGCTATCTGGAACTCTTACTACCCTTCAGGGTCTCTAACGGGGTATCCACTCCTCAGGGGACTCTTTTCTTCTTTCAGGTGCTATCAGGAAACCGGAACTCGATCCTCGAGGGCCCATGTTCCCTGATTCGTTACCTGCAAACTCTACCCTTATACTTGGACGAACTAATTTACAGTTACCATCAGTGAGTACAGAACCATCTCTTTCCACAGTACTGCTTCACTGGAACCAGGTACTCGCTCCATGAGGGCCTGCTCTCTGCTCCAGTGCCAGACCTCTTGTCTACTGGAATCTATGTTACTGCTAAATGAGTACAATGCTACCGAGTCTCTCTGCTCTAAGGGATCAGATACTTGCTCCTTGAGGGCCTGCTCTCCCTGTCTCGGAGCTTCTCCTATTTCTACACTGGGACTCTGAATGTTACTCTTATTGTGTGCTCATAACTCTCAGTCTCTTTCCACTACAGCACTACCTTGCAGAGGATCCGCTGTTCCAGCATTCTGCGTGAGATGTGCCCAGCCGGGCTCTACAACCACTACTCATTACCGCCACCTCTGGTGGTCATTCAAACTATTCAATAAAAGATTCAAATCTGTGTTTGTGTGTCCAGAGTCTAGCCTGACACCGTGGTCCCTCACAGGACTGCCCCCCATGGGCGTGATCAGCTGCCACAGTGTCCAAGGATCCACCCAAACACCATTAACCATAACACTTCGCAAGGTTAATGCAACTCCAACATTGCTCTCTGCTTCAATGGCAAGGGGAAATGTGGAAAAGAGGATTTGCATTCCGATAACAGCCAACAAGGACTGAACTTCACAATCTGGATAAACAAATAAGCATGGGGGTAGCTTGATTATTACAGCGGTCACTACCCTAAACCAATTAAGCCTGATACATCACTTTGAATGCATATACAGCATTGCTCTCTGCTTCAATGGCAGGGGAAAATGTGGAAAAGAGGATCTGCATTCAGACAACATCTAACAAGGCAATGATCTGTGCAGTCTGGGTAAACAAGCATCGGGGTAACTTGCTTGATGCAGCGGTTACTACCCTTAACCATTAAGCCTTATGTTCACCTTTGATGCAACTCCAACATTACTCTCTGCATCAATGGCAGGGGATGGCAGGAAACTTGAATCAAACAGTTACTAACATGGGCCCTGAAATTGGTGGTTGGTGAAACAGATATGTATGGGAAAATAAGTGTGGTAGCTTGCTGGGCATACAGGATGGGCCGATTGGTCTTTTTCTGCCATCATTTCTGTGTTTCTATGATTGTATTTACGTGTGGTTGAAACCCATGATGTTTATGTATCATGGCTAATTCAGCCATGCTTTTCATCAGAGAAACATTATTACCAGTTTCTACCCCCAACCCACATCTTTTCTGATTCTCCACCTTGCTGCTTTGTTATATCCCTCTAGGATCCCAGCCTAGTTCTCCCACCTTGCTTCTCTCTTGTTTATACTTGCAGCATGAATCTTGTCTCTTTCTTTACTGTCTCAGAGTTTGTGAACAAAAGGAATCATCACACATACACAGTGTGCAAGAGACATTTTTGCACAAACTGTGAGGGTTACTAGGTGTAATATTATAGTGTGCAAGTGTAGTGCACTACATAGGCATAACCTGTCAATTAACAGTATATGATACTGCCAAACATTCTAACTATACTTGCTAAGCACTGCCACTCTTCTTGCTATGTTCCTCTGCACCTACCATTTGTGATTTTAATTGTAGTGCCAGTGCCTCTCTTGGTACCTTTGGTGGTTTCACCTCTGCTCCAGCTATCTTTGAAGTTCCTTCCAAATTCTCTTCTCTTATAGTACTTGCCAACTCTTGGCCTTGCTGTGGCAATCCCATGTTTTGCACACTTGCTGCACCACACATGGGAAAATCTGGCCTTTCTTGCCACTCCTGGTACTGCTTTGATTCACTTGTGCCTTGGGCTTTTGATGCAATTCTTCTTCTTGTCTCAGCCTTCCCTAACGCTACTCTTCTTGCTATGTTGATCTGCAACTACCATTTGTGATTTTAAACACCAGTACTATTGCTGCCCCAACCCTCATGTTACTTTTGGATGCGTCTTCCTTTGCTCTGGTTGTCTTCAAGTTTCTTTCCAATTTCCGTTCCTTTATGGTACTTGCCAACTTTTTGTCTTACCCTAGCAATCATTGTTTTACACAGACCTTACCCAGTTATCTTTAATAGTTTAATGCCCTCTTATTTTTCTTCAAACTCCCTTCTCTTAGGCTTCTTATTGACTATTGGTCTCATCTGGTATTCAGCCTTCAGTGGATTATACCTAAGCAAAAGACAGGAAGCAGCAGAAATGAGTACCCAAAACCATGACAGCATTCCTTTGTGATTACTGCTTCTCAGGTAATGGAGACAGTATTTGCTAAAATTGATTCAGAAGAATTTTGGCTTAGATTCCCTAAATCCCTAAATCTAAGCCAAATCTCTCAGCCCTCTCAGCCCTGGGTTTCAATCAATTAGTTACCAAACCCACACACAAAGCAGGCCACACGCTGGATCTTATCTTTATTAACCCAGGCATCAAACATTCTTCACGCCTCAAAAGCAAGAAGGTCCCTTGGTCTGATCACTCACTTATCTCAACCGCATTCTCATTGAATAAACCCTCCACCTCCAAAGGGCCCTCACCATCCTTCCCATACAGAAGATCCTGCTCTACAGAAGACCTCAGCTCACACCTAGCCTCTCAACTTCCATCCATTGATCTCTCAAACCCGAACACAGCTCTCCGCTCTTGGAAAGCCATCACAGATTCCATAGCCGACAAGCTATGTCCGCTAGCAACCAAAAAATCACTCCCAAACGCCTCCAAAAGACAACCATGGTTCACGGAAGAACTAAGAAAGCTAAAACAAAATCTAAGACAGAAAGAGAGCGACTGGCGCAAATCCCCAAGCACCAATACACGATCCATCTACAAAGCCACCCTCCATCAATACAAGTCAACTACCTCTAAATCCAAAAGGGACTACTATGCATCCAAGATTCACCACTTAATCTTCGACGCAAAAGCCCTCTTTGCCTATGTCTCCAATCTCACCCAAATCATCCCACAGGAGATTCCCAACGACCTAGCACAACCCAAAGCTGAAGAACTTGCTCTTCATTTTCACAACAAAGTCAACAGCCTTCTAACTCATCTGCCTTCTAATCCCACCGACCCTGCTCTTTACCAGTCTCTTCAACAATCATCCCCCAACAACAATGGTCTGGAAACACTTGAACCCATCTCTATCTTAGAGATACAAACTCTTATAAGAAGAATGAAACCTTCCTCCCACCCTTTGGATACTATCATAGAAACATAGAAACATAGAAATGACGGCAGAAGAAGACCAACCGGTCCATCCAGTCTGCCCAGCAAGCTTCACACATTTGTTCTCATACTTAACTGTTTCTCTTGGCTCTTAGTAATCTTATGTTCTAATTCCCTTTTCACCCCCACCATTAATGTAGAGAGCAGTGCTGGAGCTGCTTCCAAGTGAAATATTAAGTTTGATTAGTTGGGTAAGCGGCAGCATAGCTCTCTGCCATGAAGCAGAGGGCAATGCTGGAAATGTGTGAAGTATCAGTTTTTCTTTTCCCCTGTCATTGAAGCAAGGAGTCATGCCGGACATGCACCGAAAGTGAAGAATGCCTTGAAAGTCACATTAACTATCATCAAATATTGAAAAGCCTAATAATTGGTAATACCTATAAGCCCATGAACCCATCCCTGTTTTTTTTTCTTTTTTTCTTTTCTTTTTTTAATTGGGAGATGGATGCCCTTCATCCTTCTACTCTGTGAAGGTGGACACCTACCACCGGCCACTGGCATCCCGCTCCGTTAATGCCTCTGTGGCTACTGCCGCTCCATGCAGTGTTTTACTACCTGCTCTTTATATGCGTCCTCTAGAACTGATGGATCCCATCCCTGGGTTTTTTTATTATTTATTTAATTGGGAGATGACAGCCCTCCATCCTTCCGCTCCGTGAAGGTGGACACCTACCACTGGCCACTGGCATCCCGCTCCGTGAATGCCTCTGTGGCTACTGCCGCTCTGTGCAGTATTTTACTACCTGCTCTTTATATGGACACCTACCACTGGCCACTGGCATCCCGCTCCGTGAATGCCTCTGTGGCTACTGCCGCTCCGTGCAGTATTTTACTACCTGCTCTTTATATGTGTCCTCTAGACCTGATGGATCCCATCCCTGTTTTGTTTTTTGTTTTTGTTTTTTATTTAATTGGGAGATGACAGCCCTACATCCTTCCGCTCCATGAAGGTGGACACCTACCACTGGCCACTGGCATCCCGCTCCGTGAATGCCTCTGTGGCTACTGCCGCTCCGTGCAGTATTTTACTACCTGCTCTTTATATGCGTCCTCTGGACCTGATGGATCCACAATATTTATCCCATGCCCCTTTGAAGTGCTTCACAGTTTTGGACTTCACCACTTCCTCCGGAAGGGCATTCCAGGCATCCACCACTCTCTCCGTGAAGAAATTCTTCCTGACATTGGTTCTTAGTCTTCCTCCTTGGAGCCTCAGCTCGTGACCTCTGGTTCTGCTGATTTTTTTCTGTTGGAAAAGGTTTGTCATTGTCTTTGGATCGTTAAAGTTTTTCATGTATCTGAAAGTTTGAATCATATCACCCCTGCTCCTCCTTTCCTCCAGGGTGTACATATTTAGATTCTTCAATCTCTCCTCGT
The DNA here is from genome assembly GCF_901001135.1 of Rhinatrema bivittatum. Taxonomy (NCBI): domain Eukaryota; kingdom Metazoa; phylum Chordata; class Amphibia; order Gymnophiona; family Rhinatrematidae; genus Rhinatrema; species Rhinatrema bivittatum. The sequence goes on from NC_042627.1 coordinate 14,272,673, forward strand.
ATGTCAACCGATGAAGACCCTCCACCTTCCTGGTCGCCCTTCTCTGTACCGCCTCCAACTTGTCCTTGTCTCTTTGTAGATACGGTCTCCAGAACTGAACACAGTACTCCAGGTGAGGCCTCACCAAGGACCTGTACAAGGGGATTATCACTTCCCTTTTCTTACTCGATATTCCTCTCTCTATGCATCCCAGCATTCTTCTGGCTTTTGCAATCGCCTTGTCGCATTGTTTCGCCGACTTCATATCATTAGACACTATCACCCCAAGGTCTCTCTCCTGCTCCGTGCACATCAGCCTTTCCCCCCCCATCGAATACAGTTCATTCGGATTTCCACTCCCCAAATGCATGACTTTGCACTTCTTGGCATTGAATTTCAGCTGCCATATCTTCGACCACTCTTCCAGCTTCCTTAAATCCCGTCTCATTCTCTCCACTCCTTCCGGCGTGTCCACTCTGTTGCAGATCTTAGTGTCGTCCGCAAAAAGACAAACCTTACCTTCTATCCCGTCCGCAATGTCGCTCACAAAGATATTGAACAGGACCGGTCCCAACACCGATCCTTGCGGTACACCACTTAAAACCGCTCTCTCTTCAGAGAAAGTTCCATTTACCATCACGCATTGTCTTCTGTCCGTCAACCAGTTTGCAATCCAGGTCACCACTTCGGCACTCACTCCCAAGCTTTTTGTTTTATTCACCAGTCTCCTGTGCGGAACCGTATCAAAAGCTTTGCTGAAATCCAAGTAGATGACATCTAGCGCTCTTCCTTGATCCAATTCCTTGGTTACCCAGTCGAAAAAGTCAATCAGATTTGTCTGACAGGATCTTCCCCTGGTGAATCCATGCTGCCTCTGGTCCATCAATTCTCCGGACTGTAGATATTTCACTATTCTCTCTTTCAACAGTGACTCCATTACTTTTCCCACCACCGAAGTGAGGCTAACCGGTCTGTAGTTACCAGCCTCTTCTCTGTTCCCACTCTTGTGAAGCGGGACCACCACCGCTCTTCTCCAATCACTCGGCACCACTCCCGTTTCTAGGGATCCCACCAAACTGCTCCTGGCTATCCCTGACTCCATCGCTAAAACATTGTCGGACATCATAAACTGCTCACTCTCCCAAGGACTATATCCTGACGACCTCAAATTGGCCTCCATCAAACCTCTACTCAAGAAACCCAACTTGGATCCTAAAGACCCCAACAACTTCCGTCCTATCGCCAATCTCCCATTCATAGCCAAGATTCTAGAAAAAGTTGTCAATACTCAACTCTCCGAATACATAGAAGAAAACAAAATCCTATTCCAATCACAATACGGATTTCGCAAATCACTGAACACAGAATCCCTCCTCATCTCCATGTCTGACTTCATATTAATGGGCCTTGACAAAGGCCAATCCTTCCTCTTAATTCTACTGGACCTATCAGCTGCCTTTGATACGGTCAATCATTCCATTCTCACTTCCATTCTGGCTTCTATAGGTATCTCAGGCACCGCTCTCTCATGGTTTAAATCTTTTCTCTCCAACAGAGGCTTCAAGGTTAAGTTACAGAACAAGGAATCTTCACGAATGGACGCATCCATAGGAGTCCCTCAGGGCTCCTCACTGTCACCTACACTCTTTAACATTTATCTTTTACCTATCTGCCAACTCCTCTCCAACCTTAACCTCAAACATTTTCTCTACGCCGACGACATCCAGATCGTGATACCCATTAAAGAATCTTACACAAAAACATTGGTTCACTGGGAAAACTGTCTCTTCGAAATTAAACATCTCCTGGCTAACCTAAACCTAGTTTTAAACTCCTCTAAAACAGAACTGCTTCTCATCTCCCCAGATAACAATGCCATCTCTAATCCTCCAACTATCCCAACTACTACACAGGTGAGAGATCTAGGAGTATTAATTGATAACCGGATGAACCTTAAAGCTTACATCAACAGAACCACCAAGGACTGTTTCCACAAACTCCAAGTTCTGAAAAGAATTAGACCACTCTTCCACACTCAGGACTTCAGAACCATTCTACAAGCTATCATTTTTTCTAAGATCGATTACTGTAACTCTATCCTACTGGGCCTACCTTCCTCCAATACTAGACCCCTCCAGATGTTACAAAACGCTGCGGCAAGATTACTGACAAACTCCAGGAGGAGGGACCATATATCTCCAATCCTAAAAGATCTCCACTGGTTGCCTGTTCACTTTAGAATCCTCTACAAATCTCTTTCCATAATATACAAAACCATCCATCAACACACCCCACTCGACTTACAATTCCCATTCCAAATGTATAACTCCGCCAGACCAACAAGAGACACACTCAGAGGATCTCTTCAAGTGCCCCCAGCCAAAACTACCAAACACATTACCTTGAGAGATCGGGCCTTTTCAACAGCCGGCCCCCTTCTATGGAACTCCATCCCACCGGACCTTAGACAGGAGCCCAGCCTCCCAACCTTCAGGAAGAGACTTAAGACCTGGCTGTTTAAAAAAGCTTTCCCGGACACCGATTAATTCTATTCAGCCAGATTCTACCACTTCCACATGTAAAAATGTTATTACTAATGTAAATACCTATACCTAATGTTATTCTCTCCCTTTTCTTCTCTCCTCCCAGTTCTTTTACCTTGTTATTTGTAACTGCTTCCTTCTACACAAATAGGTTATTGAATTGTTCACTGTACACCCCTGTTATATGTAAACCGGCATGATGTGTTTGCAACATGAATGCCGGTATATAAAAATTTTAAATAAATAAATAAAATAAATAAATCACAGGAAATTGAACAGCTGGTAGCTGAAGAGAAAATGTGGCTTCTAGTCAAGAGCATCTTGGCCTCTAGTGAGCAGATGGAGGAGGCAGATACTGACAAGGCTAAAATTATACCACATCAAAGGTAAAGACCAATTCTAAGCCTGAACTGCCCTAATAATGCCATATGAAAACTACATCAGGCTTCTTTCATGGATTTCCTCTGTCTTCTCCCTGCCTAGGGTTTTGCATAAATTTGGTTGGTGCCCTTTGACCCTCATTTAGAGTCTTGGGATGTTCTTGTCACTGTGGTTGGGGTCTTCATGCCACTATTTCTGCTGCTTTGACCCTGTATTTGTGCTGTGGGGTTTTTCCTTCCACTTTTGGTGCTTTGTTAGTCCTTCATAGTGCCTTGGGATGTTCATGCTTCACTTGGTGCCACTTTGCCCCTCTCATGCAGTCTTGTAGGGGTTCATGCCAATGTTGTAGGTGTTCTTTGCCCCTTTGTTTGAGCCTTGAGATGTTGTGGCCACTATTGTTGTTGCTTTGCTTGTTTCATGATGTCTTGAAGAACACCTGCCACTGCTGGTACTGTTTTGCCCTATTATAGGTCCTTGGGCTATTCATGCCACTTTTGCTACCAGGTTGAAATACGTTGGAATGTCTTTCACCCTTCTGATGATTTCTATCTACAAGTTTCCTTAGAAATGATTATAAAACCCCATTTTGGGAACATTGCTTCCCCCACTGACTTTAATGGGAAATGAACGAATATGACAAACACAATATTTTTTTTAATCTGAAATGAACCAAACAAATGATTGCTACCAATGAAATGAATTAAATGAATCAAAACAAAATTTTTGCCTCTAAACATCCCTATATTCTTTTTCATCCTCCTCTTTCCTACTCTTCCAACTGGATGAAGATTAAGGAGGGTGCAGGAAGGCCAGCACGTGACAACAGACTCTGCAACATTTGGACTCATCATCTCTCATGAACAGGGAACTTTGAGTTTCTCTCAATCCTTGAATCTTTGCAGGTAGCAATAATGACTAAACAGTGCAAGATTCTCAAAACTGGGAGAAAATGAGATGAAAGAAGGTTTATTTTATTTATATTTCTGTGCGTCATGCACCGCTTGTCCCATCTTCTATCACACCCTGCAACACACACTTGGCCTGAAACCACAAAGATCTGAAATAACAAACATGTTTTTTTTTCTCCCCTTCAAGCTGCTATTATGTTTCAGGTTTGTACAGAGTCCCAGCTGGTATCTCCTTCCTACACCAGCACGCGGAAAGAACGAGTGAGTGTGCCATGTGGGAGGAAAAAAAAAAAACAACAAAAAACAGAAAATTATTTCAAACCATGAACACTGCAGTAAACCAAGATGCTTTCAACAAAGCTGCATTATAAAAGATGATTGTACAAGAGGAGACGTTGTGGGCTTATACAATGTGTCTGCTTAAAAATGGCAGAAACATAAAGGCGTGGCAGCTGCGCCGCTGAATAATATACCCTGCTAGTTATCCGGCTAAGTAGCCGAGCCACACAGCAGCTGAAAATGGAATCTGTGCAATCCAAGATTAAGATGATTCAGTAGAGTTGTCTATGCCCCAGAACTGAAACAGCAGAGGCTGCTGCAGATCAAGGTTGAGGTGCACCCCACAAAGATGTTTGTGGAGGTCTAAGGACTGGAATAGCAAGGGCGCAGCTAGTTAGTACTAAGGTACATTGACAGGCCAGTTTGTGGAGGTCTCGGTACTGGCATAGCTGGGGTGCCACAGGTCAGGACTGACGTGCATCGGTAGAACTGTGTGTTTCCCAGTAATGAAATAGAAGGGGTGATGCAGGTCAGCACTGAAGTGTATTGGTAGAACTGTATGTTTCCCGGTAATGAAATAGAAGGGGTGATGCAGGTCAGCACTGAAGTCTATTGGTAGAACTGGGTGTGTTCCAATACTGGAACAGTAAGTGCTGCTGCAGAGCAGAGAACTGAAGGGTGTTGGTAGCACTGAGTGTGCCGATCTCAGTGTGGAATGGCAGAAGGTGCTACAGGTCCAAATTACAATCATCATTATCACGCACCTTAGTGAAGCAGTTCTTTCTGTGTTAAGCCTATCCTCTTTGTTTCACCCATATGTCTAGAAATTAACCATTTTTTAATATCATTGCTCCAGTTACCATTTGTGTGTCAAGTTTGTGAGTGCTGAGCAATGGGAAAGCAAGAATGCTTCAGGCCTGAATCACTGTACTTCGGTAGAGCTGAGTCCAGGAAGTTTACCCTGTAGCTTCCACCCAATCCAGCCAGCACTCTCAGCACCATATATCAGTGAGTCCAAAAAGGAACAAAAAAAAAATCACTACAAATCAGAAAAGAAAAAAAAAAACCTGCCTATAACAACTTAATCTGGTTTAACATTGTCTCAGTGCTTAGCAGATTGGCTTGAGTCAGCAGGGAGTGTGATGTGTGGAGTGGAAGACAATCCTCTTTGAACTGGACCTGAACACGGACGCACAGATGGAATCAGATGTAAGAGAAAACGTGGACAAGTTTTAGCTCCCAGCTTCCTGCATCTTTATCATCACCGGGGGACGTTTGGTTGAGTTTCCTGCCTGAACTGACTGTGATAAACAATGAGCTGTCATAGGATGCCTTTTAATAATAGTTAAAAAACAAAAGAGCCTTAAAAAGCTAATGACAACTCACATAAACAATAGGAACAATGCAATATTTTGACACAGTTTTTAATAATGCCTTTTGCATTTTCCTTTAGCACCAAGGATGCCTGCCAGGAGAGAAGGATTTGGACTCCATAGGTGTATTCTCTCCAGTTGTGTGGCCTATGCTGAACAAAGTCAGTCTCTTGCCAGCCTGCTGTCACCTCTACCAAAGGTACCAGCTCTGGATGCTGGAGCATCCCCCAATATCAAATCTACCTCCAGCAACACTTCTTCAGTCTCTACTCAATTAAACTGGTATTTGGAGGCTTTTCTTATGTGTACTTTGATTTAAATAAACAGTCATAAAAAGAAACAACAAATGAAATAAAAATTAATAAAGTCATTAAAAAAAAGTCAGCCCTACACTCCCAGGCCTTACTCCCAGGCCTTACTCCCAGGATTTCTCCCCCCCTCCTGAATCCTATTACCAAGTTAATATACTGCACAGGGCAGGAGTGATTCCTGGTTACTCCTGCCCTGCTGGTACAGTGATTAAAAATGGCACCAGCAGACCATGGACAGTGCCATTATAAATTTCTTCTGTGCAAAATGGCACCAGCCTAGGCATAGGCCTAGTCTGGTGCCATTTTTTTACGGAAAAATTAACAATAGTGCTAGCATACCAGGGCTGATGCCATTCTTAATTTTGCCATACCAAAATATGCCAGCCAAGCCAAGGCCCAGACTGGCACCATTTTGAACAGAAGAGATTTAAAATGGCATCAGCCTCAGTTTACTGGCACCATTATTAATCACTATACCAGCAAGGCAGGAGCTCCCAGGATCGCTTTTGCCCTGTAAAGAACAGCATGGTAAGAAAATAAAGAGGTGGGTGGGGAATCACTAAGAGAGCCTGGATATATTTTCTACATTTTGGTAGCATGCTTTTTTAAAATGAAATGAAGGAAACTGAATGACATTTTGTTTGATTCCTTTTAAAAGCAAAATGAAAAGAAATGGGAGATTGCAATAAAATTTTCAGTTTCATTTGAAATGAATGTACTTCCCAAAACATCACATCTCCTGATGTCCATCCACTTACTCAACTAAAGGACATAGAGCAGCTTTTAAACTAGAACAAGGGAGAAAGCTGACAGTCACTCAGCAGTGCATGGTTCGGAGGAAGGTAACTTCGAAGGATACTAATGAAACAGGGGACGAGTTAGGGCATCCTAACAGAGAGGTTCCAATAAAAGCAAATGTAGTCCATGTGCCTATAAGTAAAGAATCACCTGTGCTAAAGGATTCCAAATTATCCCTATCAACTGAAAAGCAGGTTGTTAATACAAACAAAAAACACACTTTTAAATGACTGTATGCCAATACTAGAAGTCTAAGAAGTATGCTGGGAGACATAATTGGCTTCTCAGAGAGCTGGTGGAAGGAGGATAACCAATGGGACAGTGCTATATCAGGGTACAAATTATATCGCAATGATAGAGAGGATCAACTTGGTGGGGATGTGGCACTTTATGTCTGAGAGGGCATAGAGTTCAACAGGATAAAGATCATAAAAGAGACTAAATGCACAATAGAATCTATATGGGTAGAAATCCCTTGTGTGTTGAGTTATAGTATGGTGATAGAAGTATACTACTGTCCACCTGGCCAAAATGATGAGATGGATGATCAAATGCTAAGAGAAATCATGGAAACTAACCAATTTGGCAGTGCAGTATAATGGGAGATTTCAATTACCCCAATATTGACTGGGTAAATGTAATATCAGGACATGCTAGAAATGTAAGGTTCCTGGATGGAATAAATGACTGCTTCATGGAGCAATTGGTTCAGGAACCAACAAGAGAGGGAGCTATTTTAGATTTAATTATTAGAAGAATGCAGGATTTGGTGAGAGCGGTAATGGTGGTGGGGCCACTTGACAATAGTAATCATAGCATGATCAAATTTGAAATAATGATTGGAAGGGGGACAATATGCATATCTACAGCACTAACACTAAATTTTCAAAAGGGAAACTTTGATAAAATGAGGAAAATAGAAAGAAGCTGAAAGATACAGCTGCAAAGGTTACAAGTATATAACAGGCATGGACATTGTTTAAAAATACTATCTTAAATGCGCAGTCCAAATGTATCCCACGAAGTAAGAAAGGTGGAAGGAAGGCCAAACTATTACCGACATGATTAAAAGGTGAGGTGAAAGAGGCTATTTTAGCCAAAAAACATCCTTCAAAAATTGGAAGAAGGATCCATCTGAAGAAAATAGGAAAAAGCATTAGCATTGTCAAGTTAAGTGTAAAACATTGATAAGCAGGCTAAGAAAGAATTTGAAATGAAGTTGGCTGAAGAGGCAAAACTCATAATAAAAACTTTAAAAAATATATCCGAAGCAGGAAACCTGCAAGGGAGTCGGTTAGACCATTAGATGACCAAGGAGTTAAAGGGGCTCTTAGGGAAGATAAAGCCATTGCAGAAAGACTAAATTAATTCTTTGCTTCCGTGTTTACTAATGAGGATGTTGGGGAGATTCCACAATGAACCAAATCACTGTGAATCTGGAAGATGTAGTAGCCTAGACTGACAAACTAAAGAGTAGCAAATCACCTGGACCAGATGGTATGCACCCTAGGGTTTCAAAGGAACTAAAAAATGAAATTTCAGATCTATTAGTTAAAATTTGTAACCTATCATTAAAATCATCCTTTGTACCTAAAGACTGAAGGGTGGCCAATGTAACCCCAATATTTAAAAAAGGCTACAGGGGTGATCCAGGAAACTATAGACAAGTGATCCTGACTTCAGTGCTGGAAAAAATAGTGGAAACTATTCCAAAGATCAAAATCACAGAACATATAGAAAGACATGGTTTTAATGGAACACAGCTAGCATGGATTGTCCCAAGGGAAGTCTTGCTCACAAATCTTCACTTTTTTGAAGGGGTTAATAAATATGTGCATAAAGGTAAACCGGTCGATGTAGTGTATTTGGATTTTCAGATGGTGTTTGACAAAGTCGCTCATGAGAGGCTTCTAAGAAAACTAAAAAGTCATGAGATAGGAGGCAATGTCCTTTCGTGGATTACAAAGACAGGAAATAGGTTAAAAGACAGGAAACAGAGACTAGGATTAAATGGTTAATTTTCTTAGTGGATAAAAGTAAACAGTGGATCTGTACTTGGACTGGTGCTTTTCAATGTATTCATAAATGATCTGGAAAGGAATACGACGAGAAATAATCAAATTTGCAGCCGATACAATATTATTTCGAGTAGCTAAATCACATACAGATTGTGATAAATTGCAGGTAGACCTTGCGAGATTGGAAGATGGGGCATCCAAATGGCAGATGGAATTTAATGTGGACAAGTGCAAGGTGATGCATATAGTGAAAAATAACCCATGCTGTAGTTACACAATATTAGGTTCCATATTAGGAGCTACCGCCCAGGAAAAACATTTCGGCATCAAAGTAAATAATACATTGAAATCATCTGCTCAGTGTGCTGCTGCAGTCAAAAAAGAAAACAGAATGTTAGGAACTATTAGGAAGGGAATGGTGAATAAAACAATAAAAGTCATAATGCCTCTGTATCGCTCCATGGTGAGACTGCACTTTCGAGTCCTATGTAGAAATCTGGTCACCACATCTCAAAAAAGATACAGTTGCACTATAGAAGGTACAGAGAAGGGAGACCAAAAGGGCATAGAATGGCTCCCCTATGAGGATAGGCTAAAGAGCTTAGGGCTGTTCAACTTGGAGAAGAGATGGCTGAAGGGGGATATAATAGAGGTCTATAAAACCATGAGAAGTCTAGAACGGGTAAATATGAATCGGTTATTTACTCTTTTGGATAACACTCCATGAAGTCAGCAAGTAGCAGATTTAAAACAAATAGGAGAAAATTCTTTTTCACTCAATGCATAATTAAGCGCTGGAATTTATTGCCAGAGGATGTGGTTAGTGCAGTTAGTGTAGCTGGGTTTAAAAAAAAGTTTGGATATGTTCCTGGAGGAGAAGTCCATTAACTGCTATTAATCAAGTTGGACCATGGTTTTACGCACATAGGTGCGTCTTACGCTCGCTGGGTCAATTTTCAAAGGTCTAGCCACTCACGTAAACCCCCGGGACACATGTAAGTCCCAGGGTTTGTGAAAAGGGTGGTCCGGGGGGGCAGGGTGGGGTTAGAGGCGCCCGGCACAGTGGCCATTTGCTGTTGTGCCTGGGGATCACGTGCCGGCAGGCTGCCAGCGCGTGCAACTTGGTCCTGCTTAGAAGCAGGCGCAAAAGGTAGGTTAATGATTTTGGGGGGGGTTTAGGGTAGGGATAGGGAGAGGGGGAGGGGGAGGGCAGGATAGGGGAAGGGGGAGGGCAGGATAGGGGAAGGGGAAGGGGAAGGGAGGTCAGGCTAGGGGTTGGGAAGTTCCCTCCCAGTCCGCTCCTTAATTGGAGCGAACTGGGAGGAACTGGGGAAGGCCCCGATGCGACACCGCGCGTAACTGGGTAGCGTGCGCACATGGACGCACACATGCAATGTTTTAAAATCTACCCCAAAGGGAATAGCCACTACTATTACTGGCATCACTAGCATGGGATCTTCTTGATATTTGGGTACTTGTAACCTGGATTGGCTACTGTTGGAAACAGGATGTTGGGCTTGATGGACCCGTGGTCTGACCCAGTATGGCATGTTCTTATGTATTTATTTAGTAGTAAGCAGATCTATGTGAATACAAGCAGAATTTCAGAGAAAGACATTTGGACTAGCACAGAAGCAAAAGCAAAAGCAATTAGGTGGTGCCAGATATTCAAAGGATTTAAGCAATCTTCATTGGGTTGAGTGCTGATTTCTTTTTGAAATTTCTTGTTACATGTTTGTTGAAGTATCAGTGAGACACGTAGTGTGTGTTTTATGATCCTGTTCAACTTTCAAGGTTTATGGAATGTAGAGCGGCTGCTGGGACTACAGGCTATATTTATTTATTTGATTTATATTCTACTTTTTCAGGCACTTCAAGGTAGATTACTTTCAGGTACTGTAGGTATTTCTCTGTTCCCAGAGGGCTCACTATCTAAGTTTTTGTACCTAAGGCAACGAGGGCTGAAGTGACTTGCCCAAGGTCACAAGAAGCAGCAACAGCAGCAGGATTTGAACCTTGGCTCGCTGCCCGCTACTCTAACCATTAGACTATTCCTCACTTCCTTATACTGATAGAGAGTAGATCTTTTCTAATTATTTAGCGTGCTTGACCAACTTCATTTTTTTTTCTTTTTCTACTTTCCTTACTGTTTCTTCTCTTCCTCTCCTATATTGTGGACTTGAATTTTCTTCACATATATCATTTTCCTGCGTTTAAATTTATATTTTTCCTATGTTTGGCGAAAACGTACTTTCTTTAAGAATTTATTTTTTTTCGTAAATGTTATTTATTTTAAAAATTCCTATACTGCATTATCCTGTATTCTAAGCAGTTTACAAATGACATAACACAATTAATATAACATTATAATAATTGAACAAATAAGTTAAAAAAAACAAACAAACCTCTTGCTGAGCAGACTGAATGGCCCATTTGTGTCTTTTTCTGCCATTTATTATGTGAAGCTAGGAGACCGGACATCTGAATGGCAGATGAAATTTAATGTGGAAACATGCAAAGTGATGCACATGGGGAAATTCTTGTGACTATCACCTTGAATTCCTCAGCTCAGTGTACGGTGGCAGTCAAAAAAGCAAATAGAAAGTTAGAAATGATCTAAGAGCATGGGGTGCTGCCCTCCCTGAGCAGGGCTAGAGGAGCCAGGAAAAATCTAAAAAATAAGTCCAAAAGGCCTTTCACAATCCAAGCTACTGAGACACACTTACTAGACAGGTGGTGGAGCTAGAAATCTCTCTCACGTCCCATTCTGTATAAGCAGAGATATAACCCTCAACCACTGCAGAACCAGGGAGCAAAGCAAACGCTCCTCTCTCTCTTTAACTTGCAAGCAAAAATGCCACCCTCTAACCCTACTTGGCCTTCAGCAGGCCGGAGCCCACAACTGCAGCAAAGGGGTTATAGTCCCTGGAAATCCAATATATGGACCCAGTCCTAGCGGTGATCCCAAGGAGTTTTTACACATAAAAGGCAGAAAAGGGGAGTTTAATGATATCACCAAGCTGCGCACTTCCTGCTCTGCCAACTATTGGCTGAGAGTTGCCAAGTTACCCAGCTCCAGGAGGGAGATTTTAGGCCAGTCCTGGATTTCCAACAATCCTTTCCCTGATGCATTATGGGACCTGCAACATTGCTTTAAATGTATAGAATCAAGGATTACAAATGCCATACTGCTTTGGGATGCAACCAGGACAGGCCAAAAAATCTCCCTCCTGGAACTGGATCACTTAGCAGCTATGCTGACTGCTTAAGAACGTAACAGCTCTTTATATGTACTGGGTCATGCGATCTTTTCTACACCAGCAGGAGAGGCCTACACATGACTATATGTGGGCTACCATATGACCAAGTCATCAGGAAAAGACTGAGCCAGGCCTATTTTTGCTTCACTGATTCTATGAACTTGTGTCCTGCCTTTTTTTTTTTTTTTTTTTTAGAGAATCTGAAAGTGAACATCCATAGGTGCAAATGAATCAATAAAACCGGATTGGTTTATCATGCCCTTGATGGCCTGGAGCAATCAACCCTAACTTATGGCAACATATAACCAAACTGGATTGTATTTTTTTTTTATATCTCTTTATTTAAAGACACATCAGTTACAAAGAACATCAGCAAGTGAGAATATTAAATAAGACAGTAGTTACAATCAAGGGTCTCCGGAGTGGTGGGGTCTACCCATTAGCTCAGTTAAATAATAAAATTCAACTAAAGATCACAATACTTCAATCTACTGAAACACAGAATTGTCTCCCTTGCCAATAGGCCCTCCATATATTGATATAATTTTCCATTTTGTTTTTGAAACAAGAGGACACCTTTTCCATAACAGAAATATCAGCTACTACAATTTTCCAGTGGTTAAGCAGAGGAGTAGATTTCCAGTAGCAGGCATTCGTAATGCAAGCAGCATGAAGAAGGTGTGTGAGAAGTGTTTTGAAAGATGTTTTGACAAGTATAGCTCCCCATCTGCCCAATAAATATAAGGGGGCTGTGAGCTGTATATTAATACTGACAATAGCTTGAATCATATCCTGCACTTGTCCCCAGAATTCCTCAGCTATTACACACTACCATCACATATGAAGATAAAAAGCTAATATGCCACATTGTCACCAACATAAGGGACTCAATATACTAAACCTGGTAAAAATTAACGGATAGCTATATGTTCAATGAAGTAGTCAACAATCAATTTCCTTACTTTATTACATCTAGATAATTTAAGAGTATCTTTCCAGAAGTCTCACCAGTCATTCTCGTCAAGAGTTAAGGATAAGTTAGTATTCCGTTGTTCCATGAGGGAGGCTTGGGTTTCAGGATTATGAACCCTACCTTTTAGGTACATAAGCAAATGAGAGATCATCTTTGATTGACATTTAATTTGTGTTAAAAGGGATTCCAAACCTGCATGGGATCTTAGCATCTCTGTGTTTCCTCAAAATTCCATGATGTATCTTTGTAATTGTAAGAAAACAATGGGTATAATCAGATATACCAAATTGTAATTGGAGGTCATGGAAAGTTTTAAACTCATTCCCCTTCCAAATTTGATCTGGAATCCGTAATTCCTTTTCAAACCAATCTATCATACCTATGGACATTGTAACATTTGATAATGATGGATTCCCCTTTAAGGATGATATAAGCAAAGGGGTACTTACATTAAAGTCTAACAATGTATTTACAGTTATCTGGATTCTTAGGGTACACAAGAGCATGGGACTGCTTCTGCCTAATATGATATATGTGCGGGCCGTTTGAGGCATAGCAAGGAAAGAGGTCAGCTCAAGTTCCCATAATTGTGATAGTTCTTAAGAGACCCACCTTGGCTGATTAGTGTTGTCGAACCAACACTTTATACCACATAATCTAGCTGCAAGATAATATAAATATAGATCAGGAATATCCAACCCCCCACACCTTTTAGCAAATTGTAAAGTGGATAATTTTATGCGGGAAGTTTTCCTCCACCATAAAAATGAAGAGATTGCTCCATTAAGGTTTCTAAAGGTCTTCTGATGGATATGGCAAGGCAAATGTTTAAGAAAGTATAAAAGAAAACAGTAGAGCACCATTTTCACTAAGTACACATATCCCACAGCAATAAAAGGAATTCCGACCATCTTGCCAAATCTTGTTTAGTTTTCTTGACAACGTTGAGATAGTTCAGCTCACACAAATCTTTTAAGTGAAGGGGGTAATAAGAGTCCCAAATATTTTATCTCCACGTTCACTATTGTAAAATTACCAGTTTAACGCAACTGACCTCCTGGAGGTTCTATATATATAAAAACCAAGATTTTGAGCAATTTACCTAATATTCTGATAGGATACCATATTTTCCTAACAGAGACAGAAGATTAGGAATTGAAGTATCAATCTGTGTAAGATATAGCAGGATGTCATCTGCATACAGAGAAATCTTGTGGACTACAGATTGTATTTTAAAGACTACAATGTTTAGAGATTCTCTTATCATTTGTGCTAATGGCAAGGACACCCTTGCCGAATTTCTCTACTAATATTAAAGGGGGAAGAAAGATCCCCATTCACCATTATTTGCGCTCTAGGATTGCCATACAGAAACAGCATGCAATGCAGAAAATTGCAAAGGGAATCCAAAATTTATTAACACTAAAATGAGATACTAATATGAAATCCTATGTGAAGGCCTTGTTGACGTCTTAATGACACGATGGCACCAGGTATTTTATATCATTTAGCTCGGTGAATAATTCAAATCACTCTCCTAGAATTATTCACAGAGTTCCTTCCCTTTAAATCCTGTTTGCTCTGGGCCTATTAACTGTGGTGGTATGTTTTCCAAAGGAAGTTGTAAAACTTTTGCCAATATCTTCATATCGATGTTGATAAGAGATATCGGTCTGTAGGAGCGGCAAGCTAAAGGGTCTTTCCCTGGTTTAGGAATCAGGGTAATAAGTGCATCATGGAGATTTCCACATTATCTACCCATGATTAATGGATCCTCCCCTCCTCTGAATACCTTGACAGCATGGATACCGACTCTAACATGTGGACTATCTCTAGTCTGGACTACCTCTAGTCCGGAATTTGTTTCTCTCCCTTTAACTTAACTTTATATTTCTCTTCTAGCTTCCTAAGCTTCCAAGTTCACAGTCCTCGTTGTAATGTAACTTTGTTTTTTCTTCCTTTATCTAGTTATTTTACCCCTGTTCGATGTAAACCGTCCTGATATGGTATTTAACCATGAAGGTCGGTATAGAAAAATGTTAAATAAATAAATAAATAAATTAAAAAGGAGTGCTCATGTTATTAAATAGTTCTGTTAATATTCTAGCTAGTTCATCTTTGAAATAATTATAATAGTCAAGTGAGTATCAATGGTCCCTCGAGTGCGGCCACGAGTTGGGAAACAGCCAGGAGTAAAAAAAAAAAAAAAAAAGGAGGCCAAACTCTAGCTGATTCCACACAAACATTTATTTACCAGCAAAACCAAAGTGCAATGCAGAGGATGCTTTCCTCAGCAGTCTTACAACAATCCAGTACATGCAGTCCTTGCTTAGGTTGGCTTCCTGCTTTATCTCTAGGGCCTCCCCAGTGTTATAGGCCCTGCCTTCTTATCCAACATTGCAGGGATCCTCCCTGGCCCAGAATCCCTTACTGGGTTGGTTCTTAAGAAGGACTTGGCCAGATAGCTGTGGCCAGCCCTTTAAGGTGTTCTGAGGGAGTTTAGAACATAAGAACTTAACAAATTGCCATACTGGGTCAGACCAAGGGTCCATCAAGCCCAGCATCCTGTTTCCAACAGCGGCCAATCCAGGCCATAAGAACCTGGCAAGTACCCAAAAACTGATGCTAGTAATAGCAGTGTCTATTTTCTAAGTCAACTTGAATGATAGCAGGTAATGGACTTCTCCTCCAAGAACTTATCCAAACCTTTTTTAAACACAGCTTTGGATAAGTTTCTTATACATTCCCTCAGTATGCATTTGGACTTGGACTCTTCTGCAGTGCCAACGATTTTACAGCTTGTATAATCTCAAATTCCATAAAGGGAGTGTGATGAAGTGACCCTATTTTCCCGCTTTTTTACCTCTGCGGGACCAGGCATTTAGACTGTTCCTCCATAAATCCTACAGGAAGAGAGAGCTCTGTGGGCGGGACCCTGCTGGGAGGGGAATAGGTCTGTGAAAGCTGAGATCAGGAGGCCCCCCCCCCCCTCTCTCTCAAGGAGATCCTGACCCTCTCTGAAGGTTTGTGAGAGTACACTGTCATGAGGTAACACAGTTTACTATTGTGTTGAAGTGCTGTGAATGTTAATAAAATTTGAAATTGCATTAGAAAATCAGTATGTTTTTTTACTCCAGCCTAGGTGATTTGCTTGGTCATCCCTCCTGTATGGTGTCAGGTCGGAGATTTTTTTCTAAGCTTAGCACAGAAAAAAATACCTCAAATCTTCAGGAAAGAAAAGTGAAAACATTTTCTTTGTGTTTGGCCAAGTGGTTGGAGGCAAAGCAGTGCTCTTAGAAGAATATACAATTACAGAGAAGTAAAGCAGAAAAGAGAAATGTGTTTTTTTTGCGGAAATCCTGCCTAAGGAAGGGGGCTGGGACAGAAGAAAAGTGCTGCTAGAACTGCAGAGCACTGAAAGTTAAAAGCTTGCTGGCTCAAAGAGCACACAAGAAAAAAAAAGCTGAAACTGCCTTTAAACAGAGAGTGGACTGTGGGGCCTGAAAAGAAATCAGATTTAGGTTTTTACAGCAGGTTAAGGAGGCAAGCTTTACCTGGAGTTAGCTCAATGTAGTTATCCTCAATGTAGTTAGCGCTGGACATGCAAGAGGGTTTTATTTTTTTTTTCACCTTTATACAGAAGGAAAAACAGAGAGAAAATAGTAGCAGAAAGAAGCTGTGCAGAGACAAAGTGTGGTCCCTACACAGAGTACAGTGGCCAGAGAAGCCTGGGGCAGTACTACGGAAACCTGGACTGGGAGCCAGTAAGTGTACTGCACTATAAGTGAAGGAAAAGTGAGCAGCCAATTGCTTCTACCTGATTGAAGTTCCTCAGTCTAGAGAGCTGGATGAGAGGGAAAACCTGAGCCTACCTTGATGAAGCCAATTTTGGCAAAATATGATTCACATTGGGCTCCCATCGTTTAGCTTAAGGCTATAAGAATCGCTATCTAAAAAGATAAGTTTAGGCTTTTTTGTTTGAGGTCAAGGCTACAAGAATTGTTTTCTAAAAAGAGATAAGCTTTTAAGCACTTTCTCCTAGCAATTTTTCACATTTATGAAAAAAAGGGGGGGAGAGAATTATGACTAATGATGAGATCGGTAGCACAATGAGATTAACAGGTACACCGTGCTAAAAGAAATATTTTCTCTCTCACAAAAATGATTAACACGATTGCACACATTTAAATGTTAAAAATATATTAAATCTGGTTTACTTTCTTGTTTCATTATTAATACCTGATTTACTCCCTTGTGTTTGAGGTTGCCCATTATCTATGACATGAAGCTTTGTTGGGTACTGCAGGACTTATGAGAGACCACATTTGCTAAGTTTGAGGAGTAATCAGGAAATAGAAACTCTCTGACCTAGGAAAGACAATTTTCTTTTCTTTTTAGCTGAATCCATATCCGAGAAGTTGTGCAGGTGGAGAAGTAAAGATCTAGTCTACCGTTCGGACCTGGTAGAGGAACTGACATTCTATGAGCTCTATAGACCTTTACTTGCCCATCTTGCCTACCAGTTCTGCCAGCCATTTTGAGATAAAAGCTTCCGCATCACGGCATACAGAGGATTCCGGCAAACCAACAATCCAAATATTGTTTTGGTGACTTCTCTTTGAGATTTTCAGTCTTTTCCTCCAGGAATTAGTCACATTTTGCTAGATTGCCTATCTTGTGTTCATACTCCATGTATATGGTTTCTAAATCACAAATCTGGAGGTCGTCTCCAATTTTTTCTCGTGTTCACAAACCGACGCCACCAAATTGCCCACCTTTCCCAATGGTAAGTTTGTCAGCTATACTTTGTGCTATCTTCTCAGAAAAAAGTGTCGAAATTTTTTTTTTAACATGTCTCCCAACACTGTGAATAATGTGAGGCGGCACTCTCTTCTCCGGAAGATGACTCATCGGCCATACTGCTGACATCCTTATTCAATGTCGGCTTTTCAGGTACATTTTTTTATTTTTATTTTTAAATCTCATTGTCCGCCCACAGTTTTGCGATCGAGTGTTTCTGTAAGCCTTTGGAAAGCATTTTTCTTTAGATCTGTGATCTATGAAATGGATGGGGTGGGAGCTCACCTGACTAGCTGCTGCAGATTCAGAGCATCACATGACCACCACCACCCCCCCCCCCCCCCTCCCATCTGGACTGTATTTCAAAAACACCTTTAAGTTTGCCCTTAAAAATTCATTCTGTAAAACTGGGACTTTATTAGTTTTTACTTGTGAGTGTGTTGTCTGCACATTGCAGTGCCTCAAATCATTCGCTCAGGCACTACAGAGAGCAGAAACAAAAAAACAAAGCTGGTGACTCTGTAGCAACAAATTTACTATCACAAGGGATTTCAACTATTATCTTGAGCTGATATGGCAGAGAAGTCGCAGGGGCAGCTATGTGTAACTCATGCAAAATGGCCCCTACCACCCAGAAGCAGCTTTTATGAATATGCAAAGGGACCTGTGGAGATGGGGGAAGGGGCTAAGAATGCTTTTAAAGAGCAATACCAAAAGAAAGCAGAAGCGGAAGGGCTCCCTTAGTCCAGTGTGCCGCTGCTCATAAGTGTAGTTGTTGTTTACAGAGCTGCAGTCCCTAAATTACCAAGACATTTATGAGCCTCGGTGCGGAGAAAGCTCTTAAAGGTGCACAAATGCCGCCTGCCGCCTGCTGTTCGCCGCAGTGCCTCCCGCCGTGAGCCGTTTCACGTGCCGCCATCCATACAGAGGCTGGATGGACATAAATCTCAATGCAAAGTAGTCTGAGCTACAAAGGGTGCAGAAAATTACTATTATTATTTAAATCTCCTCGCAAACAGCTGGAAGAATAGAAACTACAGTTTAATGGATGTTCTGTCACCTTAATGCTTTCTCCCTTCTGCATCCCAAACTATTACTTTTCTCTGTCTCCTTTTCTCCAACCTGTATTCTCTCTCACACCCGTATTCTTCCTGTCTTCCTTTATCATATTCTTGTCTCTCATCCAAGCCCTATTCACCATCTCTTATCTATCCTTCTCTTCCCCACTCTACAATCTCTTTCAGTCTGTTTATGTCCCTTTTCCTTCTTGTATGGTGTATGCAGGTTATATAAGGTACTGTGCTGTAAGGAAGACTAGAAATATCTTATTCCATCTACCTATCTTCCTAAGGCTATTACCTTTTGTTCTGCAGTTATTAGGGCTTACAGTATTTTAAGATTTTCTTTGTTATTAGGCAAGGCTCGGAGTCCAAAGAAGGGCCTAAACTTTCTCTTGCTGCTGGTAGCTGCAGCAGCCCAATAAGTTTCCACTTTCCGGATCATTTCAGAAGCTGTGGAAACCATTGTTGTCGTCGCAGTGACCAGCAGCTGAAAGAAAAGTGGTGCTGTTGGCATCTCGGATCCCTGGGCTGGGCTTTAAAAATCCCTGAAAATCCTAAGCACAGTTTGCATGTCTGAACAATCTCTGGCTCTCTTAGCTATTTCTTCCCAGACTTCTCTCTCTCTCTCTCTCTCATTGTTTCTCTACCTCCCCCATTTCTCTTTCTCTGGTACCATGCTGTTCTTACCTCATATTTACAATCCAGGAAGCATTATTCTGCATTACAATAGAATATCAGACAAGGCGGCATAAGTGCAAATTGTGCATGTGTTCGGTGACAAATGCTTGCTACGGAGTATTATTTACCTTACAGTACTTTACTTTCAGAATCCTTATCGGTTTCGAACACAGGGCTAGATAAGAGGCTTGCAGGGGAGTTTTTTTTGGAAACAGACGGTTTCCTTCAGTCTAAAGTGCACTTTGTACATGGAGAAGTCTGAAACGAGTTTTTGTGCTCACATAGGGGGTCATTTATCAGAATGCGTTAGGGCATTCTGATAGGGGCATTTGGGCACTATCGCCTGCGATAATGCCCCAAACATGCGATAAATACCTCATGGCGAAATGCGCATGCAAATTTGAAAATTTTAATTCAAGTGGGAGGAATAAATGGAAATGAGGGCTGGTTAACGTTGTGTGTGATAACGTAACGCACACCGTCGCGCATTTAACGCCGGACGTCCATTGCTCCTACCGTGTGACAGGGGCCGACCAATGGCACCGGTAGTCCCTGTCACATCGTAAGGGCAAAGGGCCACCGGGGCCATTTTGATTCCTGGCAGGCCCCACGGCCCGAGAGGGAGAGATCGCTCGCGGGACCCCGCTGGACCACCAGGGCTTTTAGTAAGTCTTGGGGAGGGATCGGGATGGTGGGGAGGTTGTAATAAAGTAAATTTGAAGGGTTGGGGTGTTTTTTTTTTTTGTTTTTTTAATAAATTTACAGTACTATTGGAATTATACTATACTGCTCTAAATTTACAATGCTGCCTGAGGGGATAACTTATTGCACTTTTACAAATTTACAGTACAATGGGCTGCCTCCCCATATTTATGTGGTAAGCTTACAGTACTAAGATTTTAATATATATATATATATATATATATATATCTCACTTACTGTACAGTATTCTACATCCTGCTCCAGTGATATAAACTATTAATTACACCACCAAGATAAACCTTAACGATTTCAACGTGGTTATACAAAGGAGATCTCTACTAGATTGAGCACACAGATCTGAGTTACTGAGAATGTTAATTCGTCCCTGTTTTAGCACACTGAAAAAACACCATCTTGTTCATTCTACAACACTTGGCAACCCTGCAAATTTCCAGAGTGCTCTAAGGTAAGAGTTGAAATAGAAAGCATGAATAAGCTCCCTTAACTCTCACAGTCCCTAGTGACAGGGACATTCCCCTCTCCATTTTCGCTGACTGTACAACCAAAGTGAAACATCCACCATGCCTTAATCAAAAATACAAACTGCTTGCAAACACAGAATATCCCTTCCCCTCCCCCACCACCACCACTAGCCCCCTCATGTTCAAGACCTTTTCCAAACCTCCACTTGGCGCTAAAAGCCTGCTGAATTATTAATGATAGCTAATGTGTGGCTGGCTAGAGCAGCTTTGCTATGACCTTGGTATTCTGTTTCAACATGGCTCTCTCACACTAAATCACTTTTTATTTGTTTGGACTGAGCTTAATCTGTTCTATCTTCTCTCTCTCTCTCTCTCTCTCAAAGAACTTTCACTTTCCTGCTTGAACCTGACTCTCCTGGGGGTGTTTTCAGACTAATCCAGAGGATCATGGGAGAACAAAGAATAAACAGGGAAAAAAAAAAGATATCCATACTATCCTTGAGCCATACTTTGAAATGCTAAACTAAGAGGAAAGAGAAGAGCAATATCAACTATGAAGAGGAGTTAAATGCAATCTGGTAGCTACTGTTTACATCTTCTATACTTATTAGAGAGAGGCAAAGTAATGTATTATCTGGACAGGATATTAAACATGTCTCATTTCCTTTAAGGCTGGGATCCTTGAATCTTGGGACAGCCAAGTTATGAGCATCTGGGACCAGCTAGTCTATAACAAAGATCTTCTCATTACACTGTCTCCAGGCTAGACCTTTACCTTTCACTATTGCTAATTCCAAAGAAAACCCTTGAGAAACCCCTGACACTTCTCTTTGTATCAGATATATTTACTGTCTCCAAAGACCACTCCAGGCAGTCAAAGAAACCCAGTTTAGGCTTTTCCTGCTAGCCACTGAACTCAGAGTCCATTCCATAAAAACATGGAAATCCAAATCTATTATTATTTTCCTTCCAAAGAATAGCTTTGGGCATAAAACTCACAAGGACAGAAAAATCAATTCCTGGTTCTTGCTGTTCAGAGCTCTTCTCTTCCATGTGTGAAAGGTGTTTGCTCCTGTACAGTAGGTTAACAACAGCATTTTAGACAACATCCCTGGATAAACTCCTAGAGCTCTACATAAAGAACACCTACTTCGGCTAGCCTTTGGTTTTCTATCGCCATCTGCTGGCTGGGGAGCATAATCCACGTGTTTGGTCTG
Organism: Rhinatrema bivittatum; assembly: GCF_901001135.1. NCBI lineage: Eukaryota > Metazoa > Chordata > Amphibia > Gymnophiona > Rhinatrematidae > Rhinatrema > Rhinatrema bivittatum. Next base: position 14,294,436 of record NC_042627.1, read on the forward strand.
GTTTGGCTAGACACAAGGAAAGGAAATGATTAGATAAGACCAAATTTCTCCTATTCCTAGAAAGGATATTGAGCACATTAATTCCACATGTGGGCATTTCAGCATACTTGACTTATGGTTGAAATTATACTTTGACAGGTTTGAATTTAAGATAAAATATACCAGAGAAGTATAGGGAAGGGCGACCAAAATGATAAAGGACATGGAACGGTTTCTCTATTAGGATAGGCTAAAGAGTTTAGAGCTGTTCAGCTTGGAGAAGGGAATATGAGGGGGCTGAGGGGGGATATGATAGAGATCTACAAAATCATGAAAGGACTTGAATGGGTAAATGTGAATCGGTTAATTATTCTTTCATATAATACAAGGACTAGTGGGCACTCTATGATGTTAACAAGTAGCACATTTAAAACAAATTTGAGAACATTTTTCTTCACTCAATGCACAATTAAGCTCTGGAATTCATTGGCAGAGGATGTGGTTAAGGCAGTTAATGTAGCTGGGTTTAAAAATGGTTTGGATAAATTCCTGGAGGAGAAGTTCATAAACTGCTATTAATTAATAGGGAATAGCCACTGCTTGTTGCCGGCATTAGTAGAATGGGATCTATTTAATGTTTGGGTACTTGCCAGGTACTTGTGATTTGGATTGTCAACTGCTGGCAACAGGATACTGGGCATGATGGACTCTTGGTCTGACCCAGTATGGCATATCTTATGTTCTTATATTCAGAATTTATATAATCCAGGCATTGTGCTATAGGACCCCTCCGGAGCCAGAATAGCCAGTATCAAGAAACACTGGACCTTTTCAAAGAAGGAAAACTCAGAGCTGAAATATGTCTGGTTATATAATATGTGCAGACAGGCCATCATGGTAATGGCCCATGTTAAGCATGGAGGGACAGGGAATGCGTGTTTTCACTCGGGTTCGGACCCGATATTGGTTCTTGTGGAGCAGAATTCTACTTACGCACTTTAGGTGCCCTTCCCCCCCCCCCAGAATTTTATCTGCATGCCTGCAGTCTGGGGACAGAGCTGTGGCTCAAAAACTCACTACTCCAGGAACAGGTCGATATACATTCAGGCAGGAAAACGGTCTTTTCTCTCCTCTCTTCTCTGGATGCCCATTGTTATCGTCATTCTCTCACTAACTGTCCACGCCCTGACTGCCTGATGTCAATGATGGTTTAATTTTATCACTTCTGACCTAGTTGGAAATGAATATTCTGTGCCAGGACCATTTTAGTTGTTATATCATCTGGAGTTAGGCACAAAGTTAACGGGGGAAACCTCTTAATATAATTACAGAGCTGGCAAATAACCTCCCTTTGGAAAGGAAAGGAGGAGGGGATGGGTCTTTATCTTACTGGCTCTTGTTTTAATTAAAAATAAAAAGGACTGATAAGCTTAAAGGGAGAACAAAGCATTTAATTTGGAAGCGAATGTGTCTATGCTGAGAAAGCAGAGAGGCTGCTGGAATCAGGATAAAAACACAAAAGGAGAGGTTAGGACAATAGCCCTATTGCAGATTTGTGCCTTTGTATGATAAAGAAAACTTTAAAAGAAAGTCTTACTATACTATCTCCAATCTGAGATTTCCCTCTGACTTGTAGAAACAATAAACCAGAGGTAATAGGCATTTTCCCATAGAGAGGAAATGGGAAAAGTTATTTAATACATCTGGCCCAATGTGTTTGCTAGCTCCAAGGTAAAAAGAGACTGAGGTAGATCATGTCGTCACAGCATCGCAGACCTGTTCTTACTCAATCTTGTGTGGTTGAACGACACTTGTCCCTCTAAAAAATTAGATGCAGACTACTGGGGGGGGGTTGCACAACTAGTAATCATGGAGAAGTCTCATTTGTTATCAGAATTAACCAGGCAAATCACTCCACCAACTAAGAGCAACCATGTACCACCACCCATAGAATTGAGAAAGAGCTGTCAATCCTTTCCAAGTCTGGTCTGGGTGAGGTTTCCAGTGTGAAGTCAAATTAAGTTGCATGCTCCATTCTTGGTGGTAACCTTCTGTCAATTCTTTTAAGTTTCAGCTTTACAACCATACTCCTCCCAGAACCCAAAGACTTTGGTTTCTCTGAAGCTGCACAGTGGATCATGGCAAAACCACAGCTGGATCACTATTTGCATAGTTTATGGTCGGAATCACGACAGCATTTCATCATCTACTGTATTATATTACATCACCCTATTGTATTATATTACTAGTTTTCTGCCATCCTAGGCCTCTCTTTCCAGCTGATTAAGCCTCCAAGTTCACCCTCCTTGTTGAATGTAACTTTGCCGCCTCCGTTCATATGTTTATTTCTGTTTCAGTTTTTTTACCCTGTTCGATGTAAACCGATCTGATATGGTTATTACCATGAAGGTCGGTATAGAAAAGTGTTAAATAAATAAATAAATAAATAGATAAATAAATCTGCACAATTCCGACTTTCGTTCTTGATCAATGAAAACATTCTTGACAAATGCTTTCACTTTAGTTTGTTCTGCACCAGTCAAAGTATTTCACCTCTGGTGGCACAATATAAATGCCTCCAGCCATCTGTCTTAATCATGGCCTGAGTTCCAAAAACCAACAAAACAGAGCCGGAGACCTATTCCATTATTCCTAGCAGAAGTACTCAGGCGGCCAACCTGCTTTGAACACTCTAATTTTTTTTAATATATATATATTTATCTCTTTAGTAATTTTCAAAAAAATCAAATCAAGAGAACTTTGATACAAGAAAACATGGCAAATCACAATCACCAATACAATACAAAAAAAATAAACATAAAAACAGGAACAAATTATGCAACAAAGTGATTAATCCATTTATTTAGACTACATTAAGGAGAAGTTAAACAGAAGAAATGAAATAAGATATGGCTACTTCTCTAAGACCTGTTCCAAAGTGTTATGAGGCTATTGTTGTTGGAGGCTTCCTGTTTTGTAAAAAAGCCTCCAGCTGAATTGGATCAAAGAAAACATATTTAAAACCATCCAATTTCACTATACACTTACAAGGGAATTTTAAAAGACATCTAGCTCTTACAGCAATCACTCTATTTTTTTTTTTTAAAGAAACATTCTTCTATATAGCAGTTTTCCCTGATATAGTCAGGGAAACACAATTTTTTGCCCCAGGAAAACAGAATTCTTAACATGAAAAAGCACTCTCAAGGTCAGCTGCTTATTAGACTCATGGACAAAACACTAATTTTTTTTTTAAAAGTAAACACTTTGGACCCCCAGGATAGTCAGTCAAGAGTATCAAATAGGCATCGAGAGGCAGAGGTTGGGATAGGTGGTAGCTTGCCTCATGGCAGACCATCAGTTCAATCCCAAGATCAAACTATGAGCTTTTTAAGTGCAGCACTTTAATATATGGTATTGGAGCTGGAATTACCGCAGCTGCTGGAACCAGACTTCCCTTCAATAGCATCACATTAAAGGATTTAAAGTATACTCATTCCAATTAGAAGGGCCTCGAAAGAATCCTGTATTGTTATTTTTCATCATTACCTCCTCAATTTAGGTGCAAGTAATTTGTGTACCTGCTGCCTTCCTTGGATATGGTAAACGTTTTCCAGGCTCCCTGTCAGAATCAAAGCCTGATTTCCCATTACCCATCGTCACCACGGTAGATACAGAAAGTACCATAGAAAGTTCGTAGGGCAAACAAGCACTCTCAAGGTCAGAGTTATATTATTATTTATTTATTATGTTTTATTTTACATTTAATTTACATTTATTTTACATTGTTTTACATTATGTGTTACATTATGTTTACATTATGTTTTGAGTAGTTTTGGACCGTTTTCTTTGTTATCTGTAACCTATGTTCCTTGTACCGCCTCCGAGCGATTGTTAACATTACACTGTAAACCAATATGATTTGTATATTTTACAAGAATGTTGGTATAGAAAAAATAAAAATAAATAAATAAATAAACAATCGAATATATCGTTACCATCATGAGGACATGCAATTGGCCTGAGATTAGAGTCACCTAAGCAGCCAAGGGAGCACAGATTGGTTTTGGTCTGATAAATGCACACATCCTGGGATGCCCTTGCTCATTAGCATTACCTCTAATCAGTATTAGCTCTAGACTTACCACAGTTATTCAAGTTAGAGGTGTATAAGCCATGTGGACTTACACAGATAAAGCTTATTCTTTCAGATAAGCATAGGCTACTGGCAGGATCAACCAGTTAGTTGCACCTCTGACTGAGCCAGGAATTCTACCATGCAACAGGAGTGCCTCATGCCAGACGGGGACTCACTCTCTGCTCCCCAACAGAAGGGAGGGCCTTAGTACAGCTGAGAACAAAAAAGTAAGCTAGCCCAACCTCCCCCGAGACAGAGATCAGGGTGGTCTCATGCTCAAAAGGAAAAGCAGTCGCAAAAGCCAAAGGAAGGTGCACATGCCAGGCAACCAGGGACCATCCTTCTCCTCAGCTTGGCGGTCAAGAGAAGGGTATAGTCCTGCAATCATGCTCAGGCCACTGGATGAGCTGCTGGATACCTTGGCCTTGCTGTACACATGACTGATCCAGGAGGAAATATGCACTCCCCAACATGAAGTCCTCTGGAGAGGATACAAATGGGAAGGGAGGAATCACTTTGCCTGAACACCGGAGAAGCTGGCCCATGAGGGCACTCCACTTGTGTCTGAGATGCTAAATCAATCAGAGAGTAAAGGGAAGGAGGGTCCAAGGACCCGAAAGCCCTCTGCCTGCCCAACTGCTGGGAAGGTAAGGACAAAAAGACAATAGCAGTCTCAAATAAATACAAACTTTTTAAAAATTCTCTTTAAAAAAGGGAGCAAGTGCCCTGCTTCTGCCTAGAAGCAGCTCCATGCAATGGGAAGAGTGCCTTTCCTTGGTCAACCAGGTGACAAACATCAGTGTCTGGAGACCAGGATGAAATGCACCGTTTCTGTCCCAAAGAAGCTCCATGTACCAGAAAGAGCACCTCTACATGGCCGGCAGCGGTGTCCATACATGGGCGTCTCAGACCAGTCTAAATTGCCCTTCTGTCCCAATAAAAGCTCCATGCACCAGAGAGGCCCCTCAAAGACCAGCTGGGGTGTCCTTAGACCAGAGTGAGGTGTTCTGCTTCTGTGCTGAAGAAGCTCTGTATATCATGACTGGTAGTGGTGTCCCAAATGGTTAAGCTTGTACTCTGGAGGGACCAGTCATGGACTTCCATAGACCTGTAACCTTACCAGAAAAATCTACTCTTTCATGCCCAGAGACAGCTCATGCTGCCCAGTGTGCATTTTCAGATTGATCACGGTGAGCTCTTGTAATACCAGTACTGTCAATAATCTGTGCAAACCCTCCTGCTGGTTAGTAATGAGAAAGTGGACCAGAAATTCCACTTTTTCTGCTGATACTTTTAGGCAGTTAACCCCTTGGCTACTCTGAAAGTGGAGTGGACCTCTTTGATAGGCCATAAGTCCAGTTCTCAGTGGGCCAGTGACATGGGGCTTGTGGCCCCTGGTGTGGGAGAGTCTGGGCTCTCTGCCTATCTATTCTGATGGTCCTGACTCAAGCCAATGCCCCATGGGGCATTGACTTGGACTGGAAGAATCCACTTTTTCTGCCTGGGCAGGAGTGAGGGTAAAGGTAAACAGTGAGTCTGAGCACTCTGTCCACCAAGTCTCTATGGCCCTGGATCACACCAGTTCTCCCATGGGGCTTCCCTGAGTATCTGAGGAGAATCCACTTTTTCTACCCAGGTGTACACTTGCATCCGATTATCCTCTTGGCTTCTCTGGAAGTGTGGTAGACCTCTTTGGTGGGTCATAAGTCTGGTTGCCAGTGGGCCAGTGACATGGGGCTTGTGGCCCCTGGTGGAAGAGAGTCTGGGTTCTAGCCATCAAGTTTGATGGCCCTGGACCAAGCCAGTGTCCCGCGGATCTTCCCTGAGTGGACCAGGACAATACATGTTTTCTACCATCCTGGTTCAGTACTGTTACATTTTGAGTGGTGGTACCTTTCTCCCCTGCTTCAATGGCAGGGGAAAAAGTCTGTTACTTCACTTTCAACGCATAGCCAGCATAGCTCTCTGCTTCAACGGCAGGGGCAATGTAGAAAAGAGTATCTATATATATAGACAACAACCAACAAGGACTAAATTACATAGTCAAGTAAACAAAAGCATGGGTGTAGCTTGCTTATTGAGGTGGTTACTACCCCTAAATAAGCTACATATTCAATTAGATGCAGTTCCAACACTGCTCTCTACATTAATGGTGGGGTGGAAGGGAAATAAAACTAAAAGGTACTAAGAGCCAAGCGTAACAAGTCAGAGGTAAAAAAAAAAAGTGCATAGCTTGCTGGGCAGACTGTATGGGCCGTTTGGTCTTCTTCTGCCGTCATTTCTATGTTTCTATGTTTCTATATGTAGTCACATTGCAAGGTGACAGCACCCAGCTCTAGTTACCAGCAGAGAACAATTGAGGGACCAATGACTGGGCAGCCACAGCCATCTAATTAATCCAAGTTGGAGCCTTTTGGTTTTTAATATCTGAAACCTACAGATCTTTTGATGTTTTAAAATGACTGCACATCCCTATAGGACGCTTTAAACCAAGAATGCTGGAAACTGGGTGGGCGAAACAAGAGAAGGGCTGGACCACTCTCTATATGCCATGCATCTAACAGATTTTCTCAAACGACCCACCATCTGCCACTGTCATTTGACAGAATGCCAGGTTAGATTAACCTTTGCTCTGACATGATATGACAATTCTTTTGTCCTTATGTCTGCTTCTATTTTGGGAAAATTACAGAGAAGCACTGAAAAGTACTATATGAAGAGCAGAACCATTACTGATGTATTTTCTTCAGCAGATAACCATTAAATGTTATTTAATAAAGCATGTCTATTCCATGCCACTAAGTCATTCACTCTTCCCATTATGCCAGACATTTTTAAAGAAGAAATATCCATATAATAAGAGTAGACAATTCCAGGCTTCAAGTGAGGCAAATAGGTCTGTTTTTCAGGATATCCAGAAGGAATATGCACGAGATACATGTACTGCCTCCATGGTATGCAAACACATTGCATGCCTATTCATTTTGGATATCCTGAAAACCAGGCTTGTCTGCAGCACTCAGGGTCCAAAGTTGCCTATCTCTACTATATACTACAGCATGTATTTTTCCAGCAAGTGTTACAAATGGCAGGTCACATTTAGTTAATTGCATGGAAAAAAGAATCCTGAGCTCTCAAAGTTTCTCTTGCTTTCTCTATTTTTTGCACCCCTTTTATAAATCCAATTCCTCCACCCAGATGTCATCAGGAAATTTCATTGGCCTAAAAGATAGAATTGGCTACTTCAAATGTCAACTATTTTGGATGATCATTGTTACGCATCCCATCCATGCCCGTCCCGCGCACGGGCCGCCTCCCTACTGGCAGCTGCAAATGATTCCAGGCCTCGGCGTCCCGCAGCAGCGGTCGCCGGGCCTTCCACTGCGCACCAGGCTTCACGCCGGAGCTTGGCATCTTCGGCTGTGTTGGCCACGCCCCTATGCGCGCGCGGACCGCCCGGCCTCTTGTAGGGCCAGGGACTGGTCCTAGCTCCGCGGCGCATCCTGATTTATTCCCTGATATAAGGAAGTCCCTGCTTGTACTTCCTTGCCAATCGGGTTAGTTTTTCTAGATTGTCATTGCGTCCGAACCTTGTTCCAGTCTTGTTCCAAGTCTCGGTCCAGGATCCTTCTGTTCCTGCATCCTAGTACTCCAGCATCCTTCTGTTCCTGTTCGGCTGTCCGTATCCCCAGGTAGTACCTCCGGACTGTCTCTCTGGTACTGACCTCGGCTTGCTCTTGACCTGCCTGCCTGCTGCCTGCCTTCTGATTCCAGTCTGTTCCTCGACTTGCCTACCTACTGCCTGCCTTCTGACCTCAGCCTGTTTCCTAGACTCATCTGCCTGCTGCCTGCCTTCTGACCTCCAGAACCTGACCTTTGCTTTGCTGACCACTCCTCTGATTGACTCCCGGACTCTGACCTCTGCCTGCTTGACCATGTCTCTAGATTCTGGCTCTGTTCCTAGCCTTCAACAAGCCGAGCACAGCTAGCACTCTAAATCCAAATCACACACCAAGAATGAGTGCTAGATAAAGGGTTACACAGTCCCGAAATTCCAAAGAATTTAAATCCAAGAAGGTTCTTTATTTTAAATTGGCAACTCCACTGTATAGAACAAACATGTTCTCAGAAGGAAGGGTCCCCCGACACGGACCCGTGTTTCGCCAAGGGCTGCATCGGGAGGGACACACAGTAAGTCTTAACAAACACTATAAACAAAAACACGAAAAGGGGCTGTGTTAAAGAAAAGCGCCAATGCCGTATAACATTCAATTATAAACATGCATACAATTCTTACCTGTATCAAGTTTGCAAAGTTACATGGCAGGGAGCACATTACATGAAATTAAACGTAGACCTTTAAACATACGGAAAAGGCGCCAAAACATTCACGGACCAATCAGCTGAGGAGATGACCCACCAATCAAGACAGAGAACTCTCGTCCAATCGAAATCAGGTAAAATGAACCCATTCTATTTCCTTATTTAAACCTCCAGGGGAAACAGTATTGAGGCGATAAATCCACCGTTGCTCACAGTGGATCAAATGAGTGTCAAAATCACCACCTCTAGGGAGGGTGGGTACTATTTCCAAAATAAAAAAGAATAAATCAGACACTGTGTGTGACAAAGTGATCCAATGGTCAACAAGGGGGGCCAGAACTCAAGAGTGTTTAATGTTGGATCGATGCTCTATGATTCTAGTCCTAATCTGCCTTCTAGTCTTCCCCACATACAGTTTGGCGCAGGGACAGTGTATGGTATAAATAACTCTTGCAGAGCTACAATCAGAGTTACCGTAGAGCACAAATTCTTTTCCTGAGCCAGGATCCGTAAAACTAGAGAGCGTTGAGGTGTGTTTGCACACAGAGCAATTTCCACACGGTTTATGAATACCTGGCGTGTGACTAGACAGCTGTTGAGAAGTGAAGTCAGAATGGGTTAGAATGTCCCTCAGATTCCTAGCACCGGCATAGTGAATTACCTGAGATCTACATTGTAAATAACTTGTAATCCCTACACAGGCATTGTGATTAAAATTAATTACTTAAAGGTATTGATTACCCAGGCTGAGAATCAAAAGAGTAACAGAATTTGTTCTGCCAGTTTGGTGGACAACAGGGGGAGAAAGAGAGGCATAATATATTTTCTTACAGGTTATCAGAACCAGGAGGGTGGCTGCAATATTTCTCTGAGGGCTTGCTTAACACTCAGCAGTGTACTGTGCAGTGTTGTCATGGGTGTGGATCTTTCTTGAATAGCAGTGAAACTGTAACTATGCTCTAGAGGTACAAGCAAAGTTGCTTCCCTCTAACAGGTGCTCTCCAAGGACAAAAGGACATCAGTCCCTCACAAGTGGGTGACATCATCAGATGGAGCCCGGCACTGAACTTTTATCTCAAAGTTTCTACAAATGTGGAGCATGTCACACTGCCAAGTGTTCATGCGGCAGCCCCTTAGTCTACTTCCTTAGCTGTCCTCCGCGAGCACCTGCTACAACTAAGCATCTCTGCTTTCTTTGAGGATGGCAGTCCTCACAAGTGGGGAACCCCCTAGTGACAGACTACCCCGAATGAAACCAAAACATCACATGGTACCAGCAAATAACTTTCTGATAGCAGCAAACCTTTTATTTCTGTATATTTATCTTTCTAAGGACAGCTTGGAACAAAAACAATGGGCCCTAACAGGGATGGAGTTGGGTTCTACACCTCAAAGAGATTCCTAAGTTATTTTACCTATGTTTCAATGTAAACCGATGTGATTTGCAGACGAACGTCGTTATAGAAAAGCCATAAATAAATAAAATTCTTTCTGTATTCAATATCTTATTGCAAGGGATCTGAAGTGGTGGAAGGATAATGATTCACTGGAGGTCAATGGAGACTTGCTCCTCCACTCCCTTCACCCGACACCAATTAACAAGGAATCTGGTTATTCTTTTTGTATATCAAGGAGACGAGAGGTACATGCAAAAAGTGTTTAGGTTTGCGGAGGCTGAAATTTCATAGAACTTTTACTGACTACAGTACGGTGCCACATCTCAGCAGACATAAGTTAACCCTTCTCAGTGTCAATACATTTCAGAGCGAAAATTAAATATAGATTGTAGGCTAATCCTGTCACATGCACAGTGCAGGCATTCACTAGGGCTTTCACTAGATCTCATTCTAGTTCCTGGCAGGAGAACACTGTGTTATCACATTTTTAATACCTCCTATACTTAGTACATTAACTGCCGAGTTTAGTACAGTGTTGTAACCATTTTGACCTTTTTTGGGTTCTGTAGTTCCTCTGGCCAACCATTTCTCTTCATCCCCACAGGCCAATTAAGCCATAAAAATGAATGAAAAATAACACAGGCTGGCCAATCAAGTAGTAGGGAACTGAAAAGGTCAAAGTCATCCACCCTAATGAATTCTTCTCTTGAGAATAACTCCAGGAAGAGCAGGGAGACAGACCGCACCCATCCTCATTGCAATCCAACAGATTTAACCCCTTGCTCCCAGTCCTATTAGGAAGACCCAGTGTTTAGTTTAATGGTCGCATATATTGCGTAGCACACATATCCCCCATGGATAATGCTGGCAACCGCAGTTTATGTTTCAAGCGTAAGGAACTAAGGAAACTTCTAGGAGATGCTCTGTAGCAAACTCCATAATTCAAGCATTTTCCTTTCTACTTATGGTCTGGAAACAGTTCACTTGCATTGTAATAATGATTGTATGCGGTTTTTACCGTTGTATCATCTTTTGGCGAACTCTTCCCAGTTTGAAAGTACCAGGTTAACAGAATTCCTCCCTCCCCCCTCCCCCCCCATACACAAACACACACAGTTTTTGAAATCAGAGTAAAACTGTCACTAAAGGCTCAGTTCAGCTGTATTTATAATTTAGAAAATTTCCAGCACAAACCTACTTATCTACTTTAGTGAACAGAACTAATCACATCCTATATTAAAAGTGCATGTCTCAGAGGCCCTTCTGTATCTCAAAGAATAAAGCTGAGTAAACCCTCTTTAACTAGGTTTTCAGTCTGATCTCTGCTCTGAATTCTGTAATATATTATTATCAGTTTCATTACAGCATGCGTGAGTCTCATTATCCCCTTTCAGATACGGGGAGCCAATCTCCTGACATCACCAGTATCTGGAACGGGGTGGAAGCAGCTCAGTGAGCGCATGCTCTGGCTGTGAACATAGCCCAAGTTAAGGGCAAGAAGCCAAAAAAATATTTGCCCTTACTTCAGTCACTGCCTCATTTACGTATGCACAACATTATTTATGCAGATCATCAAGTGCAAAGTGATGCACATGGGGAAAACTGACCCAACACTGCAATTACACAGTGTTAGGTTTCCATATTAGGAGTTACCACCCAGGAAAAGGATCTGAGCGTCATTGTGAGCAATACTTTGAAATCCTCAGCTCAGCGTGCAGTGGCTGTGAAAAAAGCAAGCAGAATGTTAGGAATTATTAGGAAAGGAATGGAGAATGTCATAATGCCTCTGTATCCCTTCATGGTGACACTACACCTAGAGTACTGTGTTAGTTCTGGTTGCCGCATATATAGTTGAATTGAAAAAGGTACAAAGAAGGTCAACCAAAATAAGGAGGAGATGGAATGGCTACCCTATGATGAAAGGCTAAAGAGAATAGGGATGTTCAGCTTGGAGAGGAGACAGCTGAGGTGGGATATGATTGAGGTCTATAAAAATAATGAGTGGAATAGAATGAATAAATGTGAATCAGTTACTTACTCTTTCAAAAAATACAAGCACTAGGGGGATACTCCATGAAGTTAAGCAGCACATTTAAAACAAATCATAAATTCTTTCACTGAATGCATAATTAAACTCTGGAATTCATTGCTGGAGGATGTGGTAAAGGCAGTTAGCATAGCTGGGTTTAAAAAAGGTTTGGATGATGGAGGAGTTAAGATGGTAGCATGAGGTGCCCACGGAGCTGCACTTGGCTATATTGTTTCTTTGCTCCTGCTTTTTCGGCTATGCTTCTTAAAAGGAAAAGAAAGGTGCTTGTCTGTCCCTCTAAGGCTCCACTTCCCTGTGGCCAATTGTCCATTGAGGGCTTTGTGACCCAGAATCTTAAATGGAGGGACATGAGTAACTCTGATGCGAATCTTGGTGGACTCTCTACCTGGGTAACATCAAGCTAGATTGAGAGAACATTGTACAAATCTCAACTTTGGGTGAGTTTCATCTCTCCGAAGAACATCAAATCTTCACAAGAGAGCACTGTTCTGTTCGTACGTCTCACTCTGAATGTCAAAGTGGCCCCTAACCCCTACACTAATACCTAAACCTCACCTCGAGTAACTATGTGGGCTACTACTATGAGGGCCTTATAGCTAGGCTCTCTCTCTTCCCCCCCAGTTTAAAAGACTAAGAACGCTATGTACGATAAAGCCATGTCGCACAGCTTAACGCAAATGAAAAAGGTGTAGTTATTTGCCGTGTTAAAACTGCGTGATATGGCTTCGCAAACTGCAAAGCCAGCCCACTTGGCCAGAAATCCTGCCCCAAACTCCACCCCTTTTCTAAATTAGCATTGCACCATGCATTATGGTGCTTTTTGCATGCGTTAAGGCATTTTTCGCATGCGAAAAGCCCATAATGCGGCTTGGAAAATAACCCCCTTAGCTGGATAAGTAGTGATACGAAGGTTTATCTGGCTAACTTCCCTGGATAAGTTATGCCTGTTATTGAGCAGGTCTAAAATTAACTGGATAAACTTATTCAGCTAACTTTAACCTCTCTGGGTATATTTAGTAGTACAGCCAACACTGTTGAATATCCTGAGTTTATCCGGCTAAGTTGTGCTGCCACATAGCAGCTGAATACTGGGTCCTATGTGTCTTTTGTTATTTATTTATTTATTTTATTTATTTATTTACGTTTTTTATATACCAACATTCAAGACGGATCAATTCAATCTTGTGGATCTATAGACCCATGATTGTGTATTGTGTAATGGAGTAGTTGAGAGGTGTAAAAAGGGTGTGCATGCATGTACAAAATATCCAGTGTGCAATTCTGATTGTGTGATGTGTGACTGAATGAATGAATAAGAAAGGGTATACAGGTATGACTGAAAGGGAAAAACAACATAGAATAGAAAAGAGATGTGCTGTGAATTATATATAATAATATAGTCATTAAGGTAATTCAAAGAACACTTTAGGTTGAAACCCAGTACTGGCACTTTAAAAGTAGTTTTTGTATGGGGAAAGTTTAACCCATGCTTAGAAACAGAGAAGGTTGCCAGTTTGGGCTTTTTTTTTTGTTTGTTTGTTTGTTTTTTAGAGTTATGTGATTAAGTAACCGACAAAGGTTTATTGCAATTTGCTTTCTTATTTTTCCAAAAGAATAAAAAGGGCTTCAAATGACAAAAATTACTCTCACAGAAAATAATACAAAGCTGCATGGCTTCAGCAGCGCTTGAGAACTCTGAAACATGAAAGCAAATAATTTATCAGCCAGGACATTTCTTAGGCTCTGCAGCTCAAAGCCAGGTTCCCAGCACTGGTCTAGGAATAAATAGGGCAAAACAATTGACAAGTCCAGCTCAGTTCAAGCACTCTTTAACAAGACAAGCCGTTAACCTACAGGCTGGGTACCAATGCAGGAGTCTTGGCAGCTTTTCAGATGCTGATTATCCTGTGTGGCATTACAGCACGGCACTAGGCAGTCTTCTAGTGTTGGGTAGACGTTGCGACACAGTGGCATGGAGCTAGGCAAGCTTTGAGATCCTGGTGGAGCCAGGCAGCCCTCCAGATGCTTGGGTGGGCTCTGTGGTGCTCGGTAGCAACTGAGCTGCTGAAAACAAGGAAATGCTGCCAGAGATCTCTTTTCAAGGAGAAGGGCCAGATGCAGTTCCCGAAGGGACATGGTCACTGCTCCCCGCATCAAGCTCCTTACTATTTCCTTCCACAACTTGGGTTTTACCAGTGCCATTCAGAAGGCAGGGTCTGCTCTTACGGGCATGAGGCCACTGGTTCATGATAAACCCTGCCAAGTACAGACTTTGAAGTTTATCTTGGGGTTTTGTTTTCTTGCTAAATATCTGCTTTTATTCTTATTTTATTTTTAGTACATGCCTTTTCACCGGTAGTTCAAAAAGAGTTACATGCAAAGAAGATATGTGCAGTTTGAGATCCATTCTAATGATAAAAACAATACTCAAAATGTCCTTTCCATATTCCTTTAATATACAGAAATAACTTTTTTTTATTGGGGGGGGGGGGGAAGAGAGTGAGTAATGCATCATAGGGATAATTTTCACCTAACTGGCCATTGTAATACTGCAGACAATAGTGGTCATTTTCACGATGGTGCTGATTAGGAAAGCTCATTGTCACTGCCAGCAATCAATGTAATAGTGTATAATGTCATAATAATCAATTTCACTAGAGCTAATCACTGTAATGTTGAATCTTGGTGCTAATCTTCATAACGAGCCACTGTAATATTGCATTCTAACAATTTTTGAAGGATGGATTCTGAAAAGCTCTTTGATCCTTGGAGAGCCAGCAGCCGAGTACTTCCAACCAAAGGGAGCTACTGCACCCCGGCCCCTGTACAGTATATGAATAATTGTCACCATTCTTAGTCAAGTTTTGATGAAATTCTGTGTTATGAGGAGCATGGTCACCACTGCTAGACTACTTAAATGCAGCATTGCCCTGATCATTGCCCTGATCATGCATAGTATCTATTAATGAGGTTGGCTCCTTGCCCCCCTCTTTTGTATATAGTATTTTTTTTTTTTCGTTCACCCCCTCTTTATTTCTTACTCCAGGTTAAGGCATCCTTGTTATAATGTAACTTTTATGCTCCTTTATCTCTTGTTGATTGGTTAATTATATTTTCTGCTTAGTTCATTGTAAACCGAGTTGATTTGATTTGTATCAAGAAAGTCGGTATATAAAAGCCTTTAATAAATAAAAATAAATCATTGGAAAGGAAACTGTAGAACTCCAGGGGGGACTCAGAACCAACACCAGGAAACATTTCTCCACGGAGAGGGTGGTGGATGCCTGGCACGCCCTTCAGGAAGAAGTGGTGAGGACGAAAACAGTAAATGAATTCAGAAGGGCATGGGCTAAACACTACCGATCCCCAAGGACCAAAGGTTTGAAATGAAGAAAAAGGTGCATGGAGCGGCAGTTAGTACCCTTAACAAAAGGTAGGGGGGATTACTACACTTAACCAATTAGCCTTGATGCTTATGACGCAACTGCAACATTGCTCTCCACTTCAACGGGGAGGTGGGGGGGGGGGGCGAGAATTGGATTCAGAAGACAGCCTTCCCTCATTCTCTTTTCTACTCTCATAAGAACATTGCCATACTGGGTCAGACCAAGGGTCCATCAAGCCCAGCATCCTGTTTCCAACAGTGGCCAATCCAGGCCATAAGAACCTGGCAAGTACCCAAAAACTAAGTCTGTTCCATGTAACTGTTGCTAGTAATAGCAGTGGCTATTCTCTAAGTCAACTTAATTAATAGCAGGTAATGGACTTCTCCTCCAAGATCTTATCCAAACCTTTTTTAATCACAGCTACACTAACTGCACTAACCACATCCCCTGGCAACAAATTCCAGAGTTTAATTGTGCGTTGAGTGAAAAAGAACTTTCTCCGATTAGTTTTAAATGTGCCCCATGCTAACTTCATGGAGTGTCCCCTAGTCTTTCTATTATCTGAAAGAGTAAATAACCGATTCACATCTACCCGTTCTAGACCTCTCATGATTTTAAACACCTCTATCATATCCCCCCTCAGTCGTCTCTTCTCCAAGCTGAAAAGTCCTAACCTCTTTAGTCTTTCCACATAAGGAAGCTGTTCCATTCCCCTTTATCATTTTGGCCACCCTTCTCTGTACCTTCTCCATCTCCCTTAACCTTTTCTTCCCTCGTGACCTCCTCCTTTCCTTTCTTCCCTCCCATTCCCTCTGAAGTTCTCTATCACAACCCTCTTGTCCCCTATGCCATGGCTCTCTTCCAGGAACTCTACCTCTTTCTCCCAGTTTTCTTGTACCCCTCTACCTCTAGGCTCTCACATCCTCTCCACCCCATCTCATGCATCCCTTCTAATTCTCCCCATTCACTCTACCGTCTCTTCCTCCTGGTCCTCCAAGACCCGCTGTTGCTGCAGATCAAGTGGCAGTGTAGACTTTGGGGAGGAAAGCAAATGCCTGCACAGCCCACATTTGCATTGCTGACTTCTGAGATAGGCATCCACCTCTTTTCACCCACTCTGCCCATCACCTCTAGTACACAGTCCCTCTTACACCTCCTGCACCTTCCTCACCTCTCTCCCCAGAATTCTTCTCTCCTCTCCTCACCCCTTCAGTTTTCTTTTCTCTGTCCTCTCAAATCATTCCCACACTGTCTGTCTGCTTAGTGGTGGCTTCCTTCTCCTCCTTTCTTTGCTGACTGTGATGAGTATGGGTCCCTGGAGCAGCTGCTGTATTACTGCAGCCCCCTTCTCCCAGAGCCACAGGCAGGGCACAGGAAGAGGAGGAGGAAGAGAGAGCACAGCATCTCTTCAGTGCTTGCTGCCCTTCACTGCAGGGGAAGAAAAGAGAGGAAAAGTGGGGGTGCTGTGTAAAATACTTCTTCCTGCCTCCCATCTGGCCACTGGGGTCCTGCTGGCAGTGCCAGGAAAAGGCCACCAACCTTGCAGTTCCTGCCACTGCCTCCCAAACATTGCTGCCCTATGCAACTGCACAGTTTGCACACTCCGTTATATTGGCCCTACTACTGCCTGGCTGAAGAGCACAGTTTTGCCAGGCTTCAGAGGGAACTTTCATCCACATTGTACTGTTGGACGTGATTGTTGAGAGAGATTATCCAGGGGAGGATCTGATATTAAAGATTGCCATGCAAGGCAGTTTTGGAAGAGCTAACATGACAACTTTGCCATCCTCCTACACCCCCACAAAGCACTCAACTTTCAAACACGCACACCCCCCAAACTCCTAATTCTTTACCAAATCTGTTTTTTTTACATTTGTTTTAATTGTTATGATGAATGTATGGTATTTTAGATTATAATATGCTTTGTTTTTAGATTAAAGGCATGATATTAAGTATAAAAAATGAATGCCCAGGACTACTTTCTCATATAAACCTCAATACACACAGACATTAGCATGATTTCATAAACTGTTAGTTCTATTATGAACCAAGGTTAAAATTGTGGAAAAATTCCAAATAGCCAACATGTGAAGGCTCATGGTGCGATAGCTCATCTTGCTGTATTGCAGTTTTAGATGTTAAATGACCATCATGCACAGCCATTGTGTCCTTATCTTCATTTGGTCTTCTCTGGGGATGTATGTCTCTCTCTGTGTGCGTGTGTCTGTCTGTGCATGCACACACACGTTTGCAAGCATAAGTGTGTCTTACTGGGGTCATCGGGGCCTAATCATCGTTAAGTATCATTCTGTAGTTCCACACAGCAGCAACAGCTGAGGAAAGACATGCAGGCAGAGGCAATGAGGGGAAATCAATTTAATTCATAATTTGAATACATAATTTAGCCTGCCGGAGGGCTTTTTTCATGCCATTATTGCCAGTAGCAGGTTTTTGTAGCTGTGATTGCCAAGGTCAGGGGATGAAGAATGAAGTAGATGTAGAGGGTTGGATCGGGGCCCAGGAGGATCATTTACTGAGGAATGAAAGGAAAGGGCAAAGCTGCCCGCTTAAGGTCACATCCAGGGTCACATTAGGGGGTCAGCCATTCTTCCTACTTGCTGACTTTACCTCAGCACTGAATCTGCAGCTGAATCCTTTGTTATATCTTATGAATCCCTTTACAAAGCAAAAATAATAATAATAATAATAATAATTTAGGATCCATCTCCTAATAGATTAAAGAGATTAGATAGATTAAAGTAGCCATATTGAACCGGGAAAAAACTGGCTAGCTGTGCAGGCTGTGTGATCCCTTTTATTAGAGTTACCCAAAGGTGATAACGTACACAAGATGTTCAGGCCACCCAGGCCCCTTTTTCAGATGTGAGCCGCAGGGATCGATGTGGTCGGGAACCCTCACGTGGCATTGCCATGCGTGGATAAGTCTTAGGACGGTCTAATATGAGAGAGCACAGGCTGCAAAGAACCTGAATAAACAGAGCCACAATAAATGGGGAAGAGAGTTTAGCCGCTCAGCTCTTTTGAAAATTGCCCAGGACTGAGTGGCTAAATATAGCCACCTGGGTTTTCACTAGCCAGTGAGATTTAGCCAGTGCTGATCTCCTTTAAACAATAAAAAGTACAGGTCAGGAGCAGGTTCTTCACAGATGGCCAATGCTGACCTCGTTCCTGTCCCTTCAAACATAATATGGGGAAAGGTTTGTGATCATGGAAAGCAACTTTGCCACCGTTCCTAGCTGGCAGAGGCTAAGCCACTGATTTTCACATTTGTTTCCCCTCAGGGCCCAGCAGAAGGAAACCACAAAACAAGAATGCCTTCTGATATGAATTTTCATATAATCAAGATGAAGGGCAATAATTACTAGTTACAACCGCTTCAAATCGCCTAATATCTAAAATTAGACATTGATGATAATTGTGAGCCATTTTAAAAATAAAAGAAAAATGGCAAAAAAAAAAGAAAAAAGATCAGGTTGTTACACCTCCATTTAAACTGGGAGCAGGGAACCTCCGGTCCCCGAGAGCTGCATACCATTCAGCTTATCCCTAATGAATATGCATGAGAGTGATTTCCATACAACTGAGGCAGTGGGCATGGAAATCATCCTCATGCATATTCATTAGGGACAGCTTGAATACTCGACTGGTGTGCGGTTCCTCACCCCTAGTTTAAAGCAATGGGACGGCTGGAGCACACCCGGTAAGGAGAAAGGTGATGGCAGAATCCCATTCACCTTAATGGGGACATTGCCCCGTCAATATCCATAGGGTTGCCAACTTTAAAAAAAAAAAAATGGATACAAGCCCCTGCTCCCGTGTCTCGCTCCTCTTGTCCCCTTCCCCTCAATATTCATTCTCTGCTCCTCAAACTCCCCTGGCACCCAATATTTTTCAGGAGAGGTTGTTCCAAAGCCTTGCGGCACTAGCAGCAGCAGCTCACTGTGAAGGATGGCAGGCGGAAGAGAACCAGCGCACAGCCCGTTCCCAGCACCCCCCTCCTATATGGAAGCCTGGAGGTGACAAGGTTACCATAGGGCCTGGCAGCTCGGCATGAGCTGGCCTGCAGGCCTTCAGGAAGGAGCTACAGCTGCTGCCACTCCAGCCACAATCGAACTGTGGACCAGCTCCTCCTGAGAAACAAAATGTCCCTGAGGCAGAGGAGGGAGTGTCTGCCAGTCCGGAGGCCACTGGCTGGCAGAATACTGTCACTTGCATTGGCCATTTTTCTGGCTTTTCTAACTGCTGGCCTTTTTTTAAAAAAGATCCCCCGCCCCCAACCATTCCAGCCAAATATCGGTCAGTTGACAAGTTTGCCTGTCAAATCCAGTCTCCTCTCCCCAAACATGAACCTCTTCAACTCCACTAGACCCAGGACCTCTCTCCCCTCCCCCATAACTGATTCTGAAACCTGATTAAAAATATATAAAACCCTCCCACCAGACGGATCACTTTCTTATCCCGCACCTTGATCCCCAGAATAACCATTCTCCCTCCACCCGATCTGCATCTTTTTCTCAGCCTCAGCTGTCTCCCAGGGATCATAAAAGACTCCCCGCTGCCTATCCTGGCAATGCCTTATCCCCACCCCCACTCCAGAAAGAAACCTGAGGGGTTGTTAGTATCTGCCACAAAGCACAACAATGGTATAATACAGCATCGGGCCAGCCAGCAGGGGTAGGACAGGCTCTCCCTTCCTCCTAAAAAAGCAACCAAGGGTAAGAGATGGGTCTGGGCAGGGAGAATGAGCCCTGGAAGGCCTGCTGAGGTTTTGGGGAGATCAGGGACACTAGGCCATCAGGTTAGTTTTACATTTGTAATAATCGCAATTAATCAAGTACGAATAAACATTTCTTTCTGGAAGGGAGAGGAATACATCGCCAGTTTTATTTATTTATTTGTTGATAAGCTTCTGATGTTCCACCTTGTCCTAAAGTCAAGCAGGATACTTACAGACATGATACATATGAAGCAGGTTTCTAGTAAAAAAAAATATACAAGCAGGTTCATTTTACGGGGCTGGAGGGAGAGGAAGGGTGTATGTGTGTTTATTGTGGGATTGGAGTTGGGGGCCGAGGGGAGTGGTTTATTTTGTAAGGATCTACCCTCATAACTAAGGAGTTAAACGGGGAGATCCACTCATGCTTCTATATTAATACACAAAGCATGTGTTCAATTTGTGTTTCAGAATCTGGCTTGCATTATCTGAGTAAAAGTGCCCTGGAATTTTACCTGTATAAGATTTTTCCCAAAATTAACTCACCCCCAGCCTCCATACCTAAATTTTTGACAGATTGACACGGGAAGAAAATGCACACAGTGCTTCAAAACTCCTGCAGGCATGTGCCTTTTGCTGTTACTTTGTATATAGATCCTTCTTGTTGCTGCTTCGCTGCATGCTATTCAGGTTCCAGCTTTAAAGGGAATGCATAAACCTTGCTGCTTCACAATTCCATCACCCATCCTGCAAGGGACAACACTCATATATCATCATTTAGAGACAGCTTACACAGCACCTATTGACGAACGCTCACCAGGGATGATGAAGTTGCGGTGGGAGGGTATATGAGAGGTGTGGTCTGGGCTAGAGTAGGGGCCTGGGAATTAAGGCTTCTAGTTTGAACAGCAGCTCTCTCGCTCTGTGTGACTTTGGCCAGTTCCCCTACCACCCTGCTCCTCCATCTACACAGCTGTAATCGTACAGTAAAATGGCTCTGGAAACTGAAAACTGTCCTGCTGTGATCAACCAATTCACCCTGCATCGCGCTGGTATCTGTACTAGTACGAGTACAGTGTCAAACCTTGCGCAGATAGAGAGAACTGCATACAACATTGCCCAGAATCGAGCAGGATAAAGCAAACAATCGTGGAGCAGGAATGGACTGGCGTTCAGAAGAACAATAGGCTGGGAATCAGGGAAACCAGGGGTGAAATCCCACTTCCCCGACTGACACTGATCAAGCCGCTATCTCCTAATGCCTCAGGAACCCATCCAGATTATAAGCTGTTGGGGGTAGGGACTTACTGTACCCTGCATAGTAATAATGGTGTAAGCTATCTTAAACATTATTTGGAAAGTTAGGCCAAACATTATTGTCAGTAGCTTCAAGGGATTTGTCTCTAGCTCCATGTAACCAGTGTGGTTGTTTGTGGGGGAGTCTGTAGGGTTTTAGTGGGTCAGTGGAAGTACTAGGCGGCCAACTAAAGCACCACCGTTCTGGACATTGTGTAGCAATGGCATCTCTTCATTCCTGCCCCCATGAGCCCAGAAGTGATGTCACTCAGGCCTGCCCGGGCAGGAAGGAGGAGGTGCCTTTGTGCTGCTGTCGGGAGCAGGCTGGAGCAGTGCAGGCCATGTGGCCATGGAGAGCAGAAGACTGGAGCCTCTGGAAAAGGAAAGCACACACCGGAGCCACGTGGCCATAGAGAGCGGGAGGGAGGAGGCTGGAGCAGCATGGCTGAGCAGCCATCAGGAGCAGGCCAAAGCAGTAGGAATATAAGGTAGTGGAAAGAGGAAAAGTCCAGTCCATGCGGACTGAAGGAGGAGCTTTGTGCTGCTAATTGCACTTCCAGAGGGGGGAAAAGTGAGTGAATGAGAGAGGGTGTGTGTGATTAAGCAGGTGGGTAAGAGTGAGAGTAAGGATCTGTGTGTGACTGAGAGAATGTGTGTGTGTGAAACAGAGAACATATGTGTGTGCATGTGAGAGACAAAAAGAATGAAAGAGAGTGTGTGTGTGTGTGTGATTTAGAGACAGTATGTGTGTGAATATATGAGAGAGAGATGTGAATGTCTATGCACAACAACCCCTCTTCTCTCCCTGCTAATCCATGACAATCTCAGGGCATCTGGCAATCATGTATTTTTTTTGTAATAAATATATATCCTGCACCATTGAAAAAATCTGGCTCAAAACCTGGTGTACAGAAAGTGGTTTTGGATACATTGGAGGCTGGGGCCATGTATGGTGCAGTAAAAGGTTATAAGGTAAGGATGGCCTACATTTGTTGGTGGCAGAAAGAGGATGCTAAGAAAGAAATTTAGAGCATACATTATCAGGCATTTAAACAAGAGGCGGAGGAGTATCCCTACTGCTGAATATGCAAGAAGTAGAGAGATAGTGGATACTCTTCAAGGGGCTCTGCTCAAACAAATGATAATGGAACCCACGAGGGAGGGAGTGATACTCGACCTATCGCTCACAAATGGGGCACCAGTGACCATCAGGCAGTACAGTTTGAAATCGCAAACAGGAAACAGAGAAGTCACACAAGAATTCAAGTGTTGAATTTAAAAAATACAGACTTTGTCAAAATGGGGTCGTACTTGGAGGAAGAACTGGGAGAAAACGGGGCAGGTAGAAAAACAGGGGGGCAAATTAAAAGGAACTATTACAAAGGCAACAAATCGATATGATAGAAAAGTAAACAAAAGTAAGAGTGAAAAGAAACCAATTTGGTTCTTAAAGAAGATGGCTGAAAAAATAAAGGCAAAACAAATAGGGGCGGATTTTCAAAGGGTTATGTGCGTAACCCCGAGAATCTGCTTCTGCGCACACTGAGCCTATTTTGAATAGGCCTGGCGACACGTGTATGTCCTGGGAGTTGAAAAAGGGGGCGTGGAAATCCGGGGGCGGGGCAGGAGCCTCCAAGCACAGCGGCCATTTGCCGCTGTGCCCGGGATCGCGGGCCGGCCGTTGGCCGGTACGCGCAACCTATGTCTGCCCAAAGGCAGGCGCAACTTCTAAGTTAAAGGTAAGGGGAGGGTATTAGGTAGGGCTGGGGGGGGTGGGTTAGGTAGGAGCAGGGAGGGGAAGGTGGGGGTGGGGCGGAGGGAACGGAGGAAGGCTGCACGATTCGGCGCAGGTAAGTTACACAATTGTGCACCCCCTTGCGCGCGCCGACCCTGGATTTTATATCATGCGCACGGCTGCGCGCGCATGTTATAAAATTGGGCGTAGGTTTGTGTGCGCCGGGTTGCGCGCACAAATCTACGCCCGCTGTAACTCTTAATATCCAGCCCATATTGTTCAAGAAGTACAAAGTACCCCAAAATGAGGAATACAGGGAAGAATACCTGGTGAAACTGAGGGAGATGAAGAAAGTAATCAAGAAAGCAATAAGTCAAGCAGCAGAAAAGATTGCCAAAGAAGTAAAGTGAGGTGACACAATATTTTTCAGATATATCAGAGAAAGGAGGAAGTCCAGAGGTGGTACCGTTCGGTAGTCACTACCAAAAACCCCGGAGAAGGACAGTTGTTGATTGACAAGACCATGGATGGGAGTAGCATAGATTCTACCCCATTTACAAAACGGAATGTATGGGAAGAGTTAGGATACCTGAAAGTGGACAAGGACATGGGTCTGGATGAGGTACATCCCAGGATACTAAGGGAGCTTACTGGCAGATCCACTGAAAAACCTGTTCAATAGATCGCTGGAAATAGTAGAGATGCTACATGATTGGAGAGGAATGGTCGTGGTCCCACGTCACAAGAGTGGTAGCAGAAACTACAGGCCAGTTGGACTCACTTCGGTGATGGGGAAATTAATGAAGATTCTGCAGAAGGAAAGGATAATTGTGAACTAGTTACAATCCAGTGGGTTGCTAGACTCAAGGCAGCATGGATTCACCAGAGGAAGTTCCTGCCAGACAAATCTGACTTTCTAAATTGGTTGATTAGAGAATTGGATCAGGGAAGAGCGGTCAATGAGATTTGCTTGGATTTCAGCAAAAGCTTTCAATCTGGTTCCACATAGGAGGCTCCTGAATAAAATGAAAAGTTTGGGTGTGGGCACCAACACGGTGGAATAGATTAATAACTTGACTGAAAAGAAACAATGAATATTGGTAAATGGAACCCACTCTGATGAGAGAATGGTGTTAAATGGCTTGCTTCAAGGATCGGTTTTGGGACCGGTTCTGTTCAATGTCTTTGTGATATCATCATCTGGCTCCGTCAGGGCTTTCCCCACCACTGGCCCTTTAAATGAGGTGCGCTGGGTGCATGTGCGCCTAAGGAGAAGTCAAGATGGCCCGGCGGCGTCTTGCTGCACGTGAGGCTAGCGATCTCCGGCCACGACGGAGCGCAGTGGGGCTGGAGTCTGCAGGCCGTGTCGGAGGAGAGGAGAGGTGGTCCGGGCAGGCGGACAGGGAGGTGAGTGCAGTGGTCTGCTGGGCCAGCCCGTGGATTGCTCAAGGCAACAGATTCAGAGAAATCTGCAACCTTTTAGTGGCCCTTCCAGTCGTATGAACCGATAGGGACAGTCTGCAAATAATGCAGCGCCGTGAAACCTGCACAACCCGATTCACATTCCAGCACCGCTACTATCACCCGTTCAGTGAACGAACCTGAACCGTTTTCACTATGCTGACCCGCCACGCCTCTTTCTCCTTAATCTGGCTCTCCATCCTCCTCATGCTCCTCCGGTGAAGCAACGCTACTTAAAGAAAGGCAGCGCGAGGAGACAGGAAAAACCTATGTAGGGGAGCGGGAAGCAAGCAGGCAGCAGTGAGTAAAGGACAGCAGAAAAACAGGGGGAAGACAGAAAGAGCCAAGGAAGGAAGTGGAAGAGTGAGACGGCGAGGAAGGGAGTAGCAGGGAGAGAGGTGGCTGGAAGAAGTCAAACTGCATTTGCCCTTGTAAAGGATTCACAATCTTCTCCTGGCTGCCTCCGAGTTCTGACAGAGCCCAGCGCAGTGGTTCGCACAATCTCTCTGTCTTGTTAAAGGTAATTACAGCTCTTTCCATGTAATGAGATGATTTTTAAAGGCTATTCAAAAGAAATTTTCTATAATGAGGTTAAGGGTTTTATGGTGTTATACATCAAGACAGCTGGTAATTGGTGGAAAGCAGGCTGCGCCGGGAAGCGAGGAGATAGGAGTCTCCGTTAATACCAGAGGGCAGTGCAGAACCTTAACCCTTTGCTCCCTGGGTACGCAGGAGGGGCAGAAAGTGAAAGTGACCCCCCCCCTGGAGCTCCACCACGTTACAAAACCAATGCCATCATCACACAGCTGCATAAGCTGGTTAAGTTGGAAGGAGGCAGAGGTTCGATCGAGTCCAAGCCAATTTATTTCCTAAAAGTTATCTCTCCACAGGCCAGCAAGAAAAAAAAGAAACACTGAAGCAGTTGCTAATTCTGAAGCATGGAAAGAAAACGTCCTTCCCGGCTCTGAGTGATCAGCCGCAGGTGCTGGGTCAGCTGTTTCACGACAGCGCCATTCCTGCGATCTGCTCCTTAACCTTACAGAATGGACCGCAGTGCTCCTTATTTCCCTGTGTAGGGGGGGAAAGAGGATGTTACCTGCATATTACCAGTCGGGTTCATTCATGTTTGTAGAGTGTAATTAATTCCCCTCCTTAATTATCTTTATTTCCTAACTAGTAGTAAAAACCTGGACAGGGAAATACTGTGAAGCGTAGGAAATGCGTAATTGAGATGTGTGGTAGAAGAGAGTGCGTGCTGAGCTCCGGTGTACTGTGCGCCAGTAGAGAGCAGACTGGACAATTCAAAAAGAGGGACAATTTCCATTTGTGGTAATAGAGAGTGGATTGGACAATACAGAGAGTAGGGAAGAGCTGGAGAGTATAGGAGTGGAGCTCAATGTCCATAAATAGCAAGAGAGGAGCGGAGCTGGAGAGCACTGGGAAGGAGAGAGGCGAAGCTCAATTTCCATATGTGATTAGTACTTTTATTTTTTTATGTAAAAAACTTAGATCTCTCAGCAGGTTACAATAAAATACACATAATCAAGTGTTACAGTAAACCAGGAGAGACTCTACAACCAATCATTTAAAAACAACAAGTCCTACATACCGCATGTTATTGGAGCCCAGTAATTAAAGCCCAGGGTAGTCAGATTCAATATTACAAGGAATGGCAGAAGTCAAGCCATTGGCAACTATGTTGGGCTAACTTTCCGAGAAATGGCACAGTTCAGCACCATAAGCAAGGTAATCATTAAAAGCCAAGGTGAATAAATGGGCTTCCAGTTGTTCCCTAAAACTTGGAAGACAGGATTCTGATTTTAGCATTTCTGGAAGAGAATTCAGCTACAGAAAACAGTCTCTTACATGCCATTTAATCATCTTTGGGGATGGAACATCCAGCAACGTAAGAAAAGATGATCAAAGTAGACAAGGAGGATGATAAATCTTCAAGATAGATTTTAAACAACAAGCTGCTAAGCCACCGACAACTATATGTATATATATAACTATCTTAAACCTGATTCTCCAAGCTACAGGTAGCCAATGAAATAGATGTAAATGGGATTATATGCTCATGCATTGAGGCACCTGCTATAATGCAGGCAACAGTGTCCTGTATTAGTTGCAAAGCCCAAATTACATGTTGTGACAAATCCAGATAAAGAAAATGACAATAATCAAGTTTCTTTTCCTGGCTTGCGTTAGCAAATGTCCTTTCAAAACATATTGCACAGGACTATTCTTGTGCTCCCAAGAGAATTTAACCTACACTTCTCCACACTAAGGGGCTTATTAACTAATTTTAACTGTGTTACTTCAGCATGTTTTCTGTGGTATTTACTAATAGGTATTTATTACCATGGCCAGTAAGGTGCATATATTACTAGACACACAGCAAATTTCACCCTCCAATGACTAAAGGGTCAGCTGTGCTCCCCCACCCTCAAGCTGGAGTAAGAGTTGCTCTGCTCCAAGGACCCCCCTTTTCCCTCCCCTTGACCACTAGAAACCAGTTCTCTCCCCTTCCACAAATGTATAGGTGCAAAGGAGATGGTCAGGTCAGTATGTGCCATTTTTGTATGGAGAGCAGGTGGGGCAGGACGGAGTGGGAAACTCTCTTGCCCCAAACAGGCTTTGCAGGTATAGGATAAGGTAAAGGCAGGCCTTCCCAAACTTTAAGCCAATGAGACCCCATTTTATCAATTGAAAATTCATACAATCCCAGACAATCAAAACAAATTAATAGTGTTGCAGTTCCCCTCCAACAATCGCTCCACTCCATTCTCACCACACGCCAGTTGATCCCTCTCTCTCAAACCTCATCCTCTCTAGTCAGTCTTCTCTCTCAATGTCCACCCCTTCTTAAGGACCTCCTCTATTAACATACTCTCAGATAGCAGATCCCTTCTCAACCTCTGCCCCTTTAGCTGATCTCGTCTTACATCTCCCAGATGCTCTCCCCTATCCAGCCTACCCCCTCTCTCTGACCACCCTCCAGTCGATCCCCCCTCACCACAAGCCCTTCTTATAACAACCAACTGATCCTCTATCATTCCCTTCCTCTTGCTCTATCTCCCATTCTCTCTCTCTTTCCCTAACCTCATCTCCTCCCCTCCATCCCTTCTTTCATATCCCCCTAGCCTCTCACCCGCAGTTCCTCTCTTACATACCCAGTTGATCTTCTGTCACTCCCCAGTTCTCATCCTTCGTAGCCAATCCCTCTCAGTGATCCAGCATCTGGTCCCTTCCTGCAAACAACTCCTCCTCTAAACATCTCTGATCAGGGTCCATGACAGCATTTTCCTTTGGGTCCTAGGCCAAAGGTGGATGACGATGAATGGGAAGAGAGGGAAGGCTGATGACAAGGGCAACATTTTTCTCTTGGGTAAGTGGAATGATGGGTGAGGAGAGAGGAGCAGTGGCAATCTCCAGTGGCCCATGCACACACAGCCCTCCCCTCCCCTCATGACTGGTTCCAAGCATGGCAGTGATCTACAAGCAGCAGCAGCATTAGTAATGAAAGTCAGCACAAGGCTTGTGAGCCAGTGCAAGCTCACAGACCCTGCAGTGGGCCGAAACCCTCCTTATGCACAAACTCATGTGAGGGCCGCTGCAGGGCCTGTGAACATATTCTGGCTCACAGGTCCCATGTTAACTTACACTACTAATGCTGTTGCCAGCTTGTGACCCCAGATGAAGGTTTTGTGACCCCCATTTGGGGACCTGACCCAGAGTTTGAGAATCCCTGGGGTAAGGCAAGAGTGGGGAAGGGGGAATTTTGAACAGAGAGTCCCTTGTACCACTCTTGTAAGGGGAGGAGAGAAGGCAGTCTCCAGTGTAGAAGAGAGGGGTTCTTTGGCAAAGGAAAGCCCGTTCTTCATCACCAAGGGGACACTGGGGGTGTTATGGCCGAGACATCAACATTAGCCTGCTGATGTTCTTGCCAAAAATTAACCACACCTTTTGTGGTGCATTTAAATTTATTTGAGCTAATATAGATCAAAAAGCTTATCACAATTTACATTAATCCATTATAATATTAATGAGCTAATTTGTATGCATTTGCATGTGTTGCAGCTCATAAATATTTTTCCCACATTAACAGGATTTTTTTGCCCTTTACATTACTATTAGGGGTGGATTTTCAAAGGGTTACACGCGTAATATACGCACGTAACCCTTTTAAACCCACTCCTGCGCGCGCCGAGCCTATTTTGCGCAAGCCCCGGGACGCGCATATGTCCCGGGGCTGGGAGTGGGCGATGGCAGGACCGAGGCCTCCAGCACACTGGCTGTGCTGGGGGATTGCGCGCGCAACCTACGCCTGGCCAGAGGCAGGCGTAAATAAAAAAATAAAGGTAGGGGGAGATTTAGGTAGGGCTGGGGAGCAGGTTAGATAGGGGAAGGGAGGGAAAGGTGGGGGAGGGGGCGGAAGGAAAGTTCCCTCCGAGGCCGCTCTGATTTCAGAGCGGCCTCGGAGGGAACGGGGAAAGCCATCGGGGCTCCCCTATGGCTCAGAGCGCGCAAGGTGCACAAGGGCGCGCGCATGTTATATAATCGGGCGTAGATCTTAAAATCCGGCTCTTAATGTGTATTTCTCTGTTTTCATGTATATAATGCAAGATAAAGAGATAAAACTTTTAAAAATAGGGTCCTAAGTCTTACCTGTCATGTCTCTGCCCATTTGCTTGGGGTATCTATGTCTCTGAGAAAACAGCAGTGTATTTACAATGTAAAACGGTCTGATGTCATTGAACAGTAGAAAAGTACAAGCACAGACCCCTGTGGGGTCCCGACTCCGCGAAGACGCCGCGGATGACGAAAAGGTAAGGCCCTTTTCACGTCCGTGTTCGCGCCCAATAGCTACACCTTCTATGGTGGCGCTATTGGGTGCGAAACCGGCAGCGATCGCACCGCGACGTGCGATCGCTGCCGGCTAGCGCAGGCCCGCCCCCCGTTTCGGCCCCCCCCCCCCCCGCCCCTCATCTTCTAAAGTATCACAGGCCTGCAATACTTTAGAAAATGAGGCCCTAAGTCATTACCTTGGCATGCTTTTTCCAGTCCGATAGAGACTGGGCACATGAAATTACTCCTGGCAAGGAAACGAGTTTATATTATATTCTTGACCAGAACTTCAACCTAACTAACTGAAATGCCACTGAATGATACAAGTCAGTGTACGGTGTGAGTAGTAATGCTATGACCCTCGGAAAGAGAAAATGACTTGAGAATTCTTTTCTTTGCCATCTGAGGCTCGGCGCTTTTCAGAACTGGTTCAAAGTCAATGATTTTCCCGCCATGTCCTGGGCCCATCAAGGAATTGCACGTGTGCAGTATTCAGAGCTCTAGGAAACTTTGCAGCACTCATCGTGCAAACTCATGGTGCTTCTGAGCTGGAAGCATGAAGGAGCAGCAGAAAAATGCAAGTAAAAAAAAAATACAAAAAGAGGTTGTGAACTTCTACCACAGTTCCCTGATTTTGTTTTGAACTGATGAAGGGGCAGGGCTGGATTTAGTCATAGACAGCCTAGGCATGTGCTTAGGGTGCCAAATTCAGAGGGTGCCCAAAGACTGGAACGCACCCTGCTGCGTTCTGATTTCTGGAGGTGAAGCTCCTTCTTACCCCTCTATACCCCACCTGCAGCCCCCTGCCTATGGACACCCTAGGAAGGGAGTGTAAGCACCTAGAAGCTCATCAAGAAATGTATTCTCTTAATCCAATAAAAAGGGCATCGCCTTTCAGATTTTTTTGGATGATTGACTTTTATTTCCACAGCTGGAGGTGAAAGGGCAACTGAATACACAGCATTTGGAAGAAAGTGCCACAGTTTTGGGGAAAATAACTTCAAACAAGGTGATGCTACTGAAGTCTATGCAAGTGAATAATGTAGTTAAGAGGATGAAATAACGGAAGTCTTTGGTGATGAATTGCATGGATAGGACTTGGAAGGTGAATGTCTTCCTGTGAGAGTGTCGACCCCCCAGTAGGTAGGTCAATATTTCCTTACTGGTTCAGGTATATTGTATAGGGAACAAGGAGTACCATAAGCAGCAAAGGGCCTTCCTGCCAATTACTCCAGGTCGTATACCATCATGACTGTTCATACCGTTTTGGAGAGAAACACTCCTTTTATTATATATATATATCTTTGGAAATGATTTGCCAATAGAACAATGTGGTGATTGTTTCTGGGGATGGAGGAGGCAGTCCAAACCAGAATTATTCATTTCAAGTCTATGAAGCTTTTGTTCTAAATTAGAACCTACGGCCAAGGGACCTCAAAGGACTCTAATCTATTTCAAACTAGCTCTGACAGTGCCATGAATTATTTGTGGGAGGGGTGTGAGAAAGCCTGCTTTTTCAGGGAGGGGGGTGGAATAATTCAGAGATACAAAATTAATATAATACGAAGTATATTCTCATGTAGATTTTGTCTATGTGTTTCACAGGCATAGTGAGCAGCTATTATTAATAGTCTTCCTTTGTAGAGATCTGGAGAGATCACCACAGTGTGGTTCTATTCAGATTGGACTTGATATGTTTTATAGGGAAATATGCAGCCTTCACAGGATAGGTTCTGAGGTGGGGCAGGGGAGAGCAATGTGAGATTCTTGATATAACCCTCTTTTGGTGCAGATAAATGAATAGAGTCCCCAGTGTTGGTTTTGGAGCATCACACACAGTCTTTGCAGGCTCACAACCACAAAAATGATCAAAGAATTGGTGTAGTAAAACTGGCCCAGAGGCAAGGGCTGTATATTCCCTCACTGGCTAGGGAAAATAACTTCAAACACTGCTTTCCCATCTGTAAGTCATCTGATCGCACCCCAATAGTCACAAGTTCTTTGTTTCTCTGCCTGTGATTGACGCTCATATATACAAACCCACACCCTGGGATCCAGCATGCAGCCTCACTCGAAAGGGTATCTTCAGACGATAGAAATTTTTATTTTTCTTCTTTCCCGGGGGGTCTAGGGGTTACCAGCAGTCAACCGAAAAAATAATGAAAAGCCTCAACAGTAAATGAATTCACATGAATCTGTCAGCAGAAATGAGCAGCACAGCAACAAACTCACTCCATATTTGCAGTTTCTGCCTGGTATACATTCCAGAAACTTAGTACATCCCCAAATGATATTCAGTACTTACACACACACACCCCCCCAAAGAATTCCTGTCTTCATCAGCACATCTCCCAGTCTATTTATATTCCCACATGGACATTGTGGTGCTAGACCGGATAGAACAGCAACCTCACTAGGAATCACTGCTCCATGGTTGAAATCACCTCAAGAATCCCTTTCAAAATCCAGCCCAACCACTCTGAGCACAACTTTACATTGGAACAAAACACACACCCATTAGAAGCTCTCTCTCTGACGTTTTTACTTAAAGAGGCACTCAAAACATTTGCCCCACTCTGATGTAAGAGGAAAATTCCCTCCTAGCCAAATATTGAGATTAAGTAAGAAAATGTCAGTATTAAGTAAAGTACAAATTTGTAGTGGCAAAGACCAGATTTAGGGCCTGGGCCAAATTGGGTTCTCCTACTCACCCCCACAAAAGGCCCAACTAAAAGAGGCCTGCTAATGTTGGTAACAAGGGCAACGCATAAGATTTATAAGAACATAAGAACATAAGAAATTGCCATGCTGGGTCAAGACCAAGGGTCCATCAAGCCCAGCATCCTGTTTCCAACAGAGGCCAAAACCAGGCCACAAGAACCTGGCAATTACCCAAACACTAAGAAGATCCCATGCTACTGATGCAATTAATAGCAGTGGCTATTCCCTACGTAAACGATTAATAGCAGTTAATGGACTTCTCCTCCAAGAACTTATACAAACCTTTTTTGAACCCAGCTACACTAACTGCACTAACCACATCTTCTGGCAACAAATTCCAGAGCTTTATTGTGCGTTGAGTGAAAAAGAATACTGGAGACAGGAGAAGGCCAAATAATGCACAGAGATATACCCTGGAATTATTGGCACCATTCTCCTACAATGGGCTTAGCGCTGCATTACATGGGTTCTATGGCTGGGCCAAACAGGCCACAATCATATACCTTACCATCAAGAAGATTCCACTTTCATACCTTCCAACGGTTTTCAAAGCTCTGTTGGAAATGTTTTTTTATAGCAATCCTATTAGAGACCCACTAATTTTGCTGCAAACACGTATACAGTGGATAGATTCTCAGGTGCGGACAATGTTGCTACAGAACTCAGCAAAATGCATAAAACGTTTAATAACAATGCCAGAGATTCAAGCAAGATACCGGAACATCTTCCTTTAGTGCATCATTAATGGCCTTACTGATCAGTAGTTCCCAAACATATCCTGGGCAAACCCTAGCCAATTAGGTTTTCGGGATATATGCATTGAATGTACATGACACAGTTTTTCGGGTACTGTTTCCACTGCATGCAGATTTATTCCATGGATTTTCATTGCAGGACAGGGTTGGAAACCATTATTGTAGATAATGTCCATTTCTCATATATCATGGTGACATCCTATACTAACCCTGCCAAACTGGTGATTTGAATCAAAAAGCCCTCTATTCTTTTAACTCCTCCTCAAATAATTTTTGAAGGAATGGAAATTCATGAAATATGAGGTGGTTCATATTTTGGGATGATTATTGACTCTGATTAATTTTTAAGAATCAAATTTTGAATGTGGTTCAGATTTGTTTTTTCCAGTTGCCTATGTTCAGAAATTAATATCCTTACGTTTCGCAACATAATTTGACATAGAAGTGTTGCTCTGGAGGTGGACCCTTGGCCTGGCGCAGGATTGGTCCGGCCCTCTGAGGGATCCCAGAGGGCGCCTGCCGCCAGGAGGCGGAGCACACGAGGAGACAGAGGCTGACAGTAACTTCACCAATAACGGTTCGGGGGTTCTGCAGGTTGAGCCCTTGGATTCCTGGACTGCCAGGGCTTAGGTGGGCCTCTGGGGGTCTCCCGGAGAGGTGCGCGACTGTCGGCAAACAGGCGAGCTAGACCAGAACCAAGTGTACCGGAGACCACTGGAACAAGACAGGAACTGAAAGTCCTCCGGGTAGGATAGGCAGCGCCTAGTGGTCCAGCTCGAAGAAGGCCGCGGGTAGTGTCAAAGCAGGCAGGCCTGGTGATCACGGGAG
Organism: Rhinatrema bivittatum; assembly: GCF_901001135.1. Taxonomy (NCBI): domain Eukaryota; kingdom Metazoa; phylum Chordata; class Amphibia; order Gymnophiona; family Rhinatrematidae; genus Rhinatrema; species Rhinatrema bivittatum. The sequence continues at coordinate 14,328,088 of NC_042627.1, forward strand.
GAGCAAAGAGAGTGTCCGAATGGAGCGCAAGGGTCAAAGCCAGGGTATCCGGCTGAGAATGGTCAGCCAAAGCGAGGGTCAGTTCCAGGTATCAGTCCGAGCGTGGTCAGAGGTCAGTTCCAGGTAACAGTCCGAGCATGGTCAAAGGCAAGCAGAGGTCAGTTCCAAGGATCAGTCCTAGCGTGGTCAAAGCAGGCTGAGGTCAGTTCCGGGAATCAGTCCGAGAAGGTACTACCTGGATAGCAAGACGAGGAACAGGACTCAGGAACTCAGGAACAGACGCTGGAGGACAGGAAGGACCACGGGAACATAGGAACAAGGCAGGAACACTGGAACAGGCACAGGAACACTGGAACAGGCGCAGGAACACTGGAACAAGCACAGGAACAAGGAACGCAGGAACACTGGAACAAGCACAGGAACGAGAATGGCAAACTAGCTTACACAGAGGTGATGACCCGATTGCCAAGGCGAGTGACTGAGGATCGGGCCCTCACTAGGTGATGTCATCACTGCATGCTGCAGAGCGGTTTCCCGCCCCTGGCCTTTAAAGGGCCAGGCGGACCCGATGCCGAGGAGGACGCCGAGCCCTGTCGTGAGGAGAGCTGGGAGGCAGAAGGCCCCGAAGGGCTTGGGAACGCTGCCGCACAGCATCGCGGATGCAGGGGACTGGCTGCGGCAGCGGGAGAGGTCGGACCGGGCCCCGCTGGAGCGTGAGCGAGGTGAGCAGGCTCGGGCTCGGGCCTAGCGCGGCCGGGATGTGCAACAAGAAGTTCATACAACTATGGCCAGCTGCCTGCATTACTTTAACTCCTTAGATGCACAGGCTGCAGTAGATTCAGAATACTGCGGCTTATATTTTGCTTGGTCTCTGGCTCTTTGATCACATTTCTCCAGGGCTGAGGTCACTCCAATGGCTTCATGTTTTATATCACGTTCATTTTTTAAATTCTATGGTTTGCTTTTAAGATAACTAATGTATGCAAATCTCTCATGCATATTCAGTGTGGCAGTCCTGAAAATCTGACTCAATAGGTGTGCCTCCAGGAGAGGGTTAGGAAACACTGCCTTAAGAGAACAGGTTGACCTTCCGCAAACAGTGTGAGGCCTGGTTATTTGTGACTAGTTCTGGTTAAAGGGTCAAATGATGTGAAGTTGACCAGTGATGAAGTTTTATTCTATTCTATTTGATTCTATTAGTAAGACTGCTGGTTTCTGTTTTGTATACTTTATGTCTATTCTGTTGCTGTGATGTATTTTATGACTGTCCTATTATGTTAATGACGTTTTTAACCTACATTATAGTGATACTGCATGTTCTATATCTGCCCAGAGCTTATAAATCAAAGTAATGAATATATACCATAACTAGGGTGGAGTGAGAGGGGGAAAATACCCAAGGTGCAAGTAGGAACCTTCAAACAAAGGAGAATCAAAGTCTTGCAAATGCAGGTATTCATAAAAGTGTAGTTCTGCTCAAACCAAAAGATTATTCTTAACCGTTCTCAAAGATATAGCAATATAGCATTTTTCTTCTAAGTAGTATGAGACATTATATTTGATGCAGAAAGTAAAACCAGCTGACAAATGTGGTACCCACCAGCACTGCACCTATCATGCTACTGATGAGTTCCATTTTAGTGAATTTTTTATGGCAATTATTTCTTCTAAGAAAGTTAGCAATGGACATTAAGGTGATACTTTAATTACTCCTTTATTCCAGAAAGTATAAAGAGAGAATTGTGCTAGCCCGCATTAAATAAGTTTGTTAAAAGAACCAAAAAAAGTGGTTGGGTAGAGGTGACACCTTTTATTATGCTTTTAGGACTACTAAGATTCTTCCCCTGTCAATGTACTGCAAATGAAGTCGTGGTTCTTTATACTGGATAGAGACCTATTGCACTTCATTTGCATATCGCTAAAAGAATGAACCAAAAGAATATAGAGAGGCTAAGGTAGCAAATTAAAAAGGCACTACTTGGCTCAGAGCTATAAGTGAGTAGAGACAAAGAAGATGCAAATTGTTCTTTCTTAAGAATTAAGAGAATGGCATTCTTGCTGGATACTGAGTAGCTGCTAAGTAAGTGGCATCCTGTGCACAACTGGGTGGTTTAAGAATGCTTTCTATCAAGCCAGATGTATATGCAGGCATTGCCGCTGATAACCGGTTGCCCTGAGGCTTATGTAAAAGTGCCACCTTTTGAACCATCTGATATCATATCTTGACTTGGGACCTATCCTTTAACTAGAACAGAGAGCTAATGATCTGGTTCTGTTTGGAGCCTCCTGAATATTAATGTGGTGGCTTTCAGACAGAAACAGAAAAATAAACGAGTCCCTCTAGAGCTTATCTACAACCCCCCAGTTTAATGGTCCTCAACTCTGGTTTTTCTGGCCCCTAAACAAGTCTGGTTTTTCAGCATAAAGAAAACGAAATAAGTCAACCTACTAGATCAAGTTTATGCTAACATGGCTAATTAAAATTCATTGCAGGTATTCTGAAATCGAAACTTGTTTAAGGACCTCAGGCACAGGAGTTAGGATTTCCAGCTGCAACAATGATTCCTATGCAGAACGGCTAAGAATCTCAAATCCATTCACATTTTCTGAAAACCCCATATGTAATCATACAGGCAACCCAGATGGCATTCAGAAACTTATCATTAGCAGTAGCTTAACTCTGCTGCGTAAAACCTTTGCCAAACACACTAAAAAGAAACAGGAACCTCAGCAGCCATCAACCTGCAGCTCCTCCAATGGGATCTACCTAGTTTTGTCCAAATTGTATTTGTATGAGAAAGCAAAACAGGCAATCAGGAAAGAGATGAACATATAACCCTGCACCATCAGAAACACAGTCACAAACACAGAGTACTTGAGGCCATGAAAGAGCCTCTCTCTGGTCCATGACAGAGTAGAAGAGACATGAAGACGGAAGCCCTAGAGGCTGGGATTTTGCTGAGTCAGATCTATCTAACTTCAACGCTGTAACTGGATAATTTGTAATCTGCCATATACCACCCCTTTTCTCCTCTATTCAGAGGATAGGATGATTAAACCGACCTGCTATCCCCAGTGTGTGTGCACAGGCAAGAGTATAATATCCCCCTAGGAGTCTGGGCTTTGTATACGTATATCATTTTCTTGTGTGTAATTATAAATATACATACATACACACACACACAGAACTGAAAAAGAGTATTTTGCACTCCATGTAAAGGCTATATCAGAATAAGCATCTATGATAGTAACTGCTTCGCTTCAACGAGCCATTCTCATCATTTTCACTGTCAAATTGTGACAAATCAATGGAGCTTCTGTTTATACGACCACTGCACAGTGCTCGTAAACCATCTCCTATAGTCATATGACCTTGCTTTATGATTAGCTCTGTAGGAAGGAATTTCCCTTCTCTCTCTCTGGTTAATATTGAGGCACTTTTTGGCAACTTGAATACAATTTGGAAGGTTTAAGGTTGGAAACTGAAAGCCAACCTATTTTAACATACCCAGTACCACTGTAACCATGAGAGATGTGCTTTTGGGAGACCATATGACATCCTAGTAATAAAATAAAATATAGATGTTTACTCTACAGAAATAATTTACTTACAAAATGCTCTATTAAAGAACGGTGAGCCTGACCAAACAGGAAAAAAGTGGAAACGATTCTAAAGAACCAAATCACAGAACATCATATAGCCAGCATGGATTCACTCAAGGGATGTCTTGCCACACAAATCTACAATTTTTTTGAAAGGTTTAATAAAAGTAGATGTAGTGTATTTGGATTTTCATAAGGCATTTGACAAAGTCCCACATGAGAGGCTTATTGTTTATATAATGTTTAGATGTTTTTTCTGTGACCCACCTAGCATGATTGTGTTAATATAAGCGGGCTATAAGAATTGTAAATAAAATAAAAAAAAAATAATAAGAAAATAAGAAAATAAAAAGTGATTATGTTCTTTTGTGGACTGCAAACTGGTTAAAATGCAGGAAATAGAGAGCAGGATTAAATGGTCAATTTTCTCAGTGGAAAAAGGTAAACAGTGGAGTGCCTCAAGGATCTGTACTTGGACTGGTGTTTTTCAATATATTTACAAATCACCTGGAAAGGGATACGATGAGTGAGGTGATCAAATATACAAATGATACAAAATTATTCAGAGTAATTAAATCACATGCGGATTGTGATAAATTGCAAGAAAACCTTGTGAAACTGAAAGACTGGGCATCCAAATGGCAGATGAAATTTAATGTGGATAAGTGAAAGGTGTTGCATATAGGGAAAAATAACCCATGCTGTAGCTACAAGATATTAGGTTCCATATTAGGAGTTACTACCCAGGAAAAAGATTTAGGCTTCATAATGGATAATATATTGAAACTGTCAGCTCAGTGTGCGGTGGTAGTCTAAAAAGCAAACAGAATGATAGGAATTATTAGAAATGGAAGCGTGAATAAAACAGAGAATGTCATAATGTCTCTGTATCGCTCCATGGTGAGTCCACACCTTGAGGAATGTGTGCAATTCTGCTCGTTGCATCTCAAAAAAGATATAGCTGCACTGAAGAAGGTACAGAGAAGGACCACCATAATGATAAAGGGGAGGAAAGGCTAAAGAGGTTAGGGCTGTTCAGTTAGGAGAAGAGATGGCTGAGGGTGCATAAGATAGAGGTCTATAAAATCATGAGAGGAGTAGAACGAGTAAATGTGAATAGCAGAAATCAGAGAATTATTTTTCACTCATCGCACAATTAAGCTCTGGAATTCATTGCTAGAGGATTTAGTTAGGGCAGTTAGTGTAGCTGTGTTTAAAAATGGTTTGGATAAGTTATTGGAGGAGAAGTCCATTAATGGCTATTAATCAAGCTGACTTAGGGAATAGCCACTGCTATTACTGGCCATAGCAGCATGGGATCTATTTAATGTTTGGATACTTGCCAGGTACTTGTAACCTGGATTGGCCACTGTTAGAAATAAGATGTTGGGCCTGATGGACCCTTAGTCTGACCCAGTATAGCAATTTCTTATAAAGAAGCAAAAACAATATTTTCAGAAGGACCTCATGGATGCAGGAATTCGCAGTTCTTATTCCCCTATTGCATTTTCTTAAAAAAGCAAGATTACGAGTCCCTCCATGCCATTGGGGTAAAACCAGAATCAGCTCAATCTGTCCTGAAAACCTGGAACCAGTTGGCAACCCTAGGTTCATATTAGGAAGCTGGATGCATTTCATCCACTACATTTATGGAGAAAATTGAGAATTCATTTGACAAATCATGAATTCAGCAAGTACCATATTGGCTCAAATACAAGACAGCATCAAATAAAAGACAACCCCTATAAATCATGTCCAGGGGAAAAAATGTATTATATGCTTTTTTCCCTTTTGTACTTTTTTGTTAATCTAATTTTGTTTGCTTATTTTACTTTATTTTATTTTGACTTCTTTTTACTAACCTTCCCGTCCATCTCCCCAGCCTCTCCTCTATCCTGAGTACATCAACCGTTCTCCTGTGACACAGCTCCTAGTGATCCTCCTTCTTCTTGAGTAGGGTCATCCCGGAACAGCTACAGCTATTGCCCCTACCAATATAATAGTGGTTCTTCTACTCCAAATCCGGACTAGCAGGGAATCAAGTGTTCAGCTCCACAGGACACAGAGAACCACAGAAGCCAGTGTTCAAATCCTGCTTCTCCCACTGACCCTCCTAATGACTTTAGGTAAGTCACTTTATCTCCATTGTCTCAGGTACAACTAAGATTTGGCAGGGAAATGACTACAGTATCTGAATTGTCACTCACCTTGAGCTTGATTGGAAAAGGCAAGTAATGAAATCTAAAATCCAACCCAACAGGTTCGGGTAAGCAGGTGGGCTATTGCATGGAGGACTTAAAACTGTACATCTTTGGGTCACTGGAAGTGGTAAGGTGGATGGGCTGCTGGGTTGAGAAAGTCTTTCAACCTTTTGCCTTCGGCCACATGAGAGCCTGACATCTTCCCCAGCCAGACCTGAGTGAGGCATTTCCTACTCATACAGAAGACATTCTCCTCTCATAACATCTCCACCACTCGAGCAAATCGCTTGCTTCTCCCTACCAAGGCTCACTTCTTTCTCATCCCTAGGCTGGGCCTCAAATATAAGAGAAGGAGGATTTTTGGAAATGCAACATGTCCAAGCAAAGCTAGTCTTTTATTCAGTCCGCTATGGAAAATACCCGTTTCACACAATTTGGTAGAACGTAAGCTCATTAATCAGGCAAGGACAGTTATGGAGAGGTTTTGGCTGCTCTAGGAAAATATCTGCAATGTCTTGGACTGGATTCCACTTGAAGGGAGTAAAAGATGTGAAGGATAAAAAATAGTGCAGACCAATGAAAAAATAAGGAAACAGCATTCAATGGGGTAAAAAAATTTGCACTGGACAGAGAGCAATGAAATAAGCGAGCATTAGGTTCAAATAAACTCAACATGAGCTTCAGATCAGAACTGACATTCATCTGCAGAGTTGTATGGATCACAGAACTGGGCAGGCAGAGATGCCAAAGTCAAAAATGAAAGTCCCATAAACAGAGTTGTATGCATTTTGGTGTGGAAGTTGGGAAGGGAAAAAGGAGAGTCCTGACATAGGCAGGTGCGATTACAAATCAAGATTGATTGCACAACCAAAGCTCTCTAATGGAAGCTGGGACAGTTGTAGATTGTATTGAATGCGACTCAGTAAAATCCAGGCAGCCAGGAAAGTCTTCTGCAAGCAGAGTGATTGAAAGACAATTATTACAATTTGGCATAGAGGAGTAAAATGGCAGGATCCATGTCTCATCCTCATTTTTCTTCCACACCTCTCAATACCGCCTCACAGTGAGAGCGATATCCTTGGAGTCAGTCACTACCTTAACCACCGTAATCGCTTTTTCACACTCTTTTAAGTATCAGAATTAGTCCATTTGTTAGCCAGAGTCACACAGGCCTCATTCATTAGTGACTCATTAGGTTGAGAGGTAGGTCTTGTTCTGCCTGAATCTATTTTATTTTTTGCAGCTGCATTGTTCAGGAGGTTTAAATCCTAAAAGAATAAAAACTTGAGATTTCTTCTAAAAGCCCCATGTCAGAGTTAGACTCTAGACCTATAGAGGGTTTTGCTGACGTTTGTACTTGCAAATGGAAAATGAAAAGATGCAACAAAATAAAAGATAGGAGGGTAGCGAATGCAGACTGTCTTGGGACACAGTCACTAGTTAGAGAGAGAGAAAAAAAAAGTTATCCTCGAGCAGTGTAGAACATTTTGGAATGCTTTTTGCCCATCCCAGAAATATATTTTCTTTTTTTTTGCACCAGAGATTGTGAGACTAGGGGATGATGTCACAGCTTTACATTGGATTGGAGATGACTTGACAGGCCAGTTCATCATCCTCTTGCCCCCCCCCCCCCCCCTGGATGGTTAAGAGGAGGTGCATGACAGGAATGCTTGCAGCAATCAGAAAGAAGCTGCTAAACATACATAAAATGCACAACCCCAATGCAATGCATGTTGAGATTTATTTTCTGGTGGAAGGGGGTGTCCATTAGAACATAAGAAAATGCCATACTGGGTCAGACCAAGGGTCCATCAAGCCCAGCATCCTGTTTCCAACAGTGGCCAATCCGGGCCATAAGAACCTGGCAAGTACCCAAAAACTAAGTCTATTCCATGTAACCATTGCTAATGGCAGTGGCTATTCTCTAAGTGAACTTAATAGCAGGTAATGGACTTCTCCTCCAAGAACTTATCCAATCCTTTTTTAAACACAGCTATACTAACTGCACTAACCACATCCTCTGGCAACAAATTCCAGAGTTTAATTGTGCGTTGAGTAAAAAAGAACTTTCTCCGATTAGTTTTAAATGTGCCCCATGCTAACTTCATGGAGTGCCCCCTAGTCTTTCTACTTGTATATGTCCAAGATCAGTTGAAGAAGCCACCATCCTTTTTTTTGTCAGTAAGATGCCTAGGATCTGGGATGAGCGCTGTACTCTCCCTGCTGTATAAATACATCTCATTAACTCATATTGTGGCTTTGGCTGCAGATCCCATTTCAAGTCAGCTCAGTTGTTACTTGTGGAGCTGCACATCTGTTATTGACAGTGCCACTCATCCTTAATTTGTGATGAACAATGTTTTACTTTTCTAGCATTATACGATGAGAACTGAAGCCCATTTTCAGATAAGAGATTCCCACTTGTCCAATGTCTCGGCCAAGGGCCAAACGCTTTTCAGGCGAAATCTTCTCGCGTGCCCAGAATCTAGGATGAGAGGTGCGGCTTTGAGAAATTCTCAGCGACACAGGTCTTGGGGCAAAAGCTACATCCTCTTGTCATTTGACAGTTTTCCACTGGTGCACAATCTGCACCAGGAGCAGAATCATTTTCAGTTACCACCGACTTAGGCTCTGGGTTGGGGGCTGGGAGCATCAATCTATTTCCTGGAGGGAGAAGAAATTTAACTTTCCAAGTTCTGGGAATGGCTGGTATGTCTCAGATTACTTTCTAATTTTCAGTGCTCTAATTGTACAGGCAGCCTTCCAGGTCTTGATAAACAGACGACCAGCTGAGTGGATCTACTTTTTATGACAGATATAAGTAGAGATATAGAGCCACTAGACAGAGAAAAAATGCCAGTAGAAATAAATGAGGGTGAGACAACAAATGCAGCGTCCATGTTTTCAAAGATGAGTAATGCCTAGGCTGATTGAGCAATTCCAACTTCCAGCGGGGATGATATGGAAGGGAAAGAAAAAAAAACAGTCCACCATATAAATCTTTCATCTCAGACTAGAGTCTATCTATATAAAGAGAGAGAAAGAATTAAATATTTCACAAGACCTCAGTCAATCTTATGGGCCTTCGGCTGACATTTCAGAATGAGATTTGACATTGCTTCGTCGTTCCCTCTTGGTGCTGTAGAGAGCTGTCGATACATTATCATCTATTCAAAAAAAAAAAAATCAGCAACCTGGTAACCCATTTTTATGAAAAAAAATGTTTAGAGAACTATAAACATTTTTCTTCCTGCTTGTCTCTCCTCCCCTCCTCTTCTGTTTCTGCTTCTACAAATTCTCTTTCTCTCCTACAATCCACTTCTTTGCTCCGTCCCAGTTTTGTCAAGTATCTTCCCTCCCATTTCCTCTCTTCACTCTTATTTCCCAATGCTTTAGTGACTCTCTTTTCTCTAGTTTTCATCAATTCATTTTATTCCTCCCCTTACTGTCTCATCATTCCTTATTGCTCACTCTCTTCTTTTATCCCTTTCTTCCTATTTCCCCTCTCATCTTCAAAATGCAATCTCAAGTAGTCTGAATTATCAAAAGAATACAACACCATCAGATGCATTACTGCAATTAGTAATATCCAGTGATCCCTATAACTCTGAGTAGTTGATAAGAATTGATATCAGAATTTATATGGGCTTCTGCAAGATGTTGATATGCATTTGTTTGTTTACATACATTAAATATCTCTATAAGATTACTTGTAGCAATTTACCAACATATCACATACATATAATCTAACTACATAATAAAAACAAATAGAATGATATAATAAATAAAATCATCTGACAGACTTCCTAATATAAATAATAAAATAATAATAAAAGCTATGAAAACCAATCCCCTCTTCCTAGCTCAATCATCAACCCCATCCTACTTTTAAAGTTAGATTCGGTTAAGCACTCTCTGGATTGCCTAACAAATAGCCAGCTGTTAATCAACGTACGAAACTCAGGATGACCACTTTGATTTCAATATTCTCTAGGCGTATTATTTCAAAGGGTGGGAGCGACCACTAAAAAATGCCCTTGATCGAGTTCTTTCACGTGAGCCTCTTTTACAGTGTGAACACATAATGGTTTCTCTTGAGAACAACATAAATCTCTGCTGGGAGTATAGGCTGTCGATAATGCCTGCAAATATTCAGGTCCTTCTCCAATCAATGCCTTGTGAGTCAAAATGAAAGTCTTAAATTTAGAATGATAGTCTATTAGTAGCCAGTGTAGCTGTTTCGGTAATGGCCAGACATTATCTTTAACATTTAAACCACCCAATATTCTAACTGCTGTGCTCTGAAATAATTGCAACCTTTTTTTTTTTAAACAATGTTTGAGTCAATCCTCTGGCTTGAGTTTGGAGAATCACATCACGCAAGTGGCACATAGTATCTACATAAAGATGAAATTGGTAAGGTATAGATTTGTCCATGTTAAAACTGTAGCCTATGCGCTTGTGCTTTCACACATAAATATTAATTGCAATGCAGGTTTACCAACAAAATCAATGCGCAAATTACAAGTAATTCAGGACACCGCAGCAGGCAGTGTCACCGGCAGCTCTAGAAGATCCTCAACCACTCCACTGTTACTGGGTATATTACTGGCTGCCTGTGCTTGCGCGATGCGAATTTAAAACATTGTTACTTGCCTTTAAGATGTTGTGAGGCTTCTGCATCCTCCAATGGAAAGGGAGATTAACATGTTACGAAGCAGGGAGGAATTTACGATCAGTAAAGGAACACCTTCTCTAGCTCCCCAAGTTAAAGGCTTTTCGCCAACAGTGGTTGAAAAATCGGTCCTTCTCAGTTATAACACCAGGCTTGTGGAATAGCCTTCCACAAGATTTGAAGAAAGAAAAGGATCTATTGAGGTTCTGAAAAAAATTAAAAGCTTAGTTTATGTCAATAGCTTTTAAGTGTTTAACTTGGTGGGATTGGAAGGAGGTCACTTGGGAGTTCTGGTATGAGCAACTGTTTGATTTTTGTTTAAAAGATGCTATTGTATGTCATTTTGTCTTGTACATTGCTCTGGGAGATGTTTATCAGTAAAGTAATTAAGATGTAAATATAAATAAATTAATATAGTGTAGGGAGATTAGTAGATCACATCAGTGTCTGTAATACAAAAAAAAATCTTAATAACGTTGCATTACAACTCCTTTTTAATATATTCCTTTTCCATTTATTTATCTGTACTGTACTGTTAATGGAGCAAAGTTCAAAGGAAGAACAAGCTGAAAAGACTCTACAGGGGTTGAACAGATGAGGCCAGAATTCTCCCCCCCCCCCCCCCCCCCTGTAGCTGACCACAGGCCCCAGAGCTCTGGGTGGATGCACTACCTGCTTTTCCATGCCACAGTGCCCTCTAGTTGTAGCTTTCCCTGGCCTGCCTGATGCATGAAGCCATTCACTCTATGACCCCGAGTTCTTTCTTTCTTTATTTTTTTGTATTTAGAAATACATACAAAATAAACATTCATGATTAAAGTAGCAGCAAAACCACAAAAGAATACAAATGCACTTCTTGATGCATCGACTTTTAGGTAAACATTAATGCCTATACACCAGCAACATAAAACATTAAACAAGACATCCATTCACACTATACGTCCAAATACAAAAATCAGTTCTATAGCACAGAAAACCTAGTCTGTTTCAATTTATTTTTAAATGGAGTGGGCAAGCACATCTCAAACATATCCCAAGCAGTGTGGCGTCTTTAGCAGGAAATCTTTGTATAAAGATGGCATCCAGCCTCTTTGCTTACATCTTATCAACCATTAATTAATACCGTACTTCAATAGAAGGCACAACTTCTTTCACCCAAAATTTCAATATACAAAATTTGGAGTGTAACTTTCAAAGAACCATGCATGTGCCCATAAATACATGTAGATGGGTGTGCACGTGCAATCACGTCTTTTGTATCATGTGTGGAAATGTTTGCCCATGATACAAAATACACGTAAGTTGAAGTGTTGGTTGCGTACACAGTTGGTTGCACATTTCAACCTAGTTTTAGTGCTGTATGCGCAAGTTTGCGCATACTGTGTACAAAGCACACACACGCTTCCATGAGGGCATAACTTCCATTTCTTCGGAGGTGTGGATGTCTAAATTGCCGCCACCAGCCAGACAGCTCAATTTCATGACCAAGGACGTCACCTGCCTGGCATCCCTGGCTGTGGAGTATGAGCAGGGCCTGTTCCCGATCCCCAGAGTCTGGTGGAACTTGAGGAAGTGCAAGCTGGTTTGATGAGCGGTGTGCTGCACCTTTAACAGGGAAGCCTCCTACCCATATGGGGTAATATGGGTAGAGGGGGTAGGTAAGGGTGTGCATTGGGGGGGGGGGGGGAGTCACTGAGGGGGGCCCTAAGTGGCTTACAAAAAGAGGTAGTGCAAATTTGCATTTATGCATACTGTAACAGTTGAGCATTCCATTTATAGCAGGAATGTATATTTGTTGCCAATGTAACAGAACCTCTGCCTGTCGATGGAATTTGTATAGAGGGTGCAGTGTATGGTTATCAGGGTGTGTGTGTGTGTGTGTGTGTGTACATTTGTGTGTGTGTGTGTGTGTGTGTGTGTGTGTGCGTTTGGTGGGTGTGTATTTGAGGGATGTGTGGGTTGTGAGTTTGTGAAGCGGTGTGTGTTTGATGACTGAGTAGGAATGTGTGAGTGTGGGAAATAAGAGAACAGGTGGATTGAAATATGTAGGAATGCGTGTATGTATGAAGTGTGTGTATGTGTAGGTGGCAAGTGAGTGGGTGTGTATGGGGTGTTGGGATGGGTGTATGCCTTTGTGTGGACATATGTGGGGGGCACATGTTTAGGGGGTTAAAACATGTAGGATATGTGTACAGGGGGGTGTGTGGATTGTGGATTTGCAGAGAGGATAGAAGTGTATGGTTGCTGTATCAGGAGTAAGAATATGTAGGTGCAGGATTGGGAAAACTACAGCCTGCTGGCCCAAACCGGCCCACCTATCTCGCAAAGACCTTCATACCATCTGGCCTACAACGTTCGACTAAAATGGCCACTCTGCGGGAGCAGCATCTAGCACCGGAAAGAGCACGTAGCAGTTGCAAGCCTCACTCCTGGACTAAGAGACGTCAGGAACCAGTAACAACCCTCAGCAAGCACAGAGAGAAAGAGAGAGACAGCCATCATGTGGCAGGGATTATTCCCGGTTTCCCCTCAGCAGCATTGCATGGAGCCAGTGGACAGGCAGGAGTGAGAGCGGGTCTTCCTCCTTCAATGAATGCATGCCACTGCTGCTGTGCCCAGCTAGATGTGTGCCGGCACCAGAGGGACAGATGGCAGCTGAGCGAACGGACTTTTTCTCTTCCATCTCCTCCATGCTTCCAGCGTGCTGAAAGTCTCCGAGCCGCTGTCGGGAGATTACTTGTGCTTTCATTGCTACCGCAGTTGCAGCTTCCTCTTCTTCCAGCGGCTGTGGTAGCTTCTTTCCGTCACTGCCTCCTCTTCCTCTACCTCGCAGGTGCCAGGACTTGCCCTGGGTCCTGAGGGCTTCCTGGGGCTACAGCTGGACTCCCACATCTATTGCTGTTCTCTGGTAGGGCCCTGGCTGAGAGGAACCAGTGGAGCTACATGGCGTTGCTGGGCGACCTCTGCAACCTGTTTTGTAGGCTCATAGGTGGAGCTGAGGGTATTGGTGCAGTGTTTCTGGTAGCCATGCTTCGTAAGCGGCATAAATGTATTTTTTTCAAGTCATCACAAACATTTATTAGGCCCAAATATCTGCTTTTATCTGATAGCCCTAAAAAATATCTGCTTTTTTTGGATAGTTATAAAATCAGGAATGTGACTACCATGGACCCCTGTGTCACCAACCTCTTTCCCCCACTCTCTGACTCAAGCTCCTAGGGCAACTTGGTCCTAGTGTACGTGAGTGTCAAATTTGGCCCAGCAAAAATAGGTTTTGCCCATCCCTGTGTTAGTGTGGGAATGTGGGTGATGTGGAGTTTGTGGGGGTAAAGGTTACGTGTGCAGTGTGTATGTGTGGCAGTGGGCAAGGCCAGTGTTTTCATCAGGCAAAGTAGGCGGGCACCTGGAAGAGCACCAGGCCTTTAGGGGGCCTGAGGCTGCAATGGAGCCCATCCTGGCAGTGGCTCCGCAGCACAGGAGATGCCACCAATAGGGAAGTCTTGGGGACGGGGAGGGTTTGCAAGACCAATGGCTGCCTAGGGTGCTTAATACCCTTGCAGCGGCCCTGGCTGTGAGTAAACCGGTACGATAAGACCTGGTCTTGAGTATCGGTATAGTAAAAGAATTTAAATAAATAAAAATAAATAAAAGAGCAAGTAATGTTACAGCATTATTGGGTCATTATCAGTTTATTACTGAGCCTGGGGCCACCGCCCCTTTATCGAATGAAGCCTGGGGTTGGGAGAAGAATGGTTGATAGCAGTCACCCGGTTGGGATAAATTCAGTTTATGCCCAGTTCCCTAAAATTCCCCAAAAAACCAGAATAGGAACATGGAAGGAAGAGCAATGAAAAAGACAATGATGTAGGAAAGAAAAACGAGGAGAAGAAGAAGAGAAGGGAAAAGTATCCCTCCAACTCCACTCTTCCTCTAGACCAGTTAGAAGTTTCTACAAAGGTACACTCTAACACCCCCCCAGCCAAGACCTTACTAAGGAAACGCGTTCTATCTACAGCTGGTCCACCTCAATGGAATGCTCTCCCCCCGGACCTCCGCCAAGAACCTTGCCCACAGACCTTCAAAAAAAAAAAACCAACTTAAAACGTGGTTATTCAGCCAAGCCTTTCCATAACCCTTCTCCTCCTGTAAAATATGCTCTGGACAGCACTCCTTATGTACTAATGGTCGCACCTGCCACTTACTAACTGTCATTAATAACAGTTAACCTTTTTAATTTTTAAATTCCTAATTTCCTTATGTTATTCCTCAATCCAGCGTTAAATTCTTTGATTGTATTGCAATCTTATTTAGTTCAACGTAATCGCAAATGAATGTTTGTTGCGACTCTTGCTTGTTAAAGCTTCAGACTGTATGTACCCAGTTATTCCCTGGCTCCCAGTTGCAAAACCCTGTTACATGTATTCAACAACTGTTTCAATGTAAACCGACGTGATATGTCTCCGCCACATGAACGCCGGTATAGAAAAATTCTAAATAAATAAATAAATAAATAAATAAATAAATAAATAAAAGTGAAAGCGAAAGAAAAAGCAAAGGCAAGGAGCCAAAAGAGAGAAAGCTCAGAGGAGACTGCTGACGCTGGACTCAAGCTGGAAAACTGATTTAGATGCTTCGGGATAGCATTCACCCTCCTCTTTTTTTTTTTTTTTTTTATAATCATGTTACTTTTTTTGCCACTAGATCCCAACTTCTGTCTTCAGATATTGCAGTAACCAGGCCATGACCCAGCTCTGTCAATAATGAATAAATAATTGCACACTGGGACATGGTGCTAGTCCTGACCGTTCCTAGGAACTTTTCTGGGAGCTCCAGCTTGATATTGCCTCTCACCGAGCATAAATAGTGCAACGGGTCTGACTGCCAGGAAAAATACACAATGCAATGCATGAATATATAAAATGCACATGTACACTTAGAGTGGCCTAAAGTAGGAATTTATCACTTCCTGAGTGTTTGGATGAGATCAAAGCGAACAAAAGGCACAGCTACAAGTGAGTTGCTAGGACAAATCATTCAATCACAATTGGCAGCATAAAGTCAATTTACTATATACCTTCAAATTTATTGCTAGCTTGGAGATTTACTGTCTGCTTCAAGAAATGTAGGCACTTGTAGAATGGATTCATTAGCTACGGTGTGCAAGTCATCCTATATAAAATGCTTTTAGGAAGAAGGTTGGAGGAGGAGTTTGTTATTAAGATACCAAGTTAGTAAAGAGAGCAATTGGTGTTTTCAAGAGCATTAAATCAAAGCTTCCCAAACCTCTCTTGCTGACCTTTAACAATGTATACAGGGCCTAATTCACTAAGCTTTGCTCCCTTAGACACAGAATGAGTAAAAAGCCTTTAGTGGAACAACTTCGTAGCAAAAAATTATATGATAGCAGAAAAAAGATCTATTGGCCCACCCAGTCTGCTACAATCAGTCAGGTTTTCATGTGACCACTGTGATATACATGAGATAAATTTGCATATACTAGGTCTGCAATGTATGCTGCTGCTTTATCTCATGTATATTCATTGTGGCTATCCTGAAACTCTGACTGGCTGTGGGATCATCAAGGCAAGTTTGGGAAGCCTTGCACTAACAGCTATCAAATCTAAATTTATCAGAAATACCAAATGTAGAGGGACAGTTCTTGGGAGTTTAACAACCCTTGTTCAAAGGGGTGCGCTGATGTTGTAAAATACCGTTTTCGTTAAAGGCCTGAGGACAACTTTCAAAAGCCATTTACTCAGATAAATACCAGTTTACTTGAGTAAATTGGCTGGATAACTGGCCTCCCTCTTTGTGGCTAAAAATATGCACAACACAGATCCTTTTCCTTGCATAGAGATGAGGCATTCCCATGTGCGTATTTAGGTCAGGGAAGGAAAGCGGTGTGTGTGGAATACATTTTCAAATCTACGTGCTTTATTTTTTTAGGGAAAGGTACTCAGAGAACCAGCAGATGCAAGAATCTGCAGCTACGTTTCCCCTGCATCAGTCTTCAAAGGGGAAAATGTGGTCATGCCTTCCCTTTAAGAAATGGCGCAACGCCCATGCATAAACGTACCCCCAGGCTTTGGATCAATGCAGGCAGTTTGAAAATTGCCCTTTAACTGGCCACAACGCATTCTTAGGGGAGGGGGATTTTCAAAAGCATGTCTAGCGGTCGAGTCTGCGTCTATATCGGACACGCAGACTTTTGAAAATACTCAGGTACGTGCAGACACTCACTTGCACAAAGTTGCACGTCCTCTTCGGCGGGCATCACTTATGTGTGTACTGTTACGCACAAAGAGGTAGGTTTTAAAAGCCTTGCGTGCGCAAAAATGGCCACATATGTGCGCATGTGGGCCGCGCAGGCGCTACACGAATTTTTAATAGCCAGGAAGGGCGCGCGTACATTAATGCCCGGAAAAAGTAGGCAGAAAAGAGGCATGGCATGGGTTTTCCAGAAGGGGTGCTGTTACAGACACATTCAGAGGTATCTATTTAGAACCCCAACCCACCTCCCGAAAACTCACCTCAAATCAAAGTCCCCCTTACAATGGCCCATATATAGTGTATCAGACTGAGCCTTATAAAAAGTCTCTCTCTCTCTCTACTAGACTCCCGTGCCTAATGAGGAGCTGTAGCAAAATGGTGCGTGTAATATATGTGCACAGAGCTCCAGATGTACGCGTGTGTCGAGTATTTTATAACCTACACATATAGTTTATAAAATAGATGTGTGTGTGTGTTTATGGGCGCACGTGCGGCCCTTTTAATATCTACCCGTAACCTTTTAAAATAAAAAAGCATGAGCGGAAGTGCCAACTCCACCTCAACTCTCCTTCCCCGAACGCCTTTTTGTTCATTTTATGTAGCTCATGCCTTTTCACTGGTAGCTCAAGGCAAGTTATGTCCAGGCACCACCTCTCCTCAGTGCACGTAAAAGCTATGCACGAAACCAGGTTCCTCTCATACATTTACGTGTACTGAGCCTGGGACAATTTTATAACAGCTGTTTACGCTCATAAATAGCTTCGAAAATTACCCCTAAATGTATCTTTTTATTTTTTTTTTCAGTTATTGTTACTGTAGTCTTATTGATCTCACTTCTCAGTAGCTACAATTAATATGTGAAAAACACCATTATTTGCCACTTTGTTCACAGTGGATGGAGGTAGCTGCAGTACATAGGGGGTCATCCATCAGCAGGTCCTATGGCTATCCTGTCTACAGTACAGGGAGTTACTAGATTTTATGGAGCACATCCAAAAGGTGATTCTTATAGGTAGATTGTGTGGAATTTATATGCTGCTTTCTTTCCACAAAGATAAATGATTATTTTGCTCTTTTATTGCTGCTGCATCGTAGCAAAAACAAGACAATAAAACTGGAGAAATTCTATCATCTCTACGTGCCATGCGTAGTGCCATGCAAAAAGCAACACTGGTAGTGGGTATGTGGGTAGTGGGTATGGTTCTGGCTAGGGTTTGCGGATATCTGGGGGGAGGTGGGCAGAGTGAGTTAGAGGGTGTGAGTGTGTAATGCCGTGCAAGCTTTCTTGGACTTTAGAAAGGGGGGTGGACAGAATAGCTTGGACTCCAGCCTTTCCAACCCCAGTGCCTACCTCTTACCTCCTGAGTCTGCTCTCTTAATCTCACTCAAATGCCCTGGGACCAGGATTCCCTTCTAGGCTGTGCCTTAAGGTGTACCAGGCTAAATGTCTGGTTCTTGTCTTTTAAGGGAGTCTTGATATACAGTTCATTACATACCCTCCCCCTCAGCCTGATCTTCTGCTCCTACCAGGGTTACTTCCCTGGAACAGGAATTGTCTTCTGAATTTCCTCTGGCTGCTCAAAGTTTTACCTCTTTCTTCATCATTAATAAGGGGGAAGTTAGATTATCACCCTCGGACCCAGGGATTCACTGTATGTCCATCCTCTGTTCCCAGGCAGACCTATCTGGCTCATCTTCCCCTTGGATACTCCTAAAGGTATCTGGATTACAATCCCCGTCCCCCCTGAAGAATTATGGGATTATAAAGTGGGAATCCTCCTCTATGCCAGGTGGAACTCTGTCCATAGTAGTCTCTAAATACTGGAAGCAATTGAGTTTTATCTTCGTGCATTGCTGTTGTAGTCTGAATATCTTAGACTCCCTGGCATATTAATTTAGATCTTCTAATGGGGAAGCATCCAAAAAAGATGGCTCATTGTAGTCTGAGCTGGACAGACTAGTCATAAACTGGCCCCAAAGAGTCTCAAACTGTTGATAATCATGTCCTAGAACAATGGGATATGTGAGTTTGGGAAGTGTTCCCACCTCTATACTGTTCAGCTGAAATTGTCAGCATAACTTGGCTGGTCAGGTATATTGCTGGTCACCATGTATACAGGCAAGGGTCACCATCATCTTAAAGTTGATCTGTATTCTCTGGATTAGCTCCATCCGGACAAAAAATCTTTATGCTCCCTGTGTCTACTACCAGGGCTTGTGTCAGGATCTCATCCCACTCAATTTGGATCACAAAATTTACTAAGTTCAAGACAAGGAATATCAACAAAGTTACAACTGTGAGATGATATTAGACATCCATGACTTCTTCAGTCAAGGGACATCTCTTGGCAATGTGCTCTCTCTCTCCACACTAGAAGCATGCCTGTGTGTCTAAACATTGTGGCCATCCCTTCTCTGGACATTTTGCTTCCCAACTGTAAATTTTAGGATTTAGTGCTGACTGTCTCTCTTGTACCTGTTACGACTGTCGCTGCCCGACCTCTCCACTCCACTCTCCTTACCTCTTTGGTGACTCCTCCTGCGGTTGACGGACATTTGGCTGCCGCGGCGTCTGCCTGTCATCTTCTCCGGCGTCCCCAGTCCAGCTTGGACACTGCCTCCCATCATGCTGTCCAGTTGCCTTAGGGCACGTGTGCCGCGCAGCCCTGCTTCAAGTACCTTCTTTGGCGTGAACCTCAGGGGCGTCCCCCTGTGATGACGTCACGCATCACGGATGCGATTGCTAGCCGTCGAGTTAGCAAAGGTTTCCTAATGGATGGGATTCGCTCTCGATACCTAGCTACTCTGCCTCCACTATTGGACTACTCTATTTGGGGTACCCACTCCTCAGGGGCCTCTCTCTCTTCTCTTTCAGGTCACTGTCTAGAACCGGTACTCGCTCCTCGAGGGCCCATGTTCCTGGACTCACTACCTGGACTTCTCTTCTGCCTGGAAGACACCGCTGCCTATACCATCAGTGAGTTACCATCTACTTCTCTCAGAGCTGTTCCCTGGAACCAGGTACTCACTCGGGGGCCTGCCTTTACTCCAGCTCCTGTGCTCCATACCGAGAGACCGCAGTGTGAGTACTATACCAATGAGGCTCTATTCCTGAACCCTGCATATACTGCTTGTACTCACAATCTCAGTTTCTCTCCACTACAGCACAGCCATTGTGGGGTTGCTGTTCCAGAGCCTGAGGGACTACAAGCCCAGCCGGGCTACATTCCTGCTCACTACCGCCACCCTCTGGTGGCTCCTCAATACTGTTTAATAAAAGATCTAACTGTGTGTGTGTCCTAAAGCTGAGCCTGACCTGTGGCCTCTCACGGGACTTCCCACTGTGGGCGTGGTCAGCAGCCACAGAGTTCAGGGGGTCCACCCAAATCCTTACAAACAATACCACAGGCTATATGAACTGATATGAAATAGTGGCACTGAAGAAGCTCCTCATTGGCAAATTCCAGTTGAAACTTGTCATAGAGATATACGTTTTTGGGGCTGTCACCTTAGGTTTGCAAATGAAAGGAAGTCCCCCTGAAGAAGCTTTGTGAAGCGAAACATGTTAGGAAACATGAAAGGTGTGTTGCTGTGTGTTGTGAATGCTTTGGTGTATGCAATTGAGGGTGAGCCTTTTAGGATGGGTGGTTGATGTGTTTTATGATGTAATTTCCTATATTATATTGTGATATTATATTTATATATTTTGGATTAATACATTATTTTAGAATGCGTTTATGTCAGTTTTCTTTATGATACAGAACTCAGCTTTCCTGTGAATCTAGGGGTAACCAGGCTTTGCAACACTCATTCATTAATACCTCTTATGTGAGAATACAGTCACTTCTAAAACTAGCTCATTTCCCATAATGTGTGAAAATAACAAGATATTCTTACCTCACAATGCCAAAAAAATAAAAGTAACAGGCTTATTTCACACTTGATACCAAAAGCTATTCCTCCTCTTTCCTGAATATACCAAATTACACTGAAACAGAATATTTTAAGCAACAGAAAGATATTTGTGTAATGTCTAGACTCTAAAATATCTGTTCAATGTGAAATCTAGTGTTAATTTGTTACAGAATGAGAAGAAAAAAAAATCCACCGCTGTCTCCGTAGCAGTTTGGTGAAATGTTTAATTTCGAAAGCTAAAAAAAAACCCCATGCATCTAAATTAGGAAACATTCTTGTGTTTTTAGGAGTGAGCATTATAAAAAGGAGATTGGGTGTTAAAGCAGAAGCAGGAGACTAAGAAATGAATGGGAAATGAAAACATTTCCCCTGTTCTTTTGCTTTTATAAATGGGTGAGGGAAAGAGGCCAGAAGGGATCAGGCATACTGCAGAGGTGGAAGAGGTGACCCCACTTCAGCTGCAGGTGTTGGTCATCATCATTGTGTGCCCATCAGAGCAGCTTAAATCAGTGATGATGTTTGTGGGCCCAGGCACATCAGTAATACCTTTTTTATTATTATTATTATTATTATTATTTTTAGCTCACCTTTCCAAAAGCTGCTCAAGGCAGCTTTCAGCACTATCAGAATTCAGTTAGAGTAAGTTCCTTCTCCAAAGAGCTTACCATCTAAGAAGGTGCCTGAGGCAATGACCCTTCAGTTTATCCAGGTTGTAGGATATGAGCAGTTATAAAATAGCCACATGGCCACAAGGATTGGAAACCTTGTGCCTAAGCTTGAAAACTACAAACAAAGACTACGTAAAGGCTAATAATGGTCGTGAAATTTGTAGGATGGGACAGAGATCCTAAGTGACACTTTGCAAGGAGGGACAAGGACTCTGAGGCACCTAATGACCATGAGAATATGTCTATATGTGATCTGCTAAGAAACTTCTTGACTTGCTGATAAATATAACTGGGAATATAAGAGCTAAATGTAGGTACTTTTCAATATCTGTATGCTCCCACAGTGTAAATTACTGGTGGATTTAAGAATTACCTTCTTCTTGTATGCTAACGATATACAATTTTACATTCCATTCTCCAAATCATTTAACAATACAGTATCGACACTTTCAACCTATATGAAAGCAATAAAGCAGGAACTAAGGCAACTTAAACTAACATTAAACCCTAAAAAGAATGAAATCATTGGTTAAGTAAAAACTCTTTGATAGTTAAACCACCGGCTCTAGGCCAAATTAGTTCCTCAAACCAAGTCAAATCAGATAGATTATGATGAAAAAGCACATCAATAAATTACTTACTACAGGTTACGCCAAGTTGCATATATTACATCTGTTGGGAATCCCGTCTGCAGCCGTCCGCGGTCGGGTCCCCCTCCCTTACCGCCAAACTCGCTTCCTGCTCCGTGGGCTGCCCCAGCCCTGCTCGGGCCACATCGGGGCCTTCTCGCGGCGTTCTCCCCACGAGGGAGACACCGTCGGCATCTTCGGGTGGCTCCGCCCACTAGACGCGCGCGTGCCCAACTGCCCGGGATTTAAAGGGGACGCGGCAGGAAACCTCGGCCCAGCCCCAAATCCCACATCATCACTGGAGGACTATAAATAGGCTGCCTCAGACCCCAGTGCCTTGCCTTGGCAAAAGGTCACCTCCTGGGAGAATCTAGTTGCTTCTTCTTGACTTTGTTCCAGTATCCTGCTTGTTCCTGACTCTGTTCCAGTATCCTGCTTGTTCCTGACTCCGCTCCTGCCTCCCTGCCTGCTCCAGCTCCTCTCCTGAGTTCCAGTTCCCACCTGCTTGCTTCTTCGGTTTGACTTTGGCTTGGCACCTGGTTTCGTCTGCCTGCTGCCCGTCCTGACCTTGGCTTGCTCTTCGGTTTCGTCTGTCTTCCGCCGGCCCTGACCTCTGGCTCGTCTCCTCGTCTGGCTCCTCTGCTGCCTGCCTCGAACCCCTGGACCGTCACCGACTCCCCACGTCTGCAGCCTCGTCTTGGACTGTTCACTGTACTCCTCTTCGCCAGGAGACCTTCTCCTAAGTCCTGCCGGCCCTGGCACACAAGGGCTCAACCTGCGGGGGAACGAGGGCTGGAATAGGTGAAGGTCCTGTCTGGTCTCCTGGTCCTGATCCGCCTCCCGGCTACGAGTACCGCTGCAGGCCTTCCTTCTGTGGTTCCACCTCACACTCTAGCTGGCCCGAGGGTCCACGTTCACAACAACATCAGTTGAAACCTTTCTTAACTTTCGAGGACTTCCGTACCGTACTGCAAACTCTAATTTTCTCAGACCTAGACTACTGTAACTCTTTATTACTTGGTCTTCCCGCACGTCTATTAAAACCGTTACAATTATTACAAAATGCCTCATCAAGACGTTTGGTTAGGAACTAGGAAATTTGATAACATTACACCCTCACTGATCTCACTGCACTGTCTGCCTGTACAAGCCCAAATCCATTTTAAAGTATTAACCCTAATATTCAAACTCATTCATTCCAGTAAGACCGGTATGATAGGTGTGAAAATACAACCATACACACCTCAGCGAACACTAAGATATCAAAATAAGGGATTATTGACTGTACCCGCAATACGGAGCACATGCCTGATACAAGTAAAAGATCATGTATTTTCCATAGCGGGACCAAAGCAATGGAACTCCCTACCTGAGATATTACGCTTGATACCAGATAGAAAGAGATTTAAATGTGAGCTAAAAAAAATGGCTATTCAAAAATGCATATAGCCTAAGCTAAAACATCAGAATGTAGAGAGCTACAATAACGACAAGAAATACTAACTGAAGCACGAAGAATAAATTTAGCGAGAGAATGTAAGAATCAATACAATGTACTGACTAAAATGTGAAATTTGTTATATCATCTAATTTTATTTTCTGTATTTCTCGACCATGTTTTAGAACGTTCATCAAATGTTTGGAATAGTTCATTTATTTATTTATAGTTTTTTATATACCGCGGAACGTAATACACATCACCTCGGTTTACAGCAAACAGTAATTCAGCCAAAGGCTTTACAATGAACATCAGAGGAATAAGTAAAGTGCTAAATTAACAGAAAAATTATAAGTATACATATCAAATATATATGAGCAATAATATTAACAAAGTCTGACTTGAAGGGAGTTATTTGTAAGGGAAAAAATTGGGTAAGGGAAAAGGGGGATCATAGAAGGGGGGGAAGGGAGCCACACCAGCACTACTAGTCTGACTCTCTTGTCTCCTCTCCACCCCCCTATATCAGGGAGGAATGGGAGTAGGTGGGAAAGGGAAAGGTAAGGCAGTATACAGGAATCAAGAGCAAGTTGAGAAGTGAAGTATATAATTGCATAATTTACATCTTTCAGAGGAAGGCCTTTCGAAACAGCCAAGTTTTTAAGTTCTGCTTAAATTTTCGGTGGCAGGGTTCTTGGCGAAGATCCATGGGCATACTGTTCCACATTTTGGTTCCTGCTATAATGAGGGAACGTTTTTTAGTGGATGTAAGTTTGGTTAGTTTAGGAGAAGGGATCGGCAGTCTGGCCTGATAGATTTTTATGAATTTGATAGATGTTTATGAATACTACTTCTGTAAGCCGTCATTACTTGTTGATTTATAGCTATGAATGTTACTTTGTAAACCATTGTGATCTTTACATGGAACGATGGTATATAAAATATCTAAATAAATAAACAGAAGACAAAGGGCCTCATTTTCTAAAGTATTGCAGGCCTGCGATACTTTAGAAGATGAGGGGCGGGGGGCCGAAACGGGGGGCGGGCCTGCGCTAGCCGTCAGTGATCGCACCGTCGCGGTGCGATCGCTGCCGGTTTCGCACCCAATAGCGCCACCATAGGAGGTGTAGCTATTGGAAGCGAAATAGGCAGCGAAAAGGCACTTACCTTTTCGCTGTGCGCGCTATCGCCACGGAGTTGGCCCCGGTGACGCCCTGACTCCTCCTCTTCCAGGGCCGACTCCGCCCCCATTTTGGTATCGCACGCGAAAAGGGACATTTCGCGTGCGAAACGTCCCTTACCGCATGCGATACGGTTGGAAAATAAGGCCCAAAGTGATTTGCCAAGGTCACAAGGTGTGTTAATGATGAAAATGGGATTTGGACTCTGCCTGGTTTGCCCGCTTCTTAGCTTACTGCTCTAACCAATACGCTACTCCACCCTGGAGTAATGGTGCTGAAGTCATCAACTGTGCATGACATCTCTAAACGACAATACTGTAACAGGTGAGGTGCTATCGCTGACGAAAGAGCAGCACTGAGTGGGCTAGCCTCAGGCATGCCACTCTGGGAAGAGAGCCATAAAAGAGAGAGAAAATGGGGTTAATGAAATCAGGAAAGCCAAAACATCTGCTCTGTAGGTGATTTTGATTTGCACTTTGGGCAAAACTCCCACAGTACTCTTTGCAGATGTTTTGGACTGCATGGCTTTAACATAAGAACATAAGAAATTGCCATGCTGGGTCAGACCAAGGGTCCATCAAGCCCAGCATCCTGTTTCCAACAGAGGCCAAACCAGGCCACAAGAACCTGGCAATTACCCAAACACCTAGAAGATCCCATGCTACTGATGCAATTAATAGCAGTGACTATTCCCTAAGTAAACTTGATTAATAGCAGTTAATGGACTTCTCTTCCAAGAACTTATCCAAACCTTTTTTGAACCCAGCTACACTAACTGCACTAACCACATCCTCTGGCAACAAATTCCAGAGATTTATTGTGCGTTGAGTGGCAGGAAATTAAATCCTTTGGTAAACGCTGCAATATTTTCAAAAGTGAACAACCAAACTGATTTGCAGGCTTCTTTTATGCCACAGGTTTGCAAATCTGACTTTTAATTATTGTACAAGAGCTCTGTTTTTAATCTCGGCCAGCAGGTTTAAGATAAAAAGACCAACGGAAACATTTTCCATTCTCCCCTCAGCTTCCTACATTCAGAAAATATACTTTTGGTGAGTGCAAGAGGCACTGCTCTCCTCTTAAGAAACAAGGGATTATTTTTGTGGGGTGGGGTAGAAAGGCTGTAGGCTAAGATGCTTCCATGCTCATATTTTGGAGCTCTTCAGAAGTATAGTAGCTGCAAAATTAAATTAACTAATGATTACAGTAGGGCACACATTTCACTGGCTGCAGCAGCTGCTCCTGTGGCTTGTATTTCATAATTGTTCCTGAAGTGTCTGGTGAGTGGGGGTAGAGGCTCTTGCATGTTGCTGTATCAGCAGTTCCTTAATTCACTGGTTCCCAAATCTGGTCTCCACAACAACCTCTTTCACTCCATCCCCACCAAGAGCTCTATTTTTCAGGATATACACAAGGAATATTTCTAATAAGATTATGCATCGCGTACATTTCATCTAGGAACTAGATTCATTTGGTTACTCTGAAAACCAAACTTATTGGCTGATGATTCTTGAGAAACTGAGTTTGCATCTACTGAATTAATTCATACTGTCACGGCCAACAGCACATCAATACTGTAACTAATTTTGTTTTCATATAATTATATAAACACAAAAAAAAATAATAGGAGAATACCAACAGCCTCAAAAGCTTGGAAATATCACAGCAAGGATCCATCTTGTAGTGTACTTTACAGCACAAAATCAGAACTTCAAAGTCAATGCACCTGAAAGGCTTCATTGTAGTGGAAAGTCAAGCAGAGCGCCGGAGATGGTGACGGGAGCATCTTGGAAGTTTCATGGAGGGTGGAGATTAAGAAGAGCAATCTATAGAACTAAAAGCCTAGAGCTTTCCTAGCCACCTTACATATGTGGGGCCCAAAATTCAAAGTGCATTCAGCTCTATTTATCTGGATAAGCAGGATTGATGTGGCTAAGTGGCAGATACTGAATATGGGCCTATGCTCATTTGCTCAGCAGCCGCCTCTTAGCTGTATATGTCCCTTACATCGCTAAAAGATAAAACGTGGGCATGTACTGGGCAGATCAGAGGCGGAGCGAGTTAGCAGTATAACATATGGCTAGCTACCGATATTCAGAGTTAGCCAGATAAGTTTACATCTGAGGTTAGATGTCCCAAGGAGCAGATCTAATCTTAGCCGGGTAGGCTTATTCAGTGAAGTGCGCACGTATATGCGGATATTCAGCGGGTTTGCCAGACCGCTGAATATACATTGTAACTGAGCCAGACTGGTTCTAACAGCTTAAGTTACTTAACTGGCCAGTTTTGAAGGCTGGCCCCATGATATTCTCTTCACTTCCATTCATTTTTACAAACATTTGGCCTCTTTTATCATTATCAATATTTATTTAAAACCGCCCTTCCGTTTTGGCAGTGCCCAAGGCAAGCTTACAAGTGTTTTAAATGTAATTAAAATAGCAACAAAATATCAGAAAAGTCCAATTGAAATAACAAAAATAACTGCAGCATATTAATACAATAAATTATATTAACTGAAAACCATGAAACAATGCAATATAAATTAACAATAAAATGTTATAAATATAATAATAATCTTAAAAAGAATGACCTATAAGTCTTCAATAGGCAAGATGCGTCGAACTATGGAATAACAGAAGCTTATCTTTATTTCTTACTAAAATTCTTTACTTAAAGAAGCAATAAGGTCCATTGAACATTACCTGTAATGCTACACAAATGCTTTTTGGAATATTCAAGTCTTAAGAGCCTTCCTCAAAGATAATAAATTCTAAGAAAAACAGACATCTGTAGGAAGCCAGTTCCATAATGTAGAGGCTATGAAAAAAATGATTTGTTCCTGGTACCAATTATTCTAATATTTTTCATTGTAAAAAGTTTTAGGAGAAACTCTTCTGCAGATTTAAGGTGACGTGCAGGTTTCTATTGTATAAACTGATCTTTTAAATAGCGTGGGGGTTCTGGATACTAAATTTTGAATATTAAAGATAGGGTCTTAAATAGAAACCAATATTTTAATGGAAGCCAATGTAATAACCTTAAGACCGATGTAATTCTTACATAGCGCCCTAATCTAGTCAGCAAACAAACAGCTGTAATTTGGACCCATTGTAATTTGTGTAACAGTCTCCTAGTGAAACCTACCGAAAGGGATTAATAGTCCGAACAGGATTGCACTACTTAATGCATGCACCACTGTTGCAAAAGGATAACCTTTCAGGAAAGGGCAAAAGCATTTAATTCCAGAGCTGCAGCTAGCCCATGGCCAATAAGCCATAGTTGCAATCCACTAGAGGGAGCGCCATCACAGTAGGAAGAACTACCATCTCCTTCCTGCCCCCCACCCCACAGTGAGAAACAGTGCGGCCCATGGGGCTACAAGAAGCACCAGTTTTCTCCTCCCCCACCATGCAATGAGAAGCAGCCCAGCCCATGTGGCTATAACAAGCATCTGCCCCCCCCCCCCCATTCTCACCCCACCCCCACCAGTGAAGAGCAGTGGAGCTGCATGATGAAATATCAGCTCCTCCTCCACATCCCCCTGCCCTTCTCCCTGCGGACAGGAGCAGGAACAGTACACCTGGAAGCTAGAAGAAAAAGAGAAAGAGCCTAGAGGGCCCTGGGGGCTGAAGGAGGAGGCTGCTGCTACCCCTTGTGTTTCCAAAGAGGCAAACAAGTGATAGAGCGCATATGTGTGTGCACGCGTGTATATAGTTTAGCACGTGAGAGGAGAGAGTGAACAAGAATGAATGTGAGTGTATGGTTGAGCATTTGAGAGAGAAAAAGCATAAGTGTGTGTGTGTTTGTGTGTGGTTGAATATTTTAGAGAGAGCATATGAACACGTGTGTGCATGATTCAGCATGTTAAAGTGAATGAGAATGTGTGTACATATTACTAAACACGTAAAAGAGAGAGAGCATCCAAATCTGTATACACGTATACGATTGAGCATGTGAGAGAGCATAACAGCATGTGTGTATGTGTAAAATGATTAAGCACATGTGAGAGAGAGCAAATGAGCATAAATGTGTGTGTGTATATGACTGAGCATGTGAGAGAAAGTTTGTGCGTAACAACCCCCTCCCCTCTCCCCGCTAATCCATGACAATCTCAGGACATCTGGAAATCAAAAGTTCCCAGGTATGGAAAGCAGGGGATTTGTTGTATCATTAGTTTTAATTATTGTGTGTTATTTGGTTTATCAGCTGTTTTGAAATATTTTATTGGCATCTGGAAAAGTTTTATATGAGTTTTTAATTACTGGATATTCTCATTCATAGCTTTTTGAAATATTTTTTTTTATTAGAATGGTTTTACTCTTATGCGTTATATTTCTTAATTTTGTTTGATCTTTTATGAGGAATGGTGATGTTTCTACTTTTCCATTGTTGCACTGCATACAGAGTCTGGTTTGTTGTGGTTTCCAGTTCAGATTTTATCTGCATTTTTCGGTTTATGCTTTATGGTTTCTTTATTCAGTATTTGGTGAGGGTCTGCCTGTGTTCTGCATGTGTGAATGAGACCAGGTGTTCTGCTAGCATATAGTTTCTGTGTAAGGATCTGTAGCAACCTGATGTTCTGTTTTCCTAATAAGAGGTATATTGGTGTTTTAATGAAAAGGTGCAAGGTCTAATACTATATTTTTTAAATGCCAATTTAAGGGGCATCTGGCACATTGGTGAGTTTGTTCTGATGTATGAAAAAAATGTAATTGATCAGGGAACATGAATGGGTACTGAGAACCAACATACGTCACAATACATTTATAAAGATATATCAAGAGAAAAGAAGTCCCAGGAGCCAAAATCTCCTGAAGCATTGCCAAAAATTATTTTCTCCCATCCTGCCCAGATTTCATAACATCTGGGTAAATCTAAATCCTCTTCCCATAAAGAACGGTCTAGGCTTTACAAAAATAGATGTTTAGTAACACATTTACATTTTGCTCTAACACAAAAATAACCAATAAATTTCCCTTCTCTTCTCCTAAACAAGTCAAAGACTCAAGCAAAGCATAAACATCCAAATCCTTAGCCTATACAGGAGAAGAAAGAAGGGAAGTTATTTGAAATCTAATTCTGTTCTAGAGATGTGAATTGGAACCGGAATTGGTTCGGATTCTGGTTCCGATTCACATGTGGGGTTTTTTTCATCGGGCCCGATCACGGTTTTGTTTATCGGCTGCGCCCGAGCCGATAAACAAAAAACCCACCCCGACCCTTTAAAACTAATCCCTTTGCTTCCCCCACCCTCCCGACCCCCCCAAAAACATTTTACAGGTACCTGGTGGTCCAGTGGGGGTCCCGGGAGCGATCTCCCGCTTTCGGGCCGTCGGCTGCCACTAATCAAAATGGCGCCGATGGCCTTTGCCCTTACCATGTGACAGGGTATCCGTGCCATTGGCCGGCCCCTATCACATGGAGGGAGCACTGGATGGCCGGCACCATCTTTAAAAATGGCGCCGGCAGCAGCAGCAGCCCCTCCCAATGAGACTCCCATTATCAGTATGTGCCAAGTCCAGCATCAGTTACTTGGGCGTTGCAGGCTGCCTCAAGGTTTGATATTTGGGGGGGCTCAACATGATATTAAACCCCAGCAGACCCGAGGCTCCTTCCACCAGTACCGGGCACCTTTAGGGGCAATCGCTGAGAGAAAAAGAGACCAAAAAGACCAAAAATTTTTTAAAAAAAACACTTCGCGCTGAAACTGAGAATGCTGTGAACTCAGGGATGAAGAGACTCGCCCCCCCTGACGTCATCACGCTCAGCGGCTAAACGGCCACATTCCACCAGGCGTCGCGCGCCGAAGGGGTGCGCCAAAGGGGCACTCCCCTTTGTGCACCCCTTCGTGCAATCCTTTGTGCTATGCTTATTTTAATTCCCTTAAGTTTTCCTTTGTTAATTAACCTTTTTCATAGTGTTTAGTAATCCTTTGTTTATTAAATATGTTCAATGTATTTGACTTAGGAAACCTATTTTCCTGCATACTCTGTTTTTAATGTAAACCGGTATGATTTGTATCTGATACAAGAATGTCGGTATATAATAATGCAAAATGCAAAATAAATAAATAAATCCACAATGGGAAACAGTACTCCCAGAACTTCCACAGATCTATGGCTCATGATGGAATCCAAAGTGTGTTGTTGTCCAAATAACAAGGCAACTCGTTCTGGGGGGGTACATTCTTGGCTTGCCTTTCCTCTTAGGAGGCATCATGAGGAAAAAGATCAAGCAGAAAAATGTAAGACACATACGAAGAGTCATTTATGCCACCATCTTGACTCTTACCCTTCATGCATACTTTTACATGTACTTGAAAGAAGCATTCCTGGGGGCAGAGAAACCATTTACATGCATTCATTCAGTTTGTGAAAGTATGCACATAAATATATATTTACATCTGCTCCCAAGTGTTCCCAGATAACTTTGAAATCTAACTGGTGATATGTACTATACATTATACCCAGATAACTGTATATGTTGAAATTCAGAAGGACATTTACAGACTGAATAATCCAGATAACTTATCTTGCTAGCTTTAGCTGGACAAGATATCTGTTTTAGGATTTTTTTTTTAATATTGGCCTCAATGCAATTTAAATGCTCCATAAGATTATTTTTTTGCAATATTTAACAGCCAAATTGGCCATGGATCTGATTTGCAAAAGGTAGACCTTACTAAAGCAAGAATGATTTTTATCTCCGGTAGAGAAGAAATGTGAAATGATGAAAGAAGCATCTCTGAATCAGTTCTACCCTAGAGATAACAAAGGAACTCTTTATTTGCTGGTTTAGGGACATAATCTCTTAGCTCATTGTTCAATTTCTCAATGAGTTTTCAAAAAAGCTAGCAAAAATATTGCAGTGAGAGATGGATGATGAATCAAATCATGGCCTTCAGGGTGTTCTAGAAGTCTATTAACAATATGGAATAATTCCTTAAAGATACTTTGGGCATTCTTAATACAATCTACAAGTAACAGACCCTTTTTAGCAGCCACCATGGGTGGCTGCTAAAAAGGGTTTCATTATATATCATATAATGTTTCAAACATTATCTGCTTCTGATCTAGACTTTCACCAAAGCCTGTCCAGTTTACACCAATGTTGTTTAAGGGAACATAGTTCATCTGTAAAACAGGAGTCTGATAACCCTTGTAGTAATGGAGCAATACCATCAATAATGGCACCAAGACCATCAATAATGGCACCATCAATAATGGTACCAAGACTTGTATCTACTATGTTCTTAACTGGTGCTTTTAGCATGTCTACTTGGAAATTATTTAATACATTTTATACTTTTTTTTTTTGTTTCAGAGCTCTCTTAGATCGCAGAAGTCTCATTGCCTTAGATCTTTTAGGGATAGGATGCGAATTGAGCAACATAAATTTTATTAAGGAATGATCAGACAAAGAGAGGAGATGAATATCCCAGTTTTTAGTTCCTTCTCCAGCTAATGGAGGATAAACAAATAAGATCCAATACATGGCCTGTAACCTGCTGTTCTGTCCTCCAGAGAGACCAAGTAGTTTCTTTGAATTTGTCAGGGATCAGTGTCCTCCCCAAGTTGGGTCCCCAAACATTTCAGGCTACTTTGCCAGTATTCCAATAGACTTCTTGCCCTAAAATTCATAAGCTTTTCCCCTCTATCATCAAATACAGCATAATACTGTATTTTCAAAAGGCATCCCATTTTTGTTTTATAAGAAAGGCCTTGTAGATTACTGTAATGGGAGGTAATTTGACATTCTTAGCCATCAGTGCTAAAATTCCATTTGCTGCTTATTTTGTCCTGATTTTTTTCATAATGAAGGCAGCTTTCAGATGAGGGTTAGCAGATCTCTAATAAATATCACGTCTCTTTCACTGAAGCTCTTGGGAGAACTCTGGAATTTCTCATACACCAAAGTGTTGAACTGGTACAGTAATGTGCATAGGAATGAATTCAACAGTTCCATCTGCTTGTAAATATTCATGAACTCAGTTAAAGGTTTCTTTAAGACCCAACGCTCAAAACTCAGTAAAGACTTTACTAAGCATATGCGAGGGTCCCTACATGAATGCGCTGCCTCAGGAGTGCCTCAGTCTCTTCCAAAATTTAAGCTTTAGTGGAATAGTTGACTCTCTAAGGAGGTAGGTACGTAGTAAGGCTAATTCATCCTGCTGTCTGCAGAGAACTCTGGCTTTACAGGTAAGCAAATCTGCTTTCTGTCAACATGCAGGCATGAATTTGCATAATGCTTCAGAGCAACTACTGAAACAAGCAAATCAGACCCTGCCAGTGGAAGGTGAACAACTGGGTGACCAGGCTGCGGCTTTGAGATACATAGAAACACAGAAACATAGAAATGACGGCAGAAGAAGACCAAACTGTCCATCCAGTCTGCCCAGCAAGCTTTCACACATTTTTTTCATACTTTTCTGGTACTCTTGTCCCTTTAAATAACATTTTTGGTTCTATTTCCCTTCCACCCCCGCCATCGTAGATAGCAGTGCTGGAGCTGCATCTAAGTGAAGTATCTAGCTAATTGGTTTGGGGTAGTAACTGCCATAAGCAAGCTACTCCCACGCTTGTTTATCCAGGCTGTGCAATTCAGTCCTTGTTGGTTGTTTGAATATAAATCCTCTTTTCTTCATTCCCCCCTGCCGTTGAAGCAGTGAGCTGTGCTGGATATGTATTCTAAGTGAAGTATCAGGCTTGATTTGTGGTAGTAACCGCTGTAACAAGCAACCTACACCCATGCTTATTTGTTTTACCCAGACTATGTAATTCAGTCCTTGTTGGTAGTTATCTGAATATAAATTATCTTTTCTTCCTTCTCCCTGCCATTGAAGCAGAGAGCTATGCTGGATATGCATTGAAAGTGAAGTATCAGGCTTATTTGCTTTGGGGTAGTAACTGCCATAACAAGCAAGTTACTCCCCTGCTTTTATGTGGATGCAAATTCTTTTTTTCCACATTTCCTCTTGCCGTTGAAGCATAGAGCAATGTTGGAGTCACACTAATCGTGTGTATGTTTATTGATTGAATAAGGATATTAATCTCCAGGTAGTAGCCGTCATGCCTCTTCTCTTCATTCACATCCTCTAGACTTTATGGATCCACGGTATTTATCCCATGACCTTTGAAATCCTTCACAGTTTTGGTCTTCACCACTTTATATCTTTTTTTGAGATGTGGCAACCAGAATTGCATACAGTATTCAAGGTGTGGTCTCACCATGGAGAAATACAGCGGCATTATGACTGTCTCCATTTTATTCACCATTCCCTTCCTAATAATTCCTAACATTCAGTTTGCTTTTTTAATCACTGCAGCACACTGAGCTGACAATTTCAATGTATTGCCCACTATGACACCTCGATCTTTCAGATGCTTCCAATATTCCTCTATAGCCTCTACACCTTAGCAAAATTCTGCCAGTTCTGGGTCTGATAATTCTGTCATAGGTTTCAGCTTCTGCACATATTCCTTCAAATGTTGTACTATGTACAAACGACAAGCCACAATCTGGGCACTTAGCATGGATTCCTGGAAGACTCTCTTCCCCAAAATGCTTCATTGGGTCCTTCCCAGGAGGTGTGTTTGATATGACTAGTGCGCTTTGCATGCTTCACTGCTGACTCCACCATCACAGAGCTGTGCGATAGCTGAACTACTGCACTGCAATCCTATTAAATAATACATAATCACATCAGATATAAATTATAGGTATTTTATGGAAGAACTGAAGTTCACCTATTGTATTAAAACACTTGTGCAAAGCTGATAACACCATACTTATCTTTTCTCTCAGTCTCCATCTCATTCATGCAATGACATTTGTAAGCAATGCTGCAATTGGTTCACGAGTTGTGGTTTCAATTTATTATTACATTCAAAATTGTGACAATAAAACTATGTGGGATAATGGAAACAAATATACAGGTATTTCTGTATCATTGACAGCAAAGGCAAACACATTTACAAGTTTGTTGTAGCACTAATCAGTAGCATAAAAAAAAAAAAAAAGCTCATTGCATGTCTGATCACAGCGTTCCATAGTCCCTAGCAAAAAGAGGAAGTGTAACATTTGATTTCATGGACAATGAAAAGTGAAGCCAGAGAGGACCAAAGCTGGCATGGAGGTGTAGCCTAATGGTTAAATCAGTAGGCTCTGAACCCAGAAAGCCAGGGTTCAGCTGCTGCTCCTTGTGACTGTGGGGCAAATCACTTTACCCTTCATTGCTTCAACTATAATCTTGGGGTCTTGTTTACTAAGCATTTTCCCCATAGGTACAGAATGGGAGAAAAGCCTTAGTAAATCAGTCTCTCTTGGATTGTAAGACCCTGTGAACAGGGTTATACCTATAGTACCTGAGCATAATATGAATGGCAGAATTTAACTTATGAGAGGCTTCTAAGAAAACTAAAAAGTCATGGGATAGGAGGCAATGTCCTTTTGTAGATTACAAACTGGTTAAAAGACAGGAAACAGAGAGTAGGATTAAATGGACAATTTTCTCAGTGGAAAAGGGTAAACAGTGGAGTGCCTCAGGGATCTGTACTTGGACCGGTGCTTTTCAATATATATATATAAATGATCTGGAAAGGAATACAATGAGTGAGGTTATCAAATTTGCGGATGATACAAAATTATTCAGAGTAGCTAAATCACAAGCAGTTTGTGATAAATTGCAGGAGGACCTTGCGAGACTGGAAGATTGGGCATCCGAATGGCAGATGAAATTTAATGTGGACAAGTGCAAGGTGTTGCATATAGGGAAAAATAACCCTTGCTGTAGTTACACGACGTTAGGTTCCATATTAGGAGCTACCACCCAGGAAAAAGATCTAGGGATCATAGTGGATAATACATTGAAATAGTCAGCTCAGTGTGCTGTAGCAGTCAAAAAAGCAAACAGAATGTTAGGAATTATTAGGAAGGGAATGGTGAATAAAACGGAAAATATCATAATGCTGCTGTATCGCTCCATGGTGAGACTGCACCTTGAGTACTGTGTACAGTTCTAGTCACCGCATCTCAAAAAAGATATAGTTGCGATGGAGAAGGCACAGAGAAGGGCAACCAAAATGACATAGGGGATGGAACAGCTCCCCTATGAGGAAAGGCTAAAGAGGCTAGGGCTGTTCAGTTTGAAGAAGAGACGGCTGAGGGGGGATATGATAGAGGTCTTTAAAATCATGAGAGGTCTAGAACGGGTAGATATGAATTGGTTAGTAACACTTTCCGATAATAGAAGGACTAGGGGACACTCCATGAAGTTAGCAAGTAGTACATTTAAAACTAATTGGAGAAAATTCTTTTTCACTCAATGCACAATTAAGTTCTGGAAATTGTTGTCAAAGGATGTGATTAGTTTAGTTAGTGTAGCTGGGTTTATAAAAGTCCATTAACTGCTATTAATCAAGTTGACTTAGGGAATGGCCTCTGCTATTACTGGCATCAGTAGCATTGGATCTTTTTAGTGTTTGGGTACTTGCCAGGTTCTTGTAGCCTGTTTTGGCCACTGGTGGAAACAGGATGCTGGGCTTCATGGACCCTTGGTCGGACCTAGTATGGCAATTTCTTATGTTCTTATATAGCTGAACTCACAGTAACAAAAGAATACAGGCAGAAAAAATGATACTTGCATCTTAAAGCAGAAATCTATACATTAGAAGAGAACAGCTCCTTTCCTTGTAAATGCTTCTCCTGTAGTCTCAACCCAAGCTCTATTTTATGTCATAGCTGCTTCCACTGTCCTGAGCCACGGATAAGTTCTGCCTCTTTAGACACTAAATTTGTGGTATTTTTGACTTCAGAACATTTTACAGTACCATATATAAGGCAAAGATGTGGTCTAGCTGTAGAAACCCAGCATAGGATTTTGGGTCACTGAGAGGTGTTATCCCAGTTTCAATGATTCATATTGAGGGAAAGTCATGCTGATGTTATAATATAAATCTGTTATCATAGGCAACGTAGACAAATAATCAGGCAAAAAAGAAAAAAAGCCCCACCAGACACCATGCTATAAACTAAGCTAATAGGCAAAGTAAAGTACAATATTTTGACTGCATTAACAGTCATATTTCTTCATATTTCTTGTATGGATAACATAAAAATGGCACAGTATTTGAACCATGCAAGACTCACAAAAAATTGTCAGAAACACCAACTCTCCAGAGAAGGACAAAAAGCCATTTGCTGTGAGAAGTGTGTGGCCAGCACTGGACCAGGCATGAAGGGTCGGTTAGTGCTTTAGAGAGAGAAGGAGAGTGAATTATGAGTGTGTGCTTTATTCTTTGCCTGATCCTTTACCGTTTCCCTTCCTTTGGTTTTCTCTTTGCTGTCTCAGTGCTTGAGCCTGTAAAAGTCTCTTTTGGTTTGTTTCCATCTAACTACAGTGGAGGATGTGCAATGTGGCAAGTGTGAGGATGGAGCATGAGAGGGACTGTGGAGTGACAGTGCACGGCAAGGTGTGTGTGAAGGGACTGTGAGTGGAGAAGGTTGGCCAGGCTCCATCCAGCAGCCTCTCACCATCTCCAGAACCTCAGGCAGCTGCCTGCCAGCCCTTCGTGGGGCACAGCCGGATGAGAAGGGCGGTCAAAAACGGGCTGAAACCAATAGAATACCAAATCTGGCATCCGTGAAAAGGTAGCAGAAGCTTGAACCCAAAGGTCACTAAGGTGCGCACTGCTCTCTGCCATAGTGTTTGCCGAGTTCTCTCCCTATCTCACTTGCTAATCTTGGGGGCTCCTTCCCCTCTTTCTCTATCCTCCCCATGCACTGTTGCTTCAGCCAGAGTACAAAGAGAGGCCCTACGGTAGTGAAGCACGTCCTTCATTCTGTGAGATGTGGCTTTTTCTCTCTCAGGTCATCTGCACCAGCTGCAAGTTATTTTCTGATTTGTCGGGCAGTAACTACCGCACCTAACTACACAGAGACAGAACGCCTAAATAGTTAATTATGTTTCATTTGCATGGCCATTAATATTAGGGATGTGCAATCGTTTTTCCCGAATTAGGCAATGTCAACAAAATTGCCTAATTCAGAATGGTTCAGGAGAACTGAAAAACGATTGAATTTTTTCCGTAATTTCGGGAAAAATTCATTTTTGAGTTAGTGCGCGCTAACTCCCATTAGTGCGCACTAACTCCCGAAAGTGCACACTAACTCTGCCAGGTTAGTGCGCACTAACTCCCGATAGAGTGCACTAACCCGAAAATCGGGGCCCCAAAAAACCCGAACCACGGGAAAAACGAAATTCCCACTGGGGGGGGGGGCCCTGAAACGAAGCCCAACACGAAATTTTTACCCGAAGCACATCTCTAATTAATATACAGTATTTACATAAACCACAATACTATTAATTGCGGCTGTGATAACCCCCTTTTACAAGACGTGATAAATGATTAGTACATGTGGCTAGGTATTTATCATGCAATAAATAGTTTCACTGTGAAGATAAATGCCTCATCAGGCTTTAGTACATTGGCTCTTTTATCTCCATGTGCTTGTCTTTATTTAAATATTACTGATTAGCAATAACAATTACTTTCTGCCAGTTCGCTGAGGAACGGACTCTGCTGTTATCTTGAGCAGTGCGGTATATGTTGAAAGCAATACTTGCATAATAAACGGGAATGGATAAAATTGAATTTGGCTTGCATTAACCAAAATTCCTGTAAATGTGTCTGTATAACCACTGGGTAGGAAAACCTAGATAATGGACCCAAAGGCTCACATCTTAAAGTTTAGACCCTGATTGCACATATCTCACCACTTAAATACCACTCAGAGTCCAGGATACACTGTGTGTATGTGTGTGTGTGGAGGGGGTGGGGGGGGGGGGTAAGGGGAGCTCGGCTTCAAGGCCCTTTTGCATTGTCTATGCCCACGCCCTCTTTCAGTTTCTTGTAAACAGCACCAACGATCTCCCAACATAGGCAGCAGCAATAATCACACTGGAGACTGGATTCCAACTCAATTTTACTGACAGCTTCTAAGTGCGAATTGATGGCTCTTTACAACTTTAATTGAAAATAGCAGCCAATTGTTTGTTACAAGGTGAAATTTAAATACATTTTTGACCTCCCTTCTCCAGCAATCAGTTCTTCCAGTTCCTTCAGCAATTTGTCTCTTGTCTCTTTCTCTTGGGAGAAAGACTGATACTTCACACATATCCAGCATAGCTCTCTGCTTCAACGGCAGGGGAGAAAGTCTGATACGTCACTTTCAATGCATATTCAGCATAACTCTCTGCTTCAACGGCAGTGGGAATGAAGAAAAGTGGTACTATATACAGACAACAACCAACAGGTCTGAATTATTTAGTCTGGGTAAACAAATAAGCATGGGTATAGCTTGCTTATTACGGCAGTTACTACCCCTAACTAATAAAGCTAGATATTTCACTTGGATGCAGCTCCATCACTGCTCTCTACATTAATGGTGGGGGTGGAAGGGAAATAGAATCAAAAGGTTACTAAGAGCCAAGAGTAACAGATAAGTATGAGGAAAAAAAAAAGTGCAAAACTTGCTGGGCAGACTGGATGGGCCATTTGGTCTTCTTCTGCCGTCATTTCTGTTTCTATGTTTCTTTACTTCCCCTCACTATACTAGTTAATCTCCAGATACTCCCATGGGAATGGGAAGGAAAAACGTTTATCCCAAATTACTTCTAGCCTACAAGAAAGTCCCAATTTTCATACCCTCTCCTGTGGTCATCACCATCCTCCAACTCTCAATTCCGTGGCACCTAATGGACATGTCCTCACACCTCGCCCCCTCTCAGATGATTCTTTCCGATGGTCCTGAAAACTCTTACGCCACACCTCACACGTCTTCACATGGAACTGGATAGGAGTCTATCTCTCTATGTTGACCCCATTTCTTCTTCAGTCCTTTCTTGAGGAAAGACACTGTGTCTTCATAACGGCAGTGGATGAGCCATGGGCCCTAAGGTGCTCAGCAGCACCAAAGGGGAAAAACAAAAAATCTTACTCAAAAGGGCAACCAAACAAGAGGAAGGAAGGGCGGGAAGCAGTAAACTGTTACCAAAACATGGAGAAAAACTACAGGGTTAGGGGATCCCTGCCTCCTTACCCATTCCAGTCTCTGTTTAACGAGACCCTAGAGGCCTAACCCAAGAAAATAACGAACCAGGAACAGTGCAGGACCTGCTGCCCTTTGCAAGTTAACACAGGAAATTCAACTCAAAAGTCCCATGCCCTGAGATGGCAGCAGGGGTTATAAAGGTTTTAAACAGCCTTTGCTTAACTACTCTTTCTGCACTTTCCCAGGAGTTTGGTTCACTCCATTTTGGTAAGGAAGCAAGGGTTCCTGCCATATGTTTAAACTGTAAGAATTGGGGGAAAATAGGTAGGAAAATATAAATGCCAGCTTATTTTGGTAAAAAAAAAAAAAAAATGAAATGATAGCCCTGATCATTGGCCTGTTTTCATCAATCAATTTTGGGTTTCGTACTGTAAGGTAAGGGAATGGGGTAGATAAATGTTTTTCAGACTTTTTGATGCCAGGCATTAGCTAGCTACCTTGTGAAACTGACATGGACTGGATGGAGATTGGAGATTTAGAGGACAGCATGCAATTTGTTGAAGAATTCATAGGGGCAGATTTTAAAAGTTATGCACGCGGTGCACAAATGTATGCCCGATTTTATAACATCCGCGTGCATGTTATAAAATCAGGGGTCAGCGCACGCAAGGGGGTGCACACTAGTGCACCTTGTGCGTGCCGAGCCCTTGGAGAGACCAGCTGGCTTTCCCCGTAGCCTCCGAGGCCACTCCGAAATCAAAGTGGCCTCAGAGGGAACTTTCCTTCCCCCCCACCTTCGCCTCCCTTCCCCTACCTGTCCTGCCCCCCAGCCTGAACAAAACAAAACCCGTACCTTTGTTTTAGAAGATGCGCCTGCCGAATGCTGTGCCAGCAGGCGATCCCCGGGCCGCTGTGCCGGAGTCCTCGGCCATGCCTCCCGGACCGCCCAGCCACACCCCTGGACCACCCCGCCATGCCCCCAGGCCGTCTGCCCATTCAGAAAAGCTCCGGGACATACGCGCGTCCTGGGACTTTACGCGCGCCACTGGGCCTTTCGAAAATAGGCCCGGCACGCGTAACGCATGTAGGGCTTTGAAAATCTGCCCCACAGGCTCTAACAAGGCTGAAGACAAGACTGACACCTACTACTAGCCCCTGACTGGGCTAAAGTGCTTCATAAAAGAAGGAAAACTTCTGACACAAGGAAAAACATCAGAGAAAACTGTGATTCATGAAACTGACTCCAAAACGGAATTTGTTCTACAAAAGCCTGCAGCCTAAAGTAATTGCATGATAACAAATAGAATAACACATTTCTGGTCTGCCACATGAATTTATTGGTCCCAAAAATGAGAATTTTTCCCCAATGACCTACTAGTTTTTGGTTTCTCTAAAGTAACATCACTACTGAACGGGTATTTGTCTCTTTTTGTATTCTAAGGTGTCCTGTGTGTTTTGAGTACTTTTTGAACTGCTATATCTCTTTATTCCTGAAGTGACACCATACAAAACAGATTACTTGAACTGTGAGCTGTGTGTACAGATCCTAATCTGCTTAACTTTCTATAAGTTCTATGTTATTAACTCCAGAGTGCAGCAAGAAGATTTTGTTTCTGTTATGCCTAAGTATTCCTTAAATTGAAAAAAGATGTTATAGCATCTAATCAAATAGTTCAAGATGGCACCAATTTTTCTTGGTATTTAAGTTTATGCATGGTCGATTGTGATACAAACTGGAGAACATTTCTTGGAACCTTAGCTAAGTGCCAGTCGAGGTTCTTTTAAGGAAAGATGGGAGAGGGAGGAGTAGATTCAATAGGGATTTAACAATTATCTATTGGATCAAAATACTGATACATATTGTAATCTTACCAAATAAAAACCTCAGGGGATTTAGGAATATATGAGGTTAACATTCTACATTATAAATTAAATTGTTCAGCAGAAGAGTTGCTAGAGAAAATAATTTAAACTCTTACATGTATAACCTTCAGATTATATACTGAGAAGTTGTTGGCATAAACTCTCAGATTAAGGAAAACAAGAGATGAACACTCTCAAAAGATACAGTCTAGGTGTAACATACTGTTGACCATGGGCTCCTGCCTCGCAATCCAGGTCCTACTGATGAAACCTGCAGCCTGTTGAGATCTTCCAGCATGACTCCCAACATCTGGCTTCTACTCCACATCCCACTCTATCTGGGGCACACTTCTATTTCTGGGTTTTATAGGCCTGACTTCCTGAATTTCCTGTGGCACTGGCTGATGATGTCCTAACTACACCTGCATATACACAAGCCCATTGCACTCACCGGGTGCCTTAGCAACAGTTCTTGCTTCCTGATCCTGAGACTCTTTACTGTTCCAGCCTTGACCCTGACCTCGTACTGCTTGCTGGCTTGCCCTGACCTCAGACTGGCTATCACCAGTGCCTGAACACTGCCTGCCCTCAGATTGCACAGTATATTCTTCAGTGAATCCAATGTCTGAAGGCATTGAACAATGGGATTTTTCATGCTTCTGTATAGGAGATGCAGAATGAAAACAGTAGAG
This sequence comes from Rhinatrema bivittatum, assembly GCF_901001135.1. Classification (NCBI taxonomy): domain Eukaryota; kingdom Metazoa; phylum Chordata; class Amphibia; order Gymnophiona; family Rhinatrematidae; genus Rhinatrema; species Rhinatrema bivittatum. The sequence continues at coordinate 14,370,274 of NC_042627.1, forward strand.
AATTGAATCTATTTAATCTTGTGATTTTCAATGTTGAATACAAACAATGGAGGGACACCTCATTTCATGTTGTAAGGAAAAAGTGAGGATGCTGCTCTATCAGCATATGCATTAAAACATTCTGGGAGTTTCCAAATGTTAAAGACTGGAAACTGTTGTTGAATAAAACAAGTGATTCACTTGTTTCATATGGGTTGTAGCCCTGTAAAAACTTTAGTGTGTCAAGCAAGTGCACTTGTGTTCAAACAAATCAGTTGCAGATGAGGTGTTTTTAGTGGACCAACTTGATACATTTGTGCGAAGCTCAGTAGTGTTATGCTCCTTCATTAGAGTGGAGGAGTAGCCTAGTGGTTAGAGCAGGGGACTACAAGCCTGGGAAATCAGCAATCACTGTTGCTCCTTGTGACCTTGGGCAAGTCCCTCCATTGCCTGAGGTACAAAATTAGATTGTAAGCCCTGTGGGGATAGGGAAATACCTAAATGCAATCTAGTTTAAAGTAGCAAAGAGCAGCATATAAAAATCTAAATAAAAAGGATCAAAAGGTAGCACAGGTAGATTGCATTTTCAAGTCTATGCACATTGGATGAAATTTCCAAAAGGTTTTACGTGCATAAATGCACTTTACATGTGTAAATGGGCTTTTGAAAATGGCTACTTTTTTCTTGCGTAACTCCTTTGCAAATGCACTTCATAGGGCTGGCTTTTCAAAATGCAAGCAAATGCATTTTGGTACTTGGTAAAATATATAAATAAAATTAACTCATTTTTCAAAGAGATTTTACCTGCACAATCAGTAGGTGCAAAGTCTATGAGTACATGGGCATTCTTTCTCTTTGAAAACTGGTACAAAGTCTGCAGGTAAAATGTATCTAGGGTCTTTGTCCCACGGCAGTTTTGTAATCTACCTCATTTATTTATTTAAAGTATTTTGAGCCTGCAGTGTCTAAAATCCTAGGCGGGTTATATATGTTAAATTACCATATCTTGTTACTTAAAAGAAAATCCTTTAAGATCAAATATGTCTGACCTGCCATCAAATAAACTGAAATTTAAAATACATCATGCAAACCTGAGCTTCGATCTCCTAATGCCCCTCTAAATAGAAAACTTTTCACTTCCTTTTAAATGTTTTGATGCTTGTTTCAAATCTCAAGTCATCAGGCAATGAATTCCATATAGTTGGAACAGTGACCATGAGCATTCTATCCCTTGTTTACAGTATCAATATTGCCAAAAAGATGGTATTGCTAGTAGATTTTTTTTTTACTTGAGATAAGTTGCCCGTGCTGGTACATACATTTTCAAGGCAGTGTGCTGATACAAAGTGGCATTTGACCATGTAGTACCTTGAAAATGAATAGTATAATCTTAAACTTAACTCCGATTACAGTGGTAATTTGGACCAATTGTAAAGCCCTCAAAGCTAGTGCTAGGAGGATGGTACATGTTGAGTTTCAATAATCAATACCACTATTTACCAATACTCGTACTACTGAATGGAAGTGGTCCAGCTGTAATAATAGTGATAACTTGTATGAAATACCAAGTTTGTGGCAGTCATTCTGAATAATTGTCTCAACATGAAATACAACTCCTAGATTTCTTATGTTAGAAGATATTAAGTGCTGCAAACCCTCAAAGTGAAAAAAGGGAGGAATGCCACCACTCTGAAATCTTGCTAAGAACATAATTTCAGTCATTTTAAAGTTTAAAGATAGAGCAGTGACTATCGGAAAATAAAGATTTTCATAACATGTGTTACTTGCTTAAAAGCCTCATCAACCTTGGAAATTATCGATAGCATTAGCACATAGTTTGTATTCAAGGTTTAGATCAGCCAAGACTTTGGCAAAGGGTGGCTAATAGTACAGAACCTTGAGGTACCCCTAACATAAAGGGGAGCCAGGAAGAAAATCTCCCTTTTCTTGTTATGCTGTTAGGCATTGGTAATGTTCTTCCAAATAAGATCTAAACCACTTTAACATGATTCCACAAATCCCTAGTTCCTTTTATTAAGTAGATCATAATTAAACATGTCAAATGCTGATGAAATATCTAAAAAGACTAAAAGTAACCTCTGCCCATTATCAAAGCCTTTACAAAACTAGTCGAGACATAATAATGTCTCTGTATTATGTCCCGCATGAAAGCCGAATTGGAATTGATCAAGCAACACATGGTCATTAAGGTATTCACTCAATTGCTTAAGACAGCTCTTTCTAATATTTCAAGGAATGGCAATGATGATATGAGGCAATAGAAGCACAACAGAATTAAGAGAAGATTTCTTTAAGATAGGTCTTATACTCTACTTGCTTTAACTGTGATGGTATACAGTCCTCAGTAAGAGATAGTCAAAGTAATAACTAAAATGGTTAATCTATCTGTTGCAAAGGGCTTTTAATACTATTGTTAAGCAAGGGTTTAATGGACAACCGGAATTGTTCATAGATGACAAATTCTATTATCTCAATACATGACAACTCCACAAAACGATCCCAACTCTGAGAATCCATAGGAAGGCATCTATTGATACCATCAGTGCTGATGGAAACAGAGAGCATAGTTTAGAGTCCTTGTGAACAATTCACTGAATACTTTGCTGACAATTGTCTGCCAACTGGTCATCTTCTGAGAAGACAGACTGATTAGGAGCCTGGGTCAATTGTTTGAATACAATAAATAGATTCCTCGGGATATTTCCCACCTCCTGAATCATAGCCAAGTAGAATTTCCTTTTTATGTCAATAGCTAGTTGGCAAGTAATTAAAATGAGAAGTAAATGTAACCAAATCATCAGGGGATTTAGACTTATGCCAGTGATGTCCAGCAGCCCTTACCATTCATTTTGCAATTCTAGGCTATTTACAAAATCATGTGCACTCCGAGTTCTCTGAAAAGTCCTCAACAGGAGAAATCTTATTAAAAGCCAAGGGAAGGAAATGCTGGCAGGCTTCAATAACAGAGTCAATAGTCATAGGAATAGAGATTCAGGAACACAATTCAGGAATACAGGTGCTGGAAAACAAGACAGGATCAACATGACCTCAGCTAAATTGGGGAATGCCTGAGAAAGGAATTTTTGTCTTAAATGTAAATAATTTCAACTGCATATGAATTACAAAAAGATCTAATATAAGAGCATCATCAAATGACCATCTTCATCAACCAATAACTGGCTACCAACATAAAGCCCTGTGAATAGGCTACTCACAAATTAAAATCACCTATTATTATGATCCTATGAAGATTTATCTCATATGTAATCCATGCTTCAAAAAATGGGGAGCAATTTACAGTTATAAGACCAGGAGGGAAATAACAATTGACAAATTGTTGATGTTTAATAACAACATCTTGTAATCATGCGGAATCAAGATTTATCTCTGAGAAGAAGCAGCAAGGGGTTTCTAAGTGCAACCAAAACTCCACCAACCTTTCTTCAACATGGGGTTAAGAAAAAATGGTGAAATACAAAGGACATAGTTGATTAACCAGTGGTATATCTATGTCCAGCAGCCATGTCTCCGTAATACACATCAGGCTTTTTAGCAATCAACATACCAAAAAAGTACATGATCTTATTATGCACAGATTTTGTGTTAATGAAGCATATATACAAAAATCAAAGCTCTTGATAATAGTGACAGCTTGTCCTATATGATAAGCCATGGGAATCTGAATTAAATAAGCGGGTGAATGAACTTGCATAGTATTCTGCCGAACCAAACTGCCATATCTTGCATAATATGCTGAAGAAATAAGTCCCCCTATCTCCCTTGACCCAATAAAACAGGAATAGCCTCTAATAAATCAGCATTAGATATGTGTGTATTCATAGCCAGCAGTGCATTAGCTTGCTTTCTTAACTTCTATGAATATCTAAGAAATAATTGACAGAAGGGTCAAATCTAGAGTACAAATTCAACAAAATCAATGGCAAACCTCCACACGCATTAAGGAGCACACAAAGGAGCAGCTTCTCTGTCACACTCCTTCATGCGTGTAATAGAGCATGTGCCTCCTCTGGAACATGGCACCTCCAGCACTGGCTGGGACCTTTTCAGGTAACCCTTGTTGATGTCATCACAGGGGTTGAGCATCAAAGCATGAGGCTGCAGCAGCAAGTCAGCAGTCTGCGTGTACAAGCAGCAGGTAGAGTCCTGACACCAGGAATTTAGCAGAAAGGCAGCACAGAAGAAGCTAGATGGCAGGCAGGAATTAGTGCATAAGCCCCTTCATGTCCATAGGAAAAATGCTTAGTACATGTGCCCCTAACAATATTATTTTCTTCATCATTCCACTAGCTATCACAATTCCAGCTATCCTCTAACCTCCTCTATTAGGCTTATCATAAAGCTGCTCCTAGGATACACAGCCCCCAGATAGAAGCCATGTTCCCTCGAGCAGCATTTTAACATAGCTAAAGCTCTTGAGTCGGCTTGCCTGAAGAATCTCTTTAAACTATGCAGAGAAACCCAGCATTCTGTGAGATCCCACTGCGGGTTAACTTCAGCTTCTTTGTTTTTTTTTGTTTATTGGATTTTAATAACCATATGAATAATTGTGTTGCTTGCCCATGAAGCACATTTGAACAAAGGTGCTATGTAAAACTTGTAATATTATCCTTTATTGTTATCGTGACTGCGGCATTCAGCTGATCTCCAGCCCTGGAGTACAGTGCGCCACGCTCCATTCCAAATCACTCCCCGGGGAAAGCGCTACACAGGCATTAAAAGGCTTTTCTTCTAAAAGCCGTACATTTAGCTGAGAAGATTGAAAAGTGTGCAGAGAACACAAGGTTGTTTTTTTTTTATTTTTACTATTACTTTTATTATTAATGTTATTCCACTTTCAGGCACATCTGCCACTCATTTTGAGAAAAAAAACAACACATTTTAAAACAGTAGCTCAAAACAGCTGAAAAAAATGAGTAAGGGTAATCAGATGTGTAGCAGGAATATCACGACTGCTATGCTCTATGTGCCTCCTTGATGGAGGGGACAGTGGCACGGCGTGAGAACGACACTTTATCGTTGCTATTATTGTTTTACCTCTCTAATAGTTCCTGTATGCATGGGGTGGAAGAGTGATAGTGAAAATAAATGTATATATTTTTTGACTTGTTAGGTTCGGTAGCAAATTAGTCAAGATCATTTATAACTGTAAGCGCTCTTTCACCTATTGTCAGTCCTACAAGTCTTTCAACATCAATCAAGTCATTATAGGTTTCCAATCTGTTAGGCGCTGTCAGCTACTAAAACTACAAAGCTTAAAAACCAGGAATACTTCTTGCATCTTATGACCAATTTGCTAACATCTCTGCATCCTAACCTTGCATTCGGAACCTCACACGTACAACAGGTTCATCCCTGAATGAAATGTTCGAGGAACAGACACAAGCTGCTCTTACTGTGGAAGACTTTCATATCAGATTGACATTATGCACAGCATTTCAGGAGGCAGATATTTGATTTTTCATTTGAATGAAGGCTGACTACATTCAGGTCACTCACTCGTGGCCACTTAGCTGGCTGGAGCTGAGAATCACTGCCAGTCAGCAGTTCTCTCCCACCCAACTCAATCAAATGTATGGTGTAGGGCCCCCGCATGCCTACCCACCTCCCCAACCTTCCCTCCCCTCCTAACAAAGTTAAATAGGGAGAAGGGAATCAAATGATCCCCCCTCCATGACCTTTTACTCCTCCCAAATAAAGGTGTGGAGGGAGGGAGCCCTCACATCCCCTTCCCCCGTTATTCCTCCTTCCAATCCCCCTTTACATTCTTTGCAACTCCCCCCCTCCCCCCAAAAAAAAAATGCCCCAAGCTGAGATGGAAGGAAGATATAGCCTTACCTCCTCCCTGCTGGGCATCCCGTATTGCTCTGGCAACAATGGTGCATGCCACGCCGGAAGGGGGTAAGACTACATCCACTTCTGGGCACGGCTTGGGAAGAGACCGAGTGGGCATTTGGAGGAAAGATATATAGGGAGGTTTTGTTGACTTACTCACACATACCTTTACATTGGGGGGTAGGGATGAGGGATCCCAAGGGGGCTGGTGACCCTCTCCCATAGAACCTTTACACTGAGGGAGGGAGGGAGGAACTGGCCTGATAAGGCAATACCTAGGTTTTGGCTGGTAAAGTTCGGCAGCTAGCTCTGAAAATCAGGACAAGCTGCCCTAAAGTTCTCCCCCGACCTAATCCCATCCCCAGGCTCACATAGAGTTGACTGGCTACATTTAGGAGCCTAGTGAAAATTAGATGCTTAGCAAGGGGGGATTTTCATTTGGGCAGATGTAAGTGCTCAACTCCTTAAGTCAGGCACCGGTGATGGGGGCGTACATTCCCTATATGAGAAAAAGGAGATAACTGACAGAGGATCATCCAGGGAGTAAGGGTGGAGACTCCAATCACACCAAGAACAGAACACAATCGGCTGTGCTACCTCGGGGAACAGACGGATGGCAGTGAATGGGCTGGGGATACAACTATAGGGCCCGATGTAATCAGGTCCCCTAGGCCGTGAGTACATTTTTGTGCACACAACTTTACTCCCAATTTAACAAGCAGATTTGCCCACAAAAATATATGTGCACATAGTAGTGTGCCTCCATGCAAATCTCAAAATAATGGAAGGTATTAAAGCCATACCTTTCCCGTGGAGAGTAGCAAGCTTATCATGAGATTTTTTAATGCTGAAAATTTAATTCCTGGTCACAGATGGTCCTGGATACACTCTGCAGGATCGTGGTCTCAAATTTTGTGTGCACAACTTTTGAGAAAAAGTGTCAATATTCAGTGTGCATGTCTTCTTACATCGGGCCCATAGACATAATTTTAAAAAGTTGCCTTTTTTAATTAAGATGCACATGTACGCAAAAATGGCCACAGAAGAGGAGTTGATTTGTACACTGGATTGTACATCAACTCCTTTTCATCACTTATAAGGTCCAAAATTCTGTACTGATGTCAATTTTACAATGGATACCTCTGAAAGTGTTTGTAGCACCACTGCCCCTAACCCTAACCCACCTCCTGAAAATTCACACAAATGAAAGTGCCCCCTTACAATGGTCCATATATAGCATATCAGACTGAGCCCTATAATCTCTCTCTCTCTCTCTCTCTCTCTCATATTCACTGAACTCCTGTGCCTACAAGGGAGGTGTGAAAAGTATTTTATAACCTATGGGGCGGATTTTAAAAGGGTTACATGCATAACCCTTTTAAACCTCTCCTGCTCGCGCCGAGCCTATTTTGCATAGGCCCGGCGACACGCGTGTGTCCCGGGGCTTGAAAAAGGGGGTGCGGCATGGGCTTTTCTTTTCAGAACAGAAGCCTCTACAGAAGCTACAAGGAGTATGGGGGACTCAGGTCCAGGGACTCCTTGTTAGAGGGAAATTCTGAATCCAGGTAGCATTGCCAGAGCTACAGACAGCGCCTACTTACTACGGAGCCTAGATCTTTTGCACACTGGCCTCAAACCATCCTAGGTCAATCTTAGATGAGATGAAAGAAATAAGATAATATTAAAATCCGGCATCATAAAACATGATTCTTTGCTGATTGTACTTGGTGCTGGCTTGTTTCATCATTCCCTTTCTAATTGCCCTAATTATCAAGTCTGCACTAAATGTTGCTCTTTAGTTGGATGTAGCAGGTACACAGAGTAGCTAGAAGGGAAAAAAAAAAACCCTGCAGAAGCAGGGAGAGCTTTTAAATGATTATTTTTAATTTGTTAAAAATCTTGTTCCTGCAAGAAGTGCCCACAATACATACCCCCAGCAGAACCATTTCTCAGCCGTTTATGTGGGACTGCTTCTGAAAACAGACAGGAAAAGGTCAAGCACGTCAATCGGCTTTCCAGCAGAAATGAATACTACAGAAAGCACTGCACGGCTGATCCCCACCCAAGCCCGTCACTGTTTGAGACAAAACCACTTATGCTCCAAACAAATATTCAGCACTACAAGAAGGGAAAAGGGGAATTCCTTACAGGGGTCAAGTCAGAAAAACTTGTTTGTCTATTCTGAAGTGTCATTTTTGTGATTTAAGTCCAAAAGTCTGGATTGTGTCCGTCAGGAAGACTGGGGTGGGGAGATAGGTAATTTTTCTCTGCAGATGAAAAGGAAAATATATTTTGATCTTTTCTGTACTTTTAGTGATTCTCGGCTCTCTTCCCTATACTTCACGAAAAATAGGATTAGTAAGTGTAAGGGGTTTTTTTTTTTCTCTCTCTTTTTCTGTTTTGTTTGTTTTGCTTGTGATTGTATCCTTACATGATAAATGGAATAACATTTTTATAACTCGAAAAAAAAATGTTTTTTCTTATTTTTCAGTCCTTGAAGCCAATTTCATTTTCCATGACAAGAGGCTCATCAAAATGGTGCTTCAGACCATATAATTGGTAGCAAACAACAGTATAGTCATTAAGATACCTCATTTTCAGAAGGCATTTTCAGAAGGCAACATAATGGTAGCCAAGACATTTTAGCACAGTGGTGCTTCGCAAAGTGTGCTAAGAGTAATGGTGAAATGGTGATGCGGAAGAAGAGATGAAAACTTACCCCATGAAGACCTCCATATCTACTCCTAGTCCAATGGATGAATTTGTTTTGCACCATCCTGAAATTCTCGTAATGGTGTCCTGGAGAGGGAGGGGGGGGGGCAGCTGGTGTTCTGAGAACCATGGGCCCTCTGAATGGATAAACTTCTCCTGGCTCAAGAGATCATTTTCCCCTTCCAGCTCTGGCAAACTTGGCTTCTCATGGAACATTTTGGAAGGCGTGTAGGAGTTTGCTGTTACTCTCTTTGTATCCCACAGAGCAGTGGTTCTCAACCCAGTCCTTGGGACACACGCAACCGGTCTAGTTTCCAGTACACCCACAATGAATATGCATGAGATACTGTAGATATGCATACAATAGAGGCAGTGCATGCAAATCTCTCTCATGTGCCACATCCAACTGCACGTTAAGAGTACGCGCGCGGGGGGAGGGGGTGGAATCCAAGATGGCCGCATGCTAGTTTCGGGCGCTCCAGATTTCCTTACCCTTCTCTTTAAATTTTTACTTGGGAAGTCAATTACCCCTGACTTTGAAATGGGTAAACGGAAGGGTAAATCAAGATCTTACCCTGAAGTTTCTGAAATGTTGCCTGTGACTGGTTCTATGGATCAATATGTGCTCTGGAACCCCAAAACAACCTCCGAAGCGAGGGACGGTGACAGGGGTGGTGATCCACCGCACCCTGCTTTGAACACGGAATCGTCTTTGTCGGCGGACTCAAGTCGGGTTCCTCCTCAACCTGGCACCCCCCCCCCCCCCACGGAGAGCGCTGACGAGAATAGCGTTCTCCTGTCTTGCGATGAAGATCTCACTCTGCCGGCTGAGTTGGCATCGGGAGGAGCCGCGAGAGAGGGGCAATCAGCTGGAGTGTTTGGCCGAATGGCGTGGGAAGAAGATGCTGAACCTGAAGCAGTAACGGAGCAAACCGGGGCCCTTCTACAACCAGAGATGGAGGTATTGACTGATATTCTTAAAAAACCTTCCCCAATAAAACTAGAAAATATATGGGAAGCAATAACTAGCCTTACAAATCAACTTTCACGATTTGTCTCTCAATAGCAAGATTTAACTGCTCAAGTAAACAATGTAAAAATTCAAGTTGTGGAAATTAAAAATCAAAGTGAGGTTTGAGACATTAATGATTTGAAAATTCAAAAATCAGTGCATACAATTGTTACTGGCCATACATATTTACAGAATAAGATGGAAAATTTAGAAAACACTGTTCATCGTTGTAATTTAAGGGTTCTGAACTTTCCCAAAAAGAAGTTGGTGACACCAATTGAAATGCTCAGAAAGTATTTTTTAGAAATACTACAAATTAAGGAAGAGATGATACCACCTATCTCTAAAGCATATTATTTACTGGTTAAAACATCGCCACAAGTGAACACTAGACCAGCAGCATCTCCCATAATAGATATATCGCATATATCTTCCTTTTTGGAAACATCTTTGGAAGAAGAAGAGGTAAAGACATCTACTCTGATTGTGACGTTCATCCTGGACTCAGAGAATTTATTCTCAAAATGTTTTTCAGATAAAGAGATGTATTATTTTTAGGGAAAAGAATTTGCATATTTCCAGATGTTGCAAAATTAACACAAGCAAAAAGAAAACATTTCCTTTTAATGCGCTCAGCAGTGATTGGCTTAGGCACTTCTTTTTGGCTGTATTTTCCTTGCAAGGGCGTTATTAAGCATGCTGGAGTAAAATATGTCTTTTTCGACACCCTGCAGTTAAATTCATTTTTGAATAATAAAATTAAATCAGCTTCCGCCATTGCTAGAACCAGTTCCGAGTAAATCTGATCAGACTAATTACAGAATAATTGTACTAGCGTGTGTTTATGGCCGTGTATCTTTCAGATATATATATAATTTTTTTCCTTTCGTAATTTCCATTTGATTCTCCTCACTACTGAGGTCTAATAAGATGTAACAGAGGTAATTGTTTATTATGTTTTTTTTCCTTTTTTCTATGATATTGTAAACCTTTGTACATTATTTCTTATCTATACTAGTTAACTGCATATTAGAAAATTATAAATAAAAAAAAAATCTCTTTCATGTATATTTATGATAGTATCCTGAAGACCTGATTGACTAGGTATACTCCGAGGAATGGGTTGAGAAACAGAAAAGAAGAGGAGTGTTGGGTCAGCAGTGAGTGGATCTGGCCTTGCAGGGCCATTGCCATTTCTCTGCACTGGGACTTCTCTTGAGGCTTAGGGGCAACTCATGCCCACTATTTTGAATCTTATGTAAATCAAGGCACTGCTACGATGACTATTTAAGCATCATACTTACACACAAAAAAAAATAAGAGTACATACTTCTCTAAACTAAAGAGAAGCCTCAGGGAAGAGCATTGCTTTTCAAAGATGGATATAATATTTTCTATTCACACCCCCCCCCCCCCACCCCAATTGAAAAAACCTAAGAATGAGATCCTAAAAAGAAGTAGCAGGGCCAAGAAACAAATTGCTATTTTGAAGAATCTAGCTTGTACTGCTGCTATAGGAGTATTACATAGTAGGAGTGCAACATTATTTATCTGCATGGGTTGCTAATGAGTTGATTAAATTAAGGGTGTCAGAGTGAGTTATCAAGTCATGAATAGCCAATGTACCTTATCTGATATATTTCTTTTCCAGCAGTAATCTGTGTATTTTTTAATGTATTGTTTTGTTTGTGGCAGTGAAACCAGTTTCTTGTATTAAGCTCGAAATATTTTTCTGCAAAACAGAGAGGGAGGAAAGAACCAGACATATAAGGCCTGTATTTCACAATTCAGCAGCGGTGCCTTTTACAGGGAACGAGGAATGCAAGGCATCCTTATGAAGAATGGTGGCCACAAAGTGTCATTTTTTGTGGTTGCCATCTCTCACCGGGTCAGTCGAACAGGATGAGCCTGGCATTGCTCCACTGTATGCATGTATTTGTAGTTTTGATATTCTCAGGGAAATTAAATGGCAACTTCAAGCATACAAACGAATGTATGCAACTGGGGCAAAACCATGGCTGGATTGGCCCAGTTAGCTGTTCTGGAACGAGGCGGCAACCCTACTCCCTGATTGCACTGGTGAATACTAAGCACACGGACGGCAAATTTTAAACTGGTGCACGGGGCGCTCGTGTGCACGCCTTCGTTGGCCCATCCCCAGGGACGCGGACATTTTATGACATATGCGCGTAGGTTATAAAGTGGCCTGACCGCTAGTTTAATAGCCTCCTTTTTTCCCCCCGATAGCCCCAACTCTTAAAACCCTGCCGATCTATTTTATAACTTGCACGTCATCCATAGCAGAAGTAAAGTTACATGACAGAGGACACCGGCACGCGCCCGTGCGCAGATTTCTAAGTGAAATCCAGGAACGTCCATGCTGTGCCCCGTTTTTGGAACATTTCATTTGTGTGTATAGCAGCAAGGACGCATGTACTCGGGTGGCCTTTGGCTCGACCTGTGCACATGTTTCCTGATTTTTGTGTGCTTTTAAAAATTCCCCTTAAAATGTTTGCTCTTCTAAGGAAAAAGTCACCGAGGTAAATTAAAACTTTGCATATTTGATACCATTTTTCGCTTCACATTCAGAATTTTTTCCACACTGACCTATTCCTATAGGCATAATTTACCCAACTTTGGAACTTAGAAACATTTCTAACAGAAAAATATTTGTCACCTCAGTGAATAAAAATAAATGACATCCTTGGCTAATAAATACAAAATCTCTGAAAACCATGTGAACCCCCCTTCATGCTGTTTTTGAGATTGTCCCTGCTCTGATTTAGTTCATTATCATTCTCATTTCAATATTTAGAAGCCCTATCACTTTCAGGATAAGCAGAGCCGTCTTCATGTTATCAACAACATCTAGAATGAGATGAAGAAAACAATGAGCAAGTTCAGCTTGTGTAACAATACTACCAGCAGAAGTCCTCAACTGGGCCACGCTGGAACCTGCTCTAACCTCTGCCTTGAAGGCTGCATGATGCAAAAAGGCCAGCCCTTTAAAACTCTCCTTCACAGGTTGCCCTGGCTCCTTGCTTTGGCCATCCTTGCTTTTATCTTTCCTTGCCAAAGGTTGATGTTTGCCTTGCCTGTGTGTATACCTTCCCTTATTCTTGTAATCTTTGTCTCGTTCTTGTCCTATCTAGGTCCCTTGTCGCCTAGCTTGCCCGTGTGTTCCTTGCTCTAGTCCTGTCTCCCGGTAGCCTAGTTTGCCTGTGTTTTCCTTGCCGTGCCCTTGTCCTGTCTAGGCCACCTACTGGCCTATCTTACTTGTGGCCTGTCTTATCCTTGTCATGACTAGGCCTCCAGGTGGCTTATTTTTTCTGTATATGTCCTGCTTGCCCTTGTCCTGTCTAGTTCTCCCAGGGGCCTAGTTTGTCTGTTTTGTCTTTGTCCCTGTTTATCCTGCAGTCTGGTTCTGGTTTGTTCTACCTTGTTCCTGCCGGGGTGTTCAAACCTCGTTCCTTGCTTTACCTAGGGCCTCCAGTGGCCTTTCTTGTCTTTTGGTCCTAGCCTTATTCCTTGCTCTGGTTAGGCCTTCCCAGTGACCTTTCATGTTTGGGTGTTTTTCCTTTGTGTTGTAACTTGTTCCTGCCTTGCGCTATGCTTAACTTCCCTGTTCCTGTATTCTCACCTGCCCTGTATCCTTCCTGCCTGAATCTCTGCTCCAGTACCCCGAAGTCCTGCCGGCTGCCAGAACCTGCAGGCTCAACCCAAGGAGGCGGCGGCGGCTGGCTAGCCAGGAGAACCTGCACTGCTACTGTTGGAGAAATACTTTGCACCGGCCTGCCCATCCCTGACAGATTATCGTGTTCATGAAGAAAACGGCAGGAAGTCAAAAAAAAAAGTGCCAAACTGCAATCACCACATTGACTCATTTGAATTTTTTTTAAAACACTTAACATGTCCTAAACCCACAGGAATCAAAAGGGAAAAAGTACTATTTATCAAGGAAGATTATTCACGAATACTGCATCAGTTCTTTGCACAACTAGGAAGGTTCATTCTTCACTACACCCCTTCTAGGATGGCCTATGCTCACATTCCTAAACCACACAGTATAGAGCTATCTATCAAAATGGGAGGAGGCGCAAAGGAAGAGAGTAACTATCTGTCTACAGCACCATTATCATCCTCAAGTTCATGTTGCACTGAAGAACTGATCTATTTCATAAAACCATTATATGGACCTCATGTCTCTCATGCATAGCCCTGGCATGAAGAATATACAAGTGGATGTAGGCAGCGATGACATCCACAAAGGAGAGGACACGTATGAAGACCGACTGGTGCCAGTCCTGTCTCCTTTCAACCTCTGCAGTAGTCCGCTGTCAGCAATGAAGCCCCTGGCTCAGCATTTTTCACTTTTACATACAGATTGGTAGTAAATTATGTATGGGATTCTAGTCACACAGGAGTCCACATAGCTCAGCTCACAGATGTGGTCTGGTCAATCATCATATACCATGCACTCTTTTTTAATATTTAAATTGAAAATAAAATAAATACCCCTCCAAAATCAAAATGTCAAACTATCAGTAACGTAATAATATCAACAGGAGGGAAAAGACCTTAGAATCACTAGAAGGAAACCCACCTAGTGAAGATTTCAATCTTAGGCCTAAAAAACCTCCTTTACAGTCAAAATGTGTACTAGAGCTTCTTTTTTTTTTTTTTTTTAATCAAGGTGTATGAGCTTCCATTTTTTTAAATATTTTTTATCAATAGTGATCATTTTCAATAGAATATAAAATGTGTTCAAAATTTCACTTAGTGTATGCTAAGTCCTTGAGCTTTCAAAGAAATGACAAAGTCAACACATTTTCTGCTTCTGTTGAAGATGATTATTACATACAAGGTCCTTAAGTTGCACTCTTCGGATGATTTTGATCATTGTCTGACTAACCATCAAGACAACAACTGTGGGACCTGCCCAGTGTTATGGGACCATGGCTACTCCCTGTCTCCAGATGGTATTCTGGGACCAGTACTGAGACCCAGAGGTACTCTGGAAGGACTTCTTGGCTACCCCTGTAAGTAATTTTCTGTACATTTTCATATTTGACATTAGATTTCAGAAATGCTATCTGTGCATGCTTATTTTAACAGTCAGTTATTACAGGTTAAATGTATGTGAGATGTGCTTATGTTTGCTATGTTTGTATTAGCTGTCTGATATGCTTTTTTTTTTTTTCAGACTAATGCCATAGAAGTCTGAATCCTCTTTTTTTTTTTTTTTGGAGATGGGGAGCTGCAGGAAGAGGGGCTTGCTTGCATGCTACAGAGCCCATGACCACTAGAATGGTGCCCAGTGGCTGAAAGGTCTTACAGGAGAAGCAAAGGCTTCCACCTTCCGATCAGCAGAAGAGGAAGGAAGGAAGGAACCTAGTCACACATACCCTCACCATCCCCTTAGCTTAAAGAAAGAGGTTAAGAGTGCAGGGCTTTTATTTTCTGCAAATACAATTAATATTTTATTTACACATCTATTCTGTCTCGGTCATCAGTTTATGAGCTGTTAAGGATTATAATGTGAGTAAAAAAAGGAATGATAGAAGTGTTGCGCATGCAGGGTGAAGGAAGGATTTAAAGTGATATATGTCTGTGGTAGGTCACATGATACAGCTATGATTGGTAGTATAAACAGTAACGAGTGTGCTATTTGAAACCCATACAATAATGTGGATACATTTTCTTATTATTTTATGCTCTCTTGAGTAGATGAGAGGTTGGTATGTGGAAAAGGTTTCTATCCATATAAAAAGTAGAGTAAAAATGTGAGTGCATGAAGTGTGACTGAATGCAAGAAACATTGTGTATCAAAGAGAGTAGGATAAGAGAGATTTTGTGAATGCTGTATGGGTTATTGAGGGCATTAGGGAAGCAGAAATGCTATTTGAAAGGCAAGCATCATTAATCCAGCATGGAAAAGGTCTTTAATAGAGTCCTTTGCTTGGAAAAATATTAGAAAATTGGAAAAAAAAAAAACCAGGAAACAAGTTGTCAAAGGTAAGGTTTGATACAGAAAGATTTCTGAGTTTTCTCCAAGTCAGAACACTTTTCTTAGCATGTCAAAAACACTCCTTTTGACATGAATGGGAATTTTTGGGGCTGCAGCAGGAAAGCCAGGACAAAGTATGGCTCCCTCAAATGTATTTGAGTCTGAGCGTTCCAAAGGTAGGCAAAATGCGGAAGGGGTTAATATAGTAACATGATAAACGTCGTCAAAAATACTGTCAAGATATCCACCAACAATTTCATGTTAATATCAACTATGATGTTCAGATCTTTTTCCTGGGTGGTTAACTTCTAATATGGAACCTATAATTGTTTAACTACAGCATGGATGACAAAATTTTATTTTTAAAAGCGGTATATAAATACTTTTAAATAAATAAATAAATAAATATATGCATCACCTTGTATTTTCCACATTATATTTCATCTGCCATATGGACACCCAATCTTCTAGTCCTCCTGCATTTTATCACAATCCGCTTGTGATTTAACCACTCTGAATAATTTTGTGTTGTCTGCAAATTTAATCACCTCACTCGTCACCTCCCTTTCCAAATCATTTATAAATATATTAATAAGCACTGGTCCAAGTACAGATCCCTGAGGCACTCCACTGTTTACCTTTTTCCACTGTAAAAACAGACCATTTAATCCTATTCTCTGCTTTCTGTCTTTTAACCAAGTTGCAATCCACAAAAGGGCATCGTCTCCTATCACATGACTTTTTAAATTTTCTTTAAAGCTACTCATGAGGGATTGTCAAACACCTTCTGAAAATCCAAATACACCACATCTACTGGGTCTACCTTTATCCACATGTTATCCTTCAAAAAAAAAGTAGCAGATTTGTGAGGCAAGACTTCCCTTGGGTAAATCCGTGCTGGCTGTGTCCCATTAAACCATGTCTAAGTATATAATCTGTAATTTTATTCTTTATAATAGTTTCCATGATTTTTCTCAGCATTGAAGTCAGGTTCACTGGTCTATAGTTTCTCAGATCACCTCTGGAGCCCTTTTTAAATATCAGGGTTACATTGGATACTTTCCAGTCTTCAGGTACAATGGATGATTTTAATGATAGGTTACAAATTACTTGTAATAGGTCTGAAATTTCATTTTTTAGTTCTTTCAGAACTCTTGGGTGTATACCATCTGGACCAGGTGATTTGCTACACTTTGTCAATCTGGAAGGCATTTTACTAGTGTGTACCTCAAACTGAGATCCCTCTGATGAGTGAGTCTCCCAGCAGAAGAAACTTTCTGTTAGACTGTTTGGTAACATTTTGTGGTTTCTGTTGGACTCTGCTGAAATTGTCTCCTGCAAAGGGGGCATTTGGTTTTGATGCTTGATGGAATTATGTGGTTTCAGTGTGCTTTCCATTTCTGGAGCAGTTTCATTTTTCCAGTGCAGAAAGAGGTGCTTTGTATGGGTTTCAATTGGGAAGGTGGGTGTCTCCTTGTCACAGGTCTTACTTGTCCAGAACCCACTGCAATCCATTTTTTCCATGAGTTTCCAAATCCTCTATGTGAGTCAAGACAGGTATTCTGGCCACTGCACAGTTGGGGAAGTTTGTTTTTTTTTTAAATTTAACATTGACAATTCCTCTTTTAGTTGAGTCAATTCCTATTTTATTGCAGACAGCTGAAGGCAAATGGGACAAGCCTGAGCTTCCAGATGGTCTGACTTAATACCAAGACACCACAATTGTTACACAGAATAGCAGCCGGTTGTAGATTTATTTTTTTTTACTATAAAACACCTGTATTGTGATCAGGAGTTTCTAAATACCTTGTTTACAGCTTAATTTTAATTACCTTTTTACATGTGACCTAAAGCTATATAGCAAAAACAAGATTTGGGGGGGGGGGGGGAGAGATTGGGTAGGGCTTTTAAGGGTCAGGGCACTTTAAATCAGATACTTACTTTCTTAAACATTATTGAAAAGCTGTTTTCAAGAGGAATGCAAGGATTCCTAAAGATAACAAAACCTTATTTCCTCTAAAAAGCAAATTCTATAATAAAGCAGCCCTTTCTTTTCTCACACACTTATTTACATTTTGAACAGGGAGATACGCACAGTTTTTCAAAAGCCCTCAATTAACAGTTAAAGGGAGAAGCAGCGCAGGATTAGCAAATCTCTAAAACCTTCTATTATTTAGCTTCAGATTAGTAAAGAGAGGCAAGACAGTATGAAATCAGCCGCCTTAGTGCAAATGAAAAGGCTGAAGGAGTGCCTATGATAGCTCCTCATGTGTGATCCTTTTCTTTTGGTGCGATCCAAATGGGAATTTTTTTTTTAACTATCTCCAAAATGCTTTTATGATAACTGCTGTTTGGCTTTTCTCCACTAACTGCTTTCCAGAGGCCAAATTTCTTTGTTTGAATCAAGTCCATAGTGTTTGAGCTTACATGAAAGAGACGACATCATAGTACCAATTCAAACTGCGCAGAACCAATAGGGGAGCTGCACATTTCAGCATCTGAAAAAGCTGTCATCTAATCTCATTGGCCAACTCAACCCTTTCTGGTGTATAACACTGAGATGCGGGAGCCAGTAGCTTGAATTATCCCCAAAGTGTTTACCCACATGTGGAAATATCTGCCTTATACAGAAACGTCTGAACAGAGCACGTGCATTAATATAAGCACCTAGACATGCATGCACATATAAAAGCTCCTGTTGGTGCAGATGGAAAATAATATGATGTATTTTGTCATTTGGTACAATCTATAAGCGTACAGTGGAAACAGTGTTAATGTGCCCCATGCCATGGAATGATGCAGTAACTAGGCTGATGCAGGGTTGTGGCAATCAGGATTAGTTTTCCCATTGAGTTTCAGGTGACTCAGGCCTGGATTTTCTAAGGTCGAAGACCTTAGAAAATCCGGTGGTAACGGGGGGGTGGGGGGGGCGGGGTGGCGAAGCGGGGGCTGGACCTGCAAAAGCCGGCAGCGATCGCTCCTCCGCGGTGCGATCGCTGCCGGCTTTCGCACCCAATAGCGCCATCGTAAAAGGTGGTGCTACTGGGCGCAAAACTAGCAGCGAAAAGGGTCCTTTTCTTTTCGCCATCAGTGGTGTCTTTGTGGCGTCCACCCCGGTGCTGCCCTGACTCCCCCCTTCTGGTACGGAAGCCGCCCAGAACCCGCCCCGATTTAGCTATTGCACGCAAAAAGGGACTTTTCACATGCGAAAAGTCAATTTTCGCGTGCGATTCGATTTGAAAATGACCCCCTCAGTGTCTGTAGTTTACAGCCTGTGATAGAGAATATGACAGAAAGCCTCAGACTGCCTTAAGGGACCGGCCCTAGCTGTCTGGCCCGGTCTACCTTAAGACAGACAGGAAGGGGATCCTCGGGTTGGGGCATTTCCCTGAGGTAAGGGATAAAAAGGTGAGGCCCTGAGAGAGGGAGGAAGGCCCCAGGAAGGAGAAGGAAGTTGTAATTAAGTGCTGTGTCTTTTTGGAAGTTTTCTTGCCTTGCCAGTCTGCTGAGGTAAGCAGCCATTTTGCTTCTGTTGTGTTAAACTTCTGTAAATAAACTGTTCTGTTCTCTGGCCTTCCCCAGTCCTAGACTGCTCCAAGGGTATCACACAGCCAAAGAGAAGGGGCAAGAACTCTGTTTAAAAGGTGCATTCACACAATTTATTTATTTGGATTTATTGCCTGCCTTTTAAAATAAGAAATTCACTCAAGGCTGGGTACAACATATTACAAAGGTAACATAGATGTAGCAGCTTAACTATATGAATTTAATGGTAATTTTATTTTCAGATACTAATTTTCACATAACATCAAAACAGTTTACAATAAAATTATAAAACATAAGATCAAGCAATAAATATAAAAACATACTACATATATAAATACAACTAAAAACAAAATTAAACCAACATCCTGTAGCAATGAATTTAGAAAAAAAAAGCAAAACATAGTTCATTAAAAACTTGTTAAATAGCCATGATTTCACAGACTTTTAAAATTTCATAAAATTTCTTTCAATTCGTATATCCAATGGTAAAGAGTTCCAGACTAGAGGAACATGATACTAGAAAGTGGTTTGCCTGGTACCTTTGAGAGTAATCTCACGTGGCAAAGGAATTATTAAAAGTTCCTTTTCAGAAGTTCTTAGCATCCATGTACGTTTATAGGGGAATAAAAGGTTTGCCAAGTAATCCAGTTTTCCTTTAGAAAGCAAGTTATAGGTGAAGCAAAGTCATTTAAAACTAATCCTACACTGGATTGATAGCCAGTGAAGCTCTCAAAGAAAAAAAGGTGAGACATGATCAAATTTAGAATCTCCAAAGCTAACGCTTGCCGTTGAATTTTAAAGTAGCTGAATTTTCTCCAAATTGGCTTCTGAGATACCCATGTGTAACGCGATGCAATAATCAACCCGTGACAAAACCAAAGCACAGGACAACATTACTAAATCAGATCCAAGTAAAAAAGTAGCCAGCCTATGAATCATGCAAAGACTTTGGAAAACAGACTTAGTCAACAGGGACACTTGTTGAAGTAATTATCTAAGTTCATACCCAACAATTTAATCACCATGACCTGGGGATTATTAATATCTTTCATTCAAGGAATCCAAGGAATGGCTTTACATCTCCTAAACCAACTATCTTCTGATTTTTGAGGGTTCACCTGTGATCAGACAAGTCAGGATCATTTCAAAAAATCCTTAAAAACACATCTGTTTCAATCTGCATTCCATATATCACTTACTAAATAACATAATCTCTCTTTTCCCATGCTTGCAAATAAAATGGCATGGCATTATTATATATTGATTTGTCTTAACTGTTATTTTTAGATACTTTTTTATTTTCAATTGATCATTTTTGTAATTTTATGCTTTTTTATAATTTTATATTTTTTAATTTCTTTTTGTTTACGTGTATTTTATTTAGTTATGTAAACCGTTTTGATTAAAAACATTGTTTGTAAAGACGGTATACAAATACTTTTAAATAAATAGAGTTGCATTGGCAGAACTGTCCATGGCTCCATGCTGAACCAGCAGTGCTGAAGCAGCACAGGCATGGGGTACACGCTGGCAGAGCTGCGCGGGGCTCCGTGCTGAATCATTAGTGCTGCTGCAGGTCAGGATCAAGGCATGCGGGATTCATTGCTGTATTAGCAGGAATGCTGCAGGGCAGAGTTGTTTTACACGGGCAGCGATCGGTGCTGAATCAGCAGGCCTGCCCCAATTTCTTCTACAACTTTAGCGAGCAAAATAAAACTAACCCGGAGTCACCGAATTAAAGAAATAACCAGACTTAAAAAAAAAAAATCTGTGTGCTACAAATCCCCCCCCCCCCCTCCCTCAGAGATGACTGCAAGAGGCCAAAAATGGTCGGAAGAGGGGAGGAGAACGGCTGAACAGAATTCTTTCCCTCCGGTTGCTCCCGAGAAGAATTTACGAGTCAGTGGGCTAAAGGAATTAAATGAGAAAGCTTTCGATTCTCAGCTCCTTCTTCCTGGATGGAGGTTTGTTGGCACAACTGGGGATGCATCCCAGCAGTGGCGCAGAACACATGGGGTTGGCTTTGTATTTCACAGTTAGAAGCAGTGGATCTGCATTGGAATTCTGCTCTCATCTGCCTGCTAAGACTGCTATTCCCTGTTGCATTTGTTGTGTTAATGAATATTCTTTGATCAGGTGCTCTGGCTCAGCAGAACGTGGCATATGCTGTTTAAATAAGTCATAACTTTGTTAGCATGCATGTGCTGGCCCTGCCCCCACTGATTTCTCCTTCTGTCTCTCGAGAAACGCAAAGAGGAGGGGGAGCAAGGGAGAAGAACGCAAAGAAAAGAGAGGAAAAGGAGAAGAGAGAGAAAGAGGAAGAAAGCAAAAGAGAGCAAGAAAATGAGGAGGAAAAAGCGTCTGGAAGCTTGTAAGATGTTTTGAGGGAAAAAAAATCTTAAATTCTCAATATGAATTAGTCAAAAGTGGATAAATGAGTAATATTTCTAACCACAGAAGAGGAAGACCATCCTCTAGCTGGCCTGGCCCTGCTAGAAGAAAGAAAGATGAAAAAACAGTGTGTGTGTGTGTGTGTGTGTGAGAGAGAGAGAGAGAGAGGGAGAGAGAAAAGAGAAAACAAAGGGAAAACAGAAAGCTCACACATGGATTTTGTGCCTATTAGTTAAGCCTTTCAAAGCTTAACTGGATTCTATGTACAGTCTTTGTTAGAGGAAGAACGTGTTGGGACCTCAGTAGCAGTGTGGACCCTTGACCTGCGTTGGGGTTGACACTACCGGGAGGAAGGCCTACCGCAGGTCCCCAGCGACAGGAGGCGAGGCAGACGAAAGGCAGGGGCCGGCTGGAGCTTCACCAACGCCAATCCCGTTCCCCGCGGGTTGAGCCTTTGGGTGCCGGAACCGGCTGGGCTTAGGTGGTCCCCTGTGGAGATGTGGGAAGTAGCGGAGACGAGTCTTGGTCCGATGGTCAGTGGCAGGCAGCAAACAGGCAGTGTGAGGTCCAGTTCAATGGTCGGTGGCAGGCGGCAATCAGGCAAGGTGAGGTCCAGTCCAATGGTCGAGCCGAGGAATCCATCCGGAGGGAGAAGGAGGAACCTGGGGTCTGCAACAAGGGGAGGAAGGCAGGAACAGGAACAGGGCCACGATGAGGAGCTGGGACAGGCGGGCAGGCGAAGGCAGGAACCGGAGTCAAAAGCAGGAACCACGAAGGAGCAGCGAGAGGCAGCTAGGAGACCTGTTGCCAAGTCGTCCGTCCTGGGTTGCTGCAAGGCATATATAGGGGAGTGGCCCGACGTGGCCAGGAGGGGCCGGCAGTGACTGCCTGCCGCCGGCCCTTTAAATTCGCACGGAGGATGCATGCACGTGCCTAGGGGGCGGGGCAGAGATGACCGACGCCGGCGACGTCCCTGCTCGGGAGGAAGAAGCTGCGGCCCCGGCGGGACGAGGGGAGGGCGGGCCCTGCCGAGGCTCCGGCACGGCGAGGGAGGGAAGGGGAAGCGGAGCGGAGCCGGTAGGCTTAACAGAAAAGCCCAAAGTAGAGTTCTGTGTTCAGCCGGAACAGATCCAAGATAAAAGGGTGCAGAGCTTGAAGTGGATGTTTGTGTGATCAGCCGGACCGGACTCTGCACAATGCCCATGGGAAGAAGAGATGGACCTGAACTAAACAGGTGACTGTATTTACCAGAGGGCGCACAACTGACTATGCCCATCTCCCTTACCGTGACAAATGAAGGTGAAACTTCTCCCTGTACACCTCTGTTCTTGAACTGATGGGGTTTTATAACAAAGAGATTAATTAAAGATTCATGTTTGATTTGGGACAATAGCGCTTTTTGAAAGTTCAAAGCCATAAAACTAGTAGTTTTGAACCGAGAATGCAAATTACTTGCCGAATGAAAGATGGCAGAGTCCCCTCACAATTAACAGCCTGACATTAGCAAGGAAATCACCCGGTTCTGACACCATGGGGTTGAAAGCCGGCTGGCACATGATGTTAAAGACCACACTTCAGAAGATCTCTAGAAACTGAATAAATCAATACCGTAATGCTGAATCTATGAGGAAGAGCTCATTATAACCTGTGAAAAGAATCCAGATACTATAAGAAAATGCATTAAATTATTTTTGTAATAAAATGTAATGTTTTTATCTCCTGACAGTTTTTTTCCTCCATAGATTTGGCCTGCTTCTTTGGACTTCCAGAGCAATCACAACCCGCAACAGCTGAAACTATGGCATGACAAGAATTCACTCAATGCTACTGAGAAACTGGCTTTATAAAATCATCAGATTTGTCTCTCTCTGCAACAGTGTCCCTTATAGGTGGTGCGTGAATCTTCCTGGTGGAAGGGCTATTGCTCCCTAGCTGAAGACTGTCTAAGCCTACTGGCACCGTGAGAACTGTAAAGTCATGGGAGTGGTCCATGGCTTAGGGAATGTGCTGGAGGACAGAGGAGTCTGGACTCCGGCCATTTCTTCAGTAAACCTTTATCATTTACACAAACAAAGCAGAGGAAAGGGCTGCTTATCTCAGCAGTCTTGAAAATAAAGTTGCAGCTATTAAGCATAAGCAGTTTTGGCATATGGGTGGCTTCCTTCTCCCTGGGGCCTCCCTGTTCCCTCCTGGGCCTGCCTTCTTAACCCCTTGATTAGAAAAATGCCCTGGAACCAAGATACCCTTTCTGAGGAGTGTGTTGAAGTGTACCAGGTCAGATACCTGGAGCTGGTCCCTTAAAATATTATACACTCTTTCACAAGGACATATAGAAACATGATAGCAGAAAAAGACTGTATGGCCCATCCAATTAATTTAGCATTATAATTCTTATCATTTCCTTAGAGATCCCCTGTAGTTATCCCATGCTTTCTTGAATTCAAATACTATTTTATGTCCACTACTTCCACTGGGTGGCTGCCCACGCATCCACCACCCTCTCGGTAAAGAAATATTTCCTAAGATTACTCCTGAGTCTATCCCCTTTCAATCTCCTCCCATGACCCCCCCTCGTTCTAGAACCTCCTTTTCATTGAAAACTTTTCACCTCCTGTGCCTGGAAACCTTTGAGATATTTTAATGTCTCTGCCATATCTCACCTTTCCTCTGGAGAATACATGTCTGGATCTTTAAGTCTAGCACCATGTGCTTTAAAACAAATATCATTGACCATTTTAGTAGCCACCATCTGAACTGACTCCATATCCGGTCTCCAGAATTGTACACAGTATTCCAAGTGAGGTTTCACCAGGCTCCTATACTGGGGGGCAATATCACCCCCTCTTTTTCTGCTGACCATTCCTCTCCCTATGCAACCAAGCATCTTTTCTGGCTTTTACCATTGCTTTATCCACCTGTTTAGCCACCTGAAGATCATCAGATACAATTACCCCTAGATCCCGCTCTTCCTTTGTGCTTAGATGAATTTCACCTCAAATAAGGGAAAGATATAATACTTCACTTCTGTGAAAGTGGCTGACGCCCAATAGATATGGCCAGCACTAATCCACAGTCTCCCATATAGCAGGCAGTTGATGGATCATCAGACTTGACTTCTCCATACCCCTTTTTAATCACGCCTCCATCCCTCACTCTTACTACCCATTATTGAACAATGAAATACCATACTTTTTTAGTCCAAATATTGAATGAAGAAACAATTCATGTTAAAAGCCTCACTCCACACATTCAGCAGCGCACCTGAGATGCCCATACATTTCATGCATTTATGCTTTTACTAGGGAAAGTGACTTTTCGTGCAGGACAGAAATACACGGTTTCAGCTGTAACCAGTAAAGGTCAGAACCTTGCAAATCAGACAGAAAAACTCTGGCATGTTTACACTTCATTGCCTCGCCACTCAGACACTGGTGTCACTCATCTCTTCTGCAGAGATGTTATCAAATAGATTTTCAGTAACCAGCAGCCTGGGATGAATTCAATCAAGGTGAAAGGCTTCTGTTTCATATGAAACTCATTACTGTTTACTGCCGGAAAATAAAAGAAAACAAGTTTTTCTGTGGCCCTCTGTCTCAAACCTTCTGCTGTTTCTCACTTGGCTCTTCTCTCTCCCTCCCCCAGCCCCCTCCCCAACATATTGTCAGAAAACATCAGCAGGCAGGGGTGGGGGAGGAAAGGGATGACCATTTCTGATGATCTTAAGGTGGCCAAAAGGTGGATAAAACAAGTGCAAAGCCAGAAGAATGCTTGGCATAGGGAGAAAAATAGCAGAGAAAGGGAGGTGAGACCTCTCTTGGAATATTGTGAACAATTCTGGAGACCGCACCTTCAAAAGGATATAAACAGGATGGAGTCAGTCCAGAGGGTGGCTGCTAAAATGGTCGGTGCTGTTTGTTCTACAGCGTTTGAGGACAGACAAAGATCTAAGCATGTATACCCTAGAGGAAAGGTGAGCGTGGGGAGATATGATAGATTAGAGACATTTAAAACATCTCAAAGGTTTCCATGCACAAGAGATGAGCCTCTTTCAACAGAAAGGAGGCTCTAGAACAAGGGGTCATGGGATGAGGAGGAAAGGGAGTAGACTCAGGAGTAATGATAGGAAATATTTCTTTACAGAGAGGGTGATGGATGCATGGAAGGGTCTCCCAGTGAGGGGTGGTAGAGACAAAAAAAGTATCTGAATTCAAGAAAGCATGGGATAAATAGAGGGGATCTCTGAGGGAGTGATGGGGATTGTAAGGGCTGCATAAACCGGACAGATGGGCAGGCTGGATGGTCTTTTTCTGCTGTCATGTTTCTGTGAGTCTTAGAGTGTGGCAATTAATGGGCAGCATGCAGGGCACAGAGCGCTGACCTCTGCTTTACGCAGCACAGTGCACACAGCACCTCCTCGCCTTCCCCCCAGCCTGAGCGTCCTCTGAATCCTGTCGACCTCTGTCCTATCCCCAGACCGAGCGAGATGGGGAGACAGTGTGCACTGAGCACTGAATATGACTTACTCTGAATGCTGGAAGTAGCAGCAGTAAAGGAGCTGAGGCAGTCATAGGCCTGATTCATCAGGGTATTTTCCCCATAGACACAGAATGGGAGAAAAGCCTTAGTGAATCAGGCAGTGAGCCGGCTGCCTGCACCATGCCAGCTATTCCCTTTTCCTGCGCTGTTTATATAGAGGGAGCTGGTCCCTTCTGATGGGTTCAAATGTATCTCTGCCCCCTCTCTCTCCCTTTGTTTTAAAATTTGGAAGAGATGTTGGTGGGGCTTTCAGTACTTCTGTCGCTCTTCTTTTGGCCATGAGTCCTCTCTAGACCTGCACTGCCTGCTCCATGGAGGTTGCTGTGCTACACAACATTTTTGCTAATGTAGCTCTGCCTTGGGCTTGAAAAGGTTGGGAAATGCTGTCCTAGGCCATAAATGTATAGGTGTTACCTACTTTAAGTGCACTTAACATGGGTAAATGGCTTTTGAAAATTGAAACGATAGCATGTTACATTTACAATGAGAACATTTGAAAATTCACCATGCATAATTTGGATGTAATTATTGATGCCAATCTCTTGATGTGTGCACATATTAAATCTATTATAAAATCTTCTCTGTAGAAATGACACATGCTAGGATGACGTAAACCATTTTTGGAGCCATAAGACTTTTGGACAGTTCTCCAGGTGATCATATTAACTGATCTTGGTTATTGTAATTCTCTATATGTCAGGCCCCCAGCCAATACTATCCAGACCTTGCATATTGTTCAGACCTCTTCTGCTCGAATATTGACGGGTGCAAGAATGTGCGATCATATCACTTCCATCTTGTCATCCTTGCACTGGTTGCCAATCTAGGGGTGTGTTGGTTTTAAACTGGCCCCTTTAATCCATAGGCTCTTGCATAACCATTCGGCTCCATAGACTAATGCTGTACTACGAGTATATAAGCCTTCACGCTGTCTGAGATCAGCAAATAAAACTCTTTTGGAGGTCGCCTCTCGTAAACTGCCGCCTTTGAATGTTACAAGACTGAGCTTTCTCTGTGACTGGGCCCCTATTTTGGAACTCTGTTCCTGAATATTTGTGGTCTATATCACGTTTGAAATCTTTTAAAAAGGCTTTGAAAACCTATTTCAACAAGCATTTAGTGCACAAGTATCTAATTAAGACAGTATTTTTTTCATTATTTATTGTATGCTGTTTTGTTTTATTTTTATGTGAAGATTTGTATGTTTTGGTTTTTTTTTTAGTGTATGCCACCTCAACCATTATTTGCATGAGTGTGGATAATAAGTGCTTTTAAATAAATAAATAAATAAATAAATAAATAAATAAATAAATAAATAAATAAATAAATAAATAGATGTTTACTTTACTTGCAGAATGATAGTACAAATAGAGGCTTGTGCCATCAGCATTCCCATTAAAATATTTGTCTGTCTCACAGACAGGTGAATTTTCCAATGCTAGCAACATGATGTAATCTATAACAGCCCAGGTAGCAGGAACATTTCTGAAATCTGTTGACCATATGGTCGATGGATAATAAAATCTGGAATCAATACTTGTTTGGATGTTTGCTGACATTAAGCTGGAAACTGAAATTGTGAACACCTACTAAACCGGCATGATGTGCTCCACGAATGTCGGTAAATAAAAGTAAGTAAATAAATTAATAAATAAATAAATAAATACTATGGAATCAAGTCCAACATTATGGGGCATTGTCTCTCCCCCTGTTTTGTATCAGTGCCCCATCAGCTCATGCAGGCAAGCAGGAAAAGCGCCAGTACATGGCAGGCCTGGTGGCTCAGTTCTGTGCACTTCCCTGTAGAAGGTGCATGGATCAATGCCTGAATTGGGTCTACCACACCCTGGGGTCAGCTAGGACCCTAGCCACATTCCTTTCATCAGAGTGGACTCCATTGACCACCAGTTTCCCAAGTCCTGTTGCTAAACCAATTTCTCATCCATCAAGTTAGCATGGGGCACATTTAAAACTAATCGGAGAAAGTTATTTTTTACTCAACGCACAATTAAACTCTGGAATTTGTTGCCAGAGGATGTGGTTAGTGCAGTTAGTATAGCTGTGTTTAAAAAAGGATTGGATAAGTTCTTGGAGGAGAAGTCCATTACCTGCTATTAAGTTCACCTAGAGAATAGCCACTGCCATTAGCAATGGTAACATGGAATAGACTTAGTTTTTGGGTACTTGCCATGTTCTTGTGGCCTGGATTGGCCACTGTTCCAAGCAGGATGCTGGGCTTGATGGACCCTTGGTCTGACCCAGTATGGCATGTTCTTATGTTCTTATGTACTATGATGCCTAGATCTCTTTCTTGGGTTGTAGCACCTAATTTGGAACCCAACATTGTGTAACTAGCATGGGTTATTTTTCCCTATATGTATCACCTTGCACTTATCCACATTAAATTTCATCTGCCATTTTGATGCCCAATTTTCCAGTCTCACAAGGGCTTCCTGCAATTTATCACAATCTGCTTGTGATTTAACTACTCTGAACAATTTTGTATCATCTGCAAATTTGATTATCTCACTCATCATATTTCTTTCCAGATCATTTATAAATATATTGAAAAGTAAGGGTCCCAATATAGATCCTTGAGGCACTCCACTGTCCACTCCCTTCCACTGAGAAAATTGTAAATTTAATCCTACTCTCTGTTTCCTGTATTTTAGCCAGTTTGCAATCCACGAAAGGACATCGCCACCTATCCCATGACTTTTTATTTTTCCTAGAAGCCTCTCATGAGGAACTTTGTCAAACGCCTTCTGAAAATCCAAGTATACTACATCTACCGGTTCACCTTGATCCAAATGTTTATTAAGGCCTTCAAAAAAGTGAAGAAGATTTGTGAGGCAAGACTTGCCTTGGGTAAAGCCATGCTGACTTTGTTCCATTAAACCATGTCTTTCTATATGTTCTGTGATTTTTATGTTTAGAATAGTTTCTACTATTTTTCCTGGCACTGAAGTCAGGCTAACCGGTCTGTAGTTTTCCGGATCACCCCTGAAGCCCTTTTTAAATATTGGGGTTACATTTGCTATCCTCCAGTCTTCAGGTACAATGGATGATTTTAATGATAGGTTACAAATTTTTACTAACATAAAAAACATTACTATATTTCAGCCTTATATTTAAACTGTGATTTTTGTCACCAGGGAGGCTCTTTACCAGGAAATATTAGAAGTTCACCAAAAAAGAATAGAAGATGCTGGAACTGGGTGATACTGTGGCTATAGGAGTCAAACTAATTAAATCTTAAAGTAATTGAAAAGTAAACAGGAGCTCAGCCAAGCATCATCATAATTACCACTAAGGAATGACAATGCAAAAAGCTATACCATCATTTTTTTTTTGTAGTTTAATTTTATTGATTGATTTTTTTTATGTGCCTGTGGTCAGCCAGTGGAGCAATATAATCATGTGCCATCTTCTGTATCATATTTCATTTTTCTCAGTGTGGCAAAAATCATGGAAGGGTGGCAGAATGGTAACAAATGTACTTTCTCAGTGCAGTTCCGCAATATCGATGCAGCCAGAACTTACATCAGAGATATCAGGGATTATACACTGGAAAGGGCCACGTCAGTCAGTCAAAACAATCAATTTTTAGTGCATACATTTCTTCTGCATATACACTGCAACTGCTATTTCTGCAAGCTGTTTATTTATTTTGGCCACCAAAACAGACAAGAACAAAAAAAAAATTACATGATATCAAGTGCAATAAACTTTGTAAAGGAAAAATAACATCTTAGTGACTTTTATTTATTTATTTATTTTGGTTTTTTATATACCGGTCTTCTTGCATTGGATGCAAATCAAATCGGTTTACACTGAACAATGAAACTTGCTTGAAAAGCATTACAAGTAACAGAGAACATATAACATAAAAACCTGTTGGAACAATAATAAAAATGGAGTTTGAAGTATTCATCTTAAACAGATGCCTTGCAGAAAAACCAATGAGGAATTAAAAGATAAAAAATTAAATAACATATGTATGTATCGAGAGAAATAGGGCTTGGGAGCAATGAGGGAATAAATAGAAGGGAGGATGTGGGGGTGAAAGGGAAGGGGGAAAAAGAAAAACAGAGGGACCAGAAAGGTGGACAAAAACAGGAGGGATTAGAGGGAGGAATTATACAAAAGAACAAACGAATCATATTTGCCAAGGTAAGTCTACTGTAAGTAATCAGGGAAATGCTAGACTGAATAGCCAAGTTTTCAGTTTTTTCTTGAAGGACTGATGGCAGGGATCCTGTCTAAGTTCTGGTGGAAGTGAGTTCCAATGAGAAGGACCTGCCGTGGAAAGAGCCCTATTTCTTAGTGGAGTTTTGGCTTGAGGGACAAAAAGGGAGCCTTGATAAGCTTTTCTTATTGGTCTCTTTGATTTGTTGGTGCGAAACTGAAAGGTAAGATCAATTGGAGCTAAGTTGTTGTTATATCATTTATATCTTTGATATCATTTATATCATTACACAGGTTCCAGCCACAGGTTCCAGAGGAATTTCAGATTTAAAGTTACCTAAATGTTCCCCACCGACTTCTGGTTCAATGTTTGTGGCTAGTAAGTCCGCGGGGTTGTGCATTGCACCTTGTTTGCAAAAAGTGGCCACTGCTAGGGCAGGCAGCTCGGTGGCACTCGATTTAAATCATCTTTGATCAAATCCATTCATTGTTCAATAAAGCAGATACAGCCTAGACTCTGTGGTATGACTCTGAAAATTATTAACCCCTCCCCCCCCTTGGGGTGACAACATGCTCTCCAGGGAACATTAACACCACTAATTATAAACCCTGCCTTTTTAACATTGTCAAACCTCAGCATCAAGTGTATCTGTGCCTTTACTGTTCAATCAATATTTGTATTTGCATACCTTAGGGTATTTCCTTTTTTTTGGTGTGAGAGGGAGTTGAAGAAGCCCCATATTTGGGGGATTTTAAACGTTGGCAGGTGTGAAAATACCTTGCTTGGAGGCACACTGTAAGAGTGGACGACATGCAATACATGGACTAGTTCTCCATTCCAATCACTAAAGAGATTGATATTAAAAAAAAAAAGATATTTGTGCTTAAAATCAGCTTTTAACCACATAAATCCAAGCAGTTAAAAATCCCACATCTCCCAGCCTTCAGGTTCCAGCTAAAATTGGTTTACAAAATCACTGTATACACAGATTTAGCCAGACAAAAAAGAGTCAGGTGTAGTTTCAAAATGCAGCTGCTTAGCACAATATGCCAACCAGCTACATTTCTCCATGCATCTGTGCCTGCACAAATAGCTACCTTAAATCTAACAGCACAAATTTTGGGCATTAGCCACCGTCCCGGGGAAGCGCGCACCGGCAGCCGGCCGACCGCGTGTAAATTACTTCTGCTCCCGAGGAGCAGTAAGTAATAAAATAAAAAAAATAGAGGCAAAATAGGTGAAGGTTTAGGGGGAGGAGAGGAGAGGGGAAAAGGAAGAAAGGTTAGGTAGGGGGGTAGGGAAGTTCCCTCCCAGTCTGTTCCTTAATTGGAGCGGACTGGGAGGGAATCGGGGAAGGCCCGATTGCGTCGCCGCATGGACTTTGCAAAAATTCACCCCACATCGCGCGCGCTGCTGCCCGTACACGTGCGCACGGCCAACGGATTTTATAACATGCGTGTGCTGGCGCGCATGTTATAAAATTGTCACGTCCATGTGCGCGTACTGGGAACAGCACACGCATGGATGCGTGTGCGTATGTTTTAAAATCTACCCTGAGAGTCTTCAGCCAGGGGAACTGGGCTGTGCTTCTCTCTGCGGCCTGGAGGATGTAGATCCTTAGTCTGGTCACTAGGATTATTATTGTGCAATGGCTGACATTCCTTTCCCTCAGGGGCTATGAATAATGCCTCCACAGCATCCCTGACCATCCCAGGGCTTCTGCATGGTAGTCAGCACTTACTGCTGAACCACCAAGCCAGCCCTATAGTATTTATTTAGGTTTATATTCCACTTTTTTTCAGCGCTTCAAAGTGGATTACATTCAGGTACTGTAGGTATTTCCCTATCCCCAGAGGGCTTACAATCTAAGTTTGCACCTGAGGCAATGGAAGGTAAAGTGGCTTGCACAAGGTCACAAGGAGCAAGAGCAGGACTCGAACCCTGGTCTCCTGGTTCATAGCCCACTGCTCTAACCACTAAGCTACTCCTCCTCTCCCTCCACTAGTATGATTTATACTAGAAAAAGGAATGAGAAAAATTTAGCCTTAACTGTTAATTTTCTTTGAGTCCTTCTAGACCAATCCAGATGTATGGGTTTATGCCATCCTGCCAGCAGATGGAGACAAAGAACACAACTTTTCCAGTGACATCATCACTAGTATTAATAGTGGTATAGCACAGTGACCTGCTAGTAGACTTTTGACAAATCAATGGAATAGCTAAAACTAATCCCATATTAAAAAACTATCAAAAATTATTTAAACAAACACAATAGGAAACATCCAAGAAAATAATCCTCGCTTCGCATTCCAGCAGGATAGATGGGAAGACATGAAGCAGAAATAATAGATTCAAAGACAACTCAGATTCTCCTTAATAAAGAGAAGCGATACAAGCATGACCTTCCTATGACACCTGAAGGTCAACCACAGACCCTGACTTCCAGGGCAGGTCCTGGACTGGTCCAGCAGGGGAAAGGAATGGAAATTAACAGGTAAGACCTAATTTCTCCTCTTTTATCACTATACTAAACCAGTTCAAATATGGGAGAAGCACCTAAGCCCATTCTAATGCAGGTGGGAAGAAGGACTGCCTTGAGAATGCCTGCCCAAAAAGCTGCATACATTTTCACATGTACATCTACTCTGTAATGTTTAGTGAAGGAATGCAAATATGACAAAATAGCCACCCGACAAATCTCTTCCACAGTAACCATAGTCATCTCTGCCCATAAAGAAACCTGAGGCATTGTTGAATGAGCATGAAGAGAATCTGGAACATGCATGCTCTTACAGCAAGGTGAACAGATCATCTCCTTCATCCAAAGGATTTGGATTCCACCTTCCCCTTACAAAGGCCATCCTCATCAGTAAAAAAAACCAAAGAAATCATTTAGTCTGTTTGCAATAGCCTTATCTTCCCTACGTGCCCCTTTAAGCCCTCAATCATCTAACAGTCCTCAATCATTCCCTTCCTGCTTCAGATATATATAAAAATGTTTGTGTTTTTGCCTCTATGGTCAACTTCTTTTCAAATTCTCTCTTTGCCTGTCTTATCAATTTTTACATTTAACATGCCAATGATTTTTCCTATTTTCTTCAGATGGATCTTTCTTCCAATTTTTGAAGCAAGATCTTTTAGCTAAAATAGCCTCTTTCACCTCACCTTTTAACCATATCTGCAATTACTTGTACTTCCTTCCACCTTTCTTAATGCGTGGAATACATCTAGACTGCACACCTAAGATGTTTTTTTGTTTTGTTTTTTTAACAATGTCTATGCCTGTTGTACACTCTTAATCTTTTTAGCTGCACCTTTCAGTTTTTCCTAACTAGTTTTTGCATTTTATCAAAGTTTCCCTTTTAAAACTTTAGTGTTAGAACTGTGGATTTATTTATTGTCCCCCCTACCAGTCATTAATTCAAATTTGATCATATTATGATCACTATTGTCAATTGGCCCTACCACTATTACCTCTCTCACCAAATCCTGTGCTCCACTAATTAGATGTAAAATAGCTCTCTCTCTTGTCAGGTCTTGAACCATTTGCTCCATAAACTATTTCTCTATCATGTTCCATTACCAATTTGATTAGCTTCCCTAATTTCTCTTAGCATTTCATCGCCCGTCTTATCATTTTGGCCAGGTGACAATAGTTTACTCCTATCGCTATACTTTTCCCCAACACACATGGGATTTCTACCCATCAAGATTCTATTGTGCATTTAGTCTCTTTCAGGCTTTTTATCCTGTTGGACTCTATGCCATCCTGGACATAAAGCGCACCCCCCCACCACCACCACCAAGTTGCTCCTCCCTGTCACTGTGATATAATTTGTACCCTGGTATAACGCTATCTCACTGGTTATCCTCCTTCCACTGTGTCTCTGAGATACCAATTATTACTCTCTCATCATTCACTGCTATACATTCTAATTCTCCCATCTTACTTCTTAGTCTTCTGGCATTGGCATCCAGACATTTCAAAGTGTGTTTTTTGTTTGTATTAACAGCATGCTTTTCAGTTGACATGGATAATTTGGAACCTTTTAGTTCTGGTGATTCTTTACTTATAGGCACACTGGCTACCTTTGCTTTTATTGGAATCTTTCTCTTGGGATGCCCTAATTCTCCTGCTTCATTAGTTTCCTTCGAAGATACCTCTCTCCAAACCATGTGCTGCTGAGCAACTGTCAGCTTTACCTTTCATTCTAGTTTAAAAGCTGTGCTATCTCCTTTTTAAAGGTTGTTGCTGGCATCCTGGTTCATCCCTGGTTAAGGTGGAGCCCATCCCTTTGGAAAACACTGCCCCTTCCCCAAAAAGTTCCCTAGTTCCTTACAAAACCGAATCCCTCTTCCTTGCACCGTCATCTCATCCACGCATTGAGACCTTGGAGCTCTGCCTGCCTCTGGGGACCTGCGTGTGGAACAGGGAGTATTTCAGAGAATGCCTACCTGGAGGTTCTAGATTTCAGATTTTTATGTAAAAGCCTAATTTTGGCTTCTAGAATCTCCCTCCCACATTTTCCTATGTCATTAATGACCAAAAGCACCATGACAGCCGGCTTCTCCCTGCAGTGTCTAAAATCTTGTCTAGGTGACGCATGAGGTCTGCCACCTTCGAACCTTCTCACATATTTCTATATCCAAAGACTGCACTCTGATAGTATTGCTAAATCCTGGTTCAATGTTTCTTGTTCATGAGAGCCTCTCATTCTCACTAGATATTTAAAAGTTGCAGAAATGACCTCAAGAACGAATTGAACCTAACACTTTTCAAAATAGGACAGCAGCAGCAACCACTGTCTGCCTGTGGTGCCTTTTTATGAAAGGGAGCAGGGATGGGGGAAAAAAAAAAGGTGATGATTGGGCATGATTTGCCCCTGTAATTAAGCCGAAGGAATGCTACATTATGTCAGATACTCAACGTGATGCAGAACTGCAATGGCCACCACTCTCCAAATTGCTCTTCCAATGCCCTGCCCAATTATCACAGGCACTTCTGCAGCCTGGCCTGCTGAATTCCCCTGTAAAATTCAATTACATGCTGAGGAATCTTTGCTTCTTCAATCAATACCAGGGCAGGGCGTCCCTGAAAAGAAGATACAGCATCACAGTGGGATCCATCCAGAATAACTCTCTTCGAAAGCAATTTAATCAATGTGTTTTTTTTGAGCAAGCCCGTTTGCAACACATTAACACACTTTGCAAGTCAGCATTAACCTGATGCAAGGCTTCATTGCCTTTGTGGACTGCAGCGCTGCTATCTCTGCATATAATGCAATCTTACATTTGCCACATACCGGTGACAAATGATTGCTATAGAAAGAGAGAAGTCAGGGGCAAAGAACAGATCCCTGGAGGGAACACGTAGTATATAACATCACCATGGACAACAACTGTTTTAATCCGCTTAGATAAATCAGTTTTAAGTTCAGTTAGGGGCTAATTTATTCACAGCCCACACAAATTTAAAGGCCTTTACACTAATTTTCAAAGGGAGAGTAAGCACACGCTTTCCCTTTGAAAATTATCCCAATAAAAATACCCAGACAGAATTACGTCTACTCATTTGGGTGCAGAAGATTTTTTTCCATGAAAAATGATGTCCGTACTTTTGAAAATGCAAAAGTAAGTGTAAACCCCTCCCCACCTCCAGGCCTGGTAACGCTTCTGCTCACTGTGGGTAAACATACGTGTACAGGCCCATAAGCGGGTAGTTTACCCTATATCATGTAGGGCAATTTTGTAAAAGGTGCTGATGCTGTACTGCTC
This sequence comes from Rhinatrema bivittatum, assembly GCF_901001135.1. Taxonomy (NCBI): domain Eukaryota; kingdom Metazoa; phylum Chordata; class Amphibia; order Gymnophiona; family Rhinatrematidae; genus Rhinatrema; species Rhinatrema bivittatum. The sequence goes on from NC_042627.1 coordinate 14,406,295, forward strand.
CAGGTGGTGTGAAGCAGGTGGGTTAAAACTGGGATGCTCTCATTTTTCCTAACAAAGAGCTGATTTTATTTTTGCTCTGTTTTGGTAGATTGCTTAGGTTTGCCGGTGGAACTATAGATTGTGCATCACCTCAAGGACAGTGGCCCTCAGAAACACAAAGGACATCTCTCACAGAATCTATTATCTTATCGCAGGGTGCCTACTGGTTTTATATTTCTAGATGCCTTATTACTAAAAAAAAAAAATAATAATGGTTCGGCCCTTCTGCTTATACGTCTGCACAGTCCAATTGCTGCTCTACCTGGTGAAATGACATTGCATGCCGCATAAGAGATGAGGATGTGTCAGATAATCGATCTGATTGGCTGAATATTATCTATGAGGTTGAGCTCAGTATAATGGGTGTGTAGTCACATAGTCGTAGCCACACATTTCTTAAGGCAAAATGTTTGTTGACTTTGCTGAATCCATGTGGGTTTCAACTGAACTAATTTCGAGCCCTGATCTGGCTTAGAGTGCCTTTCAAGTCCCTACTTTCTCACCCTATGTGCTTTGGAAGTAATTTGCTGAATTCCAGTCTGACTTACTTCTTCTGCATTTATCTCCTCCTCGGCGCCCTCAGAGTGTAGTGATAATAGCCTAGTGATTAGATCAGACAGCTGGGAATCTGGAGAACTGGCTAACAGATTGCTCCATAGGATGGTTACGTTAATTACACTACGGAAAGATAAAAAGTCTTATGCAAACTACAACTTCAAGCCTGATTTCCAATCAATCATTTTAGGAAACCTGAAAAATGCAGTTGCCAACGCAGCATATGTTTACCCCTATTGCTGGGTCTCCATCGGGGCAGGGGTGTGAAACTGCTGGAGTACCAACTGAAACCATTCAGAAGGCTTGAGCGGGCTTTCCGGTCATACGTGTATGCTCGCATCCACACAGAGCCTGGACCAAAGGTAACGAGCCAGCCCCGAAAAGCTAGTACTGCGTAGAAATAGTGCGGCTCCCGCCAGAATTCATCCTTCTCTGGTAAAGTCCTGATATCTAGGGGGAACATATCAAGCCCATGTTCTCATTTACTCCACTGCACGTCAGAGAACGAGGACAATAGAGGTAAGAAAGTCGGACCTTAAGAGCCTCTTTCCCCTGGGTTTTTTTTTTCTTCTTTTTTTTCTGACTAGGCAGCCTCCTCTGTGATTTCTACCTCTCATTTATATCTCCTCACAACTTGCTTTCAGAAGGGCGGTCAAGACTGGGCTCTTCCAGAATAACCTTAAATGGGGCCGGAGGTTTAGAAGCCAGAACAATGTGTAGGCGAGGGAAGATTCCTTTAGCTATAAAGTAGCCCCCAGGTCTTTGTTTCTGATGACTGTAGTTTATTTAGTACGTTTGAATAATGCGTGTGCTGAACCGAGCAATGAAAGTTGGGAGTGCAATCCAAAATGGAAGAAAGAACTAAACCAAATCTTCCTACAGGAAGGAATCTAAACACACGAAACATCAAGCAAAGCAGCCACCCCCAATAAAACACCCCCCATTTAAATCAAAAATACAATATCTTAATATACATCTTCCTACAGCAGGGTGGCCAACTCCGCTCCTCAAGAGTCACAAACAGGTCTACTTTTCAGAATATCCACAATGAATATGCATGAGATAGATTTGCATACAGTGCAGGCAGTGCGTTCAAATCTCTCTCCCGTACAGTCATTGTGGATATCCTGAAAATCTGGCCTGGTGGCGGCTGTTGAGGACTGGAGGTGGCCAGCCCTGTTCTACAAGGCAGGAATCCATACACACTGATCAACAAGCAAAGCAGCCACTCCTTGGATACTATTAGGGCTTCTGATTTTAGGTTTTAACAAATAAAGCCCAATAAAACACCCCCAACGTAAATACAAATAAAATAGGTGTTTATTAGATAAACACTGGAAAAACACCAGTTCCCCCTATTAATCTCTCACTCCCCTCCTTTGCCTACCCTGGACCCTCTGATTTGTTTTTGTGCCTTTTCCATGCTAACGACTCCTCCGCTGGACAAATGTATGCATTTCATTTAACCACAAAATAGCTAGCTGTAAACAGTGCCACAAATCATGTTGGATGAAGATACTGTTAAAAGGCCAACCTTTATTGAACAATTGTTTATGAAATTCAAATTTTTTAAATTTTTAAATTTTTGATTTTTTATAAGAGACAGAGACCTCAGAACTGGTAGAACAGGTTAGTTAACCAAGTTTTTTTTAAAACCAGTAGGTTCAATCATAAGTCTCTATATGTCTCTCTTTTCTAAATTTTTGTTAAAAATGTTTTCACTCTTAAAGAAGAGTAGTTTGGTCGATAATTAAATCTTATTCAATTCCTCATACAGTGTGCCAAAAATCGCTTCCGCAATGAATTGCTTCAGTGATAAATAAAACTTTTTTTATGATTTCAACTATTTCGGCGGCAATGAATTTTTTGGCCGCTGACCATCACACTGTTTATGAAGATTTTATCCAAAAATGATTTGTTGGTTCGAAGCCCATCGTTAATATGTTTTATCAAATGAAGGACAAGACTATTTAAATAAATCTTTGTCCTAAAAACAGTTGCACTTATCTTAGGACTTGTGGCCGTTTTCTTTTTATGCCTTAAACAAGTCTGTGCTGAAAGTCCCCGCCAACGTTAACGTTTCGCTTAACGCTTCCTCAGGGCGAGTTGGAACTATCTATCTTTCTATCTATCTATCTATCTTTTAACAGTATCTTCATCCAACATGATTTGTGGCACTGTTTACAGCTAGCTATTTTGTGGGAATATATTGGACACTAGCTGGTCCCTGTTTTTGTTATTACTGCATTTCATTTAACCACAACAGGTACCCAACAATAATAACTGTGCCACAAAAAACATCATTAGACACTGGTTTTGGTACCCTCAGAGAACTTCTAATTAACTGGAAAAAAAAATACCTAAATTTACTATTTATAAACACCTAAAATGTGAAGCCCTAGATATGATCTAAATACATTTTTACTTGAATACGGTTCATGAAAAATAGACTTCATTCACTTGCCTTCATTTCCTTGGTTAGTCCCACTACAAGCCAGCAATCACAACCCGAGAAAGGTGGCAAAAGGAGACTAAAACATCGTCCCCGTCAACTGGAATCCAGCAAAGCAAAAAGTCACATCCATATGAATGTAACCAGATTCTCAATGCTTTTATCTTCCTTCAAAAAGACAGTGCCATGCTGTGGATTTCAAATCTGAAAAATAAACCACAAGAAATTACTAGGAATGTGCAAGCCACATTATTTTGTTTTGGTTTATTTTTTCATTGTGGTGGGTTTTGTGTTTTTTTTTTTCATTTTCTGATTCATTTAATGTTTTTTCCAGTTTGGTTTTTTTCATTTCCTAAACCAGAAAAAAAAAACCCCCATTAAAACCCTAACATCGCTCCCCCCCCCCCCCCCACCTCAAAAAAAAAAATAACAGGACCTCCCAGAGGCCTTCCAACCTCCCTTCTGCCCTTCAACAAAGTCTTAAGGCTCAGGCCGAGTCCAGCTAGGGCCACTCAATCCGCCCCTCTCTCCAGCCCCATAAATCCAGCCTCGGGGCCTACGCCTACCTGGCCAAGCGGAGCCGGGCTCAGCTTACAGGAGTTGGGGGAACTGCCTGCCCCAACTCCTGCCTGCCCCCCCCCCCCCCCCACTTACCTCTTCCACGGGCAGAGGATACCCAAGAAAAGGAAAAGAGTGGCAGCCAATTGCTACTGCCTTCACTTGACAAAAAAAAAATGGTGCCGGTTGCCTGGAGGATGGCACTGAAGTGACGTCACTCTGGTGCCATCTTCCAGGCACAGATAGCACCATTTTTTTTAAAGTAATCAGTGGGGGGGGGGCAGGAACAACCAGCTTCACACTCCTGCCCCTTTTTTGGGGCATCCTCCCTCCCTCCACGGAAGGGGTAAGTGGGGACAGGGAGAGGATGCCACATAAAGCGTCAAATACAGACAGACACGAAACGTTTATGCACAGTGCATACCTGTTTTTAGTGATACTCTGCCCTTAAAGCTAGCAGCTATGAATAATATGTTATCTTGTATTTGCTGGTAGTGAAGCCTGGTACACCTTTAAAATTATCAGGGAGCTCACTATAGGGAATATCGCTACACTAATCACTGGGCTCAGTAACATACAAGCATGAACACATATAGCTGTCCCCAGACCCTGTGCAGGCAGTTTGCTTATTGCTCCTTAACCTTCAGGGGTTAGCAGCAATGTAATGTGCCCCGGTGTCCTCTGAAAGCTAGAGACAATGGTGAAGCACAGAGAGCCCTTTCCACCCTTCGGGTAGACTGATGGGACCGGAGGATTCAATACAGAACTTGGGTTTAACTGCAATCCACCGGTTTACGCATGATGCAAGTGAATGACTATTTTTAAGCTGGTAATGAGTATCAACTGGAGTAAAATCCAAGAACTCACTAATCTGTACGAGAGCCCGGTACAAATGCCTACCCCCTCTCTGTGTGTCGAGAAGGTGCTCACGGCTCCCAAGCTCCACCACGTACCATGAGGCCCTTATCCGCTCTACTCTGGCTCCAGCAGACAACAACACTTTGCTGGCAGATCGCAGGAGCCTGACAGCAGTTCTCAGTAAACACGGCAACGAGAAGGGCACCAGCTGAGCAGCGGGTGCTGAAACTCTGAGTTACAGCGGGTCTCATCTCAAGCTGCTTCCTTATCTCCCAGTCTAACTGGAATACTTAATGTCAAAATCCCTTAAGGGGACAGCAGGCCTAATTGAGCAGGCAGCATTTCTGCGGTCCAGCTCTCTTTCCCTCTCTCTAACTCAAAAGCCTGGGCAGACTTGAAAGCTTTGCTTTATAAATGGCCAATCCTCCCCCTGCGCTCCCATTAGTTCTTACAGCCATAAGATATCATGGACGTAGTGCAGTCCCATGAGGAAATGACAAGCTAAGCAGCTAACCTGATGTCCCGGAAGTAGCAAGTCAACAGCGCCCCGACTGCACTTTTGAGACAGCCTTGAAGACATGGGGTGACTGCACAAACAGCAAGGTACATAAGGGTCCATCAAGCCCAGCATCCTGTTTCCAATCCAGGTTACAAGGTCCTGGCAAGTACCCCAAACAAGCTTATATGTGGAAGTGGAGCCTGTGAACATAGGGCAGGCTGACTTGTCCCCAATATTCACCGCCTTATGCTCAGAGCGTGACAAGAAACCATTTACGGTAGCAACAGGAAGGGGATCAGACACTGGAGGAACCCAGCGAGGAATGGAAGAAATGACATTGGAAGCTGCGAGGGGCAAGGTTGACAGCTCATGGAGCAGGGGGAAGCAGAATCTTTGCCGCTCCCAGATTCTGGCCATCCTAGGCCCGGGCCTGAAGGGATTGTGGATGTGAACGTTCAATGGCGTCTTTGTGCCAACCGGTGTTAAAATCTGGCGTGGGAACGAGCTGTCTGCTGGGTTTAATTCCAGGGGCGCGTTAGCCTTGAGTGCCCCGTGTACAAAACAAATAAGCTGCAGAATCCAGCAGCATTACCGTGGCCGTCTTATCAAAAAGTGAAGGGGCTGCCCTGCATTCTCCCCAGCACTGGAGCTCTGCATCCCTCCCAAACTTCACCGCCTCCCATTTCTGTGGCACTGCTCACTGGAACCACACCTTCACCTCCTCCCCCCCCCCCCCCCACCACCATCTTTACCCCGCTGCAGGTTCCCTGCTTCATCATCAAAAGCTGCCTCCTCTGATTCTTTACTGGCAGTGGGGGGGGGGGGGGGGGGGGGGAGCTAATTTCCCAGATCCAGAAGGGCACCGCTGACTTTCTGATCTGCACCCCAAGCCCGTGCGGGTCAGCGTGATTGTGGCACTATTTTAGATTGGGGGCCACGGCCGGCAGGAGGCAAATCGGCTCTCGTCTGCCAGCGAGGGAGGTTTTCAACGGTGAGAAGGAGCTGGGGGGGGGGGGGGGGGGGAAGATGCGGATGCTATAGGAGGGGGTTGATGTCACAATTTCTATTTGAGAGGGGGGGAGGGGTTTCAGGAAACCTAGAAGCCTTAAAAGTGGATGTGAGCCAGGAATTTGGGAGGTCTGTGGATGTCCAGTGTTTTCTTTTGGAGAGGGCAGGGGGGGTTTCATGATGGCTGAAGAGACCCGATATTGTCTTTTGCCTAGGAGGATGGGGGCACATTAGGTGTGAATTAACTTTAGCAGAGCAAGTGAACTACACTTGCTACAAATGCAGTTAATTTTCATGGCATTAGTAGGCCATGTTATGCTTTATTACAGGATGTAGTAGCTATGGAAATAACACATGCTGCACATGGGTGTTTAATAGTAAGTAGCAGAGTTACCAACCTTTAGAGATGTAAAAAACGGATGTTCCCTCCCCCCAACTCTCCCTCTCCTCCAGTGTATCCATCCACTCCCCCCCCCCAATAGACACACTCATTTCTCCCGCTCTTCCTCCACAACCTCCCACTCCCCGTACAACTGTTGTCCCACTCTCCGTGCACAGCTAGGCCTGACAACCGTAACAGCAGCGACAAACCAGGAGCCACGCCCTCCATTCCACAAGCCCCGTGGTATCTCTGCACCCTCCCGACTTCCGTACAGTAGGCGCGGCCTGTGAGTGGTGCAAATGCAGGCTCAGTCTCCCTACCCGTGCCCTCTCAGAGCCTGTTGCTGTGGCCACTGCCGTCGAGCCTAGAAAGCAGCTTCTCCTCCACAGGGAAGGAGAGGCCGAGAAGAGCTGTGAGGCGGCTTGTAGAGATCCAAGGAAGTTTTACTGTGCGGAGACCAGCAGCCATCAGAACAGTAGCAATAATATTGCCAGTTTAAAGGTCACGCCAGCTGCTGGCCTCTTTTAATGAAAACCAACCAGAATGGCCAAATATCAGCCAGTTGGCATCCTCAGTCAATAACAGTGGCATCTCTTTATTGAAGTAGAGGTTCTGGCACCTCCCTTAGCCCCCAGTTGAGTTCATCCATGGTCAGTGTAGCTTTTCGGTTTTCATAGAACGATAACGGCAGCTTTTTCTAAGGCATTTCCCTCCCCTCTTAGAAACCCTACCGTCCAAAGATGGGGGTCAGTTCCAGAACGCATTTCTACAAATTACAACCACATCTAAACCAGAGTTGGCCAAGTCTGGTCCTCGAGGGCCACCGACTGGTTGGATTTTCAGAATACCCATAGTTAATACGCATGAGAGAGATTTGCCTGCATGCTGCATCAACTCTATGCAAATCTCTCTCATGCGTATTAATTAAGCTTCTCCTGACAACCCAAACCGTCTGTGGCCCTTGAGCACTGAAGTTGCCAACCCCCTGATCTTAAGGACTAGATCATCTCCCTTATGAGAAAGGTCTCACTGAACTCAGACACTTACGGAAAGTGAGATCTGGCTGGGCAACATGGCCATATTCCAATAGCTAAAAGTCATTTTTCTGTCCTGCCAGTTCCTGCACAGTGAAAATGACTTGTTAAACTCAGCCTTTTGTTCTCTTTGTGTCTTTTGTAAAAAAAAAAAAAAAATAAATAAAAATCTTAAATCCTTAATAAAAAGCTTATTTGCAACTTCTTTTTTCCTCTCTCTCTCTCCCCTCTGGAAATTGAATATGCTAGAAGTGAAAACCTGAAAGCAGCCGGTAACTGGAGTGTGAGGATTAACTTGTTTCAACCCCATCAGAAGAGAATTTCAGAAATGGGGCCAACAAATCCATCGCCTTAGTCCTTTTGACAGGAAAAGTGCTATTTCAACAATTTCCTCACCTCCCATGGATTAAGCAGGCATTATTTACAGAACGGGAATGGCGACAAGTTAGCATTAAGCAAATTGGACAGTACCTCGAATAAATTGCACAGGCTTATGTAGAGGGAAGATCAATTCAGGCATCCCTGTTACCAGCTCTATGAGGCCCTGGGGGTCCTCTCACTGGAATCAAGACAAATGGGTCACTGGGCAATATTTGTTTATACATGCGGAACTGTTCTTTATTGCCTTATTATTTAAGAATATAAATGCACAGGGGATAAGGGAAGGGAAATGATTCCCTGGAATTTACATCTCTTGGAGGTACAATGTGCCTCACACGGCAGCAGAGTGTCAGTGTGGCTCGATGTGTACTGTAGCTCTTATGATTCAGTATTCATAGCAGGTCTTTGGCTCATCTCCAGTCCACGGCAGTGCTAACGAAGGCGTTGCACGTAACGAGACTCGCTTTCCATCGATGATACCGACCATGGCAGGACAGAGCTAAAGCAGATGGCAAGTGAACAACCTTAGGAGAAGTTACTCCTCCACTTTAGTGAATTGGGTAGGCAGGGGGCTAGATTTATAGCAATTTGCCCCTAAGTGATGGAGCAAGTAGCTCCCCCCCCCCCCCAGAAACCCTACAGTGGAAGACTGTCACGGACCTTGGCTCCCCTGCGACCCCGTGCCCCCGCTTCCCTCAGCTCTCCCTGGCGTCGGCGGCAGAATGCAAGGGAGTATGGGAACCCAGCATATGCTCGCCGGGCTTGTAATGGTTTTGCCCTACCCTCCTGCACCAGATTTCCTATTTGAAAATGAAGCCTTTGTAACAGGAGGCCGGAGCCACGGTAGAGCTGGAGATCCCATGCTCACTTTACGTCCTGCTACTGTTGCTGCCTCCAAGGATAAATCCAAATTCTAGAGTTTAATTCAGGTGGATTAGGAGGGGTCGGGGGTTCTCCTTTGAAATTCAGATCCTGGCTATTATGAGGTGGGGTCTCTGCCAAAGGACCAGGCTTTTTTTAATCTCCTTACCTCCGCTGCCGAGCAGATGCCTCTTCAGCATGCCGGCACCCCTAGACACATGCCTGCTTCACCTAATGGTAAACCAAGCCTGAAGGGAGATGGTGCAGTCAGGTTAGAGCAGTGCCCTACAAACAGGGCTGCCCTCCTCAGTCAGATCAACCGAGCAAGCAGATCCAGCCCTGGGTTTGCTCCTCTGCATACCTGGAGATGCGCTTCTGACTTTATTGGAGCGCTAAGAAGGAGGACCAGTAGGAGTACAAATGCATGCATGCAACGGGGCAAAGCTAGAACTGCATCAGACTGTTAAACTGCCTGGGGTGAGGCTGGCAATCCTGCTTACAAGGCGATGGGGGGACACATCGCTCCCTACCAATGATGGCTTTTGAAGAAAAGACAGAAACAGAAATCAAGAGGACATAGAAACTATTTAACGGAGGACTTGAAGGGACATATTGAAGAGCACGGACACCCTTATCCCCTATTCGTGTTGCAGGGACAGATGCACCGTATGGTACACTGATACTGCAACCTCAACAAATTGAATTTTCAAAAGCCCTACAGATAATCACCGGAGCTTATTTACTGAAGAGCAACTCTAAAGGGAAGCCTGGAATCTGATGTGTGCGCCCCTTAATGAACAGTAAAATGTTACTATAAGTTATTAAACATTTGTGCCTGGATTCAGAAAGCAGAACAAAGTTCTCCAATTATAATTATGAACAAACTCAGGTGGGCAATAGGAATGCAATGAAGCAGAAGGCAAGACGAAAGGGCTAGAGAGACAGCAGTTCCTGGCGCCGTTCCTCCCTCCCTCCCTCCACACAGTAATAAATTCTGATGTTAGTGATGCTCCATTTAGAGAGTACGACAGAGCTTTTACATTTAAAACCTTTTCGAATAAAGATGATAAAAATTGCATGTAAACTGTGGAGTGATCAGATAGATCTAAAAAAAAAAACAACATTCTGACTGCAGATTTCCTGCAACAGTGAACTCGCCCAATCTAATTAGCCTCATCCTAGAATTAGTATTCATGACCTTGCGCTGAATTCCCAGGATGTCACAACCACAGAAATCTTCTTGTCTGCCCTGCAAGTCTTAAGTGAGCTGGCCACATGCTGCGTGTACATCCATGTCACATGCGTCGATGAGTCCTCCCATGTCACAGGCTTCACTGTCACGTGTCCACACTTATACACATCACGAATGTGGCTCATGTCACATGTGCAACATACAACCACTCAGTTTATGTTCCACAGGGACCTTACGAGTGACATTCTAATTTGGTCCATATAACACAGACATAATACCAATGCCTTTTACAGTTCAACCTGGCACAAATGCACATAGCATACACATATTAAACACATTGTAAACTGCGTGCAGCATACACACGCTACATTACTATCAGACTGCATATGTGCACGTGGCTATGTCACCTGCCTTCAGACTCAGCCTACTTGCCAAATATATTACATGCAACATACTCACACAAATACCACACCTCTGCCTGTACTCCACGTACCACGCTGAGCATTGCTAATAAATATGGGATGTGCTCCAGTGGTAAAGGCAGTTAGCGTGGGTGGGTTTAAAAAAAAGGTTTGGACAAGTTCCTGGAGGAAAAGACCATAAACTGGTAATAGCCAGGTAAATTTGGGGAAAGCCACTGCTTAAACCTGGGCATAAGCAGCATGGAATCTATTTACTATTTGGGATCTGGCCACTACTGGCAACAGAATGCTGGGCTTGATAAACCCTTAGTCTGACCCAGTATGGCAGTTCTTATACATGGCAAACTATTAGATGTGTTGGTTCTCAGAATACATATGAAAGCATTCTTACAAACAGAAAAATACTACAAGGTATATATTTAGCATGGATAGCCATGAGCATTATGGAAGGAGGAGGGGGCTGTGAGACGAGCAGAAATTACTTCTCTCATGAATCTGATAGCAGAAAAGATTCAGGGCACTTCATATAATACCTATTATGTGGGACAGCGGATTATATAAATTTATTAATTTGCCAGGACAATCCCAGTTTTAATTGTATTCCATTTGATTTTTGGAAATATTCTGGAAAGAGCAGTCATCTAGTCATTCCAAGACAGGATGAAGGATCGGGACGACAGAGTTCTACAGGAACTCTGACTTTTTCCCATATTCGTGTTTAAACTTGAGGAGTCACTTCCCTAAGTCCTCCTGTTACTGGGCGGTAATAATAACAATGATATTCTTCTACTTCCCCCCGCCCGTGAGCTGGTCATTATAATGTATACATATCTCTGAAGACCCACCACCCCAGAAGTCAGGGAATGTGTACTTTTAAAGTGCTGTGAGCAGAAAGAGTGATGGGATGAACCTCACTCTGTACATACAAATTACTAATTCAATCCTCCAGAGGTTGTTCACTCCACATTGCTGGACTAGCTATGGATTGCAATCAAGCTCTCTTTGGTCTATCTACTACAGCAGCGATTTTCAACCAGTGTGTCGCGACACACCAGTATGTTGCCAAGCACCGGCAGGTGTGTCATGGCTCCCAGTGCCCCATAGCCCCAGTTGTGCTTCCCTTCTCCCCAGGGGCAGATTGGCCTATCAGAGGATCTATCATCCCCCTGTGAGCAGATACAGTTGGTAGCGGAGTGACACTGAGAGCCTAGTTAACAATACAGGCTTAATATGGACTATGATATATAATATGATTTACATTAATCATTTGCATATTAAGGAGCTATTTTGTTTACATTTGCATGCAATCCAGTTCAATTATTGTTCATGCTGGATCTGATTTTTTCCATGGAATATTGATAATGTGGAAATACATATTAATATGTGATTATGTGTTTGATGCATGTTAAAAGCTGATTTCAGTATTTAATTTTTTTTATTTATTTTTATTTAACAGTTTTATATACATATTTAATGTATGTTAATGCGTTATTGCAGCTTAGTAAATAGTTCTAATTATTAGCCTATCTGGGATTTCCCTCCAAGTTGCTGAAAGACCCTCTTTAGGAGGGTTCTGCAATGGCTCTGTAAGCTTGGGGCAATGAAGGCAAAACAGCTGGTTAGGGATGGTTAAAACAGGTTTAATCAAAGTAGATCAAAACCGATTCACATCTACTCGTTCAAGACCTCTCATGATCTTAAAGACCTCTATCATATCCCCCCTCAGCCATCTCTTCTCCAAGCTGAACAGCCCTAACCTCTTTTCCTCATAGGGGAGCTGTTCCATCCCCTTTATCATTTTGGTTGCCCTTCTCTGTACCTTCTCCATCGCAACTATATCTTTTTTGAGATGCGGCGACCAGAATTGCACACAGTATTCAAGGTGCGATCTCACCATGGAGCGATATAGAGGCATTATGACATTTTCCGTTTTATTAACCATTCCCTTCCTAATAATGCCTAACATTTTGTTTGCTTTTTTGACTGCTGCAGCACACTGAGCTGACGATTTTAAAGTATTATCCACTATGATGCCTAGATTTTTTCCTGGGTGGTAGCTCCTAATATGGAACCTAACATCGTGTAACTACAGCAAGGGTTATTTTTCCTTATATGCAACACCTTGCACTTGTCCACATTAAATTTCATCTGCCATTTGGATGCCCAATCTTCCAGTCTCACAAGTTCCTCCTGCAATTTATCACAAACTGCTTGTGATTTAACTACTCTGAATAATTTTGTATCATCCGCAGATTTGATAACCTCACTCGTCGTATTCCTTTCCAGATCATTTATATATATATTGAAAAACACTGGTCCAAGTACAGATCCCTGAGGCACTCTACTGTTTACCCTTTTCCACTGAGAAAATTGACCATTTACTCCTACTCTCTGTTTCCTGTCTTTTAACCAGTTTGTAATCCACGAAAGGACATCGCCTCCTATCCCATGACTTTTTAGTTTTCTTAGAAGCCTCTCATGAGGGACTTTGGATTTTCAGAAAGCATTTGACAAATACAACTACATCTACTGGTTCACCTTTATCCACATGTTTATTAACCCCTTCAAAAAAATGAAGCAGATTTGTTAGGCAAGACTTCCCTTGGGTAAATCCATGTTGACTGTGTTCCATTAAACCATGTCTTTCTATATGCTCTGCTGTTTTGAAATATTTTATTGATATTTGTACAATTTTTAATAATTTTTATGAGTTTTTAATTGTTGGATGTTATTCTGTTTATCAGCTGTTTTGAAACATTCATTAGTATAGTTTTACAATTATTTCTGTGTGGGGATCTGTAGCAGCGTGGCTTGTTCTGTTTTCCTCATAGGAGGTGTATTAGTGTTTAGGGCCTGGTTTAATATTTGTAATGTTGCCTTTTCATAGATAGGGTTGTTACTGTTTGAGTGTGTTCCATAATACAGGTGTAACTTTGTGCAGGTTAGTTTGTGTGCATTATTGCAGATCCTGGGACTATGTTAGGTGGTATATTTCTCTTTCCATTTCTCCAGGTTTGCACTGCATGCAGAGTGGCTTTTTTGGTTTTCCATTCCAGTTTGTCTCCATATTTATAATTTGTGGTGAAGGTCAATTCTGGGTGTGTGACCGAGGTGAGGTATTTTACCAGCATGTATCAATTTTATCTGTTGTGTTTTCTCAATAGGACATACACCAGTGGTAAATTACTGTTTTTTCATAAGGAGGGCTATTGTGCCTGCCAGTAAAGAGAGTTTGTTATGCTTTTACTGAGATGTCATCAGAACCAGAATATCTTTTTTGTATGGTGAGTTCTACGGGCAATGCCCTAGTTCTGCTCTGCACCCATTGATGGGGTTGAGGAGGTTCCTGAGGATTCATAATGTATGTTTACATTTAGCCCCGTGATGGTCACATGTTCAGTGTGTCACGCATGTGAGAATCATCTGTCAGGTGTGTCCCAGCCGAAAAAAGGTGAGAACCACTGTACTAGACTATGTTACGGCTAATGTGCACATTCTGTAGCAGTCATCAACTGATACAGCTAATGGTGTTAGTACCCTCATGACTGCATTACATTTCAACGTGGCCGCCCATTCAAAAATGTATCTATCTTAGTATTGAGCACATTTTTCATTACCACAGTATTTATTTATTTATTTTTAGGTTTTTATATACCGGAAGTTCCTGTATACAATACATATCACTCCGGTTCACAATTAACAGAGAAAACTATCGCCGGGAAGGCGGTTTACATGGAACATACATGGAACATATCGAATAAACTATAATAAAGTACAATCTAATTTAAAACAACTGAAATAAACTTAGGAAATAACTTGGTACATGTAACTGAAGCAAGATGAACATTACATTATTGCTGCAAGGCTGATTAGATTAGATTAGAGGCCACTTAGCCTCACTTTAGTGATGGGTATTTATTTATTTTATTTATATTCTGCCTTTCAGCACTTGAAAGTGGATTACATTCAGGTACTGTAGGTATTTCCCTGTCCCCAGAAAGCTTACGATCTAAGGGCCTGATTTACTAAAGCGTTTCTCCCATTCTGTGCCTATGGGGAAAATGCATAGTAAATTTGGCTTTAAGTTTGTTACTTAGGCAGGAAATAGTGAAGTATCTTGAATCCAGTGGCATGCAAGAAGTGAGGCAGCATGGTTTTACCAAAGGGAGATTGTGTTGGCAAACTCTGATCAGTTTCTTTGACTTGGTGAACAGAGAATTGGATCAGGGGCTTGTGCTGATGTGGCATACTTGGATTTTAGCAAAGCTCCTAATATCCCACATAGAGACTCATGCATAAACTGAGTAACCTGGGAATGGGCCCTAACATCGCAGACTGAAGTAGAAACTGGTTAAGTGATAGACAAGAGAGTGGTGGTAAAGTGGGTTACTTCTGTTCAGTGTCTTTGAGAAGGGATAGAAGGAAAAGTTTGCCTCTTTGTGGAGGATGTTATGATCTGAAACAGTATGGGCACCCTTGAGAGTGTACTGAATAGTGTGATGGAGAAAGCTTAAGGGGTAGGTGAGTACCTGGCAGTTAAGGTTCAGTGTAAGAAAGTGCAGAAATCTGAGGGAATGGTACACAATGAAGGGTGAGATATTGATGTGTACTAACTGGAAGAGAGAGCCCTTGGGGTGATCATGTATGATCTCAAGATAGCAAAACAGTGTGATAAGGTGGTGGCCAGAGCCAGGGTGCATGGGAGAGGCATAATCAATAAAAAGAAGTATGCCCTAAGGCGTAGCTGTGTTACAGAGGTATATTTAACTACACCTTTGGAGGTATACTTAACTACTAATATGCTGACTAGCAGCCATATGAGCGGAAAGTAAGGGGGCGGGGCTTGAGCCTCCAAGCCCCGCCCCCAAACCCGAATCAAGTAGACCTCCCCCTAAAATCAATCGCTACCCCTGCCTTTCTCGTCTGGAGTCCTCCCCCCTCCAGTAACTCAAGAACCCTCTACCTCCTCCAAATTCATGTAGCTCCCACGCATTCCCTCCTCACACCCAGGAAGCAGCAGGAGGAGAGTAGCCTCTCTCCGGCCGCTGCACTAGTTCTCGACTCAGTAGTGGCTTTGCCACTTAACAGTTTAATCTGCTTGGATAACATGTGCTGTAGGAGGCAGAGGAGACTGTAGCCATATTAAAATGCCATCTTAATGAGGCTACAATCTGCATCTCACTATTGTTGTGGATACCATGTTAAACAGTGGAATATATAATGCATTTTAATAAACCGACCTCTTAGTCTACACTTGATGTCCTCTTGCTTATAAGAACAATGGCTTCTTTCACTACACAAGCAGTCAATTTCTTCAAACCAAATTGCGTATTTTAAATCTAATTTGTCAAGCACCTACAACTGTGAAATTCATAGGTAGTTTATGATGAAGAATTGGGTAGTATGAGTGATGATACCACTCGCTGAATGGGACACAGAGAATCATTTTGCTTTGCTATGTGGTATTCTCATCTGGCACCTGACAGCATGAGAGCCATCACCCAGGAACATCCACGAGCCTTTATTATTTTCAGGATTCAGATTTTGACACAGGTGTCATGACCTCACAAAGGTCCAAGATTTTTAGAGTAATGCATGTCATGATGAATGGTCTGTAACTTTTATAAAAGGCTGTGAAATTGTCTGTCTTTCACAAGAACGTCCTCAGCATGCCCAGCCCTAAAAGCAAAGGCCAGGCTCAGGAATCAGAGAGACAGCTTTCCCGTCCGGCAGCACACATCAGGCTGCTCCTTCCTTCTACATTAACACATATATCCAAGTGTTGAGGATAGGCGGAACCAGCCCTGGCTTCTCAACTCTCTTCCAGTAGGACAAGTAATCACACTTTTGTTAGTGACATCAAAACTCAAAATCCCAGCCTGCAAAGGGAAAGGCCATTTTTCAAATAAATCTTAAAAAAACTCCATGTTGTCACCAACTTCTAAAACAGCCCAAGGTTGCCAGCTGTCCGGAATTTCTCTGGACAGTACAGAATTTTAAGATAGTGTCCGGAAATCAGGCGAAAGGTTAAAATGTCTGGAAATTGTCCGGATTTTAACCCAGTTGAACACAGCAGCTTTTGGCATCTGCATCTCCTTAACCAGCCTGGAGGAGCTGTGGTTGAAGTTCACAGTCAACAGTGGCGTTACCCAACTTCCAGGAAGTCACTTGCGCATGCACACACCCTCGCTTTCTCCTTGCTACGATCTCAGCTGTCGGCACTTACCCTCCCACCCAAGGACCAACAATAAAAGGCCCCTTGGAACTGCTGGCACCACCATTCCTGCCGCCCACCTGTAGCAAAACAAGAAAGGCAACCAATGCCTCGCTTCACCTTCTGCCAGCAGCACTTCCCCTCTCAGTTGATGCATAACAGGAAGTTCAGTCGCTAGCACCTCTCCTCCTTCCCAAAGGGCAATAAATAAAGATTATCGGCACCTCCTCTTCTGCCCACAGCCCAAAAAGAAAAGGCCCAGCTAGGCTGCCGGCACTTATCCTCCCTCTCGTGGATTAACAACAAAAGTCCCCACGGGACTGCTAGCACTACCCTTCCTCCACCTGCGGCAAACCAAGAAAAGAGGCCAGCTCCAAGTCACCTCCTGCCTGCAGTACAAGAAAGAAATATGCCTTCCAGCATCTCTCCTCCTGGCCCACAGCACAACAGGAAGTGGAGCCGCCAAAACCTCTTCCCATGGGGGCAAAAGGTAAAGGCGCCAGGACCTTCCCTCTCACCCGCGGCACAACAAGAAGCCCAGGGGGACATAGGTTTGCTGAAGCAGAGGCCAGGAGAATGTGTGAGAGCCTGTGTGTGTGAGGAAGAGAGAGTCAGTGTGTGTGAAAAAAACCTGTGTATGTGTGAGAGAGAAAGAGTGAGAGCCTGTATAGGTGTGTGGGAGGGAGAATCAGTGTGTGTGTGAGAGGGAGAGAGAATCAATGAGTGTGAGAGCACCTGAATGTGCATATGGGGAGGGATGGAGAGAGAGTGAGTGTGAAAGAGCCTGCATGTGCATTTGGGAAGGAGAGAAAATGAGTATGCGAGAACTTGTGTGAGTGAGAGAGAGTGAGAACCTATAAGTGTGTGTGTGGGAGGGAGAGTCAGTGAGTGTGAGAGAGTCTGTAAGTACAAGTGGGAGAGAGAGAGAGTCTGAGCATGAGAGCCAGCGTGTGCATATGGGAGCGAGATAAAATCAGTGAGTGTGAGAGAGCCTATATCTGCATGTGGGATGGAGAGAGAATCAAGGGGTGTAAGAAATCCTGTAGTTTCCAACTGCATGTTTCTATTTATAATTCATGGTCACTTTTTTCCATATTTGGTGAGGGTCTGTCTGTGTTCTCCATGTGTGTCCAAGGTGAGATATTCTGTTAGTTTGTAGTTTCTCTGTAGGGATCTATCAGCCTGCCTTGTTCTGTTTCCTAATAGGAAGTGTTTTGTTTTTAGGGCCTGGTGTAATATTTGCAGTGTTGTATTTTCTTAGGTAGGGTTTTTACTGTTTGAATGCAGGCAGTTAGTGCTGTTTTGTTTTGGGAGGTTTACTATATTGTAATTTACTGATGGCTTTCTGGTGGCCAAACCCTCATCCAACACACATTGCAATAGGCTTAATACCATATTGGTTCCAAGTGTCTTTTTTTGCATGGTTTTCTGTTCAGTATCACAGTCAAACATGTAAATATAATATCCATGCTGTAAATCATATGTTGTTCCATGTAAAACCTGTTATAACTGCATATTTTTAATTGTGTGTGAAGAAAGAGGCCATGAAAGTCGTAAGCCTTGCCCAGGGCACCTCATAGCCTTGCACAGGCACTGTGCATATTTATCAAAGAAAAAAAAAATCTATATTCCTGATCCCAAAAGGCCCGGATTTCTAGGTTACCAGCTACTGGAAATGTTGATGGTGCAGGGGGAATGGGTAGCAATCACCCTTTCCAAATGCTTCACTGTGCATACCTGCCACTCTTTGAAAGCTCTGATGGGGAAAACGTTGAGGAGAGCTCCTCACTTCTCACGTACATTTTGTTATGGGAAAGCCAAGTAAGAGGGAGATGGGGAAGCCTGAAGTTTCTCACTGGCTGGAGGACCACACGCCTTAAGTGCCTCCAGTTAGGCATTTTCCTCTAGAGAAGTAATGTTCTATAATCGGCTGAAGAGGAGACTGCAGGAGCAGTTCAGAGAGAGGAGCTAGAGACGGCTGCAGTGATGACAGAGAGAGAGAGAGAAAGCAGTCAAAGGAATCTGAAGAAGAGATCCTGGAGGCTGAAGAGGAGATTGCAGGAGCAGCTCAGAGAGAGGAGCTAGAGAAGGCCTGTTGTGATGACAGAGAGAGAGAAAGCAGTCAAAGGAATCTGAAGAGGAGATAATGGAGGCTGAAGAGGAGACTGCAGGAGCAGCCCACAGAGCTGCCCAAGGAGGCCAAGAATTTGACTATAGTGTTTTTCTTTCCATTTTGTTTTAATTCGATTTTCAGGAGAGGACTTTTTAAAAAAATAAAATTTAAGTGCATACTATTGGCAATGCACACTAAAGGTTGGGCAGTACCCGCCAGCAATGATTTAAAAAAACAAAACAAAAAAACAAAAACCTCCCCAGGCTTCCCACTATCTCCGTATTCCCCTATGAATCCCCACCTCCCACTCCTACATCTTACTGAATAAATGCAGTATCAAAAAGAGGGAGAAGCAATCCTAGGCTGCTCCTGACCCGCCAGCACCATATTCCAAAGTGGCACTGGCTGACCGGAGGCCGACGTCTTTGGAATACAGCGGTGCTCTAAGATAGCACCGGCCTCAGGTCAGCCAGCACAGCTTTGGCAAATCCACCCCGGTGGAGAAGGAGCCACCATGGATTGTTCCTGCCCGCCAGGGACCCATCACCTATGGGGGTGATTTGTGGGGAGGGGGAAGCCCCAGGGGGAGATGGTAGAAAGCTGGAGGGGGAGGAGGAGGGTTGGATTAAGTCAGCCAGGAGGGGATGCTTTCTAAACAAAATGAAAAACAAGCACAATTTTCCTTTGGTTTTCTTTTACTTACAAAACAAAAGCAATTTAGGAAATGTTGACATGTCCTGTCTGGTTTTAAACAGAAGCACCTCCCTAGTGACTGCTGCAGCGGCCCTGAGATAGCAGCCAGGGGAGCCTGAAGAGGCGGCTGGAGCAGCCAGACAGAGATTTAGTGAAGCAGGTACAAAATCCCAGCAGGAACAACAAGAATCAAGGGAGGCTACAGATAGGACCACAACAGCTTGATTTATATATCTGATATATTCACACATCTATAGCCATCTCTCTTTTGTTTTTGGATTCTTGTATCACCACCGTTTCTCTGTGGAGCTCAATCAATATGCTGGTAAGGAACATCTGACCAAAGGTGACATATGTGATTATAAGTAAAAAAAAACCCCACAATAACATAGTAAATGATGGCAGATAAAGCCCAAATGGTCCATCCAGTCATGTGACTGAGATCCTAACCAAATGTCTGAAGACAGGAGATCGCAAGAAGGAAGGATGGTGTCATGTACCTGTGGGAGTTAGACTTTCTAAAAGGTTCAACTAGATCTTAACTTGAGTCTTGACAGACAAATCCAGACAAGTGGGATTCGTTGCCCCTACCAGCAGATGGAGTCAGAGGGCAAAATGTTTGACCTGACGTCCCTTGGTGCAGCTGGTAAGGTGTCAGTAGTTCTCTTTGCCAAGTTGAAAGATATTTCTCCTGAAACTTGAAAAAAGAATATTGTAAATGATTTTCATATATTGAATCCCTAATCAGGAAACAAATTAGGAATGAGCATGAGGACCCTATCTGGGTCACATCTTGTTTGTGACCCTTTGGTGGAAAGAAAAACAGAATCCTTTGTTTGCTTCTTATTCTCTATTGTTTATTTTCTTTAATTTAATTATACTCGTGATTAATAGCCACAAACAAAACTTTTTTTTTTTTCTTCTTTCATCCCCTGATCACTTCTCAGGGTGGATTCTGGACTAGTCTGACAGGAGAAGGAAAGACAATAAGCATATAAGATCTAATTTAACCTTCCCCATCATCCTTCAGACCAGTCCAGACAAGTGGGATGTACATAAGCAGTACTTAACCTGGGTGGGCTGCATCCTAGATCTGCTTCTATGACCCCAGTGGAAAAGACTGTATCTCCTCGTTCTTGAAAATTCAGCCTATAGTTGCTTTGAAAATGAATGCAGTGATGACTGTATGGCTGCCCAACAAAGCTCTACCTGGTCTACCAGTCTATGCTCTGCTATTGAGGCTGCCTGAGAATTTGTGGTGGGCCTTTAACCACTCAGGTACTTGCTTTTCATTTATTATATATGCTAATGCAATTGGGTTTTTTTTTTAATTAATCCATCTAGCAATTGATACTTTTGAGGCCACTTCCATTTTGCGTGTCCCTGCAAATAATACAGAGTCTGCCTGACTTTCTAAACTCATTCGTAACTTCTCGATATCGAATTAGATAGCTCCTCACATCCAGAAATCTAAGATCCTTTCTCCTACTAGATTTTAGCCTGGAAAATGCCTTGTGCAGCACCATCCTAAAATCAGATAGAAATTCCAGTTCCTTACATTCCTCCAATTCTTGTGGTTCCTGTGCCTGTTGGAGGCCTGTCAGGAACAAGTCTGAGACTGCTGAAGAGTGTCTACAGCGCTCTGCCCGACAGAGTCCTGCAGGAAACTATCTGTGCTGGGGCCTGGAGCACTGCAGATCCACTCCCTGCTACAGGCCCCTCCCTAACTAAGTCCCACACTCGTTTCAGTGCTATCGCAACCCTTACAAAAGGAGCCAACTCACAACGTGGTTCCTTCCTTGTTCCAGAAGTGGTAGAAGGGAAGGGGTGTTCCCGGTGAGGCTGAAACTTCTGGTCAAGTCATCGCTATCTACCGCAGTTCTTTTTTCCTCTCTTCTTATTTTTCTTTTATTCTTTTAAAGTTTCTTAATGGTGAATCATTGCCCTTCAAGGGAAATCCAGGGATCTCCTGCCCTGATTGCCTGTGAGTGGGGAGAGGAAGATTAGTCACCTTCCTGTGTCATCCCAGGCTCCAGACTCCCTGTTTGGCCAAGGGCTCTCTGGGGATTACGGAACGTCCTAACTAAGACACCATTGCCTCAGGCACCTTCCTCTTCTGTATTTACTGCTGTCCTGGACTTTGCTAGAGGCAGAGAACTACTGAAGTCTTCCCTGCTGCAGCAGGTGGAAAGGACCTCTGCTTCCATCTGCTGGTAGGGAGGAGTGAATGCCACTTGTATGAACGGGTCTGCAGGACAATGAGGATGATTTGATTGTTCTATGACTGAATTCACAGAGCTGGGGGCAGAGGTAGCGGGGGAGGAAGAAAGGCACTACATAAGGACAGCAGTTAAAATGTAGTTAATACTGTGTATGCCGAGTTCCCAGGAGCTGTTAATTTTTAGATGCCCTTAATGCATCTTAGAGCCAGGGCTTTGTGTTTATCTTATTCTGCTTTTTAGACACTTGAAAGCAGATTATTTTTCACACTGGTGAAACAATACAGACACTTCCCAATCTGTGGTGCTTCTGGTTCTCTCCCCAGACTTTGAGCCAGCCCACGTCCTCTCCCACCGACCCAAAATCCCAGGAAAGCAGCTTCCATCTTAAAAGATATTAGTAAGCCCAGGGGAAGACACGACGAAAAGAATGAGCCCCGTGGCTTGGCGCCAAACGTCTTTGCGTGTCTGTGCTTCTGTAACTTTGCAAGGAACTGGACAGCTGCTTCCTGATTCTGCTGCCACTGCTGGAGATGGTTGGCAGTGAAAGGGTGGACTTCAGGCGGCAGGAGCAGAAAGCAAGTCCCCCCATTGATTAACTGATTTATTGCTGTGCCCTGAATCTTCACTCAGGACTTGGAAGCGAAATGTTCCAGTCCAGAGCATTAACCACCGTCATACGGCAGCAGCATTAAAAATTGAAATCATCAAACCTCCATGTAAATACAGCCAAGTGCAGGTGAGCTGGCTGTTTGCAGTAGAAATATGGCAAGGGCCATCTCCTCGCTGCAGGCCTGCAGGGCACGGAGACTTTCTGACGTTTTAGAAATGATTCACTGGCAGGAATAACGCAGCCCACACAACTATAAATTGTACAGTATTTCCCTAACATCATCCATGTTAAAAATGTATGCCAAGTACACATTCTATATATTACTACCCCTTCCATCACATACTGTACACAATCTATATAGCCATTTACTCAATTCACACAATGTATTGGGGGTGTGCAAATAAAAGTATTTGGTTTTCTTTGTAGCAGGCTTTGCCAATCATGAACACTACTTCCAAGCATTTTTGCTATTTAGGGGCAGTAGGAGGGGTTTTGATAATTTTTGAGACCTCCCATTGTTATGACCCCACCTCTTGCGGGGTATATAGTATGTTGGAGCATGCCCAGTGCTGCAGGGGATGAGGAGCAGGCTTGGTGAGAGGAAAAGTGAGGAGCCGAAACTCCCCAGGGTTTCAGTAAAGAGAGGAGCTGAAGAGCAGGGGATTTCCCCAAGATCTCAAAGCAAGGTGGTCGGAGAGCTGGAGATTCCTCCTGGATCTCACAGGAGGCAATTCAAGCATTTGGCAAAGAGGTTTTGAGGAAGAAGTTTTGAGAAGACTTTTTGGATTTTGATTGACCAGTGCTTGAGGGGAAGGGCATATCCCTGGTATCTGGAGGTCTTTTGACCCATTCAACCAGTTAACAGATTGGGTGAAAAGAAGGATGTACACTTTTGAGCCATTAACTCAAGAGACACTTGAAGATTTTGACTTGCTGGACACCACTTTTTGATATTTTACTTGGGGACATTTTTCCAGCCAGTTTTTGCCAGAACTGGAACCGCACTCTACTTATCCCACTCTCACTGGTGAGAATGTTTTCAATCAGGATGAAGGAGCAAGAACAAGAAGGAAAGAGAATAGAATAAGGGTGGACAGCGAAACCATTTGGTTTTTTTTATTGATTTTTGGATGTATGTTGATTTTCATTTTTGTAATCTTGACCTGGATCCTCTTCTTTAAGTTCCAGTAAAGACTACATTTTATTTGAACACCAACTATAGACTCCAGTGTTTTCCTTGAGTGTGCCCTGTGTGGTCTTACTAGGGAATGGAGGGATGCTTTTGTGATTCCTGGTTTCTTCCTGTGATGATAATTTTGGCTTCCCTGCTCTTATTTTTCACTGTCTGGCACCTCCTGGAACTATCTGATCTAGGTTAGGAAGAGGTCATGCCAGGGGCCCCAGAAGAGAAATCTTCCTCCCCGTCCAGACCTGAACATGGATCTGTCGCACCCTTAGTCAAGGATAAAGCACCAAAATGGAGGATCCACTACACAGCCATCTAAGGAGAAGGGGCTATAATGACAGTACTCACTCCAGAAGAGATTTTTGGCTGGATAGAGGATTTGGGCTGGTTTTTTGCTACTGAGAAGGGTTTTGCCACCCCTCCTCAGTTGGGGCTGGGGCTATTGCAGCTCAGTCCTTTCTTTCAGAGAGGTCATAGACAATGAGAAGGAAGGAAGAAGATACTGGAGACTCACAGAGGGATCTCCACACCAAAAGGGACCAGGCCGCAGGCTGAGGACAAGAAGGATCTTTCTGTGATCCCCTCACAGAGCAGGGACACTCCAGAGACTGGGCCTCTCCCTCACTCAGAGAAATAGTGGGGAACCTGAGAACTGGGCACTTATAGAGAAAAGAGGACAGCTAGCTATAACCGCAGTTTGGATGTTTGGACATTTATTTAGCTTTTTGAACGAAATCAATAAAATATTCTTTGAGGACCCAAGTCAGCAGCACCTCATCAGAAAAACACACACACAAGGTTGAGAGACTCACACTACCATCTGGGCCATAAGTATCAGCTTCCCCCCACAGAAAGGATTCACCCCGGTATAAAACACAAAGGAGGAAACAAGCATCAGAAAAGAAGTTCGAGTATAAATTACTTTTGTGTGCCCCTGAAGAAAATGCCACTTCCAAGAAAAGGGTTACAAAATTAAAACATTTGCTTAACATTACCAAAGCTCATTGTGTATTGAACTGATGAAGGGGGGATAGGTCTCGAAAGCTAGTCACAAATGTATAAACTTAGTCTAAGAACTTGCTTGTTGACCTTTATTACTTTATATAAAAAGCAACTGAAACTAGCCTTGTGCTCTTCTTAATCATTTTAGATGTGGACCGTGTCCTGGCCACAAGATTCACTAAAAGAGTCACGGCCAAGGGCAGACTCCGTGACCTCTGAGAGTTCCTGCACAGCAGGGAGAGCAACCTCTTTCAAGGACCTGAAAAACAAAATCCAGACTGGTACACCAATGGCAAAGCAAAGCTCAAAAAAAGCACAAAAACTCATCTCAGGCTCCTTCGATAGCCACAGGCTGCACGGCCTGGAGGGTATGCTCTCTGGGGCAGGGACTCTTGTCTTTTAATGCACCTCAACTACCTGTGTAAATGCAGCTCTTCTCTCTGGAAAGTGTCTCCTTTTTATACTCAGATCAGCCTCTGGCTGATTACTTTTCAGTCCGCAACCCTGTAGGACCTTCCTCTGGCAGGTAATTTCTCTTCCAGCACCCCAAGGGACAATCCTCTTACACTTTCATTTCATTTATTAAACTTTATATACCACCTACCAAACAGGTTACTCAAGCAGTTTGGAAAATAAACACACTTAATAATTAAATATATAGCACATTATCAAACATCAAATGACAAGCCTAAAATAACAATCTGCATACAATAAAATACAATCAACAACACATCACTTACTTGCTAACGGCAGAACCAAAGCTAACTCCATACTCTTAAAAGTTCATTATTTGTATGGTGAGTTGTACAGGGTAATGATCTGCTCTGCACTCATTGCTGGGGGTTGAGGGGGATTCCTTTGGATGCAGAGTGCATGTTTACATTTAGCCCCGTGATGGTCACCTGTTCAGTGTGTCATAATTGTGAGAGCCATCTGTCAGGTGTGTCCCGGCCAAAAAAAGGTTGAGAACCACTGCCCTAGAAGGTGGCTGTGCACTTATTGCATGACCTTCTGGCGCTAGGGTTTGGGAACTAGGAGTTGTTCTATTAATTCTTCCTCTACACTTCCCTTTGTGATTCAGTAAGTAAGTAGGTCCCCTTTCATAACCCAGGTCTAGTGGCTTCTCTGGGGACCAACATAGTCTGGACCTGGTAATAAGCATCTGCTACTTCCAGTACCTTGTCAAACGTAAAGTTTGGGTGTCGGCAGACCCACTGCTGCATAGGCCATTCTAGGTGATCTAGGAACTGTTCCAGAATAGATTTCTTGGGTTTTCCCCAACTTGCAGAACTCCCTCCTGAAATCGCTGTGGGTAGGTTTCCAGGGTGAATGGTGGCCTTGACTTCCAGATTGGCTGTTTGGAAGACATTTTGACTATTCCTGTTAAGTAGATTCCCAAGATAGGTAGTCCTTCTCTCTTTTGGCCAGTCTGTCAGTTGAGCTATACATTCAAAGTTTTTCAGGAAACAGTTGGGGTCTTCTCATGGACCAGTGAAAAGGAAGGTGGCAGTGATAAGGAAGGTGGCATGGTCACAGCAGGCTGTATGGCCTGTGTTACCTGAGTTAGCAATGTGTTTTGCTGCATAACTTGTTCTCACAGTGCCTGCTGCTGGACAGTTTGAGTCTACAGGGTATTCTGCAACTGCTTCTGCCCTGTAGCAAGGATATGGATCACTTGATTCATCTTCCCTGCTTCCATAGTATATATCTCTCCGGGGGGGGGGGGGGGGGGAGGGAGGAGAGGGGGAGAAAATAAAAAAATCATGTTGACCTGTCTGACCCTTAATTAATTATTTAACCCTGACTGCACAGTCAGGGCTAGCCCCCTTGGCTTGTTAACCTGGGCTAGGTAAGTGGAAGTGTAGGATTTATTTTTCCTGCTGCGGCTGTAGTCTTCTGCCTGTGCTTCCCGCTTAGACAAAAAAAATCCCACTTTTACCACCATACGTGGTAACTTTGGGCAGTCGTGGCTGGAGAAACAGCCAGTAGGATAAAGGAGGCAAACCCTGGCTGTTTCCTTATATACAATTTATTTACAAAGCAAAATTAAAAACAGAAAGAAACTGCTCACCTTCAGTGCTGGCAACAAACGAAGTCAAATGTAACTGACCATGGCATATTCTGGCCTCTTGCCTGCTCCCCGGGGCCTATCTAACCCTTCTGGGACCTGCCTTCCTAGGCTAGGCTGGAGGGATCCTTCCTGGGCCCAGAATCCCTTGTGGGGGTGATCCTTAAGGAGGACCAGGCTAGATAGCTGTGGCCAGTCCCTTAAGGTGGCCTGAGGGAATTTCCTGTAAACTCCTCCACTGCAATATGGGAAGAATCTATTCAGAACTTTTGAGAACTGTGGGAGAAGGATTACACTTTCTTTAATCTGATTAATTGAAAGAGAGATGGAGTTGAATCAACAAGGAATTGGCTATTATAAATTCTGAAGACTGTTACTAGAAGAGTAAGATCACAAATGTATTCATTTTTTTCCCCCAAAACATGCATCTAATTGAATGTAACATCAAAGGGTTATAAACATTTTCATCCATTTGATCAACGATCAATGAAAGAGGTTGGAAACCACTCAGCTTCCAGCGTGTTTATTGCTGTCATAGACTTTAAAGATTATCAGTCCTGTATGCCAAGTGACCTAACGGGTCTTGTATTTGTGATACATGCAAAAGGGCCTAGAAGCTATGCCCGCCCTCCCTCAGGAACCCTTGCTCCACTTTGAAATATAAGCTATCTTGAGGAACTGCTGCAAATAGGGTCAAACCCTTGATTGTGTGCCTTTGGGCTCAGTATCCATTTCATCCCACCCAAGGGTAACACTACTACATTTCTTTTGCTCCTTCTGTCGGCAGAGCAGAAAAAAAACAAATACATTTTGCTGTACCAACTTATGATTTGCTTCTCTCCTGCACCTTTTTGCCATCACCCCCAACACCTATATTGCAAATAATGTTTAGTTACTGTTTATGTGAATTAGAATCGGTGCTTTCTTCCTGTAAAGAGCTGCACTTGACAAGCCACTGTATGCTCATAGATTGGACTGCTAAATCAGCCCTTTGTACCTCGCTTTGAACTCTTTTTGCTGAAAACGTGTATAACAAATAAATGTTGGTGAGAGTGATGATGAAAAGGTTTTAGCTTGAAAGAAGTTTTTAGAAACCTTTTAGCTCACAACTTGTTCCTCAGTGACCCAGGAGAACTAGGATGCAGCTTTATTTCCAGAGTGAATGGAGCAGTCCATTCAGCACAGACCGGTGGAGGCTACGAGTCTGCCTCTGACAGTTTGATTGTTGTCGAGGACCCAAACACAGGCCTTGTCTTCAGGGCCGCCAAAGCACACAAATGAACCCAAGGTCGGCAAATATGTCATCGTGGATAATCTGAAAAATGGACCTGTTGGGGGGGGCGGGCAGAAAGGCATGAGAATAAGAGTTGGAAATGACCGGCCTAGTGTCAACCTCCCACCAGTAAACTGTAAATAAACCCCCAAGTGGAATGCAAGCAACCTGTACAAAAAATGAAAGCAAGTCACAATTTAACTTTAAAATAAAAACAACTTAAAACAATAATGGAGGTTTTTAAAACCCTCCTGAGGAACCTACTTCCCCATGCATTTCAATAGCAACAGTGTCCCAAGCACAACGGTGCCTTAACTAAACAGTCCTTGTGAATACAACAAAAAAACGGTCCTGCATAATTACAAATCCTCAACAACTGTCTCATTTACCCAATTACCTGGTTTGTTCCCAGCTTTAAATAAAAATAACATTCTCTTTGGGTTTTTTAATGCATCGAAACGACTACAGAACGGTAAAGTAAAAAAAAAAGATCAGGTGGAGTGATTTTGCTAACCTATGGTTCGAGATAATCTGATTATTATTTCTTAATTTCGTATTATGTAGAAATAAAGGTCAACAAACATGATGCAGATGAAACCTTTTCACTGGACTAATTGAGTAGACTTGTGACTCTCTTTGAAGAGCTGCGCTCCCTTCATCAGGTCAGTGTAGAATGAGCTAGGAGTGTGGAAGTAAACCTCAGGCATCGCAGTGGTGGCGCGGAGGTGAGTTTTTAATCAAAACTAGAAAGAGCTGTCACGTAAAACGATTAGGGTAGGGATGGTGGGTTTCCAGAGGGGTAAGAAAAGTGAGGGAGACACTAGAATATTCATGTACAGGAGGATTATGTCTGCTAATGGGTCAAACAAGAAAATGTCCCTCTTACCTCTCTTTGTGTTTGTTATAAAGGGTTTGATCATTTTCATTTAAAATGTCTTCTCTTCTTGAGTAATTCTGACTTTCCTATATTAGTTTCCTGACTATGGCGCGGTCTAGATCACTGGTTCTCACCCTTTTTTTTGGCCGGGACACACCTGACAGATGGCTCTCACATGCGTGACACACTGAACATGTGACAGTCACGGGGGAAAAATGTAAATATACATTCTGCATCCTCAGGAACCCCCTCGACCCCCAACAATGGGTGCAGAGCGGAACTAGGGCATTACCCCGTACAACTCGCCATACAAAAAAGATTTTCTGGTTCTGATGACATCTCAGTAAAAGGAAAACAATAATAAGATTGATACAATTTACTGACAGCTTTCTGAGGGCCATGCGCCTAACCCAACGCACTTTACAACAGAGCTCATACCATATGGGTTCCAGGTATTTTTTTGCAGGGTTTCCTCATTGGCACCACAGCAGTGTACGTAAATATAATATACATGTTGTAAATGATAATTTTATCGCAGAGGTCTGTACTTTGCATGTTAGGATAAACACCTAATTATTGTATGTGTTGGGGGGGGAGAAGTCACAAGTCTTTAAGATTCACCTAGGGTGCCTGATACCCTCACCATTCTCCATCTCCCACTTCCCCAAGGAGCAAATGCTGGGGCATTTGCTCCTTGGGGAATCATCCAAGCAAGGTGAGCTTGGATGATTTTTTTTTTTTTTCAATTCTTTATTTATGAATTTCCATAACAAATTCAAGAAATTACTCACGTGAATAGCAAACATAATGGCTACAGCAATACTTTTACATAATAAAGGAAAAAGAAAAATCTAAGGAAATAAAGAAAAAGCCAGTTATGTATTTAGTCCTCAATAGGGATCCAATTCCACTACCCTCAGGAAAAACAACAAGTAAAATACAAGGAAACAGGCTGGTGACAACGAGGAGCTCTCATTATGAACGGAGTCCAGGGGCTTACACATTTTCAAACAACAGGAAAGGAACTAACTACAGGAAAAAAATCTTTCACTTAAGAAAGAGGAAACCTGTGAAGGGGTTTGGATGATCTTTTTAATCAGGCGGGTGGTGCCCAAAACAATTGAGGCAGTATCAATACCTGTAGATCATATATTCTTGGTGGCTGATTACATCTCTTGGGTCTCAATGATCTCCTCTCTCTCCATACATAGTACAGAGTCGTCGTTTAAAACTGACACTTCTGCTAGTTGTGCTGTTCTTCTCAGGGGCAGGCCATCCCTGCCCGTAAGCAAAAAGAAGACCCTAGCGGTTTTCTAGCATCAAGTATTTTATTGGTAGGTCTGGGAATGAAGAATTCTAATCTATGATTTACGCAAAGCATATACATAAGAAAGGATGACATTAACTGTAAATGTAAAGTAAGAGGCTGGCAGAGGGGGCGGAGCTTGGTTGCCCCCCCCCCCCCCCCAACCACAAAGACGTTCTGCTGCCCCTGCAGTGGACTAATATGGCAACCACACCAGGGGAATAGCCAGAACTGAATTTGTTTTGGGGAAGCCCCAGGTCATGGGCACTGTGAACAGGCCCCATTCCTTACCCCATCCTATATGGGTCCTTCAAGGCATTGGCTACAAAATCTTTTTTATTTCGAGCAGCACTATCTCCTGTCTCTCTTCAGTTTCCCTGCCCTGTCTCTGCTATTTCCCATTCTCCCTCTCTGATTAAGGCAGCTAATTTATGCATTGTTTCCCCTTCAAGTTATTCCACCTTAAAGGAGCAGAGGATCATGGACTGGGCAGTGAGCACGGTGCCTCCAGGCCCTCTAATTTCTGCACCTTTAAGAGCTGACTCAAACGGCACATGACCCTGCTGTTATGGGTGGGGGTCTGAGCCAAAAATGAGGGGTTACAGGCTCCCGGAGGCCCACCCTTGGCTGTGGCCCTAAACCACACTATTTAATTTGAATTGAAAATCAAAAAACCCTGTTGAGTATTCCCTGCAGCCAAGTCTGGGGTGCTATTGCTAATCAGCAAGTTATATGATTTATCAGCCTGCAAGTAAACACAAATGAGCTCCAGTGTTCTCCCTTCAAATGGCTTTTAAAGATTTGAAACCTGGGATGGATGGAAGGTTCCAATTTAACTCTATAAATATGCTTAATTAGCATTTCTGCCTTGAAATACTAATGGTTTTGTGGAAGGCCAAAGGGGATAAGCAGAATATAACAATGTAATGGTAAAAAAATCTGCTTTAACAGCAGACGAGGCATGGAGATTTGCATCATTAGTTAACAAAAATTGCAGATTTTTTCATTTACTTCCATAATAAATACGTGATTGAGAAGTTCTGACATTGAAAAAAATGGAGTACACAGAAACTGTGGAAAACTAGCTCCCAAAAGAAAAGATTCCTAGACTATCAAAGTTATGTGCTATGTATGCCCACAATCAAAAACAGAATAATTCAGATTCACTAATTACTCTCAGGCCTTCATGCACTATATATATGCAATTATAACAAAGCATGCCCTTTGCAACTTTTTATCTACATCAGCCCTGAGAGTTAAAGTCCACCCATATTATCTTTGTACAATTAAACAACATATAATAAATAACATCTACAATAACTGTTATCTCTTCATCAGGTACAGGAACTAAAGCGAATGCCCAATGCTCATCCAAAAGCAAACAACCAAAAAAAAGATGATATGCACAATATTTTATATCCAAGTTTAATACAAAAATATTTATAAATCATATCCAAATACATGGAAATATACAATTCCAATATAAGACACACAATAACACAACCTCAGACATACCAAACAGTACATCTACAGAGAGATCCTAAAAATGCTGCATAAAAATATATTGTTTAAGATGTCCAAAAGGCCCAAATTACAAATCTCCATATAGGAAGAAAAAAAAAAAGATGCTTCCCGGAAAAGGACAGTTTTCAACTGAGCTTTAAAAGTTTTTGAACATGGGATAAATGTCAGTGACATAGGCGCGTAAGTTTTCCCGCCCGGGCAGGCAATTTTGTAAAAGGCAATTTTGTAAAAGGCAATTTCTGCATGTAAAAACCCGCAGAAGTTCCTTTGAAAATTACTTTCCCTGAGGGCATCCAATCTTTACATTAGGAATGCAAATAAAAGCAACGCATTTGCTTTTCCAAAGAAATGGCTGAAAAGGAATGAGCAAAAACAAGGAAGGCAGCTCCAATGCTCGAGTGACACAAACACGTCTGGTTTTCAGGATCTCCATCATGAATATTCACGCTGCATATATGCATGCACTGCCTCTATTGCATGCAATTATATCTTATGCACATTCATTGTCAATGTTCTGAAAATCAGACCTGTTTATCACATTCCAGGTCCAGAGTTGCCTACCCCTGGGTAAAAAGATTCACATTCAGAAAGTACAAGGGATCTCAAGAAAAGGACAAAAAAAAAAAAAGAGTATCTGGGAATGCTGAGGGAAACAGGGAAGGTAGTCTGGAGATCAAAGCTGCAGCCAGAGGGGAAAAGAGCTAAGACAGCAAAGAAAGATAAGATATTTTTTTTACATGTTAGTATTATAAGGAGGAAGTGCAGTATTGGGATTTTATGTCTGAGATGTAAAGGACAGCAATATGTGGATGAGGATAGGAATAGAGCAAAAATATTGAATAGATTGGTGCAATATGTCTTTGATGATCTTATGATTCACTTCCTTTTCTTTTTTTCCAAAAGCATTTAATTAATATTTTTCAGTTGGTTGGAATAAAGTGTGTGTATCTCTTAAAGAGCAACAACTATATTTATTCTGTTTTGTTTTTTTTCTATTCTCAGTCTCTTAGGTTTTTCCTCTCATTTTTATACCCCAGTGCCTCTGTAACCCAGCCACTGCTGTCCTTTACGTCTCAGACATAAAATCCCAATACTGCACGTCCTCCTTATACTAACATGTAAAAAAAAAAAATCTTATCTTTCTTTGCTGTCTTAGCTCTTTTCCCCTCTGGCTGCAGCTTTGATCTCCAGACTACCTTCCCTGTTTCCCTCAGCATTCCCAGATACTCTTTTGTTTTTTTTTTTGTCCTTTTCTTGAGATCCCTATGGGTATTAAGGACACCTTGTACTGTGAAGTCACTAGTTTTCTAATTGTTTACACTGTACAGTGCAATTATATTTGGTTTAATGCCACCTTTATTTTCCGATGCATGGGGTCTCATTAGTTAATGCAGTGTGTTTGCGTGTGTGGGGGCAAAAGATGGACCAAACATATCTAGTGTGTGAGGCAATTCTGTGACATTTTTGCTAACAAGATTAATCTCGGAGAGTAAGGAACATGTAAAGGGCGATGCCTGTGGTGAAACAGGGGTTTTAGCTGTTAACGTCATCATTTTCCCTCCGTATGAAACTTCTTTCTCTTTAAGAAATCCTGTTTTTTTACTGATTTTATGTAAAACACAGCACTTCACTACAACGTTCTACAACACTTAAAGCTGGCATCCACAGGCTTAATCCCCAATGCTGCTGACATCAGAGCAACTGGCATTACGTTGTAAGAGAAGGTGGAGTAACAGTTGAGAGTTACCATTTCAGCTGACAGATACAGCTGTTTGCTGACAGGAAAATGTTACACAGGACCCTCAGACCTGACTGAGAAAGACAAGTACAGTAGTTAGTATTACTGTGAAAAGTCCTTTTCTTTTTCCCTGCCTGTCGTATTGCAGTTCGTTTTAATCTTTTTATATTCACTGTTGTGCCTTTTGAATAATAAATCTTTTAGTTTATTAGCTCTCTATTAGTGGCTAGTGACTCAGATGAGTCAGCATACAATCCCATGGCTTTCAGAACATGGTCTGTGAATGCCTTTCTGTGAATTCTGTGACCTCAGGCTGTTGTGAGGTAGCAGTGTCCCCATAAACCATCAGAGAATAGCTAGTGAGCAGGGTACTTGCCCACAGGCAAGCAGAACCAAGTTGGTGGGTGGAAGGTTACCAGGGGCACATGTGAAGGAGAGGCCTGTGTAGTGCTTGTTGGGACTAGTGGTCAAGTGTTGACCTCTGGTTGGCGTTAGTCATAGCATGGCACTGCATATAGGATATTTTGTGGCAGAGGTAACAAGAATTATTGTTATATAACAAATCCTGACAATGACTTTTGTTTTATGTGGTGCAGAGGATTTATTATGTTCCTCACAACTTTCACATTTTTTTGCAATTCCCTGCCAATATAAACTAATGTGAGGTGTCACAGAACACTGAGCAGTACATTGTCTTAAATTCACATCTGGCCCCAGGTATCTTGGTTCTCAGGTGGGCTCAGAGAGAGTTATAAGTAATTAACTAATAAGTTATACTTCTGTGACAGAAGCTACTAAAGTCACTGTATGTAGCACAGCTCCTGCAAGACAGACCCTGGGCTGCCTCTCAGTTTATTAAGAACGTGATTGCTTGTGTGTGTAACTTTATTAAGGACAGGACTGCTACATCTGGCACTCAGAGCACTCACTCCTCCCGTGCTGCTCCTATGTAACAGAAATCATACAGAATCAGCACAAAAATGCAAGCGCAGAGATTAAGATGTCTAGTAGAAACTTAACCAAGGGAAACAGGAAGATGTCAGCAATAAATCTGCCCTCACCAGCACTTTAGAAAGCCCTTACAATCCCAGAAAGCAGTATTTTCATACAGTCCTAAGCTAGCTTCACTGAAATGCTGAGAGAGCTCCCAGTATGTGTCAGCCCAGCTCAACTCCGTCAACCCTGACTGTAAGGAAATAAAGTTCAGCAAAGAAGCTGAAGGTTAGTGCAGAATTCACACAATGTGGATCAAAAGCAACTCACAAATGTATCAGGTTAGTCCCAAAAAAGAAAGCTAGCGAGGTGCAATTCGGTTTGCTGACATTTATTTCTATACGCAGACAGGCAGCAAAGCCAACATTGAAGCTTCTTGTTTTAGCTTTGGCTAAAACAAGAAGCTTCCCTCCCAAAAAGGGAGAGCTTGGGCAACTCGGGAAAGAAGGAGCTCACAAACTCCCCGGGTTTTGGATGCTCAGTACAGCACCGTTGGTGCACACAGCACTTAGCACGAGATCTTATGGTAAATAAACGAAACTGTGCAAACTGCAAGAGGTCAGAGGACATTCCCCCCCCCCCCCCCCCCGATGCTATGAATGGGTTATTTTGGTGAATTGTGAGATATTGTTTGAGCAGTTTCAGTTCAGGCTGCTTTGACAGTAAGGAAGGTTTCTGTATTCTCTTGGCTAGCTACCACTTCCTCTCATTTAAGCGGGGGGGCGGTGCTGATAGTTAGGGAAAGGTGATCTTTTTTTTTTATGTTTCTACTGATATGTGCTGAAAAACGCAGTGCCTGCACAATTCGGAAGGGTGAAAGCTGCTGACGGCGTTACAACAGATTGTGTCAGAAATATATGTCATCTCCATTAGCAATTTTTCTCCACTGTACTTGATGGGCTCCATATGTGCCCTCCGCGCAAGGTTACCATTTTACTGCCTGCTCATCGTTTGTGCACAGAAATTAAAATCGGTCCGTGTGCTGTTTCTGGTCGCTTAGGCCACAATGCTGCACCCTACAGCTAGTGGCACGAGCGGGTGGGCATTCCAGTTCCGCCAGGCCATGCCACCCTGCTTGCAACCTGGCACAGCGCCTTTTGGCCACAGCAGGTGCAGTAATGCAAGGCGGAGGCTGGAGGCAAGAGGGCAGCGAGGGGAGAAGAGGGCTGGTTACAGAAGCTTGAATTCCCAACTGTTCCACTGCAATTAGCCAAAGGCATTCCTGGAAAAGGCACTCTGAAGTGTCCGTAGGTGTAGCTGGGCAGCGGTGTTCGGGATGAGCTTGTGGTGTGCTCAGGTTACCATTGCATGTGACGAGGGCATCCAGCCATCGTAACTTTCCTGCAGGATTAACGGGGCTGCCGCTGCTGAGCAACATCTATTCATTCCAGGTATCAGCAGCGAAAGGAGAATAAGTCCTTACATTTTATTTGCTTTTTTCTCTGCTGCAGGAGTTATTAGTAAAGGAAAAGTGAATAAAATGAATATCATAATGCCTCTGTATCGCTCCACCTTGAGTACTATGTGCAATTCTGGTCGTCGCATCTCAAAAAAAGATATAGTTGCACTCGAGAAGGTATAGAGAAGGGAAACCACAATGATAAAGAGGATGGAACAGCTCCCCTATGAGGAAAGCCTAAAGAGGTTAGGGCTGTTCAGCTTGGAGAAGAGATGGCTAAGGGTCTACAAAATCATGAGAGGACTAGAATGGTAAATGTGAATTGCTTATTTACTCTTTCAGATAATACAAGGAATGGGGGCACTCCATGAAGTTACCAAGTAGCACATTTAAAACAGAGAAAATTATTTTTTCACTTAACACACAATTAAGCTCTAGAAATCATTGCCAGATGATGTGGTAAAGGCAGTTAGCATAGCTGGATTTAAAAAAAATGTTTGGGCAATTTCTTGGAGGAAAAGTCTATAAACTGCTAATAACCAAACTGACTTAGGGAATAGCCCCTGCTTATTACCGGCATTAGTAGCTTGGGATTTACTTAATGTTTGGGTACTTGCCAGATACATGTATCCTGGATTGGCAACTGCTGGACACAGAATGCTGGGCTTGATGGACCCTTGATCAGACCCAGTATGGCAACTTCTTATTTCTTATGAAAACAGCACGGTGCAAGAATACAGAGCCATTCACTGCCTGGCCATGAGTTCAAATTCAACCCAACCTTGAAGGGGTTGGAAGATTAGCTGTATGGAAATCGGTACCATTTTTGCTGCTAGCTCCACAAACCCGATACATTTCTGAAAGGAAAGCAAAGCTGCATCAGAACACAGCTTTCCCCATAACTAAGGGTGTGTTGTGATTCCTCTCTGACCATAAATAAATCTAACAGCTCATCTTTTGAGGCTGTTTTTAAATCCCAACCACTTCTCCACATTAAATATCCTTCCCACAGACTCGTATTAGTTATGTATGTTTGTCTTGACTAGATTTTAACCACCACTTAAAAGGGACTGTTTCTTGTGTATGTCTCTACAATGCTCCACGTCTCCTAGTATTTTAGAAATGATAAATAACAGGAGAAGGCATCTCTTCGTTACCTATAACAGGCAATAAAAATGGAGGCCTGGGGTCTCTACTGCAGTCCATCATGAAAACAGAGAATTGAATATGCTACCATCTGCTCTTCTCCCATCGGTCTGTTTTACAATGGGTTTGCAAGGGAACCATGGGGGTGTGACTCTGTTTTGTGCACCACACACTGTGGCAAAATAGGAACGAACCGGGCAGCACCAGAAATATGGATCATGGTACTGTGAGAAAGTACTTTTTAATGCATTTTGAGGAGCATTTTCAAAACAATGCAGGCAGCTGTGAAATCTGCAGCTCCTTTTTCCTCTGAGGATTTTGCATCAGTTCGCAAAGGGAAAGTAAGCGCATCATTTCCTTTTGAAAATTGCCTAGTGCAGAGGTTCTCAAACCTGTCCTTGGGGTCCCCCAGCCAGTCAGGTTTTCAGGATCTCCACAATAATTATGCATCAGATGAAATTTGCATGACATGGAGGCAGTGCGTGCATATTTACTGTGGAGATCCTAAAAACCTGACTGGGTAGGGGATCCTCCAGGACAGGTTTGGGAACCACTGGCCTAGTGAAAAAGCACCCACAAAGATTCACACCTGCTTCTTCTGCAGATACATTTCCCCTGCCAAACAACGCTCATAGTTTTGAAAAAATGCAAAAACTACACAGGTTGTTGCCCTCCCGAGTCCATCTACTTTTCCAGTGGTTAAAAACTGCCGCGTTGTTTATTCCTGTGCATACTTTCACCCACAAACAAGAAGCCTTTCACCCAGGTAAATGACTTTTGAAAATTGCTCTTAAAAAGACGGCCGGGCACCTCTTGCTCTCATTCCGAGGAGGAGGGGCACGTCCGTGAAGAGACAGAAAGATGTGAAGAGAATGGAGCCAAGACAATGTCCTGGGTCCCTCTGAGTGTCCTTCTCCCACCTGCGTTCCAACTTAATGCACTTCAGTGCCACGCCAAGGAAGGAACTAAAAACCCAGAGGACATGCCTCATATCACTTTTTTCCACACTTAACAAAATCAGTTTTAAAACTCCCCTCCCTCTCCCCGAAAATATGAACCATCTTCAGTTATTTTTAAAAGTAGCTTGAAACCAGTCTTCAGTGCAATTGTGGGGAAAGTTCACTCCAGGACCCGCGTGGTACCTGTGACAGAGCCTGGCTGCTTGGCAGGGGCAGACGTTGATTGCACACCGTGTGGCACACCGGCCCCTGCGACGACCCGTGCACTGGATGCGGCAGACACTAGGCGTGCACGTGAGCAGCTCCTCAGCCCACAAACACACCGCTCTGTGTTACTGGGGGCTCAAAGGGAAGCTTGGCAGTGCTATCTATTTTTCCCACATGTAATTTTTCTTAATTGGGAGCTTGTTAATTAGCACCATTCTTTGCAGATGAAATAAACAGCAATTAGCAAAATAAGTGGTGTCTTCTGTTTTTCCTTTCTCTGGCAGCCTCACAGCAGACCTCAAGTGAATGAATATCCAGCTTCCTCCGTAAAGCAGAGGCTGCACAGTCACAGATTTGAAATGTTTCTTGGCCCTCGTGCGACTGTCCTGACTGTTACAGAAGCGCAGAGTATATAACCTAGAATATGCAAAACAGGGTGCGTATATATACATACTAGGGTTTGCACTTGTTTTGAAAAACACAACAAAACGGTTACAGTTCCTTTCAAAACAAAATGAAAAAAAGCCTGTGATTCTTTTTTTCTGGTTGGCTTTCTTTTAAAAACATAAGACGTAAAATCTTGCTGGCGGCTGTGAAACAAAACGGTGCGTACGCTGGCACAATTTTCAAATAGATGTTTAGCAGGACAGGGGTTGTTATCGTTGTGGACCCTTGAGCCGGAGCGAGAGGTGTTGATCGCCGAGGGATCCCCTCAGCGGGGCTCGTCTCCAGGAGGTGGCGTAGGCGAGAGGAGGAAACACAAGGACTGGTTCCGAAGAATCAAGCATGGACGGCCCTCCGAGGAGCGGATAGCCTATGAACGCGGAAGAGCCCCCGAGGAGCGGGTACTTGGAGCATTCACCCAGCAAGATAGGAACCAACCTCCTTGAAGAGACGGTGTGGAGTCCAGGCCGAAGGTCCGGGGCAGGCAGCGAACAGAGAGGTCAAGAGGCAGGCCGAGGTCAGTACCAGAGAGACAGTCCGAAGGTACTACCTGGGGAGACGAACAGACGGTCACAGGAACACAGAGACACTGGAGGCACGAAGACGCTGGAGGGACAGAGACACAGGAGACACTGGAGGCATGGGGACGCTGAAGGCATGGAGACACAGGAGACGCTGGAGGCACTGGAGGAGCAGCACCGAAGCACAGGGAACGCAGCCTAGGAGCAACAGAGGGAGTCTGTTGTGAAGGCGAAGAAAGAAAGCAGCTGCAGGGTTTAAATACCCCTCTCCTGCAGAGACGTCATCATCCGGGGCCGGCTTAGCTCTTCCGCCGCGGCCCCTTTAAGAGGCGGGGCCTCCCGCCCACACGCATCAAGGGAGGCCCCGATGCCGGCCGGGAGAGCGATGCTTCCCGCGGTCCAGCGAGGGAAGGAGGCCGCCACACCGGCGGAGCAGATAAGATGGGGGGGGGGGGGGGGCTGGCCAGTCGCGGCCAGACGCCCTAACAGTATCCCCCCTTTTACGCCCCCTCTTAGAAGGGCCAGTCTTGTCAGCATGTGTACGATGGAAGTGCTGAAGCAAGGATTTGCTAAACCTAATGGAGGAAAAAAAAGCACTAATGTTGGAAATTCACATTAAAATAAGTTTTTATTAGTAAACTGAAAATCTAAAATAAATGAGCAGTTTCTTGATAAATTGTTACTGTCTCCCTTAATACATAACTATACAATAAAGCTGTACAATTGTAAATGGTTACAAACATGAACTTTCATATATATGGATATAAACAATTAAATACATAAAATCATGATGAATTATTTGTGTGTCATACAGTTATACATAAATTTCACCAATATGCATACATTATGCTGTTCCTAAAGACCTCACTGATCACAAATCCATACTGATATGTTCACAAACTCTCACTCAGTCACTACCTTAAGCGTACAACTACACTCACACACTACCATGTCAAACGACATATTACGGTTTACAAAACGAATGTTTATTGTGTGAGGCATCACAGTTTATAAAAAGCATGTTTATTGTGTGAATGGTAGTGCGTGAGTGTAGTCGTACACTTAAGGTAGACATATTAGTCTGGATTTGCCATCAGTGAGGTCTTTAGGAACAGCATAATGAATATTGGCTTTAGGAACAGCATAATGAATATTGGCAACATTTATATATAACTGTATGACACATATAAACAATTCATCATCATTTTATGTATTTGTTTACATCCATATAAATGAAATTTCATGTTTGTAACTATTTAAAATTGTACAGCTTTATTATATAGTTATGTATTAAGGGATACAGTAACAATTTATCAAGAATGCTCATTTATTTTAGATTTTCAGTTTACTAATAAAAAATTATTTTAACTTGAATATCCAACATTAGTGCTTTTTCTCCCATTGGTTTTCTTTTATATAATAATTTGAGCACTTTATACAACATACACATAGCCCAATAACTGCATAAAGTTACCAAGTGTGAAGTGCAGGGCATTTTTTTTATCCTTATTAGTTTTAATTTTTGGCTATCAGTTGGTTTAAAATATTTTACTGTGTTCTGAGATATTTTTATAAATTTTTATATGAGTTTTTAATTATTGAATGTCCTCTGTCAGCTTTTTTGAAATATTTATTTATCATTATGGTTTTACTATTTTCCTTGTAGTTTTAAATTTCTTGATTTTATTGTTTATTAGTTTATGAGGACTCTGGTGTATCTGTTTTTCCATTGATGAACTGCATACAGAGACTGAATTGTTGTGGTTTCCAGTTCAGTTTTTGTCTGCACCTTTCTATTTTTACTTTACAGTCTCTTTATTCTGTAATGTATGAGGGTCTGTCTGTGTTATGCATGTGTGACCGAAGTGAGGTATTCTGCTGGCATGTAGATTCTGTGTAGGGATCTATAGCAGCCTGGCTTGCTCTGTTTTCCTAATAGATGTAGTAATGGTGTTTTGAGGCCTTTGTTATATTTGCAGTGTTGCCTTTTCATTGTTAGTTATTACTGTTTGGTGCGGGAGATTTACTATATTGAAGTTGTAATTCAGATTACTCATGGCTTTTGTAAGGGCAAAGCCCACAAACAACATGCGTTACCATATGGATTCCAAGTGTCTTTTGCTTTTTTTCATGGATTTTCTGGTTGGCTCCATCGCATTGCATGTGAACATAATATATATTTTGTTATAAGTGATATTTTTACCTCAGAAGACTGTTCCTTTAAATGTTCTTTTTCATGTAGAATTATTATAAATGGATATTTGTGTGTGGGGAGGGCATGGGGGGAGAAGGGCAGGAATGGGATGGTAAAAGGCTGTCAGATTCACCTGGGCTGCCTAATACCCTTGTCTGGTCTACTAAACAATAAGAAAAACATACAAAGAGTGTCACTGAGCTAATAAAAGCAGACATAAGGGCTTAAATATACTGAAAAATTGACAAAACTGAGGCTATTTACATTAGAAGAAAGGCATTTAAGAAGTGATTTAATTACACTATACAGATCAATAGATCCTACAGGGATCCTACAGAGTCAATCTTTTCACTAAAGCAACTACAAACAAATCAAGTAGACATACTTTAAAATTAAGAGGGATAGATTTAACCACCTTCAAAGCAAGGAATTTCATTTACTCAGAGTGGTGAAATTCTGGATTATTTTTGCCAGCAAAAATAGCTACAGCAGCACCAAAAAATCAATTCAGAAGTAAACTGGATACGTTTTCAAAGAAAAAAAAAAAGATATTGCTGGATATGACATTACGCTTACAAGCTAATCCAGCAAATCTGGAGCCGATTATTGTATCTAAGTATTTTATCACTCTTGCAGAGCTGGTTACAGATGCAGAGTGTTTTCTGTGCTCCTCTGGATTACCATGCTTGACAGAGCCACTGGGCAATCATAAGTTTAGACTCAATGGAATTCAGGTCTTCTTTCACCTTAGACAATTATGAGCTTCTTTCACTCTATTTGAGCCCAGAAAAGAGGATGCTGTTCAGTAAGGCTTGCAAATAAAATAAAGTAAATAAAGCACTGTTCAAAGTTAGAGCAGATGCTGAATAGCAGTAAATTGGGCAATAATTAATGCATAATAAAGCACTTTGCATCCATCCTGCTCTGAGCCACAGTATGCATTATTTGTTTTATTTCCCTATGGATGAGCCTGCATATCCCTTTTCAAACACACAAAGTTGCTCAAGTGATGTCCACTATAGAAAAGGAAGGGGAAACTGTAAACAAAGAGCAAGATACCAAAAATGCCTTCCCCACACTTTACTCTGCCCCGTAGCCATACTCTCTGAAACACTTATTCACCCCAGCTCCATTGGAATCAATGGGGAAATTCCAGTACTCACATATATGGAAAACAATACTTATTGTAGTCACAAATGAACCATCAATGTCTTAGCAAGCTGCAGGGCATGAGTAGCTACTGGTATAAAATGCCAAGATATGTCTAAATGTAAACAAAACCACTTTTACCCACTACACATTCTTTATTCTCCATCCTTCATAGCTGTCCTCATCATGAAGTCACAACATTCATAGGACCTTAGCCACACATACATCATACAATCCAGCCTCTTGCATTATTGTCTTTGCCTCACAATCTTGCAACTCCCTTCTACACAGGCCAGCAGACCTTCATCTGCCATATACAAGGGCTCCATTACTGCATCATCTACCCTGCATTCCCAGCAGTCAGTCCACAAACCTTCTAAATCCCATTTCTGCTAGCATGCTGCCATTGTCTACACTTTTGGCTGCATGTCACTATGAACGTGTAAACTCCTCTTCTCAAGATACTTCCTGTCCACTTTGGCATACAGTTCAGGCTTCTCTTACTTTCCTATAAGTACATTCAATCTGCAGCTCTTCATTACCTATCTTCTCTTCCCTCTCCTCACACCTTTCCTTGTGAACTCCATTCATTGAGCAAGTCACTCATCTGCCCTTCTCCCAACTCCCAATGTTGTTTCTTCCTTAGTCAGTGCATCATGTTCCCTCTCCGGTTCTTTTCAAATCCAGTTTAAAAGCTCACTTTTCTGATGTTCCTAAGCTACCATAAATATACTTTCCTGTGAGCTTCAAAGAGCAGGAACTGTACAGTGCTGAGTGAGTATGTCTAATAGTGCTTTGAAAATGATAAATATTATTAGTAGTATTAGTGGTAGTAGTAGTACAACACAGTCAGCAGATACCTTAAAAATGTGCCCCATATGATAGGAAGCTCTCTGTCTTTCCTTTTTTTTTTTTTTTTTACAGATTTACATCGGAATAATGCAGGCATTAAGATGTTGGCAAACACGATATACCAAAAGGAATGGAGATGTTGGGTGACAGCTGCCACTCTTACAGCCCGGCTTAAAAAACCAGCACTGTATATGGGAAATATATGGCCGGATGTGTTCCTATAGCATGACCTTTGCTTCACCAGATGAATATCTTTAAAATAGCTTAGTAGCACCACCCTTATGAACACACTATAAAATATAATGTAACAGTGACTTTGCTGATGTATACCTTTACTATCTCTGTTTTTCAGATTAAGGGAGGTTTTGC
This sequence comes from Rhinatrema bivittatum, assembly GCF_901001135.1. Classification (NCBI taxonomy): domain Eukaryota; kingdom Metazoa; phylum Chordata; class Amphibia; order Gymnophiona; family Rhinatrematidae; genus Rhinatrema; species Rhinatrema bivittatum. The sequence goes on from NC_042627.1 coordinate 14,449,595, forward strand.
ATTTTTTTTGGATGGTTCTTAGCTTTCCTATAAAAAGGGTTGGTAATACTGTTGGCAGCAGAGGGAGAAGAAGATTTTGTAGATGCTGGGATTCAGACCTTGACAAACGTGGGCCTGAGCTTGCTGTATTTTGATAAGCCTCAAGGTCCACTAATTAAGAGATTATTTTTGGAAATTGAGAGGGTCCTTTGGAGTCTGACTGGCCTCAGCCTGAAGGCTGCACCACCACATCTAGGAGGCACTGCATTCCAGCTTGTTTTTCTATGCTCAGTTAATAGTAGAAGCAGACATATTGGGAAAGGGCTTGTTAATTTCTCTTCAATCTATTTTTGGTGGCTCATGATTAAAAAAGATCCAAGGTTTCCCACCTTTCACTGGGAGGATTCCAAGGACACTGATTCAGCTAACAGAAAGAGGGCAAGAAGAAAGGCTATCATGGATAAAGATACTGCTGCTCTTTTTGTTGTCATTCTCCTGTTTCTTTTCACCATTTTTGCCATCTTGGCCTGGCTCTTATTTTTCGAGCTGCAATAAACTGGTTTTATGTTGAATCCCTTCAGAAGACTCTGGCTGTTTTTGTTTCAAGCCTTCTTGGTATGGTTTATCCTAGTACACAGTAGTATTATGTAAATTATTGCAAAGGACTATTGAGAGGGATATTACAGTTGGACTAATCCTCTACTACACTGAGGGCCCTGAAGGTCATACCTGCTCCCCACCGGTAGAACCCCAGCAACCCAGAGGCTTAGTGATTCATTTTGGTAAAAAGGAAGAGAGGAGAGAGAATTTGGACATAATTGTTTAGAGCCCTGGGAAAAAGTAGCCCTTTATTCAGTCTCATGACAAAGATGGGGAAACAGTAAAAACAGTAGTATCATGTGTTAACAGTCACTGGCTGACTAACCATGAGCTTGACAATATCAGCCAGCAGGCCACTTCAAACAGCTACTCTTCCTGGCCATCTACTGGGATCCAGGCAACATGCCTTGTAGGGTCACCCTTCCCACTCAAGCAAGAGAGAAGAAGCTGAAGAGCTCAAAGTTTTAATTTTGGAAGTTGCACGATGTTAGGTTCCATATTAGGAGCTACCACCCAGGAAAAAGATCTAGGCATCATAGTGGATAATACTTTAAAATTGTCGGCTCAGTGTGCTGCAGCAGTCAAAAAAGCAAACAGAATGTTAGGAATTATTAGGAAGGGAATGGTTAATAAAACGGAAAATGTCATAATGCCTCTATTTCGCTCCATGGTGAGACCGCACCTTGAATTCTGTGTACAATTCTGGTCGTCGCATCTCAAAAAAGATATAGTTGCACTAGATAAAGTACAGAGAAGGGCAACCAAAATGATAAAGGAGATGGAACAGCTCCCCTATGAGGAAAGGCTGAAGAGGTTAGGGTTGTTCAGCTGGGAGAAGAGACAGCTGAGGAGGGATATGATAGAGGTCTTTAAGATCATTATTTACACTTTCGAATAATAGAAGGACTAGGGGGCATTCCATGAAGTTAGCAAGCAGCACATTTAAGACTAATTGGAGAAAATTCTTTTTCACTCAACGCACAATAAAGCTCTGGAATTTGTTGCCAGGGGATGTGGTTAGTGCAGTTAGTGTAGCTGGGTTCAAAAAAGGTTTGGATAAGTTCTTGGAGGAGAAGTCCATTAACTGCTATTAATCAAGTTTACTTAGGGAATAGCCACTGCTATTAATTGCATCAGTAGCATGGGATCTTCTTAGTGTTTGGGTAATTGCCAGGTTCTTGTGGCCTGTGTTGGAAACAGGATGCTGGGCTTGATGGACCCTTGGTCTGACCCAGCTTGGCAATTTCTTATGTTCTTATTTATTTATTTATTTAACAACTTTTAATATACCGACATCACGCCGGTTTACAAGTAACTCAATTAAAGGAGGAATTACAATGAACAGGGGGTGGGGGATGGGAGCAGGCCAGAAAGAGGGGAGGGCTAAGGGAGACAGGAGAGGAGAGGGAAAGATAGGTAGCGAGAAATAGAGAATAAAGAACAACCATAAAAATCTTATGCTGATGTACCCATTGTTTGCTGGGTTGGTGAGAGTAAGCAAGAATGCTGGATTAAAATCAGATGAAAATGGTTGGTATAGAATGCACTAAATATTGTTTTGGGAATGTAATGCATTAAAAAAGTTAATGTATGCCTTGGTTGCATCACAGATAAAGTATTGCAATGTATTATATTTAGGGCTACCTGGCAAAGTGATCAAAAATTTGCAAATAATAAAAAATACGGCAGTGCTCTTGATTACAAATAGTCCATGTTGGGTCCCAGCAGGCCTTTTGCTTAAACAACTGCATTGGCTGCTTACTGTTCAGCATTGCAAGTTTAAAGCATTGACATTGGTGTCCCGGATCTTGAAAGGGTTGCGTCCGCTACATTTAAAGATCTTATTTGGTGGTCTACTCGGAATTTAAGAACAAATCACAGGTCTCAGCTTCAGCTCCCATTGGCAAAGGCCTTTAGACACGCACAAATACAAAACGGGGTTTTTTTTTCAGCAGTAATCCCAAAGCTTTGGAATGAGTTGCCAATTACACTAAGGAAAGAGAATGAGTTGTTGAAATTCCGAAAGGGATTAAGAAAATTGGCTGACGTCCCAGGAATGAGGGTCTGTAAGATTGCACTGGACAAATGATTATTACAGCTAATATGTTATTAATACCGAAAAGCTGGACTGTTTTTTGGATGTAATATAATTTTATGTAATACTTTGTATATCTCTTTAGGTGATTTTCTTAATCTGGAAAGCAATTTATAAACAATGTTACTAAATTAAATTTTCCAGAGTAATGTGGGAGAAACTTTGGAAGTGCTACCGATCCAATTCAACCAAAATAGAACTAAATAAACTCAAAATTGCAAATCTATTCAGCACAAATTAATTTTCTTCATGCATTTTAATTGAAAACTCGAGGTGGGTTGCATTCAGGTAGAGAAGGTATTTCCATGTCACAAGAGGGCTTATAATCTAAAGGGAAGATGTATTAAGCCATGGTATTTTCCCCAGATTCACTAGCCTGTGGTACTGAGTACAGCAAGCTTAGAATCCCACTAGCAAAAAGAATACAGCAATACACAATGGCAGCTTTACATCCAAAAGTCGCTCTTTTTTAAAGGAGCCATGCAACCACCTGACTTCTCTCTTGCTAGCCTTAATGTAAAAGACCTCTGGGACTCTAGTGAGATCCCTCACATGACAGAAGCAAAAGTGAGCCTGAGGCTGACCAGCACCATTTCACAATGGTACTGCCAGACCTGGAACCCTAGGGTTTGCTCTGGGCACTGCTGGACCATCAGGGAATGTAAAGGGGGGGGGGGGGGGGCAGAGAAAGAAAGCCGGGGATCATTTAGATAAATATCTATTTGATTCCCAATGCTTCATGCAAACCCTTAGCATCGGCCATATTTCAGCATATGCACGCTTGCTTCCAGGTGACAAAGCTTTACAACCTAAAGTAAGTTACAGGGGTATTAAATCACAAGTAAGGAATTATGAATGGCAAAAAAAATCTTAATTGATGAGGAGACCTACTGGGCCAAAAACAATTTCCATTCAAGGATTGTTAGCAGACCAAGCAACTATCACATTTATAATGTTGCAACATACTTTATGTTGCAGAAACTAAAAAGACTATAAAAACCAGAAGGCAGAAGTTTTTTCAGACATGTAACATTGAAGCTCCACTTGGAAAGCATTTTTGGGAGCGCGCAGTTATTCATTTAAGGATTTCATGAAGTGGATTCGGTCATTCATTTTGGGCAAGAAGGTGATTGAGATCAGGGTCTTCTTCAACGTAAACAATGATGGCTTTTTTGGGTAGGAACTGTTCAACCTACAGGAAATAATTGAAGACTACGGTAAATAGCTTTTTCTAATTTACACTCTGTGGTACTAAATAATGAAATTAATTCTGATTGCGGTAATTTTGATTAATTGAATAAAAGCACCTTTTTTTTTTTTTTTAAAGCAATGAGACAGTCACGTATAAACACACTCGCGGGCGCACATGGACGCAGTTATTTTATAACATACGCATGTATATGCGTGCATGTTCTGAAATAGGCTGAGCATGCAATTTTAAGTGGGCATGCACATGTGCGTACAAATCCCACTTCCACTGGATAAGTGGGGGGATTTTAAAAGGGGCACGTGTGCACGCCATTGCCAGTTTCACCAGTTCATTCCCAGTTTGCCCAGGCAAGGGATAGGACTTCCAAACCCCCTTAGTTTAATAGCCTCCCTTTCCGTTTGTTATCACCAACCCTTAAAACGCCATCCATAACAGTAGTAAAGTTACGCAGCAAGGGACCCCAGCGCGTGCCTGTGCACGAATTTATGCACACATCTCTTGTCTTCCCCTGACACGCCCATGCCCTGCTCCAACCACGCCTTCATTCCATCCCCTTTTTTTTTTTTTAAACACCTTTGACTTGTGCACATAGCAGGAGATATGTGCATCCAAGGGAGGCTTATAAGATGCGCTTGGCGCACACCGGCCCAACTTCTGCGCGTATCTCCTGCTTTGGTGCACCAGGGCTTTTAAAATTCACCTCTAAGGCTTTTTTTATCCTTGACAGAACATTTTTTGCAATTAGAATTTGATTTTTTTTCTTTGTATAAGAAAGGATTGCTTTCATATGTATTTCGGATGAGATATGATTTATATTTAATTTCATATTTTGACCTTTGTGAAGCCTCCTGACAGACGAGGCAATATATTTTTTGTGAATGGAACTCTTTGACTAACTGAGTAATCATCTATCCCTCTACAGCACGATTGGCTGTTTTGGGCTACATCCTATTAATCAGGAAGATATTGCTCCCGGCTGAGGGATTCCACATATAATCAGATGGGATTGCGATGTGCATTTTGCTGGAGTTGGTGTGATTTTATGGAGCCTCTTGAAAGATGAGCTAACGTTTTTTTTTGAATAACGGTACTTTTTTGACTAATGAAATTAATGAACTTTTTTTTTCCTTCGGCCTCTGCCCATTTTCCATCATAAGATCCTGTTTAACAAATTACTGATAGCAAAAAAACTTTGATGAATGCCCTTCCTTTTGAAGAAATAGCATGAAGAGGTTAGACTTCAAGAGGATACTTTTTTTTTTTAATTGCCTGCACTGATATAAAAGTCTGTGGATGCTTTTTACCTGCAGACTTCACACTGTTTTGAATCAGAAAGCACTCATGAACTTCCCTTTTGAAAATGATCCCACAAAACACGACCTGAAGACATTTACTCCTACTAATTTGTACGGGCAGTTTCTTTGAGAACAATGACGTGCATACGTTTGAAATGTAAATGTTATGCAAGAACGCCTCTTTAGAGAGCAGGTAAAAGGATGCATACACAGGCCTTATGGGCATACTTCTACTTGCAGGATGTTTTAAAAGCCCATTTCTGCCGGCAAAGCACAGTTTTACCCAGGGAAATTGTTTTAATGGTAGCCTCCAAATTCTTTAGCACGTTTTCCTCTCATGCTACATTGATATTTTGGGACGCTTTGTCCCCTGGAAGTAGGAACCAAAACATGGCCAGCGTCAGGGGGGGTTCCACGGTGAAGCACTGATGAGTTTTTTCGAAATACTTTTTAAGTATGGGATATATCTGGATCACATGTTCTAGAATTAACTTTTTAATAAAAAGATGGAGTAGGGATAGGATTATGAGGATATATTTTCTGCCGACCTGATTTGAAATTTAGAGTTTATTTTTTTTCTCGTTATTTTGGTTATTTTTTTGCAACTGTGGGAGAATTAATACTTCTTAGGGGCTTTTTTTTTTTGCGTCCAGGGTACCTTTACAGAAACTTCCCTCCACGTCGTACGTCAGAACGCATCACCCAAATATACCGGGCTGGGAGAAAGCAATAAAGGATCCTATCTGATCATCTCATTAGCATATTACTTTGCATGTCTCTTGTTTAATTCCATGTTGATTTCCGAGCACACGGCTGAAAATGGGCTTTGATTTGGCCTGTGGCAAGAGCTTTGTCATTTTTATGTTTCAGAGCAAGATTTTCCAAAAGCTTAGTCAAGACTTAGGCTCCTAACTTCTAGAATTAGGCACCAAGGGAATTTTCAAAAGCCAATTTCTGCGAAGCCTAATTTCATCAAACTCCTAAGTAACACGGAGGAGAAGCCTAGTGGTTAAGGATTCAAATCCCACAGCTGCTTCTTGTGACCTTGGACAAGGCTCTTCACTCTCCATTGCCTCATTCACTAATGCCCAAATTTTAAAAGGCCCGGGCACGTAAAATTCAGGGGTTATGTGCCATCACAGGGCTAGGCCCTGTGCCATCACAGGGCCTAGCCACGCCATTAGACACTGTCTCTGGGAAGCGTGCGCCAGAGTTTACTAGGGGTGTGCATTCGTTTTGAACGCATATGTAAAACGCAACTTTTTTTTTTTTTAAACTTAAAAAAGTGATGATGCGCAACGCATCGCGATTTTCAACTTATTCAACATAGCTATGTTGAATAAGTTGAACCTAAATAAACACTTAAACCCCCCAAGACTTACCAAAACTCCCTGGTGGTCCAGCAGGGAGTCAGGAAGCCATCCCTGTATTCCTTTGTGAGGAGCACGTGACATCGGCGTCACGTCGGAGTGACGCGGTCATCACATGCTCCTCGGCGCCTCCGCTCCGGGACCCCCGTTGGACCCAACCGGAACTTTTGGCCAGCTTGGGGGGGGTCAGGAGGCCCCCCCAAGCTGGCCAAAAGTTCCGGTTGGGTCCAGCGGGGGTCCCGGAGCAAGGTGCTGAGGAGCTCGTGACGTCGGTGTCACGTCGGAGTGACGCCGACGTCACGTGCTCCTCGCAAAGGAATATAGGGATGGCTTCCTGACTCCCCGCTGGACCACTAGGGAGTTTTGGTAAGTTTTGGGGGGGGATTAAGGAGGGTGAGGGGTTTAAATTTTTATTTAGGGAACTGGTGAACGTATGGACAGACCCTCAACTTATGGAATTCTCCATATGTCCATATTGACCGAAATCGACCCTCAACTTCAACTTATCGACTTATCAACATAAACTTTTTGTCTGCACATCCCTAGAGTTTACTGCTGCTCCGAAGAAGCAGTAAAGGTAAATAACAAAAAAAAAAAATCTAATAGCTAGGAAAGGGTTAGGGGTCAGGGAGGAGAGGGGAAAGGGTAGGGAGGTTAGGGAGAGGTATAGGGAAGTTCCATCCCGGTCCGCTCCTCAATTAGAGAGGACTGGGAGGGAACTGGGGAAGCCCCACGTTGCCGCCATTGCTTTTTAAAATTCCCTCCCTGTGCACGCAAGTCCCTAGATTGTAGGCCCTCTGGGGATAGGGAAATACTTACGTGCAATCCACTCTGAAGTACCTCAAAAGGGGAATATAAATCAAAAAACAGGTTCAAAATCAGCATCATCATTATTTATGACATTATTTTCCAGCTCGGGAGTTCAAAGAGAGTTACAGATAACAACTGTGTCATCCGATGTGATGCAGCGGATTGCATATTTGCCTTCTACAGCCAAGTAGCAATTGCGGATATACAGTGGTTTGCAGTATATGCTGTGTTTCCAGCTATTTGTAGCAATGCAAGTGTTTATGTAAAAGAGAATAAAGGTCGGAGTTCAGGACACTACATGCGTGCCGGTTGTCCCACACTGGATCAGACTGCTGACATGTGGCGCAGGTCAGGTCAGGTCAAGGCAGCGATGCGACAGAAAGTGCTCAGATTCACCGCAGTCTCATTTTGCTGCCTCCCCCCCCACCCCCTTAACGCGACACCCGGGGCGGCCACCTGCCCCTCTCTCCCTGCTCCTCAAGTTAGTCTCTCTCTTCTCTTTTACCCGTTGATCAGTGCAGTCACTGGTAGGGCTGAAACAGCAGGAGGGACCCTCAGAGGAAGGCTTCCTAAAAGAGAACAACCCTTGTTTCACCTCCTTTTGCTTTTGATTGGCTCTGGTTAGCCAAATGAGCCAATCAGAGGTGGGGGAGGGGAAGCAGTTGCAGGATGAGAAGCTCCTCCCTAACCCCACCCCCACTCCTGCACGCCTCGGCTGCCGTCCTAGTGCCTGCCCTTTTGTCATTATAATCTCTAGTGAAAATGACTGCCACACCAGGGAGAAAAGGATGGTTTTTAATACTCGGGAGAACTGAGAGCTCTCCTGGAGAGCTGGAGTTGTGTGTCTAAACCTGGAGTCTCCGAGTCAGATCCAGAGAGTTCCCAGGTGTGCATATAGGGTCATTTTCAAAGGAAAATGTAAATGTACCATACCATCGCATCAATTTTCAAAAGCCCATTTATCCACCTTAAGTGTGTCTAACGTAGGTAAAACCTATTGACAACTCAATAGCATATATTGTGGCAATTTTGAAAGGGTAAGTGGGCTTTTGGCACACTAGAATGTTACATTTACATTTTCCTTTGAAAATTACCCTGTTTCCTTTGAAACATCAAAAGTATTGATGTAAATGGAAACCTTTTCCCAACCCCACCCGCTAGGAATGCCTCTCCCAACTGTAAAAGCACTGCTTTACCCTCAGAAATAGCTTCTGAAATTACTCTCTGAGGAGATAATTTTCTAACCGCCCACCTAAATTTGAAATCAAAGACGTGATTAAATTTCACCAATTTTCAAAGCAAAAAAAAACAACTTACCCACGTTAAGTTCACTTTGAAAATTATTCCACCTAATTTGTGAATGGATTTGTTTCAGGAAAATTTGCCTGCATATTTCTGAAAATGCAAAAGCATGCCTATAAATGCAAACCTCTCCCTAACCCTACCCTGGGAACACCTCCACTCGAGCCCGATAAATGTAGCATGCTCCTGTGACAGACGAGCAGAAGTCTACCTGTATATCAGGGAAGATGTTTTGTGTAAGGTCATTTTCAGGAGCAAAGCCCTGGAAATGCCCACATGGAAATGCCTTTGAAAATTACTCTTCCCGTGTTTAACATGGAACTGAGGCATCCAACTCTAACAACTTCAAAATCTGACCCCCCCTAAGTGTGCTACAGTTCAATTTTTCAATACCACAGGCCTCTTGCTTGGGTGTCTTTGTCCACGGTGCCACCGTGTTGCATCCACTGCTTTGGGTGAGGTTGGCTGTTGCATGCAATGGAAAGGCACTTGCTGTTACCATGTGATGTAATTCAGTTTTCTAATATTGCTACAACCTCTCCTGTTTTTTTGTTGCCTGGTGTTTCTTTGCTGTTTTGTGGATTACATGTCCTGGGGGTAACTGTTTCTTCACATTTGATATTCTGTCTGCCTTTCTCTTATTTTTTTTTCCTTCTGCTCTGGAATGTGTGTGTGTGGACCATGCAGAGACCTTGCAACCTCCTCTCTAAAGGGCCTTGACTCCTATAGTCCAGATTTGGCTTCAGTATGTGCAGTTTTATCCACGACTAACCCAGGTATTAGAAATGTGTGCTACACACGGACATATATATATGCACATCGAATCAAACACCCCACACCAATTAATTTCACCCCTTTTGATAATGTTTTCCCATTTTGAAAGCATCATCTCATCAAACCCAGCAGGTTGCCGCAATGCAATCTTTTTTTAAAAGTCATAAATTGCTGAGAAAAGCCCATTTTATGGCACAACAGAAGGTTATAGTATTTAAAGAGAACCCAGGAACTGTTTTTATTAATCAGAACTGCTATAAAGGAAGCATTTTAATTAACATAATTACAGCGATTGAGAGCGAGCGCCCTCACCTCGCAGATACTTTTCAAACTGAAGACGCAAGCTGTCACAATCACTCATAATTAAACAAAGTGCGGGAGCTTTGTGCTGCCTCTTCCCTCTCTCCCTTTCTCGCTCTTCCCCTCAGAAAAAAAGGAAATGGAGAGCAAGATGAATGAAAACAGATGTCAGTAAAGCGACAGGGCTTTCATTAAGCAGCTTTGTGCTAACGAGGAGCGAAGGATTTATTAATGGCTATCGATGCTGTCAATGGCTGAGGAATGGGGAGGCAGCCAACATGAGATTTGGAAGTGCACTCCTCGGTGCAATGCTCCAGTCTCTCTCTTACTGACAACCCCCTCCCCTCTCCTTCCAGAGACACAACTGTCTCTCCTTCACCTTCCTCGAGTGCTCTCCAGCTGTTCTGACCCCTGTATCTCTTCCTCTCTGTATCCACCTGTCTTTCCTAATCTATTGTATTTCTTTCTTTTTTCCCCCTCTGTAGTCTTCATTCTTTATCTACAAGTATCTTTAATCCCTGCCTTTCTGGAGCACTCATAGGCACATTTTTCCGTCAGGATCTCCCGGATCCCTCACCTGGGGAAAGATATTTACACTTCAGGGAGTGATTGGGAGTCCAGCTCTTTTTACACTTGTCTCTTCCTTCTAACAACACAGATTGGCCTAAACCCATTTCAGCTTGACCAGATTTAAGTGGGGGCAGGAAAGGAAATGCCAGTCGCTAGGGCTGCTTCCATAGTTGGAAAACATGCAAGCTGTGCGGAAGGCTTCTGTTCTCCCTGAGCTTACTGTAGGACAGGTGTGCAAACCTCAGTTAAGGTCCACATATGGCACTGTTCCCATAGTAGGCCATGAGAGCTTGCAGTTAGAAACAAGGATCCCCCCCTTAGAGCCCGAGGGATGAAGTCAAAAGGGATACAAGAGAGTGAAGACACAAGCAGACTGATATCGTCAAGACGTTAGCTTGTGCTGCTGCATTAAGCAGCTTTCCAAACAGTAGATATGTACTCATGTGAGTGGTCATGTTGGCAAGTCAAAAATGGCATCAGATATGCTAGACGGACCATTTGAATATCAATATGTGTGTGTGTGTGTGATGTCTTGTGTGACAGACTTCTGCCAACATGGCTGACACCAGAGCTGCATTCTGGGATGAGAGCTAGAAGACCAGACCAGGACTGGGCTTTCATCACATAACGCAAGGCACTTGGTTACGCTGTTATTTTCCCAACTTAGACTTTCACTAAAACTCCCAAGAACACACTACCTTTTGAACCCAAAATAAATCCAATCATTTTCTTTTCCACATCACCAAAGTTCAAACTAGAAAAAAAAAAATGTAAATGCCAGAAAATCTAGAGCTGCTTCTGAAAGATGCAATTTCCAACCTGCACCATTTCTTGAACTCTAAGCAGGTAACCTCATCTGTATGCTAATTAGCACATGGTCCCCTTCTCTGCACTCTGCTTACTACAAGGCTTGAGCGTTTTCACTCATTGCTGCAAAATGACAGACAACAATTATTGACTAATCCAGGAAAGCCAGAGAGGCTGGGAAAAGGGCAAGGCTAGCAGGCTTTCCTTCTGTGTTAACATGAGGCACCAACACACACCTTTCCTAGCCACAGATATAGTACAATCCAGAATCCTCACCTCTCTACAAGCAGCAAAGTCATCCACCAGCACGGAATGGTCTGAAATCAATTTCAAATGCATTTGAAGAAAGTGACGACAGCACACAGTGGAAAGGTGTTAATGATTTAGGAACCAATGTACCAACGTTATGCTACATTTAGCGCACGCGCTAAACAGCAGTTGATTTACCAAGGGGGCTACAGCAGCCACTGTTCCCTTTAAGCCGTGCACATACACAGAGAGATCGATTTTAAAAAAGTGTTGCCTGCGCAAAAATTATCTTCAAATAATGTCGCCCGACACTGGATAGAGGCGCCTACATGAACTGTGAGGTTAAGGCTAGAATACACAAAACACTGGCACAGTGTCGGGCGGCATTATTTGAAGATAAGTGCATTTGTTGAAAAAGCTAAGTGATTTTATTTGTATTTTCGAAAAGTTGCTCAAAAACGTTTATGAAGCCCGATGATTACACTTACGACATAGCCTTGCTAAAAAACTACATTCACTCTGCCTATGACTGCAAGTGGCATCTCTATAAATCAGTGATTGTCAGCCAGTGTGTCACGACACACCACTGTATGTCCACTTCAGAATACTGCGCCCCCCTGGTCTCCTGCTGATTCGGCTAATCTTCCCTCCCTCTCCTCTGCTCCAGCAGAAGGCAGAGATCTCCTTCCCCCGCCCGGGCTGTCGGCATTTTGAAGCCTGGGCGGAACGCTGGCAGCAGAGCCGATTGCAGCACTAAGTGACCATCTGGAAAGAGCACGTGGGAGTGGGGGGCCTTGCGGGTGGTTCGGCCTCCCTATCGGCATGGCCCGGAAGAGGAAGTGAGGTGGACCCCGCGCGGGAACAAGAGAAGGAGCAGTGCAAGCCAAATTTGATGAGGCCCAAAAAACAGGAAGGAAGTCGGTCTAGCAAAGCCGTGAGGAATATAAAACAAAGAAGCCGAAGCCCTCAGAAGTTATTTTTTAACAGTAGCGTCAAGTATACGTTGCACTGTGACAATATTTCCTCAAGGGCCGATTCAGTAAAGTCCGCAGGAGAGCGGACGAATGTCCGCTCTCCCGGCGTGCACGCAGGCCACTCGCCTGTGCGTGTGATACAGTATTTAAATTAGGTGGTGCGGTAGAAACGGGCAAAAGGAGGGGCTAGGGACACTAGCGCGTCCCTAGCGACTCCTTTTGACCCAGAGCGGCGGCTGTCAGCGGGTTTGACAGCCGATGCTCAATTTTGCCGGCGTCGGTTCTCGAGCCCACTGACAGCCACAGGCTCGGAAACCGGACGCCAGCAAAATTGAGCGTCCGGTTTTCGGCGCGACAGCCGCCGGCCCATTTAAAATCTTTTTTTCTTTTCTTTCTTTTTTTTTTTTTTTATTTTTTTTACTCTTCGGGACCTCCGACTTAATATCGCCATGATATTAAGTCGGAGGGTGCACAGAAAAGCAGTTTTTACTGCTTTTCTGTGCACTTTCCCGGTGCCGGCAGAAAACTAGCGCCTACCCAACAACGGTAGGCGCTAGTTTCTTAAAGTAAAATGTGCGGCTTGGCTGCACATTTTACTTACTGTATCGCGCAGGCATACCTAATAGAGCCATCAACATGCATTTGCATGTTGAGGGCACTATTGGGTGCCGCAGTTTGGACGCGCGTTTTCGTCCCCTTACTGAATAAGGGGTAAGGGAAAATGCGCGTCCAAGGGCAGGCTAACAGTGCGCTCCATCGGCCTGTCAGTTTGCTACTCTCCAGTTTTAAAGCATAACACTGTGTGATCTGGAGCAATTTCTTTCAATTTTGAATGTACCTGCGTTACGCAACTTTTAAAGTGTCTTCATAAACCAATTGGAAAACTTCCTTTTTTAATGATTTCGCATTTCTGGATGAGGTATGAGATAACTGTACTGTTTCCTGGCTATTGACAAAATCTGTCATGAACAGCCCCTGAAGCAGCCCGTGGTCGGGCGAAACTCAGGCCTTGAGTCGGGCATTTACTGGAATATTGCCTCTTTAATAAAATTCTTCTGAGGACTTCGGCTTCTTTGTTTTATATTCCTCACAAATTTGAAGATGCACAGCGTCAGCCCCCAAGGCCCCAAGAAAGCAAATGAGTCCCTGCTGTGATAGCCACTCTCTACCTTCCCTGATGCGATCCTTCACAGTTGCCAGGCCTCCTCCTCTCAATCATATCATCTCCCCCCCCCCCCCCCCCCCCGGCCCCCACACACACTGTCCAGCACTATCTGCCCAATGTGAGACTGAGAGACAGCCTATGTGTTTGTGTAAGTGAGACTGAGCATGTGAGTGGGAGAGACAGTATGTGCATATATGAAAGAGAGAGAGGAGAACATCTGAGCAACAACTTTCCTCCTCTTCCTCTTGCTAATCCAAGACAATCTCAGGGCACCGTGAATTCAAAAGTTCTCAGGTATGGAGAACAGTGTCTTTTTTTATTGAAAGTTTGTGTCTGCTGTTTTGAAATGTTTTATTGGTGTCTGGAACATTTTTATGAGTTTTTAATTGTTGGTTGTTCTAGTTTTCAGCTGTTATGAAGTATGATTTTATTACTATTGATTTTATATAATTTTTTTTTTTTATGAGGAATGGTGAGTCTGATTTTCCATTGTTCTACTGATGTGGTTTCCAGTTCAGTTCTGTCTGCAAAATTTCTATTCATAATTACAGTATGCTACCTTTATTCGGTATTTGATGAGGGTCTGTTTGTATTCTGCATGTATGACCGAGGTGAAGTATTCTGCTAGCGTGTAGTTTCTGTGTAGGGATCTATAGCAGCCTGGCTTGTTCCATTTTCCTAATATGAGGTGTATTGGTATTTTAGGGCCTGATGTAATATTAGCACATCTACCTTCTTCATAAGTAGGGTTGTTACTGTTTGCATGCTGCCAGTTAGTGTTGTTTTAGTATGGAGGTTTTACTATATTGTTATTATAATTTATTCATGGCTTTCTGACTACTAAGTCCATACTGAACACGTTACAATAGGCCTAATGCCATATGAATTCCAAGTGTCTTTTTTAATGTCATTTTTCATATAAAACCCTATTACAAATGCATAATTTTTAATTGTGTGGGGAGGGGAGGGTGCGCAAGGCTGTACAGTTCACAAAGCAGACTTATTTTACCTACTGGGCCCAGTAGGACACAGCTCTTGACCACCATTCCTGCTGGAGCCCAGTGAGAATTGGCAATTCTTTTTCTCTTCTGGGCTAGTGATAACTGATTCTATCTTCCCTTGCTGGGCCTGAAAGTGACAGCAGAAGAAAAAAGATTGGTGGCCCCACAGGGGACAGAGAATGTAGCTTGTACAAAAATATATTTCTGTTCAGAGAGAGTGCTATTATCTTTCCCTTGTGTCATTCTTAACAATAAAAGTAATACTGAGGCTGTTTTTTTAGTTTAGCTGTGGATTGTTGTGATCGGTGTGTCAAATATGGGAGCACTGTCTATCAGGTGTGTCACGATGGAAAAAAGGTTGTGAAGCACTGCTCTATACGATAGTCACAGTATAATTAGTTCTATCTCAACCATCTGAGAAGTTGAATAAGTCCATTACTCAGCTTCAGCTCACAGCATTAGGGCGCACCACATGGGAACAGGCAGAGAAATGGTTCGAGACATGTGTGTGCCTAGAAGTTTAATGTAAAAGACTAAATGGTCCAAAAGCCTTAGAGAAGGCAGAGGAAAATAGTTGAAAATAGCCAGGATTAGCTGGGATTTCCCAGGGAATTTCTCAGTTGACTAGACGGAGAGTACCACTGGCAGCTTTTAATTCATTTTCCACTTGGCATAACTCTCTTTCATACAACCTGGGGCAGCTCTCTCCCCCTACCCCCACTCCGGCACATACCTTTCCATTGAAAATTATTCCACAAAATTTACCCACATTCATTTACAGCTGTTACTTTGCATGGGTAGTTTGGTTTTTTTTTTTTGGCGGGGGGGGGGGGGGGGGAATTCAAAAGTATGTACATGTATGTGCAAGCTCCTTCCATGGAAACGCCTCCCCCTACTGCAGGTAAAAGTATGAATACAGAGACCCTGCGGGGGTAAAGCACCGTTCTACTCATGAAAATGCCTTTTCAAAATTACCCTCAAATGGGATAATTCTGAAATAGTCTGCACATAAACGTCATCAAGTGAGCGCTTAAGTTATACCAATCTTCAAAGCACACGGGCACTACCAGAGCTACCCGCACACAATGCTGCCTCCTAATTTGTATGCAGACGTTTTTCAGGAAAGTGTACAAGCATACGTTTGCAACATTCAAAGTATTCATGCGAGTCCAAATCCCTCCCCAGCTTCGCTCCTGCTCAGTCCAGCTAAACTTGCAGGCATCTAGGACACGCATGCTTAGGTTTCCCTGCGTATCAGGCAGGCAACCTTTCTGCAGGTACAGAATGCTTTTACCCAAGGAAATGGTTTTGAAAATTGCCCTCTGTAGGTGGCAAATACGCACAGACATTACACTGATTTTCAAAGAAGGCTTATGCGCCTGAGAGCTCGCTTTGACAATGGACCCACAAAATGTCAACAGCACAAAATGACACTCACAATGCTCAAGAGGGAAAGCTTGCTTGGAAATTTACACCCGTACTTTTCAAAATCAAAAAAGCGTGCAGCCAGATGCAAACTCTGCCCAGACTCTGTCTCCTCCCCACGAGAACGCCTCTCCCTCCTGCACTTAAAAGTACACTCATATGCCAAATCTAGCTGCCCACCTGTTAGCAGGTCTGCACAAACGTTTCATGAAAATGTACACGGATGGTTTTCAGAATCCAAAAGTATACGCTTAAGTCCAAACGTCTCCCAGACTCCAGCCCCCGGGAACACCTCCATTCAGTCCAAGTAAACGTGCACGCGAACAGGCGGCAGGTACACAAGTGCACCCGCATATCGTGTGGGCAATTTTGCAAAAAGCCATTTCTGCGGGTAATAAATTGTTTTACCGGCGGACATGCCTTTGAAAATTATCCTTCCTATGTCCGTCAGAGCATGAAATGGAAAACATTGCCAAAACAAGCACATTTGGGTTTTGTGCTACACTCACAAACTCTCCTGCTCTTCTCCTTCCACTTGTGCTTTTATTGGTGAAACACTCTGAAACTGGCAAATTTTGCCGTTCTCTTGTGGGAAATAACCCCATTACCCTGAACCGAAAAGAGCTTTGTAAGTATCTGAATTTTTGTGGAATATTTGCAGAATGAAAATGTGACTTTTCACATATCCTCAGTGGGGAAGGGAAGGAGCCTTAGATTTCCCAGAGTCATGACATTCTTGGATAATGTAAGGTCATTTTCAAACTCCAAAATATCAGCTACTATGGTGTTTTCCACCCAATGTGCCAACAGACCTGGTCAGATGTGCCACAGAAAAGTCATCACTGCCTGATGCTCATGTCCAGACCGACATCTGGACTCTGCTCTCAGCCTCTTGCAGCAATAAGAGACACCAGCAGTGGCTCTTAAGCATGTAGGAGCTCCTTTCTGAGCACATATGTAGTCATGCATGCCTCTCCTTCCTAACTACAGCATGCACCCCAGAGTGTGGAAATTAATTGGTCAAACACAGGGAGCAGATAATCAGGTGCTGCTTTGTGTAGCACACACAGCACCTCCTTCTCACCCTCCTGAACCTCCTCCTTTGAGCTGTTCTAGCCTGTCTTATCCGCAAGGAAAGCATGCACTGAGCACTGGATGAGAATTACAGTCAGGCCAATGCAGAAAGGTTTCTGTGGTTTCTGGTTAAAAGATACAAAACAGAGAGTAGGGCTTAAGTAATATAAATCCAATATAATATAAATCCAATACTTTAAAATCCAAGAGGAACTACTACGCATCCAAGATCCACCACCTAGTCTTCGATGCTAAAGCCCTCTTTAACTACGTCTCTAACCTCACACAAACAAGCCCTCCAGAAATCGCTCTCAACCAAGCTAAATCCAAAGCGGAAGAACTAGCAATATTTTTCAACAATAAAATCAGCAAACTTCTAACGCAGCTTCCCCCTAACACCGTCTCTACATCAACCTCACCTCAGACCGCCGTCAACAATACCCGCTTAGCTGAACTGGAACTCACCTCCTCCATCGAGATCCAAGATACTCTACGGAAAATGAAACCATCCTCTCACCCATCAGATCACATCCCTTCGAAACTGCTCCTATCAATTCCAGACTCTATCTCAAAATCCCTGTCAGACATAATAAATTGCTCAATAACTCAAGGATCTTACCCAGATGACCTCAAATTGGCCTCACTCAAACCTCTACTCAAGAAACCAAACCTAGATCCTAATGACCCAAACAACTACCGACCGATCGCCAACCTCCCCTTCATAGCCAAGATCATGGAGAAATTGGTGAACACCCGACTCTCAAACTACATAGAAGAAAACAACCTCCTATTCCCATCACAATACGGATTCCGCAAAACACTTAGCACGGAGTCCCTCCTCATCTCCTTAACAGATTACCTCATCCTGGGCCTTGATAAAGGACAAGCCTTCCTACTGATCCTACTGGACCTTTCGTCAGCCTTTGACACCGTTAACCATTCCCTGCTCATCAACCAGCTAGCCTCCTTGGGTATCACAGGCACAGCACTCTCCTGGTTCATATCATTTCTCAGCAACAGAAGATACAAGGTCAAATTACAGAACAAAGAATCCTCACAACACACTTCATCAGTAGGAGTCCCACAGGGCTCTTCCCTGTCTCCTACTCTATTTAATATTTACCTCATACCATTATGCCAACTTCTTACCGACCTCAACCTCAAACATTTCCTGTACGCTGATGATATCCAGGTCCTGATCCCCATTAAGGATTCCCTTGCAAAAACGCTGACTTTCTGGAACACATGCCTTCAAAAAATTCAACTCCTCCTCACCAGCCTAAACCTGGTACTAAATTCCGGCAAAACTGAACTCCTGCTCATCACCTCTGAGAACAGCACCTTTTCACCAACACAAGACACACCAACAATCACACAAGTGAGAGACCTAGGAGTCCTAATTGACAATCGCCTGAATTTCAAAGCCACCATTAACAAAACAACCAAAGACTGTTTCTACCAACTACAGGTGCTGAAAAGAATTAGACCTCTTTTCCATGCCCAAGATTTCAGAACCATCCTGCAAGCAATCATTTTTTCAAAATTAGACTATTGTAACACCATCCTACTTGGTCTTCCCGCTTCTTATACTAAACCGCTTCAGATGGTACAAAATACAGCTGCACGAATACTGACAAACTCCAGGAGAAGGGATCATATAACCCCCATCCTAAAGAGCCTCCATTGGTTACCTATACACTTTAGAATTATTTACAAGGCCATCCTTACCACATACAAAAATATCCACCTACTGGCTCCCATCGACATACAGATCCCTCTCCAACTACATAATTCAACAAGACCAACAAGAGATGCATACAAAGGATCGCTACAGGTACCACCGTCCAAATCTACCAGACACATCACACTAAGAGATCGGGCATTCTCTACAGCCATTCCACCGTTATGGAACTCTATCCCTTCAAACCTCAGACTTGAAACATGCATCTCAACCTTCAAAAAAAGACTAAAGACATGGATATTCACACAAGCATTCCCGGACTCAAACTGATCTACCTTCCACGCCAATCCTTACCTTCACATACACCATGACTAACCTTCTTGTTTGAATTTTATATTATTTTACACTATCGTTACATGTTTGAATTAATAACCTGTCCTTTCTCTTCTCTCTCTGCCAAGTTCTAATCTCCCTGTTATTTGTAACTGCCTTTTTCCGCACCATTGTTTTAGTTTTGTTTACGATGCACACTTGTTTTAATGTGAACCAGCATGATGGGACTGCGTTCTCGAATGCCGGTATATAAAAACCCTAAATAAATAAAATAAATAAATAAATAAATATAAGTGGTACATTTTTCCAATGGAGAAAGGTGAATAATGGAGTGCCCTAGGGATCTGTTCTGAGACCACTGATTTTTAATAATTTATAAATGACCTGGAAATAGGAACAAGTGAAGTGATGACATTTGCCGATGACACAAAATTATACAAAGTTGTTAAATCACAAGAGGATTATGAGAAATTGCAAGAGGATCTTCTAAAACTGGGAGACTGGGGATGCAAATGGCCAATGAAATTTAATGTAAACAAGTAGAAAGTGATGCACATAGAGAACAGTAACCCAAATTATAGATCCACATTAGGAGTCACCATTCAGGAAAAGGATGTAGGCATCATCGTTGATAATACATTTGAAATTGTCTGCTCAGTGTGCCGCAGCAGCCAAGAAAGCAAATAGAATGCTAGGGATTATTAGGAAAGGAATGGAGAATACAACAGAGAACACCATAATGCCTCTGTATCACGGCATGGGTGTCCTCATCTTGAGCACTGTGTGCAGTTCTGGTCATATCTCAAAAAAAGATATAGTTAAATTAGAAAAGGTATAGAGAAGGGAACAAAAATGAAAGAGGTGGAACCATTCTCCTATGAGAAAAAGTTAAATAAGTTAGGACTCATCACCTTGGAGAAGAGAAACCTGAGAAGAGTTATGATAGAGGTCTATAAAATAAGGAATGGAATGGAACAAGTAAACATCAATTAATTGTTTACTCTTTGAAAGAGTATCTAGTAAACTACTATAAACTAGGTTCCTTCCCTCACAAACTTATCATGTGTTGGATCCTTACAATGTGGACTGAGCTGCGCCTGGATCTGCATGATGTGTTTTAGACCTGCCAAAAAGAATTTTTCAACCCTGCAAAGAATGCAAACCGCTGCAGCCTGTGTGCTCTCCTGTGAATGACAAATGTTGTGCAAGAACCTGAGTCTAGCACTCAGTGTTACCAAGTTGGGAAAAGGCCTGTATTATTTAGCCTACCCATAGAATAGCACTACATAGCCAGCAGAGGAGGAAGTCAAAGGAATGCTGGAAGATGATTAAAGAAAGAAAAGGAGCAATTTGGCTGTCTCTGTCTGTGTGTGATGGGCAGGGACAGCCAGGAGTTGAAGCCAGGAAGATAAGAGTGTATCTGGCAGCTCTGCAATCAGTTCTTCTCCTAAAGAACTAATTATAAAGAGGGAGAGAGAGAAGTCTGTACTTTGAGGAAATAGAGAGACAGACAGCTGTTCTAGTCTCATAGCCAAGCTACATGTAAAATTCCAGCAAGTAATGGAAGAGCCAGGAGCCTGGAGCCTGGGATATCCAGGAGCCTGGGATATCCAGGACTAGGGGCACATGGCTGGATCATCTTCCTAAGAGACTGAGTTGCACAGAGAGTATCTTAGCAGAGGAAGGAGAAGGTTTATTTCCTTGCCTTTCATCATAAATTCAGTTTTTCATCTTAAGTGCTACAGCCTTTCAGTCAAAGTCAAGCATAATGTCTTGCCACAGCAAAACACGAAATAGGGCAGGGAAAGAGAAGCTGATATAGTGTGGTCTTTCTGTAAGAGACTGAAACCAGGCCAGATTTCTGTTAGTTCCAAGTAAACTATTTGGGGAAGCTCCCCTGGAGAGAGATCTTCCACACACTGCAGTGCTCATCTGTTTGGTTTTTGAGTTTTTTTTTTTAAGCAAATGGCTATTTTTGATCCATCTGTTTGAGTCTGTCATCTAGCCAGCAACACCATCAAGAGGGACTTCTTCATTTTCTTGACTGTTTTTTTTCTACACGATTTTGTGTTTGGGACAGAGTGCACCCTTTACAAACTGGTGACATTGAGGTGGATCTGTTTTCACCGCCACTTTTTTTTTTTTTTTGAGCATTCAGGGGTAAGGACAATTTTTGAAAGTTGTGTACTTCTCTGCTTTCCCCCCAACCTTTCTCTATTAGTGTTCCTTTTTTTTTTTTTTTTTTTTTTACTATCCATATGAGAATGTTGGTTGCCCTGGCTCACGGGCCATACCCAGTGTTATTTTTGCATTGCTTGATTTAAAATAAGAAAACTGCAAGTTTATATTATACTTCACTACTGTACTTTTACCATTTCATGTTCTAGTTGGATTTACTGTCTATTTACACAACACTAGTAAAAGGGTTAATTACTGTTTTATTCTGGTGTGCTGATTTTATTTATTTAAAATATGTATAGCCGTTACTCCATAGTTCGAAGAGGGTTACAGAAACATAAATGATATAACAAACATTACATCATTAAAATAAACCAACTTACATTGTACATTTTTCAGTGTCAATGCACAACTACATTAAAAGAAAATGTGAAAGCATCTACTGGGGAGGCTAGTCACTAATTCTAATGAGGTCAGGTCCTCAACAATTGAGCCTATGTCATGTGAGAATCAAATGCTAATTTAAAAAGGTGCATCTAAGATTTTTTTTTAAACATTTTTGGGTCTTGAATGTTGCATAGAGAGGGCATTAGAGTATTCTACAGTAACGGCCAGTCACTGAGAAAGACCATTTCCTGGTCTTGTCAAGATGCACTAGTTTAAATGATCTGGTCTGTGGTGACACAAGTGAGAGGGTATCTAGGAAGGGCACAGAATTGTGGTATTGGGGTGCCCAGGACTGTCTCATCCCCCACTCAGGCTACAAAGCTGAAGATAAATCATATTAGTAAATATAATTTCTCATATGGTACTCCCCACCCCAAGCATAGAGGTAACTCATAGTACAGACCAAGGGGGGCCACAAGTACAAAGACTAGGGGACTGTGGGATAGCCAAGCAAACATCAGAGGCTGGAGGCAGGAACCACACTGACTCCAGCCTTCTTTGTGCAACTTTCAACTTTATTAAACACTTTCAGCATATAATCAATAGTCAACTGCCTACCTTCTAACAGTATACTCTCATCATACCTTGTCACAAAGAGGCTACAGAAGCTCCTTCTCTGGAAGACACAGGGGCCTCCTAATCCCAACTGGGCTCAGCCTCTTATCCTGCCCTAGTAGAGTCCCACCCATAGAGCTCTCTCTCTCACTCTGAATTTTAAGATGGACCGGGCAACTAACCTGGTCCTGTACAGGTTAAAGAGGGGTAGTAAGACTACTCCTTCACAGGGACACACAATGAAGTTACTAGATGACACATTTAAAACTAATAAGAGTGGGGAGCATGCCATCTCGATCCTGCCCTGACGGAGACCAGGTGAGGAGGTAGTACTGTGGGCAGTTCGTTGATCAGGCCCAACTCCAGAGGCTATATCAGCAAAGGCCTTGGAGGATTCAAAACCAGCGCACAGTGGCGCACCCAAGTCACGCGCCAAAGGGGCACACCCCATATTGAAATTTTTCTTTCCCTCATGTTTTCGCAAAGGGAAGAAAAAGGAAGGGAAAGAGCGCTCCTACAACCCCCACAATATTACTACCAATGAGAGGTCCCATGGATAGCCATGTAACTCATGTTCAGCCAATACTGCAGGTGAATATGAATACCAAGAGTGAGGATACCTACCTGTGTCCAGTGCCTCACATCCCCCATCTTTAATACAGGGGTCTGAGGGTTTAGCTTTTGCAGGAAACTGTTTCGTCTGCATTGCCCCTTGGATCTGGATATATTGGGTTATCAATCTCTTCAGGAAATGTGAATACATCAACCTCGGATGCTGTTTTGTTTCAAGATGTTATTAAGAACAGTCTGGAAACAGTCTCAAGTAATGTTCATAGTTCTGTGTATTCTGTGCCTGACCCTGTGGGTTCCTCTTTCTTTTATTCATTCTGAATTTGGGGATTCTCTTGTCAGTGAACCTGAAGATATTGCTTTCAAGGATATTTGGAGGATAGCAAGCAGAGCTGACAACTCTCTAGTGAAAACTGTGAATGATTTATGTTCTTTTTCTGTGGGGACATCTGCTAAATTGTCGAATTTAGATTCCAGAACAGGAACACTGAATCTCAACTGACCCTTCATGAGGGGTCTACAGCAACCTGTCAAACTTCGATTACATCCTTGCCAAATGCACTGTCAGCCACGGTTAAGGATAATTTAAATATTCACTATCATTTTGAAGTGTTGGAAAACAGATTTAGCTCTAGGAATTCGAGAATCCTCAATTTCCCTAAATCTAGATTGTTATCTAAGATGGAACTCTTTAAACGATAGGTTCTCCAGTTTTTGCCTGATAAAGTTTTTCTTTTATCTAACTGTTATCGTTTGCCGAGAATCTCTGCGTCTAGTGAAGGAGCTTCAGATGTGTTTGCTCCTATCTCTAGCCCAGAGTTCTCTCAATGTCTTCGGGATGGCACTGCTGCGACTAGGGCTATTTTTGTGATATCTTTTGCTTTGAAAACTGATGGAGATGTTGTATTTCAGCAAATCTTCAACTATAAAGACTCTGTTTTGTGACCAAAAGTTTGTATTTTTCCAGATACAAAAAGGAAATCCTTCTTGCAATTAAAAAAGCAGGTGCTCTCTCTTGGGGCAACTTTTTCCTAAAATTCCCTTGTAAATGTTTGGTAACATATCAGGGGAATAAATGTATCTTTTTGGATCCAGTCTACTTGCATTCGTTTACATTAGATAAATATCAATGATTCCTGTGGTGGGGAAGTTTATTTCCTTTTTTTTTTCCCTTTATTAATGGCTTGCTCTCCCATGTAATATAGACTTGAGTTTATTATCTCTCATTGATAGGTATTTTCTTGTATCTTATATTCTTTGGTTTTGTATCATGTATTCGATTTAAAACTTAATAAATTAAAAATTTAAAAAAAAACTAATAAGATAAAATACTTTTTTACTCGACGCATAATTAAGCTCTGGAATTCGTTGCCAAAGGAAATGGTGAAAGCTGTTAGAGTAGCTGTGTTTAAAAAAGGTTTGAACAAGTTCCTGGAGGAAAAGTCCATAAACCATTATTAGGGTGGAGTTGCAGAAATCCACTGCTTATTCTTGGGATAAGCAGCATGGAACCTCTCTATCCCTAGGGATCCAGCCCGGAACTTGTGACCTGGATTGGCCACTGTTGGAAACAGGATGCTGGGCTTGATGGACCATTAGTCTGACCCAGTGTGGTATTTCTTATGTTCTTAAGTCTGCACTTCAACGCATATTTTCTGCAGGCAAAACTTACTGCTGATGTAGCAAGGAGTTTTGCACAGAAAACTGTACGTTTATAATTGGAAGTACTGCTCAGCACCCTTGCATGGAAATCCCATGCAACTGTGAGAATTAAGTGGTACTCTCTGGTGCAGAGAGGTTTGTTGGCCCAGCCCAGATTACCGAACTCCAGGTCAGAAGTGGAGTTAAGTTTCCAGAACTACTACACTGGCACTTAAAACTTGAAAAAGGGGGAGGGGGGAGGGAAGACATCAGGAACACTTGCCCAATAAGTACTGCTTTATCTAGCTAAGTGGTGGCGGCTAACCACGGCCACAGTTAGCTGCCGTGCTCTCCATCATTCTCATAGGGAGGCCCCCTTCCCAAGTTAAAATGTGCATTCAGCTTGCTAAAATGCACATTTTGCAGTTTCTGCGCTGTTTTTAACTCCCAGTAGAGTTGGACAGCATTAGCTTATTGCATTGGGAGTTAAACATTTTATTCTGAGTGTTAAAACTCTGCCCTGAAGACCAGCACACAGTTTCTTAACATGCAGATTATTGCATTGGCCTCTCCGGCTGCTGGGAGGAGCAGCAGCAACAGCAGTGGAGGAACTTTAGCACATACTATTTGCTAAAGTGCACACATTATAAAAATATAACAGGCTGTAAAAATATAGTGAGCATTAAAAGAACAATATACACAGGATAAGATAACAAAATGCTGGAAAGATTATAAACCTGAAACAAAACAGAAGATCACAAAATATTTTTACAGGCACATAAGTGAAAGCCAGAGTTATAGCAAAGCCACAAAAGATGGATTTCCTGTGGGTAGTGCCCATGCAGGTGTTTAAATTCCCCAAGAATGGATTCTCTCTTATGCCTGGGAAGCCTTGGAGAAGTCCTGGTATGAACTAGGGTTCCACTTAATTATGAGATGGAAGCAGATAGGTATCTTAATGCTTCTAGAGTAGAAAACGTTACGTCAGAGCTACTAAGTGACCTCGTTTCTGAAGGCAGCCCTTAAGCCAGTCTTTACTTTTGATAAGTAAAGGAATAGAAAATAAAACAGAAGATATCATAATGCATCTGCATTAATCCATGGTGCGACCACACCTTGAGTATTTTGTGCAATTCTGTTCACCCCATCTCAAAAAAGATATAGCAGAAAAAGAAAATGCATGGAGAATGGTGACCAAAATAATATTAGGAAAGATTTAACAGGTTAGGGTTCTTCAACTTAGAAAAGAGGTGGTTGAGAAGAGATGATAGAGATCTATAAAATTAGGAGTGATGTAAAATGGATGAATAGGGAACAGTTATTTACCCTTTCAAATAGAACTAGGACTAGGGGAAACTATGAAGCTAATAGGTAGCACATTTAAAAAAAATCCATAAAAATATTTTTTCACCCAACACACAAACTCTGGTCAAGAAAGCACTTAGCACAGCTGGATTTTAAAAGGGTTTGGACAAGTTTCTGGAGGAAAAATCCATGAGTCACTATTATGAGCAAGAAGGACTGGACCTAATCTTTGGGGATCCTGTGACCTGGATGGGCTTCTGTCAGAGACAGGATACTGGGCTTGATGATCTTTACTGGAGCATGCAAGTGTTGATTTAACACAAAACCCAGGAACGGCCAACAGTCTCCCTCTGAAATTTAGGACATTTATGAAACCAAGAAAACAGTGGTAGCTACCTTGTGGACCCTAATGTGCACAGCACACTGATGCACTGAAAGCAGGGCTGAATAGCTGAAAAGTGGACTTGCAGATTTAATTATTTAAACTTAAGTTAAAATCATTAACAATAACAAACACAAGAATTATTTAAACAAATGCAGAAATAAAACTTGGAAGAAAATAAAAAAAGAAGAAAATTGGATCTAGCATGTCAAATACCAGTCCCTATAATCAAAAACAAAAACATGGGATGAGCATTGTAAAGAAAATTACCATTTACAAGAGATTTGACCAAACCAGCTGACAATTACTAACATGTTATATAGAACCCCATTAACAATTCTTAGCATTTTTATTTTCTAGGAAAGCTTCCATATGTGATGGTTCAAGAAATATAAATGTATTCTTATGAAAAGTAATGATACATTTACAGGGATACTTACAACAAAATGTGTCTTAACATTCTGCAGAGAAGTAATCCTAGAGTCCGTAGAGGAAATAGACCTTTCAAATTCATCAACCCTTCCAATATGTTCTTCCAGCTTAGAACGTGCGCCATAAAAAAAAAAAAAAAAATCACACAATTGTACAATAGAACTAGTAAAGGATTTTTCCAGTCTAGTCACCAGCTTCCATATTTCAAGCAGGATGACACCAATGGGTTCTTCCAGAACTCTAGAAACTCTGAGGAGGTGGCATAGCTGAAGGGAAAGGACTTTTCATGGTCTTGAATTTAGACACCTCAGTCATCAATGGAAAGACCTTCACTTTGGTACCAACAGGGCCAGATGATATAGAAACAGGCATAGCCTGCTCAAAAGAACCCACACATTGTTCCAATGATTGATTTACGGAGGCGTCTACCCCTCCTCAGCCCCTCGAGTTTCTACAAATGTTATCCCATTGGGGGTAATGCTGTCTCCAGTGTCTAGGAACTGTGGTTGGTATATGAAGATGGAGAATTTCTACAAACAGCTAACGTGGCCATGATATAAGATAGGAGGACAATTTTCAAAGGAATCTGTCTGGGCAACTAAGCGGTTACCCAGGTAAGCTCCTGGGCTGAACTCTGCCCCTCACCTCAATGACTAAAAGTGTGCACGCCATTTCACAGCAGAATAGCAGAACGCTGTATATATGTGTGTGGATGTCCTAGAATTTGTGCATCTAATTTAATTTGTGTGTTAAAATTAGGCTTTAGATTTCCACTCCATTAAAAGCAAACTTTCTTGATTGAGCAGCTTTTCTAAGGCACGTTTAATTAAAAACTAGTTTTAAGATATTGAAATTTCCAATAGTCCTCTGAGGAGTTCAGAGCATTATTTTGGGGGGGGGGGCAGGGGAGGGGGAGAGCAATAAATATTTTGTGAGTACGTTTAAAATATTTGACTAAGTTGCTGTGAATGTATTACTTTCTGAGGACAGTGAAAAGTGACTTTAGGGAAAGCATTTTATTTCTTAACCTGTTCTGAATACTTTCTGACAGACATCCCTTAGAAAATGAATACCCCTAGATAAGAAGACTGCATTGTTTTTAAATCTGTCTGACTTTAAACTCCATGCATGTTTAGCTTAATGGCTAAAGTTAATTACTTAGTTCCTGAGGTAATAATAATTATATTTTCCTGTTCATGAAAATACTGACTAAAAGCTAATGCTGATGAGAAAAATGTGTTTATTTTAGTAGTAAGTGGGACAGAATCTGAATTATAGAAAAAGGAGAACTTGCTGCAATTCCTTATTTTATTCACTTCCTGTGTAGGCACTTAAAGATCAGGAAGAAAATGATTCCAATTGGCTAGCAAGTGCTGTCAATCAAATGACATCATCTTTTACAAAAAACCTGGAATCATATTATAGTCGGCTACCAATAAAATTAATTTTAGCAAAAATGATAACGACGTTACTTAATCATCTGATTTGGTACCATTAGGCAGACAATAAATGTCTGTGAGGGAAGCGCTGAGGGAGCAGCATGTTTCTGAGCTGTGTGCATGTCACAGTCTGGTTAGAAGTGAGCACAGGCCTCACGCCTATAAACTCAGGCTAATCGAAGTGAAGTTAATCAAGCTTACCTGAGGGTTGAGATAAACTATGTCGAGTCCCAAAATCATTGGCAAATTATAAAGTAGTTACACTAGGAAATTCATTTTAGGGTGAATTTTGAAAGCCCTATGTGTGCCAAAGCCAGGAGATACATGCACAGAGGTCGGGCCGCCTTGCACCGCGTGGATTTTAAAAGGCGCCCGTGTACGCATGTATTTCCCCATTATGCACACAAAAAAGTTGAAAAAAGGGGTAAGGCATGAGAGGTACATGGGCGTTCTGGGACTTTATCATAAAATGTGTGCATATTTACACATACACACACACACAAGTGTGCACCGAGGTCCCACTACTACGTAATTTTACTACTGCTATGGATGTTGTGTAAGTAACAAAATAAAAAAATAAAAATAAAAAAAAGGCTAGTCAGTGGGGTTTTAAGATTTGGTGCTAACAGGGAAAAAGGGAAGCTAACTAGAGGGGGTTAGAAAGTCCTATCCATTACCTGGGCGAACTGGGAACAAACCTGGGAAATCTTTCTCCAAATGGACCACTGGAGAATGGCAGGGGTGACTATTACGGGGGGACTTCTGCAGTTTATGCTTCTCAGTCAGAGGACAATCGCTGCTCTGACTGGGGTGCAGAATGGAAGGGGAGGGACTGGAGCTGGCAGAAAACCCCAGGGAGGCATGAATGAAGGCTCACAGCATCATAGTCTCAGTTGGGACTGGCTCCAATTGGTTTGGAAACCTTAAAAACAATTAGAAGGATCCTGCTAGGCAAAAAAAAAAAAAAAGAGAGACTATACCTGGAAAACCATCCCATGCCCTGCAGCATTTCCATCCTCTTGCCAAGGATGAAGGCAGTGGAATTTGACAAAATGCAGTCAACTGATTGGCAATTTTCTGTTACTTTATAGCATGCATTTATTAGCTATTTATTGTTTCCTGTTGTTATGACAGATGGCTAAGTACATTTGCTTTTCTTCCTCTCAAATAATAATTTAGGAGGTGTCGCTCCAGTCACAGACTGCAGGGTTAGCTCCCTAGGCAAGCCATTTTTCTTGAAGAGCTTCTTGCCAAGGTCTAGATTCACTCTGTGCTACTGGCAATCTTCCTTTAATCAATCTTGTCCACTGGCGATGGAGTTCTGCTGTGCAGGAAATATTTTTCTTGGTAGTTTATTTCAGTCATCGCTATGTAGCCTCTCAATTCTTTGGATGACTGTTTGTTGCGCCCCAATCGGCAGCTACAAGTTCGTTTCAAAAACCTTGCTCTTGCAAAGTATGTTTGCTTAGAATCTTTTCGTAACAGCTATGACATCCCAGGATATGAATGTTCTCCACAAGTGGCTTGGAATAATAATCTTCTGAATTAAAGCCCTGTACCTGGCTTCTGTCCCCATGGATCAGATGCCACATGCAGTTTCTCCCAGGGTTCACTAAGATGGTTCAGACGAATCACAGAGGCATAGTTCACCTTCTGGTGCTTCAAGTAGCAAGGCCAGACCCTTCCTGCAGAATTCACCCTTGCAGCAGGCAGCTACGTATTAAATGAGACTTGCCCACTGTTAGGGTTGAGGGTTGGACATTTTGAATAGGGGAAACTGGTCACTGGCAGTGTCACAGCAGATCACAGAGGAGAATACGTGAAGGGCTACAACTGCCTTCGGAAGGCCAGCATGCCCCTGTATTTTGTGTTCTCTGTGATTTCTGCAGTCACCATGTCAGATGCCTAACCATTCTCAAGGATAATAAAAAATCAATAGACCCAGTTTTATTTACTCAATCAAAGAAACCCAGAATTTAAATAATTTCTTCCTGAGTAAAATGTGCAACTTGCAGATAATCCCTAACATTTCTAGGAGCATCTCCACAGGGAGGTTTCTTTTGCAGACCATCAAGATATCCTGCAGTTCCTCATAACCAATTAGGTGAATCTCTCTCCTTCAGTGAGGCCACATTCAAATCCTCATACAAACTGACTTTAACCATGTAATACTATGCATAAAGGCTCTGATCTTATTTATTATATTTATTTTAAAAAGCTTATAAACTGCATGACCTCAAACAACAACAATACAACCTCACACTCATAATAAAACAAAACTAACAGCAGCAGCTGAATATCTGGATTACTACTTATACAGTAACGTGCAGTTAAAGATTCCCCGTCTGTAACGTGCTGGGAGCGCACAATACAGACGAGTAAGGCCATCCAGCGATACAGTCTCCAGTTTCACGCGTCCTTAGCGCTTCCTAAAATAAACACCTAACCCTTTCCGCACCCAGCATGTAAATGAACGAAAAAGCTGTATAATGAAGGAATTACCTATTCCCCTCCGATACTGTAACGGGCGCTGATATTATCTCCTTAGGAACGCGCTGTTTTGCCGCGGCCTTAACCTGTTAGTTTACCGCCTCCCCCTAGTAGGAGTTAGGACTGTGTAACAAATCCATCGACACCGCTTAAGATACTCAAACACAATAAAACAATAAGCCTGGCACCTTCCTTGATGTAGTACGTCCCGGATGCCGCCCCCCCCAGCGCGCCCGCCACTACCCCTTTCATCAGCTGCATCCACCCATTATGCCCCTCACGGGCATGTCCCGCTTCACAGAGCGCTCCCACTCAAATCCGTTCATGGGTATATACCCTTTCGCCCCCCTCACAGCGCCATGCTACCACTGCGACCCGGCAGTCCCGTGAGGCCTACAAAAAAAAAAAAAAAATCCCCGGCTCCCACGCCCCCGCACTGGCCCACCGACTCTAACCCCCTCCTCCCGATCGGGCGGGTAGGCGGCGGCGAAAAGCAAAAAAAACCAAAATCAATTTTTTTTTTTCAAAAAGCGACATCACACAATGCATAAAATAATTTCTCCAGCCTTAAAGCGACAATTTTGTTTTTTTCCAAAAGCGACTTACTTTTGGGATCTGTCAAGATCCCAAAAGTAAGTCGCAAAAGTAACTTACTTTTCTGTAGCCATCAGGAACACGATCTTAGCTCCTCCGGACGAAGACGAAGATGGCCGCCTGCACGGGGAAAGCGTGCAATTGGCAGCTGAAGACGTGACGTCACGACGTTTGGCGTCACGAGATGTGACGTCACGTCTTCAGCGGCCAATTGCACGCTTTCCCCCGTGCAGGCGGCCATCTTCGTCTTGAGCTACGATCGTGATGGCTTCAGAAAAGTAAGTTACTTTTGCGACTTACTTTTGGGATCTTGACAGATCCCAAAAGTAAGTCGCTTTTGGAAAAAAACAAAATTGTCGCTTTAAGGCTGGAGAAATTATTTTATGCATTGTGTGATGTTGCTTTTTGAAAAAAAAAAATTGCTTTGGTTTTCCCCGCCGCCTACCTGCCCGATCGGGAGGAGGGGGGGGGGTAGAGTCGGCGGGCCAGTGCGGGGGCGCGGGAGCCGGGGATTTTTTTTTTTTGTAGGCCTCACGGGACTGCCGGGTCGCAGTGGATGCAGCTGATGAAAGGGGTAGTGGTGGGCGCGCTGGGGAGGGGGGGGCATCCGGGACGTACTACATCAAGGAGAGTGCCAGGCTTACTGAACCGCTGCTATTGCCTCTGCTCGCAGGTCTATTTCGCCGGCTTGCTGCACGCTTTCGCTTTGCTTGGCTCTGCTTTTTCTCCTCTCCCGTCTGTCTTCGCCGCTGTGCCTCACCTCCTCCCGGAGCAAGGCTGCTTTCGCGCCCTGCTCCGGGAGGAGAGACACAGCGACGAAGCAACAAAGACTTTTCGTGTTTTTTTTACACTTCCTGGTGCCTGTCATTCCAAATGCCATTTGAAATGACAGGTACCAGCGCACCCAGGTTACTGTATAGGCGCTGTACTCAGCGCCTATACAGTAAAATGGGTTGCGCAGGCATAACCCTTCCCTATCGCTTCACAGCCGCGGCATGCATTTGCATGCGATTAGAAGAGAGTATCGGGGATTTAGTGAAGAGAACTGTGCGTGCGGGGAGGAAGGGTGCGCCTGACACTGCCGCACTGTTTCTACCGCGGCCTTACTGTATCGACCCGTAAGTAGTTAGCCAGATAAGTGGTAGGCAGGATATGGGCGTTCTAGGGAGGAGCTGCTTATCTGGCTAACACACGGGCCGATACAGTAAACCACCGGGAGAGCCCACTCTCCTGTGCGCGCAATTCAGTAACATTTAAATTAGGGCCCGCGGTAAAAAGAGGCGCTAGGGACACTCCCTTTTTTTGACGGAAGTGGCGGCTGTCAGCGAGTTTGACAGCCGACGCTCAATTTTGCCGGCATCGGTTCTCAAACCTGCTGACAGCCTCGGGTTTGGAAACCGGACACTGGCAAAATTGAGCGTCCGGTTTTCAACCCACGAGCCGCGGGCCCATTTAACATTTTTTTTTTAACTTTTGGGGCCTCCGACTTAATATCGCCATGATATTAAGTCGGAGGGTGCACCGAAAAGCAGTTTTACTGTTTGTCTGTGCACTTCCCCGGTGCTGGCAGAAATTAACGCCTACCTTTGGGATTTCCACAAGTAAAAACTGTTTTTCCCACATAAATCAGCTGTCTGAGAAATCTCCACTCTCTATGATGGTAAAAGTAAAACGTGAGGCTCTATACTATCCGAACGTATAGCTGCACTGTAGTGGAGGCATTCTGGGGGTAGGTTTAGGTCAGGGAGAAAACTACATGCATAGTTTTGGTCAGAAAAAGTACCTGTAGAAAGAGGAGATGCAAATCTCTGCTGCTACTTTATTGCTTGAGCAGTTTTCAAGGCCAGAGCCCCTGCATGCTTTCACTTTGAAAACTAGTGCAGAGGCTGTGGGTAAGAAGTGCCTGTGGATTTTGCAGGCATGCGGGCAGGGCCGGCGCGTCCATTAGAGGAACTTCGGCTGTCGCCTAGGGCGCCGAGCCGTAGGGGGCGCCGAAGAGCAGCCACGTGGTGCCGCAAGCGGGGCCTATCCCGCTCGTGGCAAAGAGAAAAGGAAACTGCGTGTTTCTCAGGGAGGCACACAGTCTGCGCCGAAACAGGTAGGGGGAGGGCGCGACCGGGGGAGGAGGCGTGACCAGGGAGGGGGGAGTAGCGCAAGGGTCGCCTAGGGCGCCCAATACCCTTGCACCGGCCCCTGCATGCGGGTAGCAGGAAAATTGCCCCCCTATGGTCTTTTTTTAGGTTGCTTGGAACTCCACACAAGGTCATCCCAGCAACTCTTCTCTATAGAACACAAGACTCTCTAAACTGGGTGAGACACAGGGTCCATCTAGCCCAGTATCCAATCTGATAGCAGCAGGTGCTTACATGAAATGTGCAAGAAACAGGGCATGCGGAAAGCGAGCCATTCCTCCCATCCTTCTAGCCTCTAGCAGTTCCTCCGATCCTTCCAGCCTCCAGCAGTCATGGTTTAGGAATGCAGTGAACCCTGGGTGACATTCCTGACTGTTATGGTACATGACCTATGGTTGATATGTCTTCCATAAATTTGCCCGTTTAGTATAATATGAAGCAGACAATAGCACATCTATATTATTCAAATACGTGCACAGGGTCCTATTTTCAGAGCTTGGTCATTGGAATAGAAAAGGAAACAGTACATTCGAGAGACAGTCCATGGCGCAATGCTTCATCATTGAAGCTTTGTTTTGATTTTTTTTATCTGCTCCTTTTGAGGCTTCTTTCCTGCGATTACTACCTTTCCCACCACTGCCGCTCACGTATATGCAGGGTCCCTGATGGCTGCACTCCTTCGTAATAGCATTATGGTACATCAGAGGATCTAGAAAACTTGCAGTCGCTCTTCAGATGGCTGCATCCCCAACAAGCAGGTGACCCGCACCGCAGCCCCCCTTTGCCCCAGAGCTTAAACAGAACATGGTTGAGCAAAAATGTATTTAATTTAGCATCATTTCTTAATCGCTTTACAAATAAAAAATTGCCCAAAGCGATGTACGACAAAATCACATCAAACATCAGTTATGGATGCCATGACTGTGAGCAGAAATCATTCCTTCTGCGGTTACTTAATGCATCACAAGGAACGAGCCAATTGGTGAAGCAGCTTTAGCAGCGCCGGTTGTCATCAAACTGTGCTCGACTGCAGCTTCACGGGCATTTCAACCAAAAACAAGGGAGCGATGAACATACAGCAAAGACTACGCATTAACAAAATTCTCTCTTTTCGTGTTCAAAAGCAAATTTGTTATTAGTTTCAGATGAAGTTATAATTATATAAATAATAAGCACACTGTGAATCAAATGACAAAAGTGTGAAGGATTAACATTGAAATAGGCAATCGTATTTGCAGCTGAACTCTATTAGAACATATGTGCATGTAAATTGTACACCACTTAGAAGGTCTTTTCATACAGGCAGTATAAATGAAACTGAAAATAAACAAACAACAAATGTGCTCATTATAATCATTGCCCATAAAGACGTGTATAACAATTATAATAAGTGCTTTGTATATCAGTTAAAGACACATATATTCTAATACAGTTCAACCACAAAGATGAGTGTCCATTTTAATACTGGCCCCTCACACTTTTGTGCTTTGAGCCACAGTACATTTGTTAGTTTCACAAATAGGTGGATGTAGTGGATTCTGCATTATTGTGAAAAATGACATGAATAACATAATCCAATAAGACTTTGATGTGCTTCCTGGGTGCTGAAGCCACCACGTTGCCGCATGCTAGTGATCGCATATGGCACCGACTGTTTACCCAGCACTGTGCATGGTAAATCACATGGCAGCATGGCCTTTAAGCAAGTTCATGCATAACTTTTGAACAGCGAAGTTATATGACTGGTGCAAGCTTGCTTAGCAAGGGATGGAGGTGGCGCACTGTACCGACCCTGTGCTCTAATCACTTAGCTTCACTGCCATGCTTCGCCTATCCCTCTCTGCCTCTCGTTTCCTTTCAACAGCATCTTCTCTGCCTTCTTATTGTACCCTAAAATGGGAAAATAGTTGGCAATGGTGCATTTTTAATAGCTCCTTCAGTTTCAGTCTTTGCTTCTTTATCTCGAGCAGAGCTTCCCAAATGTGTGGCCAGTAGGACCCCATTTTAGCACTTGAAAATTCAAATGACTCCAGAGGACGATCACAACAAAATATCAGGGGTGCAGCTCCCTTCTAATAAACCACTCCACTCTCCTCCTCCCCACACTACAGCTGATCCCCTCTCTCAATCTCCACCTCCCCACACTACAGCTGATCCCCTCTCTCAATCTCCACCTCCCCACACTACAGCTGATCCCCTCTCTCAATCTCCTCCTCCCCACACTACAGCTGATCCCCTCTCTCAATCTCCTCCTCCCCACACTACAGCTGATCCCCTCTCTCAATCTCCTCCTCCCCACACTACAGCTGATCCCCTCTCTCAATCTCCTCCTCCCCACACTACAGCTGATCCCCTCTCTCAATCTCCTCCTCCCCACACTACAGCTGATCCCCTCGCTCAATCTCCTCCTCCCCACACTACAGCTGATCCCCTCTCTCAATCTCCACCTCCCCACACTACAGCTGATCCCCTCTCTCAATCTCCTCCTCCCCACACTACAGCTGATCCCCTCTCTCAATCTCCACCTCCCCACACTACAGCTGATCCCCTCTCTCAATCTTCTCCTCCCCACACTACAGCTGATCCCCTCTCTCAATCTCCTCCTCCCCACACTAGCGCTGATCCCCTCTCTCAATCTCCTCCTCCCCACACTACAGCTGATCCCCTCTCTCAATCTCCTCCTCCCCACACTACAGCTGATCCCCTCTCTCAATCTCCTCCTCCCCACACTACAGCTGATCCCCTCTCTCAATCTCCTCCTCCCCACACTACAGCTGATCCCCTCTCTCAATCTCCTCCTCCCCACACTACAGCTGATCCCCTCTCTCAATCTCCTCCTCCCCACACTACAGCTGATCCCCTCTCTCAATCTCCTCCTCCCCACACTACAGCTGATCCCCTCTCTCAATCTCCTCCTCCCCACACTACAGCTGATCCCCTCTCTCAATCTCCTCCTCCCCACACTACAGCTGATCCCCTCTCTCAATCTCCTCCTCCCCACACTACAGCTGATCCCCTCTCTCAATCTCCACCATTTCCAGCTAATCCTCTCTCTCAACATTTACCCCTTCCTTAAACTCCATCTCCAGAGGTCTTCCCCCTCCCTCTCTCATCCTCTATCCCTCCAGCTGATCCTTTCTTAAATCATCCAGCACCTCTTACCATCCTATCTCATCCCCTCCAATCCTTTTTGCACCCCAGTAGATCCTCTCATCCCACCTGATCCTTTGTCATTTCCTCCCTCTCTCTCTATCGCTTATTCCCTCTATTTCACCTCCTCCTCTCCAATCCTTCTTTCACACACCCCAACCGATCCCCTTTCACTTCTAGTTCCTTTCTTACATCCCCCTCAGTTGACCTTTCATAATTCCCCCCGTCTCTCTCTCCCCCTCTACAGCGATTCCTTCTCTATCTAATACAATCCTGTGTGAATCTGATCCCTCCTCCAAACATCCTCTTGGCAAGGATCAGTTTCAACATTTCCCTTGGGTCCTGGGCCAAAGGTGGATGAGAACTGTAGGGAAAACAGGGAAGCCGGATGACAGGGCCAACATTTTTCTTTTGGGTACAATCAGTAGTGGGTGAGATGAGAACAGTAGTAATAATCTCCATCAGCCCCTCCCCCTCATGGCTGCTCCCAAATCTGGCAGTATTTGCAAGCAGCAGCATCAGTGGGCCAATGCAGGGCTTCCTGTTACCACAGAAACTCATGCGAGGGACAGGGCCACAGCAGGGCCTGGGAGTGCATGTGATATCTCATGGACCCCCCCCCCCCCCCCCTCAGTGGCTTCCACTACTGATGCTACTGTGGGTGGTGTCTCACGAGTGTAGCCGTTTGAGGCAGACGTGATCCCAGCTGAAGATCTTGTGACCACATCTGGGGACACGACCTACAGTTTGAGAAGTCACGATCTAGAGTTAACAAAAAGTCATGGATCTCAGAATTGTTTAAACTATGGTATAACAATTCGGCATCTAAGTCACCAGAACAACACGTCAAAATGAGATCTTGTGCCGCAGTAATCCAGTCAGTGGGCTCTCTGGAGTTTTTGTCATCTTTGGTGGAATTTATATTTCTCCAAAATGATCTCGAGATTTGGCCCGTCGTGCTTCTCAATCACTAGGAAGGCCTTGTCGGAATCTGTGCTTCCTTGCAAAATCGCTGCTATTGCAGGTCAACTGTGCAAAGCTCTTTATCCACCAGGACCCAGGCAGCAGAGGAGGGAGACCCTTCCTCCCACCAGTCAGTATATTTTGCTCTAGCGATGGCCCGCAGGCAATTCAAAATAACATTTCCAAGAAATAGACAGTTCACCTCAGGATGCAGTAGAGAAAAAATGGAA
Source organism: Rhinatrema bivittatum (assembly GCF_901001135.1). Taxonomy (NCBI): domain Eukaryota; kingdom Metazoa; phylum Chordata; class Amphibia; order Gymnophiona; family Rhinatrematidae; genus Rhinatrema; species Rhinatrema bivittatum. The sequence continues at coordinate 14,487,117 of NC_042627.1, forward strand.
GCAGCAAAATATGAATTGCAATTGCAGCTTGTGGGTCTCAAAGGCTGCGTTAAGTAATAACAGCAGGCACCTTGTTACCAATTATGCAGCATTTTTATAGGAAATAGGCTGAGGCTGTTTCTCTAAACCAAACAGCATGCTAGGTAACATGCAGTGTACTTCCACCTTATGCTCCCCTTTAAAACCCTGCTGCAAAACCATTTTATAAGTAATTCTCAAAATCCTGTTAGCCTCTCTACAATGTAAAGTAAAAATATTGGGAAATAAGTAAGTGCCAAGGCACATCCAGTTGCTAGCGAATGGTACTTAAGGGAGAGTTGTACCTGAACAGACTGGATTGCCAGATGAAGATTGCAGGCTTAGCTCGAGAGATGTCTTTCTGGTGCCACTGTATTCCTGGGGCAGGCTCACAATTAGGAATCCAGGAGACAAGTATGGAGCAGAAACACCAGAGCAGAACTGCAGGGCTGGACTGGGAAGAGAAACACTGGAGCAGGACTGTAGGCCTAGATGCTGAATTGGAACACCAGTATCTGCCCAATGTCATCTTGCCCCAGCATCTGCTTTCCTGCCTCTTTCACCCCTTCCCCAGCAACCGTTCCCTTGCTTCTTTCCTCTCTTTCCAGCTTCTGATTCTTTCTCCAGCATCTGGTCCCTGTTTCCAAACCTACACCTCCCACGGCCCATCTCCAGCTTCTGCCTTCTAGACAAACTTATTGGGGGGGGGAGGGGGGAAGAGTTAACAGAGGGACAAGTGAAAGTGGCATTCTAACATCACGCCCATAGAATGGTCCCCTACCATTAAACTGCCAGAAGGACATAAGAACATGCCATACTGGGTCAGACCAAGGGTCCATCAAGCATCCTGTTTCCAACAGTGGCCAATCCAGGATACAAGTACCTGGGCAAGTACCCAAACAGTAAACAGATTTTTTTTAAATCATCGATGTATATATTATTTTTGTTTTTATTTTAGGTAATTGTATTAAGAACTCTTTTTTGATTGATTGTGATTTTAATTTTATTATATCCCCTTGCCTGTTCTATGTTTTTTATCCTCTTTTTTTAAATGTATCTGTTGCGATCCTGCTCGCGGCTCTTACCTTTCTTCAGGCCGGCTCAGCCCGACCCCCGATGTCGTCACCGGCACAGCAGGAGCCATGCCGGGATTTCCCTGTAGCAGCAGGTGGCCGCCATCGTGCCGGCGCGGCAGGTGCCGTGCCGGGGCTTTCTCCCGCAGTCAGAGCCGCGCTCCTGCAGCCTCTGCAACCCGGAGGCTGTCCCTGCGCTCCTATCGCGGCAGGAGCTGCGCTGCTATTTCTGTGCGGCTAGGAAGCCACTACCTGACGTCCCCATGTGGCCCGGAGGCCACTAACCTACCTTGGGTCCTCTGTGGGGAGAGGGCCTGCATCACCAAGCTTGCTTAGCACCCGGAGCCGCTCTCGGTTCACCTCCTGCGGCAGGGAGCTGCCTCTACATCGTGGCCTGCTGTGAGGCCTAATTCCAGCCTCTTCTTCAACCCCTAGAAATCCCAACACCTGGTTCCATACACGTATGGTGAAAGCCAAAATTGGACTCTCCCTTGTTACCTGTCGTCAGGTTGGAGAAGAGGAAGAAACAAATGGCAGCAATGACAGGTCCAGGGCATCTGATGGCAAATACTCCATCTGCAGCCAGGACGAGCCTAAGTGTCCAAACCAATATTTGGAACAGGTTAAATGTACAGCTCAATAATACATTTTTAAATTATGAAGTGCCATCCCACCCTGATTTTTAGGGAGCCAAAGCTGGCTAAGATAAATATGTGCAGGCTTATGGTGCCATATAAACTTAAGAGAACACACTATGCAATTCATCAAATACCCGAACAGGGACATTACAAAGTATATGCTGAAACAGATATAATAAATTGAATAGGATATTCATTTTCAGCAAGTTTATTCATCCAGTTCAGGAGAACTGAAGCTCTATCCACCCTTGCAGAACCTGTCTGATTTTGCTGATTACTGGATCATAATTTTTTGAGAATAAGTTTTTAAAGTTCCTAGGGACAAAGATGCCCAGATATTCAAAGGCATCCCGGACTACTTTAAATTCTGACAAACAGCCTGGGATAGAAACTTTGTAACCCAGAGAGAAAAGTTCTGATTTATCATAATTAACATTATATCCTGACAGTAGTCCATATTGACTTAGCATCCAAAAAAGCACTGGGCCTGAAAGTCACGAAGTGGATAGATCGATCAGCACGTCATCAGCATATAGAGGGATTTTGTGCATTTGCCTACCAAAACAGAAACAGGAAATCACAGGATCTTGCTTGATGGCTGCCGCCAGCAGTTCTATGGCAAGATCAAATAGAAGGGGGTATATAATGGGCACTCCTCCATGTGCCACAGCAATAGAAAAGAATGCAGAGAGAGAACCATTTATGAAGAGATGCACCCGTAGTGCTGAATACATGGCTTTAATCCAAACTATATACCTGTCTGGGAGGCCTGTGCTGCGAAGCACTGCAAACAAAAAAGGCCACAATAGGCGATCAAAGGCATCTAAGAGAGACCTTAACACCAGTAAGTCCTCTATGTTTAGGCATGTGTAGAATGTTAAAGAGTCTGTGCATGTTGGACGTGGACACTCGACCCTTCACAAAGTCTGTTTGGTCTTTATTAATCAAGGAAAGCAAGTAGATTTCTAGCTGTAATACATTGGCAAGTATTTTCAGGTGTGAATTCAAGAGGGAGATGAGTCTATATGAGCCATATTCCATTGCATCTTTCCACTTTTTTGAAATCTAGGAAATGGTGGCATTACCCATAGACCCCAGTAAATCAACCAAGAACCTGGCAGCATTATAAAATGAAACCAAGTAGGGGGAAACTTCCCCTAAAAATTTCTTGAAGTGCACATGATACGTATCAGGTCCCGAACACTGTCCCCAGGAAGCAACCAGTCCGCTGTTTATATTTCATATAATAAAATAGGGGTGGCCAATCTGTCATGCTCATCATTAGTAAATGCAGCTATTTGTAGTTGTGTGAGGAAATCCTGAATATCCTCTGGATTATCTGGAGCAGAATTTGAGTACAACTGGGAAAAATATTTTAGAAATAGATGTTCTATCTCCTCGGGACTAACTGTACAAAAGCCATCAGGTCTACAAATAGACACTATATGAGTTTTACAACCTTTTTCTTTACTGTTCAAGCTAAAAGTGCTTCAGGCTTGTCTCCATGCTCATAACATTTCAAACAAGTATATTTAAGGGCTTTTTCTATTTTGTGTGTTTCTAGTGTACGCAGCTCTCTACGACATGCTTCTAGCAACGTATAGGTTTTATTAAAAACCTTTTTTATGTCTCAACTCCAGTTCATGAGTTTTGCACAGAAACTGATTGGCTTGCTTCCTATGTTGTTTTTGAAGGAAACTTGCATAACTAATGATTTTCCCTCTAAAGAAAGCTTTAAAGGTTTCTCAACACAGGACCGGCGAATAATCCGATTCCGGATTACCCGTATTAAACTCAGGCGCTGACATCTGCAGCAAGTTGGGGAAATTTTGGTCTCCCGTTCAATCTCCATGTAAAGCTTGGAGGTTTAAAGCGAGTAGGTCTGAGAGACAACTCAATTCGGTAGTGGCCCAAAAGAGTACTAGAAAGAATTCACCTGCTGGAATAGCAAGGAAATTAGTTGTACAGAAAAAGTTAACTACTCTGCTACAAGAATTATGACTTGCAGATTAACAGGTGTAGTGATATGTGGTAGTGTCTCTAGACATCTATTAGATGAAATGTAGATTTTAGCTTTGTGTTCTAAACCCTGCTGCGAGTGTGTCTGAGTTCTGGTGGACCTGTCTCTATACAGGGATCTTTTAGAGCTCTGCTTTGAAACCAAAGAAATCCCCTGTGCTAATTCGACTTGATTTCACCTTGTGATGTTTTAAGCCAACTGATGTGGCTTGTAAGCCCCTGAGGCAGCTCTTCGAGTGAAACTCGGCCAGAGTCGGGCAAGCTTCAATAAAATCCTGTTTACACCGATCCATCTACTTGTTTTCATTGCTGACAGCCATATTGGATCGGCTACCGGTTTGCTTTCTTGGACCTATACAGGGATCTATACATACATTCCAGCCTTCTACATTGCTTTTCATACACTCCGTGATGCCATTAAATTTGACTGCTTCTAATTTTGCGGAGGTCTTGAAGGTCTGTTCACACTAAATTTACCAAATTATAATAAGCATTTAGCAAATTATAATAGAAACGTCTGTTTGTAATCAGAACACAGCAAGGAGGAGGAGAAGACAGAAAAGAATACAGAAACAAAGTATGTTGTAGATTTTCTCTTTCTATGCTGTAAACTGAGTAGATATGATCATTAACTCAGAGATACATCTGCCAAGGGATCTCTTTTCTGGAAGACGACTTTTGGTCTGCTCAGGTATTTGAACTTACCTATGACACTGTGACATTGGTAACCCATTTGAAATCAGCACTCAAGATAAATCCAGAAGGAATGTTAAAATGCTAGACATTTTCTCTAGAAACCGAGTTACTTGGTAGCTCTGTCACAGATCCTGCAAATGCAGGCAGTCAAGGGCCTCGGTTTTCCACAAATACTTCTGTTAGCAGAGGGGGCACTTTGTCCATATTGATACAGGAATTAATGATACAGCTCTCATAATTACCAGCCAGTAAAATGCAGAAAGAGCTCGGGGTCCCATCCTCCCAAGGAGCAGGGGTTCATTTTATGAAACAGATAGATTTCTCTTTTATTTCCTAGTATTATTCCTTGACCAAGAAGAATGAAAAACCACTAGTCATCATTTTTTATCTCGTACATTTGTCCGCCTCTGGCCCCAGTGAGACAAAGCTGAAGGCATATCTAATGAATTAAGAAAAATGTATGAGGATTATTTTCTCCAAGCCCTCAAAAAGCTTCATACCTTTCCTTTCTTGCTTCAAGACAGAAAATATTTGGTAGCCAGGGTACCAAACTGGGATTAAGTGAGGTCATAAGAGCATGCCATACTGGGTCAGACCAAGGGTCCATCAAGCCCAGCATCCTGTTTCCAACAGTGGCCAATCCAGGCCATAAGAACCTGGCAAGTACCCAAAAACTAAGTCTATTCCATGTTACCGTTGCTAGTAATAGTGGTGGCTATTTTCTAAGTCAACTTAATTAATAGCAGGTAATGGACTTCTCCTCCAAGAACTTATCCAATCCTTTTGTGAACCCAGCTACACTAACTGCACTAACCACATCTTCTGGCAACAAATTCCAGAGTTTAATTGTGCGTTGAGTGAAAAAGAACTTTCTACGATTAGTTTTAAATGTGCCACATGCTAACTTCATGGAGTGCCCCCTAGTCTTTCTATTATCTAAAAGAGTAGAAAACCGATTCACATCTACCCATTCTAGACCTCTCATGATTTTAAACACCTCTATCATATCCCCCCTCAGCCGTCTCTTCTCCAACTTGAAAAGTCCTAACCTCTTTAGTCTTTCCTCATAGGGGAGCTGTTCCATTCCCCTTATCATGTTGGTCGCCCTTCTGTACCTTCTCCATCACAATTATATCTTTTTTGAGGTCCTTGATGAGTAGCTAATGAACTGACTATCATGAGGCCGCTCAATGGGGCTAATTTGAAGTATGTCATGTCTCAGGCATAGTCATCTATCTAAGTAAAGACCAACAAGCCTTATTCAATGTAATCCAATTTATAAAGCCTTCTATTACAAAGAGATCTCGATTGAATCTGTTTTATCTCAGAAAGTTATATAGCAAAGTCACCGTTTGCAGAGTACAGTACAATTCTGACTTGTGACTTGAATAGCTAATGTGACATGATGTATGGTGTCCTATCATACAAGGTTTTACTGATAATTCATTTTTCAGTAAGAAACAATAACCCACTCATGTTATTCAACAATGACTCATGCTATTGTTGTCATTAAACACTATAATAAGGTTAAACTAGGAGTATTATCTAAAGTGTTCTTCAAATAATCCAATCGCTGGCTATAACAAGCAAGATTATAGAAGCAGTATGTGTGTGCATATAGTGTATATATATATTTATATATATACACACACACACACACACACAAATAAACTCTATAGTTAGGAAAGTAACTCCACTACTGTGTTGATCAATATGATTTATGTTATTACAAACTTTATTATACAATATCAAAAAATCTCTCATACCATTCCAATGCTAAAAAGCTAGCAGAAAACAAAATTCACACTAATTAACTATTCACGCACCATAACCGAATCAATCATTACCCATTCACTCCAAACATAAAAACAATCCTAAAATATTATATGTGCAATGCACTTCATATAGAACAATTTGTATGCAATAAACCTGCTACATTTGTTACATATATTGAAACCAATACTAAAACATAAATTAAGCACTTTCAATGGAAAGGATACACATAAAGGATACTTTGTAAATAACAATGAGGCATATAAAAAAAACCACCTTAATTGAAAAGGATACAATTCAAGCACTATTCAAAAAAAGGATACACATATCTATTTATCTATCTATCCCTCTATCCATGGATATAGATATACAGATTTATTTATTTAACGACTTTTCTATACCAATATTAGTGGAAACATCATATTGGTTTATATCAAACAACAGGAAGAAAATTACATCAAACAGGCAATGGAGAGAAGGTAAACTTAACACTAGTAAAAATAATATACAGAAAGCAGGAAAACAATCTGAGAGCAACTTAACAATAGTAAAAATAATTTACAGAAGGCAGGAAACAATCTGAGAGCAAGTTAACATATTAGGAAATGGGAATTAAAATGGAGGCATAATAAAAACATTGGATGGGGGGCTGAGGACCTAATCTGCGAATGCCTGTTTGAAGAGCCAGCTCTTTAGCTTTTTCTTGAATTTGATGGAACAAGGCTCAAGGCGGAGATTTGTGGGTAGTGTGTTCCAGCGGGAGGGGCCAGCAATAGAGATGGCATGGTCCCTGGTAGAGGTGAGGTGTGCATTCTTAAGGGATGGGATGTGGAGGGTACCATTGGTAGTTGCTCTGGTAGGGCGGTTATGGGGTAAGAAGTGGAAAGGCTTGTCAAGCCAGTTGGAGTTGTGGTTGTATAAGGATTTGTGAACAATGGTAAGGGTTTTGTAGATGATGCGTGAGGTGATCGGGAGCCAATGGAGCTCCTTGAGGAGGGGGGTAATGTGGTCGTATTTGCGGGCATTTGTGATGGTTCTTACAACGGCATTCTGCAGCATTTGAAGAGGGTTTATGGTGGAATAAGGTAGCCCAAGGAATAAATTACAGTAGTCCATTTTGGATGTGAGGGTCACCTGATTAACGGTGCGGAAATCCTGGGGTGGAGTAAGGGTTTGAGCTTTTTTAGGATATTAAGCTTGTAGAAGCCTTCCTTGAGGATGGTGTTGACATGCTTTTTGAAGTTTAAACGCGGGTCGATCTGGACACCAAGATCTTGTGCAAAGGGGTGTGAGAAAATAGAGCTGATTGCCAGGTCGCAAGAGAGAGTGGAATTTGGTGGTTTGATATGAGGAGCAGTTCTCTTTTGTTGGTATTGAGGGCAAGGTGGAGATTTGTAAGTAAGGAGTTTATGGAAGCGAGACACTTCTCCCAGAATTTTAATGTTTCGGAGATGGATTCTTGTATGGGTATGATGATTTGCACATCATCCGCACATATACAGAATTTAAGGCCAAGCTTGGATAGTAGCTGGCAGAGTGGGATAAGGTATATATTGAAAAGGGTAGATGAGAGGGAGGATCCTTGCAAGAGGCTAAGGTGGGAAGATTCAGATATAAGTCAGATGAAAAAAACTGGCATGTTGATATCTATTATAAAAAAGGTTAATCATTACATGTAACTTTTGAAATGAGGAAGTTATATATAACATTTTTTTTTTTTTTAAATAAATATCAACTTGCCTGGGTTTTTTTTGTTTTAGCTGTTCCTGGTTTTGCGATTCATTTTATGTGTATTTAGAATAAAAGACATGCACCTTTTTTTTTTTTTTTTTTACTATGGCCACACTGTCTAAGTTCTGAACATCTCTTTCCCTGAGGTTTCATTGGTTTGCTGTACTGCAGTCAGGCTTCCAGTGTGCCAGAGTGGTGGCAGCACCGGCTCTTGATGTCAATCGGCTCAGCAATTCTGTGACGAATATAGATCTGTAATTGTAAGAGCTACCAAGAAGGAGCACTTTTCAAGCATTTTCTTTCTCCTGCACTAAAAAATAAAAATTTGAAATAAGAGCAATCTGTAGTTTGTACTAAATGCCACCAAAATGTATGATAAAGACTGACCAAAGATGATTGTGTGCATGAGCACAGGAGCCCACCTAAGGCCTGCCTTCAGAAGTCAGGTCCAGTTTTATTCAGATCTACCAGTCCATGAAACATAATTATTGCAAAAGCATTTTTGGGTAGTACTGATTGCTTTACTAACCCTAATTTTTTTCCTGACTTTTTTATTTCATCCCTGAGTAATATTAAGGGGGAGCTTTAGCCAAATCCTCCTACTAGGGTCATGCCCCTCAATTCAAAAGAATTGCTGATCATTGTTACCACCCTGGCCTACCACCACCCTGAGGAAACCAAAGCATAAAAAGCTGAAGCATGGTCAGCTGTGGCTGGGGATGCTGCAGAGGTAGCATTCCCATCCTCTGGGGGTTGGGGGGGGGGGGGAGAGAGAGGGAGTGGTGGTCATTGCTTAAGGGTAGATTCAGGGTCTCCAATTGCAGGGTCCCAGAAGGAGCCAATGGACATGGTCCCTGCCCAAGACTGTCACAGCAGTGACCACCAGAATAAATATGTTAGGGAGGGAAGAGTTCAAACGAAGGGAAAAAAAATCCCTGGATAGTTATAAATGAAGACTTATGGTGCCAACTCACCAGGAATAATGAAAAAGCAGGAGGAAACGGCAAATTCAAAAAAATTAATGAGTGACTTCATCAAAGGTTTAAGTTTTGGTTTGTTTAGGGGTTTTTTTAACAGAGGGGAAGGAGGTAAATAATAAATATATGGCTTGATTGCTTTAATATATATACTCTTCACTAATATATGACTATATTTAAATAGGTACTTTTCTCTATATGAAAACACCCACACACACTATTTTTTTTTTTGGCACAAAAAGCAGCAGGTGAGAGGATCTTGAACCTGCCTCAAGACTGGGGACCATTGCCTTTCCAAATGTTCTGTCTTCCTCTTACTACATTACTATAGGCTGTAAGGGATTTTTTTTTTAATTTTTTTTTTAACAAGGTACTGTACCTGCTAAAAACCAGAACCTGGCCAGGAGCTGGAGTAAGAAGGGGCTCTGGAACTTGGATGTCACCACCAGGTTCCAGGATTATAATCTGAGCCCAGCCAATCACTCAGCTGCACGGCCTGCTCATTAGCACCTCTGCACTCCTGATTGGCCTTGCCTGCCTGTTGGTAGAACACCCTCATAGGAATCTCTCACAGCCGAGAACTTGTTACTCCAATTACTGAGCATAGCTTTCTGTACCTGAAGCTGGCTCCCAAAGCTAAATGGGAACAATAGCCCAGGTAAAACATTCCAACCCTCTATTATTCAGACAGACATGCAGATTTCCTCAGCCTTACCTGTGATGTTGTCTTCTCAATTCCTGCTCATACCAGGGACACTTCAAGCCCTACGTCTGCTGTCCTGGGAACCCATTCAACCTGGGAAATCAGTGCCTATGCCTGCCATCCTGGGAGTCTGTGTTCACCAGGACAACCAGGCCCTTTGCCTGTTACCTGGGAGCCCACTTCCACCAGGACCCATTTCCTGGCCTTCTGCGTTCAGGAGGACATACAGGACCCTTTGCCAGTATTTAGGGCAGTTTGACTGTTTTTCCGGGCTTCTACCAGGATATTTCAGGGCTCTTGTCTGTTTTCCTGGGAGCCCGGATTGCAGCTGCTACTGCTGAAGACGCTACTGGAATAAGTTACTAAGAATTCATTTGTTATAGCACCAGTCCAGCACCAGTCCACGTGTCTGTACCTACTGAGGAACGGAGGCAGCATCAGACCTTTTACAGGGAGTGAAGACAGATCTTGAAAGTTTGTCTCAGCCTCCATCTGCTGGCCAGGGGGGGGTCACATCCCACCTGTATGAACTAGTTTGCAGGATGAAAAGGAACCCCAATTTTGTCTCTCTCCCCCCCATGATCTCTTCTTTCTCCCTGCTCACATGATGTGGAAGGGAGTTGGGAGAGGGAGCACTGAAATGGTAGTGCCCCACTTTTGCATGGGGTGCCCTGTGCAAACTGCACAGATCACACATCCCAAAACCTAGCCCTTTTACCCTCTCTCCCCCCCATGCTCCAGAAAATAAGTTGCTTAGAAAAATCTTTGGATAAAATAGAAGTAGGGCCTATCAATGAGAGCAGAGGAGACTAGGAGAAAAGCACCAAGCAAGACAGGATAGGTACAATACTAGTTTTGTTGTGACTGGTCTATTGTTACTTGGTTACTGTATGTACAATATTGATTTAACTGTTCCTGGAGAGCCACATTTAGGTCTAGATTTCAGGACATCTACAGTGACTCTCTCTGCACGAGATCTCTTTTCAGAGGACTGATTTAATAAGCACATTTACATAATTTTGATTCCCTTGAAAAACAGGCTTGTCTGCAGTTCTGAATGACCAGAACTAGCCATTCTTCCCCGTGAATCCTCACTGGCAAGAAAAAATCGGATCATATCACCCCCGCTCTGAAAAGCCTACACTGGCTTCCCATAGCTCAAAGGATTGAATTTAAAACGCTAACAACTGTCCACAACTCAATCTACAATGCAGCCAACCCCGCCCTCATTGACATGATTCACCTTCACAAAGCACAACGTTCCACCAGAATAGAAGGCAAAATGACCCTAGACATACCTTCCCCCAGCATAGCCAAACTAACAGCCACGAGGAACAGAGCATTCTCCGTCGCAGGACCCAAATTATGGAACACCCTACCTCATTACCTAAGATCACTCAGTGACATTAAATCTTTCAAAAAAGAACTCAAAACCTGGTATTTCAACCTTACCTTCCGTGACGGAGTCGGCTAAGCCTTCCACATCCCGCTCCCCCCTCTTCCCATCTACCACCCCCCTCCCTAACTACTACCCGCTCACCTCTACCTATTTCCCCCTCCCAACCTTTCCCCCCCACCCCATACCTGACCCCTCACCCCATCTCATCTCTTTTCCACCCCTTGCATCTCACCCTCTATCACCCCGCCCCTCCACGAGTCCCGCCCTCTCCCCCCTTGTCAATTGTTTTCCAACTTTTGCTACAAAGCCCTCTATCCAGCTCACCACAGTTTCCCCCTGACCTCACCCTAACTCAGTTCTCTGCTAGGGTGCCCCAGTGATTGTTTTAGTTACCAGTCTGTTTTACCAAGTTACATAAGTTGTATAAGATGTTAAATTTGTATAAGTTACCAATTGGTCACCAATGTGTACAAGTTGTTATCCTGTAAACCGGAGTGAAGGCATCCCGCTATACTTCGGTATAAAAAAGCCTCGAAATAAATAAATAAATAAATAAATAAATAAATAAATAAATTCTTATGCATTCTTGAAGCAGTGCGACAGAGTTAACCCACTGTTAGTACTTAAAAATTTTCTCATCGATGTCTGCCCAGGTGTTCCTTCTTATGCCTTCTAATAGAATATTGGAAAGAATTATATAAAAGGGGCCAGTGTCCATCCATCCATTTGTTGGTTCGTTTTTCTTTCAGGTCCTCGTACGTCTGACGTCATTTCGCTATCAGCATCTTTTAATGGATTGTTGAATTTCCTTCCGGTTTCAGATCTCACTGAAAATCTGAGACCTGCTGGGCTGAATCGATGGTGCTTGCTATTGGGCATACAGATAAGTAATTTATTTTTTTTATCCTTAAGGTGGTGATTCTTTTGTGTGTTAATGTTTTCTTGCAGTTTCTAATATTATACTTTAGATTACCGCTTTTACTCCTGATAAAGCTTTCTTAAGCGAAACGCTGGCCGTGTTGGGCTTTTCCCTTTGGATCCCTGTCATCAGGATTGTTTGAACAGACTTAATATTGTTTAAACAAGGTTTTTTCTTGGTTTCAAAAATAAGTATTTTTTTCACTATATTGGCACATCAACACGTTATCACAAGGCAGATGACTGAAATGACCGGGGCGGTTCATAACGTTTGACCACGCCGTCAGGCTTGCTGACACCTTGTAAAAAAAAAAATATATATATTAAATGTGAAAAATGTTTGCCGACACCTTATCTTGAAGCTCGTTACATTTTGGTTTCCCTTTTACTTTTTGTATAATACCAAATGCGACTAATAATTAGTAAGAACCGTAAGGAAGGGGAGTTTGAAGAAAATGTTCAAAAGGGCATGAAACTGTTAAAGGTAACTGGGTAAGGTCTATGCAACACATCGGATTGCCAAGGCAAAAAAAAAACAAAAAAAACTATGAGTTGGCAACTACCATAAGGGAAGAGATTTTAGAAAGAACCTTGAAGCCAGCTGGGGCGGAATCATGCCCGCACCACACACATATACACTCACACCCTGGCAAGCAAATCCACAAAGTACTCACCTCTACACCTCCTATACATTAACCCACCAAACACATAGCCATACCCTCCATACACAAACTCAGCTAGACTCACACCCCGCCACGCATACGCACCACACATCTAAACTCCCAACCCCCACACACAGAACGACCCACACATGCACGCACAACCGCACACAAACATCCCCCTCCTCTATTCACAACTACACTCATCCCCACACACCTCACCTACACCTGCCAAATTATATCTTCACCACAAACATACCCATTCTACAAATCTATGTTGAAAAACATTTCCAAAGGCTTCCCTCCCTACTTGTTTTTAAATGTTTTATTTTTCTGGCTCACAACAGTATTTGAAAATGATTTGTAAAACTCAAAATTCTGTCCAGGATAGAAAAGTGCTTGGAATATTTGGGCACCAGTCAATTTTTTAGGCCCCTGGGACTGGGAGACTTTGTTATCCTTTGGTCTATTTTTCTGCTTTTTTCCTTTATCCTTCCCTTCCACAGTCCTCTCTCTCTCTCACCTCCCAGCATTCTTGGTCCTCTGCCCTTCTCCTCCTCATCACTGAGCCCTCCTTCCTGCACTGATATTTGAGATCCTATTTTCTCACCCAGGAAGAACAAAATAAATTATACAGCCAAAAAGAAGGCTGAAAAACAACTATACGTTTTAAAAATTTTTTTTATAGAGGATCATATTCAAAGAGGTTTGTCTGGGTAACTCAAGGATAGGTGTTAGGAAGGGGCCGGATAACTTATCTGAGTATCTCCAGATGTGCCTGACAGCAGTCCTAAACTTATCCCAGCACACATAACTTTTACCTTAACTGGCTATACTCAAAATACAGCTGGTTAAGTAACAACATTTTTTTTTTTTTTTTTTTTTTTTTAACAATAATCCTTCCTGGCCTAAACTCCATATGCCACCCTGCAAAATCACAAAAAATACTGTCAGGCATAACTCCTAATTCCCCTACCCTCCCCCAAGCAAGGAAAATGAACTGTGGGCCTTATCGGTTCTCAATGTGCAAAAAGAAAACATATGGGCTGAGCCCCTTCCTAACACCTATCCTCCCTCCTCCCACCACAACCCTAATCTGAACCCTTCTGCCCTACCCAGATCCCCAAACGTCCCAAGGCTGTCGGGCGTGCAAGTACATTCCTACCACTCCTGGCGGAGGTCTTAATTTTGCTTTGATAATACTGGTAGCTTGCACAGCAAGAATGGAGGGAGGTCCTGAGGGTTTTCTACACCTCACACTAGTCTCATAATCACTCACGTGGAGTCTTCTCATTCCTATCTATGCTGCTGCACTTGCCCAACCATAACCCTCGCTGCTGAAGCACTCCAGAAAGCAGCATCAATTCAGTTTCTCTCACAGTAAGTGGTGTATATTGTTTGCTCCTCTGAACTCTTCACAGTTGGATTCAAATATTTCCATAACCCTTTGGTAGTCTAATGCACCTAGCTCTAATATAGAAGAGAAAAAATATGTCATGAACATGGAGGTGATGCTAAGATATTTCTGGATCATAAGATGATGATTTCAGATGAACTTGGGAATGACTGAGTATTTATTAATGCAGAAGATGTTGCTTACTTGGATATTTATAGGGGACATTTCGTTAGTTGGGATGCTCCTTAGGGAACAAATGTTTCTCCATTAATTTCAGTAATAGAAATGGGACAGTAATTATTTAATGTATGCCAAATATCAGCATGACCAGTATAAGGCTAATCTGTTAACTTTAAGGAATTTTAGCAAAAAGTTAGAGGTCATTAACTGCACCCAATCTCAGACTTCTGATTAGTTAAGCTTTTCTGTTTACAATACATTATAAATTAGAAGTCAATGAGATCTCAAACTAAACATAACAGGTGGGAAATGGAATAGGGAGTTTTAATTTCATTGTGCATTTCAAACATTTATAAATTGGTGAAACTGCAAAGAGTACCATAAATTTACTAATAAAGCTAAACTATCCACCCCATCATACCAAATGCATTCCTCTGCAGAGGGACGCTCTCTTACCATTGCATCTTATCTCCAAAGTAAATGTTCCTCAATTTTACACACAAGCACAATAGGAATATTCACTTGGGTGATAAATGCATATCTTCCCTAGTCGAAAAGAAAATAAAAAATATACAATTTTCTACATTATTTTATTTTATTTTTGAGTGGTAAATGATTTGACATATGCGCCTGCTTACGAGTAGGTCGATCGTCTATTATGGGCACAAGGCAGCAGATTCATCTTAGAGCACTTGATTAGTGTGGTGATTGGAAATAATGTTGCCCTTTGTTTGCAGAAATTAGAATTGCCAATTCTTGTCAACTTTTCAGGTCTGGCTTATCCACTCCTAGTTTTACCCCATTGTATGCACCGACTTGTATTTCTGCTTTAATTAATTTTAAAAAAATTTTTTAGAGACATCAATAGGGAAATTTGGACTGCAAGTCCCAGCATGCAATAGCATAAAACCAGGACAGGATCAACCCATGCTGAAAACTGGAGCCAGTTGGCAACTCTAGCAGAAATCTCAGAGTTACATGACCTTACTCTGGCAACACCATGGGCTCTGGTTTTAGAACAGAGCAAAACGAATGCACAAGCAACGGGCCATTACCTCATCTCCTTGCTTGTTTATTTTTAATAAATTCTAAAGGCATACTTTTTACATTTTACGTGAGGCTTGCAGGTACTTTATACCTTTGGCTTTACAAGCAAACTTTCAAAGGGAAACTCCATGGGGAATTTCCCTTTGAAAGTTCCAAAGCAGGTGGTGCTGTTGGTGTTCATGGCAGTTGTGGGTGGATCCTTGGGCTGGTGGCAGATGACCACGTCCCCGGGGGAAGATCCCAAGAGGGACCACCGGTCAGGCTCAGAGTATGGAGAAAGACACACACTAGTTCTTTTATCAAACAGTATATTGAACCACCAGAGGTGGCAGTAGTGAGCTGAAGTGCCCGGCTGGGCTGTAGTCCCTCAGATACTGGAACAGCGATCCTGGATAACTGAGCTGCAGAGAAAACTGAATATAGTGAGTAGGCAGGGTATGCAGAGTTCAGGAACAGAACCTTGATGGTAACACTCACAGAATAGAAGCAGCCCAGGAGCTGGAATGAAGTAGACCCTCGAGGAGCGAGTACCTGGTTCCAGGGAACGTGGGCCCTCGAGGAGCGAGTACCGGTTCCAGACTGTGATCTGAAAAGCAAAGAAAGTGAGGCCCCCGAGGAGCGGGTAGCCCTGGTAAGTCCGAGGAGGCAGAGTAGCAAGTTATGCGGAGAGCGAATCCCATCCGCCGATACCTGGAGGAAAGCCTTTGCTAACTCGATTAGTTAGCGAATACAGAGACCTTAAATATCCGGTGAGGATGACATCACCTCAGGGGGACGCCCCTGAGTTTCGCGCCACTGCTGGTACTTGAGTCGGGGCCGCGCCGCACGCACGCCCTTAGGCTGCTGGGAAACATGGCGGAGTGCAGTGTCTAGCCAGTCCGGGGACGCTGGAGGGGAACGGCAAGATGACGCCGCGGCAGCCAAACTTCCAACAGGCAAAGAGGGAGTCGCCAAAGAGGTAAGGTGGGCGTAGTGGAGACATCGGGCAGCGACGATCGCAACAGGTGCCATATGCACTTTACTACCTCGGGACTTCGCCAGTGAACTTAAGAATATAAGAAATTGCCATATTGGGGCAGACCAAGGGTCCATCAAGCCCAGCATCCTGTTTCCAACAGAGGTCAATCCAGGCTACAAGTACCTGGCAAGTACCCATACACTCAGTAGATCCCATGCTACTGATGCCAGTAATAGCAGTGGCTATTCTCTAAGTCAACTTGATTAATAGCAGGTAATGGACTTCTCCTCCAAGAACTTATCCAAACCTTTTTTAATCCCAGCTACACTAACTGCACTAACCACATCCTCTGGCAACAAATTCCAGAGCTTTATTGTGCGTTGAGTGAAAAAGAATTTTCTCCAATTAGTTTTAAATGTGCTACTTGCTAACTTCATGGAATGCCCCCCTATTATTATCTGCCCCCTTCTATTATCTGAAAGTGTAAATAACCGAGTCCCATCTACTCATTCAAGACCTCTCATGATCTTAAACACCTCTATCATATCCCCCCTCAGCCGTCTCTTCTCCAAGCTGAACAGCCCTAACCTCTTTAGTCTTCCCTCACAGGGGAGCTGTGCAATTCCCTTTTATCATTTTGGTTGCCCTTCTCTGTATCTTCTCCATCACAACTATATCTTTTCTGAGATGCGGCGACCAGAATTGTACACAGTATTCAAGGTGCGGTCTCATTATGACATTTTCTGTTTTATTCACCATTCCCTTCCTAATAATTCCCAACATTCTGTTTGTTTTTCTGACTGATGCAGCACACTGAGCCGACAATTTCAAAGTATTATCCACTATGATCCCTAGATCTTTTTCCTGGGTGGTAGCTCCTAATATGGAACCTAACATCGTGTAACTACAGCAAGGGTTATTTTTCCCTATATGCATCACTTTGCACTTGTCCACATTAAATTTCATCTGCAATTTGGATGCCCAATCTTCCAGGCTTGCAAGGTCCTCTTGCAATGTATCACAGTCTGCTTGTGATTTAGCTACTCTGAATCATACTCTATCATCTGTAAATTTGATAACCTCACTTGTCTTATTTCTTTCCAGATCATTTATAAATATATTGAAAAGTACGGGTTCCAGTACAGATCCCTGAGGCACTCCACTGCCCACCCCCCTCCACTGTCCATCTTTTAACCGGTTTGTAATCCACGAAAGGACATCGCCTTCTATCCCATGATTTTTTACTTTTCTTAGAAGCCTCTCCTGAGGAACTTTGTCAAAGGCCTTCTGAAAATCCAAATACACTACACCTTTATCCACATATTTATTAACCCCTTCAAAAAAATGAAGCAGATTTTTTAGGCAAGACTTCCCTTGGGTAAATCCATGCTGACTTGGTTCCATGCCATAAAACAAGCAAAAGGGATTTTAAAATGAAATTCCCACCTGTTCCTCGTCAGCCCCACCCCCTTTGCAGCACAGGTACATTTGTCTGCAGAGGGAGATGGCAGACAGCAGCCTCGGAATTTACTCAGGCAACTGCTTAGATACCCAGATTAAATCTTTTGATAAATTGCTTTCCCCATTTATACATCTAAACCTGCATCAACAAAATAACATCTTTAGCGAAGATAAGTAAATAACTGGGGCAATAGCCATAGCACGTGCTGCAAAGGTGCAGTCGCATGGGATTTCCATAGGTTCCTTATTGAGATGAGCTAGAGGAGAGAGCGGAGCACGGGAAACAGGAGAGGAGAAAGGACAAGAGAAAAGAAAGCTGAAGCGAGAGATGGAGGATCACATTAACAGAGGAGGGGAGAAAGGTTGAGGGGGAAAAGGAAGTGAGAGGAAAATGATCCTTAGTTGTTTGATTCAAGAAAGCACTGGATAGGATTCTTTCCACTTCTCCCTGTACTGGGTCTTTCATTGTGATTAATCAAAGTCTGACGTTCGAAAAGAAGATGCTCGTTGCACACCACTGAAGTGAAAATCTTTGTATATTTTCCAATTCCTAGGCACATAGGATTAGGTGGGGGAGGATTGAGGAAGGTGCTGGATGCCAGGTACCCTTTCTAGAGCCTGCCATGCAGCCTACCTCATCATCAGCATTAAACCTTTTCACAGCAGTTAAGGGTCCAAAGGAAATGGGGGGGTTGTGGATTTGATAAATTACCCACAAATACAGCCACTCTCTGCAGCTGCCTTCTCCCTCTGCCAGTCTGACAATGTGATTAATTTTCACAGCATATTAAGCTAATTTATCACAGTCACGTGCCCGCATTCTAGCCTGCGGAAAAATTAAAAGACCAGAAAGAAAGAGCGCGTGCAAGAGAGCAAAGGGAAAAAAAAAAAAAAAGCAGGGATTCCCAGAGAAAGCAGACTCTGTTAATGTCTTCTCTACCATCTGCAGGTTCCCATGCCTTATCCAAGCACAGCAGGGTGAAATGGCGTGAAGGGGAATAACGGGGAGATTCATCCGGACACTCGGCGCACAGGGTGGGACTATGAAAACCACCTGAAAGAGCCGACTCAGAGGACTGGAGGTGACACCATTCCCAACTGCTTATTACACAGTAAGGCCGTAACGTCTTCCTCATTCCCAGCATTCCCTCTTCTTTCATTCTGTCGGCCTTTGCTTTGATCCTGACTCTGTTCCCTCTCCCACGTCTTCCTTTGCTTTTTCTCTGTTTCCCTTACCTCTTCATGACCTTTTTATCTCTGTTTCTTCGGTGTGTTCTCCTCCTTTCATTTGTTTTATTCATTCTCTTCTCTCCCCATACTGCAGGTTTCATCTATAGTCTTTCCACATATTTTCTTTATCATATTTCACTTCCTTCCTCTTTTCACCACAGTCATTCATTCGGCTGTCCTGCCTTCTTTTCCCCTAATTCCTTGTTCCTTCCCTTCTTCTTTCAACTTCTCCTTTTCTCTCGTTCTTCTCATATGGCTTCCACACATCCATAGTTATTCACAGCCAACACTGCATTATGGGTATAACATTAAATAATTATATAATTACCTCTGGGTGTATTTAGGTTTCTCCAAAAATATTCTTTGAAGAACCTGAGGGATTTCAACCCTTCTTCTATTAGTTCCTTAAGAACAGTGATTATTAACTAAAAGTTCCATCATTTAAAAATAAGAAAGGGATGCAAGCTATCAGAATAATTCTATTCTCTTTTTTAATATATGAGTTTGGGGAGGTTAAAGTTTGATTTCACAGATGACTAGAGTTTTTAAATTAAACTCAAACCATGCAATTGTTGCGGATGTGGACCCTTGGGCTGAGGCAGAGTTGGCAGGTCCCCACCATCAGGAAGTGGAGCTGGCAGGAACAGAGGCCCTACTGTTCTCTTAGGTTGAGCCCTCAGGTTCTGGGGCAGGCTGGTTTTAGGTGCAGACCTCTGTGAAGGTGATGATCTGTCGTGATGAAGACACTGCAGGCCAGCACGGAGAAAGAAGTGAAGTCAGGGCAAGCAGTGATCAGGGCAGGCAGCAGTTAGACACAGTCAAGTTCAGGCTGTGTTCAGAGGCAGACAGAATTCGGAGAGAGTTGTGGTCTGGGCAGTGGTCAAGGCAGGCAGAGTTCAATCAGAGATGATGAGAAGGCAGTGGTCAGTGGCAGATGGAGGACCAGCAGTGTCAGTTCGAGAGTCAAGCCAGAAATCCAATCCAAGTCTGAGCCGGTCCGGGTCAAAGCCAGTCCAATCCGAGGGGACTGATAACTACGAGGAGGATGAAGGACCACAGAAGTGGGAGATACTGAAGACAGTTAAGGGAAGACTTACCATGAAGACAAGAACTCAAGATGAACCAGATTGCCAAACAGAAATGAGACACACAGAAGGAACAGGAATGCAAGCACTTCTCAAGCACGATGACCTATTGCCAAGGCATTGGAGGGGCATCTGGGAAGGCCTTATATCCAAATAGAAATTGTGATGTCATCAGCAGGTGCCTCTGCTAGGTTCCCGCAGCTAGCCCTTTAAATTGAAGTCGATCGGCGCGCTCCCTAAGGGGAGTAGGACCACTGACTGCGGCATCTTGCCGAGTGACATGCTGCAGGCTGTGGCAGGGCCTGCCGCTGCGTTCAAGGAAGAAGGCCGGTGTCTGGAGTCTCCAGGCCTCCTGGGGGACAGGTAAGAGCGGCAGTCTGCAGGGATGGAACCACAGATCACTGAGCGCAACAGCAATAAATGTTTTCCATGGCATTAGTGTACCAGAAGTGATGGGGGAACCTCTGTCCGGAAGCATGTAGTAAAAGGGAAATGAAGGTAAAATCCATTCTACATGTTCCTTCAGCCTGTCATAATTTGCTATGCTGATGGGAGGAGCAATCAGATAGGAGTAGCAATCTGATGTATTCCGTAGGCGGAGATAGTAGTTGGTGGATCCTTGGGCCGGTGGCAGATGACCACGCCCCCGGGGGAAGATCCTGAGAAGGACCACCAGCTAGGCTTAGAGTATGGAGACAGACACACACTAGTTCTTTTATTAAACAGGTCTTGAAACCACCAGAGGTGGCAGTAGTGAGCTGAAGTGCCCAGCAGAGCTGAAGTCCCTCAGATACTGGAACAGCGATCCCTGGATGGCTGAGCTGTTGAGAAACTGTAGACAGTGAGTAGGCAGGGTATGCAGAGTTCATGAACAGAACTTAGATGGCAACATTCACATATTGGTCTCAGGGAACTCAGGAGCTGGAAAGGATAGGCCCTTGAGGAGCGAGTGCCTGGTTCCAGGGAAAGCTCTGAGAGAGAGATGGTAACTCACAATGTTGTAGATAGTGATGTTGTAGACAGTGATGGCTTCCAGGCAGAAGAAAATCAGCAGATAGTCAGGAACGAGGGCCCTCGAGGAGCGAGTACCGATTCCTGTCTGTAATCTGAAAAGCAAAGAGAGAGCGAGGCCCCCGAGGAGCGGGTACCTCTGGTAAGTCCGAGGAGGCAGAGTAGCTTAGGCAGGGTAACCTGAGTAAACCTTGTCCTAACCTTTGCTAACTCGGTTTGTTAGCAATATCAGAGACCTTTAAATATCAGAAGCGGATGACGTCATCTCAGGGGGACGCCCCTGAGGTTCACGCTAGAATCAACTTCTATGCATATAAACTGCTTTCTTTTTGAGGATTGTAAATAAAATGTCTGCTATCCAGTCTTCCTTAGATCGTGCCCAGAGATTTTTCCAGTGCAGTGCTATCCTTCTTCATGCTAAAGCCAGAATCATTGTCACTATTTCAACTTCTTTCAGAGAATTCAAAAGAAGAGTTAAAGGATTAACAGGAATTATTGTATTGTAAACTCTTCTTTTGAATTCTCTGAAAGAAGTTGAAATAGTGACAATGAGAAAGTATTAAGTGGTTTCCAACTTTTCTCTTTTTACTGATAAGGTGCAAATGATGATTTAAAGTCTTTACACTATATAATTCATTTTCAAGTAGCTACAAGGACTTTTTGTAAGTTTTTACTTCTTATAGTCTCTTTTAAATTTAGATGTTATGTCAAATTAAATCAGTTCTTTTAATTACTTGATATCTTCCATCCCATTGGATTCTGGGCAAAGCTTTTAGTGCTTCCCTTCCATGTTAATTTGAAGTATCAAAGGGGTACTTTAAAATGTTTAGTCTTATCTCCTACTTCCTCTTGTAATATCAAGGGTGATACCTTTCTCTCCTCATCTCCCAATCTTCAGAAGATATTCATGGACCATTGATGGATCCTTCTCTTCTCTCGTTCTCCTCCTTCCTCTCACAGATGGCTGGAAGTCATCTTTTCCTTGGATCTTGGTGATCTCAGTTTCTTCTTGCTGGAAGGGAACCTTTCCCGTTTGATTGAAGAGCAAAATTAAGTAAGCATAACCGAGTCCAAAAGAATTTGGCACTTCAGACTTAAATAAATGAAATGAGAGGGTGGAAAGAAACTCTCATTCAAAATTTAAAACTCCATGGAGGTTTCAGTTAAGTCAAAGTTCAACACCAGACATGCTGTCTCCTCAAAAGCAGAAGGAATCCACAACGTTAAAATGGTGATCTCTCAGTATAAACAGGACAGTTCCATTGCAAGCATTCCACATAGGGAAAGCTGCAAACACTGTATCTCTAAACTGTCTCTTCCCATAACAAATGATAAAGTGCTAACTAACTCTAGTAGGGGACAAACAGGATCCCTACACTCGTATTTGATTTTCCTTCTAACTTCCTGAGTGCTGTGCTTCTTGGCTTATGGTTATAGTATATATATATTGGAGTAAACAGAAAGCTATTCTATTTTCTATTCCCATTTTTACTTGTGAGTAAAGCTTGATGAGGAACATCATTCAATTGCTCAAGTGTTCAGAACCATGGAATGGGTCATATCTAGGCCAAATGGGATTGTTCCTCTTGACACCATAAACACTTTTTACAGGGCACTGCTAATGCTTCTCAGTACTGCTCCAGAGGAGACACCTCCAAGGGCAAGAAGGTAATTCAGTTTCCACGCTCAATGGAAAATGCAGAGTGGCATCTAAGGTACCTGTTAGTACCAATTGTGTTGCTAATATTAATGCTCTGAACCCCTTGTTACCAGGAAACTGGACCAAGACCAGCAAATTCATTTCTCAAAAGCTGCTGAATGGCTATCAAAATGCGTGTCTCATGGCTTATGTTTAAGGTATGAGCAAATAGAGTGCACATATCAAAGAAAAGGAGGAGCAACAGCAGGCTTTATCTACAGATTCTCTATTTGAAATATGATAAAGCAATTTCTTTTTTTCGGTTACAGTCTTGAAGGAAGCAGTTTAAAGATTTGTGATGTTCTCACTCCATGGGGTTCTCTGGCAACCAGCCTCCATGTCCTTTAAACATTGCCAGCCGAAACCCTTCGGGGCAACATCTCCACACCAAAGGCAGCAACGAAGCAGGCAGCGACAGCATAACAGAGAGAATGTTCCTTCTGAGAGCCAGACAGGAATTGATGTCTATATGTATCTGCTTAAATTAAAAAAAAAAAATTTCTCCCACAGGTCTGTCTCCTTTCTCTTCTCAATCGTTCACACTGCCTGGTTCCCTCCCCATCAGATCCAATGTCTCAGTCAGTAATCTGGCAGTTTTGTGTCACTTTATAAATATTTTTTTTTCCTTCTTAGGAAAGATAATTCAATGCTAATAGCAGGCCACAGGGAAAAGCAAAGGTGCTGGAACATGCCAACTTTTTCTATCTTGTAGGGGTAACAAGAAGATGCCACTCAGTTAGCTCGGTCATGGAAAGCACATCAAATTTAAATAAAAACCACCTTTAATATTCATGTTTTAATTTTAATGGGACCTCATTTTGGTAATGGCAGAAATACTTCTGACTTTGTTTTATAAAACCACTTAGCATTGTCATGAAATTCCGCTCCCTCCTTGGCTCTGTGAGGTTAATCTCATCTAAGCCCCGTTAGCTGCTTCACCTCAAGGTTCGTTCCAATTACAGTGCACACCGCATACGAGTTTGAACCATTTTATTCTTACTTTCAAGGTTGGACTGAGAAACAGTTTAGCTGATTAATAACTGTAGAGAGGAGCACGAAAGGGAGGGGGAGAGAATGCGAGAGAGGCGAGCAGAGAAAGCTTATGGGGATTGGGGCACTGGCTGTGAATTAAAAATTTACTGTACTGTATAGGAACCCTGCTCCCCTAAACAGCAGTGAATCTCAGCCGTGTTGCTGGCATAACAAAGCACTAACTTTATAAAAAAAAATATATCTCTTTCTATATGTGCCTCCCTCCTCTCCCAGTCCAGACTGTGAATTACCCTTGTGCTTAGGATGGGGAGGACCACATGAGAAATTATATTTACTAATATGATTTATCTTCAGGTGCGTAGCCTGGGGATGAGACAGAGTCCTACCGCAGACCAGATATAATCATCACACTAGAAAGAAACAGTAATTAACCTTTCTACTAGTTTTACGTAAGTAGACAGTAAATCCAACCAGAACATTAAATGGGAAAAGTACAGTAGTGAAGGATAACAAACTTTCAGTTTTCTTATTTGAAATCAAGGGATGGGTATATCCCATTAGCCAGGGCAAGCAACATACTCATATGGATAGTTACAAAATAAATAAGGAATGCTTCCAGAGAAAGGTGTGTGTGTGGGGGGGGGGGGGGGGGGGGGGGAGAGAGAGAGGGTGGGAAGCAGTGAAATATACAGCTTTCAAAAAGGGGAGGAGGGAACAGATCCACCCCAAGGTCACCAGTTTGTAAAGGGTGCATGAACCCTGTCCCAAACACAAAATTGTGTGGGAAATAAACAAAGATTCAAGAAAATAAAGAAATCCCTCTTGATGGTGGAGCTGGCTAGATGACAAACCAAATAGATGAGCACTGCAGTGAGTGGAAAGTCTCTCTCTCCTGGGGAGCATCCCCAAATGGTTTTCTTGGCACTAAACAGAAAGCAGGCCTGGTTTCAGTCTCTTACAGAAAAAAACATAGTGCATCAGCTTCTCTTTCCCTGCCCTATCTTGTGTAGCTGTGGCAAGGATTTATGAGGCTGAAGCAATTAAGATGAGATTCTGAACTTGTGACAGAAGGCAAGGAAATAAACATTGTCCCTCCTCTGCTAAGATACTCTCTGTGCAGAGTTTAGATTACTTAACTCAGTTTTTTAGGAGGATGATCCAGCAATGTGTGCTCCTGGGCCTGGATATTTCTAGAAAGGAAGTCTCTCAGTCTCTCAGCTCCTGGCTCCTCTGTCCCTTGTTGGGATTTTACATGTAGCTCGACTATGAAGCAAGAACAGCTGTTTGTCTCTCTATTTCTTCAGAGCACAGACGTCTGTCTCTTCTCGTGATAATTAGTTCTTCAGGAAAAGAACTGATTGCA
Organism: Rhinatrema bivittatum; assembly: GCF_901001135.1. NCBI lineage: Eukaryota > Metazoa > Chordata > Amphibia > Gymnophiona > Rhinatrematidae > Rhinatrema > Rhinatrema bivittatum. The sequence goes on from NC_042627.1 coordinate 14,512,144, forward strand.
GGGCTACCAGAAACAATGGAAGCAATGGAATGGTCACAATTCGTAACCAAATCCACACATAAAGCAGGACACATTCTTGATCTCATATTTGCCAATCACAATAATTGTAGGATAAATACCTCTCATACTATACTGCCTTAGTCTTATCACCAATTAATTAAAGCAGACTTATCCTTCCTCAACCCAACACTTCAAAACACCAATAATAACCAGATATTTACCTTCAAAAAAACGATAGAGACAGATACACTCGCTGAATCAATAAAAAATAAACTAATCGATTTCAACCATGTTAACGTCACCACAGCATATGATACCTGGGAAAATATTGGCAAAGAAATAGCCGATCATCTAAGCCCAGTCCAGATAAAAACAATCCAGTATGAACAAAGTACCTCTAAACAAAATAACCATGGTACATTGAAGAATTAAGATGTTCTAAATCTCTGAGAAAATATGGCAGAAATACTTGTCCTCAGAATCACTTGGAAAATACAGATCACTATCTCAATAGCCGATGTTAACCAACAAAACAAAATAAAGAATACTATGCAAAACAGATTCATAAGGTAATTTTTAACTCCAAACTCCTATTTGATGTCATTAAACACCTAACCAAGGACCCGTCCTCCTCAATCTCGAACAACTGCTTCTCAAAGAATGCCTGCAATGAATATGCCAATCATTGGTTACAAAAAATAAATATGCTAAAAATACAATTCCCTGCCAGCTCATCAAAGATAGATCTAGAAGAAAAACATGAACTAGCTAAATGGTCCACATTCAACAGAGTTCCAAACTTCAGATCAGTCAAATCATTTCTAAAATAAAACCTGCAAGTCACCCACATGACCCAATTCCAGCTAGCTCCTTAAAACGAATACACGACATTATCACTCCAACAATCACATCCATAATTAATCAATCACTCTCGGAAGGAGTAGTCCCATATGGGGCAAAATAAGCAGTAATAAAACCTATTCTAAAAAATAAAACCAGCAGTTCTAATGATTGGGAGAATTACCATCCAATATCCAACCTGGCCTTCCTCTCAAAAGTCCTTGAAAAAGCTGTTCTCTCTCAATTTGAAGACTATCTAGACAACCATGACATTCTACATCCAAACCAATTCGGGTTCAGGAAAAAATCACTCAACCAAAACTTCTCTCATATCCTTGATGGACCCCTTATACTTCAACTGTACATACACACAAGTGAGAGAAAGAGGAGGAGCTTAGAGGTGGAGATGGGGGTGTCCTTCCAAACACACATGCACCCCATTCCATACTCACAATAAAAGCACACCATCAACCCTCATACCTGTATCCACCCACACATACATAGAGGAGGGGAACAAGAGAAGACAAAATAGAGAGTACAAGGGAGAAAACGTGTCTGCATGCACATACACACACACACAAACACACATCCTGACACCCACACACCCGCTCCCCAGATAATTCACACCAGTTTTATCATACAGACACACTTCCCCCCCCCCCATACACCAGAGGGAAGAGAGGAATGGGAAATCTCCAAAAATGGATTAAAAGAGATTAAATGAAATAAAAAAAGAAGTCCAGTATGCAGGTGACCTCAAGGGACATTCCATTAATTCCTCTTAGTCCTTAAATTACATAAGTTAGACAGTAGACAGAGAGGTCCTGCTTCAACAAAATCCAAACTAAAAGCCACAATGATAGATGGTGCTTAGGGATGATAAACAGCTAGGACACACCATCTGCAGCTCCCACATGGGGGGAGTAAAACCCAAGCCTCTCCTTAATAAATCTGCACTGAACCTTCCAAGAAATTTAGTGCAGTCCTCATAGTGAGGGAAACCACACACACACCATCCTCATGCGGGTGGGATGGAGAGGGGTAGAATATAGAAAGTGCAAGGGAGAACACGTATTAACCTACACCCACAACACATATTACCTGTATTACCCCATACATACACCCCCCACCCACCACTCTAAACACCTACCCCATCCTCACACCCACACCTAGCCCCGCATGCATCACCCCCTCACACACCCCCTGCAAGCCTTCTGACCCACTCACTTCCCCTCACTGTCCTCTTTAAACCCCCCCTTCTTCTCCGTACACACATGCACACCTACCCCCATTCCTCTACCCCAATCAAGCAAGCACAAGAAACCTTCTATAATGTACACATCCTCTCTTAGACTTTATCAACCTGCTCGACAACTCCCCTCGCAAGATAAATGTCTCTTAGAGGCTCCTGCAGGCAAAATGGCGTGGCTGGATCTAACGGGAAAACGCGCTTTTTCAGTAGCAGGTCCCCTTTTATGGAACTCCCTTCCTGATGCACTACGATTAATATTAAACATAAAAGAGTTCAAAAAGGCGTTAAAAAAGCACTTATGTTCCTCTGTCTTTAGCTCAGAACTTCGACAAATCCAGGACTCTCTCTCCACTTTTTACACCCAAACCCATTCTAAGTACTGATTGTTCTTAATTTACTTCAACCTTTTACCCATTACCTTGTTATGTATGACTTATTTTTAAACTTGTACTGTCTTTATTTTACTGTATTTCTTAATATCTATTTGTAAGCCACTTAGATCTCACATTCTTCTATAGGCGGCACAGGAAAAATTTTACATAAATAAATGGCGTCATGAAACGTGCTTTTTGAAGTTGTCAGGCAAATTATCACTTTCGCTCTTTTTTTTTTGGCGGTCCTCTTAACATTCATACACAGGGAGGAAAAAAAAAAAAGGAGAGGCAGGATCGAGAATTCAATAGCTCGCTCCCTGCCCTTCCTTGCCCCACGCAGCCATTCCTTGCATTTTCCACCTAGGCACGAATAGGGTCCAGCGTGGAGATCCCAGGTGCGTGCAGGGTTGCCAAGTGAAGCGAGCAGGGGCTCAGTCACTACCTCTTTTTAAATCATTCTGTGAACTGATTTTCCATTAGGAAACTGCAATTATAAATTTGCATAGCAAAACACAAAAGAGTGCTGCACGGTATACACCAGACTGCAAAAACTAAAACTTCCTCTACCCCACCAGGTAGACCGTGTACAGTATTAATCAGTCACCTATGGACCTTCTGGCTGGAAACGCTTCATGGGACAGGTGTAAAGGCTGCGCAGGAGCAGGTGGACGAGGGTGGTAGCGTCAAGAGGAAGCAAGATAAAGAGTTAAAAAGGGCAGAGGAAGGTAGAAATCACCGTTGAGTTCCTCCTTTTCCTGCTGCATAAGGCCAATGATGCTCCTTTTTTCTTCCCAGGTCGAGGCAGATTGCTTGTGCTGTAACACCCAGAGATTTCTGGCATTGGCCCGGAGACGCAGTAATTCCTTTAGAATTCCAGAGCCTCCAGGCCAAACCCGGAGAGTTCCCTGGTATGGTAAATAGTGCCCAATTGTGGGCATTCTCTATAGAGAATTTAAGCCAAGCACCCCCCTCCCCCCCCCCCCCATGTCTTTAGTATCTCTACCCTTGTGCCAAATAAAATTCACTCCAAAATACAGGGCCAGCTTTAGTGCTGGTAGCACCCTTTCAAAGCAGTTGCCACTATTGCCTCTAAATCAGGGTGCACACCCCACAGCTGGCCCTGTAAATATATACAAAGAAGCTATATACAAGATAAACATGCGATTTCTATGTCAATGATATTCAGATTAGTGCAAATTGTGATTCAGAATCTTCTCATTCACTCACACATTTCAATAGCTGTTTAACTTAAGGTCGCCAAGTGGCTTAAACTGTTCAAACTCAAAATCAATCCTGCAAATCTGAAATAGTCTAATTTTTATGGCAACATACTGCTAGTCAATTTCCTTTTCTCTCCATCGTTGGTGTTAGCATTCAGACAAAAGATGTTATAACCACAGTAGGCATTAAAATCAACTCTTTATTAAAATTTACCAATATCACTTCCCAGATGCAAACTTCTTATTTTTTCTTATGGTTTATACGTCAACTACAATCTTTCTTGGACTCAGCTAACCTCAAGACACTTTTTTCTAGATTACACTACTGCAATGTTCTAGCCTATGGCCTTCACTTCTACTCAACTGAGACATTCAAATGGTTTGAAACATAGCAGCCAAGCTGATCTTTGAAAAATCTAAATTTGATCATGTTACCCCTCTCCTCTTCGAATTGCATTGGCTACCTATATCCCTGTGTATTTAATTTAAGATCGGCTGTTTGACTTTCAAAGCTCTGTGTTGGGGTGCACTTTCATATCTCTCCACGCTCATTTCCCCTTTCCTACCAAAATGCTCTCTACTATCATCCCAGCAAGAGTTATCAGTGCTACCTTCTGCCAGGGAGATACAATTTAAAAGGACTAGGGAGATTTGGTTTTCTTTTTTAGTCCCTAGTTTTTGAAACTTGCTGCCGCTTGGAGAAAGATTATTTAAAATATAGAAAGACCATCAAGACATCTCTCTGTCTCAAAGCTTTTTTCACCCAGTAAATTTATCTAATTTTAGTAATTCTAGCAAAGCTCTGTCCTAGTTAATTCATCTTAATTTAGTAATTTTATTTCTTCCTTTTTGCTGTCAGTCACTTGTTTTGTTTTCTTATTATGCTTTCTGATTTTACAACTTTTATTTTGTTTTTAGCCATTATTTAGTTTGTTTTTCTTTAGTTTTTGTTTTCTCTTTATCACAGTATATTTTAGTTGTCAATTATTATGAATTTTTATTCTATATTCTATTTCACAGTTCTATTGTATGTTTATTTAGTTCTCTAGTTTTAATATGTTATATTTTAGTTGTCACTGTTAGCATTATGGTTTTTTTTTATTGTACATCGCTTTGTTTTACAAATGTAATAATATATGATTAATCAAGAAAATGAATAAACAAACATACTGCAGAAATTGCTCCCAGTCCATCCAATAACTACTTTTTTAAAAATTATGCTTCTTATAAATCACGCTCTCTAAAAGGAGTACAGTCTTTAAGCTCATGAAGCCAGAATTTTCTACTCATAGGAATATGTACATTTTTGTGCCCTTAGCACCGCTGTGCTGTGGAATCTGAATTTAAAGCGGCATAAACCCATCCAAGATACATCCTGCAAAAATAACAGACTTCACTGTAAATAGTATTTTGGATGCTGAAGTCCTGCACATCACGTGCATCATTTGTGTTAAAAAAAAAAACAAAAAAACATTAGCATAAACACACATGACCACCTCATATGTTGGGATGCCTCCTCTTTCCATCAGCTTACATTTAAAACAGAGAGGTGGCATCCTTGGAAACATCCTTGACTGTCTACTCTATGCAATGTTAAATACATACTTTCAAAAATTATTAAAAGCAGTCATTCTCAGTCTCATGGAGATGTCTGTTATTTTTACAGTTTTCATAAGGTTCAACCATTCTTCCTTTTCAGATGTGCAACTTCATCAGCTTTCCAAAACACTGTAATCTTAAATAACTGTGTTGTTGATTTAGCAATAAGAGTGCCCTGCAGCCAGGAAGTCCTGGGTTTACTTTCAGTATCCAAAATAGGATCTTTTCCAAATTGTTGAGGTTTTCTTTTTTTTTTTCAAAGGTGCTTTTCTTTCAATGTCTTTTTCATTTTTTCAGTATATCCCAAATCTGTATATATCTGAGGGGGTCATTTACTAAGCATTTTTCCCATAGACACAAAATGGGAGTAAATGACCCTCTGAACAGTTTATTGTGAGAGAGCTTGAGTTTCTTTGCAGCTGATGAAATGATTTGATGGCATTATGACAAGTTTGCAATGGGACAAAAATAGGGCACAGGCACAAAAAAACTACCAACCCTCTAGTAAATGTCCAAATAAGTCAGAGGTAGAACAAGAAATCAGTACTGTCCAGCAACAAAGAGAAAATTCAAACCATGGTCTTTTAATAAAGAGCCGGAACCACTTAGAAAACTGTGAGATTTTCAATCGTGCTGAGTTTAGCTAACAAATCCAGAAGATCCCAGTCACAGTGATGCAAATAAACATTTTTTACATGAATCAAACTGAATCATGTGTTTACTGCATCCTTCTTAAAGGAGCTACTTCCCATTATGAGCCATTAACCACTATACCACATGCTCCATAACAGCAACTGAACAGTGACTGATTGCCTTTGCCCTCCTATAGTATAACCACTCCCCTTTTATTGCACAAGTCCAACAAGCAGAGGTTAAGAAGTCGCTCTCATCCAGAACCCTCTCCAGGGGTCTTCTTGATGGACTCCTTCTTGGAGACCCGTCACATATATATATTTGAAAATTAACATTCGCATGTACAGTATTTCCTCTTCCCCATCCCAAGCACACCCTCCGTTAATGCCCATGTTCTTCAGCAGCTACATTTAGCTGCTGTACTGAAGCTATTTTCTGACTTGGGGGATCTAGGTGGCTAAGTCTATGGCTAGGTATCTAGATCCCTTTGAAAAAAAAGTGTCCTCTAAAAGGGCACCTTGGATGACAGCACAAGATGAAATCCACTCCAGTTGCCAGTGAGAGATAATGAAATAGTGAAACCTGTTATTCTTGGCATTCATTAAAGCTTGATTTATGCTGCATGGAATCAGAAGACCAACACATTTTCACTGCAGTGGGGTACGGGTCATTCTAGCATCTAGTCCAGTCATGAATACCACTACTGCACCGATTCTCATAAAATTGTCGCAGGTATTCCAATGCTGGTAAACAACACAATCAAAATGATTTGCTAATATTGTGACTTGGGACCTGATTCGCAAAGGCTTTTCTCCCATTTTTTGTCTATGAGAAAAAAAGCTTAGTGATTCAGGCTTTTAGTGATAATGATAACGATCCAGCAGAAAATAACACAGAATTGATGCTCGTAGAATAAACTGCCTACCTCCTTTCAAATGCTGCTAATATTAAATGTAAGCTGCACTTTCATTGGACTGCACAGTACTTGAAAAGGGTGCCCAGCAAGCTGTGTTATTCATCACTTTTATCTGCTAAGAATGCTGGTGCTTTATTGTTGCTTGGAAGTGTTTAGATTCATTCCTTGAAATGCATCTGAACACCTGGGAAGAACTGTGCTCAGACATTAACTACAGAGGCTGCCAGGACCTAAATGCAAAGGGAGCACAGTCAGATGAGCCAAGAATGATCCCCAAAAGCTGGCCTCAACACAAAGTTAGATTGACCCCATTAATTTTATCCACATGCATTGCCATAAAACACAAACCCAGCCACAATTTCTTGGTCAACATATTGCAAGTGAAATTCAATGTGCAATATCAAATTAGATTTTTAGGGCTTTTTACATATTCTTTAAAGAATTTCTTCAGTCTCCCAGCATGCACATTGGCGGTGATAAGGCAACCAATGTCTTACATAGCATGGATTAACGTGGGCACCAAAGAGTGCTGCATCACATGGGCCTTCTCAGGGCAACAAAACAACAAATATCAACTTGAAAACAAAGGGGTAGATTTTTAAAGGGTTACGCGCGTAACCCCAAAAACCTGCCCCTGCGCACGCCGAGCCTATTTTGCATAGGCTCGGCGGCGCGCACAAGCCCCGGGACGCGCGTATGTCACAGGGCTTTGAAAAAGGGGCGGGAAGGGGGTGGGGTCGTGGGCATGGCGCCGATCCGGGGGCGGTCCCGAGTCCTCCAGCACAGCAGCCGTGCAGGAGGTTCGCACACCGGCAGCCGGCTGGTGCATGCAAGATACGCCTGCAAGAGGCAGGCGTAACAAATAAAATAAGGTGGGGGGGATTTAGGTAGGGCTGGGGGGTGGGTTAGATAGGGGAAGGTGGGGGGAAGGTGGGGGGAGCGAAAGAAAAGTTCCCTCCAAGGCCGCTCCGATTTCGGAGCGGCCTTGGAGGGAATGGGGAAAGCCATCGGGGCTCTCCAAGGGCTCGGCGCACGCAAGATGCACAAGTGTGCACCCCCTTGCGCGTGCCGATCCTGGATTTTATAATATGTGCGCGTAGCAGCGCGCACATATTATAAAATCGGGTGTACATTTGCGCGTGCCGGGTAGCGCGCACAAATGTACCCCGCACGCATAGGATTAAAAATCTTCCCCAAAATGTGTAAATTTGTAGAACGCAAGAACTAATATTGGCTGTTAAAAATCTTGTAAAATATTCCCTGATGCACAATGAGCAATGCTTTGCTACCTAGTTATTTGGAGTGCAATTTTCATACTGCCCACAGAAATGCAAAGTCGGCAGGTACTTTTTACTAGAGGTGTGCATGGCAAAATGGCTCATTTCATTTTATTTTCATCTTTTAAAAAGTTACGCATTTTTTTAGTTTTATTTAGAATAAAGTTTGTTTTAAATTTTAAATGTCATGATTAGTGCACACTAATAACGCAAATTAGAGAGCACTAACAAGTTAGTGCGCACTATTTCAATGTATTGTGCGTTATTTCAATTTGGCACACGTTATTTTGCATTAGCGTGCATTAAAGATGGGAAAAAACTTTTGTGGCTTTTGTCATTTTGTTAAAAAATGAAGTGAAATGATACAGACAAGGTCAAGGACAATGTTGTTTCAAGCAAAAACACATCCCTATTTTGCTTCCATGGACTTTGTACCAATTTTCATAAGGAAATCTTTCCCTTTGAAAACTGCCTAAGAAAAAATACCTGCACAATTTTGCACTTCCTTTGTGTGCAAGTACTTTCTCCAGGTAAAGTTAGATGCATATTTTTGAACATTCAAAAATATGCATATTGTTTCAATCCCCACCCCTAGGAATGCATCCCCAAATATGGGTGAAATTCCACATGAATGGCACCATAAATGCCTGTGTACTCTCAAGTGATTGGAGAGAGAGAGTGAGAGAGAACGAAAGAGAGAGAGAGAAAGACTATTTTAAAGGGCCAGTCTATATCCCACTGTAAGAGCAGCACTTTCAACTCGGGGTGGGTTTTGGGGGGGTAGGGGCAGTGTTAAAAGGGTCAACTCACCCTTGCGCCCTAGGCAGACCAATGTAACACCACCCTCCCAAAACGAATCCTGAGTTGAAAGTGCCCCCTTTTACCATGGGATATATAGAGAGTGTCAGACTGGCTCTTTAGAAGAGGCTCACTCTCACTCTCCCTCCCTCCCCAGCCCAAAATCTCCAGATTTGAGTCTCATAATTTAGCACACATTGCCATGGTCAGCCTTGCAAAATTCAAGGGTTCCACGCATACTTCCTGCTGCTGCTTAAAATTCACATGGCTCACACATCCCACATACGCATGCATGGGGCCATTTTTGCACAAGCAATGCTTTTAAAATATAACTTGATAGAGGGAGGGCAATTTTCAGAAAGCCCATTTTCACTGGAAAAACCCACAGAAATGGCTTTGAAAATTGCCCATCACTACCTTTTAAAACATAGAAATAAGTTTGCAAGACTGAAACAATCACAAATTCAGCCTTAGTGCTAATACACAGCAAATATATATTGATACTTACAGGGTAGGAAATCTTAAATGGATCCTCTGACTAAGAAAAGAAACCTATAAAAATAAAACAAAAAGGAAACATGATTAGGAAAATCCTTTCCTTTTGGCAGTGTTATTAAAGTATCCAAGCAGTACGGTCCCCCCAGTGTCTCATTTATGTACTCCTGTGAAGTAAAAGAGAGAAACCTGGAAAGTTAAGGCTTACGTTCAGTAACCTTTCTGGTAAGCTTTTGAGCCAGGGCTCCAGTTTTCTCTCTTTTCATTTTTTCCCTGCAAAGGCCAATAACCATGTTACATCCTATCCAAATTTCAGTGCAAGGTAGACTGATATCTTCCGTAGGAAAAGGCACCTATTATTCAAGTTGTTCACCTCGTATAGGTTCAAGGGCCATCATGCTCTTACAGATCTCCTCCCCGTACTATTTACCACCACGAACTTCAATGGCATCACCCACCCAACATCTTTATATCTTCCTGAGTGTCTGAAAGATCTCATTCCTTGGTGGCTCGGTCAGGTGAGAGGCAAGCATCAGGGAGTTATCAGGTACAGCCCCAGGTGTTTTCCTCATTTTTTTCCCCCCCATACTTCCCTTCCCCATTTCAGCGACAACTCTCAAACTGGTGTGCGGGCTCACATGTGCATGCATTTTCGGCCCGCACCCGGGGACGTGCACGCTGACGCCATTTCCAGTTTTACCGGTTCATCCCCAGTTCACCCAGTTAAGAGACAGGTCCTTCAAACCCCCGCCCCTAGTTTAATAGCCTTCACTCCTCCCAGCTATCCCTGACCCTTAAAACCCTGCCATTCTGCCTATTTATCTTTAATTTATAACTTACACATCATCCAGGGCAGAAGTAAAGTTACGCGGCAGGGGGGCATCGGTGCGCACCGGATTGCGTTAAGCATTTACACGCACATCTCAGCTTCACACCATGAAACACCATGCCCCTTCCAGACCATGCCCGCGCCCTACTCCTTTTTGAAAACTTCCGAGAATGGCGCATTGCGGCATTTACGTACATATCCGAGCGGCCTTTGAAGTCCCCTCAGTTTAACGTGAGCCCAAAATATTCACACATCGGGCTTTTAAAATTCACCGGTTAGCTTTTTAGAATGGCACAGCACAATACTAATGCTGTTTTCCTACACATTTCTTTTCCAGTAGTTAATAAATATTCTATCTAGACTCCCTGCTGCTTGTTTTCACACTGAAAGCAGACCACAGAGTGAATTCTATATTAATCGTTGAGTATTTATTAAAATATATATATTTCACCTATATCATAATCATATAGCACAATCATATAGTATATAACACAAACAACAAATAAGAACATATTATATACTATTTATTTATCTGTTTGTTTTATATACCGTCATCCAATGTAAGAATCACTAGTTAACAACGGTGTACAGGTTTGACACAGACGATGAGTTGCGGAGGAAGGCATACATATTGAAGAAAACCAAGAAAACAGTCTAAGACTGGGAAAACACTCTAAAACTAGGGGATTACTTTAAAAGACAGACACATACAGAGCAGATATAGCTAGATTAAGGGGAGGATTGAGAGTAATGAGGTAATATTCACGACATATTTGGTCATCACAGTCTAGGGGAGTTGGGTGTGCCAGATTATAGGGAGGGATGAGGGTAAGGGGGTAAAAATTCAGGACACATTTCGGTCATCAAAGTCATGGTGAATTGGATGTACCAAACATTAGGCACAATCGAATAGTCAAGTTTTCAGGTCTTTCTTAAATTTCTTAATGTCTATTGTTGCATGAAGATTCTCTGGCATGGAGTTCCAGAGCTTTGGGCCAGTAATTGATCTTGCTCTGTCTCTAGTTTGAGTTAGATGAGAATCTCTTATTGTCAGGATTTCAAGAAGGCCTTTATTCTTAGATCTAAGCATTCATGTGGGAATATGAGGAACAAATGTTATTCCCATCAGGTCATTGCTCGTACCAATGTTTCGAATATTATTGTTAGGACTTTGTATAATATTCTTGATTGAACAGAGAGCCAGTGCGATGCTATTAGAGTTGGAGTAATGTGGTTGATTTTCCGTGCTCCAGTCAGTAGTCTGGCTGCAGCATTTTGCAGTAGATGAAGTGATTTTAAGTGGCTAGCTGGAAGTCCTAGAAGTAGGGAATTACAATAATCCAGGTTTGAGAATATTAGAGCTTGCAATACCTTTCTGAAATCTACGGTGCTTAGTAGAGGTTTCAGTTGGCTCAGGATTCACAGTTTGTAGAAACCAGATTTGATCAGTTTGCTAATGTGGGCTTTCAAGTTAAATTTTCATCAGTCTGGATTCCTAGATCTCTTACTTGAGTTGCTGAGATTAATTGCTGATTTCCAAGATCAATACCTGGTGGGATAGATTTCAGTGGATTTTGGCTTAACCACATTATTTCAGTTTTTTCAGGTTCAACAAGAGTTTCAGTTGTGCACGTTTTTCTTTTATTGTGTTCATATATTCAGAGATGAGTGAAGCTGTTTATTCAAATTAATTTGACAGAGGGATATAGAATTGAGATCATCTGCATATAGAAAGAAGTTTAATCCAAGGTCTGTTAGTAGTTTGCACAAAGGTAGCATATAAATATTAAACAGGGTTGCTGAAAGCACTGAACCCTGCAGAACACCTGTAGTGCATTGGAATGAGTCGGATATGTGACTGTCTAGTTTTACCTGGAAAGATCTATCTGCGAGGAATGATGTGAACCAACTTAGTACATTTCGTTCAACCCCAACGTTTCTCGGTTGGTGGCATAGCAGACTATGGTCAACTGTGTCAAAGGCTGCAATTAAATCGATCAGCACTAGGCAGCATGATTCATTAGAGTCAAAACCTCATATTATAGGGTCCATTATGGATTGTAGAATAGTTTCTGTTAAACGATTCTTCTGGAATCCAAATTGGTTAGGATATAGGGTCTTTTTGTCTTCGTGATGCAACTCTAATTGGGAAAGAACAGCTTTTTCGAGAATTTTCCAAGGAAGGTTTGGTTAGAGATTGGTTGGTAGTTATCACAGTCTTCTGAACTTCCTGCTTAATTCTTCAAAATTGCCTGTTTTAGACTTAGGGCATGTATCCTTCTATGAGGGCAAGGTTGACAAGCGTGATTGTCGGAGTTACTGTTTGGTATACTACATAAAGCATAATCATGAAAGACAAAGTATCATACAACAATAATATTAATTTATAAAATAATCTAACAATTTGAAAATGCTTTTAAAAATAATATTGCCTTTAATTTTTTTTACATGATGTCCCACTTCCAATCATTAATTCAAGTTTGTCCATGTTATGAACACTATTGTCAAATGGCCCCACTATCATTAATTCTCTCACCAAATCCTGTGTTCCACTAAGAATTAAATCTAAAATAGCTCTCTCTGTCATTGGTTTTTTAACCAATTGCTCTATGAAGCAGTCAGTTATTCCATCCAGAAACTTTACCTCTCTAGCATTACCCAGTCAATGTTTTATTACTGCACTATCAATTTGGTTGGCTTCCCTAATTTCTTTTAGCATTTCATCATTCGTCTGATCATTTTGGCCAGATAGACTGTAGTATACGGCTATCACTATACTCTTACCCAACACACATGGAATTTCTACCCATAAAGATTCTACTGTGCATTTAGTCCCTTGTATGATCTTTATCCTATTGGACTCTATGTCCTCTTGGACATAAAGCGCCACCCCCCTCTACCAAGTTGCTCCTCCCTATCATTACGATATAATTTGTACCCTGGTATAGCACTGTCCCATTGGTTATCCTCCTTCCCCCAGGTCTATGAGATGCCAATTATGGCTATCTATTCATTCACTGCTATATACTGTAACTCTCCCAGCTTACTTCTAACACTTCTGGCATTGGCATACAAACATTTCAAAGTACATTTTTCTTTTTTATTAATCACCTGCCCTCACAGCATTCTGGAAGCTGGACTGACAGAGTTGAAAGTAACTATTGGTATTAGAGGAAAGACTATGCAGCGATACAGAACTGCTTTAAACTTGCTGGAACTGTTACAGCGGGGGAAGGGAATAAGTAAAAGGGATGCTGCGCAGCTAATTAGATGCACAAGATGAGCATAGAGGAAATGCTGAAGTTGAGAGTAGTTTCAGAGAATTGAAATCAGGCGGATGTGGTTCTCTTCACAAAAGTGGAAGTAAGGAGAAAACTAAGAACTACAGCCCGGTCAGCCTGACCTCTGTGGTGAGTAAATTAATGGAATCGCTGCTAAAACAGAGAGTAGTGCAGTTTCTGGAATACAATAGATTACAACATCTGAGGCAGCACGGATTAACCAGAGGTAATCTAATCAATTTCTTTGATTGGGTGACCAGAGAGTTGGATCAAGGGAGAATGCTTGATGTAGTGCACTTGGATTTTAGTAGAGCCTCTAACTTGGTTCCTCATAGGTTATTTAAAAAAAAAAAAAAAAAAGTGTTCTTCATATGGCCCTAAAGTGACTGAATGGGTTAGAAACTAGTTGAGTGGGAGGCACCAAAGGACAGTAGTAAATGAAGTTCACTTTAAAGAGTGGTGTTATTAGTTTCAACAATTTTATAAGCAATATTGTGGAAGGACTATCGGGAAAGCTTTGTCTTTTTGTGGATGATGCCAAAATCTGCAACAGGGTAAACACCCAGGAAGATGTGGAAAAAATGAGGAAGGATATAACAAAGCTTGAGGAATGGTCTAGAGTCTGGCAGTATTTATTTACAGCTTAAAAGTCAGGGCTATGCATCTGGGCAACAAAATCCCAAGAGACTGATACAGTATATGGGTGGAATTATTCTAAGCACAAAACAAGAGCTGGATCTGGGGATGATCATCTCTAATGACCTTAAGGTGGCCAGATAGATAATAAGGAGATGAGAAAAACAAGAAGGATGCTTAAGTGCATAGGGAGAGGAATAGTCAGCAGAAAAAAGGAGGTGATATTGCAACTGAGTAGGTCCTTGACGAGACCCCAATTGGAATAGCGTGCATAATTCTGGAGCCCACAACTTTTAAGTGTTATAAACTGAATGGAGGTGATCCAGAGGGTGGCTACTAAAAAGGTTAATAGACTTCAATATAATGGAGATGGACAAAGATCTAAACGTGTATACCGTTGAGGAAAGGCGGGGATAGGAGAGATACCATAGAGGCATTTAAATATCTCCAAGGTTTCCATGCAAAGAAGGCGGGCCCTCTTTCAAAGGAAAAGGGGCTCTTCAACAAGGGTTATGAGATGAGGGTGAAAGGGGGAAGACTCGTGAGTAATCTAAGACAATATTTCTTTGCAGAGAGGGTGGTGCACGCATGGAACAACCTCCCAGTAGCGATGGTAGAGACAAGGACAATATCTGAATTCAAGAAAGTATAGCAGAAGCACAGGGGGATCTCTGAAGGAATGGTTGGGGTTGTAGAGATGAGTTGTTATTCTGGATGTGCTGATAAGGTAGGCTGCATGGTCTTTTTCTGTCATTATTGTTTACCCCCCCAAATTATCAGTTTTATCCCTTTGTTAATCCGTCATTTCCTGTTAGGTTATTATCTCTTGTTATAGTTATCCCCTGATTCTAATATTCTCTGTTACCACAATCCTCTCGTGATTTTTATGTATAATGTTCTTGAGTTCTCATGTATAATGTTGTTCAAATGTAAACCGGAGTGAAGGCCAACACTAATACTTCGGTATATAAAAACAAACAAACAAATAAATAAATTATGTTTCTGTGGTTCTGTGCTAAATGATAACAACACTGCTACCTAAAGGTAGCTCATATTGGGGGCAATTTTCAAACTCGTTGTGTTGGTCACAGACCACAGGCCTGCAAGCATAGTTTCAAAGGGAAACTCCTAGTGCAATTGCCTTTTAAAAAAAATAAAGTGCTGGCCTGCACCACAGGCACTTCAGTACCAGTGAACTTTGGCTTTTGTAATAAGAAAAAATTCTGATCCTCGCCCATCTCCTGCAATAGGCTCACCCCTCCCTGGTTTGGTTATTTTTTTTTTCCTGTTTCTTCCTTTCATTGCCTGTCTTTGAAGCCCCTTCCCCTGACAGCATGCCCAGATGACTGGGGAACCTTTGCCAGCCAGAGGACTGCAGAGACCTCCTCCTTCATGATGCACACTTAGTGCTGCTTTTAGGTCAGCAGGGGCAGCTTGTCTTCCCTTCCCAGGCCTAAGTGCACCATTTTCAAGGTGCACCGAAATTCAACTAACCCCTAACAGACGGGGGATCTGAACCCAGGTCACCAATATTACTACCACCTACCATTTCTATAGCGCTACATGGCATACGCTGCACTGTACAAAATTACAAAAAAAAAAAGACAGTCCCCGTTCAATAGATCTGATAATCAAATAATACTATAAAATGCAGCACGATGGCCTGTGTCACAGGCCTGCCCCCAACTTCCTGTAATTACTGTTTGCAAAACCAATTCCACAGAGTCTATGCAGACTACTGAATCAAAATCATAAACAAAGGATATTAGGCTATTTTACAGTAATTTGCTCTTCACTGTGAATAAAACATGAACCGACTACGTTGAAAATCTCTAATTTTAATCCACTGCAACGGCCTCTACTGAAAATACAGGGGGATCAATGTGTTAGATTAATGTTACAGTATTAAGTACAGATTAAATAATGCAAATTCTGTTCAGTTTTTCCACCAGCACCGTGCTAATATATAACTACTATGCTAAGGCCCTAAAGGTTTATATTCAAACATTTACAATCTGCCAAACCTCAAGCTTTTCTATAGAAATGTGGCACTATAGTGCAAGAAATTTATACGTTTACAACAGGCACCTTAAACCAGCAAAGTCTCTACCCTGCTGACTTCAGAGGCACAGAATGACTTACTGGAGTTTAAACTCTGCCGAGCAGAGTTGAAAATCTCCAAAACCTTCCTGCTTTTTTTTTTTTTTTTTTTTAAGGAAGATGACTGTTTTAGCCGGTCCAACATTTGCCACTTAACACAGCTCAGAAATTTTGAAGAAAGCCTCATTCACCTACGTCTCTGCTGAATTAAGGCTGCCAGGGGTGTCATAAGCTAGGGACACGTGGGCAGGTGCCCAGCTCTTCTTCCTCAGTGTCCTGAATCTCCGCTTCTTTGGCCACCAGCAGATTTCATCTCAATGATGGCCAAAGAAGAGGCCCAACAGGGCTGCAGGCACATCCCTTCCCGCCAGTGCTTAAAGATGGAGCCACTGGCGGAAAGAGATATCTCTTTCCGCCAGTGGCCAAAGAAGAGACCCAGAGTTGAGAGAAAGCCAGTGTCAGAGACTGAGTGAGAGAGTCTGTGAGCATATGTGTGAAAGAGAGAGCAGTGTGTATGAGAACCTGTGTGTGTGTGTAAATGAGAGAACATGTGTATGTGAAAGACAGAATGTGTGTGTATATGTGAGAGAGAGAGAACCCTATGTATGTGGGAGAAAAAACATGTGTGTGTGTATGAGAGAGAGAGCCTGTGCATGTGAGTGAGACAATATGCATGGGAGTGAACATGTTGAGTTACAAAGTGCGTGTGTATGGGACAGAGGGGATTATAAATGATGTGCACCCTTCCCCTGACCCACTAATTCATAACAATTTTAAGGCGACTGGAAATCCAAAGTTCCCAGGTATAGAGAGCAGAGGATTTTTTTTTTTATCCTTATTAGTTTTAATTACTGGTTATTATTTGATGGGTCTGCTGTTTTAAAATATTTTATGGGTGTTTAGTAAATTTTTTAAAAATGGAACGGTAACTTTTAAACAGCCACGCGGGCATACACGTACACATATGGCGGCTTGCGTGAATGGACACGACTATTATATAGCATTCGTGCGAATGATATAAAACTGTTCGTACACACGTCCATGTGCCTGCAATTTTCTATGGACGCACGCTTGTGCATGCAAATGCTGGCTCTACCGCTTAAGTGGGGGGATTCTTTTCGATACATGCGCCAATGCAATTACCAGTTTCCGCAGTACGTTCCCAGTTCTCCCAGGTAAAGACTCCCTGCTTCCTAACCCCCCCCCCCCCCCCCAATTAGCCTTCCTCACTTTTACCTTATTAGCCCCGCCCCATCAGACCCCGTTGTCTAGCCCTGATTTTTATTATTTGAAATCTTATACGACATCCATAGAAGAAGTAAAGTTACAAGGCAGGGGGACCCTTGAGTGTGCTTGAGCGCATAAATAATTACGTGCACGTTTCAAGTGACCTTCTCAGAACGTCCATGTCCCACCCAGACCATGCCTTCACCTGCCTATTAAACTTTTTGATTTATGCGTGTACCAGGAAATACGGGCGTTTTGTAAAATCGCGCAGCGCATGCCAGCCCGAGCCACACACATATCTCCATGCATAGGGCTTTTAAAATTCACCTGTAAGTTTTTAATTATTGGATGTTATTCTATTTATCAGCTGTTTTGAAGTATTTATGATTTTTCTTTGTATGGTTGATGTTTTATATTTCTTGATTATTGGTTGTTTTATGAGGAATAATGATCTATATCTTTTCCATGGTTGCACCATATACAGAATCAAGCTTGTGGTTTTCAGTTCAGTTTTTGTCTGCATGTTCCCATCTATACCTATTTATTTATTTAAAAATACTTATATTCTGCCTATGTGATGAATGTCATGCTAAGCGGATTATACTGAATTGCATAAAATACAGATAAAAAATCCACAAAACAAACATAAATCACAATTATACTTAATGGTCTCTTTATTATGTATTTGGTGAGAGTCCATCTGTGTTCCCCATGTGTAACCAAGGTTAGGTATTTGCTAGTGTGTAGTTTCTGTATAGGAATCTATAGCAGGCTAGCTTTTTCCATTTTCCTAACAGGAGGTGTGTATTGGTGTTTTATGGCCTGGTATAATATTTCCAGCATTGCCTTTTCATGGTAGGGTTGTTATTGTTTCAATTTCACAGTTAGTGTGCTATAGTATGGCAGGTTTGCTATAGGATGTGCATTTGTTTTAAACGAATGAGTAAAACACAACAAATGAGGCAATTTTCGGTTCATTATGTAACCTTAAGGGTCACTAGATAGTGTATTATTTATATGGTGTTATGGGCTAATCTGTTATTAGGCCTATGTTTTAGAGTTTGAGGTCAAAAGTTCATTTCTATATTCTTTAATAGAAATGTTCTGGTTTCCTGTGGGGGTTAGAAAAAAAAAGCCTGGGTGGAACAGGCTAGTAGGAGACCACATCAAGGTAGCCCTTCCCCCAGGGGAATGGCAGCACTGGGTCTTTCTAAAAGGTTAAAAGTTTAACTTGTTTGTTATACTGGGCAAATTCCAGAGAAGTGGTTCAAAGGATGACCACAGGTGGGAGTGTGCTAGTTGTGAATAGTTTGAATAGTGATAGCCAATGACAGAGTGAGAATGTGTGGTATAAAAGGGAGAGTTTGACTTTTGCAAGGGGTCGGTCACTGATGAAGGAGCTCAGGAGAGGGAGTCTCTGCATGGTCCAGGCCACAAGGTGTGAAAGAAGGAACAAGTGCTTCAATCAGAAGACCTACCAGCGTGGATTACAGAGGTGAGAAAAGACAATTTGTGATTTATAATTCATCTGAAAGCTCCCATCAGCTTTCCTGAGAAAAAGGACATTTGGCAAAGGTGTGTGAACCTAGAAAGAGAGATGAGTGCTACAGAAGTTGAGCTGCAATGTGCAGAGACAGAAGAAATTTGGATTTGGAAATTATGGGCCAGATTTTCAAAGGAACACAAGAGTGATGTAGACATTGGATTTATTATGAGAGGTCTTCAGCAGTTTGGCCCTGCAGGGAAACCTACCTCCAGTCTACGGCCATAGAAACAGCATGGTCTATCCTGGAAGAGTTACCCCATTGCTCCCCAGGGCTGGTAAGGTGGCCCCTTGGAACAGGGGTTACAGTTCTGAATGTAACAAATCGAAAATAGCCTTCAAAATTATTAGGTATTTTTGTATTCATATAATTAAAAAAAAAAAAAAAAAAAGGCCTTCTGTGGGACCAGGTAGTGTCATTGTGTGAAGTTTGTCTGATTCCTTCTGTCTTCCTGTGTGAGCTGACCAACAACGACCTAGGCAGAGAGTCATTGGCCCCGGCTGACTGGAGGGAGTAGAAGGGGTGTCAGTATGCTATGCAGTGGGTAGGGGGGGGAGCAGGGGTATGAGAGGCGAGTCGCACTACAGCCATCCAGCTGCAGCAGGGAAGACACACCTGGAACCCACAAGCAAAAGACAAGGCAAAAGGTGTGATTACTCGAGGGAATTGCGTGATTTTGCGCAATTTTGTGGGCACGCAATCATGTGCAAAAATTCTACAAACCGCACTATCCTCTGGAGAAAATTACCACTGGCAGTCTGCTAAAATTAATTTGGCAGATGGATACGTACTGCGGCCCCTTTCTGTTTGGCATCCCTGGACCAGAAGGTACTGGTTAAATCCATTCCAGGAAGCCGCAGTAACAAGAACCAGAGGGCATAGGCCAAGGAATTCTGGGAGGACAGAGTATCAGGAACCAAAGTGCTATAAAACAATCTTGCGCCCACTCTAATGTACAATCTGTACATGAGACGGACCCAAAAAACAGCAAGGTAGGCGATCCAGTAGAACCGAAGGAAAACAACAAAATGGGATGCCACAAAGAAGTCTTTTTCAATTCTTTATTGGTGGAGACGTTAAAGACTGCCCGACTCTGGCCGAGTTTTGCCACATAAAGTGGCTGCCTCAGGGTCTCAGTTAGCGTCAATCGTACTCAAAAAACTATCAGTTCCATTCATCAACGGTGCCATATACGTTTAGCTGCACACAGCGCTGATCGTCTCCACTTTAATCGATTCAAAAAGACTTCTTTGTGGCATCCCATTTTGTTGTTTCCAATCTGTACATGATGCAGCTTCGGCATTAACATACAAGTCCGCAATAAAACTACAGAATGGGTCATTTTATAATAAACTACACTGAAAACAAAATCATACTGGAAATTCTCACCTAGCCAATGCCATGAAGCCAGCTCACTTATCTTTATCCTTGGACTGTTTCCACTTTATAGTTATTTGAATTTTATATGGCCCAGATGGGCTTCTCTGGCATTTTCCCTGTCATTGACTTCTTGAACAGGCAGTTTCCCCCTTGCATGTTGTAAAGATATTTTTTATTTATACAATTACTTTGCCGGAGACATCTACTTGTTATGCACAATAAAAATGTCAAAATTACATCGGTGGCTGTTTGATCAGTCTTACTAGATTCTCAGAAAAGGTTAATCGCAGGGCTCACTAACAGAAGAGAGGAGAAATGTAACATAACATTTGTTAGGCAGACTATTATGTCACAGAGCATGAAGGATATTTGACAGGAATTGGGAATTAGTTATTGACTTCAGGAGATTTCTCTGGCTGTTTCTTGAGGTTACCAGTTTTCTCTTCTTTAATCTAAAGATATTTAAGGTTAAAACTTGTAAGAAGACGAGGCCAAGGTTACACTAACATGCTGGTGGGTAAACAGCCAGAAGAGGATGTGTTCTAGAGATGAAAGCAGGGGTAGACTAGTCCGTCTGTCAAGTGCCACACACCGGTCAGCTTTGCAGCATTCACAATGCATTTATAAGCACCGCCTCCACTGCAATGCAAATGAATTGCCTGCATATTCATTGGGGATATCCTGAAAACAAGGACCAATGTTGCCTTCCCCTGAATTATTGTAAGGGGGGGGGGGGGGGGCGGTAGGAATCAGGCAACCGGGCTTTAAATCCTCCGTCTATCACTATCACTCCTTGCGCAAGGCATGCTAATTAAGGATGTGCATTCCTTTTGAAGTGACATGAAACCCACAAAAAAACATACCAATGTTTTTATTTTTGTTTCGCTTTCCATTTTGTGTGCACAACTTGCAAACTGCTTGTGCAAAAACGGAAAACAAAATTTTAAAAAAAAGTAGCGTAAAACATAAAACGCCATAAAGCCCTCCAACACAATGAAAAGTACAGAAATAAAAACAAACAGTGTGTACGCTCCTAAGGTAATTACCATTGTGATCAATATTCAATGAACTGCTAAGTGGGTAGGTAAATCAGATATTTTAGCCAGTTAACTTTAGGGAAATATTAGCTGACCATAACTGGCTAGGGGTGTTATTTTCTAAACCCTTATCGCATGTGATATGATGCAAATTAGGGGGAGGGGAGGAGTCGGGGCAGGGAGGGGCGGAGTCGGCGATGTTTTCGCTGCCGTCAATAATGTTACTAACATTATGGTCGGCAGTAGCGCGCCGAATAACTACATCTTTTATGGTGTCGCTATTCGGTGCAAAAGCCGGCAGCCGGCACGCCGTAGTGGTGCGAAGACTGCAGGCTTTCGCAGGCCGGCCCCCCCCCCCTATTTTTGCAGGATTCACCATGCTGCGAAAGGATGGTGAATCCAGGCCTAGGTTTGCAGCTGAATACTTACCTAAATCTAGCTGATCAAAATCTGACCAGCTAGATTTAGAGAAGTCCAGTTCCCCAGCTAAACTGAGCCAGTTAGTGCTAAAAAATCATGCTTTAACCGAGTAAGACATCTTGAAAAATAAAAAAAAACAACAACACGCAGCACCCTTCCTCCTGACTCAATAAAATACAAAATATGTCTGGCAGGGGTCCCCTCTCCCTTCCTCCACTATTGAAATAAAAAAAAAAAAAATCCCCTTGGTGGCCCCTTTCCTCCACTGGTAAAAGTCCCCTTCCCTCCACTCTCAAAAAATTTTAAAAAATGCCCCATTAGGATGCAGTTTCTTCCCTGCCTCCACTCATAAAAATGAAAAAAATGAATCAGACATTAGCGGAACTCTTTCCTCCCTTCTTCCACTTATAAAAATGCCAAAAAATGAACCTATACTGCGACAGTACCAGCCCCTTCCTCTCTGCCTCTGCTATGGCTCCCAAAACATTGCCCGTAGGAGCAGGATTCCCCTTCTCTCCCAAGGGAAGGCTGCAGATTCCCTCTTAATCCCAAACCCCTTTCAATATGGGCCTATTTGCCTCATCTACCCACCTGCATATTTTGTAAGAGGCGCACATTGGGTACAATTGACTTTTACCTGAATAAATCCGGCCCTTTAAATATTTCTCCCCTTTGGTTAACTCTGCACAAAAGTTTTGTGCTAAGTTACCTGGACAATAAGAGGGTGGGGCTGAAGGCATAACAAGGGCAAGCTAACATATTTAGCCAGAGAGCACCATACTGAATGCTGTCCGGTTAAATTTGTGTGGACAAGTTAGTATGCACAAATAGAATGCCCAGAGTTATCCAGATAACTTACCCACTCACTGACTTTTTGAATATGGACCTCTAAGCTCTTTGAGACAGTGACTTGTATCTGTATACAAATCATTATTAAAGGTACTATTAAATATTGAAACCAATAAGCACTAGTAGTCTCAAACAAAACAGCAACTGAGTGTCCCAGAAGAGCATATAATAAATTTATCTTCCTTCCTTGCTTCTTTCCATTCTGAACAGACACCCATTATGCCCTTTTATGCTGCAGGGTCCTCTAGTGCTACATTCATTGTTGTCCTTGGTTCAATCTCTAGTTGTCACTGTATTTGCAATGCTAGGTTCTCCATTTCTCAACTCATCTTTCACCCAAGAGGGTGACCTTATGGGGGGCCATCCTCTCTGGAAGACCGTAACTGTTGTGTGATTGCAGTGAGTCAGTACAGGTACTGTGCACGCTCACCTACAATACACTAGATTGCCACCTACTGGCAGAGGTTAACATTTACATACTGTCTTGAATATATTTCAAATCCCCCTCCTAACCAAATCATTCACCTATGTAGACTTCAATGGTATCACCTTATCAAAAACTTCCATCACTGGAGCTATAGAAAGTAAAACAATCTCGCTCATTAGTAGCATCATACATCCCACATTTAAACTGGCAGATAATACACATTATACACTAATTTTAATGCAGGGTAGTGCA
Organism: Rhinatrema bivittatum; assembly: GCF_901001135.1. NCBI lineage: Eukaryota > Metazoa > Chordata > Amphibia > Gymnophiona > Rhinatrematidae > Rhinatrema > Rhinatrema bivittatum. The sequence goes on from NC_042627.1 coordinate 14,535,530, forward strand.
GATATGGAAAACATATGGGGGCAGAATTGGACTATCTATGGGAGGCCATAGATTTCTGATTAGCATTGGATAGATGGTGTGAAAGAGAGAATACCATGCAAGGATAGGCAGAAGCCTATATTAAAACACCCACCGAGCAGGTAAGATATGCGGATAAAAGTGCCACTGAACATATCCAGTTAACTTTACGCTTGCTATTTGGTTGACCAGAATTACCCTAACCTAGTGCAGCCAGTGCTGAATATCAGTGCTGAGCAACTAAAGTTAAATTGCAGCGCCAGAACACACCCGCAGCGCCAACCTCTGTTTATCCGGCTAAATTCTGTGTTTACAGTGGTTACCTGGGCAAAATTTAGACCCGGGCAGCAAGGACAGGAGAGGAGGGAGAACTGGAAACAGCAAGATTTCTCCAGCTTCTGTTACTCCCAAATTCAGGCCAGACAAGCCTTTTGAATATCTATCTCACAGGTTAAAAAAAAACCCCCAAAAACTAAACAGTAGACTCAGGTTCAGTCTAACAGTAAGACATTCTGTGAAAAATTGCACTGCAGATGCATGAATAGAGGGAAAAATGTATGTATAATTAGGTGCTGAAAGTCTACTGATCTTTTAAAGTGATTCTTTGTATTCATGGCATGTTATGAGCTCGTGCCCCTCAATTTGTCCTCGCTGAAGGGCCGAAATCCTCACAGCAAGCCAATTGCCCTCCGAGCCACGTCAGTCATCTCTACCGAAATCATCTGCATCACTGGAAGCCACGTAACAGTCAATTCTCTAAGCAGGCTGCAAACTGCTAAACTACTGTATTTTTAAGCAAACTCTGGACCCTCTTGCAGGGTCCTCCTATTGACTCTGCACGTATGCTGGCCTTAGCCTTCCCCTTCATTTTCATGCCGATGGGTTTCATATATTTGACAGCGGGATGGCACCGGTAGCTTCCCAATAGCCTTCTCCTCTTTTGGGGAAGGAGGTGGAGTTTGGTGTTAACATTTTATTACCAGTTGCAGAATCCATACACAATTTCACTGCCACAGGCATGTAAACAGAAATACATTTAAAGGAAAATTTCTCTTTTTAATGGAAGAGCTCTCTAGGAAAGCAGCTGGACTGGGGAAGCCAGTTCTGTGCGACACTCCACCTACAGCAATGCCCAGGGGCACTGGGGCTTTCTCTGCGCCCACACCTGATTGCAGGAACGGGTGAGCAGTCTGCAGCCCATCTTCAGCTCAGAGATGCCTGCCAGCACAGACTCTTTGTCCAGGTTTCCGAGTCAGCTGCAATCTGGTTTGGATTAAAATACGAATTGCTTGCAGGCCTACCTGAGTTTGCTCGGTAAACCTTTTCTTGGCACAGACACCTTTTTAAAGTGAGGTGGTTGCACTTTTGATGCGACGCGGCTCATATGCCCTAGTTTAGCAGGGGATCAGAAGATTTCTTGCCACTTAAGCAGATCTCCCGTCTAACCCCTTGACTTTAAAGCGGGAATCTTGTGGAGGCTAGATGTCAAGTGAGCATCCAGCTCAGAGGCGCCCTTCTCCCAGGCTGATAAACTTAATCCGAAACAGGGAACCCAGCATGGTTAAGGGTTGGCTTGGATTTTAGTGAAGCTGCGTCACACAGGCTCCGTCCAGTGCAAATCTTCCCAGCACAGATTTGCAATGTTCAAACAGGATTACTAACTGGCTCCATTTCTTTTCTCACAGGCTGATTTTATCCCATTGCCTGAATGGACTTGTAGTACTATTTTACTTATTGAGTGGAAGGCAGAACTGCACTTCCATGTGTGCAGTGGGATACAATCGGGAGTGGATTAGCCTGCTCTGAAAAAAAGGAAATGCAGCCAACTGGCAACTCTGCATTCAGATAGACTCAAACAAGCCACCTCTCCTGGGAAACAACATTAAATCAGAACCCGCCGGCTCACCCTCACCTGATTTATTCAACTTTTTATTTAAATCCAGTTCATATAAACTTGCTTGGGGAGTTCAATAGCTAAATGAGTCCTAATGCAAAGTTTCGGTTTGTTTCAGATGAACCATTTCAGCCTGCATACAGGACCGGTGCCTTTGTGATTCTCTTAACTAGTATGACAGATGCTGTTCTGCCACTGGCTTCTCTGGGGATGGTGTCTCAAATGGGTTTATTTTGCACATACTTCAGCATGAACGTCATTCGTAAGCCAGGGTATGTTGGAAATTGCCTCAGTCTCTCAAATGTACTGCTAATGCCTTTCTTAAACTTCCATTGTGCCTAAGAGAGCCTCCTTCTAAAGTTCATAGATGTAAGGTATATGTACTTGGAAAATCTTCTTAATCAAGCACATGGTACCCATTTATAATTGGGACTATTTTTGTATCTTTCTGCTACATTTTCTTGCCTCTCATTGCATCTCTTGGTACTTAAGGATCTTCACTTTCTCTATATGATCCACAGCATGCTCGCTGAGTACTGACACCTCTATCGGCAATGCCATTCTGGTGTGTTTCACCTTTACCACAATGTCCAGTTTCCCAGCATCAATCTTCCTTTCGCTTGCAATAGGAATGTCTTAGGGAATCATTAGTCAATGTGACAGCTGTTCTGCCATTGGTCAGTGTGACAACTGCTACCCTGCTATTGGCTGATACTTCACTTCTACCAACAAACCCTCCAGGAACTGCACATGTGGGAAATGCTTAATCCCCAGGTGGCTTCCATGTTCAAGTAAACAGCAAATTTAATTCAACGAACTTTGTGGCTACTAATGAATGTCCCCTTTGACAGAGACTCCATTCTGCTGATGGAAACATCTGGATTGATGTGATCGTCCTGGTGAGTGAAAAGGCACTAGCCAGCTTTTGTTGCCTGGGATGAAGTAGTTGCATAGCTCTGACTTTGCTACAATTTTTCATCTCCTCCAGAAAAGGACTCCTAATGGTTATTCATGATGAAAGGGTCACATAAATAGACACAAGGTATTATTAGGAGTGTTACCTCTAATAATTTCTTTTTCCACAGTTACGCTGTCTCACTATAAACATTTACAGCAATGTGGACACCCTGCATGGCAGTCCCTATGGCAGTACTGTGCCCGAATATGCCAGCATCTCCACATCCTCTGCATTTATTATTTTTATTTTGTATATTTGAAGAATGCATATTTTAAACCAGATTTCTTGAAACTCTTATATGAGTGTCACAAAAGTGTCCCTTACTAGAGACATCAGTCCTTACAGACAATAAATGATGAGATCAGAGTAGGAGTGTATTGTGTTCCTTGACACTCCCTAGTGGGAACTATCTTCCAAGGAGTGCGCCTCAATAAGACTCAATAAGAACATCAACCAAAGCCCACTTTGGTTCATGTTCTTTTGTCCTGCCTTCCATCCTAAAAAGGCGACGGACTCAACAACAGTAGAATTCCCAGGCCTTCATAAATAGGGAGGAATCTTAGTGTCCGAGGAGGATCCTATGAGAGAAGGAACTTATAAGGTGAAGACTGGTAAAAGTGTCCCATACCCCTGGGTTTCACTAAAAATTCACCTTGAGGTTTGAGAAATGGAGTTTCAAGTTGGTATCAAAAGGAAGACTGCTAGACATTGAGATCTGCTATGGAGTTGCTGCTCAATAGAACGTCAGCAGAAGCTCATCTGCTTGTAACAAAAGGAGATTTTCTAGTCTCTTAATGGAGGAGGAGTCTGTCTACATTGGTTCAGGTGCCAATGCAGGGGAAAGCTCAGGGAGGGAGAGTACCTTTGAAAGGGAATATTTGGTGAAGAAACCCCTAGTGTGTGTGCAGATTGGCATATACTGTGATTTGTGGACTGTGCATTACCTTTTGATTTTTTTGTATGAATTACAGATGTATTCTTTGCCAAATAAGTCATCCATATTAAGTCAGTAAAGGATTTATTTTTTGAACAATCTTAAACTAGTATATTGTGTGATTTTTACATTGAAAGAATACAGTAGGTAGTCTTTCAATGCCCACAAGAGCATTGAAAGATTATCTACTGTACGGAAACATTGCTTTTGGCTCTTACTGATGATTTAAGGAGGATTGATTCTATATTCATAAATGGATTGACTCTGTATTGATATTATTAAATAGATATGCAGCCTTCAATGCCATGGACCATGGTATCTTGATAATCAACTGAGAGTCCTAGGTATCGGAGGTAGCATGTTGTCCTGGTTCCCTTCTTATTTGGAGTCTTGCTTGCTTCGTGCGAAAGTTGGGGAATCTTTTTCATCTTCTTGGAATTTAAAATCTGGTATATTCCAGGATTTGGCTCAATTTATTTTTTATGTAAATGTGCAACTTTTATGTAAACCTATTAGAGGATTTTATTCATATGTAGATGATTGTTAATCAAGTCAATCCCGGCTGGAATCTATGGAGAAATTACACTCTGAATTGTATTTAAATAAGCTTGAGAGATACATTGAAAGTAAATCCTCAAAAAAATGAGGTTCTATAGATTAAGAAACCTTCCATTCCTTATCCTGCCCCTGTGATAGTATTAGAAAATTCCATTTTTCCAATGAAGTTTGAGGCTCATATTTTAGGGGCGACAATGGATTCAGAATTTACATTTAATCTGCATATTATGAGTGTGGTAAGATCATGCTTTGCACAGTAATACTTGACACATAATTGCATCCAGCTCTCTCTCAGGATGGTGATTTATGCAATGATCACCAGTCAAGACTATTGTAATTCACTGTATGCTAGTCTAAACCTGGCACAGCCTGGATGTTGGTCTAAATCAGCACTGCAGCCTGAGCCACAGAATCAGCTCAAGAGAACCAAATCTGACTTTATAACTCAAAATAGTTTTTGAGCCAGGAAATCAGACCACCACACCTGAAAATGCGGTGGCTGAACACATTCACTTTCTTGTTATCCTAGGCTCTCTCGAAAACATACTGGACATATTTCTTTTAATTTGGCACAGGCATTCATGTGCCTTTTTACAAAAACACACACACACAGAATTTCCTCACCAACACCATAAATGAGTGAAAATCCCAGTTTAGCTAAAGTATTATTAGACCTATTGTTAAAGAGATGAATCTATGTTCCCTTCTCTCTTCCCAATCTCCCCATAATAATCTTGGTAAATTATGTTGCATTTCGCAGGGAAACCCATGAGCCACGCTACTCACTCCAACGCTGCTGGCTTTCTCTAGCGTAGATTTTTAAAGGGCCTGTGGTGCCCTGAGATGACAGCTGGCCCTGGCGCCCTTCCACTGCCTCAGCAACAGGTCCAGCTACTCTGTAGTATGTGTGGCCAGCCTGAGCCTGCCTCATCCACCCAGCCTATTCCTGCCTCTTCAGCCCAGTTTGAGCCATTCCTGCTCTCCTAGCACCTCAGACAGATACCCGATACTGACCTCTGCTTGGACCCTCATCTCACCTAATAGCTGCCTGCCTTCACCTCCTGCCTGGACCCCATCACGTCTCTCAGAGACCCTCGCCTAAGTCTTGCCAGCCCTGGCACTCGAGGGCTGGCAAAGGTGAAGCCTCACGCCAATTTCTATCATGCCAAGGTCTGCCTATTGGCAGTGAGCAACTGCAGGGCCCCTTCCCACAGGTTGAGTCAGGGCCGGTGCAAGGGTATTGTGCGCCCTAGGCGACCCTTGTGCTGCCGCGCCCCCCCCCCCCCTACCTGTTTCGGGGCTGCTCGCAGCCCTGAGAAGCACACAGTGTCACATCCCCCCCCCCACCTGTTTCAGACCTGACTGTGTGCTTCTCAGGGCGCCGAGCCGTAGGGGGCACTGAAGAGCAGCCATGTGGTGCTGCAAGCGGGCCTAACCTGCACGCGGCAAAGAGAAAGAGAGACCTTGTGCTTCTCAGGGCCACGCTGCTCGTGGCCCTGAGAAGTCCAAGGGTCCACAGACACAACAAATTAGGCTTCAGCATGTTGTAAATACATGCAGTTTTGTGGGCTTCAGTCACTCAGTCTTTGATTTCAAGCCTAATATACAAATCAACTGAGGCATATGCTACTTATCCTGTCACAATGAGCTCTTATATCAATTGATGATTTGTTTCTTAATAACATAGTAGACCACGGCAGAATAAGACCTACCTGCTTATAGTCTGCCCAGCTATCCCCATTGTATGGCCATTCCTATCTGCTAGTCATATAGCATGACACCTTATCCAGGAGTTTTTCTGGTCTTCCTCCACCATTCTGGGAAGATGAGCATACAAATCCCCCATTTAGTTCACACCCAGCACCCCTTTCCTTCCCATGACTAACCAGAAAGCCTTGTTCTGATCAAAAATAGCTACTAATACTAGCATTGCAGTTGTCCAATTATCCAGTCTCCAAGGACCCCATGGCCAGCCAGACAGACCCAGTGTACTACAGTGGAGCATAAACCCTTTGCTAGTGAAGAAGTCCATGTAACAGTGAAACACCATTGGGATGCATGATTTATTTAAAAGCAACACTTCGAAGGAAGGTTTCCTGGCTACTCTATGGTCTGTTTAATGAAAGCAAAAAATATAATTGAGTACATCACAACAAAACCAGATAGAGCTGATACAGGATGCTAAGTGCATAAGAACAATACTTATTTCCTGTAGCATGTCTATACATTACTGATGGCTAACAATCTGTAAATCTTTGCAGCCAGCTGTGAGTGTTCCTGCAGCTGGCTGCAGCAACCACACCGGTAACTCCACTGAAAGTAATGGGGGGTTGCTTCTGGTTAGCCCCCAGTTTGCTACGCCTGACTTAAAATTTGGAGGTGAATTACACGTTTTTTTTCCCCAGAGGAAGCTACAGCTTTAATGTGGCTGGTGCTATATTATGGATATCTAGCGTCTCAGAAAAACATTTGATGGAACAGCTCCTTATATGAATTTTCTGTAAAATTGCTCCGCTCTACAGCTTTACAACTGCATAACATACAGTCATTCGCCAGGAAATTAGACAAGTTGTCATGTGCCATTGCTCACTGATAAGACGGGCTAAGAGCGCTCTGCATCCCAACTGGCTGACATAAGTCTGAACCAGGTTTATACACTCATGTAACTCATAAGCGACAAAGCACACAGCTCAGACTGGAATGACTGAATATGCACTACATGGAAAGGAAAGGCATGACAGATAAGACAGATTTCAGTTCCCATACTATGACTCCTCGTAGTCCATTTATTACTGATTTTTTTTACAGAGAAACAGAAAGGTGGGGAAACTGTGAGGTCCATATTTGCAAACATTTAGCTGAATAACTCAGAAGTTATACAGCAAAATTAATATTTGGGCACTTATCTGGGTAAATTCTAGCCAGATAATTTTTTATCTGGCTAAATATTGCTAGATAAGTTGGGGCATTCTGGGGGTGTAACTGAAAGGAGTGGAGTTAGCTAAGTCTAGTCAATCTGGGGACCTGTCCTAAAGTTAGCCAGATAAATATATAGGCAGGGAGGCAGAGAGAAAAGAACAGCTCACATTACCGGAACGGACTCCGGGGGTGTCTTGGCTGCCCCCGACGCTGATTTGCACCTGGGATTTTGATTTGCCTACCCGGCGTGTCCACTGCAGGCGGGACCCGGAAGTTCCCATAAAAGCCTTGCCTCTGCCTGGTTTCATTGAGGCAGAGAGAAAAGAACAGCTCACATTACCTGAACGGACTCCGGGGGTGTCTTGGCTGCCCCCGACGCTGATTTGCACCTGGGATTTTGATTTGCCTACCCGGCGTGTCCACTGCAGGCGGGACCCGGAAGTTCCCATAAAAGCCTTGCCTCTGCCTGGTTTCATTGAGGCAGAGAGAAAAGAACAGCTCACATTACCTGAACGGACTCCGGGGGTGTCTTGGCTGCCCCCGACGCTGATTTGCACCTGGGATTTTGATTTGCCTACCCGGCGTGTCCACTGCAGGCGGGACCCGGAAGTTCCCATAAAAGCCTTGCCTCTGCCTGGTTTCATTGAGGCAGAGAGAAAAGAACAGCTCACATTACCTGAACGGACTCCGGGGGTGTCTTGGCTGCCCCCGACGCTGATTTGCACCTGGGATTTTGATTTGCCTACCCGGCGTGTCCACTGCAGGCGGGACCCGGAAGTTCCCATAAAAGCCTTGCCTCTGCCTGGTTTCATTGAGGCAGAGAGAAAAGAACAGCTCACATTACCTGAACGGACTCCGGGGGTGTCTTGGCTGCCCCCAACGCTGATTTGCACCTGGGATTTTGATTTGCCTACCCGGCGTGTCCACTGCAGGCGGGACCCGGAAGTTCCCATAAAAGCCTTGCCTCTGCCTGGTTTCATTGAGGCAGAGAGAAAAGAACAGCTCACATTACCTGAACGGACTCCGGGGGTGTCTTGGCTGCCCCCGACGCTGATTTGCACCTGGGATTTTGATTTGCCTACCCGGCGTGTCCACTGCAGGCGGGACCCGGAAGTTCCTACAAAAGGTCATCACGCTGCGGCGCGCAGTCGACGCCGGCGCGCTGCTTAAGCCGCGCGCGCTCAAGGGGCGCGCGCTGTAGGCTTTGCCGGGCTTCGCCGGGACTTGGCCGGGACTTTGCTTGACGTTATACCAGGTCAGAGACTTTTGTAATATTGCCTTAGAAGTGGTTTAGCTGCTCTTTCTATTACTGCCTTCTTAGCTGAACCTTAAAGCTTAATGCGCAACACTCTGATACAATCTTGAAGCCTAATTGAAATAGGTTTAAATTTATTTGTTTCCTTTTAAACATGCCACATACTAAAAGGAAGGCGAAGCTTAAGCCTTCCAGTGATGTGGCTTCGACAGAAATGGGCCAAAAGACTGTATTACAGTGGTTAGACTCACAGCATAATCCAGATGAGCTGGCCGTTGAGGTGGATCCAGTGGAACGGTATGGTTCCCCTCTGGCCATAGAGGCATCACTTAGCCCTGGAGCACCGGAAACGCCACCACCACCTGGAAAGGAGATAGGGGTTTCCCCTGAAAATCCAGGTGTTCTTAACGAGGGGAATGAGACTGTTCTGGACTATCAGGGAACCTTTGCACAAGGGGTTAAAAATTTGGAAAAAATTCAACAGAATGGGAAGGGAGAAAGTTTGAAATTAAGTAAATCAGATAATTCTGTTATCATACCGATAGAGACGAGTACACCTAAAATTGGGAATATGTTGTTAGGAAATCAAGAAAATATTACTGTTACTATTAAACAAGCTACTATACCCAAAAAACCTGCAAATATCACTATGGAATCCCTATGGAATTATATGGCTAAGATAGATGTCTCCATAAATAACTTAACTGAAGTAGTGATTAAGACCTCAAATTCATTAGTATTAAATACTACTGAATTAGGAAAACAACAGGAAGCTATTAATGAAATAGAAAAGCGTGTATGTCAAATTGAGAGGATTCAGACTCACCAGATAAAAAATGAAAATGAAATAGGCAAAAGATTGGAAAATCTTGAAAATGCAGTAAGATCGTTAAATCTGAGGGTGAATAATTTTCCCGTAATTAAAAAGATAGACGCACTAGAACTGTTCAGGAATTATATGTTACAAATTTTAAAAATTCCTGAAAAAATATTGCCAGTGATAGTAAAAGTGTATTATCTGGGGAGTAAAAAGAAGGAGCTGAATTTAGGGAATAAAACAGGAAATGAGGAAGGTAAAGTAATTGGAGGAGAGTCAATAGATCTTTCTGATCTCCTACAAAAATCCCAAGATGAAATTGAAATTACTTCTAGGGCTACTCTCTTAGTACAGTTTGCCTTCTCAACTGATAGGGATAACACATTGAGATCTTTCTTCCAAAATAGGCTATCAACATTCTATGGCCAAAAGATTTGGATTTATCCAGATTTAATAAAATCCACGCAAATGAAAAGGAAAAACTTTTTACAATATAGAAGGGAAATTACAGATAAGGGTGGATATTTCAGCCTAAAATACCCCTGTAAATGTATAGTAAAGCTAGATGGTAAGATCTATTCCTTTTTAGATCCAGAGGGTCTCAAAAGTCTCCTCGCTGAAGAAAAAGCCGGAATTTAAATAATTGAGTCTTAGTGTGTATTTTTTTTTTCCTTAATTATTACCTTAGTAAACTGTTCCATAATAATATAGAGGGTTCAGCTAAAATTTACCTTAAGCAGTATTCTCTTTGACAGGAAATTGTTATGTAAAATTATGGATTGAAATGTTTTTGTTTTTTTCCCTTTTTATTTATGTAATAGATGATTTCTGTCAGAGATAATGTTCCTTGTATATCTTTAAAGTATTATAACATTGTAAAAGTTATAAATAAAGAATTCAAAAAAAAAAAAAAATATATATATATAGGCAGAGTTAGCTGGATACGTTTATCTGGCTAACTTGCCAAGTTGCAAAGCAGCTGAATATGGATGCCTTTATGTCCGGTTTTGAATCGATTTTCCAAATGCAAATAATTTTGAGGCTTGAGCAATCAAAAGTTGGGTTTCCTCGGAAGTTGTGTTTCCATATTAACTCAAATGTAATTCAGCCATCCCAGCACAATGCAATTAAATGCAGTGCAGTCCCTGCTCGTCCTGTGAGCAATCAAACTGACTAGAATACAAGCATTAGTCCCCTATAAATGCACCAATTTCACTAGCTCAGCTGTTTTGAATGTCATGTCAGCTGTTTTCTCTTTTGTTGCATATCATGATACAAAAAATCTTTTCAAAATCACAAGTTGTAGCTGATAATAGTAATTACCCTCTAGACAGGACATTTATGCTAATTAATGCCCTGTCTGGACTAATGATCCTCAATTTCATTTCAGGCTTTCAGTTCCCTCAAGGAAGGGATTCAATTCGGGAACAGAATAGGACTTGCTTATTGGATAATATTTTTCTACCTGGATGAAGTACCAGTGACAACAAAGTCTTTAAACCAGATGGTAGCTGCATGACTACCAGTAGTTATTAAATGTACAAGAGCAAGAACAGAGACAGAAAATGAGCACAGAATTAAGGGGGGGAAGTGAGACTGCCAGGAGCAAGGGAAGGAGGGAGAAGACAGAGTACATGTAACGTTTGGCCAAACTCAGGGCTGCGCCATGGCCAGCCTCGCTCACTCCTGACGCACCACTTTTCATGGTAGGACACTACCGATGCCATGCTGCCTTCTAGGCGCGTGCGCATTTCTCTCATTCATAAGGGCCCTGAAGAGGGATCCTGGCAGTGGTACCTGAAGATGACTTCAAGGCCGGCTGGGTATTTAAACCCCAGTAGTCCTGCAGGCCGGTGCCTCATAAACAGGTTCCCTGCCTGCAGTGCCTGTAGCTTGCATTCCCGCCCTCTCTCCTTTCTCCTGCCTCCTGCTTTCATCTCTGACTTATATCTTGTACTTGACCTCTGCCTGCTCGCTGCCTGCCCTGGCCTCTGTCTGGATATGGATCCTGCCTGATTGCTGCCTGCCTTGACCTCTACCTGGATATGGACTCTGCCTGATAGCTGTGTGCCCTGATCTCTGCCTGGATACCATTACCGCCGGCCTGCCACCAGTCCTGACCCCCTGATGTGACCCGACACCGCCTGACAGCTCCATTCTGGACTCTCTCCTAAGTCCTGCCAGCCTCAGAACCCAAGGGCTCAACCTGAGGGGGGAAGAGGCTGGTACAGGTGGAGCCTAGCTCCATCCCAGCTTGAGCACGTCTGCCTGCTGTCGACGTAGTCCCAGCTGGGCTCACCTGCCGGGCTGTACCAACCGCACCACAGTCCAAGGACTCAGACTCCATGACAGTGCAAAGAAGGAAGGAGGAAAGGAGGCAATATGCAGGAGGAGAGACGAGCGGGAGAGGTGAGGAAGTGATAGCTGAGGGGGAAAGAGATGGAATGGGAGGAGAAATGTGGATTATTATAAGCAGGAGGAGGAGAGAGATAAAGGTTGAAAGGTGGACAAAGGGAGATGGGGAATTGAGAGTTGAGGTGAGAGATAGATGAAAAATGGACTTGGAGGAATAATAAGAGGGGAGATGGAGGAATATAAGGCAGAGATATAAAGGAAAGAAGAGAAGACATGAAAGGTGGGGGAAAGATGAAGAGGGGGATGGAGAGATGAAAAAAAAGGAGGTGCCAGAGAGACAGAGAGGGGAAGGAGAAAAATGGGGAAGAGACAAAAAGAGACTGATGTATTAAACTGAGCTTTGCACTCGATTGGCAAAATAGTGTGTGCTATATTTACACCGGGATTTATGTATGCAAATAAGCCTTGGAGAAAATAGCACTTATTTTTTTCTACCAGAAATTTCTCAAAAACTTCTTTGCAAAGCAAATTTTTCTTGTGCTTTTACAATGCACTAAAAGTGAATGAGCTGCTTCGAATAATTTTGCATCACAGCAATTCATTAACTATAAACGTATAATAAAATGCTCCAAGCGTATAAATTTACAAAGCCTGCTTCGCACACAAAAAAGGGAAAGTAGTGCCCATTTTCATAAATAATGTGCAAGGTTTGCTATTTAAATGTGCAAAGCAGACACTGTGAAATTTAGCTCTTCTTAATAAACTGGCATCAACGAATGAAAAGTAGTAGCGAGGAGAGTCAAGAAAGTCAGGAGAAGACAGACAAAATCAGAGAATAAATAGAGCAGTGTTTCCCAACCCTCTCCGGAGGCACACCTAGCCAGTTGGGTTTTCAGGATTGCCACCATGAATATGCATATCCTGGATTTCCAATATATGTAAATCTATCTCATACATATTCATTCTGGATATTCTGAAACCCCAACTGGTTAGGTGTCCCTCCAGGAGAGGGTTGGGAAAACACTGAGTTAGACAACGGTATGAGGAGGAAAAACGACAGCCAACAAAAGGTAGAAGAGAGATTGTATTTTCAGTTTATACACTAGATTTTATGACTTCTGAAAGTTTTAAATTATTGCCTAGTCTAATTACAATTTTAATGGGACATAGAATTCTATTTTTTAATGCTGGATTGTATGGTTTATTTATTTTTAAAGTGCAACATGTCCTAACAAAATGCTATTTGCTTCAAAGAAAAAAATTCAGTCTTATCAAAGTCGTAAATGTATCGAAACGAATGCCATGCACTAAGATCAAGGACTTCATACTTAGAAACCGAAATTGCCAAATTGGATATCAGGGCTCATTTCTCACTTATAATCATTGTTCCTACCATATTTGCATTACATTGTTGAATTATTTTGTTACTTTTTATGCATAATAAATGCACAGTTTAATTTAAACAACTGAATTTAAGTTATGACACGTTTGTTCAAATGAACTGTGCATTTAGTAAGATTTTATTATGCATTTTAAAAAGCATTTACATGCATAAAACTGTGTTTTACGTGAGTAAATGCACTTTACTCGAGTAATTGGGCTTTTGAAAATTGCTACGATAGATGTTACATTTATGCACATAACGCCTTTGAAAATTATTTCTTAAGAACACACAAAGACCAATGGAAAAATTGTTAGAAAGAAATGTATCCTACATTAAGGTTTCCTACCAGTCAAAAGCAGCCTTAAAAAATACCCCGAACACAAAAGTCCCTACGAACAAAAGAGTCCATTCATCATCTCCTTCTAAAGTAATGTATTATAAGGAGCCTTTTATGTACTTTGTACAGGTAAAGGAAACCAAATTAATGTTGTAAGCATGTGAGGCAAAAGTACAATAAAAATCTACCCATAAGATTTAAAAGTGACCATCCTAAAAAATATGTATTTATATCTAAAAGTAACACATACAAAAATATCAATGTCAAATAAATAATACAATTATAAAACCTTTTAAAAAATTAAAACAAAATATAAATGTTAGGATTAGTAAGTGTGTGGGCCCTTTGGCCGAACTGAGACGTGGTACCACCCAGGGAGAGGAGCCCTGCTGAGCCTCACCGTCGAGAGGTGGGGTCTCAGCTGCGGGATTATATACAGCAGATGTGTAGATGGAGAAGAGAGGGTGACCACAGGAGGCGGGCCACGGAGCAGCAGTGCCGAAAGGGATTATATACAGCAGATGTGTAGATGGAGAAGAGAGGGTGACCACAGGAGGTGGGCCACGGAGCAGAAGTGCCGAAAGTGCCATCAGCTCGAGGAGTAGGGGTGCCAGAAGAAGTTACAGTCACTATAATTACACTAGGTCTGTAGGAATGACACAAATGGGTTCCTCGGTGGGAGATTACGGTAGTGGTCCGCAGAACGGGGTACACTGGTGAGGGTTCCTCTAGTAGTCACGGCAATGATCCGCAGAGCGGGGTACACTGGAGAGAGTTCCTCTAGTAATCATGGCAATGGTCCGCAGATTGGGGTACACCGGAGAGAGGTCCCATGTAGATGACATAAGCAGGGGTCCACAGTGTGGTACTCACAGAGGCTGAAGATGAGTAGAAGTTCTGAAGAAAGCCTCGGGAAGCGTGGCAGGCAGGCAGGAGTCCGGGTGAAAGGCCCTCTGAGAAGCGGATAGCCAAGAGATGAGGAAGGCCTCCGAAGAGTGGGTACCTGATAGTCTTACATCACGGAAGCTGGAACCGGAACAATGCTGAAAGTGAGATTAGGTAAATGCAGCAAGTGAACTCGTTGCCAAGTTGCCGGCTGTCTGAACTGGTGAGCTTAAATACCAGAATAGAGTGACATCATCTAATGGGGATGCCCCCGAGGTTCCCGCCATGATGTGGTTAAAGCTGGTCATGACGCATGCATGTGCCTAGGGAACCCCAAGGGTAAGATGGCAGTCAGCAGAGTCCATGCTGCTCAGGTAAGCCCGGGAATGGAGGCCGGAAGGCCGGTGGTGGCTGGCAGAAGCCACGAATTCGCCCAACGGAGCCAATGCAGCAAAAAGAGAGGTGAGCAGCAGCGGTCGCAGCCGTCTGCGGCCGCGGAGAGTAACAATAAACCTGAAAAGAACCACAAAAACTTCTAATAAGTCAAATATTTACATATAATTACCTTATTTGTAAACAATTCAGCAGACATTCTGCATTCAGAGCCTACAACATCACAAATATAACCAATCTTATGGAAGCATTCCCAGGCTCCCATGTTTAAAGAGCTTTTTTCTCCAAATCAAACTGCCAAAATTTTTTAAAAATTCAGTTGACCTATCAGAAAGTCTCATCTGTTCAAAGTCTCAGCTGGGATTCAATAGCAAGTATATTTCAACAGGTAGAAGGAATGCCCAAAAATACAAAATGCGCAAAGTGTAGAAATCAATAATGTTTTTAAGAGGTATACAAATACAACTATATTTTCAAAAAATGTGTAATAAAATCAAATATTAAACACTAAATAAAAATTAAAAAAATAATCAAAAGAAAAATAAAATAAACTGGTCAAAATTAATGATAAAGAAAAAATATTCCTGAAACATCAAAAATAAAATCTTACTAAACATAATAAAAAGCATCAATTACAGAACTACTGTAATTAAAAAGAGAGTCACTGTGGTGCACAGGATTTGTTATTGCTGCCATTCTACAAAATGTATTTAGACACTAACACTGACTCCAGCGTGTTTTTTTGGGGTTATTTGCTACAGCCACATTGAGAAAGAGAAATACCAGGAGTAAAGAGAAAAGTACATCCAAGCCACTCTTAGAACTCAAGGAGATCTTTTCCCCAGTAGAAAAAGGATCCAGGTCCTGGGAAAGAGAAACACTGAGAGAGCAAGCCTGAGATACCATCCCCAAAGAGACAAATACTTGTATGGCCCCACTGGAGTGCAGCCTGCCTCCCGGGATGGGATTATATAAACTAAAAAAAAAAAAAAGATAAAGATAAAATATTGCTGGCCAGATTGGATGAACCATTTTGGTCTTTATCGGCCATCATTCACTATGTAACTATGTGTAAAATTTAAATTTTGTGTGTTGCCACCCAAAGACTTTTCCCAGTTTCTTTCAGTAAGAGTTAATCCCAGGTCCACATTCTTTTGGTTAATTAAGTGCATCTCCATACCCACCCCAAACATCACCATGAGTATACCATGATAAATTCTGGAAATACCACAAGACAGAGTCTGGGTCAGCAAAGAAAGATTCCACATAAGTAAGGGCCCGCATATTTACTGGTCAGTCCCCTCTGTAACTGAAAATAAAGAGCAGCAGACCCATCCCTCCAATCAATTCCTTTCCTCAAAATAGCAAAGGTTTTAAAGACAATATCATCCCACAACTGAGGGATGAACACTAAACATTTTCTAACCCAACTCTTAAAGCAGGGAGCAAAAGTGCAGCTGGAGATACCTGAATTTTGAAAAACTGGAGACAGTGGAGACATCTTTTCCCTAAATAAATTTAGAAATCTGTTAACAGAAGGCCGAATCCCAGTAGTGTGCACCATTACTGGGCCGCTCCTAAAAACGGTTCTACCGCACAGAGAGGAAGGAGGGGTGAATAATAATACAGTACGCAACCCTGATTCTCCAGCCTGCTCTTTCTAGAGAAATCAGCGCACATTTAAACCAAGATTTTAGGCAAATCAGCCTAGGCACCTAACAACAGAAACACAAATTTGGGAAGACCACAACTCCTTGAACTGCCACAGAGTACATGATTTGATTTGAACTTGCTTATTTTACCATATAAACTTCACCATGGCTTAATGAAGATCAATAAAGGCAGAAGCAGGAATATTTCAAGGTAAATGCTGAAAAAGATAAAATAAATATCTAACCTCATTTGTTATAAGCGAACTTATTCGGCCAGACCAGGAAATAACCAAGTCATCTCAGTCCAAAAGGTCAGACTTAAATCTTACTAAGTTCAGGACTAAAGTTAGCTTTCTAGAGATCTTTCTATGAATGGACTATTGGAATGCCAAGGTAAGTAAACCCATCCTGGGCTACTCTAAAAGGGAAATCCCTGGGCAATTTTCACCTTAGGGCCAATTAGAAACAGCTCAGATTTTGAATGATTCATGGTGTAAGCAGACAACAACATATTTTTGCAGGGCATCTACAAGACTGGAGCCAGAGGAGGAAGGCTCCGTCAGGTACAAAAGGAGCCTAGAGAGAAATCTTGTGCTCCGGCCCACACAAAGTCCTTTGACAGCAGATGTGTTACAGATAAGCCGCTGCAGGTGGCTCAATGAGATCGAATAGAAGACAGGATCCTTCCCTGTTTTATACAACCCTCCCCTCCACCACCCTGGCCTTGCACCGGAGGATCCTTTCGGAACCCTGCGATCACGGACCTCGAGTCCAACCATTTGCCGTCGCCCTCAGGCAATGACCACAATTCCCCTTGCCCCCTCCTGCCTTTGCAGCATCCCCCAGCTCCAATCGACCAAAGGGAGCGGACGATCTGACTTGGGGACTGAAACCGCGCACCTTCTGCATGGTAGCAAGCTGCCAAAAAAAAAAGGGGGATTCTGAAGTTATGTTCCGCTTTCCTGTCCAGTGGGTGCCAGAAGGGCGCAGGCACTTTACGGAAACGATGTGTTGGGGGCCTCAGATCAGACGAGGATAACTGTGGCACCTTAATCAAGTTTTCTTGCCACTTTCAGCCAGCAAGGAGGGCAAAGTTTGCCCAAGCAAGCAATAATCTCAGGGAGGTGGAGACAGAGAAAATGAGCAGATAAAGCCCAGCTCCCAGGGAAAAAGGCAGTGGCAGCTACAGAAATGTTTTCGATGGGGGGGGAGGATAGAGGGAGCACAGAATTTCAGAGGGGGGGGGGGGCAAGCAGCAAGTACTTTTCAGCTCTGAGCAGCCAGGCCACCTCAGCTACAGCACATGCATAAGGCCGCTCGGTTTAGTACGAAAATTACTCTTTGGCTGTCGGGAAAGTTTTACAAGCTCTGCAGATCTCCTAAGAAAAATTGCATGCCCTTTTTTTTGCCCACTCGCACACTTTATTATATAAAGTTAAATATTTATGCTAATTTATGCAAAGCAGCATGGAAAAGATCTACAATACACTGGAAAAAAAATAAATATATGGGAAAGGCCGTACCATAAATAAATTACAATGCTGAAATTATTATATTTCAGGTAGTGCTCGCACCAGGTGTCAGACATTAACCTATTGTAGATTTGGCATAAATATTACCACTGCTGTAAAATTATTCTACAGATTGGCAATTCTGTCTGAGTCTGTAAGTGAGAATGGATATTGTATATTTAATAAACTGGCTGTAAAAATGATGAAATGCATTGCACAGCAAATCCCCTGGGAACCTGGCTTTAATCAGCTGGCCAACAATAGTCGTTTTCAAGGGGTTGTTGACTTGGATTTTTCAGGGACTGAGCATTTCAGAGATCTGCCTCTGTGGCTGAATAGGCAAGAAATGGAAATGGAGATGGACCCAATGCAGAACCAAATAGCCCAAAGCTCGTGGCTCCAGTCCTGCTGGTCTGCAATGGGACAATACAGCACAAAATGCAGGGTCATGCATTACACTTAAGCACACAATTCAGGAAGAAATATTCTAAGATTATTAATAGCAATATCCCGATAGTACTAATACTAATATATTATTAGATGGCATGTAAGATGTAGTATGATTACTACTACATGTACAGTACACAGAGCAAAGCAGGGCTACCTATCAGGGCTGGTGCTTCCATTAGGCAAACTAGACAGCCCCTAGAGTGCCAAAATTTGGGGGGGGCAGCAAAATCCTGCCGACAAGAGCCCCACAAGGGTGCTGTGCCAGAGCCAATACTATCAAAGAAAGGAGCATTGTGCTGTAGCTACTGCTGCCGGTAGGCGGGAGCCCTGTACTGAAGCTGCCACCAGTAGGTAAACTGGGGGAGGAACGTGCATGAGCAAACGTTTCGCCTAGGGTGCCAGATTCTCATACACCGGCCCTGCTACCTATAAAACAGCTGTCAGCAAATGCCTTATGAAATCAATGATATGCTTGATCCATGAGGCATCCAGTCACTGGAATTGAGACTGAGGATGGTTAAAAATTGCTACTGCCGCAGGAGGATGTGGAGACAGGCGAGGTGAGCACCGAGTGCCAAGTTAAAGCAACAAAAACTGGCGGAGACGTGAAATGTGCTCTGAGGAGCCTCTTGCAAAAAGGCCACAGAGGCATTCTGGCTGTATTCAAACTATGCATTCCAAGCAGAAAAATATATGTATTGTCCTGTAATAAACGACGCTATTCTGTCAGTTTCCAGCATCCAAGCAACTAACAGTTATGTTTGCAAGCTTTTGAGGCCATTTTAACGTGTTTTTGTGTTAAGTAACTGTTTTATATCAAATTGCATATGGAAATATAAAGTACCGTATACTCTGCATTGAAAAATCATGTATTGGAAAGAGTGAAATATAAGATAGGTTAAATAAATAAACAAACAGTGAACCTTGCCGCTGTCTAGGAAGAGGGTCTTGGTTTGCATGGACCCGGCTGAGGATGTTCAGATCTCACTCAGCAGCTCCAGAGCTGTGAGTGGCATTATCCAGTTATTGTATAACTTTATCACTAATACTACCTAAGGCGCGCTCTAAACAACAGCCTAATGCGATTTTTATTAGAATGAGGCGAGCTTAGAAGCCAGGCTAATTCTGGTGTCAGGCTGTTTCAGACGTATTTTGCTTTGAATCATGTACTTTTAAAATCTGAATATTAACCTGATTTCAAAGTAAAGAACGGCTTGCAGGTAATACACGAACTTGTAGGACAGGTAATCTTTATGTCTCTATTTGGATAGAAAAAGAGAGATCCAATGGAGCCTCAGGACAACAGCAGAGACAAAACTTCACCTACCACGGCTTTCTTGAAATTTTCTCATCCTTATTTATTGGTTGATGGCTTATATAATTTCCCTAAGTGATGTACAATTCAAATGTACATAATTTAAAATGAGACAAACAGAATTAACATAAAATCATTAATTTAGCAACAGCATTCACAGGATAGTCACTGCTATGCTCGAGAAATCATAAGGGAAACACTTTGTCACACTTTCTTTTTTGCTTTTGGCACAGACTTTTCGGCCAACGTTTGCTCAAACAGGAGAGTCCTCAACACAGGCTGAAAGGGCTCAGGACATTATGGTTTCCGGTCCTCCTGGAACTTCTCTGTCCCCTCTTTCACCACCCTTGAAATCCCACTTCTATCATGAATCATTCAGGGCAAAGAAACCCGGGGAAGGTGCATATAATTGGGGGGGGAGAGGAAGGTGGCAACAACCAACCAAGGCAGCTAGGGATGATAACATCCGGTGACGTCAAGGTTGCGAAGCCCCGTGATAAAGCAGTGGGGAGAGGCACTCAAGCAGCATGAAGGAGGTGACGGTTCCCTTCTACAAATCCCGGGTTTACACTAGGGATGTGCACCAAAAACATTTTCATTTCACTTCATTTATTTCCGGTGCCCCATAAATTCATTTCATGTCCCAAATGAAAACAAATTCATTTATTCGTGTCATTTGTCCATGTGTTTCCCATTAAAGTCAATGGGGGAAGCAGTGCATCCTAGTTTTACGCTCCAGAATTGGGGAAGGTCCATATTCAAAAGCCATTTAGATGGATAACTCCAGTTATCCATCTAAATGGCAAACTTGCCACATTCAGCCACTTATCCAGCTAATATTTATTTATTTATTTAGAGATTTTTATATACCGCGGCACGTAAGAAGATACATCACCGCGGTTTACAATAAACAATAAATTAGCAACAGGCTTTACAGATAACAGGCTTTACAGACAGTAAACAATAAAATAGTAACAGGCTTTACATACAAAAATGATTTCGGATGTAAATAATATAAATCATCTACCTGGATTTAAATATAATAATAATAAATAAATAATAAATAAATAGTAAATAAAAAATAATAAATAGTAAATAATATAAATCAATATCTACCTGGATTTAAAAAAAGGGGGGGTGGCATTTCAGGGAGGAGCAGTTAAGTTATCCAGCTAACTTAGCCAATTTTTAAGGACCTGATTCATCACAAAATGGGAGAAAAGCCATAGTGAATCAGGCAGTTAGCCGGATAATTTTAGACCTGTTTCGGAGCAGGCCTGAAGTTATCCGGGCCTTGTGTGGCCAGATAACTTGCTATTTATCAGGATATCTTGAAAAGATATCTGGAAAAAGTAGCACTGGTCTCACACACACACAAGAAGAAAAATAAAACATGCAAACATTGCCTGTGGCCTGATCCACTCCCTTCTTCTCAAAATGACTCCA
Source organism: Rhinatrema bivittatum (assembly GCF_901001135.1). Lineage (NCBI taxonomy): Eukaryota > Metazoa > Chordata > Amphibia > Gymnophiona > Rhinatrematidae > Rhinatrema > Rhinatrema bivittatum. The sequence continues at coordinate 14,556,611 of NC_042627.1, forward strand.
ATGGGCAGTGTACCCTTCACCCCCCCAAACTCCTCCTAAATTTACAATATTGCACTGCTCCTTACATCAGAGCCCACCCCCCCCCTTTCCCAGTTCTATAAATATTTGTGACATAAGGTTGGCCCTGACCCCCACCTGTAGTTCCAGTTTCAGCCCTTACAACCTCAGCCCCATCAGGTTCCCTAGGCAAACGTTTGGCCTGGCGCACCCTTCCACCGAGACCACCTGGTGGCAGTTCCAGCAGAGCACTCCCTCCTACTGAGAGCAGCAGCTCCGTTCAACACGATGCTCCCTGTCAATTCTTCCCTCACCCTCTACCCAGCATCCCCTCCTTTTGCCCCCTGGCCATAGTTCCCACCGTCCCTTCTCTCCTCCCCTACCCAGCATCGCTCATTTTCTTCTCCCCTGTCCAAGCATCTGCCTCTAACTTCCCTTCCTGCTCAGCATCCCAGCATCACAGATTCTGCCTCTTTCCACAGTATCATCTCTCTCTCCCACCCCACCACTCACTCTCTCTCTCTCTCTCTACTCCCACCCACTCAGAACATTCTCTCCCACATACCCAGAACCTTCTCCCTCTCTCTACTCCCACCACCCTGTTTTCAGCACCTCGATTCAACGGTACCTCTCTATCTCTTCACCCCCTCACACCTCGCCAGCATTCACTTCCCTCTCTCTTTCCCCTCCTAATTGCTGCAGCCTCATTCCTCTTCTTGTAGTTTCCAGCCCCTGACAAGATGGATTCCAGCAGTGACCCTCAAGCCTCCTTCGGAAGCCCTCGGCTGCTGACAGAATGGCCTCCACCAGTGATTCTGAAGGGGGAGTAGACTCCTGCAGTGTTGGCTGGATGAGCTCCACTGGGGGCCCAATGCCGCCACTGCAAACATTTTTTTTTAAAAACTCACGGGCTGGGGTATTACTGACATCCTAACGATGCACAACACCAGCAATCAAGAAGCACGAGTCCACAAGATTTGTTTCTATTTCCGTACCAGTAGCTTCCCAAAAAGTGGGCAGGTGGTGCCCTGAGGATTCCAGAATTTTGCCGCTCGATGCCACGGCCCGGTTCACCTTATGGAAGTACCAGCCTTGCACATAGCTGTACAGAATGCTCAAGAGGTACGATTTTTGGTAAAAATAAAGCTTCAAAACAAGAGGTCATGAGACAGTGCCAGATGGGGGTAGACAGAGGATTAATTTAAGGAATTATTTATTCACAGAAAGTATAATTAATTCATTGAACAGTCTCCCATTGGAATTGGTGTTTACCAAAATGATAACAGAATTCAACAAATCATGACCCACCACAGAGGATCCTTAGTTGTGGGGAGTGAGACTGAAGCCAAACATCAAATACCAATACAGCAGGGTGAAATGGACGGATTAGCTGGGCCCTGTGGTCCTTTCCTTCATCACATACTTTTCTTTGTAATGCTCTCTTAATTTTTCGTTAAGCACGAGATTTAATCTTAATGCTTTGTCAATGGTTGCTACACCATCATGTCCTCAGTGAGGGGCATTAGCTCCACCCTGTATTGTACAGGTTCTCAGTTAAGGCCATAAGGCCAAGAAGCGGCCATCCTCAGCATATAGCTCAGACTTTGCGTTTGGATCTTAGCTACCACATCCCACGCTATGACTTTCTCCCCCTCTTCACTGACTGTCCCCCTACTCATGTTTCCAATCCCATCCATGTATCATATCTGTCAGTATCACCTGTAGCGCACACTATACATCTTGGTCAGTATAGGCCCACAACCTTCCATATTCATTTGGTTGTGGTTTCTGCTAGTATTTGCATCTGAGTATACTGTATAACTCCCTTCTCCTGCTCACATACACACTGATGCTGATTATCAATAATAATAACAGCCAATCTTCCGGATCAGAAAATTATAGCCAAAATAGGATTTCCCTTAGCTATTTTGGTTCCAAAGTATTGACCAATACTTTATTTTATGTTACTGCTAGTACCATGAAGGTTATACTGGAAATGGGATGGCAATATTTATTTTACGACCTTGGTTGTCTGTAACAATATAAAGAAAATCCACTTCTTAGTCAACAATACACTTATGACAAGTTAGCAATGTGCACATTCCAGGTACAGTACAAATCAGGCCTGTTTTTCTCTCTCCCTTTCATCCTGCACTCATCCCCAGTTTCCTCAGCAGGTACCTGCCCTGCCTCCAGCCTGCCGTGGCCACACACGCATCCTTTCTTCCCTGCCTTCAGCAGCATACGGTGCTAATCCCTGGCCTCCTGTTAATGTGCATGTGTGCCTGACGTACATATGGATGGATGGACGGACAAACAGCAGAGATGGCAATAGGCGCACTGTATTTGTTCTGAAACATGCCTAAAAATTCCCAAGGTCAATATTCAAACAACTCTAAAATGGATAACTTATCAGGCTAAAGTTAGCCAGAGAAGTTATCTGAGATATTAAATGGGATAAACGTTGTGTGAATTATCCAGAATTAAAGTTATCCAGCTAGCCTTATCCAGATAACTTTTAAACCTAACCAGCTGTATTTCAATATAGCCAATTAAGTTAAACGTTATCTAGCTGCATGTGAACAGATGACTTCAAGCTTAATCGGTTATCTTCAAAAGAACATAGCCAGTTGTGGCTATATACTTGTTGCGACCGTCGCTGCTTGACGTCCTCACTCCACCCTCTTTACCTCTGTGGCGACTCCCTCTGGGTCTGATGGACGGCTGGCTGCCGCGGCGTCTCCATGCCGTCTCCCTCTGGCGTCCCCAGACCGGCTCGACGCTGCAACTCCGCCATCTTGTCCTGATGCCTAGGGCGCGCGTCCCGACTCTTGTACCAGCAAGGGCGCGAACCTCAGGGGTGTCCCCCTGAGATGACGTCATCTGCTTCCAATATTTAAAGGTCTTTGAAAACGCTAACAAACGGAGTTAGCATGGATACGAACAAGGATACGAACAGGATCTCAAGGGGTTCGTTCCAAGCTACTCTGTGTCTCCTTGGACTTACCGGGGTACCCGCTCCTCGGGGGCCTCGCTCTTTTCTTTATTTTCAGATTACAGATAGGAACCGGTACTCACTCCTCGAGGGCCCATGTTCCTGGACACTCTGAAGATTCTCTACTACTTGGAAGCTATCGCTGCTACAAACAATTGTGAGTTACCATCGCTCTCTCAGAGCTTTCCCTGGAACCAGGTACTCGCTCCTTTATAATTTCAGTCAACCTTCTCCGTACCTTTTTCAGTTCAGCTATATCTGTTTTGAGTTTTAGCGACCAGAATTGTACACAGTCCTCTAGGTGGTGGTCTCACCGTGGAGCGATACAGAGGCCTTATGACATTTGCTGTTTTATTTTCCATTTCCTTCCTAATAATTCCCAGCATTCCGTTTACTTATTTGACTGCAGCCACACACTTGAGCCAAGGATTTCGAAGTATTGTCCACAGTGAGGCCCAGATCCTTTTCCTGGGTGGTAGCTCCTAATAGGGAACCAACATCGTGTAATTACAGTCTGGAGCGAGATTTCTCCAGCAAAAATGTTGCAGGCTGCCAGGCTGAACCCATTTCCCCCCCCCCCCCCCCCCCAATGTTAATGAAGAAAATGTCAACTGGACGTTCCTTTAAGCATAAATGCTTCTTTTTAAAGGTTTGGAATGACTATCTTCAAATCCTTCCTGCTAGAGTTCGTAGAATTGGTATACATTTTTTAATTCCTTGACTGTATTGTCTTACTGGAATGCTTTTCTGGATTTCTCTGTTTGCGTCCTCCTAGGAACTAAGGCGGGGGAAGGGAGACTGCTTGACAGATCCTTTATTACAGTTTTATTCTTCTTTTCTGTAGGGTGAAGATGATTGCAAAATATAAACTTTGTAATTGTGTGTGGCGCGTGTCAGAAACCAATATGCACTTCACAATTGCTTATTGTATTTTCATTCAATAAATGATTTAAACATTATAAAGGTTGAAATAAGTTCTTGAAGGAAAGGTCCATAAACTGTTTGCCAGGTAAACTTGGGGAAAGCTACTGCTTACCCCTGGGTGTTAGCAACATGAGATTTACCTACTATCTGGGAACCTGCCAGGTACCTGTGACTTGAATTGGCCACTGCTGGAAACAGGATACTGGGCTTGATGGACCCTTACTCTGACTCAGCATTTAGCCGGATTACTTACAACTTATCTGGCTAATTGCCTTTGAATATTCACTTCCTTAATTGGAGGAAGCAGTTTAGTCAAATGAAGCATTCCTGAGGGTATTTGTACCTTTAAGGAAAGCCTTCTGTGAGTACTGTGATCTCTACAGCCTGTGAGCTGAGATGGCTGAGAATTGCAGACTGAGCCAGTATGAAGCCTTTTTTTTTCCTATCCTATGTAATTCAGATGTGATGTTCCATTGCTGGAGTCATTTGCAAATGCTGAAAGTAATGAAACTGGGAACCTGCAGACTTGTAAGGAACCTGATGTAAAGCAGCAACTGTTTTTATGTGTGTCACTCTTTGTTAGGGTTTGTGGATCCTCGGCCAGAGGTGGAGTTGGCACTACCTGTGGGGGGTGAGCTCCACAGGTCCCCACCGTCGGGAGGCGAGGCTAGACGGAAGCAGAGGCTGACAGGAGCTCTGTCAGTACCAGCCCTCGCTCCCCGCAGGTTGAGCCCTTGGGTGCCGGGGCTGGCTGGTCTTAGGTGGGCCTCTGCATGGCTGGTCCTGAAGAGCGGCCGGGGTTGGATCTTGGATCTGAGATGAGTGGAGGTGGTCGGCGGAAGGATGGTCTAGGCCAGTCCAAGGTCAAAGGCAGGGGCAGAAGACGATGGTCAGGTCCTGTCTGAGATCAAAGGTAGGCCCAGAAGGGCCGGAGCCGGAGACGTCGGGATGATGTCAGTCACTGAGGCATGGAAAGGAGGCGGCTGAGCCGGAATTTAGAAGCAGGAACTTCTGAGGCCGGAGCCTTCGAGGTAGGCACATGGAGACAGGGCCCGCAAAGCAGGAAGGCAGAGACCAGGACATCCACAGCAGGAAGGCAGAGACCAGGACATCCACAGCAGGAAGGCTGAGACCAGGACCTCCGAAGCAGGAAGGCTGAGACAGGAACTACAGACAGGGATGCTGAACCGGGACCTCCGAAGCAGAGACGCTGAAGCAGGATCCAGAGAACTCGTTGCCAAGTCATTCAGCTGGAGGCGGTCTTTAAATAGGCCGGGAGGCCTGACGTCATCACAAAGCCCGGACTGCGTTTTCCCGCCGTTGGCCCTTTAAAGGGAGCCAAGGCGGCGCACGCGCGCGCCTAGGGAGGGCCCGGATGGGAGCAGCGGTCAGCGGCGTCTCGGCTGCCATGCGACCCGCAGGCGGGGCTGGAACAGGAGAGGAGCAGCGGCAGCAACTCGCTGCTCGCAGGATGGCCCCCTAAGCGGCTTCTCTCCCCACCGATGCTGCCAAAGCCTACAAAGGTGGGAGTGCATCGCACGCCCAAGCCTAAGGGAGAGGTCCCAGAAAAGATAGGCGATGGGATCCACGCCGGGCGGCAGGTCCAGGCTTTGGCAGCATCGGGGGAGGGAAGCCGCTTAGGGGGGCCATCCCGCGAGCAGCGAGTATAACACACTTGGATGATTTTTGCAACTCCAGCTCTGTGCAACAGTGGACGCCAGCTTTCTAGTTCTTCTGAAGTGGTTACTTGAACTGTACCTTCTATGGCATTGCATTTCACTTGCACCCGAAATTCATCAGCTTTATCCAAGCGGGTTGGACAGTCTCTTTGTGCATATTTGCCGTACCCTGAGCACTTTTCTAGGGCCTGTAACAGACCTACTAGAACTGTTAAGAGAAAAGAGCTTCAAGTGATCTTTCTGATTCTTTTTGTGCAAGACGACAGTCAAATTGCAAGAAAGACATCAAACAAATGGCTGAAAGTTAACACTAAATCAAGGATTCAGACAATGAGCAATGTACTATAAATCTGCGTTTTTCTTCCATGAATTCAATGGATGTTAGTTTTATACTTGTTCTGAGACCTTTTCCTGTGGTTTTTGAAGTTGCGGACCTTGCTTTTGAAAGAATCAAAAACAATCTGTTTGTTCTGATGGTGTGGCGGGGGGTTTTTTTCCTCCCCAGTTTCAGCAAAGGGAAGCTGCTGCTGCAGTAATTCTTAATTGAGGTTTGTTAGCGAAGCGATTGCTTCAGCTCCCAGCTCCTGCAAACTGAACTGCTCCTCTTTCCCTCTCCCCTCCACCTTACCTACCTATAGAGAAGTTACACTGCAAGCCTTGCAGAAAAGACGAGATTACCTGAATTGTTTACTTGTATTTTGCTCTCTTGGGCTTTTTGGAATTGAAGTTTGGGGAGAGGGGGGAGGGCACGAGGTGGCCTTCAGAGACTTTAGCATAATTACATTTTTTCAGCTGAAAGAAGATTTGAAAAGAGTAAGCATTTTCCTGAGTGGTTTCCCAATTGCATAAGGGCGAAATTTCTGTGGGATATAGAAACTCGAAACACAACATAAATAAAGACCGCACAGCCCGTCCACTTCTCCTCTCCTGTCCCTCGCAGATCCTCTGGGCTTGCCTATGTTCTCTTGGATTCTAGGACCACCCTGGTCAACACCGGCTCCCACAAGGAGACTGTTCCATGCAATCACCATTCTTTCTGTAAAGAAATACTTCCATAGATTACTTCTGTGTCTACCCTCTTTCACCCCCCTCCCTCGATACTCATTTCAGAGCCTCCTCTCTTTTGAAAAAAAAAGTCCCTTCTGTGCTTTTATTTCTTAGAGATATTTAAATGTCTTTATCATATTTCTCCTTTCTCGCCTTTCCTCCAGGAAATACATGGTTGGATCTTTGTTGGTCCCCTTATGCTTAATGATGAAGACCACTGCCCATTTTGGTAGTTGCTATTCGGTTTATATCCCTTTGAAGATTCAGATTCCTAAATTATTCACAGTACTCCAAATGAGGTCTCCCCCAGAGACTTATGCAAAGGCACTGCCAGCTAGGGACGTGCATGGTCCAAAAATTAGTTTATGTTTTCATTTTTCATGGGGGGTTTTTTTTTTATGTTTTCTGATGTTTTAATTTTTTTTTTTTAGTTTTCATTTGTTTTTGGCAAAGCATTGCAAATAGTATGCAGAATTTACAAATAGTGCACACTATCTGCAAAAACGAATGAAAACCAAATGTTTTGGTTTTGGAGGTCAAATTAATTTTGTGTGATACAAAACAAAAATAGACTCATTTGTCCTCTTTTTCCATTTTTGTTTCAAATGAATGCACATCCTTTTTACCACTCCCATGTTACTGCTGCCCATTCTTCTCCCTACGTACCCAAGCATCCTGCTGGCTTTTGCCGTTGCCTTATCTACCTGCTTGGGCCACCTTAAGACAAGCAAAGATCCTGCTCCTGTTTTATGCACAGAATCTCACCCCCTTATACTGCACTGCCACCTTCAGCTTTTGCAACTTAGATGCATAACCCTGCCTATTTTTAGCAGCATATCTTAGCTTCCAAACGCTAGACCGCTCCTCAAGATTCACTAGATGCCTCCTCATGTTTTCCCACACCTTCCAAGATGTTTATCCTGTTGCACTGTTGGTATCGTCTACAAAAAGACAAACCTTTCCAGACAGCCCTTCCACAATATTGCTTACAAAATATTAGAAGCAGACCACTTGGCACCCACCTTTCTTTGAAGTGAACCCAGTTTGCCACCCAGTCAGTCACCTTATGGCCCATACCTAAGGTGCCCAGTTTCTTCATAAGACGCCTATGTGGAACCATGTCAAGGGCCTTGCTGAAATCCAAGTACACTACATCTAGTGCTCTCACTAATCTCTCTGGTTACATAGTCAAAGAAATTGATTGGGTTTATCTGACAAGATCTATCTCTGATAAAAGCATGTTGCCACGGATACTGTAGCCCACTTGATTCCTAAAGCTGTACTATACTCTGTTTTAGTAGCAATTTCATGAATGTATGCACCACAAAGGTCAGACTAACCAGCCTGTAGTTCTTACTTTTGTGAAGGGGAACGGAACAACTCCCCTATGGGGAATGGAACAACTCCCCTATGAGGAAAGACTAAAGAGGTTAGGACTTTTCAGCTTGGAGAAGAGACAACTGAGGGGGGATATGATAGAGGTGTTTAAAATCATGAGAGGTCTAGAACGGGTAGATGTGAATCGGTTATTTACTCTTTCGGATAGTAAAAAGACTAGGGGGCACTCCATGAAGTTAGCATGGGGCACATTTAAAACTAATCGGAGAAAGTTCTTTTTTACTCAACGCACAATTAAACTCTGGAATTTGTTGCCAGAGAATGTGGTTAGTGCAGTTAGTATAGCTGGGTTTAAAAAAGGATTGGATAAGTTCTTGGAGGAGAAGTCCATTACCTGCTATTAAGTTCACTTAGAGAATAGCCACTGCCATTAGCAATGGTAACATGGAATAGACTTAGTTTTTGGGTACTTGCCAGGTTCTTATGGCCTGGATTGGCCACTGTTGGAAACAGGATGCTGGGCTTGATGGACCCTTGGTCTGACCCAGTATGGCATTTTCTTATGTTCTTATGAACCACCTCTTCCTGTCTCCAGTCCTTCGGAAACGCTCCTGTTTCTAAAGAAATCTTGAAAAGCATAGAGCATGCTGTAGACCGGTGAGCACCTGTGATGCAGCTGGACAAAGCCAAAACCAGAGGATAGTACTGAGAAATCGATGAAATCCCCTGCATTAGGTCACATTTGCATTTTATGTGCAGAGCTGCTAGTGCCAAAACCCAGGGAGCCAGACTCAGCATTTCCTTATCCTCTCTCCCTGCCCTACAGACAGAAAGCTGCACTGAATCCAGCAAGAGCTGGTCGGCCCCCAGAGAGAGCCAAAGCAGGACCCAAGGACACTAAGCCTGTTGTCAAACCCAATAGCACATTACTCCGCAAGACCTTTGCTAGCTACAGCAGCCAGAAAGCAGCGCGATCATTAACTCTCGCTTTAGGAGTCTGTGATGGATTCAGAAGGTTTTCGGTGACCTGTGCGCGAAAACAGGCAGGAGGGGAATAAATAAAAGCGTTACTAATGTTAGTCTTCCCACAAATCCTGCTGCAGAAGGTTGCGACACTTATTTAATCTGGAATAAACCTTTAATAAATCTATCTGACCCCTACAGCACAAAATGGGAGAAACTCCTTTGTAAATCAGCCTGTGCTTGTTAAACAGAACCAGTGTCATAATGAACACTGTTATGTTTGTTTTAAATATTTGCCTTTACTAAGCCTGGTGAGCTAATGTGGGCTGTGCTTGCATAGCTTGGGAAGAAGAGAGAAAAATCTAAAATGTGCAGAATTTTATGTCCAAGCAGAGTTTCTCAAGCCATGTTTGCAATTGATTCCTGCGTGGATGACAAGTTTGAAACACTGAAATATGCCAGTGGACCAGGAGCTGCTTTAAATAGTAAATGATGACAGACAAAGACCAAGTGGTCCATGAAATCTGCCCAGCAAAGTGTTCAGTGTTGTTCATTGGACTATATTAGATTTTACAGAGATAAAAACTGCATTTTTAATCAAATTCCGAGATTCTCCCTCCAAAGGCAGGGCAGCTGCTCATTTTAGCAGTGTCCATCTCACATTCAACTAAATGAATATAAAGTCCATAATCAGCCACTGGTCAGCCTGCAAAACAGTCAGATAAATTCATCTGGCTAACTGGGTGATGCGTGAAGACACAGTAGTGCTCTAATGCACATTAAACAGCATATATCATGCACTATACATGATATTATAATTGGCCCTACCCAGGCTGTTTCCCCTATTACAATCACCTGCTTTGCGTGTGATTTGCATACACAAATAATGCAAATATATGCAAGGGTGGTCATTAATGGGCAATTTTATGCTAATGTTTTACTGCAGTCAGCCACAATAAAATGACACCTCCTGGGAAAGCATTAAATGTGATAGGGAACTCTGGGACCCTAATGTGGGTACCGAGGATCCTGTGTTACATATAAAGGGCCCGAAAAAAAAAACCAAGCCACAGTTTAACAAAAACGCAAGCGGCCCCGACTCCTCAATGTGAAAACATTATGTACAATTTCAAATGCTGTGGAAGACCCCCCCCCCCCCCCCAAGTTTAAAATGAAAGTTATTGGGGGATTTAGAGGTACAAACCCACTCCCCCTACCCCAATAGAGATATAAAGGCATTAGGGTATAATGACCCCTCCCCCTTCAAAGGTGTGAAATTAAATAGATAGGGTTCAGCATCCCCTCCTTCCTGCACCCCAAAACCTTAAAAATAAGAGTCAGGTCCCACAATGAGGCCAGGGCGCCCCCTAGCACTGACCTGACCTTGCCCCTGTCGTGTGACCCAAAAATGTTCATTTTAAATTTTGCAGGGAATGGAATTGGGGGGGGGGGGGGGGGGGCCACCAACACGCACAAAATTGTACATTTTTTTTTTTTACATTGAGGAGTCAGGGCGCCCTAGGTTCAGCTGAGGGTCAGCCCTGACCCCCGCTCAACCTTTTCCAGTGGGCAACTTCTTAAGTGACCCGCCCCTTAAGGCAATGCTAGTCTCTTGAGGTTGGGCCTTCCCTTGTGCCTAAAGGTCTGCGCCCTGTGTTATTTTGTCCCCCAGTGTTTGGCTGCAAGACAAAAGCTCATTCCACAATGCCATGATCTTTTTTTTGGGTGGAAAGACCCCACTATTGCATTGACACCCCCAAGATAGTGAACAAACATCGAGGCTTAGTAACCTTAGGCCTCAGTTTGGCAGGCTATTCAATGGCATAGCTGCACCATTGAATACACCCAACTATCTTACAATATAGCCAGATAATTTTATCCAGATAACTTTAGGACTACTCCATGGTACAGCCAGAATTAGCCAGATAAGTTTTATGGCTAACTTAGGCCTGGATTTTCTAAAATCACAGGTCTTAGTGAATCGCACAGTACTGGGGGAGGGGGGGGGGCCTGCGAAAGCCGGCAGCGATCGCACCACCGCAGTTTTATCGCTGCCGGCTTTTGCAAACCAATAGCACCACCGTGAAAGGTGGTGCTATTGGGCGCATTACTGGCGGCGATAAGGGGCCTTACCTTTTCGCCGTCAGCAATGTCTTCGCCGCGTCCGCCCCAGTGCTGCCCCGACTCCTCCCCTTCCGGTGCCGACTCCGCCCCGATCTAGCTATCGCATGTGAAAGCTATAAAAAATGACCCCCCCCTTAGCCAGCTAACTTAATTCCACCCCAGAATGCCCCATGTTATTCAGTTACATTTTAGCCAGAAAATGAGTTGCCCAGTTAATATTTAGCCAGATACGTACCCAAAATATAGTTTATAGTTTATTGTTTTTCTAAACCGTCGCATCAGCCGTAGCCTTCACAATGGTGTTCAATTATGTTTAAGATAAGAAATACAATAAATTTGTAAAAAGATAACAGCTAAAAATACTAAAAGATGAAGCACAGAAATAAATTAGCTGTTAAAATTACAATCAAAATAGTAAACCTTTCTAAAATAATCGCAATAAAATTCCTAAACTAATATAAAAACAAATCAACCATCAAATATTGTACGTATTAAAAGAATAAAAGAAAGAAAAACAGGCTGGAGAGCTTCTATTGCACAATGTCTGCATAAGCATGTTTAAATAACCATGTTTTTAATTCTGCTTTAAACTTTTTCTTATCTACCTGGTAATCTCAATGAGACGGGCAATGAGTTCCATATTTTTGTTCCTGCTATTGATATTATTCGTTCTCTTACTTGGCTGAGCTTAGCAGACTTAATGGTCAGTACCTGCTAACAATCCTTTATCCGGCTAAATGCCTTTGAATAAGGACCACTATGTATTTATTTTTGTGGATAAGTCCCATCAATCCTGGACATAAAAGCCCTGATTTTCAAAGACACTTATACACATAAAATGCAGTTTTAGGTATGTAAATGGCTGTTGTAAAATTGACCTGGGCTCAGAGTATGTAAAAATACGCATGTAATTGGTTTTGCTTTTAAGCAAACTGGAGAGAGGAGTTCTAGGGTCAGAGCTGGAACTTATGCACAAATAAGTTCATTCACTCTAGTTACACCCTCAATAGATCAGGTAGATAAGTTTGTGCATGAACCATGGCATTCACATCCAAATTTTCAAAGCAATCTTATGCCCTTTGGTCTATACAAGATATGCACAGACTTTACCAAACTGTGTACAGTCACAAAATTACCTTCTAAAAATGCACAAATATATTTAGGAATTTTCTCTCTTGGGAAATTCACTGAAATTAATTGAATTTACCAGTCATTACCTCTCTCTGTTAGCAGGCATCCCTAGTTCTGGTACCTTTTTATCAAAAATAAACCCAATTTTAAAAAATACATTTATAATGAACTGGGCTTATCTAGTGCCATAATGAAAGGACAATCCCAGATTATAAACTCAGACCACGTGATATATCAAAGGATCCCAGAGATCAGATGCGATAAGACATGCTGCGTGCATGCACGAGCTCAGAAGGAGCTTAGTAGTTACAGCTCAGGATGCTCATTTGCTGAACTTTAATTAACTGAGGAAAAGAGGATTTAAACAAAAACAAATGCAAATATGGTGCTTAATACAAAACAGATTTGTTTTCATTTTTAAGTTGGTAAAGAGATGAACCTGAGGTCCAACCAGTACTCTTGCCCTATGGGCTATGATTTCATGCTCTACCGCAGCGGGAAATGTTTGACCACAGTGGCATAACTTTATTATTGCTAACCATGGGAAATTGAGAAAAATCACAGTTTCATATTGTGTACTAAAAGCCAATGGTAATTTTCTAAAAAATTACCAGGTTGGGACTGGAGATGGTCTCCATCGTCCACTCCAACTGCAATGAGGAAAAGGAAGCAAGTTCTGAAGGTTCCAGGTCACAAGAAAAGGTTCCGGGTTAATGATCTGGCATGAACTGATAGAACATGTAAACTATTAAAACTCACCCAACATTTGGGTACCTCCCCTTAGTGAGGGTTTAATGGAGGGATAATCTGTTTCTCAGATAATCCAACAAAATTTGAGAAAATGTAACAAATTGTACAATACACCATTGAGCTGAATTGGCTTGGAGACCATGTCATTTGAAAGCATCTTGGGATTGGAAGAATGTCATTACATACAGTTAATCTAAGTAATTACTATTAATATACTATATATTTAAAGTTGTGACAGGTGATTTATAATTGTTATGCCATCATGCCACTTGCACAATGACACAAATCTCTGCATTCAGCCTTAGATGTTCTTGTTCCCTTAAAAGTCGTTAGGAGCCAGTGCAATCATTATGCTTCTTGGAACACAACTGCAATCAGAGATGTCAAATATCAGCTGAGGTGCACCGAGTAGCAATGACCTTAAGACCAAGCTACCCAGCAATCTTGCAGTTTATAGGTCTCAGCTGGCCAATTATAAATTGATTATTGAGAAAGTGTAGTTCTCCTCAAGTATTCAATCTGCTGCATTCTGGCCCCATGAACTTTTTTACATTGTTAATTCTCTGATGTCGCATTCTAATGGGTATTCTGATAATGCGTCTGCAGACCTTTGTGAGAAATTCTCCCATTTCTTTTCCAAAAAAGTCACACAGATAACTTCTTCAGTATCTCAGACTCCTTGTTTGCTCCCCAACTGAACCTTACCCTTGAATGAGTCTTGTTGGGAAGCAATTGAACCAACTACCATGTTTGAAATCTCAAAGATAATAGTGAGCATGAATATTAATCTCTGTCCGATGACCTTACGTTCAAATGCCTTGATGAAAAACATGTGCTCCAAGTTATGTGGCCTCATTTCCCAGCTAGTCAATATGTTGTCAGAAAGCCACTTACCGGGGCCTCCTAAAATTGCTTCAATTCATCCCATATTAAAAAAAATAAACACTAAGGGGCGGATTTTAAAAGGGTTACGCGCATAACCCTTAAAACCCCTCCTGCGTGCACCGAGCCTGTATTACCCATGCCCTCCAATGTGGGGGCGGGTTACTAATAATACAGTCCTAATCAAACCAGAATAAAAACACATAGTAAAAACATAAGAAAACATAAAACAAACAAAATTAAGAACGGGGCTGGCCTGGGAATTAAGATCTAACTAAAGAGACATATTAAACATATGAAGGCACATGAAAACATATAAAAACACAAATGTTAGAACTAAAGTTGGAACAGATCTAGGAGTTAAGATCTGACTGAAGAGGTGAAGAAGGAGCAAGAAAGAGATAAAGTAAGGCCTGGAAGTTATCAACTGCACAGGTCTTTAAATGCTTGCCTGAAAAGATAATGTTTTAGTGTTATCTTGAATTCCTTCTTGTTGGATAATAGTTTCAATGTTAGTGGGATGGCATTCCATATGACAGGGCCTGCAATAGCGAAGGTCCGTTCTCGAGTCACTGCAAGCCTAGTAGTTTTGGGAGATGGAATTTGTAGAAGAAATTGTTTTTTTGATCTAAGGTTACGTGATGGAACATAAAAATGCAAAATAACAGAAAGCCATGGGCTTTTGTCATTGTGAATAAGCCTGTGTAAAGTGGATTTAAACTTTGATGTGGATTTTACATTACCAAGTTGTGCATTCCACTGAGGAATGAATCTAAAATGCTGCCCCTCTCATCAGTTCTAGGACCAATTGTTCCAGGAAGCAGTCATTTATAGCAACTAAAAATGTTACTTCTCTAGCATGTCTCGATGAGATACTGACCCAATCAATACTGTGGTGACTGAAATCTCCCATTATTATTGTGTTGCCAAGTTTATTTGCCTTTCAGCTAGTATTTCACAGTGTTTCTTCATCTTGGCCAGGTGGTTGGTAGTATATACTCACTGCTATACTCCTACCCATCACACATCAAATTTCTATCCATAAGGACTCCATCGTACTTTGAAATCCCACAATGCCCTCTTTACATGCATACATTTCCGTGCAACAGCAATAGTACGCACATGGTTGCAGACTTCTGAAAATTTGCATGCCTCTCAGAGCCTACTTATGCATGTATAAGCAGAATTTTAGTGCACAGCCCCTGCTTAAGTCTAAAAATTACACCCTAGACATAAAGAGGTAGATCTTCAAAACATACGCGCGCGCGAACAAAAGTACACCAGATTTTATAAGATACGCACGTAGTCGCGTGTATCTTATAAAATCCGGGGTCGGCGTGCGCAAGGCTGCGCAAAATCGGCAGCCTGCGCGCGCCGAGCTGCGCAGCTTGCCTCCGTTCCCTCCGAGGCCGTTATGAAATCAGAGCGGCCTCGGAGGGAACTTTCCTTCCACGTCCCCCCAACTTCCCCTCCCTTCCCCTATCTACCCCACCCCCCAGCCCTACCTAAATCCCCCCCCCCCCCACCTTTGCTGGGCAAGTTACGCCTTCTTGAAGCAGGCGTAACTTGCGCGCGCCACCCCGGCATCCCCCGGCACAGGCTGCAGTGCCGGGGGACTCGGGACCGCCCTCCCGGCCCGGCCCCGAACCATCACCACGCCCCCGGACCCGCCCTGGACCGCCCCTGCCCCCGGGCACGCCCCCTCCCGCCCCTTTTAGGAAGCCCCTTTACTTACATTCGTCCCGGGGCTTTGCGCGCGCCGGCGGCCTATGCAAAATAGGCACGCCGGCGCACAGGGGTTTTAAAATCTACCCCAATGTGAGAAAACCATAACCAGATTACTTAAAAAATAGTCCATAAAAAACTGGACCCCTTCTATAAGATCGATCACAATAGTTGTAACTGTGGTGCGTCTTCTCGTCGTTTTTTACATTTCAGTTGAAACTCAAGCACTACCCAGAGTACCTTATTGCATTTCTTTTCTCTTTAGTTCCTTTTTTCTTGCTCTGTAAAGGCAGTATGTCCAAATGACACCGAACCCTTTGAGCACTGGAGGGAAGTCTTCAAGAGTGTCCTTCAGCACTGGCTGCCAGGGATCTCTGTAATAGCCTTAGGCATCTTCCCTCTCTCTTGGAGTGAAAGCACAGCCCACACTTTGCTTGCCTGCAGAAGACAGGTTCAAGACTTGGATTTCCTGCTCCACAGTACTTGGAATCAGCCTCATATTTTTCTGTATTCCTAAAAATGTTAGAGGGCTTTTCATACTCTGAGGCACAGTCCTTCAAATGTAGTGTAACTTCAGTTGTTTTTTTCTCTCTCTCCCCATTCAAAGCTGCACAAATGATCCGCTGTAAATTAAGTAGAGCAGAGTGATTCAGAAATTCACTGGGCCCTATTCAGAAAGGCCTGTTTCCCATCCTGTGGGAAAAAATATCTATTAAATAAGGTCCTCTGAGTCTTAAACAAGCAATAAAGTATTACCAGACAGCAGTGTCCTGTGTGCTGTGCAATATTTCAAAAGTAAATATGCTAAGTAGTAAAACTCATCCTTTTTTTCAATTATAGCTTCATTGCAAAGTCATTATCCTTGAAATTATTTATGCCGGTCTTCGGCAAACTCTTCTGGAAAAAGCCATATTCAAAACAATGACACAGGTTCCCTTACGTAGCACGGCATCTGATTCGTTTGTGCAGTCTGTATGGTGTCATGTTACATCATTGTCAATATGGACCAGTCACAGATAGTGAATGTGGGGTCTTCTGTGATTATGCTGGCATTTTTTTTAGCGGGTTGTATTCAGGACTTTGAGATTTTCGAAATAGAAATCTTACTGGACATCTGGGTCTTTCCTGGATTCAGAGCATGGGGAACCCTGTGTTTGGGACACCCAAGGAGGAGAGAAGACCTGCCCATCTGAGGTGGTAACCCATTGCAAGGAGTAACTCCGGTGTTATATTCGGTTAAGGGAAAAGGACATTAGGTTGAGACATCCAGGAGGAAGATTGTTTGGTTGCCCCTTCCGTCCTGCATTGGAACAGGGTAAGACACCTGCATCCAGGGATTCCCACCAGCAGGGATCCAAAGGAGAAACTGACTCTGTTATAAATCTAAGGATTTGGAAGAACTGCTAACCATGAGTAAAAGAACTGTAAAGAGCTTTGAGGAAATTCACCTGGAGTCTTCACCCCCTTGGGGAGAGAGAAAATGTACTCTCTGTGAAAGGACAGGATTTTTGGCCATCTTGGAAGGGGTGTTCCTGACCAGCTTAAGGGTCACCCTGCCCACCGGGACCTCCATTTCACCTAATCCAGGAGAACGAAAGATTCCTGCACAGACAGATGTAAAGACTATAACAAAGAGAGAAAACCTGTGGCACTGGAAACATTCATTGTGCCATTTGCAAGCGTTTTACCAGTAAAGGCATCCATTTTGGACACTAACCCAGTGTATTTATTTGCGCACGGAGCACACACAATGGAGAGAAATGACCCCTCTCCCAGGGATAACCAGAAGGAACTTAGTCACCTCTGCACCAGGCCCTAAAAGTTAATTCTTTCCCTCCATAAAAAGAATCTACACCCCGGGGAAGGAGTCGGATAGAAGAGCTTGCCAGGGTCCCTGCCCCAAAGAACTGCAACTTCTTTTATGGCCTCACCCATGCAGGACAGGCACCACTGGGGGTGGAGTTACATTAGGAAGAGCATTGGCAGTAAATTTGAGAGACTACGATTAATACCCAATGTACCTTGGTTTAAGAGTGAGGTTCACTCCTGTCAGACTATGTGCAGAACAAACCCATTTGGAGACACTGCTCCGACAGAATGTCATTTCCTGAGTATCACTGGCCAAAATCTGTGTGAACTCTTGCCCATGAATCCTATACCATGGGAATATGCGCTAGTGACCATTTGGCCATAGAATAACCTGCTATATTTTACCCCACTTCACTTTTACTTACTGCTGTCTGTGGACTTTTGAGGGTCATAGATACCTCCCCATGAAGAGGGGAGATGCTAAACTTCACCCCCACATATAGAGCTATATCAATATTCGCCAACTCCGTGTAGGTTTCCTTTTAGCTAGCCCAGAGTCAGTCTTTTGCTTTGGATCACCAGGCAATGGGGCAGCTCAGAGATGCTTCTAAGGCTAAGGAGAGCCATTTACTCCACCTACGTCATTCGGCTTTGTATGGAAACCTCAATTTTACACAGGAGCTGCAGTTACACTCCACTCGTGATGAGGAGGGGGGGCCCCATAATCTTATCCTCTTAAAGAGATGGTCCTTTCTGCCCATAGATTTTCGTGAGCAGAGCAAAGGAAGGGATTATTCTTAACGAGGTAAAGCACAGAAGCAAAAGAGCCTCCGGCATCTTTTGCCAGCTATAATGGAAGGATTTATCCTGTAAAACTGAATTCTCCTAATCCCATCACCCGCAGATGTGTGCAGTATGTATTCATTTAGTTAGTTGGTTTTCTGCATCTGTTAGTCAAATTACGGGAAGATGCACTAGACGGGAGAATTAAAGCAGGTTATCAGGAAAAGTCATATTCAGCTTAAATTCAAAGAAGGGTTTGACAAGCCTTATTGTACCATTATGGCATAAGCTGCGGGTACTGAGGAGATTAAAAAAAAAAAAAATTGCACGCAGAAGAGGTATTAAGAGGAGAAGAAATATTTCTGCAGGAAGGTAATTTGCAAGTGCCTGACTGTTAAATGGATCAAATACACACATGAGAGGAGATGGTGAAGCTGCTGCTGGGCTCTGCTGACACCTCGTAGGTGTGAGGGACTGTGAGCCATGGGATCTGAAACTCTTACAGCTTACATGAGGCCTACAGACATTGCTTTCCTCTGAAAGCTACAGAGGGACCCACTGTACACAGAGGGCTAGCAGCTTCGGTGCTTTTATTCAGACAAGGATTACTTTTCTTCAAGGATGACTGAAGACATTCCACCCACTATTAACAAGAGGATTTTGTATGCTTACTTGTGAAAAATAGGGGCTCTCTCAGAGAAGGTTATGTAACTACTGTAAATTAATTACAACTAGAGTGCCTCGTCAAGTATCAACTAATTATTATTGCTCCGTTCATTCTACCGATCTCAGTGGTTTGTAAGGCTGAGTTGCCATTGGCAGGGGTTGAACCCTGGTTGTCCCGTGTTTGCACAAGTATTAGGGGCAGAATGCTCCAGGCCGGATGTACTGAAAGGGGTTTCCCATTTTGTGCACAAATATGGGGGAAATGCTTATCGCATCTGACCCGTAGACAGCACAACAATCACTTTGGTTTTTTATGCACGTAGTGTACAGACCTTCAGTTTATGATCAGCACCCGATAGAAGAGTCTTGTGCTGCCACGTGGATCCATCCACTGAGAACATGACAGACGGCAAAACCTGCTCATATCGCAAAGGGCTATGTGGCCTCTCCCTTTGCCTTCAGCCCCAACGGCATTGGTAAAGGATCATTTTATAATTTTTGTGACCTGGTTTGGTTCTCCCATTTTGATTCACTGAAGGGGGTATACAGAAGCAAGAGGGGGGCTGGAGGGCTTATATTTGTGAGCCTTTTCTTTGAAGTGGCATCGTCCTTCAAGGCCACATAAAATTATTGATGTCTCTGGGGATAACGTCACTGTTTACCTTGTCTCCTTTCCTTTTCCCCCCAAGATGTGGGTTCTTTCTGTGGGGGGGGGGGGGGGGAGGGGAAGCTGCAATTTGTTGCTTAGGGCCCAGCCGCTGAGGTGCTTCCGAAATCAGTGTGGGTCTGCTATCTGAAATGGCGCTGTAGTGTGCGGCTTGCCTGGGACAAATGGGCAGGGCACAGATCTGGGTGCTCAAATAATAATTTGCTGACTGTTCCAAAATCTAATCAATGCCCAAATGGTAAACACTGACAAACTGAAATTACAGCTGGGGGCTTCTTCACTCCGGTTCCTGGGGTGATCCCTAACACTTCTGCACCGAGTGTGTGGGAGGTCCAGTCTGGGAGGGAAATCCTATTCTACGTGGGATCCCCCTTAAGCATGAAACAGTCCTAGCCGAGTTCAAGGTTGTTTTCTTCTACCCAGCCCATGCCTGGGTAGAAGAAAACTTTAGTGACCTTCCAGAGGGAAAGGTCCTGTTGCTGCACAGAGAATTCTGTTCTACAGATCGGTTTCCCCTGGAGAGGAAGGGTGACAAAAAAAACCCTCCTCTAAAAACACAAGGAAATCTTTAATCAAAAATATCCAAAACTCCTCTGGAGCGCTACTGTCTGCGCTGCAGCTCTACTCTGACCTAGGAGGGTGCTGACAGATCTTCAGTGCCCCAGCCTCCGGATCTGGAGAATGGCCCATCACCAGGAGAAAGAGGCCGCACTCCAGCAAAACAACTCTCATAAGAAGTAAAAATCTTAAAGCTTCTTACTCTGGCTAGAGGCAGATCCAGACTGGCAGGAAAAAACCCCCCAGAAAGAAAATAACCTTCAAATATATACATACATATAGATATATATACACTCACTGGGTATAACTACCGGGGATCCTCTCTCTCCAAAATCTAAACTCAAATGCCACATCTCCTATTGTTCTTATAAAAGAAAGGTCCACCCACTCAGGCAGCCTCTGGAGGAGAAGCTGAACTGTGGTATCCCTTCTAGCTAGATGACAAGGAGCTAATAGGGACATCTCAAGGACAGCCCATGGGGATGGGGGCACATAACTATACGCCATGAAGTGACAGGATAGGAGTGCCCAAGAGCGGTCACTGTGCTGAAGAATTTGGAAGACAAGCCCTGTCTACTCAGATACTGTATGAGGCAAGACCAGGGCTATTTCTGAGGGATGCCAAATTGAGGAAATCACCTCTGGTCCTGCGCTGGTGCAGTAGCCTAGATCCTAAACTCCGACATCACTCAGGCTTGCCAACCAGCCAGGAGCAGCAGTGGCAGAGGTACCAGCACCAACCAAGCTCATAAACATCATCCTCCATGGTGAACAAAAGGAAAAAACATGCTAAAAAAAAAAAAGGGGTAATTAGGTTGTGGGATAACGGTCCACGTGCTAATCCCACCCTGATCCTTAAATTCAGTAGATGCTCAGAGCACTATAAACATAGCCTGTCTCCTTCCTACTCCCTCACTTTCAATACCAACCGATCAGTTGTAAGCACTCACGCACATAAGTTTTTTGTTGTTGTTTTGTTTTGTTCTTTTTTTTTTAAATGAAAAGTAGCAATCGCCCTAAGCATTTCTAATGGGCCTTTATTGATGATGGATAAATCAGTCCTTAGAGCAGACAGGTGGATTTATCACGCAGACGCCACAGGGTTAAGCATGAACTTTAAACACGAAAAGTCTCTTGCTTTTTGCTTAGTATTTTTACACGTTCTGCATGCTAGCACTGGATGGATTGAGAGTTGATACGGGTGAGTGCGTGCTGGGTGGGGTGGTGGGGAAATCACTTATTCAAGGCCACTTGATGAGAGCGGCAGGATACGATTCACAGCCTGGAATTTGAGGGCTCCTGATTTCATATTCAGGGATCTTGCTGCTGGGTTCCACTGCTAGCACTGGCACTGTCACATTTGTCAATAAAAGCGTTTGACAGCATCTTTACTTTATGTGTGCCTCAACATGACAGCAGTAAACAGATACTGAAGATACACAGCCAGCAGGTGAACGCAGTAAAAATATTTTTTATACAGAGTATAATCGGTTTTATAGTAAAAATGGGCCAAGTAATCACTGCTGCTTGAAGACAGCACTAAAATGTGCATTTTCTTTCCCCCCTCCAGCATCAGCCACTGGTTCAAAATTAGTTATTAAGCAAGAAATGCAAGTCATTTGCCTGATGTAATGGTCTGAAAAGGAAGCCTGTGCTCCAGATCAATGAGCAATGAAGGCGCAATCTGCCCTCCGCCACCTCCCATCTCCCCCCTGCCCCATCTGAAGGTGGCTGGCGGTCAAAGGCTCATTCCTATACAATTAGCCCAACTAGGCATCAGCCAGGGCCGAGGGGCCACGGATCAGAAGCAAAGGGGATTATGTTTATAGTGAGCAGATTTATTTCTTATGCCTGAGCCTGAAAGGACACTGAATCAGATTAGACACAGTGCACTCGACAGACAGAAGAGGCAACCTCCAGGGATGAAGTAGAAGGGTCTCCAGATGCGCGAGGTACAGAGGGAATTCTGAAAGCTGCTCTCTCCCCCCCCCCTTCCCCTATCCCCAGTTTGAGACAGAAGAGGATATGGGGGGGGTATAGAGATAAAGGAGAGTCTTTGAGTGACTGAGTGTGAGACAGATGGGAAGTGGCCTCCTGTGGATTTCTTACTTGTAAACAGCCACCTCCAAATATAGGGAGGGGGTGGCTGTGATTTGAGCCACGGCTTGTTTCCAGGGTAAGAAATAACTGTCCCCCTTTCTCTCCCCATGCACCTCTTCCTTCCCCTCATCCTGGCTGCTGTCCGATATTATTGCACGCTGGAGCACCTCGGCTCTGATTGATGGTGCCTTTCGGAAAGAAATAAATCTTCAGGCTCTCATGCTAGCTGGACTGGGATGGTATCCATCTTAAAGATAATTAATGTGCGAAGGCATTGCTGAATGGGCAGCAGATTTCTCTCTGCAGCCTGGTAGCCCACAAAAAATGCAAGCGCAATTAAGCAACCTCCTCTCTAAGCAGGTGAATCTGGTAAGAGCCCACACACGAGAAAGTCCCCAATGCAAGAGACTTGCTTTCTTAATACTGGAGATATAACTGCAGGTCAGAGGTGGAGTGGAGTCTCTGGGGCTGGTATTAGTCTATGTGGCTGAACCTGGAGCTCATGGTGCAGGGTCCTGTGCGCATAAAACACGAATTGTGTGTGCGCGTGTTCTCTGGGCAGAAAACATAGGCTGTGCACACAAATCGTGTTTTATGCATGCTAAGCATACTTGGTGCGCACATGTTCAAGTTAGCCTGCTTTTTTAAACTCCCGAGGTATTTGCTTGCTGCATTGGAAGTTCACGCTTTTTTTTAGCACGTGAGTAAAGAAAATGTGAGTTGAAGTTCAGTGCACATTTTTTTTACTCACATCTTATTATATCAGGCTCATGGCAGCCCATGGGGGTTAGGAAAAGCAGGAAGCAATTCTCCTCCCTGGCATCTGTTGGGTTGTTTTTTTTTTGCAGTTGGCACAAAGCTTTGGCACACATCCGCCCTTCACAGGCTCCCCATGCATCGCAGTTTTCCGAGCGGTTCTGATGAGCTTTTCAGTATCTTGAGGTCAGAACCGCAGTTAAAGAAAGTTTGCTCCTATTATCTGCTGGGCAAGCAAAGCAGCATGGGTTTTTGTTTTGTTTTTTTTAGCCTTGGGCTCCTCTGGGTGCCCTGTGCAAACGCAGTCTTATCCACAAGAAAACCACTTGGGCCCTGCCGCTGCTTCAAGACGACTCTGCTGTACCATGGAATCAGTTCCGTTTCATTCAGGTGAAAAATGATATTCATACAACGGGGGCAGGCAGGCAGGCCCTGAACAAAATTCATCTTGCATTGCATTTCCCCATTTAAATAAATAAATAAATAAACAAACAAACAAAGGACTCATTTCCAGTCCTTTGCCGTTTTGAAATGAAATGTACCGCAGGTCGCAGTCTTTTCTTGTTGGACTCTTACCAAGTCTAAAAATCGTCAGCGTCTGAGATGCTGATGACCAGAATGAAACAAACCAAGGACAGCCCCCACTGACAGTGCCACTAGTGAAGCTACTGCACTGTTATTCAGACAGACTTTTAACAGGCAGGCTCGATAATCAATGCCTTTGGTGCTCATCCTTATTAGCCCATGGCAGCTTTCATTCAGTCTGACCTTATCAGTGGGGCTTGAAATAAAGTATACTTGACTGCAGTAATGATCAATTCCAAAAGCCGCTACAAAATTATAACAAAAAAATGATCTATGCCGATTTCCCCCATTGATTTTAAATTTCAACTAGGCACTAATAAACTCAAAGATAAATACAAATAAAATCAAAAATGTAATTGTTTAAGGAGCGAAGCATTTCAGATTGAAGGGACTGGTTATTTATCTATTATTTTACCTTCTGAAAGATCTCTGCATTTTAAGTAGCTTATCTTGTGCAGCGCTATCCATAAATCATTAATAAAACAAGCAGGTCCAGCCAGCTCCTTGGCTTAGCTGCATAACAGTGGTGCAGGAGATTTGGTGCAGGACTGCCTGCATATCCAGTGTGGCCCAGGACTTACATTCTGGTCCCTGTGTCCCTAGTAGTAGAATGTTTAATCTTTCTCCCAAATTTCTCATGTAACTTTCTGCCACTGGTTATACTGGGAGTTTGTTTTTACAGGGCAGTACTGTGCTTTTGGCCTACTTCTTTAAGTGCGTGGAGAAATGACCTGCAGGAGGAGTTGGCCCTGTGTACATAAGTCTGAGTTCTGAGTTTGAGTGGGGTCTTTTTTTCTCATGTGATTCTGCTATAGATTCTAGGAGGGAGCAGGACCCATCCTGGATTCTGGGAATCTCTCTATAGGGCTGCTGCCTATTCCAGTCCAGCAGGCACCCACCTTTACAATGGATGCCAGTGTGCCAAAGGAATGTTCATAGGCACTGCCCTGGGGCACATGGGAGAAAGCATTTTGCTATGTACAGCTTCAAAAAAAAGAGCCCTTTTTGTTGCCTTACCTTGATTGTGCAATTCTCTTTCACGTTCATTGAGAGAAGAAGTTGATGTTTTGAGTTTCAGAAAAGGCCTTAAAACATGGTTAATGTCCTGTAAAATTGGATGAATTTGAAGTGGCGCAAAACTCATTCCATCCCCAGTATTGATGTGTTTTAATATTGATTTTATTATGCTATTATTTGTTTTGATGCATGATATTATTTAGCTGTTATGTTGATAATTTATTTTATATTCGTTTTGATTTTAATGTATTATCTAAAGGTTATAATTGTATATCACTTTGAGCAATTTTTTATCTGGAAAGCGATTCATAAATTTAATGAAATGAAATGAAATACTGATCTTAAAGTACTGCTAAAGGGAAAGGAAGAGTCAGATCCATAGTCAATAAGCCAGCAAATGGACAAGTTATCCGGCTGAAGATAGCCAGATAACTTGTCACGGATATTCAATGGGACAAGTCTCCCACTGAATATGTTCATCTAAAATTATATGGCTAACTGTAGCCAGATACTTTTAAACCTAACTGCATATATTAAGAACATAAACTTTGTAGGTTTAAAGGTAACGGATAGCAATATTGCAGCGTTGCTGTCACAATAACACTGGAAGCGGCAGGAAGCAGGTAAGATTCTACCACATTCCCAGCTGGGGGTTTAGGGGGTCCATGGAAGTAAAAAGGGTGGAGCTGAGGTTGTGGGTGGGGGGCAGGAGGGAGTTTGGTGTATTTGCATGTAATATCATGGGGGAGGGCCGGCCTCAGGTCGCTATAACATGTGGGGGTTTTTTTTTTTTTAATTTTAGTGGTTAGGGGGGTTGGGAGGGGAATTGGGTACTAGCCTAGAGTACCTTTAGGTATGTTGGGGGTTGAAGGGGGGGGGGGGTCCAAACCTGAAAGTTCAGATGTTGGGGGTTTTTTTTAAATATATTTAAAAATATATATTCAGAACATAGCCAGTTAATAATTAAGTTATCTGGGTACATGCAGATAACTTTAGGTCAGACCAAAGGTCCATCAAGCCCAGAATTCTGTTTCCAAACGTACCTGGCAAATACCCAAACATTAAATAAATCCCATGCTTCTAATACCAATAATAAGCAGTGGCTATTCCCTAAAATGTAAAATTTAAGACCCGCGTGCGGGTGGTTCCCAGCACGCGCGCGCTGATTTTATCCCGTGCGAGCGCCGATGCGCGCATGTATAAAATCCGCTACCCAAGCGCTCCCAATTTTATATCGGCGTGCACATGTGCGCACGAATGCCAACTCGCGCGCGTAGGGGGAGGGCAATTTTACTACACGCACACAGCATAGCGATAGGCCCTAATCCCAGCTTCCTCCCTAATTCTGCTCCAAAAAAGGAGCAGACTGGGAGGGAACTTCCTAAACCCCCTAACTAATCTGCCTTCCTTTTACCCCATCCACCCGACCCCTTAAACCCCACTAACTAACTTTTTTTTTGTTTGCTTTAAAACTTACCCACTCTCCTGTGCAGAAGCAGGTTGCACGGGACGGTGGGATCCCGGCGCGCGACTCAGCAGGACAGTGCCTAATGGCAATCCGTGGGGGAGCGGAGTTAGCCACTTAACTTGCGCAGCTAATTCTGGTCAGGCCGAAAAGCTGTCCCAAACTTAGCCGGTTGGACATAACCATCTAACTTTAAGATAGCTGGCTGAATGTACCCTGAAAGTAGCCAGATATGTTTATCCAGATAACTAGCCGAGTTGCATAGTGCTGAAAATGAACCCCCTTGTGTTTTAATGACTGCGTATGTTAGTTTGTATGCTGCCTCGATCAGTGGGGTGAGTGGTATAAAAATATTTTTAAATAAATAGACTTGTTCAATCAGTGGGAGAACATATTTAAACCCCAGATTTCTCCAGCTGTTTGTGGCTTAGCTGGAAAAATACTTTTGAATATTGACTTTGGGGTTGTTTTTTTTTAATTTTTGCTGCTATCTCTTCTGTAGAATCCTGTGACTCATCTATTTGTGTATTTTATTGCTGATTCACTGTTGGTAACCCAGAGGAATAAAAGTTGCGATAAGTTTGAACAAAAGGCTATTGTGTGACTATTGAATCCCAGAGTTGTGAGTTCAATGTTACTAATCTACCAATGAATGGTAAGGAGAAGGCAGAAAATGTATGGCGACAATGTATGGTCATAGAGGGAGAAGACTGATAATAGAGTGGCTTATATGTAACAGGTGTTCTCCTAGAAAAGCAGGATGTCAGTCCTCTCATATGGGTGACATCATCTGATGACACCCGGCCTGGAACTTTGATGTCAAAGTTTCTAGAACTGTGTGCCTCAAGGGACCTGCCCAGGTTGCCATTATATCATGCATCCACATGGGGTCCCCCTTCTGTCTTGTTCCTTAGCATTATAAGGAAACACAAACTCCAAGGGAAAATGGGTGTATTTCTTGACGACTGACCTCCTGCTGTCCTCACAGAACATATTTTACAAGAAAGCAACTCTGCATTCTCAAGGACAAGCAAGACGGAAATCTTCACATGTGGGAATCCCTATAGCTACAGACTGCCCTGAATGGAAAAAAGGGGAAACAATGAAATGCTAAAAGGCACAACAATCTATTTTTGATGGCAACAAGTCTTTTTTTTTCCATTTTATATCTTATCTACGAGGAGCAGCCTGGTACAAAAACAACAGGCTCTAGAGGGAGTAGAGTTGGGTTCTAGACCTCAAACAGATTACTTGGGATAGATGGGCCAAACCTGTTGTTGAATTGGGAGTCCCTATCCAAACAGTAATGAGATGTGAAAGTGTGGAGCTAACCCGGAGTTGCAGCCTTGCAGATCTCGTCCATGCATATTGATCTTACGTGAACCTCCAACACGGCCATGAAATGGCCCACCAGATTGAGTCCCACCTGCACATAACAGATGTAATCTGCAGTCCTGCCTGCAGCCCATACTGTGCCGTGCTTGTTCACCTTGATGGACATGCTGCTTAGGAAGAAATGTTGGAATTATGATTGACTGGTTAAAATTGAATTCCATTGCCGCCTTAGGCAGGAACTTAGGATAGGTGATCGGAAACACCCTATCAAGATGAAACTTGGTGTAAAATGGATAACTTACTAGAGCCTAGAATTCACTGACCGCCACCAAAAATATAGCCTTCCAGGTCAGGTACTTCAGGGCAATTTAGGAGCCTAAACTTTGAAAATTGGCCCCATTACTACCATAATCATAGCAAAGTGCAAAACAAGTTTAAAGTATCCAGATGCAGGGGTTGCTCCCAAGCAAAGCCAAACATTTAAAAAAAAGAGATGCATGCTCTCGTATTGGGGTAATAGTTATTTAGAAAATAGAAGTACGTTTTTTACATTGTTAATGAAAAGCTAT
Organism: Rhinatrema bivittatum; assembly: GCF_901001135.1. Classification (NCBI taxonomy): domain Eukaryota; kingdom Metazoa; phylum Chordata; class Amphibia; order Gymnophiona; family Rhinatrematidae; genus Rhinatrema; species Rhinatrema bivittatum. Next base: position 14,584,476 of record NC_042627.1, read on the forward strand.
GTAAGTGTGCACAGATATGACATTATAAACCTCTTGCTAGTTTTGACTTATTCTACCACACAGCCTTCTTCAGTTTAAAAACTGTATTTCATTAACAACAAACAATATATAAAATCTGATAAATATATTTATGATTCTTTCACATTATGTCATAGGTACTTACCCAGCATAAATAAAAGCCCCTTAACCTATAAAATACTTGTACAACATTTTAATAAGGCAGATCTGTTTAATGATAACACTAATACCTTTGACGGGGTATATTACCATCCTGTAATTACAGAGATCAGGTAGCTGAGTTCACTCATCCGTGAGCCTCACAACACATCTGAGGCAGGTAATTGTTGGATAACCATCTTGACGAGGCCTGTAATGGCCCCGGGCTTTTCCCACTGCCAGCGCCAGAGATGCCCGGTCTCATAGTGTAAGCTTGTGGGTTGCAGGCATTGACAGTGTCTGGGCTCAGGTATGCTGATAGAAAGACCAACAACAGCCATGACTTATGTGGCATTATAACAGTGTTGGCTGCTGTTTCTTGCCTGTTTCTCCAACTTCAGTTTGTGCTCTAGCTGCCGTAATGGTCCTGGAGAAAACTGGATTCATTGCAAGTTATGATAACCTTTTATCGAACCATTCCAAATGGCCGAACCAGTCCAAAAATATGGTACATGAGCTTTGGAGACCACGCTGGACCCTTCTGCTGATTTTCCTACCCCAAACTTTGTGATCATCCGCTGGGCAGGGAGAATGTAAAAGATTATCGGGATTGGTTTAAGGTCACTTCTTCAGTATGCATTAAAAACAGCCTAACTGCCAGGGCCTCCTTTGAAAAGGAAAGGAAGAGAATTAGGTTCCTTCACCTCCAGATATAACATAGCAACATAGTAATGACGGCAGAAAAAGACCAAAATGGTCCATCTAGTCTGCCCAGCAAGCTTCCCAAGGTAGTAACTGCCTCTCCATGCCGGTTTAGCTTTTTTATGTATTCCCATCCTCTAGCCTTTAAACTTAAAACCCATTGCTGCCTAATTAAATAAGGACCAGTAGAGTGTGGTTTTGGTTCTATTGGTTACATTTCTGTTCTTAATGTGGAGTCTCCTTTCTCTTTTATTATAATTTATATTGTATAGTTTGAGGTAGATCTTAAATAAGTACGCTCAAGCGTACTTTTGTTCGCACAACCGGCGCGAACAAAAGTACGCCAGATTTTATAAGATACGCACGTAGCCGCATGTATCTTATAAAATCCGGGGTCGGCGCGCGCAAGGCTGCGCAAAATAGGCAGCCTGCGTGCGCCGAGCCGCACAGCCTGCCTCCGTTCCCTCCGAGGCCGCTCCGAAATCGGAGCGGCCTCGGAGGGAACTTTCCTTCTGCGTCCCCCCACCTTCCCCACCCTTCCCCTATCTACCCCACCTCCCAGCCCTACCTAAATCCCTCCCCCACCTTTGTTGGGCAAGTTACGCCTGCTTGAAGCAGGCGTAACTTGCATGCGCCGCCTCGGCATCCCCCGGTACAGGCCGCAGCGCCGGGGGACTCGGGACCACCCTCCCGGCCCGCCCCCAAACCGTCACCACGCCCCTGGACCCGCCCCGGACACGCCCACCGGACACGCCCCCTCCCACCCCTTTTACGAAGCCCCGGGACTTACGCGCGTCCCGGGGCTTTGTGCGCGCCGGCGGCCTATGCAAAATAGGTGCGCTAGCGCGCGACTGCCCTGTGCACGTAAATCCGGCAGGATTTACGCGCGCAGGGCTTTTAAAATCTAGCCCTTAATGTTTTGATTTCCTGTGGAAAACTGGATTAGCCGAGCAAATCTTCACAGGTTAGAGACAGAAAACCATGCTGACTCTAGCCTCTCTTCATGCAAGTTAAACTTTATTCTTCCATTCAACCATACCAAAGAGTAGATTGCCTATCTTCTTCTAGCAGTGCACTTCTTCTCCAAAACCTTCATATAGAGAGGGTTCAGGAGCAACTACTCTTGGAGATGCTGGGTCTCCTCATCCCAGCTGGGCTCACACTCTTATCCCGCTTCCCAGCAGGGCCCCCCCCCACAGAGTACTCTCTCCCTTTAGGATTTAAGGTGGACCAGCTAGATGACTGATTCCGTACAGGTTAAGGAAGGGTTTTAAAGCCATTCCTTCACAAAGACATTATCAGGAGAATTAGGTTTCGGGGGAAGATTCATACATTGGGCAATATCATATTAAAAAAAAAGTCATTTGTAAACCTGGAGGGGGTGCAGTTTTCAAACTGCACCCCCTTCCACCGTCTCCCCTCTTCCACCATTAAACCCTTACAAATGTTCCAGAACGCCATAGCTAGGGTCATCACAAACAAAAGGAAATCCGACCACATCACTCCCATACTCAAAGACCTTCACTGGCTCCCCATTCCTTCCCGCATCCTCTTTAAAACTCTATCCATAATTCACAAATCCATTTTCTGCTACAATTCTAGCTGGCTTGATGAACCCTTTTGCATCACTCATTCTGACCGACCTACCAGGGCCATCAACAAAGGAACCCTCTCTATACCCTCCCTTAAAAAAGCCCACCTCTCATCCACCAGGGACCGCGCTATCTCCATCGCAGGCCCTAGACATTGGAACTCCTTTCCGACCTTGCTCAGACTAGAACCATGCTACTCCAAATTTAGGAAGAAACTTAAGACATGGCTTTTCCAACAAGCCTACCCTGAATAACCCCCTCTGATAGCCCCTCCCCTTACCCCCCCCCCCCTTATTAATCCCCTGCTCTCATCTCGGACTCAGGCTATTAGTCCCCCCCTTGCTATGACCCCTTCTTTCCCCCCTACAGGATCTCTGTATATAAGTTACCCTCATGTACATAGTTTTTTCCTCTATTGAATTGTTGCACTTCCTTACTTTCTTCCTGCATCTCCTTGTTCCTCCTCTCCCCTCCCCTTTTTGTTCTTTGTACTTTTCCAGCTTTAAGTTACAATGTAAACCGGTATGATGTCTTGTCACTAATGTCGGTATATAAAAATTTCAAATAAATAAATAAACAAACAATCCGTATTTGGAACAAAGTCCACAAGCACTTTTATCTTGCGGACTTGGCATCAGTTTCGAAAATGAAAACACACATACGTTTTTGCTTTGAAAATACCCATGGACCTTTGCAACTTCTTGCTCCCGAGGATCATTTTTTCATGGAAAACAAATGCACAGAGAGTTTCGAATGTGATCCCCCCCCCCCCCCCCCCCAACACGTCCCTGGGAAATCCCTCCTCTGAATATGGGTAAATGTCTGCACACTGGAGAACCATGCAGGGGCTTTTAGCCGCCTTGGAAGGTAGGCGTTTTCAGATGACTGATTAATGCAGGAAAAATGCTTTTTACCCAGGCGGACAGTTTTGGAAATTGTTTTCCCCAGGTGCTGGGTCTGACTTTTGGAATTTGTAACCTGCTTGCGTTTATCTGGATACTATTTTTATTATTATTATTATATTTTTCCACTTCAGTTTTCCTGCACATGGCTTTTTTTTTTTTCCCTCTTTGTCATGCCAGAATTTATTTCTTGCATGTTTGGAAGAAAACGTGTGAATCCTTTGTTTTAGTTCAGGCCCGGAATCTGCTCCCCAGAGTCCTCCCCCCTCCCCCTCCGTTTATTCAGGCTCTATTTATGCCTTTGGTGAATTCGTGCGGTGTCTGTGTGGAGTTCTCGTAACGACTGGCGCAGCAGTGTCCTGATTTTATTTACATTCGTAATGGCGGGGGTGCCTAAGTAAGCGCAGCTTTCAAAAACTAATATGTCCTCAGGAAATAAAATAAAAAATGGGAATGAAACAGGGGGAGATCTTAATGATTTTCTTGCCTTTAACTGCCTATTAAATTATCTGAAAAATAAGACTTCTGCTTTATGCACTTTCAGATACTGGAAGACATGCAGCAATATTAAAGGGAAGCATCTGTTTAAGGAATACCAAGTGAAATTTGTTTTCTTTTGGCCCCGCATTTCTTCTTGCTTCTTTGGGCTTCCAGCTCGGTTGGAACTAGACCATGAGCCTTTATTTGTGAGTACCAGGGTTTCCTCTCTCCTCCCCAATATCCCTACTTTTGACCTCTTCCAGGAGGGGAGAAGGCTGCTGACCCCACAGCATCTCTAACCCTGATTGGCCAGGAGAGCAACCCCTGGATTGAGAATGGAAGCCTCACATCTCTCACACGGCAAGACACGTCACCACCACTGAGCCATCAGACAAGCCCATCATGTGAAAATTTGAGGATTGTAAGTATATGCTTAGCAGTAGGGATGCGTTTTTGTTTTATCTTGAAACAGGGTTGCCAACTGACTCCATGTTTTCAGCCCAGGTTGATCCAGTCCTGGTTTTACCCCATTGCATGCTGGGACACATTCTGATTTCCCTATTGCATTCCCTAAGAAAAGCAAGGCTATAATTACCTGCATGCAGGGGAGTCAAACCAGGACTGGATCAACCTGTCCTGAAAATCTGGAGCCAGTTGGCAACCTTGTTTTGAAAATGAAATGAAAGTACATTAAACAATTTTGTACATTTTTTTATAGAGTTAAAAAATAAAAACACTGACATGAGCAGCCAGCACTGGGGCCCCAGCTCTCTTTCCTCTCCTCCCTTGCCAAAATAAAAGTCATCCTGTGCAACTTGACACCATCTCTCCCCCCCCCCCCCCCCCCCACCAAGAAGCCCATTCCCACCTCTAACCCCAGGTCTTTACTGGGCAGGAGCAATCCCCAGTTGCTCCTACCCTGCCACTGCTGCTTTTTCAAAATGGCATCAGCCAACCTGAGACCAGCACCATTTTGCAGTATAGACCACACTCCAAAATGGCAGTGGCCTCAGCTCAGGGTTAGCCAGTGTCGTTTTCAAAAATAACAGCAGTAGAGCAGACGCGACTGCCCAGTGAAGACCCCACAAATGAGGTGAGGGAGTCCAGGGAGACTGGCCCAGAGCACAGGGAGGGGTTTATTTAATTTCATTTTTTTTCTTTTTTTTAAACAATGGGGACGAGGTGAGCGGTCTGCACTGGACAATTTTATTGCCTGACAACTGTAATCATCTGAATCCAGTCTGCAGTGCCCCAATTACTAGGGATCTTAGCTCCTTTTCATCTAGCACAGGAAATGCGAAGAGGCACCGAACATTGATGAAATGGCCAGAAGGCAGATAAGAATAAACCTACACATCACAGAGAACAAAGTGACTCCAGGTTCAGACCATTGCATGAATGACCTTACAATCCAGAATCTCAGAACTCTGCAGGAGCATAAGACATTCAAAATTAAAACGATAAAAACATTTTCAAACACAAGGGAACTCAGTTTCCTCTTGTTACCGGATCTAGACGTCCTATCTCCCCTTCTTACTCCTCTCTAAACCCTTTATACAACCAAAGAAGCATGAATGACTTTAAGAAATGCAATGGCTGGCTGGCTGGGCAACCAAAATGATAAAGGGGATGGAACAGCTCCCCTATGAGGAAAGGCTGAAGAGGTTAGGGCTGTTCAGCTTGGAGAAGAGATGGCTGAGGGGGGGATATGATAGAGATCTTTAAGATCATGAAAGGTCTAGAATGAGTAGATGTGAATCGGTTATTTACACTTTTGAATAATAGAAGGACTAGGGGGCACTCCATGAAGTTAGCAAGTAGCACATTTAAGACTAATCGGAGAAAATTCGTTTTCACTCAATGCACAATAAAGCTCTGGAATTTGTTGCCAGAGGATGTGGTTAGTGCAGTTAGTGTAGCTGGGTTCAAAAAAGGTTTGGATAAGTTCTTGGAGGAGAAGTCCAATAACGACTATTAATCAAGTTGACTTAGGGAATAGCCACTGCTATTAATTGCAACAGGTTACTACTTTTAGGCTGAGCTTCCCACTTTCAGCTATAACCATCCACATTGCTTATCGTATAGTACAGTGGGTGTCAATCTGATCCTTGGGATCCACCCAACCAATCTGGTTTTCAGGGTAACCACAATGAATATGCATAGGACATATTTGCATGCCCTGACTAGGCAGGGCCTGAGGACCAGGTTGGAAACTACTGCTACAGTACACACTCTGTATGTGTCCAATTTGCATAATAAGAATTTGGTGCAGATCAGGGCCAGCTTAATCATTAGACAAATTATGCCGTCACCTAGGATAGCATCTTCTGAGGGGCATCAAAGGGCAGCTGCAGTCTCACAATAGTGCTGCTTTGGTATGGCAGGTTGGCTATATAGGTTCTGAGTGTCGGGTTTTTGTTTTTTGTTTTTGCAGAGTTTTGTATAACTTCATAAAGTGTATAATGGAGTTTATGTCACTGCTATTGAGGTGACACCAAAATTTTATATATATATATTTTTTTAATGGTGACTAGTAAGAGGAAGCATCCTAGTTCAGCCCAGTCAGCCATTTTAGAGATTACCTTTAGGCAATGTGGTATGCATTTTAATTTATAATGTTATGCATTTTTTTTTCAAATTTTATTTAGCATCTCACCCCCAAAATCATCAATGACAGTCAGACCCTTGACATGATTTCTGAAATATGTTTGTATTGGGCCTGATTTCCAAAAGCATTTATGCACATAAAACAAGGCTTTACGCATGCAAACGGGCTGTTCTTCAGTTGTCCTGGTGGTTGCGTGCGTAAAAGTATGCGTGAAAGCAATGTTACACGTATTTTTATGTGTCCTGGAAATAGGCTTTTCCAGGGCAGAGTTTGGGTGGGAAACCTTTTATGCACATTCTTTCGATTTTCAAATGCATGCTTGTAAATGAACGTGTACAAACTTACACCCGCTCCCAAGCAGGCAGAAACGCATGTGTGCGCACCTCGCTGGATTCCACGTACACCTAATTTTCAAAGCACACTTATGTACGTTAGACGTGAGGATTTGGAATGAAGTCTGTATGTACCTTCTACGTGCAGCCGTCAGCCCTATGTGGGCTGTTGTAACATTACCCTCATGTAGAGAACCCCCCTAAGCCTCCACTGGATAACTCAGGTTTTGGGTAGGGCGTAAGGAAGGAGCAGGCTATTTCTTTTTTTATATTTTTTATTTATAAAGTTTTCAACAAAAATCCAAGCAAAATAAAGTTGTACAGAAATAGCATATACAGATCCACATTATAATAGGAAAACAACATTGCATGCAATCATAATAAGATCTCTCAGACTCTGTCAGCCCACAATTAGGGGGAATTCCAGAGAGAAAATAATACAAAACAAAAAATAGCACCGAACAGTAAGGAAGGTACTCTTAAAAAAATTTTAACCGCCATTATCATGGAAAACTTCTAACCTGTGTCAGAGGGAGCAGGTCCCTGTGAGAGTCTAGCATTAAGAAAAAAAGACAACTGGGAAGGCTCAACAAATACCCATTTAACTCCCTTAAATTTAAATACGCACTTGCAGGGAAAATAAAGCCAAAACAGAGCCCCCAAACTAGTGACAGCCGGACGCATCAACAGAAAGCACTTTCTCTTAGATGGAGTTGTTATAGCTACATCAGGGAACATTCGTATTTTCAATCCTAAAAATAAAACATCCCTATTATGAAAAAAAAAATTTCAAAATGAAATGTGTGTTACTATTAAAGTGGAAGACTCCGTTCCTTCTTCAGAAGCAGACAAATGCAGGAGGTTGCATAATAATGTGTGACAGTTTGGTTTAGACTTTGGAGGAAGAGGAGAGCCCCCTGATTGTCTCTTCCAATTCTAGGTCTCCCCCCCCCCCCCCCCCCGCCCCCCAGCTAAATATTTGGGAGAAGAGGAGAGATTCATCCCTTCGTTAAGTACCCAACTGGTCTGACGGGGTTCGTCTCGGTACGGTGTGAGCAGTTTTCGAGAAAAGTTATTTTTAAAGCAGTTTATGGATCCCTGGTCCTGTCTCGGGGATGAACATTTTTTCCCTCTGCCTGGAGGAGGCCAAAGAAAAGAGAATCTGTTGTTCCCATCCTACAGAACGTGAAGTGACAGTAGTTTTTTTTGCCACAAGAGGAGATTTTTCCAGGTTTTGGAGAAGATATTTGTTCCTTTGTCGGGAGGAATTTTTGCTCCTCATTCCTGACCAGGAAAGAGTTTAGAATTTCATTTGTCTGCTGCAGTTGAAGCTTTTCCACCTGAGAGAACCAATTTAAATGCCACAGGCAGGGGCATCATTAGCACTGTCCCAAGTCTCCAATGGCTGTCAGACCACGAAGAAAAGGAGAGGCCCACTGGGGCCACCACACATCCTAATCCACAGCAGCCCAAGAAGAGATTTAGTGGGGTCACCATGGATCCCAACCTGCAGTGGCCCATGAAGAGGCCCAGCGGAGCCATGGACTCTATACTTTGGCAGCCCAGGAAGAAGCTCAGCAGGGCTGAGACAGAGTGGGAGAGAGAGGGAGTGTTGAGCCTGAGAGGGAATGAGAGCATGAGATGGAATGTAAAAGAGAGAGGGAGTGTTGTGTGAGAAAGTGTGTGTGAGAGAGAGAGAGAGGAAGTGTATATGAGTGTGTGAGAGCATGCGTGTATGTTTTTCGGTGTGTGTGAGAAAGCATGTCTGTGTATGTTAGAGAGAAAAAGGGGTGCGTATGTGTATGTGAGAGAGAATGTATGTGATAGAGATAGGGAATGTGTGAGAGAGCAAGAAGAAATGTGTTTTAGAGAGGTTGAGTATGTGAACATGAATGTGTGTGAGACAGGGAATCTATGATAGCATGAATGTGTGTGAGAGAGAGAGGGCAATGTTTGTGAGAGCATATGTGTGAGAGAGAGGGAGTATGTACGACAGCATGGAAATGTGTATAAGAGAGAGAGCGGGAGAATGTGAAAGAGAAACTGTGTGTATGAGAGATGAGAATGTGAGAGGGAGCAACATATGAGAGCATGTATGTGAATATATGAACATGTATGTACGTATATGATAGGGAGGATAAAGTATGTGCAGGTGTCCCCCTCCTGACCCCCCAACCCCCATTAATCCACAACAACTTCAAGGTGAATGGAAATCAAAAGTTGCCAAGTATGAAGAGTGGGGGATTTGCTTATCTTTATCAGTTTTAATTATTTGGTGTTATTTGATGTATCTGTTCTTTTAAAATATTTAATTGATTTTTTGGAATTTTAAAAAAATTATTATAAATGATTTTAATTATTGGATGTTCTTTTTATCTGTTATTTTGAAATATGTATTTTTTTTATTAGTATGGATTCTGATTGATGTTTTATAAGGAATGGTGATGGATCTGATTTTCCATTGTTGCATTGCATACAAAGTCTGTTTGTTGAGGTTTCCGGTTTAGTTTTTGTCTAAGCTTTTCTGTTTATATTTTATGGTCTCCTTATTATGCATTTTGTGTGGGTCTGTCTGTTTCTGCATTTGTGACCGAAGTGAGCTTTTCTAGTAGTGTATAGTTTCTGTGTAGTGATCTGTATTAGCCTGATTTGTTCTGTTTCATAATAGGAGGTGTATTGGTATTTTAGGGCCTGGTATAATATTTACAGCGTTGCCTTTTCATAGGTAGGTTTACTGTTGGAGTCTGGTAATTAATGTGTTATGGTATGACAGGTTTACTATAGGTCCTGAATACATTTTGCAGGGTTTTGAATTATTACACAGTGTTCCTGGCAGTAGAGGGAGTTTGTGTTGCTGTTACTGAGGTGGCACCAGAATTTGAATATTATTTTTTTGTGGTGAGTGGTAAAGGAAAATGTTCTTGTTCTGCTCTTCACCCTTTGTTGGGGAGGTTTCTGTGACTGCAGGTTACTGTAGAATCTGAGGTGCAGGATTTATTTTGGGATTCTGGCCTATCTTGCATAGAATTTTTATTGCTTGATGCTCTCAAATAATTTTAATGGTAGTTTTACTAGATGGTTGAAACTGGCCAAGAGGAAGGAGGAAGTGGTGAAGACCAGAACTGTGAAAGACTTCAAAGGGGCGTGGGATAAACACTGCGGATCCATAAAGTCAAGAGGCCGCCAATGAAGAGTGGGTGACTCGCCAGAATGATGGCTATTGACACAATACCCTTATTAAATAAACATACACATGCTTACTGTGACTCCTACATCGCTCTAAGCTTCAACAGCAAGAGGTAATGGAAAAAAGGATTTGCACTCACAAAGAGGGGAGTAGCTGGCTTGTTACGGCGGTTACTACCCCAAACCAAATATGCCTGATACTTCACTTTCAATGCATATACAGCATAGCTCTCTGCTTCAATGACAGGGGAGAAGAATAACTGATACTTCACACATCCAGCAGAGCTCTCTGCTACAACGGCAAGGGAGAAGAAAAAGGGTTCGCACTCAAAAAGCGGGGAGTAGCTGGCTTGTTACGGCGGTTACTACCCCAAACCAAATGTGCCTGATACTTCACTTTCCATGCATATCCAGCATGGTTCTCTGCTTCATCGGCATGGGAGAAAGACTGATACATCACGCATTTCCAGCATAGCTCTCTGCTTCAACGGCAGGGGGAAAAAAAAAAAACAAAAACAAAAAACTGATGCTTCACGCATATCCTGCATAGCTTCAACGACAGGGGTGAAGAAAAAAAGGATTCGCAATCACAAAGCGAGGAGTAGCTGGCTTGTTACGGCGGTTACTACCCCAAACCAAATGTGCCTGATACTTCACTTTCAATGCATATCCAGCATGGCTCTCTGCTTCAACGGCAGGGGAGAAGAAAAAAAAACCAACAAGGGCTGTACAACATAGTCTAGGTAAAACAAATAAGCATGGGTGTAGCTTGCTTATCGCGGCGGTTACTGCCCCTACTACCCCTAACTAATCAAGCTAGATATTTCACTTGGATGCAGCTCCATCACTGCTCTCTACATTAATGGTGGGGGTGGAAGGGGAATAGAACAAGGAGCTAAGAGAAACAGATAAGAATGAGAGAAAAAATGTGTGAGGCTTGCTGGGCAGACTGGATGGGCCATTCGGTCTTCTTCTGCCGTCATTTCTATGTTTCCCTTGTGTCTTGTGTCTAGAGATGTCACAGTTGTCCAGAATGACAATCCTGGCCTAACTCCCGAGTCCAGCAGCACTCAATAGGCTCAGCAGCCAAGTAAAACTGAAAGATGTGCCACTAACACTGGTAATTCTCGATATCTGCCACTTGATGGTACCTGACCTGAAAAAGGTCTCCCATCACTGCCCTAGCATTTTCAGAGAGGGATCCCTGTTCTCCTCACCTATGAACTCAACTACCATCTCTCACCTTGAACTCTGATATCTGATCAAATGTTTTAATCACATTAAAGTAGCAGACAGTCCCCCTGCAATGTCTCAGTCTCAATAGTTTTTGGAGACTGAAACCCAGGGAATCTCCAGTTTACTAAGTAAAGCTCATTACTGCGGGAGTGCATCCCTTGACTTTTCACATTATACTTGAGGCACTGAGTATATTGGGTGAACCACCCCCCCCCCCCCCCCCCCCCCAGAAGTCAAGATTGGTCAAACAAAAACTACAAAAGATTTTAGCAAAAAAAAAAAAACAAAACAAAACCAAAACAGTTTCACATTTTCTCCCTCTACGTACAAATCGGCATCTTTCCCACCCTCCCAGCAAGTGACTGTTCTGTTTATTTTCTCGGCTTCCTTCAGTAAGACCAACTGGCCTTTTGGGCTCAGTGAACCCACAGAAATTTTTCGGATGCTAATAGCGCATGAAATGCCAGCCTCCTAGCTCGCAAATACCAGTGCCCTCATGGTACAAGAGGACAGCCTTCTAATGTGTAAACAGCACCCATGAAATGTCAGACCTTCTGAACGGCAGCATGCTGAACCACGCACAATGAGGCTGGGACTCTGAACCACGTGGAATGCCAGCCCTCGAGCCACGCAAAAGTCATTGTGCCCCCTGCCTTCTTGTTAAAAGTAGGAAAAATACCAGGCAGGGGACAGGTGAAGGACAGCTGGAATCATTTTAAGAACCGGTACCACTTAGTGCTCCATTATTTATCCCCCTAAGTATTTAATTTCTTTCTATTCCCCCACCCATGTTGATTTCTCTCACAATTTGGCATAATGTTGCTGTCTTTCCCCTCCCTCCAACATCCACGAGAACTGATTTGTTTCCATACATTCCTGATAAATTAATTTCAGGCAAGTATTCTCCTGTTTTTCAAGGCAGAAAAAAATACATTTTCTTCACGCTTCCAAATTAGATTTACATCCTGTTGCTTCTTGCACCATTCCCTAACCTGGGAAAGAAGGTAATAAAATGGCGTTTGTGTTTCTGTCTCGCACAGTAGAGTTCTGGCCGGGTCTCGGTACCAGAACCATGAGAACTTATCAGTGGTGACCTGGGCATATCAAATGTCGGCCTTCCTAACACTAAATTCCATTTAGTTCTCCGCTTTAACAAATACGCATCCCACCCAGACTCTGAATATGTGGTTGACAATAAAAACTGCATTTGCTAATCCCCTGCGCCTTCGTATTATGACTTTCCCTTCATGAACAGGTTCCTGCTTAGGGAAAAGAGGCACGGTTTCTCTTGGGTTTGTAGAGCATCTTTTAATGAGCCGAAAAACAGGGCATTTCTATCAAATCCATTCTTTTTCTCTTTGGCAGGGCTCGCACGTCCCCGAAGCTCTGGTAACGCTGAATTACACTTGGACGGGAAACCACCTGGAAAACTGTGTGCCGTGGGGGTGCAAAAAGCAAGAGCAAACCCCTCTGGTATCTTCCTAAGAAAATCACTAGAAGGGCGATGCGGGGGGAGGGAACACGTGCTCGGCAGAGCTGACCAATGGTAGACGCGACTCCAGACCTTCCCTCCGGCAGATCTCCAAATTAAGGTCACTTTTCCATTTTTAGTAGGAAATAAAAGATAAGATTTAGGTGCTGGAATAAAATGATTCTGATTTTTACAAGGGTCATCATTTCATTGACGACTCTGGAGATATAGGAGGCAAGGATGATAGTGGCTTCCATAGAACAAAGGTGAGCTGCAAGGTCTGAGACCATAACCTTTTGGCTAGATTTCACTAATCTCAAGGGAAATCCCTTTTTTTAATTTTAATACCAGCAGACAGAAAAAGCTGCCCATTTGCCTTCCTTTTGTGATATCATAGATTCCAGCTGATCTCTTGACTTGCTCTTCACAACAAGAGCCTCTGGGTTTTCTTGAATTCTATTACTTTTTTGGACTCTTGCAGCTCCACTGGGAGTCGTTCCATGCATCAGTCATCATTTTCATGAAGAAATAGTTCCTAATGCTACTCCCTAGTCTAAATTCTTTGAAACTCATATCATATCATGATTTTTTGTTCTAGAATTTCTTTCCACTGAAAAATGCTTATTTGTTTGTACGTTGATTTATACTTTTGGAGGTATTTGAATGGCTTTATCATATTCCACCTCTATCATCTCTTCTAAGGTATGCATACACAGGTCCTTAAGTGTCATTTCATAGGGCTTTTGGTGTGGCCCCTAAACTATTATTGTAGGTCTTTTTTGGACTGTCTTTAGTCTATTTCTATGCTTTTGGAGGTACCAAGAACGGGGCACGATAGATCAAATGCATTCTCACCAATGTCAGATGATGTCTGAACTATATTAGACGCCAGTATTGACTCACCATGTACAGCACTGTGTACGCTATCAGCTCTATATAAAAAGTAACAGGGTAATTTTATAACAGCTTTGAATAGGGCTGAAGTCTGAGTACAGAAAGTACATGCAGACCTCAGCCTGAATTTTCAAAGTGGACTTACACAAATAATTACACTTTGAAAATTAGTGGTTGTACAAGGAACCCAGTGTAGCAGGCAGGCATAAGTACATATGTGCACATTTATGCTCATAAGCCTGGATTTTCAAAGGCCCACGTGCGAAAAAAAAAACAGGGTTTACGAGCGTGGCCGGACCTTGCGCACACCTGGCCACGCCATTAAACCCCGGTACGTGCACAAGTGCTGGGCCCTGATAAAGGGGCGGGGTCTGGGTGTGGAGGGGCAGGGCGGGACAGAGGCCAGCCAGGACAGTGGCCATTAGCCGCTGTCCCGGGGGAGCACACGCTGGCCGGTCGCCAGCACATGGAAACTATTTCTGCTCCGGAGGGGTAGGGGTTAGGGGTAGGAAGGTTAGGCAGGGGGATAGGGAAGTTCCCTCCCAGTCCACTCCTTAATCAGAGTGGACTGGGAGGTGATATGTGTGCCTGAGTTTGAGACCAACATGGAGATTATGGTACCTTTAAGCTGATTTAGCACTTAAGAGAGGGAACTGGGGGAGGTCCATTTGCCTCGCCGCGCGTATTACTCGAAAATTCGCCCTCCCTGCTTGCGCCATCCTCTCGCGCATGTGTGGACGGGTGGCCTCCTCTGCGAGCGGGGTGGGGGGGGGAATTTTCAAAGCCCACGCTTGGCGATGGGGCTAGGGCTTAACCCAGTTTCCTCCCAGTCCGCTCCAAATAACCCTTTCTATCCTTCCTAACCTTCCTTCGCTGTCCCCTCTTCTCTCAGACCCCTAACCCCTTCCTAACTACTTACTTTTTGGTTGTTAGATTACTAACCTTTCCTCCGGAGCAGAAGTCATCTGCACACGCTGGCTGGCTGCAGGTGTGCGCTTCCCCGGGACAGTGGCTAATGGCGCTGTCCCGGCCCGCCCCTGCTCTGCCCAGACCACGCCCCCTCACCCCGCCCATTTTTCAGGGCTTGGCACTTCTGCGGGTAACGGGTGTTACACGTGTGGCCGGGCCTGTTCTAAAATGCACGCGTTGCACGCAAGGGCCCAGCCACGCGCATAACCCCCGCTTTTTATGCACGTGGCTCTTTGAAAATCGACGCAATACTCTCTAAGTATGCGGGTAAATGATTCTCCTACCCTAACTCTTCCCTCAGGAATGTCTCTTCCAAGTACACATTAAAATATCTGCAAAATCATTTCCCCACGCACTTTTAAATGCACAACCCCATGGCAATATCCTAAAAGCCCATTCACACGAATACCCCTGTGTTATATGCACGTATTATGCTTTTGAAGATCAGGTCCTGTATATAATAATTCCTCCAAAATATACTAACAATTCCTCTAAAACTAAAACCATATACCTTTAAAAAAAAATAACTTCTAGGATCCTTGCCCTTCTTCAGCTAAAGAAACTTCAGTCTTGATGCCTTTGATAAGTTAGCATACCCTGCAGTAAGAGGACTGAGAATGTAACAGTACAGAGGGGAAGGGGATAAAAAGGTTTCATTCCCTGTGGAATTGCAAATAGGGAACCAGGACAGACAAACAGGGGGAAAGCAAGGAGTCCTGAAATTCACTGTGGTCCCCTTATACCGCCGAGGTTAATTGTAAAAACCAGGAAACTGCTGGTGCACGTCAGCTATTAGGGAACAAAGAAGCCAGAACCAGGTCTGGAAAGGAGCAGACAGTGGCCAGAAACAATGAGGGGTTGGGGGACAGGGGCATTCTTCTTCCAATAAAGCCTGGGTGCGCATGCTTCTGAAACAGAGGGGTCCAGTTAAAATGAGAAAGCTGCCGCTCTCACGCTAAGCGCCCCGATGGTGGGGTAAGCTCTGATGTTGATTGTTTTGGCCTTAGCTTTTTTTTGCTAGGTCTGTCTGTACTTTTTCCTCCACAGGCTTTGCTTCAGTTTTCAAAGCGAAAATACTTTTGCGTTGAATGCTCGCACTCGTTTTTTCTACGGGTACCTTTTGACGGGAAAACAGTGAGCCTAGATTTGGAAATGCCATCTCCTTGCATTACTTTCCTCCCCTGACTAAAACGTGCCCCCAGGAACGGCTCCTCTTAATACGGCTGCGGAGGACAGTTTGCAGGTGGTAAAATGCTTTTTATCCATATAAATGGCTTTGGATACTGCCCTCAGAAACACATGTTTTGAACAAACACAGAATAACTAAGTGAGGATAAACCCTTCTTTTTTCCATTGGCCGTTATCGTTACTGTAAAGCTTTTTAATACTGGCACTTGAGTGTGGGCATGGAATTGGTTTGCAGTGCCTTCACAGACAGGGTGTAAACCATGAGCTTAACAATTGTAAGGGACTTTATTATTTGTATCCTTAAAGCTGGAGGAACTCAACCGTGAGCTGGCTTGTTTGCTGATTTCTATCAAGCCACCTTGGATTGGATTTTTTGCGATTGCCCTGCTCCAATAGGTATCAAAGCTTCAATTTTCATGGCTGACTCCACTCGGATCTATCTTGGCTTTGGAGTTTTAAGACACCGGCTCTTTGGTGTTGATTGGGCAAGCAGGTATCTCACTCTCTGTTGCTCTATTCTAGGACTTCTGCAAACAATTTTTGCAGCAAGTAAGTGTCTGGCTCGTGGATTACTCTTATGAAGAATTGCGACGGGTATAAAGCAGGAATCAGAGTAGTCTTGATTGAATTGGGGTTTGGTGATTCAGGTCTCACTGGTGCAAAGGTGTTTTAGATGTTGGGTTTTTTTTTTTTTTAATTTGTTGACTGGGAAAGCCAGATTAAGATAAATATCTATTTTTCAACTGGGTTCTGGAGGCACATGGAGATTAAGTGACTTGTCAAAAGTGAAAGATTGGGAATGGAAATTTCTTTTTTTTGTGAAAAATACATTATATTAATGAAAAGTACAATACATAAACGATAATGCAGCAAATAACGTTACCAAGTAAGCATATAAAACACATCATGGAAAACTATACTCAAGCTAAATTAACCTTGATAAGGCCACATGTCAGCGACTAACCCATCTCAGAAGGTAAAAATACACAGCTAAAATACAAAATAACCCAAAATACTCTTGGTAATATAGAGATGAATTTTGAAAGTGTTGCTCAAGTTAAAAGGCTCATATACTCGAGTATATGGGCTGCATATGATGGGGATTTTAAAAGCCGCTAATCAAGCACATATATGCAGGTATGCGAGCTAAAATAAAGAGATTAGAAAAAGGGTGGGGCATGGGCATTCCAGGGCGGGGCCAACAGTTACACACGTAAATCCACATTTTAAAACCGGAGGCCGCAGCGCATGGCAGCTTGTTAACTGCTGCTCCTGATGAGATGAAAGTCCGCAGAAATTGTATTTTAGGCCTAACACAACAGGGTGAGAGGTCCGGGTCCACTAAAGGCAATGCAGGCTGAAGAACCAGAGGGATCTGGGTGACTTTGAGATAGACGGGGCAAACTGGTGGACTACTGGGTAAAATTGGGAACATGTTTTGCGAGAGCATGTTTAAAATCTGCTTACCTATGCGCATTAAAGCCAAAAAAGTCCTAAGGAAGATATACAAACTATGTTTGCTCGAGTAATAGCTTAAAATTAGGAGCACATTTCCACGCGGTAGGTGTATTTTAAATCATGCGTGCATTCTTTAAAATTCCAGCATTTGTCCACTTGCATCCCCATATGAATGTGTATGGGCAGCCACACACTTGTTGTAAAGTTACCGTCATAATGTTTCTTTAAGAGAACAAAAGTGTTCACGCAATTTTACTGAGCTGACAAAAACGTTTTATATAGAATTTGAATATAATCTTAACTTCTATGGGTAGATAGCACCATCATATTTTACAACATAGTTTATTTACAGAGCATCATCTTAGTTCATAAATCAACATATACCAAAACTTTAGCTATGTCCGCAGTTGATTTCTCCCAGAGCAAGCCATGAATTATAAAATTGTCCTAAACAAACATTAGGCCTGCAAGTCGCATACAGAATTGCTATAAGAGAAATCTGCTATTCAACCTTTTCTTCCCACACCCTGTACTCCCCTGAAAGGTCTTACTTCCTCCCAATAAGTTTAAAACCAGTGAACACACACTATGGGGCCTAGATACTAAAGTTCAATGTTCACACAAAGGCCATTTAGCATGAGCAAAAAATAGCATGCTATGCACTTATAACTTAGCATGCAAGGTGAACTGGTCCTCAGACACAATAGCAAATATGCACTAAATTTAAGATGTTCCCACGTATAAATGAAGCAACACTGGATGCAAATAAGGGTTTAAGCTGGCATGTGCAAAACCGCACAGTACGCTGTCCTCCATACACTACTTTGCACATACCCACTAAAGCCTAGACTTTTAGACCCGCCTTGGTCCACGCTATATCTCAAAATCTCCCTTGATAACCGACCCAAAGTTAAAAGGCTAGTTAGCATGAGTAGTTCAGAACTCCATGCCATGACAGCACCTCCTCAACCCTCTAGAACCATCAATATGTGCATGGAGCAAAGCATTGCGGCAATTCGTCAAGGATGCCTATTTTTTTTTTTTTTTAAGTCCACTGGAGCAGAATGGGAGGGAAGCTCTCTCTCTCTTGCCCCAGTCTTCACTGGGGCTTCATTGGAAGGGGTAAGACATAGAATGGACCTGCTGAGGGTAGTGAGAGGATACAGGGGTGATGTCACTCTCACAGTCACGCTGGCTGAAGAATATACCCCAAAAGCTAGGAAATGCAGGGGTCAGGAGTAGGCAAGTCAGGCATGAGATCTTCCGCCTGACCAATCACCATTCCTTTGGGTTGAGCCCTCTGGAGCTGGTGGCTAGCAGGTCTTATGGAGGGTGATGCACAGAGGCAAGGGACAACAAGGTGCCCTGATCACAAAGAAATATAAACAGGGTGTGCACTGATAAGAAGATAAGAAGTTTACATCCTGGGTCAGACCAAGGGGCCATCAAGCCCAGCATCCTGTTTCCAACAGTGGCCAATCCAGGTTACAAGCATCTGGCAAGTACCCAAACACTAAGTAGATCCCACGCTACTAATACTGGTAACAGCAGTGGCTATTCACTAAGTCAACTTGATTAATAGCAGTTAATGGACTTCTCCTCCATGAACTGTACAGAGAGATACTGTTACTTCCCTCCTCCTTCTAATAATATTTTTCATTATGTAGCTGAGTCTATGACTAATATGACTTAACCTTTCCAACTGTTTTATAACAGTAATTGGCTCTCTTGAGATGCTCAGAAATGATGACACACCCCCCCCCTCCCCACCCCCAGGTGCCTTTTCTGATTGACGACTTCTATTTCTTCCCCTCCCAGATGTTATGAGGCCCTGGGAGGGGCCTCATAACATCTGGGAGGGGAAGAAATAGACCTTTGTCTCCTTTTCCTATTGTTTGTTTGCTATGTATCATATGGGGAACTTTCCAGCAATGGAAGGTCTAGGGGAGTTGTGAGGTATAGGAGGATCCTCCTCCCAAAGGAGATGGAAGAAGTAAATATGATGGCTCCAGTGAGTCAGAGAGAGGAGTCTGAGACTGAATTGGTGGAGTCTAGAGTTGGAGTTGGTTGAAAGGAGTTCTGTAGAGAGATACTGATCCACTGAGGTGAGCAAAGTTAGCTCATTCTAGTAAGGGCTAATGGCCATCTGGGAGAATAATGAATCCTCGTCTAATAGGGACACCATCTTCCTCAGGAAACTCACAATCAGAGGCACATGTGAAGGCAAAGAGATTTTTTTCCTAATTTCCATTGAGACGACGAGAAACAGGTTTTGATGGGAACCTGAGAGGGAGAATCCTCTTGTGGAAGAACGTTAAGCAGGAGTAACTGCCTATGAATCTTTTGCAAACTGTCCAAGAAGCTGTGGTTATTTTGGAACTGTGGACTATCTGCTGATTTTGGCTGCCTTTTCTTGGACTCGTTTCCTTTTGGAACTTGAATAAGTCTTCTTGTGCGAATCACAACTTAGTCCACTCAGACTAAGTTTTTGGATCCCTTGGGCCTTGCAGGTCATCTTTCTCCCCACAGCATGAATCTGTGCCTGGCTTTCCAGGGGCTACACAGAGTGGGTCAGTGTTCCACAACCTCTGTTTACACATGATTGTGCATGTTTTTAAAACTACAGTACATTAGCCAAACTCTTGACCAGTCTTCCATTTTTTTTTAAATGTCAACTTTCATAGTATCTAGCCCCTTGTATGTCTATATCTGGGAATTCCTGGGGTTCCAACCAGAGACTTTAGGATCCATGTGACTTTCTGAGTCTCCACAGAAACACCAGAAATCTCTGGGTGCTGGTCCCAACCGAGTCAATCTGTACAGACTGGAAAGAAATGGCAGGCAAAAAGGAGGAGGAGACAGCGATTCATTGTCTGGTGTGGGGAAAAAGGAGGAGCCAGCGTCGCATTGGCCTGTGTAGGCCAGGAGGAGGAGGGAGAAGTTGCAGCTGAATTGTCCCTCCGCAGCTGAACAGGTGGATGGGTTAGAGGCTGATGGAGGAAAGAGGGAGAGAGCTGGGGAGAGGAGAAAAAGAAAGTGTGTGGGAGTATGTATGAGAGAGTAAGAAAGTGCATGTGTGTGTGTGTGAGAGAGGGAGTGTGGGGAAAGAAAGTTTGCAAACTAACTCCCTATTAATCCATACCAATCTGGGGGAGGAAAGGGGAGAAAGGTCTATCCATCCCCTCCACCAACTAAGCCTTGCAAACCTGGTGAGAAGGGGGAGAAAGTTCCACCACCCTTCCCCTTCCCCCTCTACCTGCTAATCTGCTCTGGTGGTGTTTTGTTTTTTTTAAATTGGGCTCGCAAATCAGTACTGGGTCGCAGCCACAGGTCCATTCCTGGTCCTAGGACTGCCCTCATTCCGGCTGTTCTGTTGGAGAGAGAGAGAGAGCAAGCACAACATTCAGCTGCCAACTCAAAGATCGGTGTGGCTTTCAGAAGTTTGAGCTGCATGGCACCTGCACTGCTCTTGCAATGACTGCTATGAGGCACAAGAGTACAGGTACTGCAAAGCTCGAAGGGACACAAAGCCATGCAGAGTCGGAACTCCTATGTTACTACTCTTTGGCTCCTACCTCCAACTGGTCCAGAAATTAGTATAACCCCCACCCCAGTGTGCCTGTCCTGCACGGGTGGGGCCATAAAAGAATTTGTCGTCTCTTTGGGACAGGGACCCTGGCTACCTATAAACGCTGTGTCTTCTCTCCCCAAGGTGTGGGTCTTTTGTTGGATGGGGGAAGTTGCCTTTCAGGGCCCTGAGTGCTAAGGGTATCGCATGCATGTCTGCGTATCCCTGGGAAAGGTTCATACCGCAGCCCAGTGGTGCCAAAAACCATTCCAGATGCTGAGGTGGTATCCAAAATGAAAGTTTACGCTTCAGATAATAAAAAGGGTGTAGTGGCAAAATTCGCTTTGCTCTCAGTTCGACGGGAGATAATGACCTTATTACGTTTCCTTCTCTCAATCTGTGCAAAAGGTTTCCTCATAGGGGACCCAGGATATTTCCATCCTCCAGGCTGTGGAAATGTGAAGGCCTTGGACAGAGTAAGTACCCACTTTCCAGATAACAGGGAACACCTGGATGAAACAGGTGAAACGGTCTTGGCATAGAGATTTGAAAATCCCTTCTCTCTCCCCAGGGGAGGAGACTCCAGGAGGGCATCCTCGATGGATGTCCAAAAAGGTTCTTACTCACAGTTCTAAGTCCCTTGTCCTTGACCTGGTTTCTTGGATCCCAGATGGAAGGGATCCTCCTGGAATAGCAGTTCCTGTTGTTCTCTTCAGGTAGGAAGGGGCGGCCAAACACTTCGTCCTGGCCTCAAAGTAAAGTTTCTCCTTTGTTTAGCAGTACAACACCGGAAAGTCCTGGTACCGGATCAACCACCTCCTCCATCCTCATCGAGGAATGGGGGGGGGCAAATCTTCCCTAACCTGGGATGCCCCCCCCCCAAAAACAGGGTTCCTCAATCCCCGAGTCCAGGTGGTGCACAGGATCTCACCAGGCCTCCTACCAAGGAAAGTGAAAACACCAAAAATATACCCAGAGGGAAAATCTTAACCCAGCCAGTGAGTGCACTGGGTAAGAAAATCCCTCCTGACTCCTGGCCATCCCTGTCCCACACACACACAGACAGACAGAGCTAAATTGTGCCTTTTCTACCATAAATGGTCTCCCAGCATTCCTTTGGCTTCCTCCTCTCCCGGCTGTGTAGTGCGGTTCTCTGGGCAGGCTAAACAGTACAGCCCTTTTCCCAGCTTAATACCGTGAGTGCTGGATGCTGGTTTTTGGAGAACATTTGTCATTCACGAGAGAGCACACAGGGGGTTTTGACGTATTTTTATATTCCTTTACCTTGGCTGTGGCGGCTTGCAGTCTCTGCAGGATTGAAAACCCTTTTTTGACAGGTCCAAAACACATCACTCGGATCTAGACATAGCTTGGTCCATATTTTAATGCTCCAACACATAAGCTTGTGGGGGCAGGAACCTAGTTTATAGGAGCTAGCTACATTATTTTCCTATTTTTCTGGTTGTGTACAACGAGAGGTTTAATTGTGTTGACTGCTTCCAAGTTACTTTGTTTCCCTTTAAGAATATTATCAAACAAACTAGCTTGCTTATTTACTGAGCTGGTTTCGCCCTTCCTAGAGCCACTGACAGTCTTATGCACTGTTTTATTACCGAGTATCTTATATCTGTTAATTATATTATTTTTTTCTTTCAATTCATTCTTCTTACTTCACAACAAGTTCACTGTAAAACAGTTTATATTACCCTTTTCTGTGTGGTGGTTTTATGCTGCCTGATGTTACAAGCAAGGGGTTCTTAAGAAGGGGCACCAAATGTGGTATTGGTGTGACGACGCAGTCTTAAAGGTGAGCACAGATTTATTATAATATTTTTTTTCTACGGTTAACAGCCCCTTCCTTAGTCCGGGTAACAAACTACCTGGGGGGGGGGGGGGGAGGAGGAGGGGGTCACATAAATTTAAAAATTGCTTACATATTTTAGGTCCAGACTACACTAGGAGGGAACATGAGCAATAGGACTGGGGGTAGGAAAGTGGACAAGGGGGTTTGGGGGTGATAAAGTGGGCAATAGAAACAGCCGTATTTGCTGTGAGAGTGGGCAGTATGGGCTATGGAAGGGGGGTTGGGAGCATGAAGGTGGGGGATGGGGCTGGGAGTATAATTAAGCAGTGGGGGCTGGGGGTGTGAATTTGCAGGATCTAGGGTCGTGAGAATGGGCAATGGTGGCTAGGAAAGGGGGCCTCTGAGTGTGAGAGGGGGGTAATAGGGGCTGTGCAAAGGGGGGAGGCTTGGGGTAAGGGTGGGAGTGGGTAATGTGAGCTGGGAGCACAGAATTGGGTAATGGGTGGAAGGGGGCTGGTGGTGAGAATATTTTTCCTTCCACTGACTCTCAAGAAGAACATTTTTATTCTACCACTGGGTTCCAGCAGAGAAAACAAGTTTGAAAACCCCCTGACCTACGCCAGTCTCAGAGTGACCAGAACTCAGGTATACATACGTGATTCTCTATATCATATATTATGCAAACAGGCACTCTTTCCCTTCCTACCCTGTTAACCTATAAAAACAGTGACGACAGATGGACCTGGCAGTTATGCCTGTAGCACTATGAGGCCACTTTTCCTTCACCAGAATATATCCACGTGAGCACCGTTTTCTGAGTCCTACTGCTGACTCAACCTCTCACTCAGTTTATCGGTTTTCTTCCAACTGCTAGACTTACCTTTGCAACCTGTCAGTTTCAATGGCTTTCCTAAATCCATATAGCCCAAACCTAGTGCACCCTCATCTACAACTATGGTCACCTCAAAACTTTCAGTCACGTTTGGTGGTGAAGGCTTCAGATTAAATAAAGTGCTGGGAAGGATGGGATCTATTTTATAAAATGGATGTGGCTGAGAGAGCCTTCTGATTGACTAAAAGCCTTTCCTGGTTGCCTACATAAATCTTCACAATGGCACAGTTTGGCCCTAGTTTTTGACTTGTCGTCGTATTGTATCGATGCATTCAGAATTGAAAAGCCCTGCTTATCAAAGCTCTGTCAATCAAAGTGACCAAACTTCCATCACACAGCTATCAGCATCCATCTGAAAAAGCAAGAGTCTGAATGAAAAACTGTAACCTCTTCCCACCACCACAGCTAATCCAAGTTCCCATTAAATTTGATGAAAACTGGTTAAGTCATCATATTGCTTGTTTACTGGGATACGAGCCAGCACTGCAAATGCAAACAAGTTGCCAATCCATTGCCAATAATTAATAGAAAATGACCACTCAATAAACAGAATGCACTGCAAATTAGTACTCACCTAATTCCAAACTGATGCGATAAGAACTTTCCTGCTTTTAGCAGTGAACTGCAAGGAAGCTTAAATGGAAATTGTCTGCTGATAATAGGTCTGGGTATAATTCCTAGCTTAATCTCTGGCTGTTTAGGATATGAGTCAAATGCTGGGCCTGATTTACTAAGCATTTTTCCCATAGAATGAGAGAAAAGCCTTGGTAAATGAGACCTACTGTTTGAGGCGAGGAATTTGCCAAAAGATCCCAGAGCAGCCATGGAAATTGTTCCACAGGGAACTGCAGCTTGCTGTACACAACAAGAAATGTGTGATGGGCTTAGAAATGGAAAGACAAAACAGGAAAATCAGGAAGACACAACATGATGGCTTTGCAACGGGAACTGACTTTTGGTAAAGAGACTTCCGGTCTGTCATACCATCTTCCTAAAAGCTCCCAGGAGCTAGCCTGTATCCAAAGGAGCTTACTTTGGATCCCCCTGTCAAAGCCAATCTATATAAACTCTCTCCTTACTGAGAGCAGGGAGCGAGTTCCAGCTGTGTGATAAGGTATTTTATTATTATTTGCTTAGTTTATATTTTTATGAACTGTCTTGTTATCAAATGTATCATTTAAAATATACTGTTATAAAATGTATTTTTAAACTGTTGTAAACCATGGATTAAGTGGGGTACAAATTTAATAGAACATAGAATCATACTCCGTTTATTGTAACGCCTCACCGCGATTGTTTTGTTTTATGTAAACCGACCTGATTTGATATTTGTATCGAGAACGTCGGTATATAAAAATGCTAAATAAATAAAATAAATAAATAGAATCAGTCAGCTTATCGACAACCGAAGTCAGAGGAATGCTGCGGTGCCTAAAGAGAAGCAATACCGGCTCAAACATGGAGGTGGTAATGCCCCTGTATAGATCATTGGTAAGGCCTCACCTAGAGTACTATGTACTGGAGGCCATATGGCAGAAAGGATAGAGATTGGCTTGAGGCGGTTCAGAGAAAGGCAACCAAAATGGTGGGGAGGTCTGCATCAGAAGCCATATGACATGAGATTTAGGAAAATATGCATACCCCAATGGAGAGGATTAACAAGGGACATATGATAAAGGCATTTAAATACCTGAAAGGTCTTAATAATGTACTTGAAGTTAACTTTTTTTTTTTTTTTTTAATGGAAAGAAAATTCTAGAACTTGAGGTAGATTCAGAAAGAAAGCCACAAAAGATTTTTTCACAGAATGGATTTATATAGGGCATCTGCTGCTTGTTTTTTTTCTTGCGTAATCGACTTAGCTTGCCTTCTTGGAGCATGATGGCTGTCTTCTTAATTTTGTTTTCATTGTTTTTATAAACTAAAGAGTAGTACATCACCTGAACCAAATGGTGTACATCCCAGAGTACTGAAAGAACTAAGAAATTTAATTCCGGACTTTCTATTAGAAATCTGTAAACTATCATTAACATAATCTATATGTCCCTGAAGACTAGAGGGTTGCCATTGTAATGCCAATTTTTAAAAAGGGATAAAAAAATGATTCAGGAAACTACAGATAGTGAATCTGATGTCTGTGCCAGGGAAAATGGTAGAAACTATCATAAAGAACAAAATTGCTGAACATATAGGTAGGTATGTGTGGCACCCTCACGGGTTGGCCACTAGATGTCACTAGGTCCCTGTATAGATCCTTAATATCGTGAGCCTTCCATCCCTCTCAGCCCCTCCCAGCTTGGAGGGTCTGGATTGAATGCCTCAATCCTATTTATAGCCCAGCCATTTTAGTGTTCTTTGGAGACAGTTTGATTTAGATTCAGAGCAGTGAGGATGTAGTTTCTCCACTCTCTGGTTAGGCCTCCCTGCCTGTACACATCCTGCTAGAGAGTTGTTCTGTATTTAGTTACAGCGAGATAGATTTTTTGCCCGATTCCCTTTGGGGGAAAAAAAGGGCTCTCGTCTCAGAGACCCGAAGCCTGTGAGCCTCTCTACTCCCTAGATGGGGCAAGCACTAATGACAGATTGTCTGTGTGAGATTTTTGATGGCTAAGATGTATCCTGACCTTTTGAGAAGGGACTCCTGCTTAAACTTTGCACTTTTTGGAGGAGGCTTCCCCCAGACACTAAGGACAAGGGCTAAAGACTCGTAAGCCTCAATCTACACCCTAGATAGGGCAAGTACCAGTGATGGTAAAGCAGCAGCTGCCGAGAGATTTTTCAGAGAGCAAGTATTTGGACATTGTTTTCTGGGGAGGGTTTTTGACTCGCCCCCTTCCTCAGGGATGCAGGGCTGACAATAGCCTGATCCCCTTTGACTTTTCCCCCAAGAGAATTGCTCAGTAACAATAGCTAAGGATGAAAGAGCAAGACCAGGAGACCCCAATCGGGGTCTCCACTCATGGGACCAGGATGGGCTGGGTATCCAGGAAGGAAATGGAGTCAGGAAGGACTGTTTTTGTTGGGAATGTGGGGACCCCCTCCAATAGGATTCCTGGTTTGCTGCTGAGTGAGTTTTGTATAAATAAAATCACCATGGGAGCTCTATCCTGATGCCTGAAATAAAAGGACGCCTACCTACAGAGAAACACACTCATGTACCAGCAGTCAGATATAACTTCAACCTTATTGACGAATGGGCTTAAAATAAAGTTTAGTGATTGGTAATAATTAAATTAAACACCCAAAGCCTGGTTTCTATGATTTGTCCCAACATCTCACACCCCATGGGATGCACTGAAAGCAAGACACTACTGTCCGGGCCACAAGTGACAGCTTCCCCCCATAAAATGAATCCCCCCCCCCAGGATTAAGAGTTAAGCTTGGGAGTAAATTGCTAGCCAGAGCAGCCCTAAAGAGTAAAATAAGTTTGTGTGCCCTTGGAATTAACCGCCCGCCCACTAAGGGTTACACATAGTTTAATGGGACATAGCTAACCTTGATTTAGCCAAGGCAAGTCTTGCCTCACTAATCTGCTACATTTTTTTTGAAGGCGTAAATATACATGTGGATAAAGGTGAGCCAGTTGATACAGAGTATCTGGATTTCCAGAAAGTATTCGACAAAGTCCCTCATGAGAGACTTCTTAGGAAATTAAAATGTTATGGGATAGGAGGCAGTGTCCTATTGTGGATTGGGAAATGGTTAAAAGATAGAAAACAGAGTAGGGCTAAATGGTAAATTCTCCTAATTGAGAAAGGTGAATAGAGGACTGCTCCGAGGATCTGTTCTGGGACCAATGCTTTTTAATATATTTATAAATGACCTGGAAATGGGAACAACAAGTGAGGTGATCAAATTTGCCAATGACACAAAATTATTCAAAGTTGTTAAATCACAAGAGGATTGTGAGAACTTGCCTGAGGACCTTGTAAAACTGGGAGACTGGGCATGCAAATGGAAAATGTAATTTAATGGGGACAAGTAGGGAAGAATAACCCAAATTATAGCTATGCAAGGTGCTACATTAGGAATCACCATTCAGGAAAAGGATCTAGCCGTCATTGCTGATAATACATTATAATCTTCTGTTCAGTGTGCAGCGATAGCCAAGAAAGCAAATTAAATGCTAGGCTTTATGAGGAAAGGAACGGAGAATAAAACAGAGAATATCATAATGGCCTCTGTATCGCTCCATGGTGCGACCTCATCTTGAGAACTGTGTTCAGTTCTGACCAACATATCTCAAAAAAAGATACAGCAGAATTAGAAAAGGTAGAGAGAAGGGCGACCAAAATGATAAAGGGGATGGAACGATTCCCCTATGAGAAAAGGCTGAAGAGGTTAAAAAGAACAAGACTAAAGAGAGGAGATATGACAGAGGTGTTATGACTATGGCTGCTGTGCAGCCTCCTCACCACCAGAGGCCCCTCATGAGCAAGCTCCCCTGGCCGGCCCAGTCTGTCCTACCTATCAGCTCCGTGTCCCGGACGCCCTACTTAACCCCGTCTGGCCCATGCCTCGGTGCTTCGGCATCGAGTTCCCTTGGGCTCCCTGCTTCAGCCTCTTGTTACTTCCTGTGCGCCTCCGGGCTTCTCGCTACCTGTCTTGCTCCGTGGCCTTGGGCCCCCTGGCTCTTCTTGTCCTGTAGCCTTCTGCCTTGCCTGCTTCATTGTGCCCCTCTGTCCCTGATTCCCTCCCTGATTGCTGTCCTACTTCCCCCTGCTTCCGTGCCTCGCTGCCTGCGGGCTTTTGTGTTTTCTGTTCAGTGTAAGTCTGGTCTTGGTTTGTCTATCCAGTCATTGTCTGTCCTGCTCTCCCTGGTTCTCTCATTCCAGCTCACACTTACCTACAGTCAGTCTCACGCTTACCTGCATGCTATCCTGATTCCACCCATACCTGCACTCAGTTCCTGGGTAAAGACCACGCTTACCTGCACTCACATCCACACGTACCCCCATACTGTTCCAGTGTTTCCCGAAGTTCACCCTTACCCCCACGCACCTTGTTCCAGAGACTCTTCTCATCCAGCACCAGAGACTCTTCCCAGCCAGCACCCGGCACCACACTCTCCTTCCAGCCAGCACCCGGCACCAGAGACTCCTTCCAGCCAGCACCCGGCACCAGAGACTCCTTCCAGCCAGCACCCGGCACCAGACTCTCCTTCCAGCCAGCACCCGGCACCAGAGACTCCTTCCAGCCAGCACCCGGCACCAGAGACTCCTTCCAGCCAGCACCCGGCACCAGACTCTCCTTCCAGCCAGCACCTGGCACCAGACTCTCCTTCCAGCCAGCACCCGGCACTCCTTCCAGCCAGCACCCGGCACTCCTTCCAGCCAGCACCCGGCACCAGAGACTCCTTCCAGCCAGCACCTGGCACCAGAGACTCCTTCCAGCCAGCACCCGGCACCAGACTCTCCTTCCAGCCAGCACCCGGCACCAGACTCTCCTTCCAGCCAGCACCTGGCACCAGACTCTCCTTCCAGCCAGCACCCGGCACTCCTTCCAGCCAGCACCCGGCACCAGAGACTCCTTCCAGCCAGCACCTGGCACCAGACTCTCCTTCCAGCCAGCACCCGGCACCAGACTCTCCTTCCAGCCAGCACCCGGCACCAGACTCTCCTTCCAGCCAGCACCCGGCACTCCTTCCAGCCAGCACCCGGCACCAGAGACTCCTTCCAGCCAGCACCCGGCACCAGACTCTCCTTCCAGCCAGCACCCGGCACCAGACTCTCCTTCCAGCCAGCACCCGGCACTCCTTCCAGCCAGCACCCGGCACCAGAGACTCCTTCCAGCCAGCACCCGGCACCAGACTCTCCTTCCAGCCAGCACCCGGCACCAGACTCTCCTTCCAGCCAGCACCCGGCACCAGACTCTCCTTCCAGCCAGCACCCGGCACCAGAGACTCCTCTCAACCATCACCCAGAACCAGAGACTTCTATCATCTTGCACCCGGATCCAGAGACTCAACCAGCCTTACCTGAGATTCTGCTGTGGCTCCTACTCTCCTGTCCTGAGTCACCCCCTGCAGGTGGTGTTCTTGGGATAAGCAGTTTGAAATCTGTGTACCCTTTTGGATCCTGTCAGGTACTTGTGACTTGGATTGGCCACTGTTGGAAACAGGATGCTGGGCTTGATGGAGCCTTGGTCTGACCCAGTATGGCAATTTCTTATCTCAGGTCTCCTTAATGTTTTATTTTCAAACTTATAAGTTTGATTAACTGATTTTCTGTATGTTTTATTGTAAGTCTTCTAGGGCTCCAATAGTAGATGATCACTAAATGTGGAATAAAGATATAGAGATGCCTGGAATGCCCTCCCAGATTAGATGGTGAAGACAAAATCCGTCACAGAATTCATAAAACAATGAGATATGCACAGAAGATCTCTAGTGGCAAGAGGATGGTAATGAAGCACTGGGGTAATCTGAACTGAAATGACATGACTGCACTGAGCTTCCTAGATGGCATGGAGTAACCTGCACAGAGTGGTGACAGCAGTGGTACTTTCCATCAGATCTACGAGAAAGCATTAGGGTGGCCTACAAGGAATGACAGTCACAATCCTAAAAGGCAGTCGTACAATTTTGACAGGTTAAGAGACGGACAAAGGGGAAGGAGAAGAGAGTGTTGGATTCCTTATAGGAATGTGTTATAGGCAGCTGCTGAAAATGGGCAAATCTCTACTGGGCAGACTGAATGGGGTCGTTTTGGTCCTTATCTGATGCAATTTACTATGATACTGACCACACAGTTCTAATTCACCCTGTTATTTGGCAAACAAATCCTATTTTGTCGTCTCCTCTGTCTCAGAAAGCTCCCTTCCTCTGGTGCATCTTCCTCTTCCTTCTCCACATCCTGCCACATCGTATGTTGACCTATATCCACCCGGACCCTATCCCAAGCTGCCCCAGCAGTGCAGCGGTGTGAGGGACTGAGTGGATATAGCATGAAAGGTCTCGTGGAATGATAAAGAATACATTTAATACATTATGACTAATCTTTACCCTCCCTTCCCCCACCACCACCGCTGTCACCATAAAATGGTCCACGTTGATAATGATCTGAACATCTGACCATTATTTCTCGAGAGTGTGAGATAAAGAAGGAAAACACGGCGCAATTTTTTTTTTCTTTCTCCCCTTAACGCTCTCGCTCTCTTTTTCAATTCCGGTTTTTGCTTTTTATAGCCTGTCAGGAAATGAATAAGGACACTCTCGACCATAAATTCCTGGCCGCTGCTTCATGCCCAGTTGCAGTGAAGTGCCCGGAGATGGATGATGGATGAGGCCGGGTGGGGAGAAGAGACTCCCCAAGGTGCACTCCACTCCAGGCTGCTTCAGCTAATTCCTTCTTCCTCCCCCTGCATGGCCTGCGTCAGCAGCTTCTTCTCTCTCCGAGGAGGGCTCTTGCTCTCGCTGACATCGTTAACCAGGTTGTTTCACAAATGCAGTCATTAGCACTGGATGCAGCTTTAGGTTGTGCCCTTCCTTTCTGGATCGCCCTCTTCCCACATTGAGAAACCGACTTTAATGTCTTTCTGTGCAGCGTCCATCCAGGGGCCCTGGTTTATTCCTGCGGTGTTTCACCAACGCTTTCGTTCCTGACCTGGCAGGAT
The DNA here is from genome assembly GCF_901001135.1 of Rhinatrema bivittatum. Classification (NCBI taxonomy): domain Eukaryota; kingdom Metazoa; phylum Chordata; class Amphibia; order Gymnophiona; family Rhinatrematidae; genus Rhinatrema; species Rhinatrema bivittatum. Next base: position 14,615,528 of record NC_042627.1, read on the forward strand.
CACCCTCCTCACAGGGCAGAGAGGGGGTTCACCCTCTGTGGTCATTCGATCCTGGTCTTTCGAACCCATTATCGCTTTATGGACCATGACCATAATTTGAAAGGACATTTTATCCTGAAGATAGTGAAAGAATTCAGTATCCGTCGGCTTTGAGGTTCATTTAATGCCATACTTCTCTATATTACTTCACTAATGGACTCAAACTATCCTGGAGGATCCAGAGCACCCTGAGATGGGAAGAGGACTCAGTCTCCGCTGTTCATCAGATATCGCACTAAGACCTTACTGCGTCACTTGCTATTTTTAGCGTGCCCATAAGGGCATGCTAAAGTTTATTGCACAGGCTCATAAATGTTTGCAGCTTGCCAGCTCCTGGGAAAGCTGCAATGAGTGCTGCGGGATTGTAGGTCGGCACTTTGTGAGTGTGTTGGGGGGGGGGGGGGGGGGGGAGAGAATCTATAATCCCTGAATGTTTGCTTTTGCTTCATTTGTTCTTGATTTACAGAGGCAAATTACTCCACCAACGCTCTTCCCTGTTAATGTTCTGGCCTGCTCAACTCTCATGCAAGGACAATCTTACAATTTCCAGGGGCGCTCCAGAAGGAAAGCAAGAGGCTAGCTGCCCTACATTTCCTAAAATGCCCTCTTCTGCTCCCAGCCCAGAAACCTCATTTGAATTATTGCTGTTAAAACTGGCACTTAATAGCCCGCTCACCACACTCTTTCCCCACAGATAGGGCTGTCTAGAGACTCTGGATTCTAACAATGCTCTTCTACAATGTGTATTACATGTCTGAATTATGTTTTAGATTGAAGAAGGTACTTATCCCATGTAGTTCCCTAAAAAAAAAAAAAAGTCAGACTTTTATCCGCATTATTTTTTTTTTTAAAGAACCATAACAACTTGTCTATGATTCTCACTGCTCAGCCCCCTCCATACCATTATAAAATTATAACTTTAATTGCTGAAAACAGTAATGTAGCTACGGCACCAAACGACGACACTCTAACATAAGCGCAAACGGGTTCATCATTATAGCTTTGCTATTTGTTGTAGTGCATGGGAACCACACACAAAAGCCCGGTGAGTTCTAGCAGGGCTGTAACATGTAGTTAAACCATTTTCTCTTATACAGCACATTTGTTCAAAATGCTGAGCAGACTTAGAAGCCCAGATGTGCTAAGGATTTTTTTTTTTTTCTCTCTTACGTGGCTATGGGGAAAGCGTTTCGTACCTCTGGCCACAGTACACAAATATGATCACCCAATTGCAGCGGGTATTCATTTTATCCGCCTCAGCAGCATGAAAGGCTGAGCTGACTATGCTGGGATTCTGAACTATGGGTTTACACAGATGTCAGAGGCAGATGTCTTAAGCACCACGGCTATCACTCCAGCCATACTTCATTTTTAATTTCATTGCTTTTCTTCAGAGTTGCCAACTCTTTATGCCCAGGGCTTTTATTAGTTGATTTCAGGACACTGGGTGGGTGCACTGGTAGTGGAGAATTACTTTTTCCAGCCAATCATTGTTGACTGAACTGGCGTTAAGACTTTGTCCAGCCTTAGGTCCTGATTTTAGAAAGCATTTACACGCTTACAAGTGGGTTTTACACATATAAATGCACTTTACCCGTGTAAGTGGGCTTTTGAAAATTGCCACAATATAAGCCATTGAATAGTCCATAGGATTTACCTACGTAAGTGCACTTTTGAAAATTGCTATGATGGCATTTATACATGTAAATCCTTTTTGAAAAGTACCCCCTTAGTGAGAATGAGGCAGGATGGAGTTTTGCTCCTAAAATTATTAATGTACTATTATATTTTTTTTTGCATTTGTATTTTTCCTGATGTAGTTTATTATGACGAATTTGCTTTCTATGGTGCTATTTTTATTTTGTAAACCGCTTTGGGTTGAAGTGGTGTTTAAGGAAGGCAAGATCTCTTTCCTAGCCAGAAATTTCTTTCTATTTTCTCCCTCCTAAACTTCATTTACTCTGGTAGGTATCAATGCGAGCTTAAGATCTTCGCTCAGATGGTGCGGAAGCGATGTTCTCAGCCCCCAGGAACAGAAGGGAGGAAGGGAAAGTAGTCCCGGCAACTAGTAACCCCCCCCCAGGACTTAAAAAAAAAAAAGAAGACTCCTGATTCTAGAGATTCTGATTAAATCAAAAGTCCAGCGAGCCAGGAGGAAAATCTGGCAGGAGAGCAGAAAAGGAATCGCTCTCCTTTTGCTCATAAATCTACCTTTTAAAATCTTTCAAATACTGGCATATACTGTATGCCCATTTTGATTAGTTGAGTTACTAATTGTTCAGCCATGGACTTCACAATACTCTAAAACCAAACCCTAATGACCAGATAAATTATCCCTGTCACATACTGAAGCTCTGTTATTGATAGGAGTCGGCAACAATGAGCTTCACTGGGAGTATGATCCAGCCTAAACGTTAGAGCACGACCCTAGCGCCTGATATAATAATAAGGGAAGTGTTAAAACTGTGTGCCACAATTCAGTGCATAGTCTCTTAACACACTTGCTAAATTATTTTTTACTCCTGATGCTGTAAGTTATCGGTATGCTAATACATCGAGTGTTAAAAAGGGTGCCGAATTATAGTGTGCACACAAACCTGACTTAAACGTGCATTTGGCCTTTTGCACAGAGCTAAATGCACATTGACTCAAGTACAAATCATGTTTTGTGCACATAAAAATGCTTTCCACCGCACAGAAAACTTTTTCGAGCACATTAATGATATTTTTATGTGCAGAAAACATGCTTTGAGTGTGCAAAGCATGTTTTCTGTGTACAAATCCTGACTACAGGTCCTGGGCACCAGACTTCCTGCTTGTTCGCATAGACTAATACTAGAGCTGGAAACTTTACTTCACCTCCCACCAGGAGACGGGAGTAAAATCTCCAGCACTAAGAAGACATGAGTTACGCCAGCGCGCCTCTCTGTCTAGTTTCTCCAAGTGGGTTTGTTTTGCACATAACTTGACGGAGCTGAAGGGGAATAGTTAATGCCATCATTACCATGATATTTCCATGCCAGGGCGCTAAGGCTCAGCATTATGTACAGATTTATGCACACATTTTTGCACAAAAAAACTCCTTGCTGCATCCGAGTAGTTTGTGCACAAAAAAACATGAACACAATTGCCGGTAAAACTGCGTTCTACTGATTACTATGGCCCCCTAGAGAGCTGGAATTGTTGAGTTCTAATCCCGATTCTTATACCGACTCTGGGGCCAATGCAATATCATGCGCACAAAAAACGTGTGCCCAACCTGGACACACTTTTTTTTTTTTTTTTTAACGCATGCACATCCCCGCTCTTGGGCGCTTGATCTAATATTCTAAGGAGCTGGCACGCTAAAAGGGATGCAACAATGGATAATTTGCGCGTCCCTAGCACGTCCATGCCATCGAGCGCCCAGGAGAAGTGGCTGAGCTCAGGTAAGGAAAACAGATGCTCAGTTTAGGAAAATGGACCCTCGTAAATTGAGCCTTCCTTTTTCCTAACCTGACAGCTTTCAAGGTTTTTTTTTGTTTTGTATTGCAGGTTTCTGTAGTTCCCCCTGCTTAGTATCGCAACAATATTAAATAGGAGGAACCTCAAAAAAGCTATATTTTTTGCTCTTCTGAGCTTGGCTTGGAGGTGCCCCAAAACTTAACACCAGCTCTGGTACTAGTTAAAAGCCTCATCGACATGCATTTGCATATGATGAGCGCTATTACCTTCGCGGAGGGTTAGATGCACGTTTTGGACACTCGAATCCCCTCATAGCATAAGGGGTTGTTGACGCGCATCTAAAATGCGCGTCCAAGCACAGGTTAAACAGTGCGCTCAACTATTATTGGGTAAGAGCAATATTGGTTCTTGCATCCTTTCCTCATCCTTGGAATTGGTTATGCAATATGCAGTGTCCAGGATAGGAACCCCAGACCTGTGCCTAGGATGGCAAAGGCAGCCTGGCTGAAGATGTGTTGCCTTCCAGCTGTGCTGAGTCTCACTCAGCAGAGAACGGCCTTCTGCAAAAATCTGGAAGGAGGGGTGAGCCTGGAGCAAACAGGAGGATAATTTGTAGGAGGTTATTAGGAGGAACTGAATACAGGATCATTGGGGGTAAGGAGAGAGGCTGGAATATGAAAAGGAAATGGCAGAGGGGAATGGAGGAAGGAGGGAGGCAATATTTGTGTGAAAGAGAAGGGATTGGGTGGGAAGATAGAGAACAGATGAAAGGAGCAGCCTCGTCTCCTCCCCCACTCTCACCAACTCCATTCAGATCCTCCCTCCTTTGAACTTGGATTCTATTTCGCCAGGTCCTTCCCTCCCTTTCCTTTCTCCCAGATCCTGGAATCCCCCTTTCTAACCCCCAATCCCCTCTCCACTGATTTGTCTCCTACCTCTTTCCCATCCTCCCTTTATCTTCCACCCCTTCCTTGATCGTCACTATCCCCCGTCTGCTCTGCGTTCTCCATTCCCAGGTCTCACTCTCCTCTCCCCAATCCCCAGTCCTGCCTCTCTTTTTCCCTGTCCCTTTCACCCTTCCTTCTCCTCTCCCCACCAAGAGATCTCCTCCCTGTACTGATCTCTTTTCCACATGCAATAAACTAAATTTCACAGCAAATTTGGAAAACTATTTTTATATTGTAGTATTAAAAGATGGAAAAGTTTGTTAATGTGCTTCCGAATTTTCTACTTCCTACTGCAGGAAACCGTAGGTCTGTGCCTTAGATCTTCTGTTCCCTGTTGTCTGCCATTTTTGGGGAGGGAAAGGGCACGAAAGCACCAATAGTGCCTAGGTGTGACAAAAAAACTAAATCCATCATCAAGTGTCCAGGAAGCACGCCTTACGAGCCCAGATGCATCTATGTCTTATGTGCTCTGCCCATAAAATGAATTCAGATTCTGTTTTAACTAAAGGCACAATATAAATGCAAATTATTTTGCTCTACGCACAAACTCTTTTGAATGCAGACACATCATGTGCAAGCTAATTTTGTCTCATCTTATCTAGTTGTTAAACTTCAATAAATGTTCTGAATAATCAACTGGTATTTAACTCAATACAATACCTGGAGACATGTGCGGAATTATTCTGAAGCCCAGTGAGGAAACAAAATCCCATATTCCACTGGAAGGAGGGTCAGTGAGAGCAGAGAATTCATGGGCCAGACTTGCACCTGGTTAAACTGATGCAGCTTGGGGAAATTAACAAGTCTCTGTTCATGAAAAACCGCCATCTCAAAGAAGAGACAGCCCACAACCAGAGCACACAGAGGAAGATCATACTAATGGGAGGTAGAGATCCGACTAGAATCTGGTCCTGGCCTAGGAGTTGTGCAATAGGAAGGGCTGGAGCATGCCACTTTGGGGTGAGGCTGCTGTAGCGGCGGGCTCCTGCTTGAGATCAGCGTGGGATTCTGGTTTGCAGTTTGAAAAGAAAGGCTCCTTTTCTTTATTGCCCTCTTCCTGTGCTGGCTGGCGTGCATACTCTTAAGCTACATGAGGCAGGAAGTGGGACAACCTTCCCAAGTCTACACCCCCTGTGCTGGTGGAGCGCGTCTCAGCGCTTGGATTTTTAGAATCACTTGGACTTTATTCTGATTTATCCTGGTTCCCCCCAAGTCCTGCTGAGGCAGGGAATCACCTCTTGCGTTAGGAAAGGCTTAAAGAAAGAAACCCAGCTCTTGCAATTCACATGCAGAGGCTGGAGTGTGGTATCTCTGCCTTTTGTGAAGCTTTTGCAGATTCTTGAGTCCTTTTGTCTTTTGTTCTGGAAGGAAGTTTTCTGCCCATAGGGAAAGAGAGAGGAGATTTCCCTGCTATTGATTATGGAATCTTCCAGCTTGAATATCCAGTGTAACATCTCAGGAGAGTACTGGGGAGAGCAAGGATTTCAGCCGGAGCAAAGAGGAGAGACTGGAGAGCTCACATAGGGAAGAACACGGATTACGAGAAGTGGAGTTTTTGGAGGAAGAAGTGGACCAAAGGTGTTTTTGGAAGGGGAGAACTACTTAAGTTAGGGGATCCCATAGACACCTTACTTGCTATCCCCTGGAAGGCAGGACATCCTGGGACCAGATACCAAGGGTCACTTACAGCAATTAAGCTGTGTGGGTACTTTTAGGTTCTACGAACATGGGTGCAACAGCGAGGAAGTGTGTTTGGTGCCAGATGATAACCATTGACAAAGTTTTGTTTGAAACAGCCAGCCTGAATCACTGGCCCATACATCCACCAGACTTGCATATTGAGGCCTAGATTCATCAAAAGGCTATAAATTTCACATGATTAATACCTGCAATAAGGAAAAGAGGTGTGGTTATGATAGTTTTAGAGTTACACCTGCGAGATTTTCATGGAGAAAGAGAAAGAGAGAAAAGAGAGAGAGAAAGAGAATCTTTATAAGACCTTCATAGTACTCAACTATTTATATCACTATAGGAGGGTCATCTAGTAACTTGAGGTGAGGTTTTGGTAGTGGTTTAGGGTTTTGGGGCTAGTTTGACATGCAGAGTGAGACGTATGAACAGCACAGTACATCTCAGTGAAGATTTGACATCCCACAAAGATGAGATTGCTACAATGTTCTCTCGCCCTAGCTTGATGGGCTCTATAACACCCTAACAGAGACTTGTGATATACCACCCTGGGCCCTGGAGGTATCACCCTCACTCCCATTTGGATAATTCACACCAGGTTTTTGGGAACTTGTCTGGACTTAGACTCAGGACTGAGGGTGACACCTACTTTGTAGATAATACAAGAGGAGGAGCTACTTGAAAAATGATAAAACTACCATTTCCAGAGGCAGAATAGGCCTCTGGACCTTATTTTACAAGGCAGTACTTTGTAGAATAATACAAAGCAGCAATCTAGTCAAAAAATACAAGTAAATGTCGGTAAAACAACAATGACAGACTCAAAGCTTAAACTGAGCTGGAATGCGCGTGCCACTGTGAAGGGATAAATGGACCCCACACATCTGACAGGCTTGAAAAGGTTAAAAACCTAAAGCTGCCTGCAAAGGTTGCAGTCAGGTGAGCCTCAGGAATGAATGAGCTGTGTCCTGTCACAGGGAGAGATTTCTTATTCTGCACAAGAAAGATCTGGAAGCCTGATGGGCAGAAGGGAGGAAAAGCTGTAATCTCAGAAAGCTTGATGAAGAATTTGGAGTGGAGGACAGGGAAAAAACAGAAGCCATAGGTGTTACCATACTTCTGTCTTCTTACTATTTTGTAAAGCCTTGAAGTGCTGCAGGAACTGTCTGCCAGGCAGTTGCCACTCTGAAAGGGCCAGCTGAAGTGTGTTTTCCTCAGTCGCACTCTCAGAGAGAGCGGCTAATCTGAACTGATTGATAAAATGCTGGTGGCAGGGAGAGAAGGAAAACTGCTGTTTGCATACAGAGAGGTTTGTTTGTTCTTGCCAGATACTTCGGTTTGCTCTCCCTCAGATTCCTGAAGTGAAAGACCTTTGTGGATTAAGTTTGGCTCTTTGTTAAGGTGTCCTTGTAAACTAATGTTTTTAACTTGATACTTAACTATCCTGAGAGAGGAGGACGCTGAGCCTCTCAGCACAAATTCTCTTCTCTACTGACTCGCTATTCAACACCCTCCTTACAACTGTAGCACTTTCAGTGAGCAGACCCAGAAGATGTCTGCCTGTCCACAAGGTCCTTAGAGATTCCTGAGAATGTCATGTTTATTTATTTACCTATATACATTTCCATCTAGAGTTTTAATGTAAACCGATATGATGTGTCTACTAATGTCTGTATAGAAAAACTGTTAAACAAATAAATAAATAAATATAAATTTATATGATCGCATTTCTATTCTACGTGGATTACAAATAAATACAACCATACAAAACCAATAAAATATTTTTGCAAAGAGGGAGCTACAGCTAACTGGCATTAGCCTTGTTCTCTGTCCTCTCTGCAACCCACCACACCATCCAAACGCACGGTGCACACTGCGATGAGAGGCTGGCCCAGTGGCGCTCCTGGATTCAATTGCGGCTCAGATTTTCTGTTCTTCTTGGCCAGCCTGGGATGCTGCAGATGCAGCATTCACAGCTGCTAGGGTGGGAGCAGGGGAAGACGACCCATCCATCATGGGATTTAGAGCCTGCAATTGGGGGATTTCAGAGGGAACCCTGGCGTGTGGCCCAGAGCTGAGGACTGGCACTGTTTAAACTCACTTTCCCTCTCCCCCCCACCTCCTTCCCTGTTCCATCCATTTTCCCCTTTCCCCGTCCTCTTTCTCCCCCTCTCCTTTCCCTCCCCTCCCCCTCCTCCCCCTTTAACTCCACCCCCACTCTTTTTGGTTCATCTAAAAAATTAAAAATTTATCTAATCCAATTGATATTTCATCTGTCTGCTTTGTTTCAAATGTCACCTCTTTACCTCTTTTTTTTTTCTCCTCCCTTCCCCCCGCTTGTCTTTTCTTCCTCTCCCCCTTGCTCTGCGCTTCCTCACTAAAAGCTTATTACTCATAAGTTTGATGCTCGCCATCCTGTTCAATACTGTACGTTAATTTTTTGTTTCTAGATTTGCACGGTGTCTGCTCCCCCTGACGCTGATGTGAAACACGGCCAAGTCGGGGGCCTTGTTCCTAACACCATTAACCACAACTTTCTTGATTTAGGTGGGCCACTGATGTGACTGTATCTACAATAAAGATTTGTTATGTTAAGACGTATTGACCAGCGGTTTATATTTCCCTCGCATTAACTACGTTGCAAGGGATATATAGAAACAGGAAAATGCCCAGGTGGTTGCGAATGAAGACTCGAGGTGCCAACAGAGCATTGAGAGGAGGTGAATCAGGACCGGCGCTTACATTAGGAAAACTACGCGGCTGCCTAGAGTGACAAACCTTGGGAAGGGCGGCGAACTTCCACCAGCCCCTGGCTACTGATGGAGCCCATCCTGACAGCAGCCAAAGCAAGAGGAGGCCTGGGGGTGGAAGAACAAAAGGGACACGAATACTGGATAAGTGTAGAGAGAAAGAGAGAGAGTGAGGGGTGCAGTAGGTGGGGGTGGAGGGTGTGTGCTGGGAATGGATTAGTGAGAAGGTTTGCATGCTGAGCTGACGGGGTGGAAGGAGTGTGTTTATTTTGAGCTGCGAGGGATGGAGAGAGTGCGTAGAGTGGGTGGCGGGTTAGAGAAAGTGAGCAGGTGCCGAGTGGATGGGTGGTGAGAGAGGGAGAAAGTATGAGTAGTTGGCAGGGTGGAGAGAGATGGGGATGGGGTTGAGAGAAAGGATGCTGGCACTGTGGAAAGGGGTGATAGTTGGTATGCCAAATGTGGAGGCAAAAAGAGGAGAATGCTGCAGGGGGGTGGAGAAGAGATGTTGGGCAGGGAGAGGAAGAGGGGCTGCTGGACGTTATGGGTAGAGGGCAAAGAAGGGAATATTGGGCAGAGCGTGAAGGAAGAGATCAGGGGAAGCAGGGTGGTGGGATGCCACAGTCAATGCCACCATAGGTCAATGCCACTGTCCTGGAGCTGCCACAAGTATGTGAGGGGTAAGACTGGGGGTTCGCCTAGGGCATTTAATACCCTTGCACTGGTCCTGAGGGGAGTGTTGAAGCATCCCTCCTGAGGAAACAGACTGACCTGACAAACACTAGGGTTGCCAACTGACTCCATTTTTACAGGATGGATTGATTCAGTTTTACCCCAATGCATATCTGAACTTGTAGTCCTGTTTCACAACAGTAAATCAGAACTGCAAGTTCCAGCATGCAATGGGGTAAAACCAGAACCAGATCCACCCGTCTTGAAAAACATGGTCCTTGTATAAACATTTGGGTTTTGTCAGCAGATTCTATCTACTTCTGGGTGATCTAAACAGGGTAAATCTGCACCTGCCTTAATGAAAGGTGGCTGTGCTTTTCCCACATACTGCATGTTGTGTTTTTATTTATGCTTCAGGATTTGTATATTGCTTTGACGATGTAAGTGGTAGATCCACTCCCCAACCCATGCACATCTACAACTCACTCTCCTCCCTGTAATTATACAGAGAGCATCCCTATCCTGTGCATGCACACATCATCCATAAGCAAGAGCCCCATGGGTTCGGTGGGTGCTTAAGCACCCTCAGGATCAGATCGGCCTCCTACACAGGCTCGGTCTCCTGAAACCAAGGTACAGTCAGTTACAGATCCAACAGCTGTATGGTATTGGGGGTGCTTAAGCACTAAACAGAGCTGGCAACTAGGTTATCACCAATTCTGATTAGCTTCTTGTTTTAAAACGACTCTAACACCACAGTACAGTAGAAACAATATCCAATGAGTAGAAGAGGACAGGAAAGGACAGCAGTAACTTATTTAACAGGTATCTCTCACACAGAACGTGTCCCTATAAACAGCTAGATCTTTGGATTTTCTATTATTCAGTTTATAGATGGGGAAGGAGAACAAAATTTTAGGAACTGAATCCACTTTCAGTGCTGTCTAAATGTAATTTTATTTTTGTGAGGTATATCAAGTTATTATCACAAGTGCTTTGAGATATGTCCCTTGTCCTATAAGAAATTCATTCAGTTCAGGTCGGGCAGTCATTGCTACTCGGCTTTGGCTTACAACCATCTCGCCCACACAACAAGCAATAACTTTCTTCCACCGTGAAACGCAAAGGGGTTTCCTAAGCCTAATAACAGTTTGTACTTTACAATTGCGATGGAGAAGGTACAGAGAAGGGCTACCAAAATGATAAGGGGAATGGAACAGCTTCCCTATGAGGAAAGACTAAAGAGGTTGGGACTTTTCAGCTTGGAGAAGAGACGACTGAGGGGGGATATGATAGAGGTGTTTAAAATCATGAGAGGTCTAGAACGGGTAGATGTGAATCGGTTATTTACTCTTTCGGATAATAGAAAGACTAGGGGGCACTCCATGAAGTTAGCATGGGGCACATTTAAAACTAATCGGAGAAAGTTCTTTCTTACTCAACTGCACAATTAAACTCTGGAATTTGTTGCCAGAGGATGTGGTTAGTGCAGTTAGTATAGCTGTGTTTAAAAAAGGATTGGATAAGTTCTTGGAGGAGAAGTCCATTACCTGCTATTAAGTTCACTTAGAGAATAGCCACTGCCATTAGCAATGGTAACAATGGTAACAATGGTTTCCAGCAGTGGCCTGGATTGGCCACTGCTGGAAACAGGATGCTGGGCTTGATGGACCCTTGGTCTGACCCAGTATGGCATTTTCTTATGTTCTTAACCATTGTTAACCCCCCATTTCCCTATAACCTATTTTGTAAACAGTTATGATGGCGTTATTTTAACGTTTCCGAATGACTCTTCAAATAAATAAATAAAAATATAGAAGAGGTTTGTCCCAGAGGCACAACGCGGGATAGAACACTTCACAAATGAAACCCAACGCGACTTTTCTCGCAGGACCCATTAACTTACCAAAGAGATTTTTATCATTTTTGTGAACTATGAATTTTAAGCATATAAAAATGAGATTTCAAAGCGATTCTTATGTAAAAATAGCATGTGTGTGCCTGTATGCTATTTTATAAGTGTCAAGAGCACACGTGTATTTTCGGTTTCACGTGTACATTTCTCCAGAGGGGAAAAAGGGGTGGTCTTGAAGGATTCCGGGGCAGGGTTCACAAATACACACCATAGTTGCTATTCGGTAAGAGGCATATGCCTATGCATTTCCAGACTTATTTCTACACTTTTACACCGGCTAATTGACTCGCACAAGTGAAATCAGACTCAACTGCGATTTTTGGGAGGGAGGTCTGGGTGAACTGGTGGGATTCAGGGTGAAGTGCTAGAGGGTCCGGGGGGAACGGGTGGAGATAAAGGAGAATGGTGTAAGCGCATACTTTATAAAATATCTGCCTCTGCGTTTAATTCAGGGTGTTTATTCATGCAGTATCACAATTATTTCGCATGTAAAATATATGCGCGTATGTTTATAAAATCAGTAGGGAAAGTATGTTTTCTTGCACTGGAAATATACGCATGTGCTGAACACCCAGTATACCTAATATGAATATCTTTGACGTTAATAAAACAGAGACCATGCGAGTAGAGGTGCCTGGATCCAAGGTGTTTGAACCCCTAACCCAGGGATTGCCGGGCTGTGAACCTGCCATGGAGCTGCAGAGTCCGCAGGCTCTCAGCAGTTCTAGTGGATTTGTCCTGTTTCCTGGACGCTTCCCAGCAGTATATAAAGCATGCTCAGAGGACACCCGGGGCTGACAGTGCTGGTTCAACAGCCATCTTGGCATCTGCCCTGTGGATTTCCAAGCGGTGCCTTATACTGCAGATTCCTGCACTTATGTCTATGTACCGCTCGCCTGCACATAAAGCTTCCTGCTTCCCAGTTCAGCCTGCAGTGTCCAGGCCCAGAGTTCCAGTTCCGGGTGATTCTCCAGCTCCTGACCTTGCCACCGTGTCTCCAACCCTGCCCTCTTTCAAGTAGGCGCATTTCCCTCTGGGGGCAGCCCTGATTGCCAAGAGGCTACTTGCCCGTATACGTAACATTTTGAAAATTCACCTCACTCTGTTTAGGAGGTATTTCTAGGCCGTACTGCGTCCCAAGGGAAGCCTTCCTGCCTTTATGTGGCGTATACTGTTTGCCAACTGATAGATGACAGCAAGCACCACAGAACCTGCCCTGACCTTGGTAATTAGCCATGGGCAGCTTTAATGTTACTGAAATGCTGGAGCAGTGACAGGGTGATGTTTCAAAGCCTTATAAAAGACTTATAATCTGGTTGCCTTTGCTTTGCTCCCAGAGAGCGTTTCCTTAGTCATAGAGGGTAATTTTCTACCTCCTCACATAAAGGCAAAGAGTGCTTTACGGAGGATTTTCAACGTGCACGTAGGTTTGCTTTGAAACTTCACGGGTAAGAGGCCAGGATTGCACAGAGATGCAGTCACATAGCGCTCCTACTTCTCTTGGGAGGGCAAACGTGTGTGCATACACTTCCACATTTCCTTTTTTTTTTTAAATCAAAAAGTATTGCCCCCAACTCCTCTGCCTTCCCCGTCCGCATCCTCTGCCTCTGCTCATCTCATGTAAAACCAATATGCAAGCACGCTTTTCTATAAACCCAGTCCCCTCATCCCTCCTCCTCCGTGGGGCCAACTGTCGCCCCCTCCCTGTGGTTTGTCAAAAAAAAAAAAAATTACCTCTGGCCCCTAATCATCCCCCACCCTCTCCCCTCAACACCCCAGCCCTAATCCTCCCAGCCCGTCCAAACCCTTCTGGGCTGCTGGGATGAGAGGCACTTGTACCACCCCTAGAGGCTGCCAGCATTGCTTTGACAGGGTGCCAGGTGGAATCTAAGGAGGGGCTGCAGGTAAAGATTTTCTGGACAGACTGTTGGGGGACGGGACAGCCGCTGGCCCCACAGAACAATCTTGAGGGGGGCTTGGGGGGGGGGGGGAGGACGGTCTTGGGCTGGCAAACCCCACATTAATCTCACTGGGGTGGGGGATGGGAGTTCGGGCCAGCAGGCCCGCTAGTTTGTTGTTTTTTATATACTTAACTTTTTAGCATGGTCACTCTTTACAGTTACCCGGGAACATGTTCTATGACAACTTTATCCCTGCCCTTAGCCATGTTGATAGTTAGCTGAGTAACCTATTTGGCTAGCTCCAAATATCAGTTAGCTGGATAAGTTATTTGGCTAACCCAACTCTGTCCCTGAACGCCTCCCCTTATGGCTTTGAATATTGACCTCTTTGTGTGCTTTTGTTTTGTCTGTTTTTCTGTTCATTGTTTATTTACGTTTTTCTGATTGCATTGATTTGTTTTAGGGTTATGAGATAACCTAATATGGCCAACAATTGCGGTCAAACGTTTGTTACCAATCGATCAGGTAAAATCTTTGGGAATGTATTTATTTATTTAAAATCTTTTCTATACCGTCGTTCAGTATATTACCGTCACAACGGTTTACATAGAGGCACATAGAGTAAATTGTACATGTATCTGTTCCTATTAGTAGTGGAGGTGCCTTATAAGCTCGGTAACATAGTTTCATAATAAAGGCTATATGTTCAGTGTTGTTTAATCTGACCTGTGACTACAATAAAGACTGTTAGTTTATACATTCAATTAAGGGTGTAGTAAACAAACCATGACGTACATACATATAATGTGCTAGTGCTGTATAAAGATTTTGTGTTTACAGCTTTCAGCGTTTCTCTCTTTCTCGCTCTCTTTGTGAAAAGGCTTCTCTAAAGAGCCATGTCTTTAAGCTCTTTTTGAATGTCTTGAAATCTCTCTGTAATCTTACCTCTGTGGGCATGGTGTTCCATAGCATCGGCCCGGCCAATGATAGTGCTCTTTCTCTGACTTGTGTTCGTTTTGCAGTTTTTACTGAGGGGATAGTTAGGAGGGCTTTGTTGGCATTAGATTCTCTGCTCACAGTGAAGAAGCAGATATTGCTGGTGGTAAGAAATGAGTTCTTGAGACTAAAACTGAATAGGCAACTGAAACCATTTTTTGGAATTTAATGCATTATAAAATGATAACTTGTGCTTTAATTGTTTCTCAGATAGATTATTGCAATGTTTTTATTTTATGGTTGCCTGGCAAAGTGATCAGAAAGTAGCAAATAATCAAAAATACAGCAGCACACTTGATTACAAATAATCCAAGGCGCGACCTAGCAGGCCCTTTGTTTGGACAGCAGCATTGGCTGCCTGTCGTGCAGCGTTATAAGTTTAAAGCATGACATTGGCATTCTGGATCTTGAAAGGGTTGTGTCCTCCACACTTAACAGATCTTATTCGGTCTACTAGTACTCCGAATTTAAGAAACAAATCACAGGTGTCTGCTTCAGCTCCCATTGGCAAAGGCCTTTAGACAAGTACAAATTTTTTCAGTAGTAATCTAACCATAAAGTTTTGGAATGAGGGACCCTAAGGGAAGAGAATGATCTGTTGAAATCCTGAAAGGGATTGATGGTGGCATCAACTATGTTTTTAATCCGTTTCGGAATATAGATGTATAGTACAGCTAATGAGGTGAGGTGTGCATGGTGGCAGTGGAATAATTTGTATTTTAAATGTGTTGTTAGTTTTGTAAATTTGGATTGTTGGAGGTAATGTAATTTAATGTAATATTTCATACATCGTTTTGGGCAATTTTTAATCTAGAAAGTGGTTTATAAATATTATTACATTTTTGTTTTCTAATCATGATCCACTGAAAGCAAGGTCTCTTGGGATCAGTAGAATATGTTTTGGAAAGTAAATATTAAGTCAATATTCAAGAACCAAGTATGCAGGTATTTTACGTTTGTACATCTGTAAGCATGAAACAGCTCATATATAAAAAGGACACAGCAGCCAATAGATCAAACAAGCGTAACTAAGTACAGACAGCACATGAATTCACACTTGCAGATAACAAAAATGAAAAAAAATATACTCATGGCTTGCTATTATGTGATATGTCAAAGCTATCCCATTGGTGAGAGGCACTTTCCGGGTTCATCCTATTAAAATGCCCTGGTTCTTCAGGATAAGGCTGACATCTAAAGCTCTCTGCTTTTGAAACCTTCCTAAAATTTCTCTCATGATCCCAACTACATTCTTTAAAAAGTAGATCTTGAAATACCCTCAGAGGTGATCCATCTCTCTCCCTCCCTCTTTGCAATAATAAAATGTACTTTGTCTTCCCTCTGGAAAGGGGAGGGTAACAGGTAGAGGGGAAGATCATTTCTGCATGGATAATTTGGACCCTATGGGACATCTGGAGAAATCTCTTAAGGAGAAAGTCTGTTGGTCTTTTGTATTTCTGAAAAATTGTAAACTGGACTCTACTATATTTTTTTTCCCCATCATAGTCACTTTTTTTTTGGGGGGGGGGGGGGGTAGAGGGTGGCAATCTGGGTTTTCCTTGACCTCAGTAGAACTAAACAAGATAAGTAGAACATTTCTAGATGTGCATCAAGAGGTCATCATGTTTGGTGCTAACATTTTTTGTGATTTTCCTTGAAAATGTTCATTAAGCATGATAATACTTACATCTTCTGTGAAGCCACAACTTAAAACTTTGCTTGTCTCTAATTCCTGGTATGATTATGGGGAAGGCTGTACATTTGTAAATTTATGACTGGCTTATTTGCCAGAGATGATCAGCTGTTGGCCTACATGCTCAGTTAAGGTTTTACTGCACTATTGTCTGTGATTTTTCAGTTTGCTTATTATTTTATTGCCCTAATATTCCTTTTTCTTTTGGGCTTCCCCTCCCCCCAGTGGGCTGTAAAGAAAATACAGATACAGGGAGTAATTTTCAAAAGAATTTGCATGCATAAACCCGTTTTAGGAGCATAAATGGCATTTTTAAAATTGCCTGTGGGAGTTGTGTACATAAAAATATATGCAAAAGCCATTTTATATGCATATAAATACGCACACTGAAAGTTACAGCTGCTCCCAAGCTGCTGTACCTTTGCACATATATGTTGATGCCAGTTATTCATACACCCACACATTTTCAAAGTGGATTTATATGCATAATTTCACTTTGAAAATTCTGGCTGAAGTCTGCAGGTAAAAAGTATATATGGGCTTTAGCAAGCTGTTTGAAAATTGCCCTCATAATGTTTATTCCAAAATAACATACTAAATAATGGCAAATAAAGACCAAAATGGCCCATCCAATTTGCCCAGCAAGGAATTTAGAGTTGAAACTAATTCTGTGCAGGTTACCCACTACAGATTAGGGATGTGCATTCTTTTGAAAAAGAAAATTGGGTGACACATAACATATAAGACCCTATTTGATTTATTCGTGGATCCACAAAACGCATGGAGGGGTCCCACCTATAACCATTTGTCCCATTTGTTTGTTTCCCATTCATTTCTATGGCCCACTGAAGTCTATGGTTGTTCTCTGTCCAAATAAACAGGTGCAAATAACTATAGCAGCCAGCCCTTCCTTGTGTGACCTTGTTAGAACTGAGTGAGGGCGTATTTGCAAGGACATGACAAGGCCAATCACAGTGAAAAATATTTCTAACTTAGCCTATCATTACTATCTGAATCAGATGACACTGATTCACGCCCACCATAAAGTCTAAGCATGTGCAAGAAGCAGTCTGTATTCCTACCAAGCTTTGGTCAGAGAAAGACATCTGCTTAGAATCTCTCTCAGGATTTAAAAAAGTAAACCTTTTGGATTTTTGGCACTGGTAAAGGGCTGCTTCTAACCTTCTTTGTGCTTCAGTAGTCTGACTCATTGTGCCACAGAAAGACAGCCAGTGGAACTTACTGCTGATTTAGATTTTTCTCTTTACTACAGTAGGGTCAGGGTGGAACATACTGTGGAGAACTGCAGCAGTGATAGTAATCTGTTTTGTCTGTCTGTCTGGATACCAATGAGTTGAGCACTGTGCATGCATAGAGACTTAAAAGAAGAGTGTTACCAGGCTACCAATCTTTTTGATTTTTGCATAAGTATTTTTGGTGTGTGTGTGTGGAGTCTGTCAGTACTAATGCATAGCAGTGCACACATACACTGTGCTGTCTGAGTGTGTGTGACAGTTCTCCATACACAAGGAAGAATGGTACTGTGAGTGAGGGCACAGTTATGGTATCAATAAATACAAAATTCTTTGTAATATCCAAACCCCCACAGTAGGCTATGAACTAACTTGAATAAATTCCATCACGTCAGAAAAAGGGAGATAATGTCAACCCCAAACAGTGCCATAGTCGCATCCAGGTGCATCTGGCTAAAGCAGAGAAGAATAGCTTGCATTTTACCAGTGAAATCTGAACTAGCACAAATGCTATGCATGCTTTCCTTTCCCTGATAGCACACTGGTGGGGCCTGGCTAAGGCCGGGGCAGTCAGCAGCTCTAGGAGGGATGGAGCACCAGGGTGCAGGTGGCTTTGATGCACAGTCAGTTGATGTATAGCTGCCATACCTCATGCACTATTCTGTGAGTTATGCTGAGGGTTGGCAACTTGACCAGAGAGCCAGATTTGTCACAGACCATAGTCCAAATATTGTAAAGGCATTAGAAACTGGGGGCTTTCAGGGTATCCATTGCTTTGTATTCTCACTGCACCTGGCAGTGAAGGATGCCCCGGAGATGGGGTCCAAGGATCACAGGAATGTATTCCTACAGAAGCTGATAAAGAGGAGTAGGAAAACAGCAGGGTATTTTTATAGAAGAGAAGGTGGGGCAGCTTCCCCATGAAAAGCAGGCTATCCCCTGTACAGGTCCTTGGTGAGGCCTCATCTGGAGTACTGTGCTCAGTTCTGGAGACCATATCTCCGAAGGGACTGAGACAGGATGGAGGCAGTCCAGAGAAGGGTGACCAAAAAGGTGAATGGTCTTCATCGAATTACTTATAAGGAAAGATTGAAGAATCTAAATATGTACCCCCTGGAGGAAAGGAGGAGCAGAGGTGATATGATACAGACTTTCAGATACTTGAAGGGTTTTAATGATCCAAAGACAATGACAAACCTTTTCCGTTGGAAAAAAATCAGCAAAACCAGGGGTCATAATTTGAAGCTCTAGGGAGGAAGACTCAGAACCAATGTCAGGAAGTATTTCTTCACGGAGAGGGTGGTAGATGCCTGGAACACCCTTCCAGAGGAAGTGGTGAAGACCAAAACTGAGAAGGACTTCAAAGGGGCGTGGGATAAACACTGTGGATCCATAAAGTCTAGAGGATGTGAATGAAGAGAGGGTGGCTTGCGGGAATGATGGCTACTGCCTGGAGATAATACCCTTATTCAATAAACATACACACGGTTAAATCGTGACTCCAACATTGCTCTATGCTTCAATGGCAAGAGGAAATGTAGAAAAAAGGATTTGCATTCACAAAAAGCGGGGAGTAGTTTGCTTGTTACAGCGGTTACTACCCCAAATCAATTCAGCCTGATACTTCACTTTCAATGCATATCCAGCATAGCTCTCTGCTTCAATGGCAGGGGGAATGAAGAAAAGTGGATTTATATTCAGACAACAAACAACAAGGACTGAATTGCACAGGCTGGGTAAACAAATAAGCGTGGGAGTAGCTTGCTTATTGAAGCAGTTACTACCCCTAACCAATTAAGCTAGATACTCTACTTAGATGCAGTTACAGCACTGCTCTCTACATTAATGACAGGGGGTGGAAGGGAATTGGAATCAAAAGGTTACTAAGGGCCAAGAGTAACAGATAAGTATGAGAAAAAAACAAGTGTGAAAGCTTGCTGGGCAGACTGGATGGGCCTTTGGGCTTCTTCTGCTGTCTTTTCTATGTTTCTATAACAATTCAGGATGCCTCACAAGAATCTGATTAAAGATGGTGACACCCACTGGAATTCCATTTACATGATGTTGAAGAGGTTAATGGAACAGTAGACACGCTATTATCTGTCACTGGAAATAGAGATAGGAGTGATTTGCCCCCTGGGGCATCATGCTTGGGTAGTGATGCGGTAGCTGGTACAAATCCTGATGCCACAGAGGATCTGAGATCCAGAAGTGTCATCCTGGGCAAGGTCATCTCTATAGTAAATATTCTGGAGGAAAAGTTAGAGGGATTCTGTAAGCAAGAGGAAATGGAAGCAGAAGTGTTGCAGTTTGTGGACTCCATGCAGCAGCAGGTGTAAGAGAGACTGAAATCTCTCACAGAAAGCTATATATACATGCTTGCTGCATTTTGTGATCCCAAGATGAAAGGGAGTCTAGCCCTCTAGTCCCAGCATCTCACATTCATGAAGGAGATACTAGTAACTAGGGCAGGGGTGGGCAATTCCAGTCCCCGAGGGCCACAAACCTGTCGAGGTTTTAGGATATCCTAATGAATATGCATGACATAGATTTGCATACAACTGAGGCAGAGTGCATGCAAATCTCTCTCATGCATATTCATTAGGGATATCCTGAAAACCAGACTGGTTTGTGGCCCTCGAGGACAGGAATTGCCCACCCCTGAACTAGGGTCTATCAAGAGGAGTGCCAGAGACAAAGGAAGCAGCACATTACTCCAAAGCCATGTTGCCCACAAAGAACCATCTCCCCTGGCAAAGGCTAAAGCAACTGGCAAAAGGAATCCCTGCCCACCCCAGAAAAGGAGAGCCTAAAACAAATTTCTGTGACATGCTATCTCGCAGAGTCCACCAAGAATATGGACACAGATGGCAGAAGACATTGTGAGCCCTCACTACTCAAGACTGATTCCAGAATTAATGGAAAAGCTGGTCTTTTTAAAAAAATCAATCTGCCCTTGCTTAAGTTTTCAGAATTTCTATGTGAGTGGCAAGAGACCGAAAGTTCCTTGAAGATCTTGTTACCACTTTTTCTACCTGCCACGTCTACTGGCCATGCCACAGATGTACCACCTTAGCTCTTTAATGCTACCACTCTGCTTACCGGCCATACTCCTTATACCACCTTAGGGATATTTCTGCCACCGCTCTGCCTACCTGTCATGCCCCTTATAAGACCTTAGAGGTCTTCCTGTTTCCACTCTGTCTACCTTCCATGCCCCTTACATCATCTTTGGGGTTTTTCTGCTATCCCCCTGCATACCTATCATATCCCGTATGCCATCCCAAGGGTCTTGCTGCCACATGCTTACCTGCCTTACCCCAGATGTACCTCCTTAGGGATCTACTGCTACCTGCCATGCCTATTATGTACCAGCATGGGAGTTTTATTTCCTCTGTGGTTTTGTTGTTAGTTTGCTGGTTTTACTAGGGTGTTTTGTCCCCAGAAAATGAAACAGAGAAAAGAAAAAACAAAGTTCAAGTTTCTCCTTCCCAATCTTCCTGTTTTATGGTTCTTCATTTTGTTCTACCTCTCTACAGTCCCAGCCTGGTTCTCCCACACTGTTTAGTTGTTGGTGATACTGGGATGTTTTGTACCCAGAAAAAAAAAAAAGAAACAAATATAAGTTCCTCCTTTCAAGCCACCTGTTTTATGGTTCTTCATTTTGCTCTACCTTTCTACAATCCCGGCCTGTTTGTTTTTAGTTATACTAAGGAGCTTGTCCTCAAAAATCCTCAGTCAGAAGGAAAAAAATACCAGCAGAACAGAAAATATACACAGGAAAGACCTTTTACATGCTGTAAATGTGATAAAAGTTTCAGAAGGAAGAGAGAACCAATGCAACATTAAAAAAATCAAGAAATGGAAGAGACTGTGTTCAGCTACATTATATGGAAAAAGCTTTCTTAATAAAGCAAACCTCACAAATTACTAGAAAAGCCATATTGATGAGAGACTATTATCATGTTCTGATTGTGACTAAGTTTTCAATCAAAATGAAAATTTCACAAGAAATCAAAAATTTCACCCAGCAGCAAAATAAAGTTCAAATATGGCATCAAATAAAGTCACAAATACAATACTGATAACAGCTCATTCACTTGTATTAAATCACAAGTGGCAAGTTCTTCAACAGAAAGACAAACATCCCCAGTGCCACTCTGCCATGCTGCTATAACCCATTATCCTTCACTTTAGGAGTCTTTCTTTCAATCAGCAGTAGTACCATACCCAATATTTTGCACTTTGAGGGTCTTACTGTCACTCTGCCTTGATGTTATGCCCCAGAATTTACACCTTGGGGTTTTCTTGACAATTTATGGGGTCTGCTTTGCACCTCCATAGTGCTTTGGTGTGTTGTTGCTACTTTGTGTGCTGCTTTGTCCCTTTATTGGAGCTTTGGGTTTTTTCCTGCCAATTTTTCTGCTTCATTCCTTCTTCATGGTGTCTTAGTATGTTGATGCAATTCTTGGTGCCACTTTGCCTCTCGTGCTGCCTTCAAGGGTTCATGCCACTGGTGTTGGTGCCCTCTTTTGAAGCCTTCTTCCCACTCTTGCTGCTTCTTTGCTCCTCTGACAGTGCCTTGGAAAACTCCTGCCACTGCTAGTACCCCCTTTGACCCTTTAAGTGCCTTCAGCTCTTCATGCCAAAATTGGTGCCACGCTGACAGTCTTGATGCATTTGAATGCCTTCACCCTTCATGTCAACCCATGAATTTCATTAGAAATTATTTAAAAATGGGACCCCAAAATATAATGGCAAACAAATGAACATATAAAAAGAACTATTTTTTTTTTGTTTCAAACTAATGAAACAAATGGATGTGCTCTACTAAATGAAATGAGAACCAAACCAATTTTTTTTTCCTCTGCACATCCCTATCACAGATTTCCTCCGTGCTTCATTTCCATCTCTTGCCACTAGGGGGATTCTCTGTGTTTATCTCATGCCTTTTTGAATTCTGTTATGTTCTTGTCCTTACCACCTCTTCCAGGAGGGATTTCTAGGTACCCACTACCCTTTCTGTGAAAAAATATTTTCTGACATTGTCCATTTGTCTACCCTATTGGAGCTTCATATTATGACTCCTAGTTCTACAGCTTCTTTTTCACAAGATGTATTTCTTGTATATTTTAACACCTGTCAGGTATTTAAAAGTCTGTATCATATCCCCTTGTCTCTCCTCTCCTCTAGGGTATACATACTTAAGTCCTCAAGTCTCATCTCATATGGCTTTCAATGCAGTCCCTGCACCATTTTGATTATCTTTCTCTGGATCGTTTCTGTCTTCTCTCTGTCCTTTTTCTTATGTTTACACTTATTGAAATAAAATCCAAAATTAGATACAGCCTTCAGAACTGAACAGTGTGAACACAGTACTCCATGTGAGTACTATATTCAGGTCTGTGATAATATGCATCTCGTGTTTCTAGAGATTCCTTGCTATTTGAATTTTGAAAGTTTGCAATGCAAACATAAAACTTTCATAAAACTTTGTAACTTTCATTTCTTCTCGAGTTGATTGTAAACCGGTATGATGTGTCCTATAAATGTCGGTATACTAAAAGATTACAAATAAATAAAAATAAATAATAAAAGAAAAGAAAGTTGCCATTATCCAAAAGCGAGGAGCTTCTTTATTCCACAGTAAATTTGGAGGAGCTAACGTTGAAGAAATATCTTCCTAATGACTCTTAATACATGAATGACACAAGTAGCATTTGTGTTTTGGTCCCAGCAGTTTCTTCTTCCTCCTTTGGGCTTCCAGTTCATTTGAAACAGAGGCAGTGATCAGTACCATGAGCCTTTGTTTGCAAGTACCTGGAGGGGAGGTAGTTAAAGTTGTATCCCCTCTCCATTCATAACCCAATTATTATAGCAACAATTCTTAGCTAGGGGGATATGATAGAGGTGTTTAAAATCATGAGAGGTCTAGAACGGGTAGATGTGAATCGGTTATTTACTCTTTCGGATAGTAGAAAGACTAGGGGGCACTCCATGAAGTTCGAATGGGGCACATTTAAAACTAATCGGAGAAAGTTCTTTTTTACTCAACGCACAATTAAACTCTGGCATTTGTTGCCAGAGGATGTGGTTAGTGCAGTTAGTATAGCTGTGTTTAAAAAAGGATTGGATAAGTTCTTGGAGGAGAAGTCCATTACCTGCTATTAAGTTCACTTAGAGAATAGCCACTGCCATTAGCAATGGTAACATGGAATAGACAGTTTTTGGGTAATTGCCAGGTTCTTATGGCCTGGATTGGCCACTGTTGGAAACAGGATGCTGGGCTTGATGGACCCTTGGTCTGACCCAGTATGGCATTTTCTTATGTTCTTATGTTCTTATATTCCAGGGCTCCTACCAAAATCCTACAATCATGGGCCCTAAATTTGACCACTGGGGGTCACTATTGTACAATGACTGGATCTCCCTCCCCCAGGAGCTGCGAACACTACCACCAGCTCTGAGATTGAAACCCAAGTCCTCCACCTAACAGTATGCAGAACTGTCACTGAGCCAACCCCGAAGCCAAATTTGCCATTTCTCTTCAATCAGATGTGTCCACTCCTTTATGGATGCTACCCTTGCCTACTATCCTCCAGTACATCTCTAATGCCTGTAATGTATATAAATGGTACCAATGGGCTTCTATGAGACAGGTCACTTCCTCAATGAGATATCGGCCATGGAATGACTGTTGTCCTAGCCAACTTTTCCTAATTCCCCACTGGAACACAAGAAGCAGTTAACATTAAGGCATATTGACAGAGTTGTGGGTGTGTTTGGGGATGACAGTCCAAATACTGGAATAGCAAAAAGATTGCTGCGGATCAGGACTGAGGTACATTACCTGAGCTAGATATTGATTGGCAGAGGCAGGATGGTATATATTGGGTGCACTAAGAGGTCAGCTCACTAAAGATTTTTTTCCTGTTCTGTATCTATGGGAAAAGAACTTGATGAATCAAGACTTTCATCTCTCTATAGCTAATGCTATCAATCTTGATTACAGAAGCTCCAAAATGTACTTTTTTTCAGACCTTTGACTATTCGGCCACTGTGTTCACTAATTTAAAGGGCTCGTTACAGGTCCCAGATAAAAACACCCCTGAGTCTTTCAGTGAAGTTGAGTGAATTCCAAACCTCTGCTTTCTCTTCTGCATTTAAATGGAAAATATAAAAAGCTGCTTAGTGAGGAGAGAAAGTAATGTGATTTATTAAAAGATCTCATGCCTTGAAAAAAAGGTCTTAAATAATATTATTACAGATCAAGCTAATGTTATTCTGCACAGTAATGACGATCTATCCATCATCGTTTAAACTGACTGCACTAACTTCTATTTTTCAGATAATTTTAGTGTTGGATGGATATAGGAACATGAGTTAAATAATGAATCTTCTTTTACCTGCCCTGTAATCCTGCCACCTTTACTTCTCCCTCATCTGATGGCATATTGGGGCAACTCACGGAATCCTAGTTGGCAAAAAAGGTGAATGTGGAGCCTCCACTAAGTAAAATGATCTGTGACAGAGTAATTTTCAAAAGGGTTTATGCATGTAAATCGGCTTTTGAAAATTATTCAGGAGGTTGTGCGGGGAAAAGTACTCACATAACTCGATTATATTTGTACATATTTTCCAGCACTCACAGATAATGTTCCAGGGCAAAGTTGGGCCACAGAAACATTTACATAGAAACCTTTGATTTTCAAAAGTATGCGGGTAAATGAATTCATGAAAAGTTATACCTGCATGGGAGGAGGAGTAACTTCTTGTGTGTATGTGGATGAGTGTACTGGGATCTCCAGCAAATTTTTAAAGTGGACATATGCCCATAAATCTGTTTTAAAAATTCGAGTCTATGGGTAATTTTAGCCATATATAGGCAATTACCCTCCCTGGGCAGGGCTGGTTTATCCATTAAGCAGACTCTGTGATTGCCTAGGCCACCAGCTTCTACTGGACAGCAAAGAACAGCAGTAGTCACAGCAAAACAATAAGTCTTGACAGCCATTGGCACTTTTTAATTGCTTTAAGGCCAATATTCAGCCACTACCCAGCTAAGCAAGTTTGCCAGATAAACCTATTCTCCTAACTTGGCCAAAATATTCAGTGGCACAACCGCATCTTTGAACATACTCGGCTAGCTTATAATTAGGTAGATAAGTTTAACCGGCTAATTATACAACAGACAAATAGCTGTCCTAGACTTAATCAGCTAACTAAGCCAAATAAGGCTGAATGTCAGCACTTATCCATCTATCAGGATCATTTATCAAATTGTATTATTTATTTATTTATTTATTTAACATTTTTCTATACCGAACTTCATGACAAGCTTCATATCAGGCCGGTTTACATCAAACTTGGGGTTAACTTAACAAAACCATATAACAAGAAGGCCGAGGCGCAGGTACAAATAACAGGGATATTAAACTTGGGGGCTAGAGTAGCCAGGAAAGTAAGGACAGAAAGAACTGGAGAATGAACAAGAATGAATGAACAATGGTTAGGTCTGACATTTAGTCTGGTGGGCTATGTGAAAGCAAAACTGTTGCACTGTTAGGCTTCGGGGAAGGCTTGGACGAAAAGCCAAGTCTTGAGTTTCTTTCTGAATGTAATCAGGCAGGGCTCCAGTCTTAGGTCAGTTGGCAGGTTGTTCCAGATGCTGGGGCCAGCTGTGGAGAATGCTCTTTCTCTTGTGGAGGTTAGGCGGGTGGATTTATTTGGGGGAACTTGAAGGGTTCCCTTGAGGGCCGCTCTGATGGGTCTTGTAGATGTGTATGGTTTGAGAGGGAACTGAAGGTCTAGAGGAAGTTGGTTGTGTATGGATTTGTGGATAATGGTGAGCGCCTTGTGCAAAATTCTGTATTTAATGGGTAACCAGTGTAAATTTCTGAGTATAGGGGTGATATGAGTTCTCCGGTTGGTGTTGGTTAATATCCTGGCTGCTGAGTTCTGGAGCATCTGTAGTGGTCTGGTGGCAGAGATCGGGAGTTATTATTATTATCATGTTATTGCGGGTGTTAGAGCCATGATAATGCCATAATGCATTCAACAAATAACGCATCGCAAGATGCGTATGCAAATTTTAAAACTTTAGACAAAAGGGAGGAGTTTAGGTGGAGTTTATGAAAATAAGGGGTGTTTAATGTTGCGTGCAATACCATAACGCGCACTATCGCACAATTTAACACCAGAAATAACTACACCTTTTTTCTGGGCATTATGCCATGAGAGGGGGAGACAGAGAACGCGAGAGAGCGCGTCTGGGGAGGCACACATATTAGTCAACTTTTTCTACCACTGTAAGAGGGGCCATTCTGAACTTGGGGTGATGGTTTGGTGATATCCTAGGTTTTGGGGGGCAGTTTTACATGCACAGTCAGAGGTACGAACAGCACAGTAGACATCAGTGAAGATTTTATGTGATTTGGAGTGACGACGGGTACACAAAGATGAGATTTGTACATTGTACTCTCGACCTAATTTGATAGCAGCTAGGCATAGAGTGTATTAAGCTAGGTCGAGAGTACAATGTATAAATCTCATCTTTTAATACCTTTCATCACTCCAAATCACAAAATCTTCACTGATGTCTACTGTATTGTTCGAACCTCTGACTGTGTATGTAAAACTGATCCCCAAAATCTTAGCCACCACCAAAACCTCACCCCGAGTTACTAGTTGCCCTCCTACAGTGGTATAAATAGTTTACTTATATAAGAGTCTCTCTCTCCCCTAACCATCACGCCCCCTTTTTTTAGCGCTGGCGCTATTCTCACAAAATGATGAATCTAGGTCTCAGCTGGATAAGTAGCTTCACCCCAGAATGCCCCTGTCCTGCCCCCAAACTGGAAGAATCATAACTGGGAAGACTGGATGGGTCAATTTGGTCTTTTTTTTTTTATGTCATCATTTACTCTGTCCAAAACTGGCTTAACCAGTTTGCCAGTTGTGATTGCCATCATACATCGTTAAACCTATAAAACGAATCTCAAAATCTGTCATACTGCCAGCCACCTCCCCCACTCTCACTAGGGGGTGTAAAAAGCACTATTTATATAGTTCTAGCTGAGCTGTAGAAGGAAAGTTTCAGCCAGGGCAGTGTCAGAATGGAACACCTATTACAGGTGAGCACCTGGCCTACCTCTGGAAAAGGGAACAAGCACCTTTCATATGTCATTTTAGGATGTCTTGTCAAGGCTCACATGAATGGCTTCAGAAAAATCTTATGAGCACAAACTCCATAGGAATCAATACAGAAAAGGATATATTAAGGAAAATGAAAAACTAATTCATATTTATTCTGAACTTACAGAGGCTCTTTGTTACACTGTAAAGCGATTGTTGCTGAATTATGTTTTATGTGAACCGATGAGATGTTCCCCACATTCATCAGTATATAAAAACTTCTAAATAAATAAATAAAGAAAGAAATGTAGGAAGGCTAATATAATGGTAAGTGAAAAAATTGGAAAAAAAATTATCTAATCCACATTACATACAAGGCTGAATTTATGGGAGTGCAGGGCCTGTGGTGATTCAGCTGGAGTGGGACTGACTAGCTGAGGGAGATCTCCCTTGTAATTCAAGTAGGGTGGGGGCCTGTCCCAATCGGCTGCCACTGTCCTCTTGGCCTGCTGCTGTTTCTGCTGCATAGGCTACTGCAATTCCTGGCCCACTGGCATGCTCTAGGAATAGGAAGTGATGTTGGGCAGTAAAACAGGGGGGACGAGAGTAGTCTCCTCAATTTGTGCTCCTCTACCAAAGATGGCCCTGACTGCACAATTTTTGCATTAGCCTTATAAACCAGTACTGCACATCAAAGCGGAGTATTCCTTTCACAAGCACATCTTTTCCACAATGCTGTTTCCCCACTGCATGCCTTTTAGACTTCAATATTTGACATTGCTGAATTGCACCAGAGTACTCTATCTGTAGGGTGCTGGGGCTGCAAGGGACACAGCTCAGTCACTATACTTCATTCCCGACATATATTGCACTTCTAACTTTGAATTTTGTGCATCGCCTTCGGCAGCCCTTTTAAGATTGGGAGGTTAATTTAAAAAAAAAAAAAAAATCTTTCAAATAAATCAACATAGCATCCCTGTGTTAGAATATTCTAATCCCAAAATGAGTAGAGGCTGCCATTTATGCAATTTTGTGGTGATGATTTGATGGTCCGAAAAAGCTTCTACTCCTAAGGATTGGACTGACACAGCCAAACTCATTTCATTTGGGACCCCAGCCAAAATATAAATCCAGGTATTATCTGGCACGAAGTCTCTGCACTATGGTCCCTCTTAATACTTTATTTTTTTTACCCCGTGCGGAATGTTTGAGCAAAGCAGCTGCAAATAGAATGAATGCAAACAATGATAAAAGTCAGCTTTAATAACATAAAACAATTCTAGCTTAAACAAAGCGTAATAAGACGAAATGAAAATGTCTGAGAAATGAGATCCAATCATCTTTATAAATACGCTTCTTGGATTTCTGCAGCACTTTCTCCCCATCTCCTTGGCAATCCAGCACCTCCTTATCCCAGTGGATGGGAATCTGCCAAAATCAGTCACAGTCTGTTTGAAAATCAAGCCTGACTTGCAAAATGTGCAATATGTGAAAAATATATACATATATCATTAATGCCATGTTTTTTTTTCTTTTACAAAGGCCATTCATAAGATGTGTAAAAAAAATTTCAATTTAAAAAGTCATTTATATATAGATTTATCATTGTCGGGATTTAATATCCACAGTGGATAGGATTCAGTCCATTTAAGAGCATTTCATCAAGAGACACTGACATCACTGCACACTGAGATATTATTCTACCTTTCTATGGAAAACTAGTATTGGAAGACTATGTCACAGAGTGCGTAGACTGAAGCTCTTCCAACACAAGAAGAGTTATGTCACTGGGAACAGCGATGCCAGCCTCCTAGGTCCCTAAACACAAAGAGGGTCATGCTACAGGGTGAACTGGAGCTTGTGTCATAGGTCTCCTAAATTGTAAAATATCTTGCAGGGCTACAAGCTTCACAATCCACTACAGGCAAAGGATCATATCTGGAGACAACTTTGGTTTGCATTTCCATTTTCAGTGGCGCTCATTGCTCCTCGGTCCTAGATTGGAAGCCATATCTCCCATATTCAGGTGTAGAGTGCCTCCTCGCTTTCTACATACAACAGGTTCTAAAAAATGCAAAATGTGAGCAGTGTTTAATTTTTAGTGTAGACTGAACCAAGTCTAAGACCTACTTGGTCCTTACCAGTAGTAGTTATTTTACCCTTGGTGGGTAGAAATTCATGTTGGGCGCTACTTGCATAATCCATCCCAACTAGATGGGATTTTCCAGAAATTAAATAAGAGCTTATCTAGCCCCACTAAGGGATTTTTTTCGGGGGGGGAGGTTGAAGATATTATGTGAAAGGGAGAGGCAGCATTTTTGTTGGCCTTCTCTCCTAGGATGTTTGGAGAGAAAAAGGCATTTTGCCTTCCTGCTCCACCTTGGAGAATGGGGGGGGGGGGGGGGGGGGGGAAGGGTCTATTTGGCAAGTATCCTAGGAGAAGTTTGGTATATTTGTATTTGCTGAGAAATATGCAACATCCAGAGCAGAAATTGGCCATTTTCTTTAAAACAAATAAAAGGTCCCAAATCATGGCTAGCGATGGCCTCCCATTTCCTCCCAATAAGGAAGAGGAAACCAGTTCAAAAAGATTCCAGGTCAGTGACCTTGCATGACTCCACCCCAGGTTGGAGAACTGGAGAGCCAGTCCAAGGAACGGAAAAGATTGCAGGAGCTTTAGGGGAGAATCTGTAAACGCAACAGCAGATCTCACCATGAAAGGCCAGGGAAGCCAGAGGAGCTCTAAGCGCTATATTGTTTACTCTGTTTTGATTGGCTGTACATCCTGATTTTTGTCTGGGAATAGAAAGTTTTGTTACCTGCCACCGTTTTTTCAACAGTAAACTTTCCTTGCTATTAGAACAGCATTTTATTGTGTAAAGGCATTAGAATGACTTTGCAATGGATTCCCTGCCCCCCAAACAGAGAAACCCACCCAGCGCTGGAATGAACTGTCAGCAGCTCAAAATGGTGAATCCCTTTACCAAGCGGACTGCCTGAAAAAGGGGTTATGCAAGAAACCCGGTCACCTTTCTCCCAGCGCATCTCCTGGTTTGTCATGTCTCTAGTGAAAGAAATGTCTGCGCATTGGCTACAAACTGATTTGGATGTTTTAGGTTACGAAAGTGAGGGAAATGTCAAATATGGAATTCACTAAATTAGATTTTACCACCATATAAAGTCCTTCAGAGCAAAACTTAAAACGTTGTTCCTCAGTTATTAGTTAGCTCTGGATCCAGTCCTACATCTGGATTGCTTTGTCAGAGTTATTATGCGTTTCACTTTTCCCTTATGGTAGCTCACCTGAGTGGCCAGCTTGTGACGATAAGTTACAGAATAGGATGTTAGGCCAAGGCTTGGCTTTCAGTGCCAGTTCATTTCTGGGAATTTGAAACCCTGCTTTTTGTCTTGTAGTTACTCATTTAACTTACTTTTCAGAGGGAGAAATGTAAGCTTATAAGATCACCATGTCTGTGTGTATGTGTCCCTGTATTCCCCTTCTTCTCCAAACAATAATGTTTATTGATATGTATTGTTTAGCTGAATTCACAAACTGTTTTTCAATAGTTCCCAAAATGATGTACAGTAAGGATGATAGGTAATAACCAAACATTAATACAGTAAAACTGACTCACTAAATTGGAACCAAATTCCGATAACATTGGGATCAGAGCTCCAGGCAATAAGGACTTTTCTAAGTCTTGGAACTCAACACTGGTGAGCCCATCTTTAGTAGACATCAATGAGAACAGCCATGTTTTCAGACTGCGTCTAAATTCTATCACAACGATTAATAGACACATGGTTCACGGGAGTTCACTCCAAATATACGGGACTTTACAGAAAAAACATCTGCTCTTGTGACCAAGCCAGCCTAATAGTCTTTAATGAAGGGATGCACAGTGATCCTTCATTAGCAGAGCACAGGGACTGATTTGTTTTTGTAGCATAAAAGCTTCTCCCTCAGGAGTTTAGAGCGCAAACCCTGCAAAGCTTTAAAAAAGGTTTGGTTAGAACTCTGAATTTTTTATGCAACTTGCCTTGAGCATTCAGGTGAAAAGGCGTGAGCTGACTAAAGTGTTATTATTCCTTTACTAAAGTTTTGGGTTAATTGCTATGCACATCATATTTTCAACACATATATATTAAACTTGCTATATTAGGAATTCTCATTAGATAAACAAGTCAACCTTCATACGATACCAATATGTTGGTTATCGTGCTGATAAGCCCCCACAAATTGAAAAGCTTTATAATCACTAGGTGACTTGATAATTTTGTGCTGTTGTGTGGAATTCTTCCAAAGAAGCTATCCGTGTTTCACACTTATCTTGATTTAAATCCACTCTCATAGATTAATACAGCCATCTGATTTAAATCCACTCTCATAGATTAATACAGCCACCGACATCGCAATGTTTCAGAGCATGAAAACCCCTTCTTCAAGGACTCGACCACCAACATTAACGCTGAGTCCTTGAAGAAGGGGTTTACATGCTCTGAAACATTGCGATGTCGGCGGCTGTATTAATCTATGAGAGTGGATTTAAATCAAGATAAGTGTGACACACGAATAGCTTCTTTGGAAGAATTCCACACAACACCACAATATTATCAAATCACCTAATGATTATAAAGCCTTTCAATTTGTGGGGGCTTATCAGCACGATAACCAACATATTGGTATCGTATGAAGGTTGACTTGTTTATCTAATGAGAATTCCTAATATAGCAAGTTTAATATATATGTGTTTCTAATACATGCTATACATTTGGGTCTCGTTTTGAAGTATATCATCATATTTTCAAGACATGTCAGGAGGCTCAAAAATATCCTACCAGATCTTATTTTAGGGATCTACTTATAAATGCAGGTGCACACATGCATATCTCCCAGAAAGCAAACAGAATGTTAGGAATTATTAGGAAGGGAATGGTTAATAAAACGGAAAATGTCATAATGCCTCTATATCGCTCCATGGTGAGATCGCACCTTGAATTCTGTATACAATTCTAGTCGCCGCATCTCAAAAAAGATATAGTTGCGATGGAGAAGGTACAGAGAAGGGCAACCAAAATGATAAAGGGGATAGAACAGCTCCCCTATGAGGAAAGGCTGAAGAGGTTAGGGCTGATCAGCTTGGAGAAGAGACGGCTGAGGGGGGATATGATAGAGGTCTTTAAGATCATGAGAGGTCTTGAACGAGTAGATGTGAATTGGTTATTTACTCTTTCGAATAATAGAAGGACTAGAGGGCATTCCAAGAAGTTAGCAAGGAGCACATTTAAGACTAATCGGAGAAAATTATTTTTCACTCAACGTACAATAAAGCTCTGGAATTTGTTCCCAGAGGATGTGGTTAGTGCAGCTGGGTTCAAAAAAGGTTTGGATAAGTTCTTGGAGGAGAAGTCCATTAACTGCTATTAATCAAGTTAACTTAGGGAATAGTCACTGCTATTAATTGCATCCGTAGCATGGGATCTTCTTGGTGTTTGGGTAATTGCCAGGTTCTTGTGGCCTGGTTTGGCTTCTGTTGGAAACAGGATGCTGGGCTTGATGGACCCTTGGTCTGACCCAGCATGGCATGTTCTTATGTTCTGCATGTAATTTGTTAAGTACATCCTTCATTTTTGGGTTTAATCCAAAAAAGTCATTAACATCAGAATGAATAGTACCATTATCTTTCACCTAGTCTGTGGTTTCCGTTCATCATGGTGTTGCTTTGGTGGGCCCTGAAGTTTCTTACTACTATGAAGTATGCACTGCAAGCAATGAGAACTTGACAGCTGAGGGAAGGAAGCTGTAGTTTCAACAAACTGAGCCTCTGAATAAAGAATTAAGCATTTTCCCCCTTACAGTTACATCCAAATCCAGCCAACCATGGTATGAAACTCAAACGCAGTTAGGATACAGAATCCAAACCTAGTCATAAGGAAAATCCCAAATCCAACTATGCTATACAAACCATCCTATAAAACGCAAGACGAAGCACAATGTAAAACCAAAACAATCGTATCAACTAAACTCAATCCTAGATCAAAAGCCAACACTTGAGAGACAAACACGCAAACCCAACCATGATGCAAAAACCTACTCAACCATCATGGTATGGTGTAAAACTAGCCACTTTTCAAAATCTAAGTAAAACCATAGTAAAGCTCACTCTGCCAGGATTATAACAGATTACCAGGCAGTATGATGGAGAAATTCATAGGAACAGAGAAACTGCCTGTTATAAGTAATGCCTCTTCTGGTGTAGGAAATAAATCAGTTTTGGAATGATAAGACAGCATCGGGAGCTTAAACTACATGAGATGGCATCTCTTTTATCATCACAATCCTGACTGACAGCGCCTACCAATTTAGCTAATAAAACAATTTAAGTGTCAAACTGTTAACATTGTGGGGAAACTGTTCTGTGTGGGAGACAATATTTCAGCACATGATATGGAAAAAGAGACTGCGATGCTTCCAAACACAGGAGTCTGCAGTGATTGGCCAATTACTTACATTTTGTGTGATTTATTACTGACATGCAATATGCTTGTTTCATCACACTTTTATGTATGATCTAATGAGCTAAGTATGCCTTTGTACAGTTGTTTTATCATATTTTGTACTCCTGAGAAGATGTTCATGAGGATATGTTTCTTATCCCCTGGGATCCCTCTCTCCACCAGGCGTTCAGCCAAACTGCAGCTTCCGCAGTTGGAGAAAATATTAATAAATAAATAAAAATGAATGTTTGTGACATGTTAAAGAAGGGACCTCAGAGGAGATGGCAGAACAGTTACATTCAACAGGAAATGATGATTCCACTTCTGAACGTCCTGCTTTTATCCTTCCGACCTGGTCATTCTGCAACATAAGGCAGCAATTACTGCATGCAGCTGGGGCTTAGTTGTGGAGCAGAGTTCAGAGACACTGCATAAAAACAAAGTATAGACGATGTAAACTCAACCTGAAACAAGAAAGCAGCAAAAAAGAGAGAGAGTGTATTTAAGAGTAATAGCTAACATATATCAGAAACCAGGATGGGCACTAAAATATAAAACATCTCTCTTCCAGAATTTAAGAGAACACCATGTTGAAAATTCAAAGTGGCTCATTTTACTTCATTGGCAGAAGGCTAAACTTTAGATCCAGGTGGACTATGACAAGCTGACTTACGAAAAAGATGGTTCCTCATTGTTGCACGACCAATAAAGCAACCAGTGATGTTCCAAAGCTGCCCCCTCTTTCTGTAATGATGTTGGTTTTCTAAGGGCTATGTTGCTGATGGACAACTCTAGCCAAGTAAAAGCCCTTTCCAAGCTAACTTAGCTCACATTCTGTTTGAATTGAGCATTTTTTTGTAGAATGGGAGTTTTGGAGTTCAGTCTAAAGGGAATTAGAAATAACGTAATATCTTAACAGCAAGGATGGTGGATGCATGCAAAAGTCTTCTGATGGGGTAGGTGAGGAGGACAGAAAAGTATCAGAAATTTGTTTTTTTATATAGCAGTTAGGTATAGAATCATCCTAAAAAGGCTGATTCAGTTCTGGCTTTATCCCACTGCATGCATGGATTTCTAGTCCTTTTTTCTTTTAGGGAACTCAGAACTACAAACCCATGTCTGCAACAGGGAAAAAACAGGACTGAATCAGCAGCTTGAAGTTGAGTGAGATAGAAACCCTAGTTAAGCATAGGCTTACATTGGGGATACAGTGGCATCCATAGCCATGGAGACTCCAAATAACAGACCACCAACCTCCGGCACACAGACCATTTCATGGAATCAGAACAGCACACGTCATGCCAAATGCCTTCCCCTACCAAAGCAGGAAGCATTGCTAAAGTGGACGCAGCTAGATTTCACTGTGTGTCATCTAAAGAGCAATTAGGATGAATTATGGGCAGAGTAACATAGGGGCCGATATTCCAAAATGCTGAGCTCCAAAATTTAAGAGCCCCTAAGTTAGATATCTAAGTTAAGCACCTAGTTTCAGCTGAACTTAGGGGCCTAAGTTTTCAACTGAAAATTCACATAAATTTAGGTCCCTAAATTTAGGGCTGCTATTCGTTTTCCTAAATTTAGGGGCCTAAATTAGATGTCTAATTCTGAAAATCAATGCTAAGCCCCTAACTTTGTCCCCTCCCCCCCCCCCCCCCCCCCAAACTTAACCCTCATAGCCACCCACCTTTTAGGATCCTAAATTCAGGTTGCAAATGAAACTAGAAGCCTAAATGTAGGCACTCAGCCCTGGTAAATTTTCAACAGGACCAATTTAGGAGCCTAACTCTAAAAGTTAGAAGCCTAAACCTCTGAAAATAGTCTCCATAGTAAATGAATTATGGGCACATTCACAGTCACAGAATGCAACTGGCATTTGGCAAAATTCAGTTGAATCATATAAGGCATTCATCCCATGAGTGCAAACTGCCAGCTTTTCTATTTTAACATTCCAAGGCTCCAGTGCATTCCAGTGGAAATTGTACTGCACAATGGTTCTCTTTACTTCCCTTAAATTCTTCCAAATCTGTACAGACATGGCAGTCACATTTTTTACCTCTTTCTAGGATACTGGGGAGGGGGGGAAAAGCCCCCAAAACTCTTCTTAATAGTCTGATGCAGAAATTGCCTTTCTGGAGCAAAGGCATTCATTTATTTAAATACATTTCTATACCGTCATACAGCACAGGCCGTCACAACGGCTCACAAACATATAAATAAAAAGATAATCTGTAAAGCAATATAAAATACAATAATCACAATAAAAAATTAAGAAGCAAAATAGTAAAGAATAAAAAGATAAACATTCATTATCACTCAGCCTTGATAATCCTAGGGTATAATAAGGAAAAAAAACAAAACTAGCAGTCCAAATAATGCTCCCGCACTGGGGTGAGCTACCTGTGATCAGGTTAGCATGCATTTGGATGGAAATTCCAGATTAGTCATTTCAACCCTAGGGAGCCAACCAATGGCTTCCCCTGGCAAGGGATTCATTTCACTTTAATGAGAGACGACTGCGGTTTGTTAACTCGTGCGTGCTCATTAATCACCTTGGTGTTGCCGCCGTACTGGCAGGCCATCACAGTCACTTGGAATGAAAAGCAGCTGCCCTCGCCCTAAAGACAGATAGCACTGCTCATACAAACGTTTTCTGACACCCAGCTTTTCACACAATCAGGCTAATTTGCAGACACTAGTCGCTGAAGGATAAAAAAAAATACTTCTTTCATTTATTTGAGTTTGCACACATCATATGTGAAGAAGAAAAATGACAGGCAGCCGTGAAGCTAATGCTCTGCTTTGTTTTTCAGTGATTTTATGTTCAGAAAAATGGTTCCTCCATCCCTGCCTCCTCGTGTACTACATCAATTTTTTTCAGGCATAAAGAGCTAAAGGTGGAGACAGGCAAAGCAGCTATTTGCATATTATCTGTTAATCCTAAACTCCCATCCCATTCCCCTGTACAGTCACTGATAGGAGATTATATTTTTTTTTATAGGGCAGTAGGGTGAGTGCTACAGGTTCTTTAGAAGCTGGGTGACAAGTTGTTGAATTGGATTAAGAACATAAGATATGCCATACTGGGTCAGACCAAGGGTTCATCAAGCCCAGCATCCTGTTTCCAACAGTGGCCAATCCAGGCCACAAGAACCTGGCAAGTACCCAAAACCTAAGTCTATTCCATGTTACCATTGCTAATGGCAGTGGCTATTCTCTAAGTCAACTTAATTAATAGCAGATAATGGACTTCTCCAAGAACCTATCCAATCCTTTTTTAAACCTAGCTACACTAAATGAACTAACCACAGCCTCTGGCAACAAATTCCAGAGTTTAATTGTGCGTTGAGTGAAAAAGAACTTTCTCCGATTAGTTTTAAATGTGCCACATGCTAACTTCATGGAGTGCCCCCTAGTCTTTCTATTATCCGAAAGAGTAAATAACCGATTCACATCTACCCGTTCTAGACCTCTCATGATTTTAAACACCTCTATCAGATCCCCCCCTCAGCCGTCTCTTCTCCAAGCTAAAAAGTCCTAACCTCTTTAGTCTTTCCTCATACGGGAGCTGTTCCATTCCCCTTCTACAAAATCAATAGTACTTCTTGGCAAATATGTTACACATATATATATATATATATATATATATATATATATACACACAGGGTGTTTCAAAATGATGGACCCAATTTCAAAGCAATATATTTCACGATGGGTCCACACCCTTTATATATAAAATGTTATGAGATATATATATACTCACGGCCTCAAAGGGGAACAGAGTTACTGGCATCCCAAAGCAGATACACTCCAGGGACATTTAATCTTTCTTCAGAGAGCTGCTATTCCCTTCCATGCAAGATACGAGTAGAACGAGAAATTCATGTTTTCAGACTAAGTTCAGTGTCCTGTTACCTATTTTGTTTTATCATATTAGGGATCCCTTTGTAATCCAATGATATTACTGAAGGTACTGCTCTACTGCCTCAGTGGTAGCAATGCCCATGGTAGATGTGTTAACTACTGGCACACAACAAGGGAGGCACGTTCTCTCTGTATAAAATTAGAAAACAAAGTGCTAATTACAACCTGTTTATTTTTATCTGTTTCCTCTGTGTGGGTTTTAAACATGATTAGAAGGTTAGACAGTGGTGCTGCTAACTGCTTCACAGACAGCTCTGCATTAGGGGAGCACAGACTTGTCCTCTTCCACCATTAGCAGAGCTCCACCCAGATTTCTGTTACATAAGGAAATTGGTTCAGAGAGAAAAGGGAAGGGGATTTTCCAAGATTCAAGGAAAATAAAAAGGATGTAACCGAGACACTGAGCAGCCGATGAGGCAGGAAATGTCAAAAGCCGTGCATGAGGATCCCGGCAATGAATATGCATGAGATTGATTTGCATTGCACTGTCTCCAATGCATGCATCTTTCACTGTGGCTGGGACAGGTTTGGGCAGCGTCATCCTGAAAGGCATGGCACTGTTAGAGCCATGGGAAGAGGGGGTGCTTAGCGGAAGAAACCAGCCTGCGCAGATTTGCATTTTCAAGTCTAGGCACATTTCGTATTTGAAAAGCACCTGCAGAAAATGTGGGGTGCAAATGCCGCGGGTGCACCCGCGGCATTTTCCTAAACAAAACTGTGCAAAGGGCTTTCACGTTGCAAAGTCTCGCAAAGCCCACAGGTATAAAAAGTATCTGCAGACTTTGTCCCAATGCAGATATTGTCAAGAGTCCCCCTTAAAGAATATTCCTTTTACTTGTAGCTGATGTGGCAGACTTGCTGTCATACAGGAATGTTTGCTTTCTTTAATTTCAGCCTATTTCAGTTATTCCAGTTACATCCATGTCGGTACAGTAGACACTGAAGCAAGGGACTAACAATGTATCTCTATAAATGGAACTAAAGCACCCAGAAAGATGGATGAATAGTCCAAGACTGGGTATATTAAGGCACTCTTGGAGTTCTTCTTGCAGAAGTAGCAGCAAGGGAGGGGCAGGTTACATTTATCCTTTAAGTGCTCCACAACCCAAGTAGACATCTTGAAAGGTGTTTGGCAAAAACCATCGTTGCTGTTCAGCTTCCAGTTGCATCTTGTATCCAGCGAACTAACTCAGGGGCCGATACAATACAGGGCGCTCATCACTCAGCGCACTGTATAACCCGCAGTCGGACGCGGGATAAATAGGCGCTAATCCAAACCCTAATGCAATAGGGGTTGGCTTAGCGCCTGTTTAACGCGCTTCCGACGCGGAGTGAATGCGATAGCGCTCATCCCATGCAAATACATGTTAATGAGGCTATTACTCATTCACTCCGCATTCAATAAAAGAAATGTGCGTCTGAGACGCACATTTAACTCTCAGCTATTAACGCCTGCCTGGAGCAGGCGTTAATAGCTGAGCGCATGTAAAAGAAGTACAGAAAAAACTGCTTTTCTGTACTTAAGTAAAAAAAAAAAAAAAAAAAAAAAACCTTGGCAGCCAGTAGTTTACCGGTGTCGGTTTTCGAAACCGGCAGCCGCCGCGGGTTCGTGTTAGCAAGGAGATGCTGGGAGGCGCTGGGGCGCGCAAGCGTCCCTAGCGCCTCCTTGCTAGCACGACCCACTAATTTGCTTATAGCATGGCGCCCCCCTTGCGGGCGACATGTCACATTAAGAAAGCGGGCGCTGACTTTTCAGCGCCCGCTTTCCGCGTTTTTTATAGCATCGGCCTTTCAGAGAGGATAGGGGGATAAGTGGGTGAGGGAAGAAAGAATTCAATTTTGTTCAGACAATTCTAAGGGCAATCAAGAACATAAGAGCTGCCAAACTGGGTCAGGCCAAAGGTCATCTAACCCAGCATCCTGACTCTGACAGCGGCGTGCAGAAGAGGCCTGACCCCACTACATTCTTTCAATATTCCAGAAGTCAAGATTAGGGGTGCCCTGATCCCACAAGGTGATATCCCTGATTATTATGTTAAAAAGCCTGTAATTGATCCATACATTCACCCAGAGGAGTACTAAGGGGGGGGCAGTCCGCCCCGGGTGGCAACAAGGGTAGGGGTGCCATTGCCGCTGGCAGGAAGGTCCTGTGTCGGTGCAGAACAATGATTTGGCGGGGGAAATCCTGCCAGCAAAAGCAAGGACCTGCAGCAGTGGCAGGAGCCGGCAGCAAAGAACAGCCCAGTGTTACCGCCGGTGCTCCCGGAGCTGGCGGCTGAAGAAGAGGCCCTGCAGTGCCAGCGGCAGCCGAAGAAGGGAAAGACTGGCCCTGTGAGCAGGCCCGACACCACCGGCTGTGCAAGCCATGCAATTACACAGGGCGGCACACCCGGTGGGGGGGCGGCATCAGAAGCAGGGAGAGGACCGCAAGGCTGTCGGTGAACCCCGTCTCCACTGGCAGCCGAAAAAAGAAGGAGCCTGCTCTCCTTCTCTTTCTGGGTGCCGGCGTTCGCTTTCCAAAACACGTGCAGCTAGCATGTTTTCTATGCTGATCTCGCGATGCATGAGAGGCTGTGTGTTTATGTATGTATGAGAGGGTGTATTGGCATTTGTGTGTGTGTGTTTGTATGAGGGGGGGTGTGTATGTATGAGAGGGTGAATTGGTGTGTATGTGAGGGTGTGTATGAGAGGATGCCTGTGTGTGAATGAGATGAGATTTTCCGCTTTTTCATTGTTGAACTGCATTCAGAATCTGGCTTGTGGTTTCCAGTTCAGTTTTTGTCTGCATGTGTGAGAGAGGGGAAGCGTGTGTGTGTGTGTATGTGTTTTAGCATGTGAGAGGGACACAGAGGAAGTGTCAGTGTGTGTGAGAGAGAGAAGTAGAATACTAAGGTTGTTATATACTGGGGGCACACATGCACACACACATACATAATATCCTCCCTCTCTCTCATACTCACACATATATGTGCTTGATAAGAGACAGAGGGAGCATGTGCATGACACATACACACTTTCTCTGTACCTCTCTCACGCACAGACATGCTTCTTCCATCTCTCACATACACACATGCTTCCTCTGTGTCTCTCTCACACGCTAACACACACATACACACGCGCTTCCTCTTTCTCTCTCTCTCTTTCTCTCACACATGCAAACAAAAACTGAACTGGAAACCACAAGTCAGATTCTGTATGCAGTGCAACAATGGAAAAGCAAAAAATCACTATTCTTCAAAATAACAGAATGGGAGATTTTTTAAAATTCTTATTAGTTTTAATTATTGGGTGGTGTTTGATGTGTCTGCTGTTTTGAAATATTTTATCGATGTTTAGGACATTTTAAAATTATATATTGGGGGGTGCCAAAGAAGTATCTGCCCCAGGTGCCAAATACTCTAGGTACACCTCTACATTCACCTAATCCCTTCTTGAGCCCAGTTCTATTACTATTTCCTGCCACAGATGGTGGAATGGAGGACCAGGGCTAATTCAGGACCTCCTACCACCATACCAAGTATTTTTTTTCAGAGAAGGTCATGTTTCACAATACAATTTTTTGTTCAGTTAATGAAAGGAAATTTGCTTATTGAATTTATGTACCAATAAATCTAAATTACAGAAGGAAAAAAAGCAACGAAAGGAAAAGGGCCCGAGCTGTGAAACAGAGTATCCCTACTGTCTCTCACATGACTCTGCTCCTCAGCATGCCCAGTCAGTATTTTAACAGTGGCCTGAATTGGGATGCGCAAATCAAAAGGCAGAACCTTATATGAAGAATTCTAATGAACGAGGCCTAACAGGGCTGTCTTTAAAACACACACTTCTGATATGTGCAGAGCAACATAAGTGCCATGCCGGGTCAGACCAAGGGCCATCCAGCCCAAAATCCTGTTTCTGGGTGTGGCCAGTTGGGGCCCAAGGTCCCGTTCAATCCCCAATAGTTGATCTATTACTTGTATCTCACTCCTAGGGAATAAGCGCTGGCTAATAATTGATTATGGACTTTTCCTTCAGTAACATTTCCAAGCGTCTTTTGAGCCTCCCACTATGTTAGTTGCCTTGACCACATCCTCTGGCAACAGGTCCCAGGAGTTTAGTTTTATTTGATTTTTATATTCTGCCTTTCCGGCACCTCATAAGCAGATTACATTCAGGCAAAGAAGGTATTTCAATGTCCCCAGAGGGCCCTAAGCTTGCACCTGAGGCAATAGAGGGTCAAGTGACTTACCCAAGGTCACAAGGGGAGGCAGCAGGGTTTGAACCCTGGCTTCCCTGGGTCACCGCCTGCTGCTTTCGCCAACAGAGCTTCTCCTCTGAATGACAAGCACCCGATTGCAGTGTCGGCCACCGTTGTTCCGCTCTTTCTGCTGCTGCTGCTTTCTCTTTCTGTGAATCTTTCTCATAAAAATGAAGAGAAATCTGTGCAATACCTGCTCTTCCAGGGGAGCGGCTACATTTAATTGTCGTCTGCACCTCAAGATTTCAGTCTATGACTTTGAATTCAGCAGGTTACCTCGTGCTGGAGGAATACTATGCATGCATTGCTTTATCCCTTTATTCAAATGAGACATTAACTTGTTTGGAAAGCAAAGCAATTTGGCTTTTATTATATAAAGCGCTTTCCGTGGGAACAGAGAATATGAAAGCAGATAATGAACACAGGGACCAATCTAATTTGCCCATTTTCTCTTCCTCTTACATTACCACAGATCCTTCTTGATCTCTGGTTTCTGAATTCCAGTACCTTTAATGCCTCTGCCACCCCCTTCTTGAAATCTGATTCATGATTCTACCATCCTTTCTATGAAGAAATATTTCCTGCCAATCAACCACTGCTCTAGAAATCTCTTTTCACCGAAGAATGCTTGCTTCTTGTGCGTTGCTTACACCTTTTCTCCATCCTGCCCGCCTCCGCACGGTAGCTCGTGTGCGCCGGCTAAGAACGCCTTCTCGGAGTGGGTGTTCAATGTTCGTGTGCCCGCAGCGTTGACAATGCTAACGGTTAACAACGGGGGGGGGGGGGGGGGGGAGGCCCTGCTCTCAGAGATGCCCCTCCCCCCCACCATTCATTGTACCCCAATTACCCCCGGCCCCCAAACACAAAGAAGAAAGGGGGATTGGTAGCCTGAAACCTCATCTCTTCTGACACCGAGACTGCACAAGCGGGGCTGTGAACCGAAAAAAGGGTTGCCAGCGCCATTTTAGATCCTGGCAGCAGCAGAACAGGAGGGAGCTGTGCTCTCTTCCAGCCAAAAATGACAGGAGTCGGGTGGCACCTTATAGACTAACCAATTTATTGAAGGTGCCACCCGACTCCTGTCATTTTTGCTATACCAGACTAACACAGCTATCCGTCTGAAGTC
Organism: Rhinatrema bivittatum; assembly: GCF_901001135.1. Lineage (NCBI taxonomy): Eukaryota > Metazoa > Chordata > Amphibia > Gymnophiona > Rhinatrematidae > Rhinatrema > Rhinatrema bivittatum. The sequence goes on from NC_042627.1 coordinate 14,658,743, forward strand.
TCTTCTACCCACATCTTCTTTTTTGGCACTGTCGGAAAGAGTGCCCAGGGGTGGAACGGCATGAACGGCCCTTCATCTTGCTGTTGAGGGTGTTGGGGTTGCCAATGACGTTATAATCTTGGTGTGTGGGGAAAGCACCAAGGCCCCTTTTCCTCTATGTGGCAGGGGATGGAGGTCCTAAGGCCCCAAAATCCCTTTCTTCTTTCCGTCGGGGAGAGAGCATGGAGGCGCTTTCAGGGCATAGAGGCCCTGCTTACTCTTTATGTTGGGGATATTGAGGGAATGGTGATCTGCCATCGAGGAGACTAAGAAAGAATGAAATTCCCTTTGCTAATCAGCCCAAATTGTAATGAGTAGTGTGCAGCACACGGATTTTGTACACTCACTAGAGAGGCAAAATTTTAGTAGGTGTGCAAAAATATCACATTCACGATTAAAAGCCTTTTTTTTTTTTAATATGTATGTTAAAATGGTTTCTCTCAGATTTTAGTGCCTAGGCTCTATGAAGCCAATATTAAAAAATGAAGAAAATGGATAACTTATCCACTTAAAGTTAGCCAGATAAATTATCTGTGATATTCAGTGGGATAAATGTCCCATTTTAAAGTTTCCAGCTAACCATGTTCTTTTCAATTTCATTGGTTAGATATAAAATTATCCAGCTATGATTAGCCGGATAATTTTAGGCTTAATCGGCTAATATTCATAAGAACGTAGCCGGTGAAATGGTGAACTACTGAGGGAAAAAAAAGTCACAGGCCTACAGGGACCTAACCAGCCCTCCTCCTTCCCCCCAGGAGATCTTCCAAGGCTTGGCCCTGCTTAGCAACGCCAGGTCTGGTTTGCGGAAGGACATTACCATGATCAGGGCTGAAGACGAAACTAAAATTAAGGTTCAAGGAGGCTGGGAGGATAAGGTTTGGGGGGGGGGGGGAGTGGAGGAGGGGCCCTTCCCAGGAGCAGGAAGTGGGAGAGACCATCCTGACCCCTGGCCTGAATTTATTATTATTTTTTTTTATCATTGAGATGATGGGTGGAAGGGAGAAAGGGGGCTGGTGAAGGCCTGTAGGCCGTGATCTTCACCACTTCACCAGCTTAATATTCTTTTGAATATTGGCCGGTTAAGTCTAAAGTTATCTGGGAACATTTTCCCCAAACACTTTAGACCTACACATCCACAGTTATCCAGCTAACTCCAAATATCGGACTTAGCTAGATAAGTTATTCGGTTAATGCCCCAGAATGCCCCAAACATGCCCTTTTCTTATTTGGGCTAAATCATAGCCAGTTAAAAACCTATCTGGCTAATTTGCAGCACTGCGCCTGTCGTACAGCACTAGAGAAATGTTAAGTAGCAGTAGTACATTTTAGCCAGATAAGCAATGGAAGTATTGAAAATTAACCTTTTAGGTGGATATCTTGTGAGTTATTCATCTAAATGGCTTTATGTCCAAATGGGAGTTTTCATTGGTGCAGTCGTTCGTATCCTTCCACTACTTTATAGTGTAAAGTTATCACCAGAGAGTCCCTCTGCTTTCATTCAATTTTTATTAAGAAACTTTTTTTTAAAATGTTAATTTTGTCTTGATTTTGGTCATACTTTTGAAACATCCTTATATGTCGTGCCTATGTAGTAAGTAACTTTGGTTTGCTTTTAACAAATGTAATTATTACAGAGATGGATGCAAAACATCAGAATTCAGGATTGTGACCCTCAATCCTGCTTTTACTCAAAGGGTTTCCCTCCATGTGAATATTTTTGAATAATAAAGCAAAACCATATGAAATTGGTGATAAAATAACCTGGGAAAAGTCTTTGTGACAAGACGCTTTGCTACCTGTTCCTCAATTTCAGAGATTCTTTGATGGCCGTATGCCAAATTATCTGCGCAGAAAAATCTTGCTTAAAGGTAAAATTTAGGATTACAATTGTAAATTGTGGTTTTTGTACCTACCTCTAATTATATCAGGCTGATAAACATGATGCCCCTCCCACATGAGTACTTTCTCCAAGACCCATGTTATCAACAGGCCAAGTAAATACATTTATTTTCCAAATTGATTTACTTGTGTATTTTGTTAGCAAATAAATTGGCAAATATCCAGAGAAAAGAAAATCTCTCCAAAGAACAGTTGTAATTTGTTTTTGTGTGTTCCAATAATTGGTTTCTCCTCCAGATATTCTTTTCTTTTTTTCTCAGAATTGGTGAGCTGTTTCGCCAGCCTTTTGGAATAAACATATAGCAGAGAGACTTTTCTTTATTAAGCATGCATTAACGCAGCATTTCCCAACCCTCTCCTGGAGGCACACCTAACCAGTCTAGTTTTCAGGATATCCATAATACATAAACATGGGTCTTCAACACATGCAAATCTATCTCATGCACATTAACTGTAGCAGTCCTGAAAACCTGACTGGCTAGGTGTGCCTCCAGAGGCGGGCTGGGAAACAGAGTTAACCAACCATTTACAAACTAGCAGGAATCTGAACAAGGCCCTTTAAGACAATGGTTCTCAGCCCAGGCCACAGGCGCCACCAAGCCAATCAGATTTTTGGGGTATTATGATGTGGGGGCGTAGAGTCAGGGTGTCTGTGGGGCTGATTTCTACAGTTACAATGAGCAATTTCAAGTTATGGGTCTTAGATTTTAAGGAGGCGGAGTATCATCTATACATAAGTGGCTTTTCTATTGCCAAAATCTCCCCTGCACATAAGTCTTACACCTCTCACAATAAGGCAAAGTGTTCTTATCCCTAGCATGTGATTAATCCTTAGTGTTATGAGTTTAGCCCCAGTCTCAATTGCAAAAGACTTAATTCTAATAGTTTCAGCTTGACTGTTTCACTATTTACTGCTCCAGGGGAGCAGTAAATAGTGAAACAAAAAAACTGTAAGTTTTTGGGATGGGTTAAGGGGGTGGGGAGGAGAGGGGAAGAGGGAGGGGGATACACAGCCACATTGCCAAACCAATAGCAACCATAATCAACCTCTCATTCGACCAAGGCATCTTCCCCGAAAACCTAAAATGCACCATCATCAAACCGAAACTCAAAAACCTAATCTCGATGAATCTGATCTAACAAACTTCAGACCAATATCGAACCTACCCTTCATAACCAAGATCCTCGAAAACATTGCAAACTGTCAACTCGTTGAACACCTGGACTCCCACAATATTCTCTTCCCCATGCATCACGGCTTCAGAACCTCCCTCAGCACTGAAACACTACTACTCTCTCTCTCAGACACAATCCTCAAAGGACTCGACTGTAACACCTCCTACTTACTCATCCTCCTCGACATATCAGCTGCATTTGATACCGTCAACCACAAAACATTACTACTCAGACTACAGGAAATCGGACTACAAGACAACACTCAGCTGGGTTAAATCCTACCTATGTGACAGGTAATACAAGGTCAAATTCAACGACACTGAATCCAAGCCAATCCCCCTAACCGGCCCCATCCAGACCTTAACCCCTCCCCATCAATAAATACACCCCTGTTACTCAAATGCCTGTTACTCAAATGCCAATTACTGTCATTTTATTTTATTCTATTTATGTTATTTATTCCTGCTATTGTCATTGCTATTCATTATTGTCTTTGCTATTTATACCTATTATTGTCTTTGCTACAAAAGATACCTAATGATTATTATTTTTACCATGTTACTCCAATGCCAATTACTACTATTAGACCACTACTCATTCTATCTACTCCCTTTGTTACACTATTATTATTTATCCTATCTAATTTGGCACTGTTATCAATATTGCTGCTAATCATTCTCTAACATCTACTGTACCTGTCAAATGAAAGGACATCCTTCCCGCACCTTTCAATTTATTTGTAAACCGATGTGATATGTAAATTGAACACCGGTATATAAAAACAAATAAATGAAAAAATAGGGAAGTTCCCTCCCAGTTCGCTCCTTAATTTTCATTCTAACATTTTTAATTGTTAGAACATAGAGGCTTACATTTTTTTCCTACCATTTTTCTCATGTTATAATAATCTCCCTCTTGAAAGTTAAATGCTATCACCGTAGATTTTCCTTAGTGTCCTCCCTCCAGTTATCAAGTCAAATTTGATCACTGTTTCCAAGTGGCCCTAACACCGATACCACTTTCACCAAATCCTGTGTTCCACTAAGGATTAGGTCCAAAATAGCTCCCCTACTTGTTGGTTCTTGTACCAGCTGCACCATGAAGCAGTCATTTATTTAATCTAGAAACTTCACCTCCTTGGCACGTCCTGATGTAGTACATACCCAGTCAATTCAGGGGTAATTGAAATCACCCTTTATTACTGTGTGGCTATTTTTGTTAGCTTCTCTAATTTTCTGTTAGCATTTCATCATCTCATTTTGTATTTTTATGATTCTTGGAATAAAAATTGTGAACCTTTTTATTACGGTGAATGAACTTTATTGTTTTGTTTTTTTTGGGGGGGGGGGGGGCCTAACAGCTTCTTCCTGCTAGTTTGGGCTTTCAGTTCAATCAGAGCCACTCTCATTTCTCGCCCAGCTACCAGAGGTTCCCCCCACCCTTCTCCTCCAGCCTCCAAGCAGTGTAACAGCAGTCCTCTGGTTGAGAGACATGGACCACGGGGTTTCTGCCAGAACCCAACACAAGTTGTGATTTTTGAGCCAGCCAGTAGGTGTCGATGTTGAGAAGTGATTGGGACGCCCTCCCTCCCCTGTGGCTGCAAATGCTTCTCCTGATACATCCCCTGCTGGTCCGAGAGGGCAGGATTGAGTTCTGGGAAATGAGCCCATGTCACCCACACTGCGGTGGGCAAGGCCACGGGTCTGGCTGCCACCTATTTTTATTTTAAATTTTCAGGTCTCCAGATCCATGGGCTGGGCCCAAGTCTTGCTTCTATTAGTCTGAAAACCTGTCTGAACTTCTGAAAAGGATCAGCTTCACTTCACCACGAATAACTTGTGATTAATAACAGCATTTAGTTGGCTGAACTGGTGGAGCTTCTGAAAACTTTAAACACTAATGTCTTCCCCTGGCTGAAATATAAATCAGAATGGAAAAAAAATGGAAGTTTTAATGATTTTCTTCATTTTAACAGCCAGCAGAATTATGGTATCTAAAAAAAACCCCAAACCCCGTTTGCTGGGGCTGCTGCTTTAAGCAGGAGGAGCATTCTTTTCTCCTCTTCCCGTGGCTCGACTTTGACAGCACACTCTGTCACTTGGCTTTATCTGCTCATTTTAACAAGAAAAATCACAGAATACATCACCATCATTAGCAGGAGAGAAAGAGAAACGCCTGTTCAGAGGGAGCCAAAAGGGAGAGCGGAAGCCTGACGAGACACTTCTCATGCCTCACTAATATCTCATTTTAAAAGACGCTGGTGCATTGCATTACGCTTAAAAATAAAACTACCGTAAGCAAAGAAAAATCCATAAAAGAACTGTGTTTTAATCAGCCAGCTCTCCTCATTTCCCTATCTATTTTTCTTGGCCTTTCCCTCCTCACTTTCTACCTTCTCACACTCTTGGTTTCTCTTCCTCCTTTCCTCCTCCTGTCTCATTCCTTCTGCTGCCCTCTTTCTATCCTCCTGTGCCTCATTTCTTCCTTCTTACTCTTAGTTTCCTCTTTGTCTTGTCTTTCCTCTCCCTGTATCTTTCTATCTCTTCGTCTTATAGCTGTTGACTTCTTCTTTCTGATATCTCCCTCTTTCCATCAACTCTTATTTTGCCCTTCTCTCTTCCACAATCTCAAAGCCTCATTTTTATCCCTCTTTCCTCTATAGTCTCCTTTTTTATCTTCCTTCACTGCTTTCCCTTTTCCCTTGTTCCTGCCCTTGCCTCTTCCTCAATGGTTTCTTCCCATCTCCTCCTTCTGTTTTGCTGCCTCTGCTCTCTCTCTCTCCTCCTGTCTCTTCACTGAGCAAATCTTGCTGATGCTCGAGGAAAACGTGAATTAGAAATAATGAGCATGTTCATATATCATGCCATAGAAACAAAAAAAGAAAACCTACAAATTATTTTGGAAGCTATCGCAGATGAGAGATTTCATGGCCTCATTACCAGTTATATATAACAACAACAACATATACTCTCCCCCACGAAGATCTGACACATCGGTGTTTAAGGAGAAGTGAACTCACACATGTACATGAGAGGCTGATAAATGCAGCACAGGGTAGTGGACTACATACAAGATGGTTCACAGCCAGCATAGAAAAGACTGGAAAAGATGGCACAGCTTATCCATTGTAAATTGTGTATATATTAAAATATAGATGCATCAAAAAAAGAAAAAAACTCACTGGGGTAGATTTTCAGAGCCCTGCTCGCCTAAATCCGCCCAAAACCGGGCGGATTTAGGCGAGCAGGGCCCTGCGCGCCGGGAAGCCTATTTTACATAGGCCTCCCGGCGCGCGCAGAGCCCCGGGACTCGCGTAAGTCCCGGGGTTCTCGGAGGGGGGCGTGTCGGGGGCGTGTCGGGGGGCGGGCCCGGTCGTCGCGGCGTTCCGGGGGCGTGTCGGCAGCGTTTTGGGGGCGGGTACGGGGCGTGGCTACGGCCCGGGGGCGTGGCCGCGCCCTCCGTACCCGCCCCCAGGTCGCCGCCCGGCGCGCAGCAGGCCCGCTGGCGCGCGGGGATTTACGTCTCCCTCCGGGAGGCGTAAATCCCCGACAAAGGTAAGGGGGGGGTGTAGACAGGGCCGGGCGGGTGGGTTAGGTAGGGGAAGGGAGGGGAAGGTGAGGGGAGGGCAAAGGAAAGTTCCCTCTAAGGCCGCTCCGATTTCGGAGCGGCCTTGGAGGGAACGGGGGGAGGCAGCGCGGCTCGGCGCGCGCAGGCTATACAAAATCAATAGCCTTGCGCGCGCCGATCCAGGATTTTAGCCGATACGCGCGTATCTACTAAAATCCAGCGTACTTTTGTTTGCGCCTGGAGCGCAAACAAAAGTAGGCTGTTCGCGCTTGTCTGAAAATCTACCCCACTGGGAACACAACCATAATAGAATAGAACAAAGAAGTTAGGATCATCTGGGACATTCCTAATCTCACCAACTGAACATCGATGCTAGAAAACCAGATATTGTGGTGAAGGAGAAGAGCACAAGTATGGCACTGTTGATAGAGGTGTCAGTGCCCAGCGATTATTCTGTGGATCGTATGGAGAAAGCAAAGATCCTTAAGCAGCAAGAGATGCAATCAGAGACCAAGAAAATGTGGCAGAAAGATACAGAAATAGCCCCAATTATTTTGGGTGCCAGTGGCCCGATTAAGAATTTCCACGTGCACCTTGATATGTTGCCTATAAAAATTACACCCTATGAACTCCAACAGGCGCCGGCCGTCCATTGTTCCTACCATGTGACAGGGGCCGACCAACTGCACCGGTAGCCCCTGTGACATAGTAAGGGCAAAGGCTATCGGTGCCATTTTGAATACTGGCAGCCGACAGCCCGAGTGCAGGAGATCGTTCCAGGACCCCCGCTGGACCACCAGGGACTTTAGGCAAGTCTTGGGGGGGTCAGGAGGGTGGGGGGCTGTAGTTAATTAAATTTAAAGGGTTGGGATGGGGGTTTTTGTTTGGGAAACGAATACATATGTAACTAATGAACGGATTGGGATCCCCCAAGAACGGATGCAACGGATTTGGGTCCCGACGAATACGAATACCGAATGGGACGAATCCGTCCCTGCTGCACATCCCTAATACATACTGTAGTACTACTGCCATCTCTCGTTTGGCCTCTGTTGGAAACAGGATGCTGGGCTTGATGGACCCTTGATCTGACCCAGTATGGCAATTTCTTATGTTCTTATGTAACATAACTGAACATATGCATCTCTGTACAGATGAGCATAAGAGGAGACTGCCTGCTCTGTGCAGCTTATATTCCAGTCAAGATATACATACAGAACAAATAAGAGGCTTCAGGAAATTTACCAGACAAAAATGGTTAAAATCAACCAGTCTAGGGTTTAAGATTTAAAAGCAGCCTCTAAAAGTTGAGATTTTAGGCTAGGTTTGAATATGGCCGAAAAGAGAGCATGACGCACTGACTCAAAGTCAATTCCAAGTGTCTTCCATAGCAAAGTGGAGAGCGCAGAGTTGGCAATTGGTGGTGGATGAGAAGGGCATAGGTAAGAGTGACTTGTCCAAGGAAGAAAGTTAGCGAGGAGGGATGTAGAGAGAGATGAGAGAGGAAAGGAATGAAGAGCTGCCGAATGAAAGCATTCGTAGGTGAGAAGGCGATGCAGTAACTGTTTGCTGAAGCAGAGTAAGAGCCTGGCAATGTGGTGACTTGAAAAGAGGGGTTACACTGTCATCTCGGCACTGCAAGAAGATAAGTCACGCCACTGCGTTTAGAATAGAGTGGAGAGGAGGTGGGTGGCTGAGGAGGAAACGTTTGAGGAGCAGGTAAAGCAGTCAAAGTGGAAGGTGATGAGAGAGCACATAAGAGTTTTTGTAGTGTCTTCAGAAAGGAAAGGATGGATTTTGGTGATGTATAGGAGAAAGAAATATGTTTTAGCACGGTTTGCAAAGAAGACGAGAAACAAATGTAAGATGACACCAAAAACTTATTAGTTGAGAGGACTAGACGGATGACAGGGTTATCCACAGAGATAGAAAAAGAAGGAAGGGGGAAAATGAGTTTGGGGAGAGAGACAAGAAGTTCAGTCTTAGACTCTTGGCCATTTTAAGGTTAAGGTGGCAATGGCGCATTCAGCTAGTGATGGCAGATATGCAGGCAAATTTGGGACTGGGTTATTGCTGAAATTTCTAGAGCAGAGAAATAGATCCGAGAATCAACAACATAAAGATGGCAATGAATGCTGTGTTATGAGTGTGTATATAGATAGATATACTTGTAAGGGGACCACCAAAACTGCCCCTTACTAGTGTAGGTGTGCTGTAGTGTGGAGTCTGTGGCCTCAGCAGACCCTGCCTCAGCTAGTGCAGGTAGAGGGTTTAAGGAGATGTGAAACACCCCATTGGGGGTGGGGTGTCACAGATTTGATAAAACTCCTGCATCTATATGATGCAGGAGTACCACCAGGGCAGTCAGGCCTGAGAAACAGAAGGAAAGCTGCCTGAAAGCAGGTACTTGGGAAGACTCAAGAGAGGAGGGTTCCTGTCCAGAGAGCTGACCTGCTTTGGGAAAGCAGTGTATTGCTGCTGAAAGTGACAGATTTAGTTTTGAGCTTTCTTGGCCTTCTTACTGTTTGGTGCAATAGCCATTGGTGTATTGCTCCTTTTGGACTTTGTTTTTCCTGCTACAAGTGCCAGTAAAGAACGTTTTTATTTTTGAACAGTTTTGGGGTCTGAGAGGTGCTTTTTTTGTACCTGGTGAGCAGAAGAGCCTCACTGAGGAAAACCATAAGGGCCTTTAAAGACAGACTTTTCCCACCATGTGGGAACTCAGGGAGGTCATGGGGTCTGCCTTTGGTCATGAGCCTCCCCTGTGCCCAGAACCAGATTGGGACAGGGGCTACACATTTATACATAAGTACATACATGTTTTCATCTGTGGCTGTAGCTATCCATGAACTAAAGACAAGGTTGCCAATTGGCTCCAGGTTTTCAGGACAGGTCTTGGTTTGAACCCATTGCATGCATGGACATCTAGCCTTGCTTTTCTAAGGGACTACAATATGAAGGTCAGAACTCAAGCCCCAGCATGTAATGGGGGCATACCCAGGACAGGATCAAACAGGCTTGAAAGTCTAAAACCAGCTGGCAACTTTAGCTAAAGGTCTTATTCTCACTGATCTTGGATGAGGAGATGACTATTTAAGAAACTAGTTGTTATATTCTCAAGCTAAGAGTCAGGAAGATCGTTTAACTTGCATTTGAATTTCTCAGATAACGCACATGAGGTTTGTCTCATTATTTACAGATATTAGCACATATGGTCACTACACCCAGAATTTAAAGAGTGGCCATATATTGCTTATACATATAGGGGCGGATTTTCAGAGCCCTGCTCGCCTAAATCCGCCCAAAACCGGGCGGATTTAGGCGAGCAGGGCCCTGCGTGCCGGTAAGCCTATTTTACATAGGCCTACCGGCGCGCGCAGAGCCCCGGGACTCGCGTAAGTCCCGGGGTTCTCCGAGGGGGGCGTGTCGGGGGCGGTCCCGGTCGTCGCGGCGTTTTCGGGGCGTGTCGGCAGCATTTTGGGGGTGGGTACGGGGTGTGGCTACGGCCCGGGGCGGTCCGGGGGCGTGGCCGCGCCCTCCGTACCCGCCCCCAGGTCGCGGCCCGGCGCGCAGGAGGCCCGCTGGCGCGTATCTACTAAAATCCAGCATACTTTTGTTTGCGCCTGGAGCGCAAACAAAAGTAGGCCTATTCGCGGAGTATGAAAATCCGCCCCATAGTGGGTTAAATCATTGCTCCCTATGTTGAGATCTGATATGAAAGATCTAGGACGAGTTGGATATTTTTCTTGTGGGAGATGTGCTTTTTGCCCACGAACAATGCAGGGTACAGAGTGGAAGCGGCTTGTTACACAAGAGGTGTTTATGTTATGTCATTTTACAACATGCTTACCAAAGAATATTGCGTATATTACAGAAAGAAGAGTTTGCCCTAGTCCCCTTTCGTATGTGAGTCACACCAAGAGACAATGAATTTAAAACACAACTTGCAGAACATTGGAGTTTCCTAAATAGTTTACGTTTGGATGCCCTGATGGTTGCCCATTGTGTTCAGTTTCAACATGCGTTTTCACAGTTACAATGTAGTGATTGATCAGATACAAAAACATTGGAAGGGAGGGGACGTAGAATATGCTAAATTATAGAGAACAACTGTGAATATTGAAATGGAACTCTATGCAACTATTTGGTATGAACGGCAAACTGGAGTGGAATTCCCTGATTTAACCATTAAATGCATCACTGAGCATGTGTTGTGATTGGTTATGTCAGATGGAAGATTTTTTTTTATTAAACTGCATTTTTTTCATTTCAAACAAGTAAGTGTGTCCATGTTTGAAGAGATGACCCATTGAGGAAGACTTGTAAAGTTTGTTTTGTTGATTGCACACTTGAAGAGGTGATACGAAATACGGAGCCATGTTGGGTACTGTCTACAAGAACAGGGATGTGGTTCCTTTAAAAAGTGTACTTTAAAGACTAGATTTCTATAAGCAAAGGATTTCACAGTAATATAAAATAAGTACAAATGGGGCTCCTATTAGAAATAAGAATTGTTTTCTCTGAAAGACTTTTTTCAGAGTTTTTTTCAACATATGATTGTCCCCATTTCAAAAATTGAAAACTGAAAAGTGATAAATATTTTGGTACACAACTGGTGTATGTTTGTCTGAATTTATTTTATAATCATACACATACTTAGATATCTGTATTTATATTTCATAAATATACAAGTGACCGTATTTATAATTTATATTGATATTAAAAATTACTTTTTCAAAATGGAACAGTCTCAACATGTTTTAGACTCCAGCAAGACCCTTCTTCATCCCATCCAGGAATAAAAAGGTTTTCATATAGTCATTTCAAAAAGCCTTCTCACAGCCTGGATGAGCTAAGAAGTCATAATCAGATCTCTCTGTATCACAAGCTTCAAGCTAGGCCTACTAAATATTATGTGCTCCTCATTGGTTCCATATGTAGCAATGCCTTAAATTATATGCAAAGAACTTCCCTCCCCATCAAAGCCTTTGGCATTACAGCCTACTGAAAGGAATTTCTAACTAGGTAAAAAAAGAAATATGGGTCACTTTATCATGTTTTCATTGGCCAGTAGGTACCAGGCACAGTGAATCCAGGAAGCCATCAGGCATTAACAGCTCTTATGACAGTGGTAAACCGGCTGTTCCATCTGGGAAACAGAACTGAGCACAAAGGGTTAAACTCAAACTCTCCAGCGGAAAAGACAGGAGGAAGAAAAGAGGACGGGACAGTCATTTGCTGGAAAGCAAATTCCTCTCTCAAAATCCTCATGACCCTTCTGAAAAATGGTAGGAATATTTCAAAAATGCCCTCACACCCTCTTCTTAAGCGGCATAGCCCCGCATCTTGAAGCTCATTCCAGAAAGTTACAGAAATCTAGTGCCAGCTCCTCTCCTTTCACAGGCTTCACTTTCTCACCATTCCATGAAAACACAGAAATGCCATTCAGGTTCGGAAGGCGCATTTCATTTGAAATGAAACCAGGCCTTTTAACAAAAGTTCCCAGCAAATTCCAATTCACTTTTAAAACAAAATGAAAGAAAAAGAAATGAAATTTCCACAGGACAGACAGAAAAAAAAAAAAAGCCTTCCCAAACCTCGCCTCAATCCCGCCCCCAGCCATATTCTCTTCACCGTAGTTTTACTTTTCTTCACGGGGCTTACAAATGGCGCCATTGTTAATTTCTCCCATCCACAATGGTGCAGGCCAGCGTCTGGGCCTGGCTGGCGCCGTTCTGCACAGAAATAATTAACAATGGTGCTGTCCGCGATCTGCTGGCACCATTTCTAACCGTAGGGCAGGAGCAACCCTCAGACCAGGGAAGAAAAAGACAATTGTGGGAGTATTTAAAAAAAAAAAAAAAAAGATGTACGTGCTTAAAACTGGGTTTTATGCGTGCGAGCGCACGATAAGCACATAAACAGGCTTTTGAAAACTGCTACGATATCGGCTACTTTTATGCCCTTAAATCCTTTATAAAACTACCCCCCTTTGGTAAGAGAGGGAGAATGGAGGGGAGGCCTGGGAGGGGTTGTTTTTTTTTTTTCTTTTTCTTGTTTTTAATATTTTGTTTTCCTAAATTAACAAACCAAAAAACGGAAAAATATCTGCGCGCATCTGTAGTTTATGTATTTCCATAACTTGCGAAGGGGCGCGCGTTGACGTGTGTGCGCTGGCATGCACCCAGAGGCACGGCTATTTTAGGACACTCTTTATGTTTTCAAATAGCGCAGCCGCACGTGTGTGCGCGCGTCCTATTTTGCAACCGGGTGTGCACAGCCGCACACATCGGGGTACGAGTCATCCAAGTCGGGGAACTTTATAACAGGCCCGCATCCACACCACGACCAGTTTCACCAGTTCATCCAGCAGTTCACCCAGGCTAGAGGCAGGTCCACCAAACCCTGGTTTAAATAGCCTGCACTCCTCCCAGTTACCCAGTTACCCCAGACCCTTTCAATGTCTCGTGGATGGCTGTATTTTAACCTTACACCTCCTCCACGGCAGAAGTAAACTTACGTGACACTGGACCTGGGTGCGCACCCAGGCACATAAGTATTTGCCCGTGCATCTCTTGGCTCCACCCCGGAACGGCCACACCAAGCCTCTTTCTGAATCGGATTGAAATATTTGCATACTAGGAGAAGTGCGTGCATGTAGGCAGCTTTTGAAATCCAGCACACACACGCGCATGTCTCACATGCACGCGGATCTCCCGATTTTGGTGCGCGCTGGGCTTTTAAACTTCACTCCTTTGTTTTTATGCTGGTTTTATATGTACCTCACACATTGCTTTACATTTGCTAAGAAATTGCAATTAATCAAATAAATAATAATAATCATGTAGCTCTGCTAGCTGCCGGACATTTCCAGCCCCTGGGCTCAGATGTTCAATTCAGGTTTCCTTTCCAAACGTTACAGGAGTTGCCTATCTGGTTCCAGCACAGACTTTCTAATGCATCTAAACTGGAAAATTAACAAGATTGTTGTGACCTTCTAAAATAGATTCTGGGAAAATTCTAATGATGCCATAATTGTTGTTTACACTAATTAGCACATCAACATGTTCACTCTCCCAACCTGGCATTTGGCTGTTCCCTCCTGGTTTGGTTTTTTTTAACACCGGCTACAGCCAGAACTCATTTTTTGGGTGGGCCCAAAGTTAACACACCTGGGCCATAAACATACAGATTTGAGTCCTAATAGCTGATCTCTTATCAATAAATATGCCTTAGCAGGCAACCTACAATGGGGGTCTAAGTAGTCTACAACAGCTGTCAGGATTCTTCAGTGACACTTTAAAATATTTTAACTCAATTATTTCAAGCACATCAATATTAAAAATGCCTTATTAAGCTCTATTAATTCAGTTTGTATTTATTACAGTTTATAAATACACAAAAATGTAATGTAAAAAGCAAACAAAAAATACAAACATCAGATCTAATCAATCATGTAATAAAACAAATACCAATGTATTATTTCATGACTCCTCCTTCCAGAAAGGCGGAGATTATTGCTACAATAAAATAACAATCATAATAATGGGTGCAGAGCAGACCTAGGACAGTTCACATTACAACCCAACATGAGAAAAAATAATATTCACATTCTGGTGTCACTTCAGCACACAAAAAATCCCTCCACTGCAAAAAAAAAAGAAAAAAAATACATAAAATGCTTCAAACCTTGTTCTAGCATACAATCACAGGAGACTCTCAAGGTTGCTGCTCTTTGAGTTCTAGTTATGAAAGCAGCAATGCAAATACTATACCAGGCTCTAGAACATTAATACACCACCTACTGGGGTAATAGAAAAAGCCAGACTGCTACAAATCTCTACAGAGAAAATAACACACTAGCAGAAATTCAGCACTTCAATCACACACAGGCAGAACACCGACCAACTCTTACCTAATACAGAAATAAGGGACTACAAATTAGAAACTTGCGGACAATACTGAAATAGAAAGTCTGAGAAACCAAACTCTGAACAGTGGAACTCTAAAGAAGGATCAAAGTATAAGAAATGCTCAGACGGCATATTCTTATTGCTAAAAACTCAAGATATATATACACACACATATATTTATATTTATTTATTTTACTTTTGTTGTCTGTGCTTTTTATTTTTCTAATTGGTGGGTCCTAGTCTCTTTTCTTCCCACTATCCCCTTGTCATTTTTTCCTAATTCCCTTTTCAGGGTCTCTCTTCTCTTTCTTCTTTCCTTCCTCTCTCTCTCTCTCTCTCAGTCACACTCACACACACACACACGCTCATGCTTTCTCTCACAGATTCCTTAACACACACAAGCTCTCACTTACATGCTCTCCCAAACACAAGTTCTTACACTCACTGTGAGAATCCTGGGAGCTGTATGGGCCTCCTACCCAGCAGGGGTCCTCAATGGGCCACGCTCTGTGCTATACAAGTCCCACCTCTTGGACTCATGACTCAGCACTTCCCTGCTACTTAAGCCTGCCTCACCTGCCACTCCCTGCCTCAGCTTGGGCCCCTCTAGCCCTAGTTGTGACCGCTGGGTTCCTATCCTCTGGTTCTTAGTACTGGACATTCCTGGTCTGGTACAGAAGATCATTGAACAACAAAAGATCCTGGGGAACCTTGTGGCAGCAGTGGAGAACCTTAACGCGTGTTTAGACACCACTGTGGTGGTAACTCCGCCTATTCCTACATCCAATCCCTTGGCTCCCATGCAGATCCACGACCGACCATTCCACTTCCAGCGCATCCACACTTCTCTGGAAACCCCCTGTTGTGCCGGGGTTTTCTGAAACAATGTAATATGCACTTCTGCCTTCAGCCTGCCTATTTTCCTGACATGGTCACCAAGACTACCTACATTCTCTCTCTCCTGGATGCTAAGTCCTTGGCCTGAGCCTCATCCCTCTGGGAGCGTGCGGACCCTATCCTCCGAGACCTGCCCAGGTTTCTTGCTCTATTCCGATCTGTCTTCGATGACCCGGGCAGACAATCTGCATCTGGTTCCACGCTCCTGCACCTCCGGCAGGGCACTAGGCCCCTGGTGGACTGCATCATCAAGTTCTGAACCTTGGCCTCGAAACCACACTGGGACCTGGATTGCCTTAGAGCCACCTTCCTCAAGGGGTTGAGCCTTCGAATCAAGGATGAGCTGGCGGCCCACAAACTACCTTCATCCCTGGATTCCCTTATTGATCTTGCCGGCCGGACTAATCGGAGAAAATTCTCTCTCACTCAACGCACAATAAAGCTCTGGAATTTGTTGCCAGAGGATGTGGTTAGTGCAGTTAGTGTAGCTGGGTTCTAAAAAGTTTTGGATATGTTCTTGGAGAAGTCCATTAACTGCTATTAATCAAGTTTACTTATGGAATAGCCACTGCTAGTAATTGCATCAGTAGCATTGGATCTTCTTAGTGTTTGGATAATTGCCAGGTTCTTGTGGCCTGGTTTGGCCTCTGTTGCAAAAGGATGCTGGGCATGATGGACCCTTGGTCTGACCCAGAATGGCAATTTCTTATGTTCTTATATTCTTGTTCCTGTATTTGTTCTTAGTATTGGCTCCATTATTGTGCCCTGCTCTCTCTGTGTCTTTTGCTTGTGTTTTGTTTCTTGTTTGGTTCTGTTTGAGGCCTTAGTTTGTGGCATCCTGTTTCCTCAATGTTTCCCTGTCCTGGTTGTTTGTTTATCTCTTGTGGGCATCTTTTCTGACTCCTTTGTTCCGCAGGTGCTCTGCTCTTGTGGAGTATACTTCCTGTGGGTGTCCTTAAGTTCTGCCAGCCACTAGAACACAAAGGCTCAACTTGAGAGGGAGGTGGTCGGTACATGTGACAATGCCTTCATATCTTGGACTTATTCCAGCCTGCCCTGTCACTACCAGCAGCTCCTGTCCTGGGGGTTACCCCTTTACTGACACACTGACATTCACATGCTATCCCCCCTGTCTCCACACAAGCTCTCACTCTCATATGCTCTCCCACGCACAAGCTTTCACTCTCTCACACATATACAGGCTCCCTCTCACCCTGCACACCCTGGCTACATTCTCACACATACACCCAGGCTCCTATTCTCTCACACACACTTCCAGGATCTCATTCTCATATGCACACAAAGGGCCTCTCCTTCACCACCGAATTGATGAGATCCATGGCGGTCTTGCTACTCCAGGCCCTCTTCTCCACCCCCATGGGGTAGGCTCTCATGGCGGCCCTATTCTTTGCCGCTGCAGGGATGAGCTCCTGTGGCAGCCTTGTTGTACCAGACCCTCTCCTTCTTCAGCCGCTGCAGCGAGGGGATCCTCGGCAGCTATTCTTCAGGCCTCTTCTGGTGTTGGACAGCCCTGAATGAGTGAGCCTTAAGTTCCATCCAGGCCTTCCCATTGCTAGGTCACTGACCTGCTATTTATTCTCAAAGGTTATAGGATGAATTTTCAAAGGAATTACATGAGTAAAATTAGCATATATGTACATAAGTAGCTTGTACTTGTGTACATGCTATTTTATAAACATGAAAAATACATGCATATTTTCACTTTTATATGCAAATTTACCTGCATAAAAAAGGAGCATTCTAGGGGGTGTTGTGGAGTAGGGCAAAGAGCCACACATGTAAGTTACTATTTTATAAGAAACTTACGCAAGTACATATAGTAACTTATACATGCAATTTTACACCTGCTAATTATCTCACGCAACTGATATTAGAGGTCTGTTGTCAAGTACTGGTTGGGTGGGAGGTCTGGGTGAACTGGGAAGAGTTTAAGCTGAAAAACTAGAATAGTCTCGATGACCAATGGGTGAACTGGTGCAGGAATCGACAAACTAGTGGTTTCAACTGAATGCGAAAGTTTTAAAATATACCGACTTATACACGAAAATCAGGGTTTTATGCAAGTAAGTTGCATTTTTTTTCACAAATAGGTTAAGGAAAATGCGCGCATTCAATGCAATGCAAGTGGTCATGCTTAATTACGCATATGTTGGGGGGTAGAAATACGCATGTTTTATAATCTGCCCGTACTGTGGTAGTTCGCCGTGCGGCCATAGATGCGCGTATATGGGGCCGTGTTTGAAAATTATCCTCTCCGTGTCTCATGTGAGGTGTGGTCCTATGGGGATTGATGACACTTGTAAAAGGTGTTTCTGAGAAATGTTTTCTGACAGAGTTAGCAAGGCTAAACAGTCATTTAGATTAGAAAATCTCAGAGCAAAGTAGTGCAAGAGCACAGCAGGAGCCATTTTTTTTTTTTTTTTTTTAAATCATAGGGAGTTTGGTAGAAGGAGGCTTATTCTCCACAGCCCTCATTGTACTTGGCTGGCGTCTGAAGGAGTGGATTGCGGAGGCACTTGCCTGTAGGGAGCGATGTGGCCTGTCAGGCCATCTGCTCCTTCAGCTGTGCTCTGGGATGGGGAGGCGGGGGGAAAGGGAGCCCTTTTGGCCACTGGGCCCCTTCAGCTGTGCTCTGGAGGGGCACTTCGGGCTAGTTAGCACGGGGGAGATTTCTCATTAGCAAGAATGGACATTAAACAAAAAAAAATGAGACATCCAAATGAGTATCAAGACTGTTAAAAGGAGACTTAAAATGCGAGGCAACCTCAACATTTTAGCCCATTTTAATGCATGAGACCTATAGAAGCTAAGCATGTATACCCCTAGAGAAGAGATGGGGGGGTTACGATAGAGACATTCAAATATTTCAAAGGTGTAAAATCAGGTGCAAGAAGCAAATCTTTGTCAGAGACAGAATACTGTAGTTTAGAATCAAGATGTCAGAAGCAACATCAGAAAATATTTATTTACTTAAAGAGCAGTGGAACAGCCTATTAAGGGAGGTGGTGGAGACAAAACCAGGAATAGAATTTAAGGAAGCGTGAGATAAGCAGAAAGGATCTCTTCTTGCAGAGAAGGGGAAGGCCAGAGATCAATTGATGTTGATGGCATTGCGCCAGGAATTTAATTGGGCAGACTGGATGGGCGTAATAGACCCTATCTGCATCATTTTCTCTGTTTCAGCCCTCTCCCCAAAATTAAAATCCTGGGGCTGAACCTGTAAATATTCAATTTTGATGCAATACAAAGTAGGTAAAGCCAGCTCATAAGGGTTCAGATTTTAGCCAGGATTCAAACCCTGCTTCCCCCCCCCCCATGCCTCCGTGTGGTGCTGCACAACATGGATGGTAAAGGGACAAATTCATGCATTCTGCCAACATTTTTCTGGGTCGGCAATTCAGGATAGTTGTCAGCCCTACAAACTGCTTCATAATTGATTATTTTGTCTGCACCAGACAAGCTCAGTGGAGAATTGTTTGCTCACCGGATGTTTGCAGTTTTTCCATGGGAAACGACGGATTTTTCCCCCACATCGGAACAAACTCTCGGGAGTTACTGAAGGTCACAGGCAAAGGCTCAAATATGTGCTGCAGTGGACACTTTGTACTGCTAACACATTAAGGAATAATTGGTTACTGTAATGCAGAAAAAAAATCTTGGCATTGCAGGGGAGTAAGCAACATACATTGCAGATTAATAACCCAGTAGTGGGTAGGTGGGTTGGCTGTCTCTGGTCATAGCTTGGCAGAGATCCTCTTGGCCACGTGACATGACCAGGCCAACCTTATCGGTACTGAGTGGAAATCAGTTTCACCCCTGATCTGACCCAGACTTTGGTTCTACACTTTACTGGAGGGTCAAGGTCTATCCCTTCCGGGCCTCTGTTTGCTGCTTTTCCGAAGCAGGAAGCAAATCCCCACTAAGGCTGTTCTGAAGTCCCCAGAAAAAAACGTACCCGCTGGGACTCCTTTTCCCTTCCCAGGTAGCTCTGTAGTTGGTCCAAGGAGCAGCAGGAGCATGTGCTATCCTGGGTATATATTCGATATTCTCAGTATCCTGTAAGACTCAATAATAAAGCAGAGGCAAAAAAAAAGGCAAACAAAATAAAAGAAAACAGAATGACAGTTGGCAATTCTGTAATCCAGCCCAGATGGGTGCAAGAGACAGATTTCCCCCCTCCTTCTGCTGATGCCCGTAATTCATTGGGAAGGCAGCACACAATGTGTCTTAGCCCTTCACACAAAGCTTTCTCTCTCAGTATTGGATCAGGGAGCCACATCAATCACACTCCCGGGAAAATAAAACACTGGCACACACACAAGAAGAAAAAAGAACAGGCGATACCTGGCTGGAGACACTTACAGTGAGGAAAACCAAATTCATGGGCCGACCCAGGATTGAAAATCAATAGGCGGCCAGCGCTGGCTGTGATCTACACACTCAATTTATTCTGCCTCCTCGCTGTATCTTTCCCAACAGTGCGCTCAGATAAGCAGGAGAAAAACGACCAAACAAAAGCCAAAGAAAATGGAATTCGCAGTCATCAGACACAGTCCCTTGCTTGCCGTGGTGTTATCACTGCTTCACAACACCTTCACTCCTTCCCTCCCCCCAGCCCTCAGGAACATGCACTAAGACACAATTCATCAGGGTGTTCAAATCATTTGAAAACAGAAACATCAAAGCCCTGTGTGTGCATCATGACTGGTGTGCATCTGCATGCATAAGAGTCTGCGGGAGTGCATGTCGGTGCTATCTCTATGGGGGCGGAGAGAGGACACATTTCGGCAGAAGCTCAGTGTCTCTCGGTGTGTTATCTGTGTGACTGAGTGAATGTGGGAGTGATGGTCAGTGTGTCTCTAAGGGGGCCTCTGTACCAAAATGTAGTGTGCACGCAAAATAGTGTGCTCTGTACTAAGGCCCTGCTGTGCACGCTAAACCGGGCCCAGACGAGTTTAGCATGTGCATGCTAAAAGTTAGTTTTACTCAAAGACTCATCAGGTACTCAGCAGGCTTAATCACAGTACGACCCCCGATACAGTACTAGGTTTTGCGCCCGGCCTCATCGGGAGAGACAGAGGAACATGCAAATGCTAATGTAAATGAAAGAACATCAGATGCAAATTAGACTTTAGCAGAAATATATCAGATAACAGTGGTATACTCGCCTCCATGCCCTATTTAGGAGCAGATAATCAAACTGCTTGCATTTCAGTGAATCCCAAAGATATATGACAGAATATGAGAATGAAAGCTTGTGTGTGTGAGGGAGTCTGAGAGACAAAGCATGAGCACATGTCTGTGTGTGTGTGTATATGTGTGTGTGTGCGCGTGTGTGAGGGAGTCCATGAGAGAAAGCATAAGCATGTGTGTGGGGGAGTGAGGGAGTCCGTGACAGAAAGCATGAGCGTGGGTGTGTGTGTGAGGGAGCCATGAGAGAAAGCATGAGCGTGTGGGTGTGTGTGTGCACGTGTGAGGGAGTCCATGAGAGAAAGCATGAACGTGTGTGCATGTGTGTGTGTACACGTGTGGAGGAGTCCATGAGAGAAAGCACGAGTGTGTGAGTGTATGAGTATGCGGGAGTCTGTGAGAGAAAGCATGAGCGTGTGTGTGTGTGTGTGTGTGTGTGTGTGTGTGTTTGTATGTGAAAGGAAGGGAAGAAGACAGTAACAGAAAACCCTGAAAAAGAATTACGAAATGACTGAGACGAGAAAAGTGGGAAAAAAGACCGGGACCAACTGATTAGAAAAATACAAAGATCAGACAACAAAGGTAAAAACAAATTTTTTTTTAGATTTTAGCAATTGGAATATGCTACCTTTGGGAATGTGCATTTCTTATATTTTTGTATTTTGCCCTTTCTTTAGTTTTCCACTGTTCAGAGTCTAGTTTCTCAGGCTTTCTATATCAGTTTTGTCTGCATGTTTCTGTTTCTAATTTATAGTCCCTTATTTCTATATTAGGTAAGGGTCGTTCTCTGTTTTGCCTGTGTGACACAAATCAAGCTGGACAGCTTCAGATAAACTACATGCTAGTAGAAATACTGCATTCAGTTACTCCAGTAGGTGATGTATTAATGTTCTAGGGCCTGGTGTAGTATTTGCATTGCTGCTTTTTCATAAGCTTGCTGATATTTAAGTCCTGAGAATTAGTCCTGTGATTGTTTGGTATGGCAAGGTTCTAGATGTCTTTTTTTTTTTTTTTTGCAGGAGTTTGTGTTAATTCACACAATGTTTAGCAGGGATTTTTTTTTTTTTTTTTTTTTGCTGAGTTGACACCAGAATTTGAATTTTTTTTTTCTTGTTGGTTGTAATGTGAATTGTCCTAGCTCTGCTCAAGTTCTGATGATTACTGCTATTTTATTGCAATTATAATTTCTGACTTTGTGGAAAGAGGATTCATGAAAGAATACATTGATTTTTGTTTTATTACATGATTGATTGGATCTGCTTGTTTGTTTTCTTTGCTTTTTTATATGATATATAAAAAGCATTTACAAACTGCAATAAATATAAAATTAATTAATATTGAGTAATAAGGAATTTTTAATGCTGGTAAGTGCTTGAAATAATCGAGGTAAAATGTTTTAAAGTTTCACACATGATGCATAATGGCTGTTGCAAACTACTTAGAAAGCCTTTGTAGGGTGCAGTATATGGCATTATTTATCAATAAGAATACAACTAGTAGGTCTCAGATCCGTAAGCCAACAGCCCACCCATGTTAACCTCATGCCCTCCCAAAAAATCAGTACTGACTATGCCACTGCCTCCGGTCTTCTCCCGATGGGCATGGAATCTTTGGAACTCCATCATTGCTCTCTGCTTCAACGGCAGGGGGAGAAGAGGAAAAGGGGAATTAGATTCGGACAGCAACCAGCAAGGACATCGAATTGCGGAGTCTGGGAAAACAAGCATGGGAGTAACTTGCTGATATGACAGTTATTACCCTTAACCGATAAGCCTTAATGCTGTTGTGATGCAACTCCAATATTGCTCTCTGCTTCAATGGCAAGAGGGAACGGGGAATTGGACTCAAAAAAAGCAACCAATAAGGGCCCTGACTTTGACAGCCTGGGAGACTGATAATTATAAAGGTGGCTTGTATGGCCAGTAGTTACTATCATAAGCTTGCTGGGCAGACCATTTGGTCCTTTTCTGCCCTCGTTTCTATGTTTCATTTCTCAAGGAGCTTGCTTAATGTCCTGAGAGCAAAGTTCCACTTGTGCCAGCGTCCTCAGGGCAACTTGGAGACTGCTGGCCTCCAGTGCCATTTGTCTCCAACTATGCTTCTCTGCTGCCAGGGATTTCTTTGTGGAGTCTCTCCCACTGTAGTTGTCCAGGACCAGCTCCAGAATGCAAGCATTGTCTTCTACACTAAAGAGCCACTTCTATTACCACAGCTGTGCTCCTGTCACTATAGTTTGTGGTCCAGCCTTCATATCCTCCTCCTCACCGAGCTTTACCGCTTTGACAGGCACAGGAGGCACATGCTTTGGGGAACCCCTGCCTTATTGGTATTTCTTCCTTCTCCCATCCCTCCCTTCCTTCACCCAGTGTCTAATGGGCCTGGCTTGGACTTTGCAATTTCTCAGCCTGTTCCCCTGCCCCTTTCTCCCTCCTCCTCCCAACCTTTTTCCTCTCCTCTCCACTATACTTACCCCCCCACTTTCACCTCCCATGTAGCTTCCATACCCACACACCATGCACAGTCCCTCGCCCCTTCCACACGCAATTCCCTCACCCACCCATGTCTTCTTGCTCCACTTGTTGCAGACCCTTACAGACAGAGAAGAGCAACAGAAACGTGCACTCACCCACAGACCTGGAAAGATGGGCAGACAATGGAAAGGGAGTACAGATATAACACACAGCACACATGGGCCTCTTTTTTTTACCTCTCCTTGACCGCCCTATTCTCCTTCAACCTTCTTTCCTTGGCTCCAGTTGCTCTCCTTCCCCTCTCCTCTGCCCCTTGTGCTGGGCTTTCTTTTATACAGTTTTCAAGCAAAGAGGAGGAGCCATGAGGCCTTAAGGACTGAGCAAGCATGCAGCTATTTTGTGTATTGTCCACACGCTATTTAGTGATCGGGCAGCTGTAGTGAGGTAGAATACTTTTGGGGTTGACATGCATGTTAAAAGCACATGTTCAGTAAAGATTCTATAGATCAAAAGGCGTGCGCAAAATTTTGCAGATCACAAGTTACCGTACGTAGGCCTTTACCTTGCGTACTAAAATTTGTAATTATTTTGTGCAGGTTTTAGAGCAAAAGCCTGTGATTGCATGTCTGTAAGTGATTTTAGGGGTCAGCCTATTAAAGGGGGCTAACACTGGATGTCAATATCATACATATTGTGTGCAATAATGGCCGATATTAATGACATTCAAATGAGGCAGATGATAAAGTATAACTGAACTTTATTTATGGACATTATCGCAAAACCTTAACTGCACCTCCCGGAGGTGTAGTTAAGTGTTGTGCATTAGTACATCTGCGAAACAATTAGTGTGCATATTTTTTGGCTGCATTAATGGATAATGAGCTGTTTCGTATCTCATTACCTCAGCACAGTTTTGTATTAATATTCTTGCAAGCTAATTTGCGCATATTAAAAGCACTGACAACATGCGTAAACTAGATTGCACGCATTAACGCCTTGAAAAGTGTTGGTACAATGTGACCCCTACGTGCTTCACTTTGTGTCTGACTGAGTGCAGTTGTGACTATGTCTATGTTTGGAAGTGCCGTATGTATACTAGAGTTTGTGAGTGTGTCTGTGTCATTGGAAACACTGTGTGTCTATCAGTATGTGTACGTGAACCAATGCTCGAGTATCTATGCCAATGCTTGTGTCTGAGTGTGTCAGTTGAAGGGCTGAGTGTCAGTGAATGTGCTTTTCCGGGGGTGGGGAGGTCTATGGAAGTTGTGTTTGTGTCTGTGAATTTGTATTTGCCAGTGAGAGTGCTGGGCCAGTATTTATGAGTTTGTCTGTGGAAGTACTGCCTGGGTGTGTGGGTAAATCTGTGGAAATGTTGCGTCCGAGTCTGGATGTGGTGTGACTGTGTATCTGAATGTGATTGCAGGAAAGGTTCTGTGTATGTGTAAGTTTTTCCTCTGGAAGCATTAGTGTATGTGGTGGTGGGGGGAGGGGGGGGGGTTGACCCAACAGTTTCCTCCTGCTCCTTTGGGCCCTCCAGCTTGATCGGAGCTAGGGCTAGGATCTGGCACAGTGAGCTTTAATTTGCCACTATCCCTTCCCTTGCCCCTAGTGTGTTCATTGCAGGGATGGTCCTCTGCCAGAAGCCATGCACCAGAGCTCCCTCTAGAACCCTGCAGTCATGGGCCCTGAATCCAGGCTCTAGGCGTCTCCCCTTAGGCAATGACTGACTCCCTCCCACCAGGGGCTGTGAATGCTACCTCCGCATTATCCCCAGCTGGGGCTGAACCAGGGATCTCTGTCAGGGATGTGTTCAACACCTAATATAGAAAAGACCAATTAGCCACCTATATCATCATCTAAAACTACCATGAATAGATAAGGCACAAAATTTGTGTACACATGGACAGTCCTATAGGGCAGTAGTAGAGGCATCCAGAGCTATTCATTTATCCTTTTAAGACCAATTGCCGGTTATAATCATAGTCCATACGTAGTGAGCGATTGCTTAGTACGACCCTCGTGTCTGTCAGCTGAACTGTGAACTATTCAGGGTTTTTTTTGTGTTTTTAGATGCGGCAGAGAAGCTTGGGTGACTCGTGTTTGTATCCGAGGTTATACTCGGAAGCTGGAGCCCCCGAAGCAGGCATCAGGAGTGCACTGAAACAGCTGTCAGGTGAGAATAACCCTGGACTCCATTGCTGCTCTATATGACTGTCCATTCGTACACATTTTTTGTGCTGTATATATTCATGGTAGTTTTAGATGTTCAACACTTGCCACCTGATCCACGGAATAATTATTATCTGAGTTTTTGTATCTGTTGAAGTGCTGTATTAGTCTATGTGGCTGTCAGTCTAAGTGTGCCAGGGTATGAGTGTGTCTAGGACACGTGTATGTCAGTGGAAGAGCTGTGTGTTTATTAGCATCTAATTGTATATGTAAAAGTGTGTTGTGTGCCAGTGTCTATGAATTTGCTGGAGTGTGTGTTTCTGAGTGTGAGTGTTAGTGAAAGTGCTCTGTCTCCATGAATCAATCAAATTTGTCATCCACCTTTTTAATTAAAACTGCCCAAAGCAATCAATAAATACAGTCAATAAATATAAATGGTAAAAACTGTAAAAGAAATCAGTACATAAAATCAAAATAAGATGAGAAACATATCAATATCAAAAAAGGTGAAGTACATCAAAATTGTGACATAATATAAAACATGTTGGCATATGTTCATGAGTCAGACTTTGTGCCTATGAATTCATGTCCCAGCTGAAATCAGTTTTTGTCCCTTGCTTCCTTCCTTACCATGTTTCATGGGGTTTTTTTTTACATTTTGTATTTCCTTTAATAATATTTCTATTTTGATTGGGTTGGCCATAAACTTTCATTGCACCAAAGTGCTGAAGCTGAGCTCCTGCTGTAAAGTACGAGTCAAATGGAGCATGAATCTTGCTAGCCAGCCAGGATTTACTAATTCTTTGTTCACCTATTAAGAAAATAACAGTCTCTAGAGCTTCCACAAATTAAGAAGGTCATATACTACAACCTTTTTTTTTTCAGACTACTAATTGGTCGAGGTAACACTTATATAGGGTAGGTACATTTTGAAAACAGTACTTTACTCATGGGAAATGGGCTTCTACAAAACCGCCTGCCCAATATGGGAGTAAAAGTCCATGCATAGGGCCTGTATGCATGCACTTTTCCCTGTAGTGAGCAGAGGCATTCTTGTAGGCAGGGCCAGGGTGGGGTTTGGAATTATGCCCAAATTTTGCATTGTCAAACGTATGTACGGAATGTTTCCTGAGAAAAGTTATATGTACAAATTGGCAGGTGAAGATGTGTACAGGTAGATTTGGTCAGATCATTTGCAAAGAGAAAAGGAACACATTTTCCCTTTGAAAACTGCAGGTAAAAAAATACTCATAGACTTTACACCAGTGCAAGCAGTTAAAATTATCCTCTTAATGTCCTGGTAGCAAATACACCAATCTATTAGTTTTTTGGTTTTCGGGTTTTTTGTTTTTTTAATATAAAAATGAAATTTGCATCAATTTTTAATATTTTACAATTGAGAGTTATGAATAAAATTGCTTTGAGGCAAACCAGTAAGTTACAAATAGTTGCATAATTAGCTAATCTAAAAAACAAGGTCCATTCTAGTCCAAACCTCTGATTGTCTAGTAACAGCTCTCTTTAAATGATAAATCAAGAGGAAGGCAAAAAAAGAAAAACGAAAGACTGCATCTGTAATTCATTCTGAAACAGTGACAAAAAGTTCTTTCCTAACCCTCACTGAGAATCACGGCTGATTTTATATTGCTCTGTTAAAACTGCTTTGTCATTGGCTAGTGATCCATTAGAAAGAGAAGAGGAAACTAATGAGAACAAGGAAATATCAACATCATCAAGTCAACCAGCAGGGGACAGGATGGGGGTAAGAAGAGACAAAGGTATCTCTGACCCAGGCATCAGGGGACAGGATGGGGTAAGAAGGGACAGAAGTATCTCTGACCCAGGCAGCAGGGGACAGGATGGGGATAAGAAGGGCAGAGATATCTCTGCCCATTCAGCAGGGGACAGGTCAGGAGTGACATGGTGATAAAGGTATCTCTGTCCCGGCAGGACATAGGGGACAGTGTATGCAGGAGTCAGTCACATCCAATTAAGAAAGTTTAATGATATGTTATTATGAAAAGGAAACTGTAGAACAAGAGGTCATGAACTGAAGCTCAAGGAGGGTAAACTCAGGAATTACATTAGAAAATATTTATTCATGGAAAGGATGGTGAATCCATTAAACAGCCTCCCAAGTGAGGTGATGGAGGCACAAAATACAAAAGATGTTATAAATATACTGCTCTAGACCTGCTTGTGTCAGTATCTGGCTGCTGCTCATAAGTACCAACTTTGTAGGTGCTGTGGGTGCTTAAGCACCTCCGAAATTGTTCCCTGCACTCCTGTCGATCAGGAGCTGAGAGCTCCATGCTTCAGGGGAAGCAGGAAGGAAGTGCTTCTGTCTCCCTGATTCTGTTCCCATCTCTCCCTGCAGCCTATTGGCTGGCTGTGGAATGTGTGACTAATGAGCTACAGAGGATGGCAGACAGGAAGTGCTTATGTTTCTTCTGCTACTGCAGAACTGTTGGGAGATGGGAAAGGAATGTTGGCTAAGAGAGGAACTGTGAGGCACGGAGAGGCTGACAGCGGAGCTATGGGAGAGGCAGACAGGTTGTGAGGATAAGAGAGGCCGAGAGAGAGGGGACATGGGTCTCAAGCTGAGAGAAGGGGATGCAAGCTGAGAAAGAGGACATGGGTTGTGATTAGAAGAGTTGGGATGAGAGTTTAGGCAAAGGGAATGTAAGAGTAAAGTGAAAAAAACTGGGAAAGGAGCTGGGTGGGACAGAAAGGAGGGATCTGACAAGGGAGATAAAGCAAGAGAAGGGTTGTGAAAAGAGAGAATCATGATGGAGGGAAGAGGCATGAAGGAATGAGGAAAGTAATTGAAGTGGTAGGATGGGATGAGACTAGGAGGTGGTGAAAGAAATACTGAGCAATGGAGAAACAGCTGGCAGATAAAAAAAAGAGGTACACATGGAAGAAAAATGATAGAAACGAGAAGACCAGAAAGGAAATGAGGAGACAGAGAGGAAACTAAGAGAAAGCCAAGAGCAAGCAGAGAACAAATTGAAACTACAGACACAAAAGTTGGAAAATTAAGTTTGGTGAAGATTTCTGTGCCAGATGGGGCAGGTGGTATTTGTCCATTTCTGCCATCCCTGCAGTCTCACTGGGGTAAATACTATATTTTATTGGAAGGAAGGGGAAGAAGGTTGTGGTAGCATGAGATGCCGTGGGCTGAAAAATCGCTCTTTAAAATGTGTTCTTCCTCGGCAGCTCCAATATCGGGAGAAGCTGTGGTCAAGGCTTGACGAAAATATAAAAAATGTCCCTGTTGTATCCCAGAGGATACATGAGTTCTCTCTGGGTAAACAAGCAGAGAGTGGGAAGCTATGGCCCTAGAGCTGGGGAGATGCTTACCGACGAGCTGCCAGGGCTCAGGGCATGCAGCAGGTGGATTCTCTCACGTGGACTCTGCAGGCATGGGACTGGCTCTGGCCTGGAATCTGTGAGGGCTGGGAGAAGCGCTACCAGGGATGAGGAGGCAGGATCGGTTCTATTAAATAAATAAATAAATAAATAAATAAATAAATAAATAAATAAATAAATATGGGGTGTACCTGGGCTCAGGGAGGGCAAAGCAAGAAAGTTATCCAAGCTTGCGGAGGAGGCTGGAATCACAAATTGAGAGGCGATGGCAATGAAGGGAAGCCTGACTGTGCTGAGGAAAGATGAGGGGTGGAGAGCACTGAGGGGATGAGTGAACTAAGCCTGCAAAGGAAGGGGGTCTGGCTAGGAGGAACCTGCTGGGAGTGGAAGGACGGGAAGAAGAAATGGGGAGGGGAGGGGGGGGAGACAGAAAAAGATGGGTCAAGGGAAATGGGGAGAAAAGCAAGCTAAGAGGGAGTAGGGAGTGGAGTAAGCAGAAGGGTTAAACCCCCTGACCCCCAATATAAGTCAAGGTGTTCTCATGTAGGAAGAGGATTTAAAAAGTATAGAGGGAGTAAGAAGAGGAGGGGAACAGGAGGTAAGATGTGGAAAGGAGGAAGAAGAGATTAGGAGAAAAAAGGGGGGAAACTAGGAGAGGACTGGCAAGTGGGCGGGGGGGGGGGGAAGAGACTGTGGTGTGAATGGACTGCAGGGGGAGGGGAAGAGGAAGAGACTGGTTTGGGAGAATGACTGGTGGGGCTTTTGAGTGTTTCCCTGGCTTTTTTCCCATGCCCGCATTATCTGCTCCTCTCTGGAAATTCAAATACAGACTGGTCAGTCCCACACAGAAGCCACTATGGGGTTTTTTTTCTGGGGGTGCGGTAATGACTTCAGCACCCCCAGTGATTCTCAGAAATTGGCACCTGTGGGTGCGGGTAACACTGTGCATTCTGTCAAAGGCAGGGTAAGACAGGGAGCCCATGGGGGGGCCAGGGACAGCTTTGTCCCAATCAGTGGGGAGTACAGCACGGTGTAGGGCAAGGGGTACATGGGGTCATGGATAGCTCTATCCCAAATCAGCAGGGGCTAATGCAAAGGATGCGAGTAAGGTCGGTGGATCTTTTCCTCCCATCCGAGGCAGTACAAGAAGAAATTGAGGAAGACAAAATAACTTAAAAACATGTAACTCCTAAATGAGAAGCAGTTTTACTTTCTCTTCTTTTCAAAATAATGTGATCAGTTAAAGTGTTCGCCATGCAAGGGGAGCACTTGTCAATGAACATTATGCTGCAGCTTAAAATAAGATTTTTGCAATGCGAGCAATCCTAATGCCTGGCGTCTCTCCCTCCTTCCCTCGCTGTCCTGCTGCTTCTCCCGATCCCTCCGTCTGTCTTCTGTTTCCCTCCTCGTTTCTTCTTCACTCCTCTGCCTCATCTCTTACTCTCTCTCTCTCTCTTTTACATTCCAGTCTCCTTCTCTGACTTTTGCTCACCCAGATTTTCCTTCCTGTGTTTCTCTCTCAGGATATTCAGTGCTTTTCCACACATCTGGAAAGTGCTTAAGTGGTGGTTCGATCTGTCCGTCTGGCCAGAAGCGGCCATTAAAACGGATGCATCACATTCAGACCTTGAAAGCCCAGCCACGGTCCCAGATGCTGCTGTATTGAAATCCACCAGAATCTGATCAGTGGGTTTTTGCAAAACACACAAGCTTTGCCTAAAGCATGCTATTGATGCCTTGCCTTCCCTGTCTTGTGTTAAAGACAATCGAGAAAAATCAAAAAGACCTACAGAATCCCAACCAGACGCGTGGTTTTCACTAAAAGCCGTACAAAGGGCTCCCCCCTCCCCTTGTTCTCTCTCATTTTCCTCTTCTGATTTTTGCCCTTCCCTCTCTTCTCCCTCGCCTCTTGTGCCGATGAAGGACTGAGCATGCTCCCAAGCCTCATCTGGCTACCTCGGACCTTCCTGGTGCCTGCACATCTGGCCACTGATCCTTGCAACAGATGCACCCCCAAGCAGAGGTGCTCTTAATTTGGCTTTTGTTTCATTTTATTTTGGGTGCCGAAAGGGGGCAATGGGTGCACAGAGGAGGAGAATTTTTTTTTTTTATTTTTTTTTTTAAAGAGTTGCTGCAAATAAAATCCGGGTTGGGAGGGGCATCAGATTTACCTTCTCCTGTCTTTGCTGAGCTGGCACTGAACAAAATGACCTAGATTTTGCTGGAGGAGGAATCATTACCAGACTCAGCAGCGCTTCTCCAGTTCCTTTCCTCTACCATCTGATGGCTGCCGTATTTATTGCCAGGGGCTCATGCAAACCCCTGGGGTTCCAGGGCAGTGGCCACCTCCTCCGGCCGCTGCGGACATTACAAAAACCCTGCTGCTGCAGCACCGGCCCCAGAACTGGAGCAGCCCTGGAAGAGGGCAGGCTAGCTCTCCCCCCCACCCCCCAGCCTATTAGTGGGTACCAGGAGATTGCAGAGGGAACAAGACGTGCAGGGGGAGGGAAGCTGCCTCTCCGGCAGCCACCGGCTCAATTACTAGGCCATTTTTAACCTGACCTGATAGAAGAAAGAGGGAGCAAGGTGGGGAGGGAAAGGGGGAGAGAGAGAGGAAAAGAGGATGGATACAGCAAAGAAGGGGGAAAGGCAAAAAAAGGCCAAATGGGAGAAAGGATGGAGAGGAGGGAGGGAAATTAAAAAAAAAAAAAACCCCTAGTCACTGCAGTAACAAAAGCTCACGATCCAGTGGGTCTCCTCCACAGCTCGCCTGAGCCCCTCCGCCAACCCTCACTGGATCAGAAACCTGAGCTCCAGTGCCGCTGACTTTCCATAATTCCTCTCCTAGGGGGAAGAAAAGTGAAGTGCTCCATTTATTCCCAAATACCAGGAGGGGTTCTCGCCTCTTTTGAATCAGAACAGTTCAGCCTGTATTGGTTCTGTCCATGGTCGCTTTGTTCCCTCTTCCAGCTATCGCCTAGAGTTGTAAAAATGTAAAAAAAAAATATAAGCAGTTGGGGTTCCTGTCAAATTATTTTGGGGAAAAAAAAATTCACTCTAGTCATCTTTACTTTTTGCCCTAAATTCACAGCAGCACATCCTAACCGGTAGATTTGAAAAGCGTTGCTGGCGCAAAAATCCCTTGTGCTTGTAAAAAAAAAAAAAAATCTTTTATATTTTTCTTTTATTTAAACTTTATTCCAATTCTTTACCTTTTCTTTTCGCTTGTTAATAATTTTAATTAGAAATGTTCTTTGTATTAGACTATGGAAATTTATTTCCTGCTATTCTATTTAATGTAAACCGGTATGATTTACATCGGATGTAAGAATGTCGGTATATAAAAATTAAAAATAAATAAATAAATAATAAAATCGGCCCCGTGCGCGTGTTTGTGGGCCGCAGGTGAGCTACGCGAATTTTAAGAAGCCGGGACGTAGGCGCGGACATACCTGTGCATGCGTCAAGAATAAGGAGGCAGAAAAGGGGGTGGGGCATGCTAGGGCGGGGCCAAGAGTTATGCGTGTAACTCCAAATTTTGCAAAGCTGAACATGGCAATGCGCGCCAAGTTCCCTGCGTAACTTTACTACCGGTCCTGATGAGGCACAAAAGTGGAGATTCTGAGCTGGTGGGGGAAAGATAGAGAGAGAGAGAGAGAGAGAGAGAGAGAGAGAGAGAGAGAGAGAGAGAGTGAGAGTCTCTGTTAGAGAGACAACAAGACACTCTATATATCTCCCACTATAAGAGGGGCACTTTCAACTCAGGGTGGGTTTTGCGGGGGTGGTCTTACAAGTGTCTACAGAGCCTTGCGCCCTAGGCAGGCCAATGTAGCACCGCCACCCCATAACCCACCCTGAGTTGAAAGGGCCCCTCTTACAATGGGTGATATCTAGAGTCATATTCTCTCTCTCACAGTGCTCGGTCTCTCTCGTGACTTGTCCACGTGCATGCGTAAAGGCTGCACACACGTACGCACAGTGGGGACATTTTAAACGATGCGCGTGTACTTGCGTGATGAACGAGATAAAACTGAGTACATATCTGCTCGCGTGCCCAATACGCGTGTTTATGGACACACGCGCGTTCCTTTTAAAATGTACCTGTGAACGAGCAAGTCATTCTGTGGTCCTGGGCAGGAGAATTTGTAAGAATTTACCATAAGTCTCAGTTGCTCTCTTACTCCCTGGCATTCTATCAGAGGACTCAGATTTTAACTCTCTTGAAATCCCTTTTTCCAGAGGTTGACTTGAAATTATTCATCCCCCATTTTGCCTTGTTTTCGTAAACCCTGCCAGACACGTGCTTTTAGACAAATCTCATAGATAGAGGTAGATATGTGCCATAATATACACACATACACACATTTTATTTTTTAAAAGTAGCAAGAGTGCCTGAAATCTTTCCCCCTTCTGGATCTGCCTCCCCCCCCCTTCCCCCAGCATCACCTTGGGGGGGGGGGGGGGGGTGAGAGAGGTTTGCTGGCCCACATCACATGCCCCGCTGGAGCAGCCTCAGCAGGAGCTCCCCCATCCCCTTCAGCACTAAATGCACTCCGATCGCCTTGTTTTTATTTTTAAACCTGTTGCAAGTGGTTGGAGTGCCCGCTGATTACCTGGGAGACGGAGGCCCACAGAAGTGTCATCTGTGCTTGATTGACTGAAGAGGAAGATTATCCCTCGGGGTAACCACGAAAATAACCCACTCTTTCGACCTGCAAATGCACTCTAATTGCACGCGATCTTTCGCTGGAGTGTTGTAATAAAACCCAGGCCTCTTCCACTCTCCTTTGTATGCTCTCTAATTTTCTGTACTTTGCTGCCTTCCACTCCACATTGTAAGACATCCATCACGGATAAAATATTAAGGACGTGAGTGATTGCAGATACCCCCCTTTTTTATAAGGAGGGGGAGGAAATGACACATTCGGAGTTGTGCTGCTGAGTGGCCGGATCTGTTTAAAGGGGAAGTACTACTGGAAATTCTACAAGATTTAAGTACCCGGAACTGGCTTATTAAATTATATATATGTATATATATATATTTTTTTTTTTTTTTTTTTTTTTGCCTGGCCAGCAAAAATGTGTTTGAAGTTCATTTCTTGTATTCCATGTGAATTACCATCTTAGCTTCTTAGTGCTTTATGTTCCCAAGAATTGGTGGGTAAAAGTGATATAATCAGCGCACTCTATCTGGCTTCACTGGAAAAGCCTCTTGCAGGAAGGGGGCATCAGAGTTGGTGGAAGGCAGGTGCAGGAAGAGGCTCTTCTTGACCGCTAGAAATCGAAAGAGGGTGGCAGCAGATGGCCAAAAATCTGGATGCCTTATTTCCACGTGGCCGCCTACTCTTCCTCCAGAGATGTGGTATAGAACATTTTCCACAAACACAAGAGCTCTTTGCCACTCTAGACCACCAGGGATTTCAGAATAAGCCTGGGGAGAGGTAGGGTGGGTATTCAGAAGGAGGGGGGTGGCGGCATTTGTTTGCCAGTGGGGTGGGGCTTGAGACCAGGAGTGGAGCTTAACTGTGGGCTACTTAAAAAAAAAAATATATGGCCAGGGTGGGGTATGGGGTGTTGGGGGTGGAGGAGTTTTCACTTAAACTATCAAGGAATGTTTACCGGTGGATGGAGGGCTTTTACAGAGCCTTACAGCCCCATTCAGTCGATGCCCTACAAGCAGAGCCAGGCACCTTAACATGGCAATGCTCCTAGAGAAAATTTGCTACACCTCAAGAGGCGCAGCTATCGTTCCACGAGTGCCACAGCCCACAAGCATTCCTGGCGAGTTCTGCTGCGCGCGTTGTCATGCCAGTCAGCTGCTTTGCATACAATTTACATGCAGCCCAGCTCGCTGGTATGGCCGCATTGCCATTGCTGAAGTTTGCCACAGTCGCAAATTCTGTGCCTTATTTTCATTTTGCTTGAGAGAACCCATTTTGCCACGCGATAAACAATGTTTAGAATGTGCAAACGCACTATCGTAGTTTAGTAAATAAGGCCCTTAAATGTCTTTATAGATTTTTTTTTTATTCCCAATCAAATATTTCCTTTCAAGTTCTTGGCTAAGATATAGCGTAGGAAATTAATACGGTGGGATTTAAAAATTTATTTTTTTTTAAACTAAAATATGAATCAAACAACATGTCAGATCATATCACAAATCCATTTAGCACATTAATAAAATTTGTGCAGTGAAAGTTTCTGAGACAAAGTCTTATCTAAATGCTAGGCAAACAAGAAAAAAAATTGTATTCCAAATTTTCTGGAAAGCCCACATCTCTGCCTTCCTCTGAGCACCTATTGCTTGCTACGGCTGGAGGCAAGTTTCTGAACTAGACTGACCCTTAGTCCCCCGCAGTTCAGCAATTCATTTGTTCCTATGTACCACCAACCCTAGAGCATCCTGTGTCCTACCCTAAGAAGGTGCCTTCTCCCTACCTATAACCTTAAGAGATCTCTTAATCCTAGATTTGGAGGGGGGGGGGGGGGTTGTCTCCCTAATTCAACCCTCCGAGCTTCTTCTGTCCCACAATGGAAGTAGACACTCTACTTACTTTTTTCTCCAGATCTCCCTCGGTCACATGCTAGCAAGATACTATCTCTGCTCCTCAAACTCTGTCCCAGCCTAAGAGGGACTTGTCTCAATATCTCCAGCCCTGAAGCTTCCTCTGTCCCACACTGGGGATTGCAGAGGGGAATGGGACCATTCTCTTTCCGAACCACTAACTCTGAAACCCTTATGTTGCACAAGCTGGTAAATGCAAACTCTAATCATCGTTCTTGATGTTATCACGCTGTGGTTAATGGTTTTTAATTTATTAGGCAGCGCGTGTATGCGTAACAGTAAAGGGGTAATTTTCTAAAGCATCTGTGCACGTAAATGGGGGTTTTGTAAATCACCCCAGGGGCAGTATGGGTAAACGTATACATGGAGGCGACGTCACACGCACTTTTATGCATACTGGAGGGTTCCCAGGGGCGGAGTTGGGGTAAGGAAACCATTTACGTGCATGCTCTGGATTTTTTTTTAAAGTATGCATGTGTGCACATTTATTCCTCCTCCCAAGCAAGTGTGAACGTGTGTGTATGCGCCACACAGAGGAACCCTCATTCCTGCTAATTTTCAAAGCAGACTTATGCACGCAAGTCACTTTGAAAATTAGGGCTGAAGTTTGCATATTCTTGCTACTCGAGGACTTCAGCCCTGTGCGTGCTGTGTACCCAAGCCCCATGATGTGATTTCTAGCATGGCCTCTTGCTCGTATGGGTATCCAGATGTCTCAGGCATAGGTCCTAGTCTTTGGATGGTACTGATAAACTGAAGTCATTAGTCAGAGATCTACTTCCCAACCATCAGTATCAAACTCACCTCCCAGCAACTGGATGGCAACAGTAAACGCCAGTTTCAATATCAACATCCAGCTACTGGATGGTACTAATCAAAAGTCTCAGCTTTGGCTTATCATGAAAAGGAGAATCTTGCTAGTTTGTGCTCATTTATCGTCTCTTTTCATGTATCATTCAGTAAAGTTTTTATTTAAACTCGTTCAGCTTAGGTAGCAGCTCTGTCTAATAAGCAGTGCAGTATGTTAATTGTGCTTCTGTAAACAGTTGTAAAGGTTCACACGGACCATAAATTGTTTCTCTAAGGATGCAAGTGGCATCTGCATCTCTCCTTACCACTTATCACTCCATACTGTCTCCAATTACCAACATTCATTAAACAAGATGCTAAGCTCAGAGGGCAAGTGTGTGCATGCCTTGTGTGAGTGAGAGAAGGAGCTGGAGTTAGAGACGAGCATGGTAAGATAGAAAGATGGCAGACAGGCAGAGTGATAGTAGTGAGGAGGCATGAAGCAAGAAAACGCTGGCTAAGGCATCTTTCTGTAACATCCTTTGAAAATCCGAGGATCACGGGTTCAGTTATCAGTTCAGCCATTGATTCATTTTAGATAGTTAAAAAGCATACCAGTTATAAATAGGTAATAATAATTCCAAGAACCATTTTCAAAAGCCTGCTAAACGAGTAAGTCGTCCAGTTAACTTTACCCGGACAGTCAGTGGATCTTACCCAGTTAAGTGATCCGCTGAAAATCTAGGTAAAGATATTTGGGTAACTTTTGGCTTGCTATCTGTGCGAACCAACTTGTCCACACACCTAGAGCACGCTGTATAAATATGTTAACGTGCCGTCACCTTACTTCCGGATCTGCCCCCTCTTTGCCAAGTAACTTTCTCCACACAAAAATGTTTGCGAAGACCAAATTACCCAGACAAAGGGGAGACATATTTAAAGGGCCAGATTTATGACTATGGACCTCTCTGTGACTGTGAAATACTCTGTATAAAATGTGCTATACAAGTCCTTGAGCAAAACTATAGGAAACTCCCTTAGACCACCTTAAGGGATTGGGCACAGCTGTTTCGCCCGGTCTTCCCTCTGGCTGTTTCCCAAGCTGCTATCGCCAAGTTACCAGAACGACCTACAGTATTTATCAACTCAAATTTAATGAAAAAGGTCAGAGTGAAGCAGATGAAAGAGATTTAGAGGGAGGTGCTAGAGAGTTAAAGTGGCATGGGAGAACACGGAGTGAGGAAAAGTTTGAGACATGGAAGGGATTCTTTCCAGACTGCTACGTCTTTGGCTGGGCAACATAAGAGTTGTCCAAAATCGCAGTCACATCTAAGCTATGGAAACCACATAGGTCTTTTCTGCAGGTCTGTGAGATAACCCCAACGCCTGAGAGCAAGAGATAGAAGAAAACAAAGAGTGAACGAAAATGTTAGTGATAGAATGAAATAAGGGAAAGAAAGGGGGGAAAGAAAAGAGAAATTGGGTTAGAGTGAGAAGGAAAGGACAAGAGAAAGAAAGAAAATGAGCGAGATTACCTAGGAAGAGGAAGAAGAAAGGAGAAGAGTGAGGAAAGAAGAGCAATAGCAGGAAGAGTCACAATACAGCGAGAAAAGGATGAAGAGAGCAAGAGGAGACTAAGTGACAGGAAAGAGGAGGATGGAGAGAGAAAAAGATAAACAGACTGGCAGCCAAGACCAGTCTGCCCATTTGTCCTACCAATTGCATATCACAGACTCTGCTTGATCTTCAGCTTTACCCCCACTTCTCCATCACCAAGGATCCTCTGAGCTTTCACCCCATGCTTTTCTGAATTCCAGTGCCATTATTGTTCCTGCCATCTCCACTGGAAGATTCTTCCCTGCATCCAGCACCCTTTCCATAAAGAAATATTTGCTTAGTTACTCCTGTCATATCTTACTTCAACCTCATATTACTCCTTGTTCAGGATTTCCTTTCCACAGAAATATTCTTATTTCTTAAAAACATAAGAAATTGCCATACTGGGTCAGACCAAGGGACCATCAAGCCCAGCATCCTGCTTCCAATCCAGTGTATTAAATATTTTTTTCTGGTGTTTTAATTAATCTATCATAAATTACCCCTTCCCTTCTCTCCTCTAGTGTAAACATATTTAGTACCTCAGTTCACATTGCATATCGCTTACGTACCATTTAGGTAGTTCTCCTCCAGATTTTTTCTAGCTTGCTATTTTCCTCCAAACCTGAATATAATATTCCAAATAATCCAAATGCAATCACAACCCTTGTTTTCTGTTGGTTATACCTCCTAGAAAGGCATCCCAATATTCCATTAACTCTGCTAATGAAACTGTCATACTGCTAAGTGACCTTGAGGTCATCCACTCACCACCCAGATCTCTTTTCTGTTTAGAAGTCATCAATATTTCATCCTGCATTATGTACTGCATCCAATGGGTTTATGCACCACAAATGAAACATTGAAACATGGTGAAAGAAAAAGGCCATTATTGTCTATCCACTCTGCCCATCCACACCAAGCACTCAGCTTTACCTTCCCTACTACTCCCTCAGAGATCCCTATATTTATCCCATGCCTTTTTGAATTCATATACTGTCCTTGTCTCCACCACTACAGGGAGACTGTTCCATGCATCTCTGTAAAGAAATATTTCCTTAGATTACTCCTTTCACCTTCATCCCATGACCCCTCATGCTAGAGTCTCCTTTCCTTTGAAACAGGCCCCCTCCTCTACATGGAAACCTTTGAGATATATACAGTGAATGTCTTTATCATATCTCCCCTATCTTGCCTTTCCTCCAGGATATACATGCTTAGATCTTTATGTCTATCTCCATATGCTTTAAAAGAAGACCACTGATCATTTTAGTAGCCACTCTCTGGAGTGACCCAACAGGTTTATATTCTTTTGAAGATGTGGTCTCTAGAACCGTATATAGTATTTCAAATGTTTCACCTGGGACTTAAACAAGGGCAATATTACCTCCTTTTTTTCTGCTGAACATTCCTCTCCCCTATGCACCAAAACATCTTTCTGGCTTTTGCTGTCACCTTATCCACCTGTCTGGACACCTTAAGGTCATCATATACAATCACCTCCAGATCTTGTTCTTTTTTCATGCTTAGAAGAATTTCACCCCCCTTTGTTGTTCCTCTCCCATGGGTTTTTGCAACCTAAATGTATAACTTGGCATTTTTAGCATTAAATTTTAGCTACCAGACCATAGACCATTCCTTCAGCTTTGCTAGATCCCTCCTCATGTTTTTCATACCTTCCTGGGTGTCTACCGTACTGCTGATTACAGTATCTCTGGCAAAAGACAAACCTTTCACAATAATCATTCCACAATGTTGCTCGGGAAAAAATGTTGAAAAGAACCGGTCCAAGGACTGATCCTTGTGGCATGCCACTCGTAATTTCTCTCTCCTCACAGTGAACTCCATTTATCACTAACCCTTTATTGCCTCCTACTCAACCAGTTTCTAACCCAGTCACAGTCACTTTAGGGCCCATACCAAGGCTGCTGAATTTATTTATAAGTCACCTACGCAGAATGGTGACAAAAGGTCTTCCTGAAATCCAAGTGCACTACATCTAGCATGCTCCCCAATCCAACTCTCCGGAAATTGTTCAGATTCGTCTCATAAGACCTACTTCTGGTAAAACTGTGTTGCCCTATGATCTTGTAATCCATTGGATTCCAGAAACTGCACTATCTTCTGTTTTAGCAGTGATTCCATTAATTTGCTCACGAGAGCGGTCAGACAAACCAGTCTGTAGCTCCCAGTTTCCTCCTTACTTCCACTTTTATGAATAGGAACCACATCCGCCTAGCTCCAGTCCTCCCGACTCTAAAGAAGCATTAAAAAGGTCACCAACGGAGCTGCCAGAACTTCTCTAAGTTCCCTTAAAACCCCTTGGATGTACCTTATCTGGCCCCATCGCTTTATCTACTTTAAGTTTAGTTAGCTTCTCACAAACACATTTTTCTGAAAATTGAAGAGGTTTGCTTCTCTTACAATCCTATTTGTGTTCATTTTATTTTTTTTTTCCATTAAATCTTAGCTACCCCGCCTCTAATTATTGTCAGAGGAAAAAGTTTGAACCTGCATCTGCCTGCTTTAGAGCAGAGGTTCTCCTCATTGAGCCACAGAATACCTTAGACAAAAACAATGCCACCTTAAAGATAGCCCTTTGTATGGCCCTGCCCCTGAGGATCCAGATTGCTCCTTAGGGGATTTAAAAGGAGCGCTGGGACACTTTAGGCCGGATTTTAAAAAGCCTGCGCACATAAAACCTGGGGTTTATGCACGTGGCTGGGCCTTACGCTCGCCACGGTACGTGCACAAGTGCAGGGCCTATTCAAAGGGGCGGGATCTGGGTGGGGAGGGGAGGGAGCAGGCCAGGACAGCACATTGTATGCTGTCCCGATGACTCGCACGCCGGCAGCCGGCTGGCATGCGTAACTTACTTCAGCTCCGTACCTGAAGTAAGTTGTAAAACAAAACAAAAAAACAATAGATAGATAGGGTTTAGTGAGTAGGGAAGAGTGAAGAGGGAGGGAATTTAGGGATGGGGGTAGGGAAGTTCCCTCCCAGTCTGTTGCTTAATTGGAGTGGACTGGGAGGGAACTGGGGAAGGCCTGATTGCGCCGCTGCGCAGAAATTGCAAAGTTGGAATAAATGGGGGGGGGGGGGCAGCATACAGGGCAGCAAAAAAGCTAGCACCGGCCCTGTCCTTATGCTTCAGAGGTCTTCAGGCCTGACAATTATTCCTCAAGCTTTTCCCACTCAGTTTTCCATTCTCTCATCTACAAAATCACATACCTTCATTCATATTTAGCCCTTTGGCAAAATCACTTATAAAAAAAAACACTGAATGGGCCCTCATTTAGACTGAACCCAGTTACAATCTCCGGTCCTCTCAATGAAATCCATTTATTTGTTTTCCGGGTCCATTTATGTCTTTAAGCATGAATGCTAGGTCATTGGCACTTTATAAGTCTCTTCTGTGGGACAGTGTCAAAAGTCTTCCTGAAATCTCAGTAAACATCCATCACTGTTCTCCCCAATCAAAGTTTCCTGTCACCCAGTCCAAAAATCTATTAGATTTGTTACGCCACTGCCTGCACCTACAGAGCCTATAGGGTTCCTTTTGTTTAGCGGGCATTCCATTAATTTTGGCACCAGCAAATGAAAGGCAATAGTCCTGCAGTTGCCAGCCTCACCCTTGCTCCCACTTTTGAGGGAGAGAACCACACCTGCCTTTCTCTAGTAAGTGAACAGGTCTGTCGGCTGTAATGCTAACACACAAGGCAAGAGGTTTCACAACAGACGCCCTAAAACAAACAACTCTTCTCCACACACACACACACACACACACACACACACTAAGGGCTAGATGCACTAAGCATTTTCCCCATAAATACAAATGGGGAAAATCCTATAGTACATCTGGTCTTAAAAGATATCTAGAAAGCCCAGCAGAACTGCTGGGAGGTCCTTAAGTATGGCCCTAGGCCTGTAAAGTTACTGATTACTCCATGCTTTGCACACCGCCTCTGTGTGCCCCAAGGTTCACAAATGGCCATCTCCTGTACAAAGGATAATGGAGGAAAATATGCAATTCATAAAAAAAAAATAAAAAAATCTTGTTTTGTGCAGCTTCTGATTTTTTTTTTTTTTTACAATCTAATTCCACCAGCCAGCCAGTTTGTAGAAGCCCGGCAGGTCTTGTTCTGGGTGCAGATTGCCAGAGTGCACAGGGAGCTGTCAACTCTCATTACTCCTAACTCCAGAGATTTCCCTTCAAGCTGAAATTAGACAATTTTAAGATCTGGGGATATGCGTGCGGCTGGGTATGGTTACAAGAAATAATAAGCTAATGAGACCTGCTTGGTTGGCATGCAGTATGTGGACAGCACAGATGGTACAAGCACGCCAGCCTAAGGGTTTCAGGCCTAGAGAATGAGAGGAGGAGGGGGACTGGGTGAAGAGGGAGAAAGCGCGCGAGCTGATCCAAATTATACTAACCAGGAGAGAGAGAAAGCAAGAGAAAGCATACATATCCCCAGCCTTGTTTTAATTCCAGTCTTTGCCACGCCCCACTGTCACCCTCCCTTCCAGGATTTTGCCTAAAACTCTTCCATCCCAACCTAAAGCACTTCTGCTCTGCTAGCACTGAGCGGCTATTAAACACCGCAAATGCATTTCAGCCTTGACGTGTAATACACACACGGCCTTTATATAGCAGTCCTGCTGTGCATCACTCCAGCACCACACAGGTCTGTCAGTGCACCTCGGTGCTGACTGCCTGCGCTCATGCTATTCTTACACATGATCTAAACTGTTGCTAGTTCAGAGGTTTACTGTGGTCCAGTCCATAAAATATGGTGTCGAGCTCAGTCACTGAAATTATTAAAGGACTAGTTAATTTATTGTGGTTTTGTGACTCTATAGCTTTGCATAATTGTTTGTTTTATATTATAATATGTACCATGAGTGCTGAGAATAATAATGTAACTTTGTAAATTATGTACAAACATAGAGGGCAATATTCAAAATGTTTTCACAGATAACCACTTTTATCCATGTGAAAAGCCCCCTCTCAGTGCAGCTGTGTATGTTTGCTCACATGAAAAAAAAGAGACAGGTTTAGGTCACAGGGCAGGAAAGTATTCCTGGTGAATAGCAGCCCTAACTTATCTGATTAACTTAGCTGGATAAGGCTAAATATTGGCACTTATCTGGCCAAGTTAACCGGCTATGTAGCTCTGTCTCATCCCTCCCGACCAGTTAAATGACAACCGCTAAACATAGCCAAATATTGAAATGGCACCACTTAGCCAGATAAGTCTAAACCTCTATAAGATTTTGATATTTATTCATAGATTGAAAAACATAATAAAAATTAATTTTAAAAAAATCTGTTCTCTTAATACTACATTAGAATTCAGTTTTCAAGCCTATTCGATCCTCAGTCCTGCCAAATATAATAGTTGTTTTGTGTAATTTGAACAAATGTTCACTGGAAATTGGTCTGAGACCACCAATTAATTTCACATATGTCACCAAACAACCAACAGATGGCAAAAACCTTCAGCAACTCAGAGATCAAGTGTCAACCATAATCCGTAGGTAAAATGCTTGTATCCCTCTGTTTATAGCCGTTCAGTCCCAAAGGTCATCGGATATGACAGACTCTGGTATGACAAACCCTTATCTAATCCTGTCCCTTTGAGTGTAAAGCTAGCACAACCTCTGCATAACATGTTACTGTATCCTTCATTTCCAAAAAAAAAAAGATACCTAGTAATGATGACAAAAACAGTAGGTTTATTGGGATGTATTTCTCAGGCAGTAACAGGTGTGGTTTAACAAACTTATCAGCATGTGAAGGCAGGTGAGCCTATACATCGTCTACAGCCGCAACTGAAATAGCTATTCAGCACCATGGGCTGGACAGCTCCTCCAACTACTATTTCAGATTAATAGTGAACCTTAAAAGGAGACACACAGCCCTCTTAAATCCAAATAACTGCTTTTGGGGCAGGTTTGAAAAATTCCACAGGTTTTCCAGAAAAAAAAAAAAAAAACCAGATGGATATTTTCCACAAATTTTTATGAAAATTCTCTATATAGTACCCCAAAGAGAAAGCAGGAAGGTACAATATGACAGGCTATGTTCATTTGCAAGTTATATTTTTTCTGTATCTGACATGAATGTATGAATCCACTTGATAAGGGGAGTTTTGTTTGTTTTTTTTAGTAATAGTCATTTGATATTTAAAGGATCCATTGCAATCATTAAAAAGATCATCATTCTAATGCATACTTGTGGCATGGGATGTATGTCACTCAGCAGTCTCATCACTCTAATCCCCCTAACTAGGGCTTTTAAATGGGCTACATTGAAAAAAAATCAAGAAGCAAGCCCAAATGTATCCCTCATTAAAACGCAGTCTAACATTTCTGTAAGAAATGGAATCAGAAGTTAGAGAAACTTATGAAGTCATTTTATTCACTTCTTAAGAGGGTCATTTTTAAGGGTCTACCCAGGGTAAAATTTGCATGCACAAAAGGACACTTGAAGGTAGATTTTCAAAGACACATGCTCACGTCCATATGTACATGGTTCCCGGCG
Organism: Rhinatrema bivittatum; assembly: GCF_901001135.1. Lineage (NCBI taxonomy): Eukaryota > Metazoa > Chordata > Amphibia > Gymnophiona > Rhinatrematidae > Rhinatrema > Rhinatrema bivittatum. The sequence continues at coordinate 14,702,957 of NC_042627.1, forward strand.
CACACACATGGACGTGCCGATTTTATAACATACGCACAAGTTATAAAATATGATACCCGAGTGCGTGCATGTGCGGGCGGGTCGCGACTCGTGTGCACAAGGGGGGGCGATTTAAAAAAAATATGCACGATGACACAGTCAGCCTGTTCCCAGTTCCCTCCCAGTCCGCTCCAATTAAGGCCCTGAATTTTGTTTAATGGTCTTTAATATATGCAGTAATCATCACACTGGATGATGAATGTGGTTCCAATCTAACTTTACTGATAATTGATCGTAAGGTGAAATGAATATTTACAATTCCTTGTTCAATGAACTCCTTTTGCACATCTTTTGAAAGTTGCCAGTGGTGTGGATGGATAGACTAGATGGGCCATATGGTCTCTCTTCTGTCACATTTCTATGCATGCAAAAATACATGCAGAAGCAATTCCATGAGTGATTTTATGTGCACTGGGACTAGGCTTTCTGGGGGTCTGGAGGGGAATGACTTCAGAATTAGGGCGGGACACTATTTACATGCATGCTTACAGTTTTCAAAAGTGCATAAATCTATACGTGCACATTTAAACCTTCTATACGTGCACATTTAAACCTTCTAACAAGTGGTTGCTAACGAGTAGTTACTGCCACCAAACATCTCATCCTCCATTGCCTTAGATACAAACTTACACTGTAAGCCCCCTGAGATCGGGGAAATACCTTATTATACCTGAACGTAACTCGTCTGGAGCTACCAGTGGAAAGGCATGAGCTAAATGTAATCTCTGGGCTGAGGTACTCACTGAGGAGTCCAAGGGTCAACTTCAAGTCTAGGGGCTTAAGATGTCCAAGCGTCCTCTACCATCCATAAGCCCACTACTTTCCAGAATACCCTACTGGGAGGGCAGGAGGGGGAAGCTTCTCTCCAAGGCCCTGAGTTTCGTTTAATGGGCTTTAATATATGCAGAAATAATCACACTGGATGATGAATGTGGTTCCAATCTAACTTTACTGATAATTTGAAAACTGTAAGCATGCATGTAAATAGTATCCCACCCTAATTCTGAAGCCATCCCCCCCCCCAAAAGCCTAGTTCTAGTGCACATAAAATCACACATGGAATTGCTTCTGCATGTATTTTTACACGCATAGAAATGTGGCAGCAGAGAGACCATATGGCCCATCTAGTCTACCCATCCACACCACTGGCAACTTTCAAAAGATATTTATGTGCATAAAGCCATGTTTTATGGGTGTCAATGCTTTTGAAAATCAGGTTCTATGTGAGCAGAGCAAGATAGTAGGTTAACGTGCCAAAGTTTCTTTCATCTCCAATTTCTTCTTTCATGCCCCCTCTCCCCCCTCAAAAAGACTGTTGTAATTATCTACCAGGAATCCTGCCTCAGAGGGATTTAGAACACTTAGTTACAAATCTAATTGGAGGGAATCAGCAAATGCTGGAGGAGTAGATGTGACTCGTCGAGGAAGACAGCCAAGTTTCCCAGCATACGCACGCATGCCCTTTCCCTCTCATTTTCCCTCCTGAAAACAGAATTGCTAATTGTTCATTAGGTTTATGTTCACAAAGAAGCTAATGAGCAGTTTCTGAACACTGGCTGTTTCCGGTTTCCTTAGAAATCTCAAACATTGTTTGCACAAATACAAAAGCAGAACCTCCCTGAAGCTGCACTGACCTTCCTGGAAAGGGGGTTGGGAGCACAATGGGGGAAGGTCTGACAGTGCGACACAAAACCCTGAAAGTAAAACCATACACGTAACCTGTACAACAGACCTACTACACCATAGCAGCACCAACTCCCAAGTCACAAATAGCAGCAATGACCCAACCAATCAAAAGGCAGTATTGCAAAAATTATGATAAGTCCTGGGAATGTGCAGATTGCATAACACAGCAAACTGGACCATTGGGCATCCCTACACCAACTCCATGATAGCAGAACACCTGACCTCAGTCACACATTACCAGGAGGATACTCACCGAATACAGACAGCAACTGACCTCAAATTGGTAACAGAAACATGCAGACGAAAAAACTGAAATGGAAACTTCAAGAACTCACACTCTGCATGCAGTCCAACACTGGAGAAAGAGAAATAGAAATGCATTTCCTTCGGTGCTGTGCAAAATACAAAGACAGAAGAGAAGCACATTTCCCAAGACTAACAGAGAATATAAAACACAAAATAATGAGCAGAAAAGACTCTGTGAGATCCTTAGGGCAACAGGAGAAGCAGCAGGTATAGAAGCAAACTATGTTTTTGGTTGTGACGAGACTACAAACGTAATACGGCCAGAGAATCCTCCACGATCTGAATCCCGGCTCCGTCTCTTATAATTTCTCTTTTGTACATTGTAAATTATTTCATTTTGCCACTGTTGGGGCAATATTCAGAAGTGCCCAGATAGATGAAAAGCCCATGGGGAGTCAAAACTGCGGACTTTGCACTTATTCTGAAAAGGAAATTATGAACATACTTGCATAGTTTATTTTCAAATGTTATATTTATTGAATCTGAAAGAAAATACGAAGTATATAAACTTTGCTTAAGAAACACATTAAGACTTATTAAGAAAAAAATATATAAATCCAGAAATACATTTGAAATACATTTGCATTACACTTGTCCACTACAATTTAAAAGTGGGAAGAAAAAAAAAACAAAAGGGAGATTTAAAGGAAAAGAAATAACACAACAAGAAACAGCAATAACAAAAATCCTGATATTAAGTAAAGACCTGTAAGGGAGTATGTAAGAAACTCTCTCAGAACACCTTGGACTGACCACAGCTATGTGGCCCAGTCCTCCTTAAGAGCAACCCAGCAAGGGATTCTGGCCAGGGAGGATCCTTGCAGCCTTGAATAAGAAGGCAGGGCCCAGAAGACTGGAGAGGCCCCACAGACAAGGCAGGAAGCCAGCCTAAGCAAGGACTGCGTATATTTGATTGTTTTAAGACTGCTGAGGTAAGCAGCTTCAACACTGTATTTAAGCTTTACTTGTGAATAAAGAGTTTGTTTGTGTGGAATCAGCAGAGTTTGGCCTCCTTTTTGTACTCCTCGCTATTTCCCAACTCATGGCCACTCCTAAGCGACTACAAGACCATTCAGACTTAGCCCTAATTGGGAATTGGAGAAGATGTAATTAACTTCTTAGCATCTATAAAAAATCTCAACTGTTCAGGGGCAAAAAAGACAATCTGTATTATATTTTACCACATATAAGGATAACGCAGCACAAATGAGGCTCCCAAAATATAAATCTCTTGATGTAAAGCCAAAAACAGTTTCCTTATCTTTGGCTAAGTCAGAATAAATTTAAACATTTTGCCTAAAAAATTAGTATCAAGTCTAGGTTTTCACAGACCACTAAAATGTATAATTCCTTAAGCCACATGCAACATTAATTCCAGGCAATCTCAGTGGTCTTTTTCCTTCTCGTGGTTTAAATTCATATTAACATACCCACCAGGCTCTATGAACAGTAAGCAGATGCTCTCTTCCGAAAGGAAGGAGAAAAACCTGCGGAACTGGAAGGTCCCATCATGATCTTCTGACCAGAAAACCTTGCCCTCAGAACCAGAAATCCTGACCTGATGATACCTGCAATAAGAAGAATTTGCAAAGGCCTGGCTGCAGGAACTAGAAAAGGGAGAAAAAGACACCATATGAAGCAGCTCAGGAAACCATCCCTTTATAGGAAAGATTGACTCTATGTACCCAAGGGCACGTCAAATCTGCCATGACACTCCATTGAAAGGTCATCCTGTTTGTTACAAGACTAGAACTAGTTACCCATGAATTTTGGTGGCCAGAATGGAGCTGAGATGTAATAGAATATGTCATCTCTTGTGAAGTATGTGTACATAACAAGTACTGCATCACAACCCTCATGGATTACTGTTGCCGTTATCAGTACCCCTGATACTGAGGGAATGGGTATCAATAGACTTCAATACTGATTTACCATTTTCAGAAGGAAAGACCATGATTCTGGTGGTAGTGGATTCGTTTCCCAAGATGGTTCATTTAAAAGCCACTAATGATCTTCCCTCTTCCCATGAAACAATGGGTTAGTTTGTCCAAGAAGTAGTGCATCAGCATAGTCCGCCATTCCATATTATCTCTGATCAGGGGCTCTGTTTTTTGCACTCTTCAGATGGGAGATAACTAAAAACATTTGGATGTGTGATGGACAGTCTTATTCAGACTCTGGAGCAGTATCACTGCTACTTCTGTAATTTTCACCAAACCGGGCACAGTTACACTCTATGGCAGAGTTTGTGTATAAAAACTGTGAGCACTCAGCAACTAAGCCCTCCCTATTCTGTGCAAGCTGTGGCATTGGTTAGTGTTAATAAAGTTGCCAGCAAAGGTAATAGAGCAGCAGAGGGTGTCCTTTGTGTAAAGAAGTTCACAGTTCCTGTTCAGACTGTGTGCTTGAGAGTAAACATAGAAACATAGAATATGAAGGCAGAAAAGGACCAAACGGTCCATCCAATTTGCCCAGCAAGCTTATGGTAGCATCTGCTGTGCCATACAGATCACCCCCATCCTTAGTTTCCCAAACCGGCAAAGTCAGGGCCCTTATTGGATGCTGTCTGAGTCCAATTCCTCGTTAGCTTTTGCCATTGAAGCAGAGAGCAATGTTGGAGTTGCATCAAAAGTATCAAGCTTATTGGTCAAGGGTAGTAACAGCTGCATCAGCAAGTTACTTGTTTTCTCGGACCGTAAAATTCAATGTCCTTGTTGGTTGCTGTCTGAATCTAATTCCCCTTTTCCTCTTTTCTCTATGCAATTAAAGCAGTGAGCAATAATGGAGTTGCATCAAAAGTATGAAGGCTTATTGGTTTACGGTAGTAACCGCCATACCAGTAAGTTATCCCCATGCACTTTTTTCTTCATTTCCATCTTCTAGCCTTTATGGATCCATAGTGTTTATATCCCATGCCCCTTTAAAATCTGTCACTGTTTTTGTCTTTACCACCTCCTCCAGAAGGGCATTCCAGACATCCTCCACCCTCTCCGTTAAGTAATATTTCCTGACATTGGTTCTGAGTTGTCCACCATAGAGTTTCATTATGTGACCTCTAATTCTACTGATTTCTTTCCAACGTAAAAGTTTGTCGTTGATTCTGCATCATTAAAACCTTTCAGGAATCTGAAGGTCTGTATCATATCTCCCTGCACCTCCTCTCCTCCAGGGTATACATATGTAGGTCCTTCAACCTCTCCTCATAAGTCATTTAAAGGAGACCCACCTCCATTTTGGTCGCCCTTCTCTGGACCGCCTCCATCCTGTCTCTGTCCCTTTTGAGATACGGTCTCCAGAACAGAACACAATACTTCCAGGTGAGGCCTCGCCAAGGACCTGTACAAGGGGATTATCACCTCCTTTTTCTTACTGGTTATTCCTTTCTCTATGCACCTCAGCAGTCTTCTGGTTTTAGCTTATCGCCTTGTCACTCTTTGGGATGGGGCTTAACCACACCTAAATAAGTGCACCTAACCATCTAGAACATAACAATAGTGAGGCCAGATCCTCCCTCCTCTAGCACTGAAAAGACAGTACAAGTAAACCAGAGTTTCCCTGTGCAGCAGGACCTTTGTTCCTGTTTCTTATTTTGCTTCACAGAATACCAGGTGCCCAAATATCCAACATTCTCCTCTCTCTTCTGTGAGTCTGTATAGCGCTGTGCACAGCTTGTATTGTCAAATGCATGTTCAGTGGTAGTTCAGAAGTCTCAAGGTGCAAAATTAAAGAAATATACTAGACTGGAGGGAGCATATACTACTGGTGTTTATGATATGGGAAGATTGGCAACAGCATAGCAAGACACCACAGGTTTTTCTGCAATGCTCACTTTATTTCTTTTTGTGTTCCTCCACCCTATAAAATAATAATAATTGTAATATAAAATATAAATGCCGTACCAATGTATACAATACAAATCACCCCTAGTGAATGGAGACCCTAATCCAGAAAATGGAGCAGCGCAGACTCAATTTCCCCACTGCCAGGCGCATTACGTCCATGAGCAGAAAAAGGCAACCCCAGATGGAGGCAATGCTGACCTGACACAAAAGAGCAGATCATTCTCCTTCTAAACAATAAATAGCTCAACACTAGTTTGTATTTTCCCCAGAATGCCAAGGACCCTGAGCTGTTCTGTTGATTAATAAATAGCCCTCAGAGAATGCATTACACTTTAGATTTATGTGTCACCCTCCTCAAAAAAGTGTCCTAGGGCAGCTTACAACATAACAGGATCATGGCAGCCTGACATTTCTTCCCTGCTGTTCTGTGTTGGTTGGCTTCAAATTTTACTTTTTTTTTTTTTTTTTTTTTTTTTTTAAGTCAGGTGTTAAACAGAGAGCCCCTGCTGAGCAAAGCTCTCACATCCTTCTCCCCCTGCTGCTGCGCTCTGGATGAGGCCAGGTGCCTCTTATCATTCAGAACACGCCCTGCCCTTCACTCTCCTGTCCCCCATCAAGCAGCGACTCTCGTCACTGGGCAGAAATACAAATAACCAGAACTCAGAATGACAAGAGAACATCAAAACCTCGGCTGTGTCCAGTCCCAGACAGCCAGTGGTTTGCAGGGGGGGGGGGGTCAGTAGGAGTCAAGACGTCTGGGATGTATAATGAGCTCGGTTTCTCCAGGAGGGAGGAGCTCCAATAATCATTAACCTCTCTCTCACACACACAACACAAATTAGCTTTATAAATTTATTTTTGATGCAGAAGCCGAGGGTCATCCGAAGCCCTACAACGTATCAAAAGAGGACCCAATCATTTAAAAAGCAGCAATATTTTTTTTTTTTAAGCCCGTGCTGAGTAATCTAAAGGATTTTCCTACAGAACAATTATCCATGTGAGGGTGGGGGGGAACGGTTTTGAAAATCCTGCACGGAAATCCTGCACGGAAATCTATTTTCAAAAGAGAAACCGTGCACCCGCATACTTTGCATCTGCTCTCTGTGCAGGGGGGCAAATTAGCTGGGGCAGGGTTGGAAAGCCCACGCGCAGGGGCTGTTTTACTCCGCTGAATTAGGGGAGGCTTCCTTTTCTCTGCAGGATCTACTCCAATGGCCGTCCCACTGTGCTCACAAGTCATTCATTCAACTCGCATTATTTTCAGTTTTCTGCACCTTTAAAATGTTTATAGCCCAAACCCCTGAGTGATTTAGCAGATGGAAGGAGACCTTAGACAGTCTGGACCCTTTTTAACGCCCCTTTCCTAACATATTTGGGTTCCCACTGTGCCAATTTATTTAAAAATATTTCTATGCTGCCTTTGGTCAGTTCTAGGTGACTTACACCATAAAAAAAAAAAGATACATAAAATGGAGTTACTGAGCATAAAATAATATTATAACACAAGTCAGACACACAGTAAAATAAATACGTCCAACAATGTCACATGGCACAAAGCAGGACTATGAGACAATGTTCAAACTCTCCACACAGGGCCAGGTATGTTCTACCCACGCATTTGGCACGGAGTGAAATTACAGGCGTACATTGGTTTGTGCCCTTGCACTCTGACTTTTCCATCTCCTTATGTGCAGACAGGAACACATGTACAGCTGGAAATGCAATCTTCCAATGTTAATATCCTCCCCTGATCTAAAGGCGCCCTGGTGAATGCCTTTTCTAAACGCTGCTAAAAGTATGCGGGCAGCAGGAGTTATTTCAGCCCCACTAAGGGAAGGCAACCTTCAGATGGCCAATTTACATGGGTAAATCATTACATTTATACTCATAAATGACTTTGAAAATTGCCTGTCCATGTCACAATGAACTGGGATGGATAAGATTTACTTAAAAACCCAAAAGTCTCCTTCCACACAACTGCTCTCTTGGCAGCTCATGGGCACCATTTTTCCCCCCCCCCGGGTTTCCAAATATTTTCTTACTACAAATTGATTCGGCCTTTTCATCTCCTGGCAGACCAAGCCTACTCCTGCCTGCTGCCCTCTTTCTGATTACCAGTTCCCTGCCTTTTGTGGCAAATCTGCAGCTTTCTCGAGAGGAGCTGTCCATTCTTTGGTGCTGAATCGTGTTCAATTCAGCAATTCTAAAACTGGCTAAAGACAGACCTTTCTGCTGAGTAGCTATGAAAGATGGTAGATGATCCTTCCCAAGAAGGAAGCGAGCCTCGGAGCCCAGACATAAGCTCAACACTGCAGCCTGGCCCAGAGGCCAGGTCCCCATGCCGGATCCTCGGCTGGACCCGGGCACGATGCCGTGACCCGACCCGGAAGCCGGATCCTGATGCCGGGGCCTCAGCCTGGACCCGGGCACAATATGCCGGGACCTCAAGCTAGGCCATGGACTGGGCCCAGGCCAGGTCCTGACACCGGAGGCCAAAGCCTAGGCCAGGGACCAGACCCGGAGCCAGACACCACGACCTGACCTGGAGGTTGGGTACAGATGCCAGGCCCCCTAGGCCCCGGATCCAGGCCTGATCTTCTTCCGGAAGCACAATGATGGCATCCGCTGGAGTCAATGCCGGAGTTAATTATCTCCAGAGCATTCACCCCCGTGGACAGCACCATTTTGCTATACATATTGTGCTTTAGGAAGAATAAAGAAGAGGACATGTAAAGAGGAGCTTCCAGGCCTGGGCTCTGAGGCCTGGTCTGACCCTGGGCCGAGGCCCAGGCGTAGGGACCCGGCCTCCTAGCCAAGGTCCTGGTGTCCGGTATGGGTCCAGGCTGAGGCCCCAGTATCTGACCTCTGGATCGGGTAAGTGATATTGGGCCTGGGTGCATGCCCTGGCATCGGGACCTGGCTTTCGGGTTGGATTGCTACAACAGGCCTGGGTCCGGGCCCTGGCCTGGGCCAAGGCTCCAGCATCAGGGACCCAGTCTCTGGGTCAGGTCACAGCATCAGGCCTGCGTCTGGGCCGAGGCCCCGGTGTCAGAACCAGACCTCTGGGTTTTGATTCACAGCATCAGGCCTGGATCTGGGCCCTGGTCTAGGCTAAGGCCTCTGCACTGGGACCCGGCCTTGGCCCGGGTCCCCAGCATAGGGACCCAGCCTTCAGGTCGTAGAGTCGGGCCTGGGTCTGGGCCCCAGCTTAAGCCGAGGCCCTGGCTTCTGACCCGGCCTTCAAAAGTAACCCAACTGATCAGGTAAGGTTTTGTTTTCGTTTTCTTTTTTTAATTTTTGGGGGTCTTGGCCGAGGATCCAGCTTCAGACCTCCACCGAGACTCTGGCGTCGCACTAGGGCAGGGGTGGGCAAGTCCGGTCCTCGAGGGATGCAAACCAGTCGGGTTTTCAGGATACCCCTAATGAATATGCATGAAATAGATTTGCATACAACTGAGGCAGTGTGTATGCAGGTCTCTCTCATGCATATTCATTAAGGATATCCTGAAAACCCGACTGGTTTGCCAGCCCTCGAGGACCAGAATTGCCCACCCCTGCACTAGGGCCTAGTAGAGGTCCTTGCTTTGGACCTCGGCTTATGCCTGAGCATGGCATTGGCACCTCGGCCTAGGCCGGAAGCTGAGGCCTTGCCTAGGGCACAAGCCGTGGCCCCTGCTTTGGGCCTCAGCCTATGCCATAGATGGGGCCTTGGCTTTGGGCTTAAACCTAGGCCTGATGCGTTTGTTTAAAATAAAATGAACAAATAAGATTCATTTTATTTGGGGGCCCCCCAATTCATTTCGGGGCCTCCCCATTGAAAAGAATTAGCCTTATTTGTCTCATTTTGCACTTTCCTTTTAAACAAATACATATCCCTAAAAAATATTCCAATATCTACCAAGCTTCAATAAAAGTACCAGAACAAAGCATTTTACAACGAATGAAAATTTCAAGGACAAAAGGTCATCATATGAAGCCAAAAGGAGGGAAACTAAAAAGAAATACAAGAACATAGTAACACAGTAACTTAGTAATGACGGCAGAAAAAGACCAAAAAGGTCCATCTAGTCTTCCCAGCAAGCTTCCCAAGGTAGTAACTGCCGCTACGTGCAGGTTACCCCCAAGCTTTTTTATTTATTCACTGAGAAGGTGGTGGAACAGATTCCCAACAGAGGTTTCAGGAGCCAAAACAATGGTAGAGCATGTATGGTATATGATTTTTTTGTGTGTTTTAATTATTGTCTTTTATGTGTGTTTTAGCAGTTGTTATATTTTATATTACATGGTTTTATTCTCAGTTTTATATTTATCTGTTTTATTGAGAAAAGATGGTCTATAAAATATGTTGAAGACCACAGATCAAGTAAGGATCCATGAAAGCACAATAGGAGGTACAAAAGGGCAGACAGGGTGCACCAAATGGTCCTTTTCTGCTGATATCGACTAGGTCAAATGTGCATGCAAATCTCCCTCATTCATATTTATTGTGGATAGCCTGAAAACATGACTGGCTGGGGGTCCTCCAGTACAGGTTTGGGAGCCACTGGTCTAGATTTCTAAAACTATTTTCCATGTTTTCAGCACAGTCTATATTTTAACACGTACTCCCATAAAGAAGATATATTCAGTTGTAACAGTGCTGCATTATTGAGGCATATTAGCTTTCACTTTATACGCCTACTGAAATAGCACTTCACTTACGATGTTACTGTTTTGCATGTCTGCATACACTTGATCTATGGAGCAGGTTCATTTGCATATTTTGGTTACTGTGCCCGTTGGGGCCCTTGGGAACCATTGCTGATATTGAATAAAATGTTATGGCAAACCCTAAAACAAAGAATATTTTAGTTTGACTGCAGAGCTGTGTTGTTATTGCCTTCCGCCGCCAACAGATTGAGCAGTTCTCTTTTCTTCAGACACCACAGAGTTTCTAATCATCCTCATTAGAAGTCAAGGGGCGCAATTTATGAACAGGGGTTTTTTTTTCTCCTTAGACTAGGAACAGGAAAAAAACGCTTGGTAAATCACACTCAAGGTTTTTAAGCCCATCCATCAAATAAAATCCACACAGATAAAGGGATGCGCAGAAAACGTGAACTGGCGTGACAGCAGATCCACATACCAGAGAGAAACAGCATAAAATACATATTTTTTAAATTAAATTTGTTGACTGGGCAACGCCACATTCAGGCTCATGCCTTCTTTTCGGATAGATCCCTGAGGCATAGGGAGATCAAGATCGCACCCCAAACTAATACCCCATCGCAGTCGTAGTCCAACTGTCTATCCCCGTCCAGGCCACTCCTCCTCACAGGGAGGAGGAGAAAACATGACAATGCCAAACTGTCTTTGAATCGAAAGAATTAAAAACTGCAAACAGTCAGGATTAACCAGGTCACAACAGCAAAGCCCTAACACGTTTTTCATTTACTTCTTTGCCTCATTAGGAAGTTAAAGGACTTGCCCAAACCCGAAAATATACATTATTAATTGCTGCCTATAACATGAATTAATCAGAGCCACTCCCTGTTCAACTTGGAGCAGTTTTGTTGCAAGATAGAAAATATTCATTTTCTCATGACCCCAATTTTCATGTACTATTTCTGTCTAAAGAAACTCTCTCAGTTCTCAGTCTGCGAATCAGTTCGCCACATAGTGACAGACAGTTAATTGATTAAAAGCTAAAGATTTCACTATGATATCCTGCCATTGCAGCCCCTGTCTCTTTTTGTTGTTGGAGGATTCAAATTCAAGTGCAATTTAAACCATAGGATTTAAGGGCATTTTAGTCCAAGGCCCAGCAATTGACTTCCCCTTCTCTCTCCTACTCCTAAGAGATAAATGGCATTGCTCTACCTCCAGCACGGATATTAATTCTTTGCTTTCTATGATTCTCAAAAGTCTCATCTGGTAAGCAGTAATATATGCGACCACAAACAGAAGACCCTCACGGAACCCTGGGGGTTTCATCACAAAATCAGAAACACAGTTTGGACTGGCAAACGACGACAGGTGTCGGGAGTTTTCAGTTCAAAATCAATGCCGAAACTCCTGCTTGACGCCATTTCTTTATTTTTCTACTAAGATTTAAAAAGTGTCTTTCAAAAATTGATCTTCATGGCTCCTTTCGCCTTTCTGCAATTATATAAGTAGTGATATATACTATGTATCCAAAAAAATTAAGATGGTAACTTTAAAACCGGCACACGTGTACATGTGTGTTGGCCCATGCCAAGAGACACCACCATTTTACAATATGTGCATGTTAAAAAATAGGCTGGCCGTGCACACATGGAAAAGCATGGGTGCGCAAATGACACTTCTACCACATAAGTCGGGGAATTGTAAAAGAGGCTTTTGCCAATATTATTCCCAGTTTTACCAGTTCATCCCCAATTCGCCCAGTTAAGGGATAGGTCCTCCAAGCCCCCATGGATTGAGCCTTCCCTCCCCCCAGTTAGCCCTGACCCTTAAAACCTTGCAGATCTGCCCAGTTTTCTTTATAACTTACTCGTCATCCGTAGCAGAAGTAAAGTTATGCAAGCAGGTGGCCTCAGCGCGATGGATCGCACAAGTGGTTACGTGCACATCTCGGGTTGATGTCCCAAAACGGCCATGCCTCCACCCAGACCACACCCCTGCTTTCTGAGAACTTTCTAAAAATGTACGCGCTATGGGAGAAACGCACGTATTTTGCCAGCTTTTAAAATCCACTTGGCGTGCACAAGCCCGACTTATTCGCGCATCCTCTAATTAATGTGCATGCCAGACTTTTAAAATTCACCTTTATGTGTGTACATTTCATTTCTGGCCCCTGCTTACCCCTCTGCAGGTTGCATGAAAGCATGCACAGAACCAGGCTAAGTGCATACTTTTACGTGCACGGAGCTCCAGTCTGTTTTTTTTTAAGAGCCATTTAAGGCTTTTATGCAGTTAAATAGCTTAGAAACGTTTTTGTTTAACTGTTTGTCAGTTAATTTTGGAGGGATAAGTTCTTTAAAAAGGGCCTTCTGGGGTTACTTTTGTAACATTTGTCTTAATGATAATGCATTTTTGCTGGCTGAGGTTATAAAGCTCTGTCCCAGTTTTCCTAACAAGGTAATTACAAGTTTTTTTTTAATATAATTTTTAAGCTTTTTATCTGTAAAGTTTTTTTGCCGTCTTGATTTATTTTTATCTTTTAGAGATGTGTATATATATTTTTAAAATTCATAAACTTATTTATGGTACCCCTTTTGTTTAAGACATTTTTTATTTAAGTTTCACAGTTTTTCTTGATATATTTGGATGTGGGTTTTCTAGTTTATTAGTAGAGAGAAGGTGATTATCCATTGAGAGGTACCTGTTTGCCTTCTGTGTATATTTATGAATTGTTCTTCCCTCTTTTATCTGTCTTTGTCCATACTTTCTTCCTCCCCCTTTTTCTTCTCTGTCACAGGATGCCTGGCTGGGGTTAGGATACACCCTCAGGACTGCAGAGCTGGACAAAGGCTGGTCCCTCCGCATAGCCCTTGGGCTCTGGATGTTGATATCGTGGACCCTTTCTCTGTGACATTATGAAGTTAGTCTCAAAGGTGGAGCCCCTGAGAAACTGTCAGCAGAAGGCGGTGCAAGCAAGAAAACCCAACAAAATATTAGTTCCTACCAGTCCACGTTCCTCTGGAATTCGGTCTTTGAAAGTTGTGATCGTCTGCGAAAGGTAGTTGAATCATGAAAAGTACTGGATCAGGACGAAACTGGAACAAGCTGAAGCTGGATCAGGACGAAGCTGGAACAAGCTGACAGGCCTCAAGAATGAAGCTGGAGCAGCCTGGCAGACCTCACTCACCCACGACTGTTCCCAGGACAAAGGAATAGCTGACGATTGCTTTTTAAAATAGGTTCCAATGCAAGTTCTATGCCTTGAGCCTGTTTCTTCAGCTGCTGCCCCTTTAAGACGTCCGATGACATCACTGACTCGCGTGTGTCCCGAAGGGAGGCGTGCACCAACGCTCCCAAAACGACGATCCAAGCCGTGCATCCTACCCTCCGCAAGCTTGCCCTCAGGGAACCAAAAATAGATCTTGCCTATCACATCGGTTTACATTTAAACAAAATCATGGTTGATCACGGCTGGAAGCTGGGCTGGTATTCTGCCTAGCCATCTCCCTCCCTCACAGGTTGAGCCCTTGGGTTTTGGGGGCCAATAGCGCTTGGCTGGAACTAGATAAGATGAATGAGGCTAGACAAGGCACAAGCGGAAGCAGAGGTCAGACACAGGCTGAACATTGTGGGCAGAGACAGACTGGAAGAAGAGGTCTGGGTACTGGAACAGGCAGAGAGCTGAGGAATAGATACTGCAACAAGCTGGACCAGACTGAACAGCATACCAAGCAGGGACTACGGTAGAACTGGATAGAGACACAGTCTTGGGCAGGAAACAGAGCAGGGACTGGAAGCACACAGGCTTGAGCAGAACACTGATACTAGAAATTGGATGGGCGAGAGAGAGAGAGAGAATGAGAATATACAAGGTCCTTGTAGTAGTTACTTATATCTCTATAGGAGGCACACCTCCTATAGAGATATAGAGATATAGATGTAGTGAGGTTTAGGTAGTAGTTAGGGGCCATTTTTACATGCAGAGTGATACATATGAACAGAACAGTACACTTGTGAAAATTTGATATCCTTCGGAGTGAGGAAACTCACACAAAGATGAGATTTGTGCAATGTTCTCTCAACTTAGCTTGATGGACTCTCTACTTGGGTAACATCATATTAGGTTGAGAGAACATTGTATAAATCTCATCACTGTGTGAGTTTCCTCACTCCGAAGGACATCAAATCTTCACAAGAGTGTACTTTTCTGTTCATATGTATCACTCTGCATGTAAAAGTGGCCTCTAACCAACCCCCAAAGGTGTTCTCTCTCTCTCTCTCATATATCTCAGGCCCTTCCCCAGCCTAAAAATGCCCAAAACGAAATTTGTGAAAAAATTGCGTTATGGGCATAATGCACGATATCGCACAGCTTAACACAATTGGAAAAGGCATAGTTATTTTCAGTGTTACAACTGTGCGATATCGTGCATTATGGCTTCTCAAAGCCAGCCCACTTTTTTCAAGCTCCCACCTTTAACGCATGCAAAAATGCCTTAACTTGATTTGATAAATGACCCTGTAAGTGAGGAAAGGGCTAAGTAGGCCACATAGCAAAGTACAAGGAGTCAGAAAGCCCGCAGGCCACAAGGCGAGACCTGAGTAGGCCGCAAGACAAGGAGCAAGATACAAGAAGACCCAGAGACCACAAAGCATTGGACAAGGTTAAGAGTGGTCAGGTCAGAGAGCGAAGGGTAACTCCATGAAGAGGCATTTAGGTTCTGGGAAGGCAAGGTTAAATGGGGCTGGAATTTGGGTTTAGTGTGAGTATAAGATGGAGCTTGGCAAGGCTGGAGGTAAAGCTCGCTGAGAACTCCTGGTGCAAAATAGGCTGCACCACTTGCTGAGTCAGTTGGCCAGAGAGGAGATGGTTCGGGTAGCTAGGAACAAAGCTCACTGGAGGCTTCTTCTGGTGGGGAGGTGTCATAGCAGACAGGATCAGGGCACGGTGAGGTTGCATGACAGGCGAAACTATGACATTCTCTTCTTTCTCCTTCCACCTTGTCCCCTTCCTTTTTTCCTTTCCACTCCCCCTTCCCCTGTTTATCTTTACATTTCCATCCTCCTCAATCCATTATTCCATCTTTTTTTCTTTCCTTTTTTTTCCCCCTTTTCTTTTCCCTCTTTTTATAAAAATTGAGTGATCACCTCACTGTTATTTAAGGTGGACTTACTGTATGACTTTCCCCTGTGGGAGGATTTGACTTTCCCTATCACTGTTTTCCACCAGAGATAGGACATTTTTAATTTCTACCCTCCCTACATTTTGCTCTTTGCCCCTCTAATTTATCATATAGACACTCATGAACATTTTTTTTTAGTATATTAAAGTTTGCCTTAGATTAATTTTGTTGTTTTCAAGTTGTGGAAGTCCCTGTAAAACCAAGGAGCTCTTTAGAGATTTCCACTCTTGTGAGGCTGCTTGATCCAATCTTACAGTAAAAATATTTTGCATATCGTACTTTGTCTACATATATTTTGAATAATGTTATTTCAATATGTTTCATATTTTTTATATTTATACCTTTATTTTATTATATTTTTATTGATTCTATTCTCATGATTACTAGGGTTTCTTATCCTGTTTTTCAATTATGTCTTTTTTTTCTTTTTATCTTTATAATTCATATATTTTATTTTTAACTTATTTCTGATTTTATTTAGTTCCTATTTCTTATATACCACTATAATTATTATTAATAAAAATCCATATTTATTTTGTAAAGGACAGTAGTTTGTAACTGATAGAGTTCTGCTTTTTGGGGGTTATCCTTTTCACTAGCACATATCTTGTGTCAAAACTCTGTAAATTATATTTTTTCTGAACTGGTTATGCTTTCTCCTCAGTCATAAGGTTATATGTATTCTTTTTATTTTGCTTTTCTAGGAGTCACATATTTTCACTTCTATATCCTATGCTGTATTCTCAAATCCCCGATGCAGGCATTGCTGAAACATGATCATGTTTGGATTTTTAAATTTGCATTTTAATTCCTAATGTTTGAGTGCTATTTATATGTTTTATATAATTTTATTTAATTCTATTTTACCATGTATAATATTGTTCCTTTTAATTTTATAGCTTGTTTTTTAATTTTATTTGATTAATATTCTTTTACAGAAGTGTTTATTATTAGTCTTTGTAGGTGCCACTCTTTTCTTTGTTCCTTTTCACTTGCCTCTATTTTTTGCTGTTTGAAAATCAACCCCTCAATGTGTGCAAATTTAAATCATGCACATCCATGGTAGATATCCTGAACATCTGATTGGCTGGGGGGTCACCGGGATAAGTTTGGGAAGCCCTGTACCAGGCCAACATAACTTCATTAATTCACCCACAGCTGAAGGTAGGAGAAGCTGAAAATAGCACAAGATTTTTCTTGTGAATGAGTGCGAGGATTTGTGTGTGTGTGTGTGGGGGGGGGGGGGGGGGGGGGAGGGGGTGCTGCATGGAGGGAGCTTGATGAGTGACTGAAGGGATTGCAAAGAGGGGAAGGGTGACTGGGAGAGAGCAGAGAGAGAAAGCTAGATGTCTGAAAAAGTAAAGACAGGGAGATAAGTGTACAAAATCAGAAAAGGTAAAAAAAAGTAAAGAAAAGGAAGATGAGGAAAAGAAATGGAAAGGAAGAGTCAAGGGATGGAAAGAACAATGTGAAACAAGACAGAAAACAGGATTTGTTTGAGTTTACCTAAACTTGAGCATGTATCATCCGCACTCCACATCTACATTGGTTACCAGTAAAATTTTGGGCAAGGTTGCGTCTGATGGTTATGGGGGTTGACAGTGGCTCGAAGAAAATGCTGTTATATTATATCCAAAGCAGAACTTTGCGTCCTCAATCCAAGGGTTTATTGAACGTGCCATCAGTGAAAGAGGGCGGGTTATCTCAAACTCGACCTAGAGCTTTTTCTCTTGTTGTTCCAGCACAGTGGAATAATTTGCCAGTGGAGGTGAGAGGAATGCAGGATGTGAAAGGCTTCAGGAAGGGGATAAAAATGCATCTTTGTCAGGAAGCATATGGGATTAATGGGATGTATTAACGAGGTGTGTTTATGTAATCTATGGGTGTTATTTGTAATATATTGGATGATACTTATGTATTATCTATGTACTTATGTGATCTGCCCTGGCCAAATTGTAAATTTGAAGATGCAGAATATAAGTATTTTTAAATACATAAATAAAATAGATGGGAAGCATGAGAGAGAGAAAGACTGGAGAGTTAGGGGGAAGTGGATGAACAGGTAGACAAAGTTAAGTAAATCAAGTGAGAGGAACAGATGTGAAGGCGAGTGGTAGGAAAAGTAGAGAGCAGGAGACTGGTGAGGCAGCATGTCGAAAAAGGCAGTAAGAGAGAAGGATCAGTTGGGAGAAGAGAGAGAATAATGATGGAGAGAGTAAAGGAAAGAGGGAATACAAATAAGGAGACACATAAGGAAGAGCAGAGGGATACATATAATGAAGACTTTAGAGTTTATGAATTCTCGTAATAAACAAACAGGATGCAAATAATTCAATGCACATCTGGCAAAAGAAAATAAATGCAGATGCACAGACTCCCTTTCCAAGCACAGTAGTGCTGCTGCTGAATTTAGACTACCTAAATCTGAGTTCTGGGACTGAGGTACAAGTTCACGGGCTCTTCAGAGACGGCCTTGCAGCTAATGCAATAAACATGGAGGCAATCTGACGTCTCCCTGGAAACGCTGCTGAATATTTGCCTTGACAGATGGGTACGTTGGTAGCATAGGCTGCGTGGTTATGAAGATGTGGACACTGGGAGAAATAGATGGGTAATAATTCCAAACACACTGCCGAGCCAGAAATATGTGGGGACTATAATGAATGAATAATGGTCAGAGTGATGAAAACAGGAGTGTGATAGGATACCACAGAAAGCACACCAAGCGCAGGAGCACTTTAAGAAGCAAAATGATGGATAGGAGGGCTGTGATATCATGACCGGTAATTTATGGAAGATGTTCTGATGGTGAAATCCATTTTATTTGTATAAATAATAACGACAATACTAAATTGCATGTATAAAGCTACTTACATTCAACTGCTTCACAATCATCATACTTCAAAGGCATACAAGCAGGCACCTCTGAAGCAGATGTCACAGCTGGCTTTCCAGCTTCTGAAGGGGAGAGAAGGAACGTAATATCATTCTTAATTACATTCGGCTCAGTTACATTGAGGGTGCCTTCCTTGGCTATCAGGCTAAGGTGATTTGGACAAGGTTGGACAAAGGGGCAGAGACAGAATTTGACTTCTGGTTTTTTCCCCCCGACGATAACTATAACTGTTCCTTCTGGTTGTGAGGGAGGAGTATGTGATATCAAGAGGATGGAAGAGGACTGCCTCTGAATTTACTGAGGAGTCCCACATGAGAGACTCCTCAGGAAGTTACCATGTCCATGGGATAGGAGGCAATGTCGTATTGTCGACTGGTAATTTGTTAAAAGTCAGGAAACAGAGAGTAGGTCTAAATGATCAATTTTCCCAATGGAGAGAAATGCACATGCAGACTTTAGCTCAGATTTTCAAAGCTGATTCATACGCATAAGTCTGCTTTCACAATTACTGGATATGGGTGGAACCCAGCGAGACACACAAAAATATGCATGCACTTTTGATATTTATGAAATAGCATCTACATGAGTACAAGCTACTTATGCACATATATGCTAATTTTACACATGGAATTCCTTTGAAAATTCACCCCATAGAATTACTGTAAATTCCACAGGTTCAACCCAATATATCTTATTTATTTATTTCGAAATTCTTACATACCGCCTATACAATTGGGCTATAGATCTAAGCGGTTTACAAAAAAGCATACATGCTGTCCTAACCTGCCTGAAATCTCAGTAACATGCTCTTTAAATGCTGTTCCTCTCCAGTTCAGCTGTTTCCTTTTTTTTTTTTTTGGTACAGACAGTCCTGTTAGATTCTGGGACCTATCCGAGCGCTCTGGTGTTCACTATCTTTCCCTCAGCTCCCATTTCTGAGCAGCCTGAAGAGCTCAAGCCCGAGGCAGAAATAAAAACACGATTTTTTTATGCTTGGTAAAACAGCACAAAGCATCAGGTTGTCAGGATACTTCCATCAGATCAACACAGTGCACAATGAAATTCACCTTTTCATGAAAATAAATGTATTATTTTTTCCTTTTTTGCATCCACAACATGAGTAAACAAGCGTAAACGTATATACCCTTACTTCTCGATCCAGTCCTCGGGGCACACCTAGCCAGTCAGGTTTTCAGGATCTCCACAATGAATATACATATGATAGATTTGCATTCAGTGTTTCCATTGTATGCAAATCTATCTCGTGCTTATTCATTGTGGATATCCTGAAAACCTGACTGGCTAGGCGTGCCCCGAGCTCTGAGTTGAGAAGCGCTGGTGTAGTACATGAGCTCTGAAGTGCACATAAAATGCTTCTTTTGTGTGGTCTCTCAAGCTTGCATACAACAAGCTTGTATTTTTATGTCTGTCCTGGGTTAAAGCACCATATCAGAATTTGTGCCTGTGAACAAGATTTCTTTGCATCGTGTCTGGTTGGGAACAAGTTGTGTCTAGACTCTAGAGCAGTCAACCCAGTCCTCTGGGCACACCTAGCCATATGCAAATCTATCTCATGCATATTCATTGTGGATATCCTGAAAACCTGATTGGCTAGGTGTGCCCCAAGGGCTGGGTAGAGAAGTACTGGTATATAGTATGGTTCAAAGGATACACACATTCTCTAAGAGCACATCACACTTTCTAATGCAATTATGAAATATTCTCTTTATGGAACTTACAACTAGTTGGGAAGGTACACAAAAAACTTCATTACAAACGATGCGCCTATTATTCACTATACTATTTGCAAGTTGTTTTCTGATGCTGAAATACAATATAAGGAATAAGGTGATCAAGAGATTCATTACAATTGGACTTCACTTATATTGAAATTCTGTTTCACTGGATTATAAGAGGTGCCATGCTGGGTCAAACCAAGGCCCATCGAGCCCAGTAGTCTGTCTCTGACAGTGACCAGTCCAGGTCACAAGTACTCAAGAGATCCCCAATACTAGATCTATTATTTATATCTCACTCCCAGGGATAAGCTTTCCCAAGTCTACCGGACTATTTATGGGCTTTTCCTTGAGAAACTTGTCCAATCCTCTTTTGAGCTCCACTTTGTTAGCTGCCTTGAAAACATCCTCTAGCATCAGGTTCCATAGCTTGATTGTACACTGAGTGAAAAAATACTTCCTATGATTTATTTTAAATCTGCCGCTTGCTAGTTTCATTGAGTGTCCTCTACTCCTAGTGTTGTTTGAAAGGGTAAATAACCATTCCCTATTTACTTGTTCCACCCTACTCATGATTTTATAAATTTCAACTGTGTCCCCTCTCGGACGTCTCTTTTCCAAGTTAAAGAGCCCTAATCTTTTTAGTCTTTCTCCATAAGGGAGCTTGTCCATCCCACTTATCATTTTTGGCTTCCTTCTCTGTACCTTTCCTATATCATCTTAAATCATGTAGAACTCATGACCGCTGCATCTTGTCTTTGGAATATCAAGTTTCATTAATGCTGTGGCTGAATCAAAACGTGCCGCATATCGGCTACTCATGAAGCTTATGTGGTCCCATATGCAAACCAACCTTCAACCGTTCTCCTGCCGGACCATACGGATCCTGAATAATTCCTATATCAGCCATGTCATTTTGAGATAAGGCAACAAGAACTGCACACAATATTCAAGGTGTGGTCACACCATGGATCCACTACAAGGGCATTATGGTATTCTCAGTTTTGTCCTTTTTCCTTTCCAAATAATTCCTAACATTCTATTTGCCTTTCTGACCACCTCCACACACTGAGCCAAAGATTTCAAGGTTTCATCCACAAGGACTCCAAAGTTCTTTTCCTGAGTGGTGATTTTTGACACAGAAGCCAGCATCATGTACCGATAGTTGGGATCATTTTTCCCCACATGCCTTATTTTGCACTTGTCCACATTAAATTGCATCTGCCATTCAGAACAGGTTTTCTAGTCTCGCTATGTCCTTCTGCAGTTCTTTACAATCTGTTGCTGTTTTAATAACTTGAAACAATTTAGTGTTTATTATTATTGAAATAATTTGAAACAACAGGCCTCTGGAGGGACCAGGTCTCAGCTTAGTCCCCATCCCCAGGGCCAGCCCAAGGCCGGGACCCGTTGCCAAGACATAAACCTAGGCACGAGGCCTGCGCCTGGATCTGATAAAGGGTCCCTGCCTCTGTCACTAACTGTCCCTTTCACTTTAGGCCAATGGACATGGGGCATTTAGAGAAGCAATATGCACAGTAAAAATTTAACACCGGGTCTGAAGCAGGTATTAAATATGTGACATTAATGAGTCAATGGTAAATAGCAAACGCCCATTAAAGCCTCATTTACTTATGACATGCCCTCATTTACTTGTGGGTAGGTACTAATTTTAGTGCATCCCATTAATGACATCAGACCTGTTTTAGCATGCTCATTGGCTGTAGGCAGGGTAATTTTATAACTCCGTGTGTCGGGTAAAGTCTGCACACAAACTAACCTGTATAGTTTCGCCTGCTTTATCAAGGGCACAAGTTGACTTAAATGCATATTTTATAAAAAGAAGAGTATGCACGCAAGTCCTAATGCTGCATTAGGACATCCCTCCGCAGTGGGCATGAAATTGAGTAACATGAATAACGTTACACACACTGAGCCCCGTATGTGCATAAATGGCTTTAAATATTCCCCCTTAATGCAGAGTACGCTACGTTTAGTGCACGGCAAAGGTCTTTAATATGCATGCTCACCTTTATTGCATAAGCCCCTTAGTGGGGTGGCATGGGCACTAAGCTGTGAATCTCTCCTGCAATCTAAGATATGCTCAGAGCCTCTTTAGAATACAAACCATGGATGTGTGTGTGTTCACCATCAAAAGGGATATTGTTGAAAAGAAGATGAAATCTGTGCAGGTTACCCCCATGCCTTTCGTTAAAGATAATATCGGCAGCTCTGTGCAGGTTACCCTGATGTAGAAATGTTATACTAGAGTTTAAAGTTACTGCATTTCTTCCTTTCCATCCTCTAGTTGCTAGGGATCCTCTGTGTTTATCCCATGCCCTTTTGAATTTCATCACCTTTCTTGTCTTTACCACCTCTCCGGGGAGGCCATTCCATGCATCCACCAGCCTGTAAAGGACTGGCCCTATTTCCCCTCCTTAACCTGTGTGGGAGCAGGATACATGCCTGGTCCACTTTAATTCCATATACAGAGCGAGTTCTGTGGGCAGGATAAGAGGCAGAGCCCAGCTGGGGACAGGAGCTCCCCAAACCTCCAGGAGAAGGGAGCTCCTGAATCCTCTCTGGGATAAGGCTGCGAGTGTACTGCTGCTGGAGGTAAGCAGTCTACATATTGTGAATGCTGGTGTGATTAATAAAAAGTGAAATCTTTTAAGAAAGCAGGCTGGAGTCAGTGTGCATTGGGTCTCCAGCCTGAGAAGTTACTCGGCTATCCCATATACCCTTTTTGTGAAGAACTTTTTCCTGACATTGCTCCTGAGTCTTCATTCTTGGAGTTTCACACCATGACCCCTAATTCTACAATTTCCTCTCCATTGGAAAACGTTTGATTTTCGTGCATCAATTCCTGTCAAGAATTTTAAAGTCTGTATCATATCTCCCCTGCCCCTCCTCTCCTCGAGGGTATGCATGTTTAGGTCCTCTGTTCTCCTAAGTCTTCCACTGCAGACCCCACACTATTTAAGGTTGCATCTCTCTGGACCACTTCCATCCTGTCAGTACTTCCAGCGCTCTCCCCTGTTCAAACTGTCTAGTCATCCAGTCAAAGAAATTGTTCAGATTCGTTTCACAAGACCTGCTTCTGGTAAAAACTATGCTGCCCAGGATCTTGTAAATCAATTGGATTCCAGAAACTGCCCTATCTTCGTTTGAGCAGCAATTCAATTAATTTTCTGATAACAGAATAACCGGCCTGAGGTTTCCAGCCTCCTCCTGTCTTCCACTTTTGTGAAGAGGAAGCACAGCCACCTGTCTCCAGTTCTCTGGAACTACCCTTGACTCTAAAGAAGCATTGAAAATATCAGCCAGCAGAGCTGCTAGAACTTCTCAAAGTTTCCTAAATGCACTTGGATGTATCCTGTCTGGACCCATTGCTTTATCTACTTTTAGTTTAACTAGATTTTTAGAAGGTTAAGTGTGTGAGATGCATTTGAGCTTTACCTCACTTCCATTTCTATTTGTGTCCATTTTCTGTTATTCTATTCCTTGCCCTACCTCAGTAAACCCAAAGAGAAAGATATGTTAAGCAACATATCTCTCCATACTTCTCTTGCCTTAGGTGGGTTACATAGAGAAAGGCATTACCAGAAGGAAAAATGAAGCGATAATTCCTGTTCATGTCCGATATTGTGTCTCCTGCTTTAGAAGTCTCTTTGGTGCTTCCCACGTAGTGCTGGTTGTGGCATTTCTTACACCGCAGCTGCCCAAGTCTGCTCCTTACCCAGTCAACATATTCCCATGCCCTCTGCCTGACCTCCTCAACTTGGATGTCTCTGGGGGATCACGTTTTCTCCTTCATGCTGACTGGCTCCTCAGTAAAACATTGCCTGGGTCCTGGGTCCCTCTCACCTGCATTTCTAGTCAGAGAGCCACCGCAGCCCAGTTAGTCTGGAGCTGCACCCTCCTGCCTTCTGGCTCCAGTTTGCCTCAAACTGATTCTGGCATGGATGTGGCCTCCTTTGCCCATGTCCAGGTAGGTTGCAGCTCCACTATGGCTCCTGTGTCAAGGATCTCAATAAGGTTTTTGTCACATTTTCGCATAGACGATTTATAAATAAACTTGGCATCCTTGCTATGGGCCATAAAATGCGTGACTGATTTAGCAAATGGTTGAGTGGCAGAGTTCACAGCAAGAAGAGGGATGTTACTAGTGGTGTGCCACAAGGATTGGTCCTTGGACCGCTTCTTTTTAACATTTTCTTAAGAGACAATACAGAAAGGCTATCAGGAAAGGTTTGTCCTTTTTGTTTTAAATTGTCTTTGTTTGATGCTATACGCTGCCAAAGACTTGTACAGGGGCATTCTCCCTGCCAGAGCACTCAGTCTCCAATTTATCTATGTCGGTCCTCAAAGGCAATGTTATAGCATGCAGGAAAAGAAAACACGAATTAAAATAAGAGTGAACCAAAACGTGAGCGTTAGGATTCATCAGAGTAGCCTTCTTCATCTTCCGCTCCTAGCTTCAATGCTAATGCAGGGATAACTTAACGCCCTATTCAGAACACTTTTACACGGAGGACTACACCTCTCTTATTGGTACTATTTGATGCTAATTCAATCTCCAACTGCCTGCTCCTGAAGACCACTACAGTTGTCTCTTTTAACCCACCACATTCTCTAGTTATAAATGTTTCCTTCCTTCAGCCTTCCAGTCGCATGGAAAGCACATGTACAACAATAGATTTTTGGGTGACAAACCTACAAAGACTGCAGTTATTTTCAGGGCCAACAGTAGATCTCCTTACCATAAGGTTTACCCTGTGACTTATACAGAGACAAACGGTGGAAGGAACATCAAAGAGCTGCACTTAACCTAACTTTAGGCCCTATGCTAGAATCCTTTCACTTTCCTTTTCGGGGGGTGGGGGGAGGGAAGGAGAGTCGATCAGGACAGAGAGGTCCTTCACTAAAGCAATATCCATAACAGGCATGGCCTGGAATTTTAAACTCTAATACAAGATGCAAATGGCTGCAGTTTTCAAAACGGAGACAAAACTGAAAGGGAGACTACGGGCTGGGATGATAAACTAGCACCACATTACTTTTCCAAACAGTAAGGTAAAAGGGAGGAGGGAAGAGGGAACACAACCTGCCTAAGCAAACATTTTAAAATTTAAAACAGCTTTCGCAGGAAAATGAAAAACGGACCTGACTGAATCAAATTGCTCCTGGGCAAAACTACACTTTCTACTATATCATTGGAAACAGAAGGACCATTTGGTGTTTTTAATACTTGTTAATTTATCTCTGTGTCTCACTAATAGAAAAAAGGATGCCCTCGAATGGAGAGAAGCCAAGCGATTTTATACATTCATTATGCCGGGCAGATTAGGCCCATCCAGTCTACCCAATTACATTCCCGGGGCTGCGGCGTAGACGCCCGGGTGTCATGGTGTGTGTCGGCAGCTTTCCACTTGTTTGAACTATTATTTTCCATCTTTCCCGCTTTATTTCATCCTCTTTTTTTTTTTCTTGTCCTTTCTATATTCTCATGGTCCTTTCTCATCGCCCCTTTTCCTTTCTTACTTCTTACTCTCTTCTGTCTCTCACGCTCCACCCCAGCCTCCCACCAGCATTTCTTGTTATGTAATGTTAGTCTTCTCTTCCCCCTCCTGTAGCCGGACTTGACGAAAGCGCCCGGCGGTGGGGGAAAGGATGCCAACTGCTCTGCCCACTGCTTTTTATTCGGAACCATCCTCTAAAGGTTTTATCTGCTTGCCGGGATTCTTTTCCTTGGGATATCTTTAAAGCTCCAACTTTCGGCAGTCCTTTCAAACCATCCATGGCTTTTTTTTTTTGGCTACCATTCCTATTGTTGTCATGCACTTCATATTCAGCTTGAGCTGATCAGAAAAAGCAGCAAGGACTGTGAGGAGAAAGGCAAGTTCTTGTGATTACTGTCTCTCTTACATTTTTGGAAGAGTCTGGTAGGAGGAGGTGAGCAGATGATTCCATTTTGTAGGGATAGGCCGAGCCAGTCCCGGTTGTACTCTTTTGCATCTAAGGACTGCTATCCATGATTATCTTAGCGAAACTGAAATTGACTAGAGATCCAATAGGGTAAACGCAGGACTAACTCGGCCTATCCCTTTTAATATGGTGAGACTACCTAAGGGTAGGAGAGGTCCTCGCTTACTGTCTTCAAGCTAAGCCCCTTGGTTTCATAGTAAAAGAAAGTTGGTACCAGTCTCCTGTGATACCCACTGCATGTATGGATTTCTAGTTCTGATTCAACTTAAGAAAGGCAGGATGATAGATTCCTTCAAGCAAGGAGACAGGACCAGAAATGTCTCAAGTTGTCCCCATGCGACCTGCAGTCATGTGAAAGCTTACAGCCTCCTTTCAAGAGTGCTGAGCACCGTTTGCAGGACTCGATCTACATCAGGACTATTACAATCCTGAAAGAGTAGTTGAGTTTGTGGCTGATGTAAGTGCTTATTTCGACTTAACTGGCCACTCGCAAACCCTAATTACTTCACTTCATTACAGCACTGACTTTGGGCAAATACATAGAATGGCACACGGCCGTTGACTGTAATAAAAAGATGCCTAGTAGAATAGTTGCCAATCACTTCATAAGGAAAATGTTTTTAAAAAGTTCAATTTCAGTCACAGGCAAGAACAGGGAATGACAAAACTGGCAAACAGGGCCAAAACAATAACTACAGATAGTAAGAGCACTAGTATTCTCCCACATACCGCCCGTATTTCCAGCATTTCAAAGCACGCCCATGTAAATATGCTATTATCATGTACAAAGTTCCTGACCTAAACATCTGTTCAAGATTTTCCTGTTAAAATGTAACCAGTTTTTACCCTGTTTGATGTAAACTGTTATCACTGTAAACCGTTGTGAAGGCTTGCTCCAAACAACGGTATATAAAAACCGACAAATAAATAAATAAATACTAATCACCAATATGACATGGAACAAGTGGGAGGAGAGATGAAGATGTGCAGTATCTTCCAGAACAGACTGGCTACCCTACTAAGGAGGGCTTTAAACTCGGATGGGGATGGGTGAACAAAGCTCTATAATAAGTAAACTCCAAGACATACTGGATCAGACCAAAAGGTCCATCAAGCCCATCATACTGTTTCTAGCAGTGGCCAATCCAGGTCACAAGTAGCTGGCAGGATAACAAAGGGCAGATAGCTTCCAAGTTGCTAATCCCAAGGATAAGCAGTACATTTCTACAACTTCAATGTTTTCAAATCCTGTACTCAGTGTGTGATGGCAGCCAAAAAAGCAGGTAGAATGTTAGACATTATTACAAAAGGAATAGAAAATAATGCCTCTATAATCAATATATTTTACAACTGCACCTTGAGTACTGTATACAGTTTTGGTTGCCCCATCTCAAAAATGATATAATGGAACTACAAAAGATACAAAGCAGGGTGGACAAAATGATAATAGGGACGGAACAGCTCCTCTAGAAGGAAGGCTAAACAGGTTAGGGCTCTTCAGGTAAAATAGAGACTGCTGAGAGGAGTGGATAGAATGGATAAATAGCATTGCCCTTTCAAATATTACTAGGATGAGGGACACTCCATGAAGCTAATAGGTGGCACATTTAAAACAAATCAGAAAAAGTATTTTCTTACTCAGTGCACAATTAACTGTGCAATTTGTTGCTACAGGATGCAGCAAAAGCAGTTAGCATAACTGGTTTTAAAAATAATTTAGACAAGTTCCTGGTGGAAACAGACATAAAGCACTATTGGCCATGTAGACTTGGGAAAGCCACTACTTATCGCTGGATATGACCCAGAAAGATTGCAACTATTCTTTCAGATCCTACAGGGAACTTGTGCCCTGGATTATCCACCCTCAGAAAAAGGATGTTAGGTTTGATGGTCCTTTGGTCTGGCCGGGTTTGGCATTTATCATGTTAAAAGTACTCAGGTAAGTAAATCTTTAAACACTTGTGAAAAATGAAGAAAACAGGGCAACATCTAGAAAGCTTTGGGAGATAAAGTCCTGGATCTAGAGGCAGTCATGGAAGACGTTAACTTGCATGTATGGTTGTCATGGAGACATGGTACATGGAATATCAATACTGGGATATATTTATGGCTAGGCTACAATCAATTCAGGAAGGACAGGGTAGGAAGAAAGAGAGGAAATGGCACTATATTTAAAATATAATATTAAAACAACAGAATTGCAGAGCTTACGAACTAAGGGCAGCACTGTGGGTAAATCTGGAAAAAGGGTTCAGTGTACTGCGGCAGTAAAGAAAGCAAACAGAATGTTGGGAATTATTAGAAAGGGAACGGTGAATAAAACAGAAAATGTCATAATGCCTCTGTATCGCTCCATGGTGAGACCGCACCTTGAATACTGTGTACAATTCTGGTCGCCGCATCTCAAAAAAGATATAGTTGCGATGGAGAAGGTACAGAGAAGGGCTACCAAAATGATAAGGGGAATGGAACAACTCCCCTATGAGGAAAGACTAAAGAGGTTAGGACTTTTCAGCTTGGAGAAGAGACGACTGAAGGGGGATATGATAGAGGTGTTTAAAATCATGAGAGGTCTAGAATGGGTAGATGTGAATCGGTTATTTACTCTTTCGGATAATAGAAGGACTAGGGGGCACTCCATGAAGTTAGCATGTGGCACATTTAAGACTAATCGGAGAAAGTTCTTTTTCACTCAATGCACAATTAAGCTCTGGAATTTGTTACCAGAGGATGTGGTTAGTGCAGTTAGTGTAGCTGTGTTTAAAAAAGGATTAGATAAGTTCTTGGAGAAGTCCATTACCTGCTATTAATTAAGTTGACTTAGAAAATAGCCACTGCTATTACTAGCAACAGCAGCATGGGATAGGCTTAGTTTTTGGGTAATTGCCAGGTTCTTAGGCCTGGATTGGCCACTGTTGGAGACAGAATTCTGGGCTTGGACACTTGGTCTGACCCAGTATGGCATGTTCTTATGTTTTTACTATTATGATTATGTATTTATTATAGTTCGATGTTTGACTGATGGTGATAGCTCTGTTTTTCCACAGTTGCACAGTATAATCTGGCTTGTTGTGATTTCCAGTTCAGTTTTTGTCCATATGTTTCTATTTATACTTTATGGTTGCTCTATTGTGTATGTGGTGAAGGTTGGTCTATGTTCTACATTCGTGACAGAGGTGAGGTTTCTCCTAATAGGATGTGCATTAGTATTTTATGGCCTGGTATATTATTTGCAGTGTTGTCCTTTTATAGGTAAGATTGTTACTGTTTGAGTGCTAGCAGTTACTGCTGTTTTCGTATGGGAGGTTTATTATATTGTAATTGTAATTCAGTTTACTCAGGGCCTTTTGAAGGTCAAGCACGCATCCAACACGCGTAACAACAGGCCTAATACCATACGGATTCCTTCTGGTTGGCACCACAGCAGCAGCTGCAAATATAATATAATGTAAGTAATATTTTTACCTCAGAAGACTAATCAATATTTTTCATGCAAAATCTATTATAAATGCATAATTCTGTACATGGAAAGGGCTGGGGGGGATGGTTGTGCAAGGCTATAAGGTTCTCCCAGGGCACTAAAATCTTTGCACTAGCCATGGGTTTGGGGGTGTCAGTTTTTAAAGTTTAGATTGCTGGAGGGAGCTGGGCTGCTTTTGGTGGGCCTGTGACAGCGACTAAATGAATGGAGGGGGGGGGGGGGGGGGGGGGGGGGGGACAGCACAGTAATTGTTTGCTCAAGGCAGCAAAAAAAAAAAAATAAAAAGGCTAGCACCAGCCCTAAGAAGGCAGGCCCCTTTCCACAGAATGGAAGTTCTGGAACAAGGGGTCATGGGATGAGGGTGAAAGAGAACTTCTTAACTCCAAAATAGGTTTTGCTTATAGCAGTCCAGGCTACTGGATTTTACATACCAGTGCAAGGTACTGTTTTGTAAATGTTTTAGGCCTCTGATTAAATCATAAAGGCTATGCAAGTGACACAAATAAATGTGCCCAACACGTACTGAATATAGAGTAGCTACCAAAGCACACAGTGTATTGCATAATCACAGGGAAGTCTCGGATGCTAGCCTGCGGCTGAAGCACTAAAATTAGGACATTTCCAAACATTTTAGCCTTCTCTCTCTCTTTTCAGTACAGTACCTCAAAAATCTGTACAGAAAAAAAAACCAAACAAACCAGGGCAGTTGGCAATCCTAGGTGGAAGCAAGGACAACATCCGAATTCAAGGAATAATGGGGACAGGTACAGAGGACCTTTGAGGGAGAGGTAGGGATTGCAGAGCTGAAGAGTTGTAAATCGCCAGGCAAGATAAGACCCGAGTTGTCTTCTTCTGCCGTCACCTTTCTATGTCTGTATTGAAAATGACACATCACAATCTGACTCCCTGTCCAAGCCTCCATTTTCTGCTGTAAGGATTTTTAACTTAGAGCAAGGAAGAAAGAGAAGGTGCCAGGCATAATAATAATAATAAAAAAAAGAGCAGCTCGAGTCCTGGTCAGCAAGGTGCTATGAGGGACTGAGCTTGCCTTCAGAAGGGCAGCGTTCCTAAAATCTACTTCCACACTCTTCTCCCAGAAAAACCCAAGAAAAGAAAACTCCAATGTGAGCAGCCAGTTTTGTGAGAGGCACGTAAGGCCTTATTCAGAAAGGGGACATTTTCTCGTGTTGTGCTCGTGGAGAAGTCTGTGTTGAGCCAAGGCCTTACTCTTGCGCAGCCAGCACATTTCATAGTGCAAAGAACTGTAAAAAGCAGCCGTATGTCTGATTTGTTGGGAACAATATAGCACCTCTGGCTATTTTTACGTGGTTTAAGAGGAAACAGTGTTTGATTTCTCAGCCCTCGGCCGGGCTGAGAAACTCTTTCCCGGTAGCACAACACCCCCCCCAGCCCTCACGCCTCGCAGCTTAAATATTCAAGGATTCATCACGCCGCCTATGTTCAGCGTGTCTTTATGGCACCATGCCGCATGAATTATCGTCCCCCCCCTCCCCTCTTCCTTCCTGTTCTCTGCATCTCTTTAAGAGTGGTGCTCAGATTAACGGCACGCGCGTATCTGCCGGGCCAGAAATCCGCGCCTCCTTTCCAGGGACGTATAAAATTGCTGGCATGTTTACAGCGATACTCCGCCGCCGAAGCATCCGCGCCTTTTTATCAGAATAGGGGTTTATAGGTCGTAAACAAGACACAGCAGTCTCTCCCGGCGCACAGCTGGGCTTCTCCAGCTGTGCTCCTTTCCTACATGTCAGCAGTTTATTGAGAAGAGTCATTTTTTTTGCCATTTCGGACCGCACTGCTTACACTTTTGCTGCATGATTTTCACCGAGTAAAATGCCTTGCGCTTCCCCCTTTTCTCTCTCTGTCCTCCCCTATAACATTCTCTCTCCCCTTTTTTTCTCACTTCGCTGCTTCCTCCCTAATATTTTCCTGCTCTCCTCTCTTTCCTTAATAACTTCTCGTTGTTCCCTTTCCCATCTCCCCTGTTTTCTTCCTAATCCCAGGTCCGCCCCCCCCCTCCAATCAGGGACACCCAACAGCATAAAAAATGGAGGCTGCAGAGGCGATCCAAAGACAATTTTCCGCAGGAGGAAGCAGAAGCAAGGCCGTGGTCCGTAAGGTTGCTGTTAAGCCCGGTGCACTGTTTGGCTTTGCGCTATGGTATAATTTTTGGACTTCCTCTGCAGGGGCTGGTTTCCTGCTGGGGGCTTCTCCCCAGTCGTTTTGACTGCTGCTTCCCCTCTGGGGTAGGCGTCTCTGCAATTAGGAACAGGGCTCGGTGCTCTTCCCTATGCTGCTGTCAAAGCTCTTAGCTTGATGAAGGATTGGAATTGGCAGCCTATTGAACCGTCCTTGGGTTTTGCCCCGACATCCTGGAAAAGATGCAGCAAAATATCACCTGGCAAAGAACATGCCAGTATATCCAGTGGGGTTGGGTTTGTTTTTTGGGGGGGGGGTTTGTGAGAGACACTGGCCTCAGTTTAGAAGAGATGCAGGCTGCCTGGCAGGAGCCCTGATCCACAGGCTGTCTTAGATGTGTTTTCTGAAATACCTTACCCTTCCAGGACTGCAGATTTCATATTTTTGTTATTCCATAACCATTTTAATTAGACTACCAGGGTCTTTTTTTTTTTCTCATCCATTTCCCCCATTTTGTTCTTCATGAATCATCTTGTGATACACTAATTGCATATTTTAATCTAGATATAGTCTTGTCTAGTGTACAGAGAGTAAAATACTAATCAAGTTTTGGCATTCTGATTTCATTAAAAAGACTTCGGTGCCTCTGATGCGAGTATGGCCCCATAAATGTGGTCCTGACAGATGGAGATCACTTCCTTTTAGAGACCAAAGGGGCATGAATACAGACTCCAGAAACTTGTGGCACCTAAGTGGGGGGCCCTATGGGTCCCAATCACCTATTGTGGTGGCAGCCAGGGGGTGTCTGCTTTGGGGACAAAGTTCTTAAATATATATGGGATCTGAGCTGCCATCTCACTGGGGAGGTTCAGAGCTTGGAGTGGGTATTGCCAAGGGAGGGGGGTCTATAAAACATAAAAGGAACTGCAATGTTAAGAGGATGTTTATGCCTAGCTGCCAAAAATTTGAGGTCTATGGGAGAAGCATGGAGGATAAATCTAAAGCCGACCTAAAACAATGCTAATTCCAACTGCTGTTTCTAACTACGCTTGGCTCGAAATTTCAAGTCTCATAAGGCACCTGGGTAGGCATGCCACAAAGTTATAATGCAGCCAAAATGTTGAGGGGAGTCCCAATAACTGAGGTGGTATGTAGGAGTAATTAATAGTAGTAATTCACATAAGCTCAGCGTCAACTGCGTAGAATATTGTAGGTTTATTGCTTGCAAGTGCTGACATTTAAGAATTGTCCACAAATTTTTGTTGGACCATTTTCCCTTCCAGACGTTGCAGAAAAGTAAATTCTGGGGCAGAAAATTAATGGATTCAAAATTGTGCAAGCAAACTGACTTACAGCCTTTTTGAAACTATGATCTTTTATTGGGATACAACCAAGAGCCAAACCCTTGAACAATCCAAGGTAAAAGAATTCCAGAGTAATTTTCAAAGGAAAATGTAAATGTAACAGTCAACCATAGCAATTTTCCCGCGAGTAAAACCTATTAGCAATTCAGTATCATACTGTCAGGTTTTCGGGAGATCTACAATAAGTATGCATGAGATAAACTAGCATATACTGGGTCTCCAATGTATGCAAATTTAACCTCATGCATAGTCATTAGGGATATCCTGAAACATTTAGCACGTAACTATCAAGTCTGGATTTATTTAGGAGTGGATCTGGCAGCCGTCAGAGCTACATATTGGTTCTGTTAGATAGACCTGCCGCTTTCGACACCCTTGATTATACAATAATAATATCATGTTTGAGGGAGGCTGGTATTTCCAGGACAGTCAAATTGGTTTTCATCATATCTGAAAGGACATTCTTTCCATATCAGAATCGGTTGCTCTACTTCCTCTTGGCGGTCAGTTCACACAGGGGTACCACAAGGATCGGCTCTTTCAGCTGCTTTAACAGTTACATGGCTCCTATTTGCAAGCTTTTCTGAGGCCTGGGGGTAGGCTATTTTTATATTTCAATGACATGGTTTCAATCTGCCTCTCTGCTGTAAAAGCATCGCTATTTCATCACAGACTTGCTCTGAATCCTAGACTGAGGTGACCAATCTAAAAAGATTTCCTTCTGATGATAATCCTACCGTCTTTACGTTTGAAGGACATGATATACCTATTGCACACCAGGTCAGACATCTCTGGGGTCATCATTGAATCTGTTCTGTCATAGCAAGCCCAGGTTAAGGCTGTGATAAAAAACAGCATTTTATAAATTACAAATGTTATGCCAATTAAGATATTGATGCCTCCTTATATAAGAACATAAGAAGTTGCAATACTAGGTCAGACCAAGGGTCCAGCAAGCCCAGTATCCTGTTTCCAACAGTGGCCAATCCTGGTTACAAGTACCTGGCAAGTACCCAAACATTAAACAGATCCCATTCTACTAATGATGGCAACAAGCAGTGGCTATTCCCTATTGATTAATAGCAGTTTATGGACTTCTCCCCCAGGAACTTATCCAAACCTTTTTTAAACCCAGCTACACTAACTTCCTTAACCACATCCTCTGGCAATGAATTCCAGTGTTTAATTGTGCATTGAGTGAAAAAAAAAAAGTTATCTGATTTGTTTTAAATGTGCTACTTGATAACTTCATGGCATGCCCCCTAGTCCATGTATTATCCAAAAGAGTAAATAACTGTTTCACATTTACCCATTCAAGAACTTTCATGATTTTGCAGACCTGTATCGTATCCCCCTTCAGCCGTCTTTTCTCCAAGCTTAACAGCCCTAATCTCTTTAGCCTTTCCATGCCATTTATCATTTTGGGGGTAGGCTATTTTTATATCTCAGTGATATACAGATCAATTTGACCCCTATTTGGATTGGTTTCAGTCTGTCTCTCTGCTGTAAAAGCATCGTTATTTCATAACAGACTTGCTCTGAATCTTAGACTAAGGTGATCAATTCTTCTTTTCATAGAGTGCTTGAGACCTTGATTTTGATTGGGCTGGATTACTGCAATTCATAATCTATATTAACTTACCGGAAAATGTATTAAGAGCACTGTAGCTCATACAAAACTCTACAGCCCATCTCTTGTCAGGTACCAAACAATGGACCAGGTTCATGAAGGCTTTTTTCCCCCCATTTTGTGTCTTTGGGAAAAACCCTTAGTGCAGGTACAATGTGAGGAAATTACACCGTCTCTTGTTTCTTTGCAATGGCCACATTTACAGTAGCTCTCAAGTATAAGACGGTTTTACTCAGCAATTCCTCGTCACCTTGGATCTGCGCCATACTGCACATTTATAATCCTTCTCGTGCACTGAGGTCTGCACATCGTGCCCTGTCAGGTGCTCCATTACAGAAACAAGGGAGAGAGCCTGCTCTATGGCAGGCCCCTGTGTCGTGGAATTCACCACCCAAACAACTGCAGAAATGGATCTGTGCTCAGACATTTAAAAACCAGTTGAAAACTTTTATTCCAACAAGAGTTTGAGATTGGCAATAACAGGGTTAACCAAAGGTTTTTTGGGCTGGGTATGGCTATTAACTATTTGGCAGGAGTTTTTATTTAATTATAATAATCAAGCAGACTTGTTGTTTATATCTTGATCCGATCTTGAGAAAGATTATTTTTCCATGAAGACTTCTTTGCGATTTTATGTTAAATATTAATTTTTGTGTGTGTTTTAATTTGACCCTGCTAAAGCCGTAGATATGAGAAGGTAACAAATCTTTTATTTTTTTTTTTTAATTGATAAATAAATAATCCCACTGCCTATTTGCTAAACGGTACCAGTCAAGTCCTTTCTATCCCCTACTGTTTTCAACATTTGGCTATCTTCATATATCTAATCCTGCACGGCTGTGCTAAAGCATCCAGCAAAAATCAGCAATAAGCACCACCAAAACGAAGAGTCTCTTAGTGAAGAGGCATCACCCATCTCACTCGATCCTCTTCCTCAGACCTCAGTACAGCTCTTCACATTAGTTCTCAGATCGAGAACACAAATTCATTCTGAACCTTATTAAATTTATCTTTGTGAAGTCGAAGGAAACCAGTGTTGCCATTCATAAAAGTGTTTGCTGACGGACTAATACATTTATCCTCATATCTAATTATGCTAGTTATATTAAATAAAAATTGAAAAATGAATAATTGTCTTCTTTAATATGTTTCTATTCTTCATTACTTACTCCTACCATAATCCAAGCTCACTATCTATCCATAACAATCCATACTTATTTTTCACATTTCTAAGGCGCTAACAAAGCATACAGCATTATTACATCTATGCTGATGATCTGGCCAGCTTCTTTGGGCTTCCAGCTCATTTGGAGCTGGCCTCTATGGGACTATGATGCCATGAGTCTTCATCGGCAGCTACTTGTGGTCTTTCCTACCCCCCCTTATTTTATGACCCCCTCCTAACTCAGCCCAGCCATTACAGTCAGAGGTCCCAAACCCTATCTCCTTCCAGAAGCCAGCAAATATGAACCCTAAGTCTAGCCACAAGGTGTCACCAGAAAGCAATGGCTGAGACTCCCTCCTCCCCAGAGACTGTGGGGAGCAAAAGCCAGGCCCAGCACTACTACTACTACTACTACTACTGAGGTAGCAGGCCAGCTCAAATCTATATTGTTATCTTCCGTACATGTTTATATTATTTATTAAAAATGAAAATTTTGTGTTTTCTTCATTCTATACAAAACTGTGTATTTTTATAGATATTTTCATACTCTTGCCACACCAACTTAACACGTGTCTGTTCCCCCCAAATCAACTTGGCACAAAGCGTATTGCATTTAACTAATATAAATAATTTTAATTCGGAGGAAGGCAAAAAGAAAAACCAACATGTTTTAGGACATCCTTTTACCAAACAAATTTTTTAATATGGACAACAAAGACATTAAATCCATTGTCTAAACAGTGGACTACACATCTTCAGGCAGTATATTCAAATGAGTGCATGTTAATCCTATCTCCTACTATCCACTCACATGGTACTACTCATGCATTGATAACTCTAGAGTGCCCCCGTCCCTCCCCCGTCCCCCTCACTTATGACTCTGCCAACGGCATCTATTTTACTGCTCGTGCCAATGGAAGCTGAACAATGCAGGTGCTTTACTCATCTCAGAAGTATGGCAAACTAGTACTATACTTATAGATCAAAGAACAGAGTGTAATCAACAAAAGACTACAAATCTCTAGAAATTTCACCCCAAATTACTATCAAATGCTGACTAAACCACTAAAGAGAAACTCAAATGGTATACAGTGACCTTCATATACTGGATGCTGACTGCACATTATATAAGAGTGACTAACATGCCTGTAACAAGTGCGTCTCGGTTCTAATCATCAGTCACACAATGTCAATTTTAGAATTTTTAAGTATGCAAATAAAAATAGCATCTTCTGAGAGATTTCTTCTCTCCTGTCTGTCACAAGAACAGCCTGACACTGATCAAGTGTGTCATTACTATAACCATTTCTATTGAGTTTATCACTGATCCTTGTATACAGATTCCTTACAGTAGTGGTATTCACTCCCAGCCCTCAAGGGCTGTCAACAGGTCGCGTTTTCATGATATTCCCAATGAATATGTTCTGCTTCCGCAGTGTATATATATGTTTCTTTATGATGCTGCCGGTCGGTATCATCCTATGATATTGCACAGCTTAGATTTTCTGCAGGGTTTTAGCTTCCCTGCCCTGACTGGTTATTGTTTGAATGTTTCTGAGTTTCCTACTGGATCTGTTCCTGTTCGCTCATTCTCCTCTTCCTATTGGTCCCGTCACCCAATGAATGCTGGGACAGTTATTGCCTGCAGAGACATTCAGTTGGAAGAAGGCTCTTGACAGGCTGGGAGCTTGCTCTCATCCTTTTTCGGGCTCTGAGGGGCATCATCTTTTCACCTCTTATTTACTATTAACCCACAGCTACTGTCAACGTTCAAAGAAACTTATTACAGCTGTATCAGTTTCATTAACCTATTTGGATACTCTTAGGACCTTCACACGTCTGCTGTGAGTATTGAATTGTTCTTCATTCAAATAAATGTTTTTGGTAATCAAGAACAAAGTTTATCTGACAACTGCAGCTGAGAAAGAGGTTTAGCTGACGGTCTAGGGGTTCAAGCTTGACATTGAACCTGAAGGACAGTACAAAATATACATTTTATTTATTTATTTATTTATTTAAAGTTTCTTTTATACCGATGACCGTTTACACATCGCATCGGTTTACAGTTAAAAAGGAACAAATGGGCAGAACCCTTACATATAACATTGAAAAAACAGGTTAACTTTTGGGCAGGGCCCTTACATGTAACTGAGAACATGAGATAGAGAACATGAGAACATGAGAACATGAGATAGAGAACATGAGAACATGAGAACATGAGAACATGAGAACATGAGAACATGAGAACATGAGATAGATTTGTATGCAATGGAGGCAGGTGTATGCAAATCTCTCATACATATTCATTAGGGATATCTGAAAACCTGACCTGTTTGCAGCCCTTGAGGGCTGGGAGTGAATACACTGCCTTATAGTATAAAAGGTCATAATCCTTCAAACTGCTTATTAGTTCATAAATAGATATGCCTCTTATCAACCATGGCTTTGGCCCTTGTAATATCTCATAATTAAAATAATTTTATAAAAACGGAGTCCCCCAAGGATCATCCCTCTCATCCACCCTATTCAATATATGTATGCTCCCCCTCTGTAAATTCCTCTCTAGCCTGGACCTCTCATATTACATCTATGCAGACGACGTCCAGATTCTTCTCCCCAAAGAAAGCATACCAAACACCATTGCACTTTGGGATTCCCTCTCCATCCAAATAAAGAACCTCCTCACGCAGTTATCACTCACCCTCAACCACAAAAAAACTGAAATCCTACACATCTCAAACAAACCCTCAACAAAAACCAACAAAGACATCACCCCCAGTCAACCAAACACCTTTCTCACCAATGAGGTTAGAGATCTTGGCATCACCCTTGACTCAACATGAAAAAGCAAATCAACCTAACAATCAAAGAGGGCTTTTATAAAACTCCAAGTCCTCAAAAAACTCAAACCACTACTATTCCACCATGATTACTGCACAGTACTACAATCCCTCATACTATCCAAGTTGGACTACTGTAACTCCCTCCTCCTTGGACTGCCTGCCTCCATCACAAAACCTCTCCAGCTGCTGCAAAACGCAGCAGCCAGATCTCTCACAAACACCAACTGTTCATCACACATCACCCCAATTCTAAAAGAACTCCACTGGCTCCCCATAACACACAGATCACAATACAAAATTCTCACCCTACTGCACAAAACCATCAACAACCGAAAAATCAACTAAAGACCCTCCCCAATCACCCTACAGCCAGAAAAA
Organism: Rhinatrema bivittatum; assembly: GCF_901001135.1. Classification (NCBI taxonomy): domain Eukaryota; kingdom Metazoa; phylum Chordata; class Amphibia; order Gymnophiona; family Rhinatrematidae; genus Rhinatrema; species Rhinatrema bivittatum. The sequence goes on from NC_042627.1 coordinate 14,742,295, forward strand.
CCTGTGATCCCAAAACAAAGGCCTGCTTGTCATTCCCCACACAAAACTAGCACACCTTACCTCCACCAGACAATGTACCTTCTCCGTAGCTGGCCCCACCCTCTGGAACAAGCTACCCTCCCAACTCAGACTAGAACCCTCCACCCAATCGTTCAAAAAGCAATTGAAAACATGGCTATTCCATAAAGCCTACCAACACACAAACTAATCCCCCCCAACCCCTCCCCTCCCTCCCCGCTCCACACCACCCTCCATGCCCTCACCCCCTCCCCCCCATGCCCCCTTGCACCATTATTAAGATACCTTAACCTTCCAGTTAAAACCGTTACATGCCATTCTCTATTTATTGTATCTGAGATACCCTATTATATATATTGTATATACTGCATCGGTTAATGAGGCACCCCAGCCCAGTTCTAAAACTGAAATAACAATAACCAACCCTTATTATCTATCGTTATATTTGTTTAATGTTCACCCACCAAGGTTTATTGCTATATACGTTTTAATATTCCCCATTAAGGTTGTTACAATGTATAAATAGTACGACTCTCCTGTCATACTATTCCAACTGTTATAATGTGAACCGATGTGTTGTACTCCAATGAATGTTGGTTATATAAAAGCAAATAAATAAATGTGCTTTAGTGCTTTCTTTTTGAATGATAAATATTTAGATCCTTAAGTCTTCTCATAGGGCTTATGGCACAGAGACTGCACCATTTTGGTAGCCCTGCTTGGAACTGCTGTTCTTTGTTTATATCTTTTTGGAGATGTGACTTCCAGATTTCGACAAGGTAGTCCAGAGGAGGTGTCTCCAAAAATGTATATGTAGGAATTATTACCTCCTTTTTGCTACTGGTTATACCTCCCCCAGCTCCTAACATTTTCCTAGCTGCTGGCATGTGTTATAGCAGCGGTTCTCAACTGGTGTGTCGCGAGGCACAGGCAGATGTGTTGCGCACCCGCTGCTCTTCCCCTCCCTTTCACCTCAGCGAGACGAACACTGCTGCGGTTCCTGCCCGGGCTATCAGCACCTACAAGCCCAGAGAGGAACGGCAGCAGTGTTTTGTGGAAGTTGGCAACAGGTACGTGACCTTTTCTTTTTCACGCCCCTGTGGCCCGAAAGAGGAAGTGATGTCTACCGGGCACGCGGGAAGAAGAAAAAGCCATGCCTGAATGCTGCTTCTGCAGAAGGAGCACGGCGCTGCTGCCCCCGCCCCACCGACCTCGCCTTCTCTGGCCAGCGCGACACACACGTGACTGGTGTTTGCGTGTGTGTGAGCACGAGAAATTGGTCAGGCAGGTGACTGGTGTGTGTGTGTGTGTGTGTGTGTGTGTGTGTGAGAGAGCAAGAGAAATTGGTCAGGCAGGTGACTGGTGTGTGTGTGTGTGTGTGTGTGTGAGAGCAAGAGAAATTGGTCAGGCAGGTGACTGGTGTGTGTGTGTGTGTGTGTGTGTGTGTGTGTGTGAGAGCAAGAGAAATTGGTCAGGCAGGTGACTGGTATGTGTGTGTGAGCAAGAGAAATTGGTCAGGCAGGTGACTGGTATGTGTGTGTGTGAGCAAGAGAAATTGGTCAGGCAGGTGACTGGTATGTGTGTGTGTGAGCAAGAGAAATTGGTCAGGCAGGTGACTGGTATGTGTGTGTGTGAGCAAGAGAAATTGGTCAGGCAGGTGACTGAGGGTCTGTTTGTGTGACCCAGCTAAGGGTGTTCTGCAAGCTTGTAGTTTCTTGGCAGGGATCTATAGCAGCTTGGCTTGTTCTGTTTCCTAATAGGAGGTGTATTGGTGTTTAGGGCCTGGTGTAATCTTTGCAGTGCTGCCTTTTCATAGGTAGGGTTGTTACTATTTGAGTTCCATAATGCAGGTGTAACTTTGTGCGCATTCGTTTGTGTACATTATTTCAGATCCTGGAAGTCTGATAGTTGCTATAGTTTTGTTGTGCACAGAATGCAGAGTGGCTTTTTTGGGTTTCCATTCCAGTTTCTGTTTCCATATTTGTAATTTGTGGTCTTTCTGTACTTGGTGAAGGTTGATTCTATGTGTGTGACAGAAGTGAAGTATTTTACTAGCGGGTAGGCATTTGTATCAATATTATTTGTTGTGTTTTCTCAATAGAACATGCATTGGTGGTAAATTACTGTTTTTTCATAAGGAGGTCTATTGCACCTGGTAGGAGAGAGTGTTTATGTTGCTGTTATTGAGATGTCACCAGAAATATCTTTTTTGTATGGTAAATTGAACGGGGAATGTCCTAGTTTTGCTCTGCACCCATTGTTGGGGATCGAGGGGGTTCCTGTGGAATTCTGAGTGTTTGTTTACATTTAGCCTGGTGATGGTCACATGTTCACTGTGTCATGCATGTGAGAACCATCTGTGAGGTGTGTCCCGACCGAAAAAAGGTTGAGAGTCACTGTGTTCTAGCACTGTTTTGCAACCTTGACAACACTAGATACAATTAGTCAAAAATATCTGCCTTTGACCTCCCAATCTATGACCCTGCACTTGTTTTACATTTAATCTTCACTCCTCAAGCTCTCTTAGATCACTTATTTTCCAGCCCATCTGGAGTGTCCATCCTATTAGTATCAACTGTAAAAAGCCCAAACTGTTCTTCTAGGCCCTCTGCAATATCGCTTATAAAAATCTGAAAAAGATCCAGATCTAGGATTTAACCGTGAGGCGCTCCACTGTCTACTCTACTTTCTAGGGAGTAAATTCCATTTCCCACTACCAGAGCTCTGTTGCTGATCACTCAACCAGTTTCTAACCCAGTTTACCAGCTAGGGCCCCATCCCTAAGCTGCTCAGCTTTATCATGAGCCTCCAATGTAAAACAGGCTTTATTGAAACCTAAGTAAATCATGTGCAGTACTTTTCTTTTGTCTCCCAGTCAAAAAAAATAAATCGATCACTTTTTTTTTTTTTTTTTTTAATTTTAGCATGATGTCCTTCCGCTCTGGTAAAACCATGTTTGGAATTCGCAGTATACTAAATGCATGTCGAGCTTCTATCCTCAGGACGCATGCATGTCTTTGCATAAGTCACTTTTCTTTTATACCCTCCATTTATCCCCTCCCCCCTCTGCCCCTTTGTATGTCCCCCACCAAAGACCCACGAGCTCTGACCAGCCAGGATGACGCTTACCCTCAGCTCTACACCTTTGACTGGCAGGGGCTTCTCCCTCCCCAGGATCAAGTACCACACATATCACTTTACCTCCCTGTGCTTCAGGTTACTCGTCTGTAAATGGGAAAATCATTAACCCCTTTTTCCCCTGCCATAAAATAAACCCTGAAAAACAATCACCGACATGGAATCCACCTTGGAGGTAGCTGCATGTATAACTAGGACATGCTCTTGCTTGTTTAAGGTCCTATATAACTACAGATTGCAAGTATTGCTTTCTGTCCTCCTTCCCAGGAAGTCCACATACCTCAGGCTATCATAATCCTAAATCAGTCTTCTAAACACACACACACACACTTCTAGAACTGAAACAGAGCTCATTGTGGAGCGGCTTGACCTTTACAGCAGGTTGGTCACCGATTTACATTTATTTACTCCCACTGAGGTGGTAATCTGGTTTGAAAAGTAAGACAGACCCGCAGAAAATAAGCTATGGTAGGTGCAATGCATATAGACAGACAGAAAGACCACTATTTACTCCAGTGACCTTGGGATTGTAAATTACAGTTCAGTGTGAAAACAGAAAGAAACATACGGGAAAAATATGCCTATAGCGTACTGGAATTCAACATGACTGCCAGTGAAGCAGAGTGTGCCTCTTAAGAGCCCCGTCCTACTAAAAAGAAAAAAAAAAAAAGCAAGCAATTAACAATGATTAGATTTTCTCTTGTCTTTCACCCAGTCTGTCAGTCAGTTGCGTCTTCTCTCCTTCAGCAGTTCTTAATTATTGTTCAAATGCATCTCTGGCATATCTGCTTTTGCTTTTTTCAATCTCTTTCTCTCTGGCATTCACTATCCAATATTCTCTTTCCCGCTATAAATCCCCCTTCCCTCCTCCCGAAATCATTGCTCTATTCATCCATCTACAGTCTCTATTGCTGTGTCTTATTCAACAACCGCAGACCCTGTGTATCCCTGCTGCTCTGTCCCATCCCATCTTTACTGCTATCTCCCATCCAGCGTCTATAAATCCTGCTGCTCTGTCCCATCCCATTTCTACTGCTGTCTGCCATCCAGTGTCTATAAATCCTGCTGCTCTGGCACATCAGAGTCCTACAGATCCTCCCCATTGTCAGGTCGCCTCATCTCTGCAGAGCAGAGAATAACTGAATAGTAAAATCTCTAGAGACGCCTTGCTGAGTACCTTCATATGGTGATCTCATTGTATAGCTTAGGGTTACTAACTCACACCAAGACCACCAAACAGCCCGACCCTAGCCTGGTTTTGCCCCACTGCATGCATGGAGTTGTAGTTTTAATTATGTCATTCACGTCCCTTAGAAAATCAGCACTACAGCTGCATGCATGCAATGGGGCAAAAACCAGAGAGTGATGCGGCGTGTTTGGTCAACCTGGGGTAAGTTAGCAGCTCTATGTACAGTTATAGACTAAATCTCAGCAAGATGAACACTACAAGTATGAAAAGAGACTAAAAGCCAAATCTATACTGCTCACCTAAGGCTCAGGATGAAATTAGTCTTGGCATGAGGACAAGTTGGTGGTAGAAATAATGCAGAATACTCAGTTGAAGATAACAACCCCTGCTAGTTATAGATCATGGTGAGCCCATGCTTGGACCCACTTACAACAGGAAACAGGCCACAGCATTTAATGAAAACATTAAAAGGGTGCATATAGTCACATGGACTATTGAAGATAAAAAGGGGATATGTTCTGTTGCTTCTATGCACTAAACTCAGTATTTAAATCTAAGGGGGGGTAACACAAAGAGCCTGACAAAACAAACCAGCAAATGCAGATCCTGTAGGACAAAACTGGAGATGGTTTCCCATCTTATGACTACCTGTGACGTGCTGATATCAGAAGGTCAAGATACAGAACAGCAAGACAAGGAAGCACGGCTCATCCACTGCAAACCGGAGCTGTCAAGTCTCCCGCATTCAGCAGGAGGCTACAGCTTTCATGGGCCATTTCCCACATACCCGTCCAAGCAGCCCAAACTCTCGCCCAGTCATCAGTTAGCTTGGTTATAAACTGGAGACTGAAACTCCAGTTAACTGCAGCAGTGCTTCCTGGATAGAGGGAGGGAGACAGAGCTGCACCACTCAGCAGAGAGCTATACAGAATGTTGGGAATTTTTAGAGAGGGAATGGTGAATAAAACAGAAAATGTCATAATGCCTCTGTATCGCTCCATGGTGAGACCGCACCTTGAATACTGTGTACAATTCTGGTCGCCGCATCTCAAAAAAAGATATAATTGTGATGGAGAAGGTACAGAGAAGGGCAACCAAAATGATAAGGGGAATGGAACAGCTCCCATATGAGGAAAGACTAAAGAGGTTAGGACTTTTCAGCTTGGAGAAGAGACGGCTGAGGGGGGATATGATAGAGGTGTTTAAAATCATGAGAGGTCTAGAACGGGTAGATGTGAATCGGTTATTTACTCTTTCGGATAGTAGAAAGACTAGGGGGCACTCCATGAAGTTAGCATGTGGCACATTTAAAACTAATCGGAGAAAGTTCTTTTTCACTCAACGCACAATTAAACTCTAGAATTTGTTGCCAGAGAATGTGGTTAGTGCAGTTAGTATAGCTGTGTTTAAAAAAGGATTGGATAAGTTCTTGGAGGAGAAGTCCATTACCTGCTATTAAGTTCACTTAGAGAATAGCCACTGCCATTAGCAATGGTTACATGGAATAGACTTAGTTTTTGGGTACTTGCCAGGTTCTTATGGCCTGGATTGGCCACTGCTGGAAACAGGATGCTGGGATTGATGGACCCTTGGTCTGACCCAGTATGGCATTTTCTTATGTTTTCTTATACTGTAGCCCCACCTTTTTTATGCTGTGATTGGATATTGTGGTGAGAGAAGGCGGGGCAAGCACAGCCCTGTGACGTAGCTCCCAGAGGCTCCTGCAAACTGATTGTGTGCCAGGCTGGGAGGAAAAACGGAGAGCGGCTGAACTGAGGTCCACATGGAGGATCAGAAAGGAAAGATAGACAGGGTAAAGGAGAGAGAGAGACAGGGAGTGGTGAGGGACAAGAAAACATGGGATAGGGAGAGACACACAACAAAGGGAAAAGGGTGAAAGGAGGGAGAAGGGACAGACACAGAGAGGGCATAGAGGGAAGGTGGGGAGACATGAGGGCATAGGGGAGGAAAGGAAAAGACATAAGAGGGACAAGGAGGGGAGAAGTGAGGGTGGAGGGGGAGGAAGGAGGAAAAGAAAAACAGGGAGAAGTAAAGGTGGGGAGGCAGGGGCAGATACTGGTGAAGGAGAGAGGCAGGAGTTAGAGAAGACGGGGCAGATACTGATAAAGGGCAATAGGGGCAAGCAGAAACAGATAGTGGTGAAGGGGAGGGGAGCAGGAGCAGAAACAGAGAGGGGGGGACAGGCAGGTAGGGGGAAGTCAGGGGTATGGGGGTATGTACAGTTGCTAGAAGGGGGCACGGTATCAGTAACTCTAGGGGGGGGTATCTGTATATGTGGGCAAGTTGCTCTTGGGAGGGAGGACGATGTGTTGATTCCATTCCTGTTTCACCCACTGTTGCCTCAGGTACGAACGCAGAGCCTTGATTTACTAAACTTTCTTTTCCCACAGACACAGAATGGGGAAAAAAGCCTTTTGATTGTAAGCCCTCTGGGGTAGGGGGACCTACTAACCATAGCTGAATCTGTAACTCACCTAGAAATCAGATTGTATGTTGGGGTTAAGACTTAAAAGCAGCCTCAAAAACCTAGGTTTTAGGCTTTAAGCCCAGAGATGGAGCAGCTCGCACCAACTCGGGACGTCCATTCCAGGTATAGAGTGCAGCAAGGTGGGAAGCGCCGAGTCGGGAACTGGCAGTGGGGGGGGGCAGGGACAGGGCAAAGTGAGGGTGGGGCACGGGCAGGGCATGTGCTGAAACCGTGTGTAAGCCCAGAGAAACACTGGGACCAGGACCCCGACGGTACGGCGGAGAGTGAGGAAGTTGCGGCCGCACCGTTCATTCCCATACCAACTGATAAAAAGCCCGACGCGAGAAAACCGGAGCACTAAAGAAGAGAAACAGAAGAACGGCACTGCTAACAGAAGTGCCCGTACCTAGCAACTATTTTGAATTATGGAGAGACAGAAGATCATCAAATGGCAAGAGATTCAATCAGAGACCAGGAAAGATCCAGAAACAATCTCGGTTGTCCTGTTTTATCACTGGCCTGATTAAAAAAAGAACATAAGAAAATGCCATACTGGGGCAGACCAAGGGTCCATCAATCCCAGCATCCTGTTTCCAACAGTGGCCAATCCAGGCCATAAGAACCTGGCAAGTACCCAAAAACTAAGTCTATTCCATGTAACCATTGCTAATGGCAGTGGCTATTCTCTAAGTGAACTTAATAGCAGGTAATGGACTTCTCCTCCAAGAACTTATCCAATCCTTTTTTAAACACAGCTATACTAACTGCACAAACCACATCCTCTGGCAACAAATTCCAGAGTTTAATTGTGCGTTGAGTAAAAAAGAACTTTCTCCGATTAGTTTTAAATGTGCCCCATGCTAACTTCATGGAGTGTCCCCTAGTCTTTCTATTATCCGAAAGAGTAAATAACCGATTCACATCTACCCGTTCTAGACCTCTCATGATTTTAATCACCTCTACCATATCCCCCCTCAGTCGTCTCTTCTCCAAGCTGAAAAGTCCTAACCTCTTTAGTCTTTCCTCATAGGGGAGTTGTTCCATTCCCCTTATCATTTTGGTAGCCCTTCTCTGTACCTTCTCCATCGCAATTATATCTTTTTTGAGATGCGGAGACCAGAACTGTACACAGTATTCAAGGTGCGGTCTCACCATGGAGCGATACAGAGGCATTATGACATTTTCCGTTTTATTAACCATTCCCTTTCTAATAATTCCCAACATTCTGTTTGCTTTTTTGACTGCCGCAGCACACTGCACCGACGATTTCAATGTGTTATCCACTTCCTCCTCCATATACTGCAAGTTTATATTACACCCTACATATTCCAGAGGGAAACTCTCTTTGGGCACAATGCAAATAAGGCTGAAAGGCACTAGAGCGAGATCATACCAAGCGCACCCTGGTTTAAGAGCGAGGTTCCTGACTGTCACAGCCTATGGAAAAGGAATCCCAGTGAAACTAGCTTGAGTTAATTGCTGTTTTAGCAGCCTTTCCCCCTTCTCTCCGTGAAAAAACCCTAACTCGTATGAGTTAATGCCACCAAAGCAGAAATAAAACAGAACTGGTAATTAGATATTGAGGGCGGACGCTTTCAAAAGGCTCGGTTGTGATCCATGCAAGTAAGAGAAGAAATTAACACTGGGAGACTTGGCTGGCTGAATCCGCAGGAGTGGATTTTCAGTACCTGTGTGTGCTTTACCAAGGCATTCACTTTTATCCATATTTATTCCAGGGAGCATTTGTGGTTGGATAATAGATGCATAGTTTTAAAAAAAAATGTATGCACCTAGCAGGCACGCCGCTAACACGTATACTTCATTATTCTGCACGGCTTAATAATGTGCATGCACTTTTAGGGCCTGATTTACTAAGCTTTCATTCCCCCACCCCACCCCCACAGACAGTCAATGGAAAAAAAAAAAAAAACCAGCCTTAGTAAATCAGGCCATAAGAAGCCCGAATTCAAACCCAATGCATGCAGGTGCGTGGTGTCTGAAGATCAACTGGGATTGCGTGGCTGACAAGCGTGGGCGAGCTTTTGGTGCCCTATGGAGAATTTACCCTTGAATGCAGAAATGTACTTTTAACTTGAGAAGATTTTCTTTTGATCCAGATGAAATTTAACACCGCATTTCAAGGAACCATTTCAAAAGAATTTAAAAAAAAAAAAAAAAAAAAAAGAGCGCACGTGTTTCAGATTTTGTAACCGGCGCTTAAAAGGTTTCTAACTTAAGTCAGTTTGCATCATTTGTTGCAAAGTTACATGAGGGGGATTCCTCTTCTCTTTTGGAGCAGGTGATCTTACTCCTAGCGCTGAAGACAGGTGGAACATCTTTCCCAAAGGCATTTCAGTGTACTTTGCCATTTCAATGTTTTCCCCCCGTCCCACGTGTAGGCTGGTGCCCTCAGCAATGTGCGGAATCAACCCGTGAGCAGTAACCGGAGCTGGACGCTTTATCGAAGGGAGAGACCCCATATGCTGGAAACATCTGAGAGTGCATGGGTCAACAAAGAAATCTGCAGAAGGAACATGGGAGGGAGGGAGGGAGAATGAGCACAACTACAAGGGAGGCCACCTCCTTCTCCTCCACACACACTGTCTGGGGGAGGGGATTCTGATTTGGAGGCATTCAGTTATAATCCTACAGATGGAAGGCTTGACCCACTGATTCCTCAGCCAAACACATACACCAAATGTCCAAGCCTGTGGTTCCTCTATTGTAACAGCACATCATCACAATAATCCAAACCAAATTCACGTTTCCTAACCCTCTAATACTTAGTGAATTCTGCTTTGCAATGACAGGAAGAGCAGACACTGAAAGTCGAAAAAAAGTGACATTGCTAGGAATGCTTGCCCAGCACAAGCCAATTCCCCCCCTGGTGACTTTTCTGACACCTCTTGCTTAAAACCCAAAAAGGCAGAAGGATTGTGAGGTCCCACTTTCACAGTCTGAATTCATACTGACAACCAAGATCAAGCAAAGTTTTGCCCTTCTGCTCTATAGGAGGTTTCTGTCCCCTCTGAGCTCACCTGCATTATGGGGTACTGCCCCAGTAGAAATAACACTGTGAAATTGAAACCCACAAGTAGCAATAACAGGACACAGGGAAAACCCAAGTCAATGAAACACACTCAAGCATGAAGTATCAGTCACCTATAGCAACTGGTTGATTAGTTGAAAACAAGTTTAACAATATATATATATACAGGGAAAGATCTTCAAACCTGCACGCGGGCATAGATTTGTTCGCACAACCCGCGCGCATATTATAAAATCCAGGGTTGGCGCACGCAAGGGGGTGCACAATTGTGCAACTTGCACACACTGAGCCGCGCAGGCTTCTTCTGTTCCGCTCCCCCACTTCCCTCCCTTCCCCTATCTAACCCCCCCTCCCCCCCCCCCACCGTTATCATTGAAGTTACGCCTGCCTCTGGGCAGGCGTAACTTGCGCGCGCCGGCCAGCTGCTGGCGCGCCATCCCCCGGCACGGCGGCTGTTCCCAAGGCTCGTCGTGCGCAGGGGCAGATTTTCTCAGGTTATGCGCGTAGCCTTTGAAAATCTGCCCCATAGGATATATTTATAGAAATGCTAGGTGCACTAAAATCACTAGTGTCTCTAAATATGCACATAACATTTTTCAGTGGGGCCCAAGCCCACTAGCTCTGCCTGATTTCCCCCAGAAATTCTGATATTGCATTTCTAAGGTGGGTTTGTACTATCCAACGAACTACACTGAAGAGCTGGTTGAGGAGTGTGTATCAAAGACAAGAAAAATAAAACCCCAGCTTGCCACTAAGCCACTCCAGCTTAAGAAACTGCCACCCAGTAGGGTAGATCACAAAAGCTCCCTAAGATCCTACCATGAGAGGAAAAGGTTCTCACAACAGGGCTTGTCCTCAGCTGCCCAGGGGCTTCAAAACTTCAAAACATGCTTTTTCATGTCATCATTCATCCTGCAAAGGTTCCACAGATCCCATTGGCTCTTGGAGTCAGCTGACTCCTTGTTTTGCCTGCAACTTCCACCCTCTCTTCCAGCTCATTTCCTTTGCCTGTTAACCCGTTGGTGGTGGGATCTGTAGGCAGCAGCTCAAAGATATAAAACAACTGTTTTAGCACCAGTGGGTTTTTTTTCTCTTGTGCTAGAGGTAATTAGAGACCCCAGGCTCAGCAAAACAAGTCTAAAACATCACTCAAAAGAAGGAAAAACTACTCCAGTTTGGCTTCCTGTCCTAGTTCATAGTCCTGGTTTAGCATAAGCTCAAGCAGGCAACCTTTTGAAAGCTGGGTCTCACACAACTGTTTATATAAGCAAAGGCTCTGATTTATTAAGATTCACTTGCCATATTCTTAACAGGACAGACTTGGGGCACAGCTACTCAGGAATTTTTTTTGTATCATGGAAAGCAGAAACTTCAGAATTCCCTTCTACCACTGGAAAAATAATTTACAATGTTTAAACCATCAGGTCAGCCTGATGCTGCACATCTGATGCTCTCTACTACCAAGTGAATAGCTTTCAAATCAGTTCTTGGCATAAAGTCTTGATTCTCATTGGCCAGAACGGAAAGTGCTGCTGAGATAACCCTCATAGCACCTGGAAAGAGTCAAGTGACGCACTTACTGAAATATCTACAGATGCCTCTCTTATGTCTTAACCATATGTCCTCACTGCGGTAAATGGCACAGATATGGCAATAGAAGTACATTTAGGAGAACACAGAAAAAAAAACTGGAGACTGGAAAGATCATAAAAATGTTATAATAGTATGTATTTGATTTGGGGGAAGATTGTTATCTTTTTGACAGCAGACTCAAGACTGCAGCTATTAGCACTAAGAACCATCTTATATGTAGGTCTTGTGTTCCACTGAAGCCTCCATACTGACGCTACACAAATCTTGCCAAGAAGAAACCCCAAGATATATGAAATATGCATGAACTCAAGCATCTTGTTGGGATGCAACTGGCCTAATGTTGCCCTTGACATTGATGAATTTGCCCCTTTAAAACTACCACATAGTAGCCTGCATAAGAAAAAGAAGAGATTTGTGCCACAGAAGAGAAACTGAGCTACATGCACTGATGTCAAAAGGGGCAAAAAAGATGGAGAAACTAAAGAGATCATTACTTTTAATTAAAAGAAGCCTGGCTTCGTTCCGCTCCCTGCAGGGACCTTGGTGCTGGACTGGATGACCACATGACCCATGATCTTGGAGAAAGAGCATACACCAAGGCAGCGAGGAGCGGCATTAGTGAAATGTTTATGTTGGCACTTTGGATATGCTTAGGATGCAGTTTATTTCCTGAGAGTTCTCATTAAAGCTGATTCTCAGCAGAACACTGCGATCCTGAAACTCATGCAGTCCAGGAAGAACAACTGTTTATTGATACATTAATCCAAAAAGAAAAAGAGATATATAAAAAATGTATCCATCCAGCAGCTTCTGCATAAACAACTCTCACATCCTCTCTGCTTTTCCAGTTCTCTCCATTGCTAATTCTCATCTTGCTTTCTTAGCTTTTTCCAATGTCTGATTTGCCCAAGTCCTCTTCCCTGTTCTCCTGCGTATTCCCTTACTCTGGGTCCCTAACCTTCTTCCTCCTCGCTCCCAATGAAATCCTCTTCCAGGCCTTTTTCTTCCTACTTCCACTCTACCTCCTGTTCTCTCCGCCTCCTTCTACGTTTCTCTGTTGCTTACCATTTCCCTTCTCATCCCATTCTCTTGTGACCTTTCCCCATCTCCCATTACTAATACTTTCACGTTGACCTCCTGTTTCTCATACGCCTCTCATTCTTCTTCAGATTCTCCATCTTCCACTTTTTTCTCATCTACTTCCTGCTCCTCAACTAGTTTCAATTTCTGTACGTCTGTCAGGGCAAGGCAGTAGCAGGGTTTGAACTGGTGACGGCCAGGAGATGAAAGTCCTGATCCTTAGCAATAGTCAACTAGGGACCTGAAATATTACATTGGTTGCCAATAAATGAAAGAATTTGTTTTAGGGTTCTGACCATGGCACATAATTCAACCCATGGCAAAGCTCTGTTACTTGCTTAAAGTTCCAGTCTGCTAAGTTTCAAGCTGCAATTACAGCCCTGCATGAAGCTGCATTTCTGGTCCTTGTGCCAAGCTCCGGTTCCCATGACAAGCTCCAGCTCTGGCTTCCTGTACCAGTGAGTCAAGCTCCAGTCAAGCTCTCTCTCAAAGAACTAGTGCTACACACATATTGTAATGAGTTTTTCTGTCTTTTCATGTACAAATATCTCAAGTCAACTTTATTACAAGAAACACTCATACAGGATCACTCATGGTCAGTTATAGTCATAGACTTCAATGTCATCACCCTTTTATAGAAATTGAAAATCACAAAAAAATCCTCACTCAGTGATTCAGTAGATGGAGAAGTATGTCAGAGAGGGTGAACATCTTTAACAGGAATCCCGAAAGAACACAAGGCCTCCATAAAATGAAAATGAGGGGTAGAGAGGGAGGAGCCAGGGGGAGGAGGATGGGCCAGACAACAGCATGGTGTTCGGCCTCATTTCATTTTTTTTTAATTAAAATAACAGAAAAGGGATAATAGAATGACTAGGGGGCACTCCATGAAGTTAGCAAGTAGCACATTTAAAACTAATCGGAGAAAATTCTTTTTCACTCAACACACAATTAAGCTCTGAAATTTGTTGCCAGAGGATGTGGTTAGTGCAGTTACTGTAGCTGTGTTTAAAAAAGGTTTGGATAAGTTCTTGGAGAAGTCCATTAACTGCTATTTTGACTTAGGGAATCGCCACTGCTATTACTGGCATCAGTAGCATGGAATAGACTTAGTTTTTGGGTACTTGCCAGTTCTTATGGCCTGGATTGGTCACTGTTGGAAACAGGATGCTGGGCTTGATTGACCCTTGGTCTGACCCAGTATAGCAATTTCTTAAGTTCTTAGGGAGAGGAAGCTTTCAGTATCTATGTCTTGACATTATTTTTGCTGTTGACTAGGCTCCTTATCTCTCATACAGAATTCCAAAATGAACCACTAACTCAAAGCAAATGGTGATTTATGGCTACCTTTTCCCAGCAAGATTTTAGCTGGATTAGTGGTAACCACAACTATAGACAGACAGCATAAACTGATAAGTATGGGGGAATGATCCTATGCAAAGCAGTGGTTTAATTTTAGCTTGGCTATGAAAATCCTATTGGTTCTTGAAAATGAAACCCTTAAAAGGCTGCATTTTTTGTAAGTACACCACCTTTGTTGTACCTCTCCCCATCAAACAGTGCAGTACAAAGACTTTACTACAGACTGGACCAACTGTGAAAGGATGGTTTCATATTCCATAGTTGCTGTTACAGCAGTGCAACATTGACAGTTTAGCTCCTTTTTTAAGTTAGAAAGCTATCACAGAAAAATGAACAAAGATGAGAAAAAAATGGACATTTCTAGTGCTATCTCTGTGCATTATCTGTAACACAGTGATTGATTTTGTAGTGCATGTCCATAGTCCTAGGTGGCCCTAACCTTGACCTTGCCAAATCATCAATTTTCACAGGAGCCTCAGGTATGCTGCTGGGGAATTCACTGAGATGGTGCAAAACTGTAGAAAACCCACCACTTTCTAAACGGAGACAAATCAGTAGGGAGAGTTTTGTGACTTGCAAAGGCCCGTGTATTTGCATTTCATTCTGCTATAGCAGAATATATGGAATCATGTTACATCAGAAATAATAAGACCCCTCCTCAGCCAGAATAACTATTTGATTGAAAGTAGTATCAGTTTTCTACTTTCTTCCTTCTAAAATAATTCTCTTTCTACCTGATAAGAAATATAGACATCTCCTTCCTTTTTCCCCTGAAATGTGCATCATATTGTGTTACTTTCCCTTTAAATCGAGCACTTGGCGTCAGACCTTCTTCCCCTTCCTTTCCATCCCATCTTCTACTTCCTGTCATGCTCCCTGCACCCCTTCTCCTATAGGCAAAGTTCCAAAGTGCTTTCAGTAACCAAGACGACTGTCACTTTCAGTCTTCGTCGACATTTGTCCGGTCTCTTTGGTCAAATAAGACTTTATGGAGCATGCGGTCTCCGATTTCTACGTCAGAGGAGTAGTGCATGCCCTGCACCCCTAGCTCGTTGGGCCAGAGTCCTTGACCTAGAAATCTCTGGGACAGTGGTTTGAAAGAAAGACAAGAGGGGATTCCAGGCAGTCAATTCTAGACAGCCTGACTCCGGGACAGCAAATTCAGGAAGCAGAAAGGCTGTTCTGGGGCAGTCCACTTGCTGTGTCCAAGGAGGTGGAGACAAATAAGAAATTGCTCTCAACATGTGGTCTGACAGATCTACCTGCATGGTCCATAAGCCCATTTTTCTTCTCCACCGGCCGTGTCCGTCACCTCCAATTGTGCTAACGACGTTATTGATGTCACACACAAGCGCACGGGCAAGTTCTGCTGGAGTAATTGAATTTAAAAGTCTGTGGGAAGCTTTTTTTTTTCTCCCCTCCTTGATGTTCCAGTCAATCAAGCTGGCTTTAATGTGATGCTGCTGACCGAAATGTTGATTTAATAGCCTGCTCTGCAAAGCTATGTGACTTCTAGGTACAGCACAAAAAATGTGGGCTTAAGGTCCTGCTGCAGCTCCGTGGAAGGCTATCGGGCACCATGTAACTTCAGGAGGGGGGGGGGGGGAAATTTCGGTCGCTGCTATTTAACTGCCGTACAAGTGTACCGAGGTACTTACAGAGTTTATTTCTTCTCATTCCTCCATGCAACCAATCTGTTACCTACTAACAGACCTTCAAGACATTATCAATGATACACAAGGATATTATGGGAAGCGCTCACCTAAATCTTACCTCGCAACTCCGCCTTCACACATCAAAAAGACCTATCAGATATAATTATAAAGGTACTTTATATGCTCCCCCGATTAAAACTTCGCTAGCAAAACGAGCACTCTCCACTGCTGGGCCCTCCCTATGGAACTCATTACCGCCAGATCTTCGTCTTGAAACCTGCCATCTCACCTTCAAGAAAAACCTCAAAACGTGGCTCTTCCGACAAGCCTATTTGGAATCGCAGAAACAATTCGACACAGGTCAAAGAGCAAAATAGCACAATATAAAGTCCACTACCGACTTTATACCCTTAGGACCTTATCTGGACAGTCCACCCACCTGCTATGAAAAACCATCTCTTGAAGCATCAGCTTTCTAGCTCATGCTCTTCCCATAGTTATTTTATTTTATTTTATATATCGTTTTTACGTTTAATATTTAATATTTATTGACCTACGTTCTTTTGTTCAATAATTTGTTGTTTGTTTAATGTTACGCTGCACGTTCTCTGTTCAATACTTTGTCTATTGTTTAATGTAACGCCTTACCGGCGACAGTTTTGTTATATGGAAACCGACTTGATTTGATATGTATATCGAGAATGTCGGTATATAAAAACCCTAAATAAATAAATAAATAAAAACCTCCATTTCAAGTCAATAGATCAAGGAACAACATCACTGGCCGAGAACGAGGACCATGGAGGGAAAGAAAGCGAGACCACAGAGCGTGAGCATCTGGATGTAATGCAGTGAGCAAACTCCCTGGCTTTTCCACTCTGTGCAGAAGCTGCGTGTTAAGATCTCGAAATTCACAGTCCCAAACTTACATTATAAGACACAAGGTTAATCAAAAACAAATATGAGCAGTGATAAGAAAATATCAAGAGACTATCTCACTGCTCCCTTTGTTTATGGCTTGTCCTCTCTCTCTCTCTGTTTTTTTTTTTTATTCCTTTCCTCTTGTGATCTATCTTGTTCTCACTTCATTTTCTCTGTCCATATCTTTCCAGCTATTTTTATTTCCTTCATACTATCTCTCACTCATAGAAACACAGAAAAGGACAGCAGATAAGAACAGCAAGACTCATCTAGTCTAGCAGTTTTCTGGCTCTCCCTAGTGCCTCATCACAGTGCTTTGTTTTGATATAATCAGGATCACCCCAAGATCTGCCTCACATTCTGCCCCACACACCCCCCACATCAACTACAGCTCCCTTGGATTTCTGTATGACTCTATAGTATACAATTTTGCACTTGATTTTAGTTGCCAAATCCTTGATCATTGCTCAAGCTTTCGTAGGATCATTCCTCATTTTTTTCTGCTTTCTCTGGAGTATTCATTTTATTGCAGATCTTTCTAGTATCTGTAAAAAGAAAAACCTTTCCTTCTAACCCCACCGCAATATCATTCCTAGACTATAAAAGCTAGCTAGTGTCTGTCTGTCCACCACAGTCTTATACAAAAAGCATGGTTCCCCATCCGGTGAATTACTGATGGGCTGACAGGAGGCACACATGCAGGGCTATTCCTTCATCATGCATGGGGAGTGACATGGAGGTAACAGCAGTGGCAGCAAGATTGACCCATTGGGACAGACATAGTGGCAGTGATGGTGGCACAATAATCCATCCCAGGGGCCAGCAAGCAGGCAGTGGTGGCGACTGGCGAGTGGGCGAGGTAGGCAGGACGTGGATATCTCAGGCTGGTAATGGGGGGGGGGGGGGGAAGAGGTGAGAGAGTCTATTGAGGGTACGGAAAGCGAGAAGGGACTATGGGACAGGAAGAGAGGCTGGGGGAGAGAGTGAGAGGCCATGGGGGAAGACGAGAGGCTGGGGGAGGCAGGGAAAGAGAAAGGCTATGGGGGAGGAAGAGAGGAGAAAGAGGCTGAAGCAAGATGTGGAGTCACTGCTCACTGTTCTGCCCCCATGCCAAACTGTGAAATGCTGTCATTTTTGACAGGCATTTTGTCTAGTTCTAAAAATATTGAACAAAAGTGTACCAAAAATTGATTCCTGAGGCACGTCACTGATAACCCCCAAGCTTATATGGATCTTGATCATTTACCACTTCATTCTGTTACCTTTGGCCCAATTTGTTTTGGGTTTTGACTAGGCGGTTGTTTCCTGCTTCT
This sequence comes from Rhinatrema bivittatum, assembly GCF_901001135.1. NCBI lineage: Eukaryota > Metazoa > Chordata > Amphibia > Gymnophiona > Rhinatrematidae > Rhinatrema > Rhinatrema bivittatum. The sequence goes on from NC_042627.1 coordinate 14,760,101, forward strand.
TTGTACTTCCAGCTAAGCCTGAAACGGGGCTGGAATGTGGAGCCATGAGCCCTTTATTCATAACTATCTTCTCTTCTATTTCATATGCCCCCTTCCCCAAAACATACTAATCTGCTCACTGCAGTGATGGTGCACCAGGACTGCTTCTGGAACCCTGGGCCCGGAATCTGGCCAGCAGGGGTCATCCTTGAACAATGACCACAAGTCCCTCTGCCCTGGGGTGGGGGCTGTGAACGCTGCTGCTACAGCTTCCCCAGCTCAAGCCAACCCAGGGAGTCGAAGACCAAACTGGGGATTGAACCAGGGATTTTCCACAAGGCAGTAAGGCACCAGGCTGGCCTCCTGTCAACCAGTTGCTACTCAGGTTAAGACCTTAGAACCAACCCCAGTAGCTATTCATCTTATTTATGAGCTTCCTGTGTGGGAAAGGTTCAAGGATACCAACATCTAGTGCTTGCCCCATTCTAATGTTTTGGTCACCTGGTCAAAAAATTAGATCAGATTTATCCAACCTTGACCTTCCTCTGGAGAAAACCCTTCTGCCTTGGTTCATATAATTTGCCAAAATCAAGATATTCCACCATGCTCTTATTTAGCAGTGACTGCATTCATTGACTCACCACGGAGATCAGACTGGTTTGCTCCACTGCTTGGCCAGTGTCAGTTTTTGTAGTTCCATGAAAACCCTCTCCCCTCTGTAAATGGAAAGGTATCTTTTGGAAGGTAACGGAATATAAAAATGTACAAATAAATAAATCTACCCTGTACCAGAGTACTCCTGTTATCGAACTGTGGGCCTTTTTCAATCCCTTCATTGGTGAACACTGAACACAAATGCTTGCTCAGTGGCTCTGATCTTTATTTATTTATGTTTTTGGCTTATCTCCCCCTCCACTCTTTCCTCCTTTTCACTTCTCATTCTTACATGTCCACCTCTGCACTTCCTCCTTTCACTCACACATCTACAATTAATGTTGGCGCTTTGCTTAACCGCACCACTGCTGTCCTGACTACTTTCCCTGCGTTTCTCAGCCTTTCTAGATTTTTCACTATTCTCTTTTTGAGATGCCTTGTACCCTTTGAATGCTAACCTTTTTGTCCTTTTGGTCACCTCTCATTCACTTTTTCATCATCTCCCACATCCTCCATCAACTTGCATGCCATTTACTTCCATCCTCCTTTTAGTTATATGCCATCTTTTGGGCATATTCTTTTGGTAAGTAAAGGCTTCACTTCCACATTTCTTCCAAATTCATTCCTCCCATCATCTGCACCTTTCTTTAACATTATGCTCCACATTCATAGAAACATAGAAACATAGAAACATAGAAATGACGGCAGAAGAAGACCAAACGGCCCATCCAGTCTGCCCAGCAAGCTACGCAGTTTATCCATTTTTTTTTTTTTATCTTCCCCCCCACCCCTTTTTTTCTCCCCCTCCCCCGTCACTATTGGCTTCCAGCACCCTCCGGCCCCAATTCCCTTCCACCCCTCCACCAATGCAGAGAGCAGTGCCGTATCCGCATCCCAATGAACATCCAGTTCAATCAGGGGTAGCAACTGCCACAATAAACGGCCACACCCCTGCCCCATACTCTTACCCACCTCTGTTTTGCTTGTTTGTTTTTTATTTTTTTGTTTTGGTTTTTTTGTTTTTTGTTTTTTTGGAGATGGCAGCCCTCCAACCTTCCGCTCCGTGAAGGTGGAACACAAACCACTGGCATCCCGCTCCGTGAATGCCTCTGTGGCTACTGCCGCTCCGTGCAGTATTTTGCTGCCTGAAGGTGGAACAACTACTTGCCACTGGCATCCCGCTCCGTGAATGCCTCTGTGGCTACTGCCGCTCCGTGCAGTGTTTTACCACCTCCTCTATATTTATGCCCACTAGACTTGATGGATCCACAGTGTTTATCCCACGCCCCTTTGAAGTCTTTCACAGTTTTAGACTTCACCACTTCCTCCGGAAGGGCATTCCAGGCATCCACCACCCTTTCCGTGAAGAAATACTTCCTGACATTGGTTCTTAGTCTTCCTCCCCGGAACATGGCCCAGTGCCTATTGACACTGGGCCATGTTCCCTCTACCTTTCCGAGTCTGTAAGGAGATAAATTCCCTTCTCTGGTCTGTCACTCACCTCATCTAATTGGATAGATTTGGATTGATCAGCTGGGATGATTTAGAAGTTAACAAAATGTTACAAAGTTCTCTACATCTCATGTAGAGAAGGAAATGATCTGCTGTAGGGCAGAGATAGACAACCTGCAGATTGTGAATCACATGAGGCTCTTTGAGTAAAGAATTTGACTTTTTAAACTGTTGGTTGTTCCCTTCATCACCAGCAGTGACCAGCTTGGAGCCATAAGGAAAGCTACCACCAACCAAACGAGGGGAAACAGGTTCCAGAGAGAGGAGGAAGAATTAAATACAGAGGGTAATGAGACTATGAGAAGGGAGGAAAGGGGTGAAGAGAGCAATGAATCAGGAAAGGAAGCATGGAGAGAGGAAAAGAGAGGAACAGAGCAAGCTGAGATGCCAGCTCAACACAGTGAAGTTAAAATTGTGCCTGAAAAAGAAAAGCTAGAGCAAGCCTGTCCTGGGAGACCCCTTGCCAATCAGATTTTTAAGGATAGCCACAATGACTGTGCATGCACTGCATGCATATTTAACTCTTGCATTTTCATTACAGATATTCTGAACAAGGGCAGATTATCCTATCAAGACTCTGGGTATGTTCCAGAGAGCCAGTCAGGCCAATCATATGATTGGTGATGGTCACAATGGCCCCAGGCTTGCAGAACTGCTGCGACCAACACCAGCCCTTCAGCGACATTTCTCCACTCAATTCTGTTTCTTTGTTCTCCCCGTGGCAATTGCTGAGGCTTCAGCTCCAGCTACCAAACCCCTCCCCCTTCATCACTGCAGTGGTGGGAAACAGTCCTGCTACCTCTTCTTAGACCTCGCCCTGCTTGCCTCACCAGTGACGGACGTCTTCCCACTGCTCTCTAATGCCAGCCCCCCTTCATGCTTGGGCCATGGTAAAAAAAAAAAAAAAAAAAAGTAACAACATTCTCCCCTGCATCGGGGGCCTTTCAACCTGCCTTGTCCCACATCAAAGGACACCACCGGGGAGCATCAACAGGCAGGCCTGCCTATGACCACCTATGCAAGTAAACAATTTTGTGTCATCTGCAAATTTGGTCACCTCGGTCATCATTCATTTCTCCAGATCATTCATGAATATGCTTAAAAAGCACAGGTCCCAAGGGCACTCCAATAATGAACTTTCTCTATTTGGAAAGCTGACCATTTAATCCTACCCTCTGTTTCATGTGTTTTATCCAGTTACCAATCCACAAGGAGCGGCAGTGGGATTGGCACCTGGCTTTTTGGGTTTGCAGCCCACCGCATGCATGGACAGAAATGAGACTGCAGCTCTGTTTGCTCATCTCTGGACTATGGTGTGCTCTACTACTTATTTATTTAGGGAAAATGTGAAATTTACCATAAGAGATTTTTTTGGCTCAATTCTGCCAGGCTTCAGGTCAGCTGATGTGCCTCTCAAGGGTCAGACTGGCTTGCTTTTGGGAGCTGCTGAAACATGCACGACAGGGAAAATGCACAAGGGTGTCAGAAAGATATTCCATGGGCTGCTAATTTCCTGCAATCCACCCCTCGTCCTGAAAACCCAACCAGCTGGGGTAGCCCAAGACAGGTTTGGGAACCACTGAGCTAGCATATTCTGCAGATACTGCGTCCAGCAGCAGAAGTTGCACTCAAAATTGGGCGATTTTAACTGTATTCCAGTTAGTAGGTAAGTTCCACCCAGAACTAGAGGAAGATTTGCATGCACTGCGTCCACTGCATGCAAATTTAATCTCATACATATTCACTGTGGATATTCTAAAACCCTGACTGGCTGGGGTCTTCCAGGACAGGTTTGGGAACCACTGGTATACGATATATAATCACAGTGCTTGAGAGGTTTTGTCATCTATTAATTAAAAAAAAGAAAGTGAAATGATTCCCGTGCCTCAAAAGATGAACGACTGGAACTTCTAAGCACCTTACAGCAAACTGGGACAGGGGTTTTCCAAGCTATTTAAATAACACAAGCAGAAAACTAAGAAACAGAGGACTTGTGTCATGACGCCATGTTAGATGACCAGAGAAACGCTAAACAACATTTGGTGACTGTACCCTGAAGAAGGACTAAGTTGTCCGAAACACAGTCCCATGTCGAACTAGAACGGGCGTTTCAGAAGTTTACCAGCAAAAAAATACACTGGTGTTCACCAATTTCAAAACAAAGATAAGTATTGCTTTTTTATGTATATCAAGAGATGAATGACACTGAATGGAATTGAATTTTGTTATATTTTGCCTGCAACAAAAGTAGTTCTGAAAAATATTATACTTTAATGTTTGTAATTAAGACTGATGATTAAGCATAAGGTGCAGAAAGATTATGTGAAAACACTTCTCAATGTCGCCTATTATGACGGTCACATGACTAATGTTCGAGGTGGCGAGGATTACTTGATATATCAATTTGGATTGTATCCACATTATAAAAACAAGGAAGAATGAATAACTTTTATCAAAGTATCCCCAAGTATCCGATTCTGAGCATTTGCTGACTCTGCCTGACTGCAGTTTCACCCTGTGTCAGCCCCCGAGGCTCCAATCCTGTGCTTCTATCCCTACCTGCCCCGCCCTCCTGTGTCAGCCCCCGAGGCTCTAATCCTGTGCTTCTATCCCTACCTGCCCCGCCCTCCTGTGTCAGCCCCCGAGGCTCCAATCCTGTGCTTCTATCCCTACCTGCCCCGCCCTCCTCTGCCTCCTGTGTCAGCCCCCGAGGCTCCAATCCTGTGCTTCTATCCCTACCTGCCCTGCCCCTCCTCTGCCTCCTGTGTCAGCCCCCGAGGCTCCAATCCTGTGCTTCTATCCCTACCTGCCCCGCCCTCCTGTGTCAGCCCCCGAGGCTCCAATCCTGTGCTTCTATCCCTACCTGCCCTGCCCCTCCTGTGTCAGCCCCCGAGGCTCCAATCCTGTGCTTCTATCCCTACCTGCCCTGCCCCTCCAGTGCCTCCTGTGTCAGCCCCCGAGGCTCCAATCCTGTGCTTCTATCCCTACCTGCCCTGCCCCTCCAGTGCCTCCTGTGTCAGCCCCCGAGGCTCCATTCCTGTGCTTCTATCCCTACCTGCCCTGCCCCTCCTGTGTCAGCCCCCGAGGCTCCAATCCTGTGCTTCTATCCCTACCTGCCCTGCCCCTCCTGTGTCAGCCCCCGAGGCTCCATTCCTGTGCTTCTATCCCTACCTGCCCTGCCCCTCCTGTGTCAGCCCCCGAGGCTCCAATCCTGTGCTTCTATCCCTACCTGCCCTGCCCCTCCTCTGCCTCCTGTGTCAGCCCCCAAGGCTCCAATCCTGTGCTTCTATCCCTACCTGCCCTGCCCCTCCTCTGCCTCCTGTGTCAGCCCCGAGGCTCCATTCCTGTGCTTCTATCCCTACCTGCCCTGCCCCTCCTCTGCCTCCTGTGTCAGCCCACGAGGCTCCAATCCTGTGCTTCTATCCCTACCTGCCCTGCCCCTCCTGTGTCAGCCCCCGAGGCTCCAATCCTGTGCTTCTATCCCTACCTGCCCTGCCCCTCCTCTGCCTCCTGTGTCAGCCCCCAAGGCTCCAATCCTGTGCTTCTATCCCTACCTGCCCTGCCCCTCCTCTGCCTCCTGTGTCAGCCCCCGAGGCTCCATTCCTGTGCTTCTATCCCTACCCTGCCCTGCCCCTCCTGTGTCAGCCCCCGAGGCTCCAATCCTGTGCTTCTATCCCTACCTGCCCCGCCCTCCTCTGCCTCCTGTGTCAGCCCCCGAGGCTCCAATCCTGTGCTTCTATCCCTACCTGCCCCGCCCTCCTCTGCCTCCTGTGTCAGCCCCCGAGGCTCCAATCCTGTGCTTCTATCCCTACCTGCCCCGCCCCTCCTCTGCCTCCTGTGTCAGCCCCCGAGGCTCCATTCCTGTGCTTCTATCCCTACCTGCCCCGCCCTCCTCTGCCTCCTGTGTCAGCCCCCGAGGCTCCATTCCTGTGCTTCTATCCCTACCTGCCCCGCCCCTCCTGTGTCAGCCCCCGAGGCTCCAATCCTGTGCTTCTATCCCTACCTGCCCCGCCCTCCTCTGCCTCCTGTGTCAGCCCCCGAGGCTCCAATCCTGTGCTTCTATCCCTACCTGCCCTGCCCCTCCTCTGCCTCCTGTGTCAGCCCCCGAGGCTCCAATCCTGTGCTTCTATCCCTACCTGCCCTGCCCCTCCTCTGCCTCCTGTGTCAGCCCCCGAGGCTCCATTCCTGTGCTTCTATCCCTACCTGCCCTGCCCCTCCTGTGTCAGCCCCCGAGGCTCCATTCCTGTGCTTCTATCCCTACCTGCCCTGCCCCCTCCTCTGCCTCCTGTGTCAGCCCCCGAGGCTCCAATCCTGTGCTTCTATCCCTACCTGCCCCGCCCTCCTGTGCCTGCCCCCGAGGCTCCAATCCTGTGCTTCTATCCCTACCTGCCCCGCCCTCCTGTGCCTGCCCCCGAGGCTCCAATCCTGTGCTTCTATCCCTACCTGCCCCGCCCTCCTCTGCCTCCTGTGTCAGCCCCCAAGGCTCCAATCCTGTGCTTCTATCCCTACCTGCCCCGCCCTCCTGTGCCTCCTGTGCCTGCCCCCGAGGCTCCAATCCTGTGCTTCTATCCCTACCTGCCCCGCCCTCCTCTGCCTCCTGTGTCAGCCCCCGAGGCTCCATTCCTGTGCTTCTATCCCTACCTGCCCTGCCCCTCCTCTGCCTCCTGTGTCAGCCCCCGAGGCTCCAATCCTGTGCTTCTATCCCTACCTGCCCTGCCCCTCCTGTGTCAGCCCCCGAGGCTCCATTCCTGTGCTTCTATCCCTACCTGCCCCGCCCTCCTGTGCCTGCCCCCGAGGCTCCAATCCTGTGCTTCTATCCCTACCTGCCCCGCCCTCCTCTGCCTCCTGTGTCAGCCCCCGAGGCTCCATTCCTGTGCTTCTATCCCTACCTGCCCTGCCCCTCCTCTGCCTCCTGTGTCAGCCCCCGAGGCTCCATTCCTGTGCTTCTATCCCTACCTGCCCTGCCCCTCCTGTGTCAGCCCCCGAGGCTCCAATCCTGTGCTTCTATCCCTACCTGCCCTGCCCCCTCCTCTGCCTCCTGTGTCAGCCCCCCGAGGCTCCAATCCTGTGCTTCTATCCCTACCTGCCCTGCCCCTCCTGTGTCAGCCCCCGAGGCTCCATTCCTGTGCTTCTATCCCTACCTGCCCCGCCCCTCCTCTGCCTCCTGTGTCAGCCCCCGAGGCTCCATTCCTGTGCTTCTATCCCTACCTGCCCTGCCCCTCCTGTGTCAGCCCCCGAGGCTCCATTCCTGTGCTTCTATCCCTACCTGCCCCCGCCCTCCTCTGCCTCCTGTGTCAGCCCCCGAGGCTCCAATCCTGTGCTTCTATCCCTACCTGCCCTGCCCCTCCTCTGCCTCCTGTGTCAGCCCCCGAGGCTCCAATCCTGTGCTTCTATCCCTACCTGCCCTGCCCCCTCCTCTGCCTCCTGTGTCAGCCCCCGAGGCTCCAATCCTGTGCTTCTATCCCTACCTGCCCCGCCCTCCTCTGCCTCCTGTGTCAGCCCCCGAGGCTCCATTCCTGTGCTTCTATCCCTACCTGCCCTGCCCCTCCTCTGCCTCCTGTGTCAGCCCCCCGAGGCTCCAATCCTGTGCTTCTATCCCTACCTGCCCTGCCCCCTCCTCTGCCTCCTGTGTCAGCCCCCGAGGCTCCAATCCTGTGCTTCTATCCCTACCTGCCCTGCCCCTCCTCTGCCTCCTGTGTCAGCCCCCGAGGCTCCATTCCTGTGCTTCTATCCCTACCTGCCCTGCCCCTCCTGTGTCAGTCCCCGAGGCTCCATTCCTGAGCTTCTATCCCTACCTGCCCTGCCCCTCCTGTGTCAGCCCCCGAGGCTCCAATCCTGTGCTTCTATCCCTACCTGCCCTGCCCCTCCTCTGCCTCCTGTGTCAGCCCCCGAGGCTCCATTCCTGTGCTTCTATCCCTACCTGCCCTGCCCCTCCTCTGCCTCCTGTGTCAGCCCCCGAGGCTCCAATCCTGTGCTTCTATCCCTACCTGCCCTGCCCCTCCTGTGTCAGCCCCCGAGGCTCCAATCCTGTGCTTCTATCCCTACCTGCCCTGCCCCTCCTGTGTCAGCCCCTGAGGCTCCATTCCTGTGCTTCTATCCCTACCTGCCCTGCCCCTCCTCTGCCTCCTGTGTCAGCCCCCGAGGCTCCATTCCTGTGCTTCTATCCCTACCTGCCCTGCCCCTCCTGTGTCAGCCCCCGAGGCTCCATTCCTGTGCTTCTATCCCTACCTGCCCTGCCCCTCCTCTGCCTCCTGTGTCAGCCCCCGAGGCTCCAATCCTGTGCTTCTATCCCTCCTGCCCCGCCCTCCTGCCCCTCCTGTGTCAGCCCCCGAGGCTCCAATCCTGTGCTTCTATCCCTACCTGCCCTGCCCCTCCTCTGCCTCCTGTGTCAGCCCCGAGGCTCCATTCCTGTGCTTCTATCCCTACCTGCCCTGCCCCTCCTGTGTCAGCCCCCGAGGCTCCATTCCTGTGCTTCTATCCCTACCTGCCCTGCCCCTCCTCTGCCTCCTGTGTCAGCCCCCGAGGCTCCAATCCTGTGCTTCTATCCCTCCTGCCCCGCCCCTCCTGTGCCTCCTGTGTCAGCCCCCGAGGCTCCATTCCTGTGCTTCTATCCCTACCTGCCCCGCCCCTCCTCTGCCTCCTGTGTCAGCCCCCGAGGCTCCAATCCTGTGCTTCTATCCCTCCTGCCCCGCCCTCCTCTGCCTCCTGTGTCAGCCCCCGAGGCTCCATTCCTGTGCTTCTATCCCTACCTGCCCTGCCCCTCCTGTGTCAGCCCCCGAGGCTCCAATCCTGTGCTTCTATCCCTACCTGCCCCGCCCTCCTGTGTCAGCCCCCGAGGCTCCAATCCTGTGCTTCTATCCCTACCTGCCCCGCCCTCCTCTGCCTCCTGTGTCAGCCCCCGAGGCTCCATTCCTGTGCTTCTATCCCTACCTGCCCTGCCCCTCCTCTGCCTCCTGTGTCAGCCCCCGAGGCTCCAATCCTGTGCTTCTATCCCTACCTGCCCCGCCCTCCTCTGCCTCCTGTGTCAGCCCCCGAGGCTCCAATCCTGTGCTTCTATCCCTACCTGCCCCGCCCCTCCTCTGCCTCCTGTGTCAGCCCCCGAGGCTCCATTCCTGTGCTTCTATCCCTACCTGCCCTGCCCCTCCTGTGTCAGCCCCCAAGGCTCCATTCCTGTGCTTCTATCCCTACCTGCCCTGCCCCTCCTGTGTCAGCCCCCGAGGCTCCATTCCTGTGCTTCTATCCCTACCTGCCCTGCCCCTCCTGTGTCAGCCCCCGAGGCTCCATTCCTGTGCTTCTATCCCTACCTGCCCTGCCCCTCCTCTGCCTCCTGTGTCAGCCCCCGAGGCTCCAATCCTGTGCTTCTATCCCTACCTGCCCTGCCCCTCCTGTGTCAGCCCCTGAGGCTCCATTCCTGTGCTTCTATCCCTACCTGCCCTGCCCCTCCTCTGCCTCCTGTGTCAGCCCCCCGAGGCTCCATTCCTGTGCTTCTATCCTCCTGCCCCGCCCTCCTGCCCCTCCTGTGTCAGCCCCCGAGGCTCCATTCCTGTGCTTCTATCCCTCCTGCCCCGCCCTCCTGCCCCTCCTGTGTCAGCCCCCGAGGCTCCAATCCTGTGCTTCTATCCCTACCTGCCCCGCCCTCCTCTGCCTCCTGTGTCAGCCCCCGAGGCTCCATTCCTGTGCTTCTATCCCTACCTGCCCTGCCCCTCCTCTGCCTCCTGTGTCAGCCCCCGAGGCTCCAATCCTGTGCTTCTATCCCTACCTGCCCTGCCCCTCCTGTGTCAGCCCCTGAGGCTCCATTCCTGTGCTTCTATCCCTACCTGCCCTGCCCCTCCTCTGCCTCCTGTGTCAGCCCCCGAGGCTCCATTCCTGTGCTTCTATCCCTCCTGCCCCGCCCTCCTGCCCCTCCTGTGTCAGCCCCCGAGGCTCCATTCCTGTGCTTCTATCCCTCCTGCCCCGCCCTCCTGCCCCTCCTGTGTCAGCCCCCGAGGCTCCAATCCTGTGCTTCTATCCCTACCTGCCCCGCCCTCCTCTGCCTCCTGTGTCAGCCCCCGAGGCTCCATTCCCGTGCTTCTATCCCTACCTGCCCTGCCCCTCCTCTGCCTCCTGTGTCAGCCCCCGAGGCTCCATTCCTGTGCTTCTATCCCTCCTGCCCCGCCCTCCTGCCCCTCCTGTGTCAGCCCCCGAGGCTCCATTCCTGTGCTTCTATCCCTCCTGCCCCGCCCTCCTGCCCCTCCTGTGTCAGCCCCCGAGGCTCCATTCCTGTGCTTCTATCCCTCCTGCCCCGCCCTCCTGCCCCTCCTGTGTCAGCCCCCGAGGCTCCAATCCTGTGCTTCTATCCCTCCTGCCCCGCCCTCCTCTGCCTCCTGTGTCAGCCCCCGAGGCTCCATTCCTGTGCTTCTATCCCTACCTGCCCTGCCCCTCCTCTGCCTCCTGTGTCAGCCCCCGAGGCTCCATTCCTGTGCTTCTATCCCTCCTGCCCCGCCCTCCTGCCCCTCCTGTGTCAGCCCCCGAGGCTCCATTCCTGTGCTTCTATCCCTCCTGCCCCGCCCTCCTGCCCCTCCTGTGTCAGCCCCCGAGGCTCCAATCCTGTGCTTCTATCCCTACCTGCCCCGCCCTCCTCTGCCTCCTGTGTCAGCCCCCGAGGCTCCATTCCTGTGCTTCTATCCCTCCTGCCCCGCCCTCCTGCCCCTCCTGTGTCAGCCCCCGAGGCTCCAATCCTGTGCTTCTATCCCTACCTGCCCCGCCCTCCTCTGCTCCTGTGTCAGCCCCCGAGGCTCCATTCCTGTGCTTCTATCCCTCCTGCCCCGCCCTCCTGCCCCTCCTGTGTCAGCCCCCGAGGCTCCAATCCTGTGCTTCTATCCCTACCTGCCCCGCCCTCCTCTGCCTCCTGTGTCAGCCCCCGAGGCTCCAATCCTGTGCTTCTATCCCTACCTGCCCTGCCCCTCCTGTGTCAGCCCCCGAGGCTCCAATCCTGTGCTTCTATCCCTACCTGCCCTGCCCCTCCTCTGCCTCCTGTGTCAGCCCCCGAGGCTCCAATCCTGTGCTTCTATCCCTACCTGCCCCGCCCCTCCTCTGCCTCCTGTGTCAGCCCCCGAGGCTCCATTCCTGTGCTTCTATCCCTACCTGCCCTGCCCCTCCTGTGTCAGCCCCCGAGGCTCCATTCCTGTGCTTCTATCCCTACCTGCCCCGCCCTCCTCTGCCTCCTGTGTCAGCCCCCGAGGCTCCATTCCTGTGCCTTGATCCCTACCTGCCCTGCCCCTCCTCTGCCTGCTGCCTTTCCTTTATCCTGGGACCGTCCTGTGGGAGATCCTGGCCCCTGCCAGCTTCTCAGCCAGCACTTGTCACTACTCTGGCGACTTTCTTGGAGTCTCCCAAAAGAAAGGAAGTGTAATCAGTGAAGCAGCTTTTGCAGGATTATTCCATGCAGGCCTCAGCTTCCCTCTCCCCAGAGAGGGAGATGCTGCAGTAGGAGCTGGTCATTTCTAACTGCACCTCAGCAGCCAGGGATCCCAAGGCTGCAATTACAGGTTAAATTGGAGTGCTAATTACTGAGTTTCATACCAGGTAGGATTAACTAATTAGAATATTTGGAGAAAGATGACAGGATTCAAAGGAGATGGAAACCATTTGAAACGTTCTTTGTTAGTATAAAGAGATACAGAATCTGCCCCGTTCGTTCAGGCTGCACAGTTTTAGTGTCAGTAGGTGTAGATGGAGGAGGGAGAGAGGGTAAGAAGAATAACATACCCGCCCATCCGTGGAGGGCTCTGTTCTGCTGTGAGCAATCATTGCTTCGTGATAATCATCCAGGACACAGCACTTATGCTGCAACACAGCACCAGCTTATAAAAATGTTTCACATAAAACACCTTTTCAAAAGTCCTACAAAGGCTTTTCATTCTTTTACTGAATGCCATATTCTAAGTACTCAGACGCCAAAGCAACTAGAAAACCCAGGGAACATTTTTCCTGATCCTAAACAAATGAATTTTGGAGAAAAATAGAGTAAAATGTTTATTTGAACTGATGATTGACTTTAACCAACCAGATGGTGTATCTACTTTGAATATGTAACAAAAAGAACAAGTATATAGTCTTTATATTCCTTATGCTGTTGTGATCAGAATTTTTTAATATTTTTAGAAATTATTCTTAAGGATGATGCTGCATCAGCAAGACAGACGACGGCAGTGAACCCACTTGCCGTCCGGACTACTCGTCATTTGCGGCGTGATGTTGTATATAATCTTTTAACTCTTGCTAAACGTCAATGTTTGAATTTAAATTCCATCTGCATCACGCTTGAAAATAAAGTACCATCTGTACCCCAAATCATGAAGAATTGCTCCCGCACCCGACAACGGCCGGTGTTTCGCGATGTAAATCGCTTCCTCAGGAGTGTTTTAAAGAAACATTTGTAGGACAGATGCTAAGAAGTCAAAAGAACGAAAGCAGACATTTTTGAAATATTCCAAAATAAACAAATACTTAGCTTTAATCGAACACAGCAACGCAAACCTTTCTGTTGGACACAAGTGTCTCTGCTGTATTTCATCGAAACGGGACAGGAAAACCCTGAACTCCTGTTACAACATAAGAGGAGTCTCTCTTGACAAATTCTTTCAACAGCTCTACAAGTAGATTTCTCTCTTCGGCAGTAATTAAGCTGATGCCAACCAGAGATCCAGAAAGTAGGTAATCTCCCATGGCATGCGAGGAGTATAAGATTATCTCTTTTCGTGCTTGAGATCACCTTTTGGGGTTTTTTGGTTTTTTTTTTACACTCAAGATCCTTCTTGAATCCTAATAAAATCTCCCAAGCCCTCTAGGGCCTGGGAACCCAGCCACCCTCTCAGGACAAAAAAAAAATGGAGGAAATAGAACATGGGTTTTGTTAAATTCACAAGCCTTGCAAAATGCCTCCCATTAGGGAGTATCCCGATGCACAATCCACTTTTACCCTCTCTGACCTCACACATTCAGAGGGCCTGTGAAGATTCTGATGCATTTAGAAAGGGACACACTGGTGACATATAAATATGTATATATATATATAAATATATATATATATATATATATATATATATATATATATATATTTATATCTCACTACATGGTATTTTCTGGGGCTCACCTACTGACTGGCTTGGTCAGAGCCCCTTCACTGCCTTGTCCTAGCTGTAGCTTTAGATGGCCTTGGTCATACTTGAGGACTGGTTTCATTGCTCCATCAAAAAAGGTTCAGATAGCTACATATCAGATATACTTATTCATACATTAGGCAGTTATTCTTTCCAATGCCTGAATCTCCCAGGCCAGCAACTCTTTTCAATCACTCACCAGCTTATACTGTACATTAAATGAATTCTATATCATGAACAAAGACAATGGAAATACATCTGATTAAAAAACAGTATCGGCACTGTGTTCACAATGCATCAGCTGCAGCGTTCAATTGCAATAACCTTGAAATTACAGTAATAACAGCATTCGATTGCAGGAATACTACAAGCATTTTTTTTTTGTGTAGATTCCACTGCCCTCAGCGCTGTGAAGGCAATGCTGTCTCAGGGGAACCTAACATGTACCTTGTAAGTGCTTTAATGGATTAAAAACACCCTTCCTTATGGCACGAGGTTGCACACGCACTGCCTCACTTCACAGCAACCCATTTTATCGTCTGAACGATTTGGGGATTTGAACCTGCGACCAAGGATTCTATTCACCGAGCTCGTCGGAACGGGATCAAAATTGCATCCCCCTCCCAAACCCAGCCGTTAAATAGCTCCGTTTAGGACTGGTAGGTGGTCTTGAATGTAGTAGCCTTTCACTGCACCCGGAGATGACTACAGCATATGCTGGGCAATAAATAATAACGATGGGCATTAATGATTGCCACTGACAGGGAAATTTTCTAAAAGACATTTGCCTGGGTGAAATGGCCTGACTTAAAAAACGCGAAGAGAGAGGAATAGCCAGTAAGAAAAAGGAGGTGGTGACGCCGGGGGGGGGGGGGGGGGGGGCCCTCAAGAGAATCTGCTGCCTGAGGCAAGGGATGAGATGGCAACCCCCACCTCACCCCCGCACAGGTCATATCATCAAGAGGGGAGTCTCTATGCAGTCTGGCCCTTTTAGTGATTTGAAATGTTGCAGAAGGGGTCAGAGTTCCCAGAAGAGTGGCAGAGAAGCTGACAAACCTGCCATATTCCCGGGAACCCTAAGACCTGCCCTCCCCACCTTCCCCACCCAGCATTTTCCTCCTGGAGAAGTGAGAGATGGGTGAATGGTGGTGATCTGTGTGTGTGGCGCACTCCCTCCAAGCCATTGCAAGGTCATAAGGCAGACTATTTATTTATTTAAAGCTTTTTTTTTTTTTTTTTTTTTAATACCGATATTAGTAGAGACATCATATCGGTTTACATTAGAACTATAGGTTGGAGGTTCACAAATAACAGGTTACGGGGATGGGATGAAAGGAACCAAGGTGCAGAAAGAAAGGAACCGAAAAGGCAAGCAGAACAGGCTGCTGGAGGCAAAGGCAGAACAATTGCAAAAAGGAACATAGCAACAATGCAACAATAACAATATGATAGTGCAACAATGTAACAGAAAGATATACAATGCTAAATGTCTTTATACAAGGGTTTGGATGAGATGTTGGAGTAAGAGGGCAGGAACCTATTGTGGGTAGGCCCTGTACAGCCTTGTGTCCACACCCCCCTGCCCTCACCACTCACAAATACATATTCTGCATTTATAACAACTAATTTTACATGAAAAAGGACATTCAAAATACAGTTTTCTGAGGTAAAGATATCACAACAACATAAATATTATTTTACATGCATTGCCATGTGCCAACCAGAAAACCCTGCAAAAATGCAAACAAACACACGCTAGGAATGCATACGATATTAGGCTATTGTAATGCATGTTGGGTGTGGGCTTTGTTCTCAGAAAGCCATGAGTAAACTGAATTACAGTTACAATATAATAGGCCTTCCATGATAAAAAACAAAAAAACCAGCATTAATTCAAAAAGTAAAAACCTTATCTATGAAAAGGAAACACTGCAAATATTACAGCAGGTCCTAAACACCAATACTTTTCCTATTAGGAAAACAGAACAAGCCAGGCTATTATAGATCCCTACACAAACGTCACACCAGCAGGATACCTCACACCTCAGTCACACATTTATTTGTCTGTTTATTTACTTAGAAACTTTGTAGTCCGCTAATCCAAAAATCTTAGTGGATAACAATAAACACACATAATAAAAATCGGCAAAATGCAAAACAATCAACGAAATATCTAAAAGTACAGAACACCAACAAATTAAATGTTAAAAAAAGATTCCAAAGGCAGATTCCAAACAATAGGTGAAGCAGCACAGAAACCCACAATAAATCTGCAATGAATTTACCAAACAAATACACACGTGCAGAACACAGACAGACCCTCTTCCCAATACGGAATAAAGAGATTGTAAAGCATAAACAAACATGTAGACAAAAACTGAACTTGAAAGCACAAGCCAGACTATATATATTGCAACAATGGAAAAATAGACATACCATTCCTCATAAACATCAAACAAAAAATAAAACAATATAAAACAATCATAATAATAGTAAAACTATATTAATAAAAAGAATAAATGTTTCAAAACAACTGATGAATAGAACATCCAGTAATTACATCTGGAACACCAATAAAATATTTCAAACTAGCAAACACATTAAACAGCACCCAATAATTAAAACTAGTAAGAATAAAAAAATTCCTGCTTTTCATACCTGGGAATTTTTTTATTTCCAGTCACCCTGTCATTTCCGTGCAGGGAATAGGGGAGAGCGAGGGAACTTTCTCCTTCCTCTCTCTCACACAGGTTCTTTCATGCTCATACATGTGCTCACATACACATAGATGCTCTCTTATATATTCACATGCTCTTATCCACACACATGCTCTCACAACTGCTCTCACACACACACAGATGTTCTCACACTTGCTCTTTCACAAACACACATACACAACACATGTCCTCTCATACACACACATTTTCTCAGGCACAAGCATATAGATGCTTTCTCTCACACACACACACAGATGCTCTCTCATAGATATACATATACTTGCTTTCACCCATACACATTGATGCTCTCACACATGTTCACACAGGCACATGCTCTCATACATACACACACATACACACAGATGCTTTCTCTCATGCAACCCGTGCTTTATCACAATCACACCCCACACATGCTGTCCATCAGGCTCAGTCTCCCCTTTCTGTTGTGGTGAGAGGGATGAGCTCAGCAGACAGACGGGGGCCTCTTATTTTCTTCTGCCAAAGCTTTTTCTTCTGCCAAAGCTTTTTGTCTTCCTCCTGCCCAGGTCTGGTGCTCACAGATGGAGGGGGTGGGGGCAGGGGCAGACCAAAAAAGAAAGAAGAGAGCCGCTGGTGGACCCCTCACCTCATTATAGAACTGCCCCTGGGTAAAGGGTTCTAACCTCCACCCTACTTGCCCTAGCACACACACATTTCCTTATCAAGGATAAAGGGTTCTATACCCCCAGGGGACACACACACACCCCACTCCCCTTATCAGAGATAAAGGTTTCCAACCCCCAGAACACACACATTTTCCCCTGATCCTGCTTAAACTCCTTCCCCCAGCACAAACACCCCTTATCTGGGTAAAGGGCTCCAACACCCCTCCCCTCCAGAGCACACACTCATTCACACTTCCCTTATCCCAAATAAAGGGTTCCGACTCCCCCCTGGACACACACATAGAGATTCACACACACTCCCCTTCCCCCCATGACACATACATACACAAACATCCCTTATCTCTGATAATGACCTCCTACCACCCCACTCCCATCACATACTCTCCTCTTATCCCCGATAAACGGCTCCAACCCCTGCTCCGTGACACTCACATACACATTCCCTTTACCCTGGATAAAATGATCTCTCTCTCCCACCCGTTCCCGGTGACACAAACACCCCTTGTCTAGGATAAAGGGATCAAACCCCCCTAGATATACACACACACCTACACTCCCTTTTTCCCTTTTTCCCTTACACACAAACACTTCCCTTATGCCGGGGACAGAGTTCCAACCCCGCCAACCGGGGCACGCATACACTCTCCTCATCTCCAAGGAGAGTTCAAATCCCCACACACGTACACCCCTCCCCCCAGGGAACACAGCTTCACCCTCTCCAGCAGGGGCCACATTTCTCTTCCCCAGGGTGGGAAAAGGTAGATGGAGAGGGAATCGGTGCGGGCAGAAGGGGTAGGTCTCTAGGCCCCTGCCAACTCCCCGAGAATTGCAGATCCTCACTTCCAAGTGCTCTCACCTCTACCAGCTCCATAGCAGCTCGCGGGCTGAGCTCGCTCCCTTGCACCCCCCCCCCCCCTTCCACCGAAGGACGGGCTCCTCTGCCCGCAGCACATGCGAGGCTGGCACCGGTACTTTCCGCCTCGCCCCCCTGCACTGCCTCCAGCAACCGCCACTCCTTTCCCTAACCGCGCAGCTCACTATGCTAGTAAGGACCGCCTCCCCCGCCGCGTCCATCCTCCTCCATTGGCCGTTTTCGAACAGATCTCCTCTCTCATTGGATTTTGCACACAGTTCCCGCCCCACATAGACGCGCACACTGAATGCTGAGTTTCAGCCTTCCCATCACAAAAAAAAGTCTCTGAATTTTTTTCCAGATTTACTGGAAATGTTTCTGCTTCCGGCAGGGTGAGGTGGCCACTACAGGCATTTTGGGGGGGGGGGGGGGCAGTTTTTGCAGTTTCCAAAGTTTGCCGTCTCGCCTCACCCTGCCTCATTATAGAACCGCCCCTGGGAGATGCCCTTGTACAGGTCCTTGGTGAGGCCTCACCTGGAGTCCGTATCTCAAAAGGGACAGAGACAGGCTGGAGGCGGTCCAGAGAAGGACGACCAAAATGGTGTGGGATTTGTATCGGAAGACTTATGAGGTCAGGCTAAAGGATCTGATTAGAGAAGATGCAGGGGAGATGTGACACAGACCTTCAGATACCTGAAAGGTTTGAATGATGCACTTATTTCGACCCTTTCCCATTGGAAAGGAAACAGAACTCGGGGGTCATGAAATGAAATTCCACAGAGAATGAGGCAGAACCAATGTCAGGAAATATTTCTTCATGAAAAGGGTGGTGGATGCCTGGAATGCCCTTCCGGAAGAGGTGGTGAAGACAAAAACAGAAAGAATTCAAAGGGGCATGGGATAAACACCGTGGATCCTTAAAGGCTGAGGGATGGAACTAAAGAAAAAGGTTACATGGGGGTAACCTGCTCAGTGGCGGTTACTACCGTAAAAAATATACATGGGAATTTATTGGAAAATATATAAAGAAAGAATTAAAATATATATATTTAATCATGGGGATTACTATCCTTAACCAGTAAGCTTTGATGCTTCTGATGCAACTGCTCTCCGCTTTGACAGCATGAAGGGGAAAAAAATTGGATTCAGAGAACAAACAACTCAGGCCCCAACTTTTACAGGGGAAAAGCACAGGCCGAGCTGAAAAGCAAAGCTCCTCAAGCAGCATTGCCTGAAGTTTCAAGATGGCTCCTCGCCCAGGAAAAAATGTTGCTTCGTTAACATAGAAGGCTTGGGGGTAACCTGCACGGAGCGGCAGTTATTACCACAGCAAACTTGCTGGGCAGGCTGGATGGACCATTTGGTCTTTTTCTGTGTAAAACAGCAGGGGCAAAGTACATTGGGATTTTTTAGCATTTTTAGCATTTGCTAATTTTAAAAGAAAAACAAAGGCGAGTGGTTTCTCTTTGAAAACGTGCTTAAAACGGGCCTGTTAAAACCGCCGCTCAGTCTGCAACCGCGTGGGCCGTTTGGAAATTGCCACCCACCCACTTTTTTTTTTAGCGTATGTTCCCTAAATAAAAACTGTTTTCAGGTGCTCGGCCTCTTCAGACTTCTCTTCTTGTCCCAACCCTATATTCCTTCTGATTTTGCCTCTACCCGATTTTTTTTGGTACCAATGCAAAGTAACAGAACCTGCAAAGAGAATGAGTGGGTTTTCTCCGGGAGGACCTGCTGGAGCCCTGCATGCATTAAGGGTAGGGGAACGCTAAGGAAGAGGAAGATCCACAATGTGTCTTTTTTTTGTAACAGGATGGATGAGCTGCCACCCTCTTCCCCCCCCCCCCCCCCCCCCTCCCCTCCCGGCTCTCCTCCACAATTTCCGCAGCCTCGCGTTTTGCAATTTCAACTCCAACAGGGAGAGTTCATGAAAAGCCCCAAGGCGTGGAAGGCAGTCACTTCGGGAAGGGCTTATTTATTCTGCAAACTCTCCAGGGCATTATTAAAATAAATTATAGGAAATTATGACAGAGACACATCAGTGGAGCTGAACCAGCCACAACAATTCAATTCAGTGCGGTCCCAGCCCGTTGTCATTAGAATTTAATGAGCGGAGGAATTCGTTTGTGAAAAGGGGAGAGAGAAAGAAAAAAAAAAAAAAAGCCACGAGACCCCCGCCACTCACCACCAAGAGCCGGCTGATGGTAAATATTAAAAAAAATAAATCATGTGAATATGTTTTAACCCAGTCAGCACCCAGTGTAAGCTCTTTTGCTGAGGCATGGCCTTCGGGTTACAGAGAATTGCTCGCCCAGTCATGGCCAGCCAATACAGATTTGATTTTGAAGGGGCGATTCATGTCACTGGTTTTTTGGTTTGTTTGTTTTTTTGACAGCTGAGCTAGGTGTTGCCCAATAATAACTTGGAATTTCAGCTTGAAACAGATTTGTAAGTAAACACATGGCAGCTACGAGCCATGGCTACTCCTAGCTTCCAGAGAGGTGCGTCAGCTCCCTCCAGCCCTCCTCTATCAGCACAAATCGGAGGCTGACGCGCTCACTGGCAAGCAGGGCCAGTCACAGCTGTGCTTGACAGCTGGATACGGCCCCATGGGTACTTAGCTATCACATGTTAGTTCTCCCATAAATCCCTTTTTTTTTTTTTTTTTGGTCCGCCAGTGTCCTTCTACTCCTGTTTATTCAGTTCAGTCAAAGCCGGTGCTTGCTGGGACTATAGCGCTATTCACAAGCAACCATCAGGGGTTTTCCCCCCTTATTTTTAACCATCTCCTGCCTAGCCCAGACATCGCAATGATAGTCTTCCGGCTGGGGGATACAGATTAGGCTTCCCTGCCAGAGCTGGTGCGCCCTTGAGGACCAGACTGTACGAATCGTTGCTGCGCGATGGGCCAGGGTGTGCTTCTGAAGTGACCGCCAACACTGCCTTCTCGGAACCCTATGCCCTGGCTGGACCAAGGGTCAGAAGTCAGGATCGAGAACTGAGCTTGTGCCATACGGCTGTGGCTCTCTGGCAATTCGTTTTTGGCTGAAATTTACAAGTTATTATTGGACTGTAGTTTGGCTGTCTAGTAGTAATTTTTAAAGAGCTGCCTAGACACTATGGGGTAAATTTTTAAAGAGGCATGCCGATTTTATACCGTGCCTGTATCGTCACATGCCTGTTAAAAATCCGATACCCGCGTGCCCAATTTAGTATCGGTGCGCACAAGGGCGCGCGGGGGGGGGGGAGAGAATTTTTTAAAACACACACGGCGAAGCGATCGTGCCTTTGCCCAGTTCCCTATCCACCTAACTAACCTTCCTCGCTTTTTCCCTCTCCACCCTAACTAACCTGTTTTTTTGTTTCACAACTTACTTGCTCCTCCGAGCAGAAGTAAGCTGTGGGCACCGACCAGCACACGCTTCACCGGGAAGGCGCAAAATGGCGCTGTCCCCGGCCGGCTCCTTTTGTTTCGCGGCGGTCTTTGGCACATACATGGAGATATGCAAGCGGCCGGGGCCCTTTTAAAAATCCTTGTGGCGCACACGCGGCCCAGCCACGCGCACATCTCCATGTTTTTTACGTGCGGCGGCATTTTTAAATCCAGCCGTAAGAGCGCGTATTCATTTTCACATGAAATGGAAAGTCTGCCAAAACTACTCATGATTCGTTTGGTTTGAAAATGAAACAAATAGAGACGCCACTGAAATATTTTTTGTTCTTTCATTTCAGAAAGTCAGCAAAACACAATTAAGAGCTCCATACTTTTTAATCATTACCCCCCTCCTGGGCCTTTTCCCTGTCACGGATGTGAGCCCTTGGGGTGTGGCATGCTTGACGCAGCCTGGCTACTAGGCCTACACCAACAGCAGGTGGATTTGCTCTTACAAAGACAGGGGTAGATTTTCAAAGGCTACGCGCGTAACCCGAGAAAATCTGCCCCTGCATGCGCCGAGCCTATTTTGCATAGGCTCCACGGCACATGTTATAAAATCGGGCATAGATTTGTTCGCGCCAGGTTGCGCGAACAAATCTACGCCCGCGCGTAGATTTTAAGATCTGGTCCACAGGGTCTAGGGCTTCACCTATAACAGCCCCGATTCCCTCAGGTTGAGCCCTTGGGTTCTAAGAGGTTCCTGTGAGAAGCGGTCAAACAAAGTCGAGTATCAGGCCGGGGTCAGGGTGGGCAGCGAGCAAGTGGCATGGAGGTCCAAGCAGAGGTCAGGGCAGATGGAGATCAGGCAGCTTCGAGGTCCAGGCCAAGGTTGGGGCAGGCAGAGATCAGGCAGTGTCGAGGTCCAGGGGAAGGTCAGGGCAAGCACAGATCCAGAAGAGTAGTCGAGGTCCAAGCCAAGGGCAAACCAGAAGTCAGGCAGAGATGGACAAGACCAGGCTAGAAGACGAAGGGACCAAGACACAGCAGGGCAGGCAAGGCGAGGCAAGGCAGAGCGACAACAAGGCAGAAAAGGCAATGAAGAGGCAAGGCAACAAGGAGACATCAAGGAAAGCAACAAGCAGCACTGCAAGACTGCAAGAGGACCTGGAGCTGAGGAAATTACTAGTAGCGTAGCTGGGGTTTAAATTCCATCACTGGGCACCGGCAGTAGCATTTCCTGGTGCTGGGTCTTTAAGTGGTGGCGTGCACTTACGCACCTAGATAAGCCCAGGAAAGGAGCAATATGGCGGTGTCTCAGCCATGTCTGCAACATTGGAGGCATTTAGGGGCAAGTGCAGCCAGTCGTGAGGCCGTCCCACAACTGGCCAAACATTACACTCCCCTCCTTGTAGGCAGGACCTTACCGCATCTGTGGGGTCATAGAAGTCCAAATGGGGCAGAAATGATCCACAGTCACTTCTGCCCCACCGGGTCCCGATTTGCAAAATGACACCAGCTGGCTCTGAGGCTAGCGCCATTTTGTTTTATAGCCATCCAGCATACAGTCATAAAACAAAATGGCACCAGTCTTTTTGAAGTTGGAACCTGGCAGGGCATGAGGGGAGCTACTACCTACAGCAGAGGTCCCCACACTCTATCCTAGAGGGATGCAACCCAGTTGGGTTTTCAGGATTTCCACAATGAATATGCAGGAGATCTATTTACATACAATAGTGGTAGTGCATGCAAATAGATCTCATGCCTATTTGTTGTGGAAATCCTGAGAATTCACTGGGTTGAGGACCAAGTTTGGGGACCCCTGAGTGAATGGGAAAGGCCTAGGATTATTATTATTATTTTTTGGGTTTTTTTGCTATGGCAGAGCTGGCGGAGGTGTGGGGGGAGAGGTTTGGTTGGAACCATTTTTTTTTTTTTAGTTTTTCTGTTTCTTTTGCTTTCAGTTTATGTTTATTTTGTTTCAGCTAAATGAAATGAAAAGGGAAAAAAGAAAAACGTGTTCCCCACGTCTACTGATGCACTTCAGTCTCGACCTTCGGCTGCAGCACTGGATTCCTGCAGCCAACTCTGCCGGCACAGTTCAATTCTGGCTTGCAGGTCAGGAACCTCAACTCTCCCAGTGCTTGTTTCTCATTCAGCTCTGCCCGTGTTGTTCCGGTTCTGCGCCAGACTGCTCCCCCGTTATTTCAACAGTAGATCTTTCTTGCGATGAGACTGTGCCACGTGCCAAACCGTGCGGTGGTCCTGTGACACCGATGAATGCCCACTAAGGAGGAGCCTCAATCTTCAGTTTCGAGAGTTTAGGCTGTGCTACCTTACCCTGACAGCCTGTTTCAAAAAACCTGCATCTTCCTTACTGTCCTGCCAACAACCTGGGTGAAGTCCTCCAGGATCTTTTAATTTGAGAAGAGACGATATAACTCAATACATGGTAATTTGGTAAAGAAGTACCGTCACAGAGCTAGCTAGTACCTTGTGCACATCACTCAGACCAGGACGTGAGGCATATTAGGTTCTTACCTGAGAACTTATCTGTTCAGTTGCTAATATAATTTAACATCAGTTCCTCTCTTTTCTACTACCTGTTCCCAGGATGGCCTTCCACTAAACTCCAACATCTTTTCCCTCCTCTTGCTTCTACATCCTGAGACATATCGGCCCCAGGCAGTTTTGCTTCCTCCTCAGTTCTTCATGTGTCACACACAAATACAGAGAAGCTAGGGTCATACACATGGATACCTATGACCACAGCCTTAGGCATACGTGTGTGTATACAGTCTCTGCCTCTCATATGCTGTATGGATACACAGAAATGTACACATATGCAATCTCGTTCACATGCAAGCACAGACATAGAACTTCAGCCATGCACCAAAGCATATACAAACACACTGACTCAGTTACACCTCCATGCAAATTCAGAGACATTCAAGCACACCCACATCCACAGCTTAAGCCACACACACATGCACATATACACACACACACACACACACACACACATATAGTCAGTGCAACCATTTATATATATGATATATGTGAATAAACAAGGAGAACTCAGCTCAGACTCTTGTACACACACAGACACACACAAAGTCTCGGTCACCCACATAGCCTCCCATGCATCACGCACTCACACACATCCTCAGCAACACAAACCACCCAGGAAGCTTGACCTTCAGATTCACATTCCCACACATACATGGATTATCAGCTGTACAGACAGAAACAGAGAGCAAAAATACACTAAAAAATGAACACATTACACACACACAAGCATGTGTGTATATACATAGGTGCAGTTTAATGCATTCATTCAGTCTCAGCCCTGAACACACACACAACCTCAGTCACATACATGTGTACATGCAGCCTCAGCTCTGCATACATATATGCATAAACACACCCACTAGTACCAATGCATACATATAAGCTAAGTGTTGCATACCTGCTTTAGACTGAAGTGGGGATAGACCAGAAGGGGGAGAAACCAAAATGTGAATTAATATTAAAGTGAAAAAGAGAGAGAGTAGGATCTAGGGAGAGCAAGGCCAGCAACTAATCCAGGAGGAGACTGAGGCAAAGGTGGGCCCAGTACCAGAAAATGAGATATCAGAGGAGGGATGAGACTAGAGGGAGAAGAGAACAGATTATGAGAGGGGATAGGAGGTGACAGTGGGAGCCAGGATCCAAAGGAAGCAGAGAGGGTCCTGGTCTGAAGGAGGAAAGAAACTTGATTTTCTTATTTTTACATCAAATATTTATTACCCGCCTATTGACAACTCTAGGCAGGATACAAAGAACCATTTATAATATATATACACACAACCAACAGTTTCAAAAACAGAAATGAAACAAAAAGAACTGTGTAGCAGTAAGAGCAACCTTCCTGGTACAGAGACCGGCCCTGCCAGATCAGGGTCGGAACCAAAAGGGAGGAAAGAGACCAGGAGCGAGGCGAGACGGAGGCCCGAAACCAGGGCAGGGCTGAAAGCAGAAAGCAAGAGAGCAAAGTCAGGGCTAGAGGGGAGGAAAGATCAGTGCAAAGCCAAACCTGAAGGGATCACAGTAGGAACCAAGATTAGAGGGGAAAAAAATGGAATTAGCTGGGACCCAAAGTGAAATAACAGAATGAGGTCAAGAGAAGAGAGAGAGACCGGAGTGGGCCGAGACCAGAGGGGAAGGATGGAGCAAAGCGAGGCTGCAGCCTAACCCTCCCTCTTCCCCACCCCGCAGACCGCAGCCCCCCCCCCCCCCTCTCCTCCCTGCTCATCTGTCACAGGGAAGTGGCAATGACTTTTCCCAGGCCTGAGCAACGTGAGTGGCAGCACTGGCTCAGCTTGGTGGGCTTTGGTGGCTTCGGTTCCAGTGGGACCGCACCGTCTCTCCCCTCTGGTCTTTAGTTTTCTCTGACTTTCCCCGCTCCTTACTCGTCACCTGCTATGTCCAGATTTGTTTTTCTTCTGCTGTATCTGCACCTGGTTTCTCATCATTGCTTTTTCCTTTCTCTCTGCCTATTAAAGGTGATAACGTCACGGTGATCCTAGCCCGCTTATTCCTTTTTTTTTTTTTTTTTGTATTGGAAGGTTTCACAATTGGCACTTAAAAACAAGACTGCGTTTCACATCCCAGTAATAAAAAAAAAAAAAAGAAAGCAAAGAACCGAAATAACCTTGTGTGGAGACAGATCACCCACTGAGCAAACAGATAAAGAAAACCACAAGCAGAGGGATTGCATGGCATGAGAGAGAGATGTGTGTCAGATGTCATTAGAAGCAACGCCAGTCATTCAAAGAGACATCTCTCACAAGAATGAGGAAAAACTAAGAAAAAACAAAGTCGCAACACATTGCTGGTTGACAATGTTCTGAAAGAAAGAGGTGCCCTACCTCACAGAAGCCTTCACAGCGGGCCGAGGTCCTAGTGACTTCCAGCTGTCTCTAACGTTCTCCAGCGGCGGCAGGTCCTCTTCTCAGTGCTGCCGAGACTCTCTGGGAGGAGAAGCGTTCCTGGGTACAGGGTGCAGCTGTTGGGTCTGGCTCATGGTCCTCAGGCAAAAGGAGGCTACAGCAGAGAAAGAAGAGCGGCAGATGCTAGAAACGACATGAACCAGCACATTCCTACATCTGCTAACAAAAAAGGTTAACGTCTCCAAAATCCCCCCATTACGAATTACTAATGGAACCAGTCGGCCATGATATAGGCCACATTTGGCAGGGCTGCTGCCTACTGCAATTTTGGCAGCCTCATCGCCCGCAAGACGCCATCCGTCTAGCAAGGCTTTCCTAGTCATCTACTCCACAACGAATGGGGACCATATGTTCAATCATAGTTGGGAAGGGATGACCATAATACAATAATATTGTGACTGCTCAGTCAACCACATTCATAAGAACTGACACATTATTTGCGTAATTGTTACAGTGCAGTGCTCTGTG
Source organism: Rhinatrema bivittatum (assembly GCF_901001135.1). Taxonomy (NCBI): domain Eukaryota; kingdom Metazoa; phylum Chordata; class Amphibia; order Gymnophiona; family Rhinatrematidae; genus Rhinatrema; species Rhinatrema bivittatum. Next base: position 14,786,454 of record NC_042627.1, read on the forward strand.
TGTGATTTGTGCTAAATATGTTATGTATTGTAAGCTCTGATTAGAAAGAAACCTGATAATCTGCAGTGACTACAGCTTGGTCTTAACCCGAGTACAGTTTGAAGCTTACTGAACAGAAAGATAATGTGCATCCCCCCATTCCCCACCTGCATTCGACTATTCTCTTTCCCCAGTGTTATCGAACTTTCAATTTTCCTATCTTATGTTGCTTATAAGATTGAAAATTCTACAGAAATGAATTTAGAGAGTCCTGTGCAGGCAGCTTAAACAAACCACTGCTTGGTGCCTTCTTCCCGACAGCTCCTGGCATTTACTTGCTGCCGACACAGAACCGGCTAAATTTACTTTCACAGACAATAAAAGTTTGAAAATCTGCTGGTAGAGAGTTTAAATGTTAAAGCAGAAAATCGGCATGTGTGTAGGGGGGGGGGGGGGAGGAAAGGGTCTAGGGAGGAAAATGAGGTTAATAGATTGACTTTTAAACAGACATTTTGCTTTTTAAGGGACAGAAGTCAGTCAAAGACAGCAAATCTCAAACCAGTGATGAGCCTATACTCAAAGGCACAGAGCTCGCCATGTATCCCGTCTGCAACTCCACCCCCCGCGTACCCCCTAGCAATTTTGATTTTTAAAGATACCTACAATGAATATGCATGAGATATAGATAGTTGCATGCTCTGGAGGTGGTGCATGCAAATCTCTCTCATGAGCATCCCTTACCGAGATGCTGAGAACTTAACAGGCCCCTGCTATTGAAGTCACTGTTTGGGAATTAAGCAACATTGCTGGAGCTGCAGGTCCCTCTTTCCCCAGGAAGGCACAAGATGGATCAGGGGGGTAGGAAGCACAAAATGCTGGGCTAGTTTTACCTTTTTTTTGGAGAGGGAAGAGGGGCTGGGAGGGGGCAGGGTTGTGCTCTGTACAGCACTGAGAAGGGCTGCTCTGCTCCCCCACGGTTACTGCTCAACCAGATGGAGCTGCTCGCTTTGGATTGCACTCTCGCTGCCTGCGATATCATCAAGCAGTGGCGGCGGATAATTGCCTCACGAGGTCAGTGGCAGGGAGAGCACAGCTTAAGCTGAATGATCCATTTTCAGTAAGTAGTAAATGAGAGGTTAAAAGGGGGCTTTAATGCAGAAAATTAAGCAGAAACAACCGTTTCATCCAACGGCACGATTACCCAGAGAGGCCGAGTCGCTGAGCTGCAACATCCATGGGTCCAAAGGGAAACTTCTTTATCTAATCTCTTCCCATCGCTTTCTTTTGTCTTTTCCTCCAACTCCCTCTTCCTCTCATTTCTTGCCCTATTCACCCCTCTGAGCCATCCACCTCTTCTTTGTTGCCTCCCTCCAGCTCTTGATTTTGCTCTCCCTCACCTTCTCTGCCTTTTCCCTCCACACCTTCCAGCCTTCAATCTTCCCCCCTATGACTCTTTCCCCAGACTTCCAGCTCCCCTTCTCTCTACCTATTATTTATTTATGTATTTATTTATTTATTATTTTGTTATACCGACTTTCATGACAAGAATCACATCAACCCGGTTTACAATTAACAATGTGGATAAGGCAGAGAGTAACATAGCAATCAATATTCAAACACCGTAAACTATAGCATGGATGTGAGGAAGTTACAATAAAACAGGGAGAATTAAACTTGGATCTGGAAAGGGGGAGATAACTGAACAGTAGAATCTTTACAGTGCCGCCAATTGAATCTTATAATATAGTTGTATAGCAAAAATGAATCTATATGATACAGTTGTGTAGCATGATAATATGGTGATGGATATGAATGGGAAGTTGGTGGTTTCTTGTTTCAATCCAATTTTTGAATAAGAGTTTTAGTCTTTTAACCTCCCTTGCTTAATCCCCTCCTCCTCCTCCTCCTCCCATAACCACATCCCTTTTCTTGATCTCTCTCTCCTCACATCCTGTCTCCAGCTCCCAGTTCCACCCTGCCCGCTCCTCGGTTCCCCCATCTTCCTGGTCTTGGCGCCTCTCCTGTGGCAGCTAGGGAGCAGCCACCATACACACGGAAGAGGCAGGGGGCTCAGGACTGCAGCAGACCCTGCAGGGGACGGTGAAGGGGCTGTGGTTTCCTGTCCCCCCCGGCTGCTGCTTCTTCCTCCTAGCCCTGTGGAGGTTTCATTTCCAGTCAGGAAACAGCCGTGGGAACAGGAAGCACAGCATTTTCACTGTCCCTCCTGGTCCCCGATTTCTCTGCTTCAGTTCTCTAGCCAGCGCCTTCCTATTATCCTCCTCTGCTAATGTTGGCAGCTTACATAAGAACATAAGAAATTGCCATGCTGGGACAGACCAAGGGTCCATCAAGCCCAGCATCCTGTTTCCAACAGAGGCTAAAACCCAGGCCACAAGAACCTGGCAATTACCCAAACACTAAGAAGATCCCATGCTACTGATGCAATTAATAGCAGTGGCTATTCCCTAAGTATAATTGATTAATAGCCATTAATGGACTTCTCCTCTAAGAACTTATCCAAACCTTTTTTGAACCCAGCTACACTAACTGCACTAACTACCTTCTCTGGCAACTTCTGGGTCCTCTCTCTTGTGTGGCAACAGCAAGGGCACCTACCTCCTCTCACTTCTCCAGGTCGGAGCATGGCGGCCGATGGGGGAGCCCAGGATATTCCACTTGAGGTCACCCCTTTTTTTGCGGCAGGGACAGGTGGTTGTTTTCCGCGGTTCGGGCTTCCCCCTCTCATGGGCCGGTGGTCTGGTTGTGTACCCCCCTGACAAGCTTCCAGATACCCCCAAGGATATATGTACTCATGGCTGAGAACCACTGTGCTAAATTACTGGGGGCCTGGCCAATTTGCTAACTTTAGCAGGAATTAGTTAATAGATTAATAAGCACTCATGAGTTAATTATCTTTCCTTTTATTTGCTAAAAAAAAATTATCATCCGCCTATATCAAAATAATCATACTAGGCGAATTACAGCATAAATAACCCCCCAAAAATACAATAAAATGACATACATAAAACAAAATCAAAACCTATATCCTGAATGCAAGCATGTTTGACGCTTGTATACCAAAGGTTATCCATATGCCTCAGGGCACAAAAAAGCTTTAAGCTGCTTGCTTTAAGATGCAATCTCTCCACAAGGCATCAGGAAGAACATCTGCAGATGACACAAACATGAGCAGATTGTGAAGAACTGCTATGGGCTTTGATGCTGGAGGATGTGGTCCACGGATCTAGCACAGCAGAGTTTAAGAGAGGGTTGGACAAGTTCCCAGAGGCAAAATCCATAAACAAGTTATTATCCAGGTAGGCTTAGGAAAACCATTGCTAATTTCTGGTAGCGAGCAACGAAGAATGGGTTCTGCTGGGTACTCAGTTACTAGTTACCCGAACTGGCCACTATCAAAGACAAGATACTGGGCTGAATGGACCTTTGGTCTGACCCAACGTGACGCATCTGATGTTCTTATGTGGATTATTTAAATCCAAAACAGAGGTTCATGCCACCCGTCATGTCAATGCTATTAGAAACCTTCTGCTCCCCTTAACCCTTCTTAGTGCTCTAGCAAGCCAAGAAAACCTACACAGCTTTCAAGCTCTGCTATATTGCAGCTACTGTACTTCTACTAGCAGATGCCAGAATCACATTAAGCTTGATGTTACAAGATTGTTTCTTTTTATATCTATGGGGAAAAAAATAATAAATCAGGCCCATCCTGTCTTTATTTAGTGCACATTGAAATAACATTGCATGATTAGCAACAAATGCACCACGGCAGAGCACTCTGAACACAAGCAAACATCAGAAGGCAGGTAGGTAGTATGATAAAGGAATTCACCCACTGCCGACAACACTGAAGGGGCTAATTGAGTCAACAACATTTCATTTCAGAGAAGTTCTACTTTTAGCTCACCTGGTAGAGCTGCTGTCTTAAAAAGACATTTTCCATGTACATCATACAGTGGGGAGCAGTTCACGTTTCTATAACACTGTTCAAACTGTCGGAGTGGTAATAGTAACTGAGCGGTAATTAAATTGCTATATTTTGCTTCTTGCATTTGGCTTTTCTAAATGTGCTGATATTACTGCGGACTGCATTCAAGTTGTTCTCAGGTGCCGACCATGCTCGAGACACAGATGAGAGCCTACTGCTGCAGAATGCACAATGAAAAGAGATTTCTTTGGGGAGGGTAATTTTTCAGATCCTACTGGGAGTTTGCTGACGAGGATCTGCAGGTGCCCGCAATCTCATTTTTCATAGGGAAACTCCCTGTGGAGTCTTCTTTTAAAAATTTGGGTCAATGTGTGCTTACTGCGGATACAAAGAACCCATGCACTTTGCATCTTAGAGATGCAAAGTGCAGAGCTGATGCAAGGGTGTTAGGCATCCTAGGCGAAACGTACAGCCTTGTGCCCGCAGCACCCTGGTCAAGCTCTACCCACACATACAAAAATCATAGAATTGGATTTTACATGAAAAAGGACATTCAAAGTACAGTCTTCTGAGGTAAAATTAACACTTATTAACATTGCTGTGGTACCAACCTGAAAGCTTTACAAAAAAAAAATGAGAGCTACTTGGAACCCATATGATATTAGGCTTGTTGTAATATGTGTTGGTTGTGGGCTTGGACCTCATAACGCCATGAGTAAACTAAATTACAATTTAGTAATCCTCCCATACCGAAACATCACTAACTGCCAGCAATGAAAGAATAACGACCCTACCTATGAAAAAGCAACACTGCAGATATTGCAACCAGACCCTAAAACACCAATACGCCTCCTTTTAGGGAAACAGCAAACCAAGCTGCTATAGATCCCTACATGCCAGCAAAATACCTCAGATCAGTCATCATGCAGAACACGGACAGATCTTCACCAAATACTGAAAAACGGGCCGTACGGTATAAACAGAGGCATGCAGGCACAAAATGAACTGCAAACTGCAACAAGCCAGACAATACAGTTAAACAAACCACAACATTAAACAAGAAAACCAAGAAATAAAAATAATATTGTAAACCACTTTCCTGTACCAAGGGTTGTGAGGATGTGTTCACCCTGATAGGTGAGATATTATTCCAGCTATGCTGGAACAGAGCAACTGCTTTATCTTTTCCATCTCTTTAAACAGAGGTAAAGAAATTTTTCAGATCTGCAATCTGATTGAGCAACTGACATGGCGTCCAACCTAGTGTAGGCAGTAGAACACACTTGTCAGTGACAAGGATAGGTTTCTGCACCTAAACAGGAGCTGCTTTCTTCTTTTTTTTTTTTTTGTGGAAAGCAATAGAATGAAACTTATCAGAGCTGGAGTCTGTAATCGGAAATCATCTGATAACTGAAGGAGGGCAGTAAGATGACCTTTACAATAGCTCAGCCAGAGTGATTTACATACAGCTGTAATGCAGCTCGATTGTAGAGCAAAGATGTTTTTTGTCATTCTAGGCAGTCACATCAAGGTGATCTGCCTTGAATGGGCAAGCAAACTTTCTAGGTTGTTTGTTTGTTTTTTTTCACTGTACATCAATGCATTTGGGATGGCAGGTTGATGTTTCGTCTATGCATCAGGTACACTGGAGGAGTCTTCTGTCAACCAAGCACCAATGGCTCCCCCTGTGCGTCGAGGAGCACATCGGTGCCCCTTGCGCCAACAGTGCTAATGCTGACAGACTTTCTTCAATGGAAGCTCGGGTTCAATGCAGGGTAATAGTATCGCTCAATCCCATGGCATGGAAAAGTTCTTGTGTCGCTCCTGCTCAACTCATTTCCTGGTGAGGCAAGCAAGGCTGCACCTCGGGAGGAAGATCGACTGCAGCTTTTGAGAGACTTACGCAGTTCCCCTAAGCGGCGGGCCCTTGAGAATGCTAAACATCTAGTCCACAGGCATAACAGTTTGCCTGGGCATAGTCTGGAGCAAAGCCAGGATAATATTCAGTGAGGGACATTACCACAGCACAGATTCTTGAGGTTCCTTCTTGCCGGTCATTATGAGGCAGCAAAACGTTTGGGGGTTTTTTCAGAGCAGAGAGAAGTGCTGCAGTGCAGCAAGGCAACTAAAATAGGAAAACTGAAGAACATAACAAAAAGAAACAAAGATTTTAAAGGATTTTGAGGAAAAAAAAAAAAGACTGGAGAGACTGAATGCACATCTGGGCTGTGCTTGGATAAAAAGAGACTGAGGATACTTCCGAAGCAACACCTGAGTGGGAGCTCCTGCACATGCTCGGTACAGCTCAAAGCATGGAGAGATGAGTCCATTCAGTGCCACCTGACATCACCCACAGATCATGGTTAACTCAGCCTGCTTACTGAAGGAAAATACCTCACCTCAGTCACACAAGCAGAACACAGACAGGCTTTTACTAAAAAAAGAATAAATTAACCATAGCGTATAAACACAGAAACATGCAGGCAAAAAGTGAACTGGAAACTGCAACAAGCCAGACAATAAAATCAAACAACTACAATGTTAAACAATAAAATCAAGAAATATATAAAACATAATACTGTAAACCACTTTTTAAAAAAAAATGATTATGTGATGTATAAATTCATTAAAATAAATAACAAAAGCCATACTAAAAAGAAATATTTCAAAATATCTGACAAATAGAACACCTAATAATTAAAAATAAATGCAAAAATGTTCCAAACACCAATAAAATATTTCAAAACAGCAGACACATCAAATAACACCCAATAATTAAAACTAATACATATTTTAAAAAATTCTCTGCTCTTCAAACCAGGGAAAGTTTATTTTCCAGTTGCTGAGAATGTCATGGATTAGCAGGGAGCAAATTGGGAGTTTGTTGTTCTCCAATCTTCTCATCACTTACTCTCTCTCTCTCTCTCACACACACACACACACACACACACACACACACACACACACACGGTTAATCACACACACATATGCTCTCTCTTACTCTCACACACACACACGTTCTTTATAACTCACTCCCCCCACGCCCTCCTCAAAGCACAAGCAGCAGCCTCCTCCTTCAGCACCTGAGGCCGAGGGGGACCCTTCCTCTTTTTTGGGGGCCACAGGAGCCAATGCTTCTCTGCCTCTTGCTTCTTTCAGCCCACACCATGCTGCTTCTGCTCCTGAGTGTCACGTGGCAGGGCCAACACTGCTGTGGGTCCACACCATAAAACTTCCTTTTCCTGGCCATGGGCGGGGCGCAGGAAGGAGAGGCCATGCCACGCCCCCAGACCTCTGGCACTCTAGGTATTCGTCTGGCCTGCCTAGTGTTTCCACCAGCCCTGGCAAAGTATATGCCAGAAAGTATACGCGCTCCAGTGCTCTCCCCAACCCTGCCTTCGGCGCCACACCCTATTGGTGTGGGAAAAAGTATTCATGCTATAATTCGGTGCATGTACTAATCATCCAGGGGGGTGGGTGTTACCCACATTGATCACTTCATTCTAATGAGAAAACTGTGCTTAATTCCTGACGATGCTGGTGTCAGATCAACCCTGGCTGGTTGGTCTGCTCCTAATTTTGCTCCATGGATGCAACGGTGCAAAACCCAAAAGTGGCTGAGCCTATCAGGTCTGGCCTGGGCCACACAATAATCCTACTTTGAGAGTCAGGCTTATGTCTTTCACTCCCAAACTGAATATATTCTCTGATATGGAGGCTTTGCTTTTTTTTTTTGTTTTGTTTTGTTTTTTTTGAATCAAGAAGCAAGACTGAAGATCCTACAATACCTTGTAGAGGAAATAAACCAAAACAGGCAGGTCTGGGAGCAATCCCTCTTGAGCCACTTAAAGGACAATGCAATATAGTGCGCTCAGCTGAGTGCATGGCTTTACACGCATTTTGGACACCCCTCATACAATAAGGGGATTAGCGCGTAACTAATAGCGCTCATCACATGTAAATTCATGTTGATGAGGCTATTAGCTATTACCCTTGATGCAAACAAATTGCCACGTGGCCAAGGTGCCCATTTTAACGCTGCTAATTTAACACTTGCCCGGAGCAGGTAAAGCATGCAGCACTCAAGGGCTGACAAAAATACAAAAAAATCCTGCTTTCTGTGAGTCCTCATAGGGGGAACCACAGAAAGCAGCATCACCGAGGTCTGGCCCAATCGGAACGCCCACTGGCAGTGAGTGAAGGCGTGAATACATTAATATTAAAGTGTTGGGCACCTGATATTAATTTATTCATGCCTTCACTTCCTGCTGATTGGTCCCTTTCACCGACAAGTGTCAGTGAAAGGGACCAATCAGGAACAGCCCTGCCGGTGGTGGGGCGGGAGCTCTGGGCAGGCTGTTTCTAGACACACAGCCACTTCTCCTGGGCGCCCGACGCAGAGCGCCAGGGCCGCACAAATTACCCACTGCGTGTCCATTTAAGCCCGGTTTGGATGCCCGTTTTTTTTACGTGCTGATATTGCATCGGCCTGTTAGTGCATTGCTCCACTAAAACTAACATTTGACGCAGGCCTAGGGTAGCCGCAGGAATTATTGCCGGGGGAATTATTGTTGGATTTGAGAAGACAAGAACCCAGGCGCTCTGGGATTGGAGCTCTTAAACCATTATCGTGTCAAAAGTCCATGGTGGCATGAGTTAGAGCGACAGCACTCTTGTCACTTTCCTGCTATTAATACTGCTTTAAAGTCATAACAGAGCACCGATCTGGATTACTAAAACGGTTTGCAGTAGCAGTTTTGTCACAAGGACGAGGATAAAATGGGACAGGTGACTCAGTCAGGCACTTTCCCCGTCACTCCCAGATCTCCTCTGGTTACTTCATCTGCTAGCTGTCTTTTTTGTGTTTAACATTCTGGGCCTGATTAACAGAATGAGAAAAAGCCTTCGTAAACCAGGCCCTCAGATGCTGGCTTCTATGTGCGCAATTAACACTGTCTCTGTATGATATCTCCTTTCTCACCTGCCTAATTAGCTGCAAAACTAATGTATGCATGAAACAAACATAAATATATTCATATGTATTCAGTGCACAGCTAATCCATGGAGAGCAGAAAGGATCATACTGCTTATTAACGATTTGGAGTGTGTTTCAAAAATATGAAGAGCACTTAGCTGCCAGATGGATTTATGTCTTTATATTTATCTGGACTCGGGCCTCCTGCAGGCCTGGCTCTGCCTTGGAAAGGCTCAAGCCAATGGCCGTAACCTTACTTCTCGATTGCCTTATCCATCCAGCTCCCACACAGTAAGGCAGAGCTGTAGAAACTACCCGGTTATTGCTCACGGTGAGAAATCTTAGAATGGACCTTACGATGCAGTCAGCAAAGCTCCAGAGCTGTTTTGTTTATCGCCTGCTTCCCCACTTTATGATAAACCTCGGATGGCGCCAGCCACCGGAGAGGGGAGCTCTCTGGATTTCACCCTGAGACTCAGTGAATCTGCATCCATTGCAGGGGGGAGGGGAGGGGTCTCTGGGGCAACACTGAAAAGCTCTGGGCCTCTCCGTTTACAGCTCCAGCCACTCCTCTTCAGGAAGCCTGGAAGGAAGAGTAGGGGCGCTGCGAGGATGTGGGGAGAGAGTGGAAGAGGGCAACGCAACCCACACAGCTCAGCCTGTAGCTGCGACTCCAGGATTTGGGACTCGGCAAAGGTCAGGAGTCGTGATGTACGGCGGGGGGGGGGGGGGGGGGGGGAGGGAGCAAAGAGAGTGCTGGAGTCAGGGAGGAATATTGGGGGTCACCCCTGGAGGGAGGCAGTGGCGTAGCAAGGATCTCTGGGGTCCAGTTCTGTTGCCTTTGCCTCGCACCCACCCTATCCTCCTTGTAGAAATGTTTAAGGCCACAGAAATATCAAATATTATAATGGCAAAAACCTCGCATACTTGACTCAGCCAAAAACCCCACCAGGAGGAAACAAATTATTAAAAAAAGGGGAGTCAGTATCAGAATAAAAGTGCTCATGCAAATCTAATCCACAGGCCCTTGCGCACAATGGGCTGCAACCAGCATCGGATAAGAACACTCAATTCACGGCGCCTACGTCTTCCCAAACCTGTAATTTTTAATCATTTCTTATAAACAGAAAAACTTTGAATGCTCTTTTACAATTTTTTTTGCTACTCTAACTGCAAGTTTCCTACTACAATGCTCTACTGCCAACTACAATTTATTGTAAAAAGAAGCTTTTACTTATCTTTTACAATGTTTTTTTTCCTGCTCGGACAGCACATTTGCCACTGCAGTGCTCTAACTGCTCCCAAAGCCTGCTGCGGCATCCGCACTTCAGTTCCAAAACCAGACATTGACGAGGTTTCGGCCTTTACATGTTCCTTCTTCAGGGGGAACACCAAACCTCCACGGCCATCCCGGCTCAACATCGAAGCAAAGCAAAATGGCGAAGCAAGGTAAGCGACGTGAACTCGGTGCTCCTCCGCGATGCTGCTTGCAGCCCATTGCGGGCAAGGGCCTGCGGAATACGTTGGCACGAGCGCTTTTATTCTGATTCCCATCTTTTAATAATTAGTTTCCTCCTGGTGGGGGTTTTTGGTAAGGTCACAGACATGGCAGACATTTCAGACTTCTAACCTTCGACCTGCGTGCGGCTGAAAAAAAAAAGACAAAAATAGGCCGACAGGCGACCCCCTTCGGCCCCGCTGCCAGGAACTTCGACCTGGACAGAAAACGTTCCGTGCACTTATATTTTATGCGTGGAAAACAATTTCAAGTAAAATTTCAAAGGCCCGTACGCGCAAATAACCGGGGTTTACACGCGCGGCTGGGCCTTGCGCGCACTGTGCGCATTTTATAACGGGCGTGGCCTCGCGCATAAATCCCGCTAGGCACGCAAGTGCCGGGGTCTCTCCAAAGTGGTTGGTCGGGGCCGGGCCAGCGCCATTCAACGCCGTCCCGGGGAAGTACGCGCCGGCGGCTGGCCAGCGCAGGGAGATTACTGCTGCTCCAGAGGAGCAGTGAGTAGTAAAATAAACATTTTGGGGGCAGTTAGGTTAGGTTTAGGGGGTGGGGAGGAGAGGGGAAGAGAGAGAGGAAGTTTACGTAGGGGGGGGTAGGGAAATTCCCTCCCAGTCTGCTCAACTGGAGCAGACTGGGAGGGAACTGGGGGAGGCCCGATTGTGTCACCGCACGTATTTAAGGAAAATTCACCCCCTGCCTGCGCGCACCGCACGCCGATTTTAAAATCCAGCGCATGTGTGCCCAGCCATCCGATTTTATAATCGGCGCGCCCATTGCTTTAAAAATCGACCCCTCTACGTGGAAAAATCAAATTGTCTGTGCATAAAGTAAAATTTATGCACACAAAGGTGTGTTTTCTGTACCGGAAACGTGTGCATAAATCACTTTCTATGCAGAAAATATGATTTGTACACATAAACCATCTTGTGTGCCTATAAATCATGTTTTTATGCTTGCTAAGCATTTTTCACGCACATTTTTGGGTTAGCTACCTTTAGCTTACTGCATCAAGAGTTAAATTATTATTTTTTGCCGGTGCACCGAATTTCAGCTCACGGTTTTACTGCACAGTTCATGTTGGCCCCTTCTGCTGAAATCGAGTGTCAAACTGATTTAATGGAAAAAAAAATTCACAAACAGACTTGGAAATCAGTTCAAATGTATTTATTGTTTTAATAATTTGAGCAATCAGCTTGAACCCCTGTCTACTGGTAAACCACAAAATATCTGCCACCTGAACAGGAGTTAACCCCTGGCTAATGGGTGCCCCAGAGTAAACATTTTGACTCTTTGCATATGACTATTGTGAGCTATCTTGCTCGGTATGCACAGAGCGTTTCCTCTCATACTGTTTGGACAGTGTAAGATGAGACTGAAGGGAAGGTTAGATGTGGGGGAAATTTGCTTCCAGCCAAAAGCTGCTGTACTTATGATGTAGCAGCCAGCAGTGACTCTACAATCTTTATTTATTCATATTCTATCTTTCAGGCACTTCAAAGCAGATTACATTCAGGAATTGAAGGTATTTCCCTGCCCCTAGAGGACTCACGGTCTCTAAGCTAGTGCCCACGTCAATGGAGGGTGAAGTGAATTGTCTGTCGTTACAAGGAGAAGCAGTAGGATTTGAGCCCTGGCGTCCCTGGTTTGCAGTCCGCTGCACTAAGCACAAGGCTACTCCTCCACTTTGCAGCTTGGGCTATCAGGTAATTATGCCTTCCCTGGGGAACAAAAGACTGAGGAAGAGAGGGATGCAAGTAGTCTCCTCCAGGTGAAACTACAAGCAATTACATTCAGTGAACCTAAGGCCTCTCTCAGATACCAAGAGCCATATTTAACTATGACACATAGGAGATCAAAATGTAGGGCAGGGTTGTAGTACTACCATAGTTAGGGCTCAAACTCCATTCCCTTCTTAAACCATGGACATCACACTCATTTGCTCTCGATCCAAAAAAGTACCACTTTTCTTCTGAAATTTTGCAGAACCTCTGCCAGCCCCTCCCTGACTTGCTGAATTTTCGGAAAATCTTTTGATTTTTGTATTATAGTTTTTCAGATAGATAAGAGCGTACTCATATAAAAACAAATGCACTTTAATGGCCGGATTATAAAAAGGTTACGCGCGCCAGGCCTATTTATTTTCAAAAGGCCCGGCGACACGCATAAACCCCCAGGACATGTGTAAGTCCCGGGGCCAGAGGCTCCAGGCTCAGCAGACATTTGCCTCTGTGCTTGGGATCACCCGCCGGCAGGCGCAAAAGGTAAATTTAAAAATTTTTTTGGGGGGGGCGGGGGTGTTAGAGTAGGGCTAGAGGGAGGAAAGGTTAGGGGAAGGGGTGGGAAGGACTGGTTAGGGGGGAGGGAACGGGGGAAGGCAGCGCGGCTTGGCACGCGCAAGGGGCATAATTGATTTTATAACATGCGTGCGCCTGCGCGTGTTATTAAATCGGACGTACATGTGCACACGCCGGGCGGCACACGCACATGTAGGCCGCGCCCGCTTCTTTTAAAATCTACCCCTAAATACATTCAGACTTCTTTGGCCCTAATCTAGCTCAAACACAGCTGTAATTTTATAGCCAAACTTCTCTCAGTGCCGTCAAGTAATCCAAACCAGTGCCCTTTTAAAACACTTCTGAAATTAAAATACTGGTCTCCAAAATAAATGTTTAAAAACAAAATCATAACTCTCCTCTGCCCTTCGCACTCACACACACATACAGTGGGGGAAACCACCCTTTTTATATTTATTTGTTTATCAACAGCAGATACAGCAAAATCCATAGCTGCCTAAGACATTGCAACAGAAATCAGCATCAAAGAACTTCAGAAGAGAAGACAATTTTCTTCTGCTATTCTGAGTCTTGAGCTCACCCCTGTTTGTGGATTTGTAGGATGCCTGGGTTTTGTACTCCTTTAGACTTTTTGAATTTTTCTTTTGTCGTTTTTCTTATAAGAAAATGCCATACTGGGTCAGACCTTCAAGCCCAGCATCCTGTTTCCAACAGTGGCCAATCCAGGCCATAAGAACCTGGCAAGTACCCAAAAACTAAGTCTATTCCATGTTACCGTTGCTAGTAATAGCAGTGGCTATTTTCTAAGTCAACTTAATTAATAGCAGGTAATGGACTTCTCCTCCAAGAACTTATCCAATCCTTTTTTAAACACAGCTACACTAACCACATCCTCTGGCAACAAATTCCAGAGTTTAATTGTGCGTTGAGTGACAAAGAACTTTCTCCGATTAGTTTTAAATGTGCCACATGCTAACTTCATGGAGTGCCCCCTAGTCCTTATATTATCTGAAAGACTAAATAACCGATTCACATCTACCCGTTCAAGACCTCTCATGTTTTTAAAGACCTCTATCATATCTCCCCTCAGCCATCTCTTCTCCAAGCTGAACAGCCCTAACCTCTTTAGTCTTTCCTCATAGGGGAGCTGTTCCATTCCCCTTTATCATTTTGGTAGCCCTTTTCTGTACCTTCTCCATCGCAATTATATCTTTTTTGAGATGTGGCAACCAGAATTGTACACAGTATTCAAGGTGCGGTCTCACCATGGAGCGATACAGAGGCATTATGACATTTTCCGTTTTATTCATCATTCCTTTTCTAATAATTCCCAACATTCTGTTTGCTTTTTTGACTGCCGCAGCACACTGTACCGACTATTTCAATGTGTTATCCACTATGATGCCTAGATCTCTTGCTTGGGTGGTAGCACCTAATATGGAACCCAACATTGTGTAATTATAGCATGGGTTATTTTTCCATATAAGCATCACCTTGCACTTATCCACATGAAATTTCATCTGCCATTTGGATGCCCAATATTTTTTCAGAGCAAGAATGCTATTTGTAATTAATATGAAAAATAAATAGAAAGTTAAAACAACGGAAGCCAATTTCCAGTTCCTGGCATGTGCAATAACAAAACAAAATGCAAGTACCCTACCGGCCGCTAGGGATGTGCATTCGTTAGGTTTTGGATGTCCATGCGAATCATTTGTTTCTCGTGTTAAGTGCATATAACACAATCAGAGGAATGTATGCACAAAACAAATGGTTTGCACATCCGTCTAAAGTGCATCTATTAGGCGCACACCATTTGTTGCGTGTACATTCGTTCAATATGCTATAGGTGCCCAAACGAATGGAATGAATACATGCACAAATGTGCAACCCCACCAGCCACACACCCTCGCCCCGAGCTTTAAAAGTGACACCTGAGCCCTCCCCTTTGCTTTCCATTTCACCCCATTCCCTTCCCTGCATTGCCTCTGCTGCTTTGGGTTCCTCACTTTGTATGAAGACCACTTTTCAGCTTAGTGAAGTGCAGGTTTCTCACTCAAACAATATTTTGGAATATTTCTAACCCAATGGGGTAGATTTTCAAAGGGTTACGCGCGTAACCCCCGAAAACCTACCCCAAAACCCCCCCTGCGCGCGCCGAGCCTATCTTGCATAGGCTCGGCGGGGCGCGCAAGCCCCAGGACGCGCGTAAGTCCCGGGGCTTTCCTGGGGGGGGGGGGGCGTGTCGCGGTGGTGCATCATCCGGGGGCATTCCAGGGCGGGGTCACGGCCTCCGGACCAGCCCCCGGACCAGAACATGGCACGCCAGCAGCCAGCTCGAGCAGGCGTAACTTCTGGAATAAAGGTAGGGGGGGGTTTAGATAGGGCTGGGGGGGTGGGTTAGGTAGGGGAAGGGAGGGGAAGGCGGAGGGAACGGAGGCTGGCTGCGCGGCTCGGCGGGCGCAGGCTGCCGATTTTGCTCAGCCTTGCGCGCACCGATCATGGATTTTAACGGCTACGCGCGTATCTATTAAAATCCCGCGTACTCTTGTTTGCGCCTGGTGCGCGAACAAAATACACATGCGTAATTTTGTAAAATCTATCCCAATGTTTCTTTCATGCTTTGATGACCGTAATATTAATGCTAATGTAGTGTATGGGATAAACCTGTTGGACTGTTTACCAGTATCAGCAGAAAGCATCACGAACTCGTTCCAGAACTCAACGAGACAAGAATTAATAAACTGGGAACAGCTCATGAGCCTTTCCTTATAATAAAAGTTAAGCCCAAGCAGGCTGTGACCTTCACAACAAGGAAAAAAAAAAAAAAAAAAAGGTACTTTGCAAGAGATCAGTGCTGAAAATCCCATTGGTTTTCCATCTTTGTCAGTCTTAACCTCTTGGAAGGTCAGGCTTTGCTCCACTTAGAAACCTCCATCATGGAACTGGATTTAGTTACTCACCTTTCAGAATCCAAGCTGAAGGCAATTTACGTATCAGGCACAGTAGGTGTTTTCCTGCCCTGGAGGGCTTACAATTTGTTTGAACCTGCTCTGTATTATAAGGAACATCAGTGGGAGAAGTGGGACGGGAACCAATGGCTTCCCTGGTTTTTAACCTGCTACTCCACAGCCAGAAAATGAAAGCTAATCTCAGCCATTCATTCTCTCCCCTCCATGGAACCCTTCACCAATAATGGAAAGGCTGGTTCTACGGATTCAATGCATGACATTCAACCTTTATCCCAGTGCTGGAAGTGACGGTTTTAAGTTCGGACCTCTTTTTTCCCTGGAACTCTGGCGTAGTCCAGTGTTAGACTGGGATTGAAGACTGATCTTCCTCAATCCTAGGGAAGTCAAACAAGCCCTCATCTGCAATGTGACTTTAGGGCAGGCCTTCCTTTCTGATCCCCTCCCCCTCCTGTTGCATTTTAGTACCTGTAGTAATGGTTGCAAATGGAAAATCCCATTAAAAAGTACAAACACCCTGATTCATTTAGATACAAGTTCAAGAGCCAGGATTGGCCTTAGCTCTGCCCGCTGCGGTGGTTCCCAGTCCCGTCCTTATGGATCCGCAGCCAGTTGAGTTTTTGGGATATCAGCAATAAATTTGCACGAGATAGATTTATAAACGCATTTTCCTATGCCTGCAAATTTATTCCATGCATATATATTGCAGATGCTATGAAAAACCCCACTGTGGGCATCTCAGGAAAAGGCTTGCGAACCACTGCTGTACAGAAACTGGACTGCATGCCATCATCCTAAAGTTCCTGTGGTCTCGTACTAAAAACGTGCGTTTAAATTCATGCTCTGAATCAGAGATTCACGTCCATGCACACCTGTCTAAGTGTGCATTTTGGGCACGAGGACCCCTAGAGCAGTGAGCCTTCAGACCTGATCTCGGGTGCCACAGAAAAATCACCACTCCCTGATGCTTAGCACCTCACAGCAAAAAAAAGAGACACCAGCAGCGGCTCTTTAATGGGCAGGAGCTCCTTCCTGAGAATGTGTAATCACGCGTGAGCCCGAAGTGTGGCAATTAACAAGCAGCACGCAAGGCACAGATAGTCGGGGACCCACTCTGGGCAGCGCACTCACTGCACACAGGTCCCTCCTCGTCATCCCTGTCTAGAGTCTCTTCCTTTGAATCCTTTCAGCCCCTGTGAGATGGGGGGAGAGTATGCACCGAGCACCGGATACGACTTATTTATTTCAAAACATTTGTTACCCAACCCTTCCTACATTCAGAGCGGGGTACAAAGAACATGCACATCATTTAAAATACATAAAACAGATACGACAAATTAAAATACAAATTAAAATACAAATTAAAATTAAAATCCAAATCTCGACCCAAACGATCCTAAAAATTTCAGACCGATAGCTAACCTCCCATTCATAGCCAAGATAATGGAAAAATTGGTAAATTCACGACTCTCAAACCACATTGAAGACAACAACCTTCTATTTCCATCACAATACGGATTCCGTAAAACCTTAAGCACGGAAGCCCTCCTCATCTCTATGACTGACCACATCATCCTAGGCTTAGACAAAGGACAAGCCTTCCTTCTGATACTACTTGACCTCTCGTCTGCATTTGATACGGTCAATCACTCCCTTCTCATCAACCAATTATCAGCCATAGGTATCTCAGGCACTGCCCTATCATGGTTCAGAACCTTCCTCAGCAATAGAGGTTATAAGGTCAAAATTCATAATAAAGAATCCTCTCTACACCCCGCAGCAGTAGGAGTCCCTCAGGGTTCATCCCTGTCTCCTACCTTGTTTAACATTTATCTGTTACCCTTATGTAAACTTCTTACTGACCTCAATCTCAAACATTTTCTATACGCCGACGATATTCAGGTACTGATCCCCATCGAAGAATCGCTCGCAAAAACACTGTTGTACTGGGAATCCTGCCTCCAAAATATCAAACAACTGCTTACAAGTCTCAACCTGATAATAAATTCATCAAAAACGGAACTTCTACTCATCACTCCTGAAAACAGTTCCATCACATACACTCATCCTATCGTACCAAGCACTACACAAGTGAGAGATCTTGGAGTTCAAATTGACAATCACCTAAACCTGAAAGCCAACATCAACAAAACCACCAGAGACTGCTTTTATAAGCTCCAAGTGCTGAAAAGAATACGACCTCTCTTCCACACACATGACTTCAGAACGATCCTACAATCAATCATTTTCGCAAAGCTGGACTATTGTAACACCATCATGCTTGGTCTCCCTTCATCACATACCAAACCATTACAAATGGTACAAAATGCCTCCGCCCGTATACTCACCAACACCAGGAGAAGAGAACACATAACACCCATCTTGATGGACCTCCATTGGCTGCCCATCCACTTCAGAATAATCTACAAGGCCATTCTCACCATTTTCAAAAACATCCATCAATTAGCCCCAATCGATCTCCATATTCCTCTCCGATTACACCATTCCACAAGACCGACAAGAGATGCTTACAAAGGATCACTTCAAGTACCTCCAGCCAAGACTACCAGACACATCACGCTTAGAGATCGGGCATTCTCCACAGCCGGTCCAACATTATGGAACTCCATTCCCCCCGATCTTAGAATGGAACCCAACATTTCAACATTCAAGAAAAGACTCAAAACGTGGCTGTTCACACAGGCCTTCCCTAACTCCAACTCCATCTAACTCCATCCAACTCCATCTAACTCCCTTCATGCAACAAGCTCCGCTAGCATTAGCGTTAATAGCCACCTTTCACAATGTTATTTATACTTGTATATAACTATCTGATCTTCATTTCCTCTCTCATTCCAAGTTATTGTTTTCCTTGTTATATGTAACTGCTTTTCTGCACTATTGTTTAAATGGTAAAGTTTATTATAATTTCACCCCTGTTTCTTGTGAACCAGCATGATGGGACCACCGTCTTGAATGTTGGTATATAAAAAACTTAAATAAATAAATAAAATAAATAAGGTAATAAAATGACAAAACAGTATATCGTCAACATAAAAGCATAAATTTGAATTTAAGCGTAGGGCCAAGCAACAACATTGACCTATCAGCATTTTGAATAGGCTTTCCGACATAGATATGTTTTCAGCGCCTTTTTGAAGAATTTGGGCTCTTTAATGGTTCTGACTTCAGTAGGGAGGGAATTCCAGAATAAAGGGTCATCAATTGAGAAGGTTCGCTCCCCGGTGTCTTCAAAGTGTGCTACTCTGGAAGAGGGAAAGTCAAGCAGGCTCCGTCTTGCTGAGCTCAGGGCTCTTGTTGGAGTTTGTATTTTCAGAATGGCTGTGATCCAAGAGATTTAATGTCATACAGGAGATTATGAATAATAACTGCTAGCTTGTAGTGGATTCGATAGGAGATAGGTAACCGGAGTTATGTGATGATGGGTGGATGGTGGGGGGGAAGACGTCTTGCTGCTGAATTTGGAATGATTGGGAGTGGGCAGAGTTTGCATCCTGGCAGACCAAGGGAAAGTGAATCGCAATAGCCAAGCAATAAGCAAATTCTTACTTTGAGAATTGGGAGTACAAGCAGTGAAGGGACTCTGGCAGCCACATGCGGCAAGCAAGGTAACGGAGCTGGTTGCCCGTACCATGCCAACTTCTTCTTTGTCATGCACTTGTATATAGAGGGAGCTGGTCAGTCATGACAGGACCATACGCATTTCTTCCTCATCTCTCTCTGTTTTAAAATTTGGAAGAGACTGGTGGGGCTCTTGGTGCTTTCCTAGCTTTTCGCTTGGCCATATCTGCACTGCCAGCTCTGTGGAGGTTGCTGCGCCACACAACATTTTTGTTAATGTAGGTGTGCCTTGGGGCTTGAAAAGACCCTCCTAGAGGGATACTGAGTTGCCTCACTGATGGAAAGAGAAAAAGGGTTTTCCATGAGACTCCCTAGAAACAACGGAGACAGAAGAGCTCCGAGAGCTTGTCTTGGGAGAGCGAATGATTCAGCAATCTAAAAACAAACACTCGGATTGCTTCAAGTTCCAGATTGCGATGCCCTCGTAAGTTGGCAGAGTAAGTCCCTCTGTGTAGAAAGATCACAGCGATCTTTGGGATGCTTTCCATCTGAGTTAAACCTTCAGACCATCTAGGAGGGCTACTCTCTTAGAATTAAGGATCTAATCTAATCTCACAAACAACACACATACTCACTCTCATTCACTCCCCAGACTTTCACACACATGCACACTCACTCATCTCGGTAACTGCAAACCCTTCACTGCCAAACACATTGAGAAGTAGCACAAACCCCTCAGGACTCAAAACAGCAGCAGCCTGATCTATGACATGGTAGCAATGCAAACATTATGCCATGCCCTAGAACACTAATATGCCACCTACTGGGGCTAACATAACAAAGCCCCACAGAAAAACTACATGCCAGCAGAAATACTGCACCCCAGTCACGCATTCAGAACACAGAGAGACCGTTACCTAATGCAGAATAAGGGAAACAGAACAGGCAGACAAAAATAAAATGGAAAGCCCAAGAAACCAGACTCTGAACAGTGGTATCCTGAAGAAAGAACACAATACA
This sequence comes from Rhinatrema bivittatum, assembly GCF_901001135.1. Classification (NCBI taxonomy): domain Eukaryota; kingdom Metazoa; phylum Chordata; class Amphibia; order Gymnophiona; family Rhinatrematidae; genus Rhinatrema; species Rhinatrema bivittatum. The sequence goes on from NC_042627.1 coordinate 14,806,735, forward strand.
AACATGTAATGCACATTCCTAAAGATAACATAGGCCAATCACAAAAAATTCAAAATAATTTTCTTTTTACCTTTTGGTATTTTTCTAATCAGTTGGTCCTGATTAATTTTCCACGTTTCCTTTCTTGGTCTTTTCCCAATTCCTTTTAGAGGGTCTTTTTTGTTGTTGTTTTTCTACCTGTTTTCTTCCCTCCTCCCTCCATCCTCATCCTGGGCAGTCACCCACAAAAGCTATCATCCAGCCACCCACTCCCCCCCCCCCCCACACACACAAGCTCTCACCAACCCACAAACACACAGGCAGACACCGACACACAGGCAGTCACACAAACACCCACAGGATCTCACCCAGTCACACACACAGCCTCTCACAGACACACACACATACATACAGCCCCTCAACCACATAAACAGGATCTCACCCACCCAGGTAGTCATACACACACACACACACAAGAAATCACCAACCCATCACCCAGATTCTCACCCAGCCTCACTATACAGGGCCTGGGACTCATCTTCAGTCACCAGTGGGATGGGGTCTGCAGGCAACATAAGAAATTGCCATGCTGGGTCAGACCAAGGGTCCATCAAGCCCAGCATCCTGTTTCCAACAGAGGCCAAAACCAGGCCACAAGAACCTGGCAATTACCCAAACACTAAGAAGATCCCATGCTACTAATGCAATTAATAGCAGTGGCTATTCCCTAAGTAAACTTGATTAATAGCCGTTAATGGACTTCTCCTCCAAGAACTTATCCAAACCATTTTTTAACCCAGCTACACTAACTGCACTAACCACATCCTCTGGCAACAAATTCCAGAGCTTTATTGTGCGTTGAGTGAAAAAGAATTTTCTCCGATTAGTTTTAAATGTGCTACTTGCTAACTTCATGGAATGCCCCCTAGTCCTTCTATTATTCGAAAGTGAAAATAACAGAGTCACATCTACTCGCTCAAGACCTCTCATGATCTTAAAGACCTCTATCATATCCCCCCTCAGCCATCTCTTCTCCAAGCTAAACAACCACTGCATCCTCTCTCCTCAAGCCGCTGTGGAGCTGAGTTGAGAGGTGGGAGGCAGCAAGAGCCGTGTTTATCTGAATGCAATCTCCTGCTGCCGCGGGGGCTGATCTGGCGGTAAGAGCTGTAAGATTGGTCCCGTAGAAGCAGGAGATGACATTTGGATAAACGCGAGTCCTGCTACCCGCAAGGAGATGTGATGCCACTGATCGGATTGGGCAGGGTTTTAGTTTACCCCTGCATGAGCCAATCCCTGCAAGGCGTGATAAAAGCTGGGTGTGGCCATGAAAAAAAGTTGTCTGCACGCACGCGGCTTAGAGAGAAGTGTCTGGAAGTACAATGTCCAGGAGTAGTCCACTCCTTCAGTCCCCGTGGCCAAAGGACTCTCTCTCGTTCTTCCAGCCACGGGGGCACGCATTGCTCTGCCTCCTGTTCCTGAGGGCCACACACGGGTCCTCCCCTGCTCCTCCTCCTACTGAGCCTGCGGGTGATACTGCTCCTCTCCACTGTAGGGGCAGACATTGCACCTCTCAGGTGTGCCGCATCGCTCCTGTACCTGAGGGTGGCAGCGATGTCCCCTCCCTTGTCACCCACCCACAGCCCTCACCACACAACTTTCTCTTCTGGGCTGCAGGGACAGGAAGGAGGAGATGCCAGAATGGTGGTGCCTCAGGTGACCACCTGGTGCCCCTGGGAGGGTTGCAGGGGGAATTTAGGGATTTGATTAAGTGAAGGGATTAGCATTGGGAGGATGGGTGAGCAGGGAGATCCCCCTTGATTTTCTTTCCCTCCATCCCTCTTCTTCCCTCATCCCACTTCTCTTCCCATCCTCTATGCCTCTGCCCTTCCTTCCTGTGATCCTGAGTTCATCTCCCTTCTCCGAGTCCCTTCTCCCCTCCTCTTCCCGCACTAATCTCTACAATCCCTTTCCCCAAAAAAGAACAGATTGGGAGCAAAGGGAAATAAACAAAGAAGGGGGGCGGGAGAGTGAAAAAGACAGGTGGAAGGCAAAGGGACAGAGAGTTGGGGGGGGAGGGGAGAAAGGTTGGGTGGTTTGGGGCCCCTCCCCAACCATAGAGTGTCCTGCTGCCCCTGCCTGCTGCCTCCAAGGACCCCACACCTGAAATCAGATCTCAGGGCCCAGCACGCCCTCCTGTCTGGTGGTACTGCAGGGCTGTATTACACGGGACTGACGAGGCCGGCCCTGAGCCCCAGCCCTCCCTTCAGCAGGAATGGACCACCATGCGCTCTCCGCTCTTTGCAGACAAGGGCGAGTCCATCTGTATTCATTTCTCTTCTACCTGCTGCTCATGCACTGCTCTCCAGGAGCCGTTTCTCCCTCTCTGTTTCTGCTTTCTTCCTTCTTTTATTTCTTCCCTTCCTTCTCTCACGTCACACACGTTGTCTACCCTCCCTGTTTCTTTCCTCATCCGTTCCTCCGTGTGGTCTCTTTGCATCCCCCCCCCCCTTCTTCCTCCTCTGGCTCTCATTTCCCCTCCCTCGCTCTCCTCTCCCTGACTGCTCTTGCCCAAGGCTCTCTGATCCTCATCCCGCATCTGCCCCTCCCTGACCTGCACAAATAGCATCGCTTTAAAGCCCCACTTCTGCGCCGTCAGTGTCCAAGAGGTCCAGCAGTAAGACACCCCCCCCCCCCCCAATCATTCAGAATGATGCCGGGAAAATAGAGATTGCAGAGAGAAAGCATAACGGGATTCATTTTTAAAAGGAGGCCTGGGATAATAAATCAGCGGCTTAACACAAAATTATCAAGGTCCCTCTTCTGACTGATTTATTTAACAGCCCCCTCCCCAATCACCACCCAAGCCCAGTCACTGCAGACATGGGCTGCGGGGGCCACAGACTGTGGCCGCCTCCGGATGCCCATACGCACGCACCCTAAATCCGGCCCCGTAGATGTTGATCTCTTCCCAGTGCGGTGAATGCTGCCTCCGGGAATTCCCTAGCCGGCCTGGTGAATAAAAAACCTGCTCTGGGAATCTAAACCCTGTAGGACTTCCCCCCCCCCCCTGTCTGAATATTTTAAATTAACGGGATCTGAAAAGGGATAAATCCAGCTGGAGGCAGGGGGACCTGTCATCACGATTCCATCTGTGCCGCAAAACTGAGAACTCAATATTCATCACTGGATTGAAAGGAATTTGCAGGAAAAAAAAAAAAGAATACAAAAAGCATACCAAATGCTAGTTCCTCTGTTTCCCTAAATTACAAACGTAATTTTTCACTTGTTTTGGAAAAAAAAAACTGTTCCTATTAAATTCCATGGTGAAAGCATTTTAGCGCTCACATATCTTTTGAGAATTTTTTTTGGGCCAGGTTTACATTTTGGGGCAAACATTTTCAGACGTGTCCGGTACGGCGCCACGCTCTCGGTCCCCCCCCCCAGCTCTCTTCCTCCTCCAAACAATCCTGCTCTCTTCCTTTCAGGTGTGAGGGGATTTGCACCTTGAACTGGTCACCGCCTGCAGGCTGACCGCACGCAGTACGGCGCTCTGGGACGGTCAGCCTGGGGTACGGAGAAAGCTCTCTCTTTTGAAGTTACAAGTGATTTTCCTTTTCTGTACATTTAGAGGAAGGAAAAAGGTGAATGAATCGCTAGGTAATGGGGGGTTAGTGCAGTGGGCACAAGATTAGGTTGTGGGAGGGAGGGAGGTGGATGCCACCATTGGCCATAGGGTAGCATGGAGGGGATGGCCCCAGAACGGCCCTCCCTTCAGTCCAGGGCTGGATAACAGCAACATATGCCCAGTTAGTGGCATGTTATCTGGGTTTAATTATGATTTTATGAATGTGATATTTGTTATTGTTTATGCAAATTATAAATAAAAAATGGAAAGAAAAACTACACAGCAAGTCTCCAGTGCGTTACTGTTTTTATAAAGAAGATTCTATTCTGTGAAGATATGGTTTTGTTTTTGTTAAGACTGGCCCAAATGACAACATTATTTTCCATTGGTTTGAGATGGAGCAGTTGGTAGATGCAAGGAATTTAGGGGAACAAATGGTGCCCAAGAGCCACCCCAAACTCTACATTTTTCTCTGTCTCTCTTTCTCTTCCCACTTTTTCCTTATTATTGTTGGTGTCGTCCTCATGACGTTTTTGCCTCCGTTTCATTCTTCCCTGCCGTCTCTCCAGTGTGTGCCATTTCCACCTCATGGTCTTCCTCCTTGATCTTGATGTCTTATCGGGGCCCCTCCCCCTGGTTTTCTCTCTCTCTCTCTCTCTTTCTCCCTTTGACTATTGCTCCCTCCAAAAACTTGGAGGGAGCAATAGTCAAAGGGAGAATGTTGATTTCCAATGTTGATTGTGAACCGGCATGATATGTCCTATGAATGTCGGTATATTTTAAAAGCATTTAAATAAATAATTAAAATAAATAAATAAGTTAGCTCAACCAGCTTCTTCCAGTGTCCAGAGAGAAACAGAGAAGCAAAGTTATTGTTTCTGTCACTTTGTCAATAAAGCAAGAGGTGCCCTAGTATCTCTGTGTTTATTTTGGAACTGGAATGTCACATTGCTATCTGCCCCAGGTAGGGTGGGAGATGCGAGGACTGCAGAGGCCAAACAGGATCCACTGGACCACCTCTCCTATGTGCCGAAAGAAAGACCTTGATTGCCACTCCTATGAATGCCAGGAGTTGCCAATTCCTGCAGCAGACTACATAAAAATAATGCTCAGCTTGGCTTGAACCAGAGATAATATGGTTGGGACTACAGTATAAAATATTATAATTTGGTATCGATACAGTTTAGCATGCTGTATTATTGTGATAATCCATGGACCTGACATAGTATGGCCCGCCTACAGTAACACCTTGATTTGTACCCTACCGCAATATTCCAGTATTAAGGCACTGCTGCATATTTTGCTGAAGAGATTAGCAAAAGACGTAGCCTGGGTTCTCTGCTATGCGTGAGGGAGCTATCGGGTCCTTCTCCATAGGGGGGAGAGCTTCTACTTCAAGAACCTACTGGTGCGAAGTGGCAAAAATCACTTCTGACTCTTCAAATAATTCAACAGCAACACTGATTGATTTGTTCCCAAAACCGTTTTCTTTAAACAACAAATCAGGAAGGGTTTTATAGAAGGAAAAAGAAAACATTTACCGTCTATTTGCAGTGCATAAAATGAGCTATCAGAGGAGTAAATTCCTTATTTTTCCAAGATCATTATTATTCTTGCTCTCTAATGCCAGAACAACTATGGGCAAAGCCTGCCTCAGTCCCCATTTCCTCTTCACTTTCTGAATAATTATAGAGAGAAGGCTTTTTCTAGTACTGAGAAATTTCCACATCACTCTACTTCACTCAGTTAAATCAAAAAGATGACTATTAGCTGGCCATCCATAGATCACTCTGATATTTTCTTCTCTCTCCCAGTACAACATTACTAATGGGAAGCTCCTGGCTGCTGTCTTCTCCAGATGGTAATGGCCCAGAGATCCCATTAGCCCAGGCTCTCCAATGTTCCTAGTTATCCAAGACATGTAAAGCTATAAACTATTTTCCTCCTCCTTTCGGTTAGGGGGCATTGAGATGCCAGTTCTTAACCTTCAATACCTGGAGAAAACAGCTTTTTCTCTTGCTACATTACATCCTGTGACCAACTCCCTCCTGGTGGTCAGGAGTGGACAGGGATGTACGCTCCTTCCCTTTGCGAAGGAAGACATTCTTTTAATTATTATTACTCTAATGAGGCTATGAGACTTAAAACAAAGTAAAAAAAAAAAAGCCTAAAAACTTATATATATTTGTTATTACACATTGCATTTGGATAGCACCTGCCTCCAGGATCAGCAGTGTATCTGCAGCTAGTATTCTGCTGGCAGGTTTTTATTAGTAAATCTCTGACCTAAAAACAATAACCCCAAAGGAACTAATTACATTGATGGAATTGTGCACATTATCAATTATGATTATCTTCAGGATCAAAAGATAAAAAGAAATGTTGAGGGTGAAACCAGTGCAGTAAGTAATCGGCGTGCAAACTGTTATTTTTTAGCAGCAAACTCTCTCCTTACACATGAAAACGCATTTCCATAACATGTCAATCCCTTTCACCCCAGCCATGCTTACGAGGGTTGTGGTGCTTTATCAAACCTACTTCAGTTTGATACACTGAAAATGTATTCATTTAACAGATCTATTCTTGGAACAAGTCAATTTTTTCCTCATGCACTTTGTAGGCTGAACATGTTATTATAAAATACTGTAAATCCATTCCTTTCTCTACTGCACCGTTCGTGATGCACAGGCACCACCCTAACAGGATTTATTCTTGCTCCTCTCCAAAAATAATTTTTCCCCTGTAGGTAAAGAGGGGTAGGATGGGGGAAGAGGCACCCCCCCCCCTCCCTCCCTCGTATGAAACTACTGCCGTTAGACTTAACAGAAACCCTGAAGAGAATTGCTTTAGAAGCTCGTCTGCCTGCAAGCAGCTCAGGGGGCCACGGAGGCTGCAGCAATGCATTGGAACATAAGGAAGAATGCACTGCAGGGGAGGAGAGAGTGCAAAAGGCAGTACTTTTATCATGTTTGCAGAATAATTGAGCTTTAAAATATTCTTCTCTCTCAGGTCTTATTCAAAAGGACTTTTCCCCATTCTGTGCATAGGGAAAACAAAAAATCTCGCAGCTCCTTTTTCACAGCATCCCCCTTATCACCCAACCTCATCGATTCATGCAACCTCCTTCTCAGTCCCTCTTTCACATAATCTTCCTCATCCCCTCTTTAGCCAAAGGTCGGCGCTAATTTCTTCCAGCACCGGGAAAGTGCACAGAAAAGCAGTAAAAACTGCTTTTCTGTGCACCCTCCGACTTAATATCATAGCGATATTAAGTCTGAGGTCCCGAAGAGTAAAAAAAAGTAAAAAAAAAAAAATATTTGAATTCGACCCGCGGCTGTCGGGCCAAAAACCGGATGCTCAATTTTGCCAGCGTCCGGTTTCCGAGCCCGTGGCTGTCAACGGGCTCGAGAACCAACACCGGCAAAATTGAACGTCGGCTGTCAAACCCGCTGGCAGCCGCCGCTCCTGTCAAAAAGGAGGCGCTAGGGACGCGCTAGTATCCCTAGCGCCTCCTTTTGCCCGGATCTATCGCCAGAGCTAATTTAAATACTGCATCGTGCGCACCGGCGAGTGGCCAGTGCGCGCACCGGAAGAGCCCACTCTCCCGCAGACTTTACTGTATCGGCCCATAATAAAGGTGGAAGGAAGGCAAAACGATTACAGTCATGGTTAAAAAGGTGAGGTGAAAGAGGCTATTTTAGCCAAAAAAAATCCTTCAAAAGTTGGAAGAAGGATCCATCTGAAGAAAATAGGATAAAACATAAGCATTGTCAAGGTAAATGTAAAACATTGATAAGACAAGCGAAGAGAGAATTTGAAATGAAGTTGACCATAGAGGCAAAAACTCATAGTAAAAACTTTTTAAAATATATCCAAAGCAAGAAACCTGTGAGGGAGTCGGTTGGACCATTAGATGACAGAGGGTGATGAGTCAGACGAACTGAACAAAATCACTGTGAACCTGGAAGATGTAGTAGGCCAGATTGACAAACTAAAGAGTAGCAAATCACCTGGACCGGATGGTATGCATCCTAGGGTTCTGAAGGAACTCAAAAATGAAATGTCTGATCTATTAGTTAAAATTTGTAACCTATCATTAAAATCATCCATTGTACCTGGAGGGTGGCCAATGTAACCCCAATACTTAAAAAAGGCTCCAGGGGTGATCTGGGTAACTATAGACCAGTGAGCCTGACTTCAGTGCCGGGAAAAATAGTAGAAACTATTCTCAAGATCAAAATCATAGAGCATATAGAAAGACATGATTTAATGGGACACAGTCAACATGGATTTACCCAAGGGAAGTCTTGCTTAACAAATCTGCTTCATTTTTTTGAAGGGGTTAATAAACATGTGGATAAAGGTGAACCGGTAGATGTAGTGTACTTGGATTTTCAGAAGGCATTTGACAAAGTTCCTCATGAGAGACTTCTAGGAAAAGTAAAATGTCATGGGATAGGTGGCGATGTCCTTTCGTGGATTACAAACTGGCTAAAAGACAGGAAACAGAGTAGGATTAAATGGACAATTTTCTCAGTGGAAGGAAGGGAGGAGGCAGTGGAGTGCCTCAGGGATCTGTACTGGGACGCAAGCATAGAGTATATCTTTATATTGAAATTGGTGCATATGAATTGTTTGCCAATCCAATGATCCTGATACATTTCAGTTCACCTGTTAGCTAAGTTTTAGAGTTTAAATACAAAGCACACAGATAAAAATGACTCCAAATTGCATGTATCATCTGACAATCAGCAGACCATGAGTACATATAAAAATAGAAACACAATTAAACCTGCTTTAAAACAAATACCAGAAATCTGAAAAATAATACTGGAAAGTTATAATGTATAGTGCTAAAGGAAGATATAGACATAATAAGCATCTCAGAGACCTTGTGGTAGGAGGATAACCAATGGAACATTGTGATAGCAGGGTATAAATTACATCAACATGATTATAGGGCAGTTAAAATGAGTGGAAGGGTGGCACTATATGTTAATGATAGCATACAGTAAAGCAGGATACAAGTTTTGCAGGAAACTGCACTCTGGAATTCTTATGGACAGAAATTCCAAGGGTAAAAGGAAAGAGTATAGTAGCAGGGATATACTAGCGCCCACCTGCCCAGGATGAGGAAACAATGTAAAATGCTAAGAGAGATTATATTGGCTAGAAAATGGTCAATACTATTATAGTGGGAGACTTTGATTACCCAAGTAGTGATTGGATAAGTGAACATCAGGACACGAAAGAGAGGTAAAGTTTCTAAATGCTATCAATGACTGCTTCATGCAGCAATTGGTTATGGAACCAACCAGAGGGAGAACCACATTAAATCTAGTTCTCAGTGGAATGCAGGATCTGGTGATCATATATAATAAATATAACAATCACTGGAAGGCAAATTCTAAGGAAAAAACTGCAGTAGCATTTAAGTATAAAAAGCGAAACTATGATAAAATGAAGAAATTTGTTAGAAAAATACTAAAATGGAGCATTCACGAGATTAAAAACTTACAGAAGGTAAGGACATAGTTTAAAATTACCATCCTTGAGGCCCAGACAATGTTTTTGAAGCATCAAAAAAGGTAAAGGAAAGAGAAATGATTGCCAGCATGATTTACTAGCGAGGTGAAAGAGGCAATTAAGGCCAAAAGGACAGCTTTCAAAATAGAGAGCAGACCCAAATGAGGAAAATAAGGAAGAACATAAGTATTGGCAAGTTAGATGTAAAAAAGAAATTAAACATGCTAAAAGAGAATTTGAAAATAAACATGTCATAAAAGTAAAACCAAGTAATAAAACTTTTTCAAGTACATTTGAATCAAAGTGGCTAGATGATTAAGGGGTAACAGAGCTTCTCAGGGAGGATAAGGAAATATCAGAAAAACTAAATTATTTGCCTCTGTCTTTCCTGAGGAGAATATTGAGATCATACCCACACCAGAAACATTTTTGGATGGGCATGACTCTGAGCAACTAAACTGTAAAACTGGAGGATATAATAAATCTGATTCCCAGACTAAAGAATAACAAATCACTGGGACCAGATGGTATGCACCTCAGAATTCTGAAGGATCTCATAACATGAAATTGCAGACCTGTTTCTGGCACTTTGTAACCTATCATTTAAAATAGCGACAGTACTGAAAACTAGAGAATAGGCAATGTGACACCAATTTTTCAAAAGTGCTTCAAGGGTGATCCAGGAAACTATAGACTGTTGAGTCTTGATGTCAATGCTGGGTAAAATGGTAGAAGCTATTCTTTAAAAAACAAAAAATAATAATAAATTACTGACTACATAGATCAGGGGTGGCCAACTCCATTCCTCAAGAGTCACAACATGTCTGGTTTTCTGGATATACACAATGAATATGTATAAGATAGACTTTCATGCAAATGAATATCCTGAACACCAGGCCTATTTGTGGCTTTTGAGGACCGGAGTTGGCCGTCCCCGACATAGACAGACATGGTTAAATGAGGGAGAGTCAAGAAGGTTTTTACAAAGGGAAGTCTTGCCTTACCAATCTACTAGATTCTTTTGAACATATAAAAAAGCATGCAAATAAAGGTAAGCCAGTTATGTATTTGGATTTTCACAAGATATTTGACAAAGTCCCCCATGAGAGAGAGACTCCTCTGGAAATTGGGAGGTCATGGGATAGGAAGCAGTGAATAGGAGATTTGGTAACTGGATAAAAGACAGGAAACAAAGGGTAATACTAAATGGTCAGTTTTCCAAATTGAGAATAATCATAAATGGAGTGCCCCAGGTGTCTGTATTAGGATATGTGCTATTTAGCATATTCTTGAATGATCTGGAGAAAGAAACAGCGAAGAAGGTGACCAGATTTGCAGATGATACAAAATTGTTTTGAGTTGTTAAAACAGCAGCAGATTGTGAGAATTTACAGAAGGATCTTGTGAGATTAAGAAACTGGGCATCTGGCAGGTGCAATTTAATGTGGACAAGTGCAAAGGAATGCATGTAGGAATAAATAATCCCAACTACAGATTCACGAAGCTAAATTCTGTTAGGAGTCGCCACATTGGAAAAGGAGCTCAGAGTTCTTTCGGACAATACCTTGAATTCTTCATCTCATGTGTGCCGTGGAGGTCAAAAAGACAAATAGAATGTGAGGAAGGGAATTCAGGCCAAACCTGAAACTATCTTAATGCCTTTGCATAGCTCCATGGTGTGACTGCACCTGGAATACTGTATGTAGTTCTGGTTGCCCCATCTCAAAAAAGATATAGTGGACATGGAAAAGCTACAGAGAAGGGCGACAAATATGATAAAGGGGATGGAAAAGCTCACTTATGGAGAAAGGCTAGCTTGAAGAAGAAATGATTGAGAGGGAACACTGAGATTTATGAAATGATGAGTGGATGGAGCGGGTAAATAAGAAATGCTTATGTACCCTTTCAAACAGCACTAGGACTATGGGATGCTCCATTTAAAATAAATCACTTCAGGGTCCCTATTCCCCACAGTACCTAAGGTCCAGATATACTTCAGGATCTCCAAATTCCAATTCTTTTCTCTTTTCCTGGAATGAACCCCAATATTTAAAAAAGGCTCCAGGGGCGATCCGGGTAACTATAGACCAGTGAGCCTAACTTCAGTGCCAGGAAAAATAGTGAAAACTATTCTCAAGATCAAAATCGTAGAGCATATAGAAAGACATGATTTAATGGAACACAGTCAACATGGATTTACCCAAGGGAAGTCTTGCCTAACAAACCTGCTTCATTTTTTTTGGAAGGGGTTAATAAACATGTGGATAAAGGTGAACCAGTAGATGTAGTGTATTTGGATTTTCAGAAGGTGTTTGACAAAGTCCCTCATGAGAGGAGTCTTTCAGAATGAAAGGTTCAGGCAGCAGGGAAAAATAACTCTTTTCCCCCAACCTTGGGTAGGAGGGATGATAGCAAACTTCTTCCCAAAAAAGAGAGAAACATCTCCACAAAACTTCAAAGCAGAATCACTATTGTCCATCCATCGGGAATGAGAGTGAGCAGAAGACCTGCTTACGGACAGGGAATTTTCCCTCTTCAAGAAAAGACTAGGAGACCTAGGGAATAAAAATACCAAGTTCTCAAACAAACTGCAAAGGCACTGAGGCAACATCTCCAGCCAGGTTGTGGACTAAACATATACTTCTTCCGTCTTATCCTGGGAACACAGCAGACCAAAAAACACTACAAACACTTCTCTGTCTACGTCCAACTAGAAATGCCACAGAGAGCTATCACTCTGCCTGCCTTTGAGCAGACTGGAGTTCACCAGCAGACCTCACAGGGCGGCGCTGTAGGAAATGGGACACTCCTCTCTGAACCCCCAACCCAATGACTTAGGCTATGGCCATCTAAAGGAGATCCAAACGGGAGGGGTCACACATTACTAGCCATAATGTTTATTCTGCATGCATGCTGACTGCCATCCAGCATTCTCTTTATTCTTCCTCCATTTATGACTATGTAATTTCTATTTTGAGCCCTGTAAGTGGTTTTGATCATATTTAAATTAGGCAATGTGGTGACTGAAATGTGGGCATTTTTGGTTTCTTGTCGTTAGTTTGAACTGACTTCACATTGGAAACATTTGTCGTGAGCTAATTCTACCAAGCTCCAGATGTTGGGGACATCAGGAGAGTGACTCTGCATATCAGGAAAATTAATAATTGGGCTTATGCATATTGTAATTAAGCTGATAATGATTTATATGATTCCAGAAGGAGGATGACCTGAAAACCTACATAAAGTAGGTTTCCCAAGTGATGCCAAGCCCCTCAGCAGCAATCATAAATATAGAATGTGATTATTTGTATTTATTGTCAACCAGAAATGTTTTAAAATGACAGTGTTGGGTGAATCAAAGCTATACACTATTTGTTCTGACTATTATATGTATAAAGTTGGATAAATTTTATAAAAAAAAAAAAACAAACAATTGCAAATGAACATGATATCGAAAAACAAATCTTGTCCTCAATTAAAAACATTTTAAGCCTTTTATGCATGAGGACTTCATTGTGTGCTCAGTTCAGCTACACAGCAAATCTTGATTTTTTTGAGGCTATTTTTCAAAGCATAAAACCCAGTTTTACGTGCATATATGGCTGTACTAAAATAGCCCAGGGTGAGTGCATGCAAAAGGACACGGGTAACCCAGTTACACAAACCGAGCAGAGGCAGTGAAGGAGTTTGAGTCTGGGCAGAGTGAGCACTTTCATGCACACTTTTTTGTTTTTTTAAAGTGTGCACATGAGGGTACATGCATGCATTACAACCTCCAAAGAGAAGGTGTCACTTTCAGCGAGTAAATGCATGCATGCACGCGACCAATCCCATGAGTATTTTCAAAGCAAATTTATGCGCAGAAGTTCGCTTTGAAAATATTTAGTAAAGTCTGCATGTACATACAGAATGTAGGCAGTCTGACAAATTCTCTGACCTAAGGAAGTTTGCTTTCATAGTCTGCCCTGTTTTTGGTTTTTTTTTGCAAAAGTTGCATAGAATTCCCATATTCTGGAGACCATATGAAAGACAAAATGTAAAATTTCCAAAGATTTGACTTAGAGGAATGGATGGGGAAGCTACACGCTAACCTACTCGCCCTGTGCTAAGCAAAGAGAGATTGAATCGTGCTCCTCAGCGGCAGGTGGGCCTTCTATATCCAGAGGAGGCGCCATCTATTGGCAGTCTGAGAAAAATGCAGGCCTCAATGAATGCTGCGAGTGATTTTTCCCCATCACCCCAGCACAGGGTGGTCGCTCGCTGGTTCAGCCCTGATCTCATCAGTAATGCACCAGAGAGACAGCTCATATGAAAGGCAAATCTTCATTAATATTGTGTCATGGCTTGTGATCAAACAGCAGATATATGTACATATATACTCAATCAGTGGCCTTCTGTATCCCTTCTTTCAAGCTGCCTGAGTCTATCCTATACTCATTTTTTTTCTGCTTTATCAGTTTTTGTTACAGAGAATATCTTCTTTGAAGGTGATCTCTTCTGCTAGCATTTATTCTAGATGGGAATGGAGTTACTATATATTCACTGAGCTGCTGTTTGCTTACAGTTCATCTCATTCATATTCCAGGCAAGCTGCAGACTTCAGTGTGGGCATGAGAGGAGCGAGAAGCAAAATGCCCATAGAGAAATGCCTGAAAGATTATTTCTCTCGGATTCTAATTTATTTTCTATCATTAATGTTTTTGAAAACCCTACACGTCCCCGGAACAGAAAGAGCATTTTAAGGCACTGATCAGATGGCAAAGGCAGAACGATTCTGTATGCAAGCCACTTTAATCAAATGAGATGCCTCTGCAGTCAGGTATTTTTAAGCACCAGCCAGACTTTTTTTGTATGGAAAAAATCTGGGATGTTTTATTTTGGTAGGTCAAGAAAAGTAATAGAAAGCCTTGTGTAAACAACAGGATGGATTGCATACTTCTGTATTTCGAAAAGACATGGATTGGACAACCTATTAAAATATCAAAGTTTTCATCCAGCGGCATTTAAATCAGGACTGTCGGTGAGCCAATTCTTCAGAATCAGAAGAAATTTCTCTGCTTTACAGGAATTCAAATTACAAACATACTGTTTAAGTGCTATGGTTTTTTGATCAGGGATACCCTTTTTCTGGAAGGCAATCGGCTTACCATAAGGCATTGTATTCTGATCTCCAATTATTATTGCAATATCATAATAAACCTCATCATTCCCAAAATGTATGCGTGTTACAACATTCAGACAAAACAGGTGTTATAGCCCAAAGTATTAGTCACTGGCATATATTAATACTTCATCTAATTATTTCAGAAGAACCAATGATTGCATACAGTAGGGGTCTTAATATTAAAGATCAAATTGTGAGGGCAGCATTACAGACTATCATTATCTGATGTTGGTTCTTTTTAAGCTGGGCATATCCCATCCAACAACTGACATGTATGCTTCCAAAATGCCTGGTATTATTTGGGAACATCCAATTACGCATATCAAGTTCAAATGTAAGACGCATACAGATTGTAACTCTGCAAATGTAGTATATATGATTTGATGTTATTGCCCAATGTTATATATAGGGAGGACCAAGAGACCAATAAGAGTCCAGTTATGAGAAAATCGGTGTTTAAAGACCCATAAAGAAAATGCTCCCATAGTTAAACATTGTCTGTCATTCCACCTTCGTTTTGAAGATTTGTGTTGGACAATCATTGAATCATTAAATTGCCAATGAGAGGATTTCTATTTTAAACTTCAGAGAACATTGGATATTTTGATTAGACTCAATCCACTCTAGAGGTATGAATGAGAGTATTGATTGGTTCACATTGATCTGAACCTCCCCTAACAATTGGTTTATTTTTATAAACTTAATCCCCTGATTGGCCTGTTAAAAGTATGGCCTTAATAGACTGATCCATGCTCTCTCAAGATGGGCGTTCTAAATGAGTAGGATCTAAGAAGCACATTATTTGGTTTATAGTGACAATTTACTGGTGAGACGCCGACTTATATTACTGAGGAAAGAAACAAAGTAACAGGTACAGATATATAAATGGATGCTAATTGTAGTCTGATTTTTTATGTTAATAGAATCTGAGGTGATCCTGTTTCCACCTAAATTGATGAAGAAAATATGAAACACAGGGCTTTGGTAATAAAGGACACAAACCGACTATCCTTTTGAAGTTCAAGAATATAAGCCTTATAAGATAAGTGCTTGGGATACATATTGGGGTTTTAATTGCAATAAAAAGAAAAACTATGTTAGATCTATTGTGAGACTTATGATTAAATCTGTGAGCCATGTTTTAAGCCTAGGTTTTGTACCTATTCTGTACTTTAGGCAAATAAATAGAGCTCTGTAATATGATGGCCGTTACAATTCAAGTGGTTATGTAAAATTGTCCTATTTTCTGTAGTTTTTCATTATTGGGATTTGTCAATAAGCCACCTACAAGTCATTGTTGGGAAAATTATAAAAGACCAGCTCCTCCCTGCTGCGGGAGCATCAGCTTCAGTAGAAATCATGGCTCCTTCATTACCAACATCATTCAGTAGGTGTCACTGTATGAAAGAGCATGGGGGAGGGGATGTTACGTACTTTATCAGACAGAAAGATTTAAGGATGAGCTAAAAACATGACTATTCCAAAACGCATACAAATTAACTTAAAAACTTCAGAATATACAGAGCCACAAAGTCAAGAAGGACATAAGATAATAATCGAATCATGAAGAAAAAAATCAAAACGAGAGAATGTAAGATTCTCAAAACAACCCACTGACTAAGATGTGAAAACTATCACTGCGATTTATTTTTCAATACTCTTTGCCTTAAGTACCAGATCTATTATTATCTACTAGAAATTTCACTTGAAAAATATTAATGCCTATCTATGACTACCACCTCTGCAACAAATCATTGTTTGTTGAGTTATAACTATGAAAGTCACTTTGTAAACCATTCTGATCTATACATGGAACAGTATATAAAATACCAAAATAAATAAATAAATGTTCACTACTTCTCTCATGAGTCGCTAGACAGAATAACAAAGAAATGCTAGCTAAAGGGGAGATCACATTTCCTCCAGTATCAGCCTCTCCCAGAAGTCACTATAACAAAAGGCTGAGGAGCACGGATAGCTTAGAGTCATTCTACTGGAAGCTTTTTCAATTATGTGTTTAATATATTTTTAGTCCACCTCCCGAGTCTTCAGAAAGGTTGCTCAAAGCTATGTACAACATCAATAGAAAAGCCATAAACTATGTAAAGTAAAGCAATAAAAATTAACATATATACAACAAAAACATTTAAAAAAGTCTAGGATCTAGACTCAAAGATATCAAAGTTTTACAGTAAAACTTTGGAAGAACAGAGACCAGCAAGTCTGATGGCAAAACCTCTAACAATGAATGGATCTCAAGCACATCTCTGCCGAAGAGGACATTCTACCGTCTAGAAGTAAAATAATTTGAAATTTGACTGTGATATTCATCTAAACTGCATTTCAGCTTGAACCTCTGAAAATATAACAGGAAAAGAAGGTGACCTATAAGGGTGTGCATGGAAAAATTTTTTTTTGAATTTATAACGTTTCAATCATTTTGATTTCTTTTGCGTATCTGTTTGGTTTTAGCTTATTTTTACAAACACAAGCCAGAAATGAATTGGGGTCTGTGCAAAAAGTGGGGAAAACTTGTAGACTAATTGGATCTTAGTCCTTATTTATAACCATATTCTCTACTTTTTTTAATCACTTATATTTCATTTTTATGTGCAAACAGTAGATATAGGGGTCATGAAATGAAACTCCAGAGGGGACCACACCGATCTAAGAACATAAGAACATGCCATACTGGGTCAGACCAAGGGTCCATCAAGCCCAGCATCCTGTTTCCAACAGAGGCCAATCCAGGCCATAAGAACCTGGCAAGTACCCAAAAACTAAGTCTATTCCATGTAACCATTGCTAATGGAAATACTTCTTCATGGAGAGGATGTTCTTCCAGAGGACCTGGCGATGATGAAAATAGTAAATAAATTCAAGAGGGCATGGGATAAATACTTTAGATCCCTAAAGGTTAGACGGAGCAGCAGTTACAGCCTTTAATCAGAAAGCATGGGTTTTGCTATAATTAACTGATTATTCTTGATTATTTTGGATTCAGACAGCCAGCGCTGGGCCCTGACTTTTACAGGCCAGGGAACTGATATGCAGACATCAGGGAAAGTGCACTGGACTGCTTCTACAACCAAGACCAAAAGCAAAGCATGTTCAAGCAGCATGTCTGACTGTAAATATTGCTACCCTTAACATAAGGCTTGGGGGTAACCAGCTAGGAGTGGCAGTTACTACCCTAAACAGAGACATAGGGGTAACCTGCATGGAGTGGCGGTTACTACCTTATGAAACTTGCTGGGCATACTGGATGGGCCATTTGGTCTTTTTCTGCCATCATTACTATGTTACTATATTTATTTCACTACCAACACACATTAAAGCTATTAGATTCTTGTGTCAGATCAGAATGAAATAACCAATTTCGCTGATGTTTTCATGCCATCTTAAACCATTAGCACTTCCCCAGGAATCTGCCTGTTGGGGTGTTCATACTCCTCCTGCTTCTGCTCCTGCACACACTCAGTACCAGGAATTAAAACCACCACTGATCTGTGGTGTTTTGAGGCCAAAGAGTACAACGCAATAAAGAAAGTTGCAGGAGCCCTGGCAGAGAGGCAGTGCACCGGCTTAGCCTCTCCCTCAGATGCCACTGTAGGGAACAACATGGGAACACTGAATGGAGGGGAGCTCATTGTGTCTTCAACAGACAGTACTAGCCTGACATAGAGCTGTTAGCAGTGCTGGGGACAGTCCCTGCTCCTGCAGGCCCTACAGGAGTTTGTATATAAGGCTGACGTACGAGCCCTGGCTGTGAATTTTAGCTCACCTATCCAATCCTGCCTTCCCCAACAGGGATCAGTGGGGAGCATGGTGGGGGCTGGGGGGCACAGAGAAGCCTGGCTGAAAGGCTTAGGTTCTTCCAGGGCCACTAATGGAGGTTAGAAGTGAAATACTCGTATCCACTACTCGGCAAAGATTAAATAATAAACAAAAACTTGCTAGAGAAAGGCAGCAAGATTTCCCTGAGAAATACCAGAGAAGAAGAAAAAGTAGATAGATTTTTCCATAATGTAAAGAAAATTGCTTTTGCCAATATCTGCCGTTTTAAAGCAATTACAGGTTTTTTTTGTGAAAGATATGGAGGGAGAGAATGTTACAATGTGGAACATGCTTTTTTTAAATGGAAGTACCTAGCAAAAGCAGAAAATGCATTTAAAAGCAACAATTGAAAGCAGCAGCCCGGACAAAGAGTATAAAATATTTACAACTGGTAAGAAAGGAAAGAAAACAGCTGGGTGACTCCAGATAACGAGTACATCTTCACAAAGCAGCAAGAATATTCTCTGGGCATTTTCAACTGACCTAGAGAGAGGGCGATGCACCACAATCTCCTTCTGCATTGGGCTGCACTTAAAGAACAACTGCGGATAGCTTCGGTTTTCTCTATTCATTAACTCTTTCCGTGCCTCTCTCCTCTGAATTTTCCTCACCCTGGCCCTTTTTAGGCACCCTTTCTTAATGCTCATTAAATTTGATTCTGCTAAGAAAAAAGAGCAGCTTCGGAAAGGCAAGCACTGCCATACTTACCACATAAACACAGGGAACGTCCACCAGCCAGGGAGCGGACCCCCCATCAACACGCAGCTGCAAAGGGCTGGCCTTGGGTCACCACTATGGCACTGGGAGATCTGCGGTCCAGCGCCCTATTGTAGGGAGATATCTCATGTTTTACCACTGAAACACAAAATGAATCACAATAGCCGAAGAAGTGTATAGGCCCAAACGCCATCACAGCAAGAGAAAATTTACCCAGATGAACTTTAAAACAGCATTATCTCAGTGGAAAATAAGAGGCCTTACCCTGATACGCTGAAATATATCTTATCAAGATGTGCCTGTTTGCATGTCCCTGTGTCAATGGGAGCAAAGCAGACAGAGAGGCAACAACTTAAGCTCATAAGCAGGAGTCATGGATGAGCCAAGCTGAGTCCATAGGTCAGAAAGTCCCCCCACTTTAGAGAGGAGGGAGAAGTCTGAGACAGAGAAAAACACGCTGGCACACAGCTTGGCATAAAGACGTGGCAGTTCTCCCCCTGAAGAAATGGGGAGGGGGAAGAAGACCTGCAATGTAACAGGACCCCCAAAGTAATGGGGAGGGGGGAAAGACCTGCAATGTAACAAAAGACCCTCCTCCCACCCCGTGATTATGCATGAGCTTCTGCATATTTATCAACTGGAAAGTATAAATCAGGGGGGGGCAAAGAAAAAGGAGGAATACAAACCCTAAGAGCGAAGGACCCCCTGAAGGCTGAGAAAGCTAGCAAATCTGGAGAGCATCCCTGAACACCGAAGGGGGGTCAGAACTAGACCAACACTCCCTGCTGTCAAAAAGGGAGAAGACTAGGTATGGCCCAGAGACCGGAGAGACGAGGTGGTTGCTCATGTGCAGAGAATAGGATAGAGTCTGAGATGGTGAGGGGTGAGAGCCAGCCCAATAAGTACCAGAGCCAGAAGCCCATCTCCTTCCAGGACCTCCTGCCCGCTCTGCCAGTACCAAGCTTCTCCTCTGCCCACATCTGCTTCAGAGGTGAGCAGAGAGATATCGCCTGAAGCTGGGACCAAGGGTAAGTTAGCCATAAGTATTAATATAAAAAGCAGGCTAAAGGTTTATGACACGTGCGATACCACCCATGAAACAGAATTTTCTTTAGGGAAAACTGGTGTTTAGTGGCCAGGATGTCAGAGACAGGAATTGTTATTTTCTAAATGCTATATCCTGCCAAATCTGATAAATAAAAGTCTGTTTGTGAAGAGAATACCCGTTGTCTTTTCCTGACTTAGGATCACAAGTAAGGTGGGAGAGCAATTGGAAGTGTCCTGTAGCAGACAGGTCCCTGTACCCCTAAATTTGCTTACAGTCTGGAGGTTCACCAAGACAGGATAGATGACGCTCATCCTCAGAAATGACGACAGATGCAAAGGTAGATTTAGTAGAACTAGATAATGAAACATTAGTGAAGGTCACAGAAGTTTTCGCTAAGAAAGAGGATGTGCCATTCCAGATCTCTAGAGTACCTGAGAATTTAAAAGAAGCGTATCTGCAGTTAGGCAATGTTACTAATCTATATTTAACTACACTGCAATTTTTGGTTAGTGAATCTAAATTAACCCTTAAGCTATTAGTTGAATATGCTACTACTTTGCATTTATTAAGAGAATTACTGCAAAGTGATAACTCACATCTACAGGCAACCAATCAGGTATTGGAGAAAGACACTATCCAGTTAAGAGCAGAGATGGATGATATCCTTCAAAAATGATCGCTGCAAGAAGCATATCACAAGTCAATGGCAAATCAGAATCTAGAATTAACAAAACAAAATGCAAGCTTTAGAAAAACAGGTTGCTGAAGCCCAGCCTACAGACCCCTCATTTAGATAAACTACCTCAATACCTTGAACAAATCCAAACACCGCAGGAAATAATCATAGAGAAGGAACAGGAGGGGGGACTGAGGGGGTTTCTGATGACAAAACAAATAGGATTCAGGAGTTAGAAAAAGCTATTAAAATGCAGAAAGAAGAGTCAGACAAAAAGGTTAAGTCTTTAAAAAAACCAGAATTAAAACTGCAATTAGCTGCAACTGATAGCCAAAATAGTGGAAAGGATCAAAGAATCCAACAGCTTGAATCCAAAGCCTGTCTCTTCATGAGACACACCTTACTAAGACCGAATCTTTAAAAGTTGAAAATAAAACACTAAACCTGAGTGTAGTTGTAATGTTGGCCAATATTTTCTTATACTTCTTTTAAGACACTGTGTGTGCAGAGTGAAACGAAGCACACACAATAACCTTTGTTCATGTTGAGGAGTGGTGCCCTTTAATAGGAGGTCCCTATTTGCCCATCTCACTCTTTTGTAGGTTTGACTGATGATCCTTCTTGGATATCCCCTCTGGACAAATTGCTGCTTTATATCTTCTGATTTCTCCTGGAACTCCTGTGTTGCAGAGCATAACCTTCATAACCAGAGGAATTGACCCACTGGAAGATTGTCTCTGAGATGTGCTGGATAGAAACTCTCATAGTGTAATAATATGTTCTGATCTGTTGATTTATGATAAATCATAAATTTACAGCCACCTTCAACTAGTAAAATCTTGATGTCCAAAAAAGATACATATTCTTGATATAGTTGAAGGAGAATTGTAAATGTTCACTATGGGTGTTCAACCATCTCATGAAACATTGGAGTTCATCTTCCTTCCCTTGCCAAATCATACAGATTTCATCTATGAAGCATTTCCAGAGGTATATGTTACTTTTAAACAGACTCTCCAATAGCCACTTCTTTTCAAATTGCTGTATCTTTGATTTGTTGATAATAATGACCTTGGAAACTAAAAAATGTTTTTGTAGTGTTATAGATGCCAGTTGGACTATTAAATCTTTTGGTGTTCTCCCGGTGTCCCCTCCCACAGATAATGTATGGTCTATTATTTCCAATGCCTCCTCTTGGGGAATGTTAGTTTTTCTGAGCATCTAGTTTTTTCATGCGATTGTGAAAATTTCATCAATTGGGTGCTTTTTGAATAAAAAGTTTACAAAATGAAACAAACTTTAATAATTTAGTAAGTCCACATTTTTAGGAACAAAAGCCATTCAAGGACCTTTCATTAAAACATTGAAATTCATATTAGAACTGAAAATATAGCATTTGTCCAGGTGACAGCAAGAGAGGACTTGAAAGAGAACTGCACACAATACACTGCATGAAAATGGATAGACCTGGAAGATATTGGAAACACACATGGATGTGAAAGAGGACTGTACACAATATCTCTGAGCAAGCAGACCCATTAAACTTCAAGTATTGTGAGGGAGGACGTGAAAGGGAACCATCAGCCATATAGTTGTGTATTCATAGTGGACCTTTGAGGAAACTCATCTAGGAATTGGGGTATGTAATATAGTATGAAGACCATACCAATCAGGTTTTTTTTTATGAGATATAAATAAATGACCAGAGAATGAAGCAACACACTTGATCGTGAGTCTAAAGGGGTGTATTCTTTTTGGAGTAATATTGTAGTAAAACGGATTTTGATCACAACGCAAAAGTGGTCATCTAAGAAGAGAATGACATAAGTTGATGTCATTTGACACAGTGGGTGACTTCCACTTCCGGTAAACAAGGTGATTGGTCGGAAATCATTTAAATATTGAAGTGATTCGGACCGACACTGTTCAACAGAAAGGCAGTGGTTAAAAGAGGAAGATGGAGCGCATTAGAGTAAGTTATACAAAATTATCTTGCATCTGATGTTTGGCGGTCAATTTTGATTATGTTCATTTTTGTCTGTACTCAGCTCTCCAGCTGTCAGTGTTCGGTGGGCATGAGCTATTACTTGGAGTGATTATTTGAACCAAGAAGCTGCTGCTGAGAATTACCACTGCCTATGGCAGGTTTATGAGATAAGTTCAACACCTTTAGATGTGATGAAGTTTTGAGTAAACTCACATCAGGGGGAGCTATGGGATTTTGAAAAATGACTAATTTAGAGACATTAAAGACTTTAATTGCATAAAAAATCATATTTGCTTGTTTTTTTATTTAACACCACACAAAGTAAAAACAGTACTGGTGCACAGTTTGAGTTATAACTTAGTACATGGTTATCATCCATAATACAGTACCAGACACCAGAACTTAGTATTTATTATTTTATTTCCCCATATGGTTGCTAATTGTTTATTACAGGGGCATCTATAATTGAGGTACTTTTTTTTTTTTTTAAATAACCTCACAAAACACTTATTATCAGTAACAGCCAGCAAAAACTTCAGACTACGCATTCTGGCACCTGGGGTCCTGCTTTCAGCTGTAGGAAATGCAGGACTACTCGTCCAAAAGCACATTGGAAAAATAAGCATGTAGTGCCTGTATCTGTCCTTCTAGTTCATGCTGCAACTAATACTAATCATTTCTACTGCAGTACTAGACATACGCAGCACTGTACAGATCAGCATAAGAGCGAGGCCCTTTTCTGTGGAGTTTACAAGCTGGCCAAGAACACAGAGAAGACAAAGAAGAGGCTCCAGGATTTTGATTTATTTTATGGGTGGGCGTGAACATAGCCAGAAAGGGAGCACAATGCACCAACTCAGGAAGGCTATGCCAGGCATACAATGCAAGAAGGGAAAAAGTGCAGGGTTGATGATGGAGAAGGAGAATACAGAGAAGAGCAGCTCCTGCGATAAATGGAATTTGTGGAGGAGGAAGCTGCAGAGTGAAAGCACTTGTAGACGAGTGGAAGAAATTGTAAGAGGAAATGGAGGCAAGCCAATGTAATGATTTGAGCTTGTATGGCTGTAACTGCATTGGAGGAAGTTGAGGCATGCGACTGAGTACTGAACAGAGCCTATTGGAGACAGACGGCTCCGTGGGAGACCTGTGAGGAGCAGGATGCAGCAGTCTAAGCAGGAGGAGGGAAGAGACTGGATAAGAGTTCTGGTACTGTGCTTAGAAAGAAAGGAACAGATTTTGGTGAGGTTATAGCTGCTGAAACGATACCTTTTTGCAGCATTTTGGATTTGTGCAGAGAAGGAAAGAGAAAAGTCAAATATGATCCAAAACTGCAAGCTGAGAGGACTGAGGGGATGAGAGTTTTATCCATGGAGACAGAAAAAGAGGGAAGATGTATCAAGGACTCAAAGTATTTAGTATCTCTATAGATCCAGCTTTATTAAATACAAGGAAGGTGCACTCAGATTCTTCGCCTACAACGGGAGCAGTATATGTGAAACACTGGGACTGCTAACCATGTTTGACAGTCGGCAAAGTATTTTTAGAAACCGCAGATTCAGGTTCCGATTCCTCGTCAGCCATTGCATTGTTATGAGAGAAAGAGAGAATATGTAAGAGAGAGTTTGTAGTAGGGGAGCTGTATATAGGATGCATGTGCAGATTTGTAGCAGCATGTATGAGTGCATGTGTACGTTTGAGAAGGTGCATCAGTCTCTGTGACAGTGAGTGCCCAAATGCCAGTTACTATAAAGCAGAAAGGAAGGACAAATCCACAGCTTCCACCTAATTCAACAGTGGCTACAGCCCATTAAGAACTGCAAAGACGTCCATCCCTGCAGGCCTGTCTGCTCCTTACAGAAAGCTAGCATGCAACATATGTGCAGAGGCAGGCATAACAAAGTATATTAGGTACAGCATGTATCCAAACACCCCCTAAAGGAACTCACACACTTGTACATGTAAGAGACATGTTTTCTATGCAGGCACCAGTCCGAGAATCTATGGCTACAACACAGAGGAAGAGAAGGGACTCATACAACAGTGAAACGATTTAACGATCCGTCTTCCAAGTGCTACAGTATCATTTCCGATTTCTTATTGACGTGTTGCAGGCATGTAATAGATTTGTGAGAAAGATCATAATGTTTATCGGAGGTAGGCTAATGAGACAATAAAAGGGAATAACAGCAGATGGTGGGGAAATATTGAAGCAATGCAAAGAAATTTATGCAGGAGAGCGCGCACTGATATTTCACACTTTCAGTCAATAAGCATAATTCAGTTGTCACTCCAGTCCAGAGTACGAGATAAACGATATTTATAAAATGACTCCGAGAGATAATCCACGTCGTCCTGCAAGAAACTCGTATTTGTGATGCTGACAGCCTCCACCCCACTGCACTGGCAGGACCAACATGGTCTGCTCATTTGCATACCTACATAGTATGAACCAATGGCAGTGCGGTATTAGCGGTGCTGATTTCATCAGTCTGGCAGCTCAGGTTGTTGCACCGTCAAGGAGATCTGGGAGGAAGCTCAGGTTCATGCTTCTTGGGCCAGCTGGGAGTACTGTTGAATCAGCTCAGCAAACCTCTTCAAAACTAGATTTGAGGAATTCAACAAACCTGGAGGAATTTTGCTAAATCACGGGCGGCAATGCAGAGAGTGCCGGGCCCAGCTCACGGTCGCAGCGGGCCATGATCCAGGCTGCAGGGTGGCAAACTTAAAAGGTACCAGGAGGATGGAAGGGTTAAGATTGGGGGATGCGGGGAGGAAAGGGAGGCTGGAGGTGGTGTCTTAACCAAAGAGATGTTGAACCAGGGAGTGGGACCTATTTATATCTTTAGAGGGAGGGGGATGCTGGGCTCAGTTAACTAAAAAACAATGGCCCAGGGAGAAGAAAGAAAGGCTGAGCCAGCTTCTGTCCACCCTCTTATCCTCCTCCTCGGCTTCCCATCCCACTGACCCCTGATCCAGACCAGCCTGTTGCCACAGTTTGTGGGGGAAGGGGGGCTGTCATTCAGGCCGCTGGGCCCATGAGGCGCGTCCCTAGCGCCTCCTTTTGGCCTGGAGCGGCGACTGTCAGCGGGTTTGACAGCAGACGCTCAATTTTGCCAGCGTTGGTTATCAAACCCACTGACGGCCACGGGCTCGGAAACCGGACGCCGGCAAAATTGAGCGTCCGGTTTTCGGCCCGACAGCTGCGGGCCGAATTATTTATTTATTTATTTTACTTTTTTTACTCTTCGGGACCTCCGACTTAATATCGCTATGATATTAAGTCGGAGGGTGCACAGAAAAGCAGTAAAAATAGCGCCCTCAACTGCATTTGCATGTTGGGGGCGCTATTAGGTGCCGTGGGTTGGATGCGCGTTTTCCTCCCCTTACTGAACAAGGGGTAAGGGAAAACGCGCGTCCAAGAGCAGGCTAACAGTGCGCTCCGTCGCAGCGCACTGTACTGTATCGGCCTGATAGTTTGTTATTCTGCTTAAGTCCTGCCCATGCACAGAACTAAACTGACAATGAGAAATTGCCTGGCACCATTACTGGGAGCCTTAAACATGCTGCTACACCTCAATATTTTGCTGAGCTGGTATAGATTAGGATATGTTAAATGTAGGCATTTCTGACTATTTATTTCAGGTAGTTGTTATATTGCTGAACTGATCTAGTCCTCATTATGCAGCTTTTCTTTCGTTAAGCAGCTGTTGATCCTTGACTGCATGCTGCCATGCTAATATGCTAGACACTCCCCTCCCCTCCCCCCGTGGGTGAATTACTTATTCTAAAAGGCGAGTAATAGATCCAAATAGTAAATATAATTAAATACGTCAGGTTCTCCTGTTACTCTCTGCAAGTCTTCTGCTCTCCAATCCTCAATAGATTTTCCGGAGAATTCAGCTGCCAGAACAAATTCTCTCTGGCTTGCCTAACATTTGGATCTTTCGGAGATAGCCCTCCACCACTGGCAGAACTCACCTGAATCCAATGGGGGTCACAGGTAGGGCGGAGCCTCTCTGCCGCCCCCCTTCCTGGTTCCTTCCAAGATGTCTCTCACCTCACCATTTCAGAACCCCAGAACACCCCTCCAAGACTCAAAAATGTACCTTTTATATTCCAAAATACGGACTCCCCTTGTCCCACCTGCTTCTAATAAGCCACAAAGGAACTCTCCATACCGGAATGTTCCTCTCTTAATAGCACAGTGGGGTCTAGAGTCAGCCCAGGAATCCTGGACAGAAGACGGCCAACTACAATGAGCTAAGAAGAGGAATTAATCTCTCTGACACAGACTGCATATTTACTAAAAAAAAAAAAAAGGAAGCCACTTCACACCTATAGGACTTAAAGGAACATATTTTGATAAAGTAAAGAACTCATCGTAGAGACCCAGAAGCAATGGAATACAGATTTTCGATTGAATTTCGTATTTCACAGCATTGTTTACAGTCCTTCTCGCCTCCCCTCCTACCCCAATATAGAACCTTTTAACGAACCCAGATACTGAAGCAATGGAACAGTCCCCTCATCCCTCTCTTTTGCCCCTGAACATTTTTTGGAACACAGGATTCTGCTGGAGTTAGTTTGCATAAGTGGATGCGGCAGAGCAGACAGATTTGCATACATTACCACAGGGCGCCTGCTTCTTTCTCATCCAACTGTCTGCACTGGAGGCCTGTGTTTTAACTGCAAGTCGGCGAGATCTGTGACTGTCTGTGCACAAACCTTTTTTTTTTTTTTTTTAAATAGAGGGGGTGGATATCTTTTTTATTTTTTTTTGGTTGTCATTAAATGTTAAGAGCTTACAGCCCAGAAACAAAAATCACACTTTCAGTATTTTGCATTTTGATTTAATTTCTAAGACTTCATCTGTCCTCTTTCTCTCTGGATTAGTAACACGATACCTTCATGAGATTCACTCTTATCTTTCCACCTCAGCTTCCTGTGCAATAAAGGAACACATTATTCTCTTGTCCAGAGTTCTTACTTCCGCTTTGTCTTGTTCATCCTTCTGTACCTTGAAAAGTCCTCAGACTCACTCCCTTCCCCTCCAGCTCTTTTTAGGGAGTCATCATACACTTTTCTCTCAGTCTTCAATATTCAGGTCATCTGCTCTCAGCCTTTATGAGGTAGGACACAGGTTCCTCGTGAACTACTTCCAACACTGGTCCTGGTCCTCAACTCCTGCTGCATTTATTCCACATTTTGGCTGCACGTAACTATACGGTCATGTGATTTATCCAAATGCCGCAGAGCAAGTTTAAAATGGTGTCAATGGTCGGGCAACTGGCATCACAAAAAGGGTAATAAGAAGGCCAGGGCTAGAAACAGCACATCAACAGCTCAGCAGCACTTTTCTTTCGTTATTTTTCTATATCTTGACCAGTGGACCAACTTATTATTCCACTCTTAAGAAAGTCAACCTGTCCAGTTCCTAGTGGCCAAGTCCCTGCATCTCTAAAACCACGAGTACAATTTGGCACTAGCGTTGGTAGTCTCAATGGAGAAGACCAGGATTGCATGAGCATGGAGGCTGAATCAGCCTCTCACTCACAGAGGTGGTCTAGTTGGAGCAGGACTGAGGCACACTGGGCTGGGCAGTCTGAATGAGAGGAGCTGCACCGGTTCTGTGCATCAATGAAGAGCCATGGTTTCCACAGTGCTATTGATAGAGCACCTTTCACGAACACTAAATTTGCCAGAAAAAAAATAAAAGGCTAAAACAAAAACAAAAAAAAGACGGCATACATAAGAACATGCCATACTGGGTCAGACCAAGGGTCCATCAAGCCCAGCATCCTGTTTCCAACAGTGGCCAATCCAGGCCATAAGAACCTGGCAAGTACCCAAAAACTAAGTCTATTCCATGTTACTGTTAGAAAATAGCTACTGCTATTACTAGCAAGTCAACTTAATTAATAGCAGGTAATGGACTTCTCCTCCAAGAACTCATCCAATCCTTTTTTAAACACAGCTATACTAACTGCACCTATACAACCTCCAACAGTTTCTTCACAGACAACCCAGGCACTGCCACTGATGTTCAGAGTGCAGTATCCAGTTCTCTGTTGCCGCTCTCTGACCTGCCTGGTCTACATCCACACAGGAGCAGTGCCAGGTTAGCCTTCATGAACTTGGGGGAGCGAGTGCTCCTTCATCAGCCAATGGAGTCATTCCAAGGCAAAGAAGCCAGAAGTCAGAGAACCAACCAAATCATAACTGTGCTACAGCTGTTTGTATTATTTATTTATTTCTTTTTATATACAGACATTCGATCTGACATATCACATCGGTTTACAGTGAAACTGAAATAAAGAGGACATAGCTCTCTTATTATATCTTACAGTATAACTTGGTTTCAGTATAATCAGGTTTCAGGTGATTTAAAATTCTCCAAAAAGACAGGTTAAAGAGAAGTGTCTGCCTCCTCATACTGCCTTCCCACTAGACAAAAGTAAAAAAAAAAAAGAGGGATGTGAAGAGCTTGTGAAAAATTAACCTATTATAAAAGCTACTGCCCATGCCATTGCTGTAGGTATAATTTATGTTACACGAGTGGATCTGTTTCTACTCTGCTGGTGGGTGTACAATGTCCAAGGTAAAGTGGACCTTAGTGAATCATGGGGCAAATTTCCAGTGCAAAAATGGCCTATAATGCAATTCAGCTAAGTCTGTCTCTTCCACATGTCTCTATCTCTCTGGGATAGATTTTCCAGTCTTTCCTGATTGCAGTGATTGGGACTTCTGAACGTCTAATGCTCCTGTTCCAAGTTCATTCCCCTCTGATCTTTGCTTTTCTGCACTGTAAACCGAGCTCTGTGCCATTTGCTGCGCAGGTGGAAATCTTCACAACACGCACATGGATCAAATCGCCACAGCCCTGTCAGGTATTAGAAATGCCTGTGCTCATCTTCCATTCAATTCAAAAGTGACAGCTTGCATGACTTGGAAGCAGCGTAGAGCGCAACACAGTGGAAGAGTTCAGATCTCCCGTTAGGCAAGGGAGATACTTGAGCTCAGGAGAAAGGCGATCACTTGCTAGCAGATGGTGAAGAAGAGGACTCTTGCAGGAAACCCGCCCATCCCGCTCTCTACTGGAGATGTACATTTTGTTTTAAAACAAAAAATGGTAAATCGGAACCAAATCAGGCATTTTGCTTTCAGTTCTTTTTACCCCCCAAATGAATGCACAATCAATGGTGTAATAAGTGGGGGTGCAGGGGTGCGTTCCGCCCCGGGTGATAGCCAGAGGCTGCACCAGGAGGCCATCTAGAGCAGCATGGGTCTGGGGGCCGCAACTGCATAGCCTTTTCTTCTTTCCACCTGCATGGCCCGGAAAAGGAAATGGTGAGGCCATGCAGGGAAGAAGGAAAGTCCATGCGGTCATGGCCCAAAGCAGGAAGAAGATCGGCGTGGGTCCCGGGTATCTGAGGAAGAGGCAGCATTGTCCCGTCCCCCCCCTCCCCACCGCAGGTGCAGGAAGCAGAGCTGCACCAGCCCCCACTGCCTCAAGAAAAAATGAAGAGTCCCCCGTCTATCACGGGGGATAAAGGAGGAAGCTGCTGCTGTGCTTTTGATGGGGAGCAGAGTAGGAAGTGAGAGAGTGTGTGTTTGTGTGTACCTGACTGGGATAGTCTGTGTGTGTTACAGCATGCCTGTATCTGTGTGTTAGAGCTTGTGTGTGTGATAGAGCATGTGTGTGTGGGATTGTGTGTTAGAGCATGTCTGTGTCTGTTACAGCATGCTTGTATCTGTGTGTTAGAGCATGTGTATGTGTGTGTGGGATTGTGTGTTAGAGCATGTCTGTGTCTGTTACAGCATGCTTGTGTGTTAGAGCATGTGTATGTGTGTGTGGGATTGTGTATTTGAGCATGTCTGTGTGTCTGTTACAGCATGCTTGTATCTGTGTGTTAGAGCATGTGTATGTGTGTGTGGGATTGTGTGTTAGAGCATGTCTGTGTCTGTTACAGCATGCTTGTATCTGTGTGTTAGAGCATGTGTATGTGTGTGTGGGATTGTGTGTTAGAGCATGTCTGTGTCTGTTACAGCATGCTTGTGTGTTAGAGCATGTGTATGTGTGTGTGGGATTGTGTATTTGAGCATGTCTGTGTGTCTGTTACAGCATGCTTGTATCTGTGTGTTAGAGCATGTGTATGTGTGTGTGGGATTGTGTGTTCGAGCATGTCTGTGTCTGTTACAGCATGCTTGTATCTGTGTGTTAGAGCATGTGTATGTGTGTGTGGGATTGTGTATTTGAGCATGTCTGTGTGTCTGTTACAGCATGCTTGTATCTGTGTGTTAGAGCATGTGTATGTGTGTGTGGGATTGTGTGTTCGAGCATGTCTGTGTCTGTTACAGCATGCTTGTATCTGTGTTAGAGCATGTGTATGTGTGTGTGGGATTGTGTATTTGAGCATGTCTGTGTGTCTGTTACAGCATGCTTGTATCTGTGTGTTAGAGCATGTGTATGTGTGTGGGATTGTGTATTTGAGCATGTCTGTGTGTCTGTTACAGCATGCTTGTATCTGTGTGTTAGAGCATGTGTATGTGTGTGTGGGATTGTGTATTTGAGCATGTCTGTTACAGCATGCTTGTATCTGTGTGTTAGAGCATGTGTATGTGTGTGTGGGATTGTGTGTTAGAGCATGTCTGTGTGCCTGTTACAGCATGCCTGTATTTGTGTGTTAGAGCGTGTGTGTGTGTATCTGACTGGGATAGTCTGTGTGTTAGAGTATGTCTTTGTGTTTGTTACAGCATGCCTGTATCTGTGTGTTAGAGCGTGTGTGTGTGTGTGTATCTGTCTATGAAAGCATTTGTGTGTGTGTGCGCAGAGCATGTTAGGGTCTGTGTGAGAGCATGTCAGTGGCTATGTGAGAGTATGTTCTGTTACTGAGCACGTGTGTATGGATGAGAGGAGAAAGATTGGGAGCAACAACCCCTCTCCTCTCCCCTGCTAATCCAGATAATCTCAGGGCATCTGGAAACCAAAAGATCCCAGGTACCTACAGCAGGGGATTTTTAAAAAATCTTTTTTAAGCTTTAAATATTGGGTTGTGTTTGTGTCTGCTGTTTTGAAACATTTTATTGAACTTTGGAAAATGTACATGAGTTTTAAATTATTGAATGTTATTCTTTTGCCAGCTTTTTGCAATATTCTTTGTATTAGTATGGTTTTACATCTTTTGATGTTTTATATTTCTTGTTTTTATTGTTTTCTGTTTATGAGCAATGGTAATGCTTCTGTTTTTCCACTGTTGCACTGCATATATGGTCTGGCTTGTTGCAGTTTACAATTCAGTTTTTTTCCTTTTAGTTTATTACTTTATAGTCCCTTGATTCTGCATTTGGTGAGGGTCTGTTTGTATTTTGCATGTGTGATTGAAAACTCTGAGGACCAATCTGGTTCCTCAGGGTTGGGATTTCTGCTTCCACCAGCAGAATCTGTGCAGGAACTCTTAGTATTCTGCTGGTGTGTAGGTCCTGTGCAGGGATCTATAGCAGATTGGCTTTTTCTGTTTTCCTAATAGTAAGTATATTGTTATTTTAGGGTCAGGTGTAATAATTGCAGTGTTGCCTTTCCATAAGTAGGGTTGTTAGTGTTTGAGTGCTGGCAGTTACTGCAGTTCTGGCATTGGAGATTTACTATTACTGAAATTGTAATTCGCTTGTGGCTTTAAGAGGACCAAGTCCATACCCATCACACACTACCAGAAACCCAATATCAATTCCACGGGTCTTTTCTAATTTTTTGCAGGGTTTTACAACACGGCATGTAAATATAATATACATGTTGTAAGCAATATTTTTACCTCAGAAGACTGCACGTTAAATGCTCAGGTAAAATCTATTACTACAAATGCATAATGTTTAGTTGTGGGTGGGGAGAGGTGGTAAGCTGTAAGTTTCACCTAAGGCACCCAATACCCTTGCACCAGCTCTGGGTGGAAGACAGTGTAGAGAGCTGAGGAGGGAAAGGGCCAGATGACAGCACGGCAGCCTATGTGATTGAGAGAGGAAGGGGTGTGTGAGTGTGTGTGTGTGTGGGCGTGAGGGTACGTGTTTATGTGTGAGAGGGGGATTCTCTGTGAAGGAGCGACAAATGGAGGGAGCTTGTGTGAGGGAGAAGGGTCACGGGGGGGAGGGGGGGGGGGGAAGAGACAGAGAAGTGAACCTTGGGGGGCACCAAAGGAAGAATCCATCCCAGGTGCCAAATACTTTAGTTACGCCAATGTGCACAATCCCACTGAAAATCCCCAAAAGTTTCAGGTTCAGTCATTTAAAAAAAATAAATAGTGTTCACTATTTACAAACAGTGTGCACTAGTTTCCAAAATGAATACAAAAATAATGAAACCAAAACTGAAAATAAATAAAATGAACCAAAAACTGAAAAACATTTCCCTACACATCCCTACTTTCTACATCCAGAAAATGCCTTAGTGTTGGACCAAAGAAAAAAATATC
The DNA here is from genome assembly GCF_901001135.1 of Rhinatrema bivittatum. Taxonomy (NCBI): domain Eukaryota; kingdom Metazoa; phylum Chordata; class Amphibia; order Gymnophiona; family Rhinatrematidae; genus Rhinatrema; species Rhinatrema bivittatum. The sequence goes on from NC_042627.1 coordinate 14,839,760, forward strand.
ATCCTGGTAAAAGCCTGAAAACAAAAAAAAGATATCCCAGTGTAAACAAATAGTCATATACAATCAGTAAGCATACCTACAATTAACTTTCCTTCAAACGAGGTTTCAATTCAAATGCAATTGGGTAATTACTTGAAATACTTTCCATTTGAGTGTCAAACTCATCTGAGAGAAAGCTAATTAGGACCCACTCTGAATGCCTAACTGCAGAGGCTCCGACATGGACAGCATGAGGGACGGTGTCTCAAGGGATATCTGGTTAGGCAGCAATTGTATGAAAATTGAAGAGGAGAAATTGACCAAGGAGGAAGTTGATATTAGGTTACATTTGGGAATTTCATATGCAGAGGATGAATCTCAACTGGGCAGACCAGGTAGGCCATTTTGGGCTTTGGCTGCCATCATTTGTGAAGTTGTTGAGAATAACTTCCTGATTTCCCTACAATCTCTTTGTAAGCTCTGAGGACCAATCTGGGTCCTCAGGGTTGGGATTCCTGCTGCCGCCAGCAGAATCTGTGCAGGAACTCCATAGTGGGCCCATCTAGAGAAGGAGTGGCCAACTCGGGTACTCGAGAGCCACAAGCAGGCCAGGGTTTGCAAGAGATCCATAATGAATAATGCACGAGATAGATTTGCATGAACTTCCTCCACTGTATGCAAACCCATCGCAGGCATATTCATTGTGGATATCATGAAATCCTGGCCTGTGTGTGGCTCCCCTGATCTAGAAGACGAGACGCTGTTCCTGACTAGCCAGGCCCCAGGTTCAAGACGCACCCCAACCTTTTCTATCCTTGCATAAAAGTTTTGCCACCAGGAGAAGGAACGCATGCATTCCCTGGGTTGAGGCTGGGGGGGGGGGGGGGGGGGGGGGGAGAGAGATGCAAAACAGGCATGCTACAATGTGCATGGTACTACCTCTTTCTTATATTTTGTGCCACTGAAATCAGAAAGATTAAAAGAAAATAACGTGGTATGACATAACTCCCATGATTTTCCAAGAAAGAAAGAAAAAAAAAAAAAAGGTGACATTTTCTCTTTCATAGAAAGTAATGGGAGCTGCACGGAAATAAAGGGAGGCTGAAAAAGTTGCTCCTGCCCCCGAGAAAGAATAAATAGATCTGGGAGGCAATTAAATATCACATAGGTGAAGGCCACATCACCTAGTCCACTGTGCATAGGCCATTTACAAATCTTAACAAAACATAAAAACATTAAAAAAAATAATAATAAAAAAGCCACACAGCTCCTGGGGGGAGAAGCTGGATACATTAACAGAACATCTTACGGGTCCCCTGAATTCCTTTTCTCTGGCCTTTCCAAATTCATGCTGAGCCGCAAATAAATCCTTTCACGACAGTTGATAGTTCCCCAAACCTGCGTATCTGGTGCTGATGGCCAAGCACAGGCCCAGCCCTTCAGAGGTAAAAGCCCTTTAAACCTGCTCGCAGCACCTGAACTCCTCCCTCTCTCAGTAGGGATCAGTGCAGCTGCTCCAGTGGCAGGACAGCTCCTTTATCTCATCTCCGCTTCATCTAGGTTTCGTCTGCCACGAATGAGATTGTTTTTGCGGTAACTGCTCCTTTCCACTGTTATATGTATTCTTAAATCAACATAAATAAAAGTGGCAGTTAACCCATGAGCTATTGACAAAGAGAGAGATTTCTGGTTAACTTTGGCCTGCAGGGCCTCTCGCTTTTTCTCATCTGGTTTTTTATGAGGCAGCCATCATGTGTGACCTCCACCGCACTCTCATGCTGAATATTTAAGTAATAACCTCGTAAACCCTAGGAGATCCGGTATTTGAGGTAAATCAATGCCTCAGGTTGGAATACAGAGGCAGAGGGGGATGTGCATTTCGGAGCTCAGGAGGGAGCTACTAGGGGAAAATTAGCATTACACAAGAAAGGATCAACTTAAATGTCATCTTCAAGAATTCAGTTTTCAACTGCGGAGGAGTCTAGCTGGCAAACAACAGCCACCACAAAAACAGCCAGCACGCGAGCTGCAGCCAATCAATATACGAAAAATGCGATGATTAATCCTCAAACCCTCACACTATACCAACTTTATTACATATTATCACATAGAAGAATCATTTAAGCTAATGAAGTCATTAATCTGCCTGTGGATATTTGCAGTTAATCCCCAGAACTTCTTCATACAGGGTTATGGGGATTATGTGTGTGTCCCATAAGCCTTGGACTTGCCTGTGACATGTATGAATACAGGAGAGGATATTCCCTTCCACCATGGTGCGCAGTACTGAGGGGATACCAGTAACAATCAGTTTCCATACGGGACTACCTTCTTTCTAATGGGATAAGATCTTCCCTGCCCTTATTTTTCAACAGGAAATAATACTAAACACATTTAATACTCGCATGTCTACCTCAGACCTGAAACATCTACTGAACAAAGAAAAGAAAGAGTAAACATAAAAACATTAACAACATGTCCTAAGTCCAGCCGAACTACTAGCATTTATTTATTTTAAAATTCTTATATGCCACTTATACAATTGGGTTATATAGATCTAAGCAGTTTACAAAAAAGCATACATACATACATAAAATTATTACAAACAAAAGTAAATTGTCAATAAAATAAAAGGATTATAAAATGAACCATCCCCACAATCTATTTCAGTACTCCCGGTTTAAAAGTAATTGCAGCCATTTATTCTAAAATCCTTAATAAAACGTCACACAATCTTGCCCTGGAAATGAAGAGGAAATTTTTATTCATTCTCACCCAACATGCTTTTATCTTCTCAGCCTTCAGCACCTGTTCTCAAACAACGCGCCTTAAGGGCTAAGAACCATAACAACAAGTCGAACATGAAATTGGCCAATGATGAGCTAAGAACAATACTGTAACTAAGCAGTGGCAACATGCCAGAGATTTAGTAGCCATCATATCAAATATGGAGGGGTACCTTCCAAATTCATCTTTGCTCCCTCAGGGAGGGCTTGCTGGTCCCAGCTTAGTGGGAATTTTGGCTGAAACGGCAGTTCAAGCACAGACCGCTCTGTGGGATTTAGGTCACCTCTGCAGTTACAGAGACAGGAGCTAGTTATTCAGATTTCACTTCCTTGCATTTCTGCAGAGTTGGTATTCTCTCCGATAAGAGACAGACTGAAAGTGCATGACACAGAGGACACCATCCATGTTCCAGAACTTGTTACTAACAGGTCCGTTAGGTTGCAACCAGTTAACTGAGAGATAATGAAACAATTGTGCTGGGGAAGAATTATCAGTGTCTCTCACAGGAGTCCCAAAAAAAAGAGACTCCATGTACCTATCTGTAGACTGAATTTCAAGAAAACATAAAAGCAACAGAGAACGTGATGGAGGATAAGTACCATAAAGCATCATCTCCATTTTAAAATTAATATTAATCATATCCTTGCCTATGCACCCAACATTCCTCTGCATCTGGTCACTGCCTTGTTACACACTGTTTTGCAACTTTCAGATTAGATATGTTCCCCTGTCTGGTAACTCCCTCTCCTGCTCTCTAGATCTTCTCCACAATGGTGCATCGAATCTTAGCTGTCAGCCTCAAGTTTTCTTAGAGGGCTCTCATTTTTAAGTCCATCCTCTGTAGCAGATCTTAGTATCATCTGCAAAGATAAGAATCCTTTCCTACTAATCCCTCTGCAATACCATGTATGAAAAATGTTGAACAGAGCTTGCCTTCAGAACTGATCCCCAAGATACTCCACTGACAATGGCTCTTTCCTTGCAGTGAATCCCACGGCATTTACCACCACCCTCTGCTGTCTGCCACACAAACATCCTCCAGTATGGTCAACTACCTTGTCACCCACCCCCACAGGCTGCTCAGTTTATTTCTAAGTCTCCTAACCTGGGACAGTGTCCAAAGCTTTACCAAAATCCAAGTACCCGACATCCAGTGCTTGCCCCTGATCATGTGCTAGGATCAGCAAATCAAAGAAACTGATCACGTTGCCTAGAATCCTGCAACTTGCTGGTTTCAAGATACTTCTCAAGGGAAAGGACAGTGGTGCAACTCCATTAAATGTGGCCACTAAGGAGGCCGGGCGTTCGGGCCTGTATTTACCAACCTCCTCCTCCTGACTTCCAATTTTGTGAAGAGGAACAACAATTCATTAACAAAGAGGTAGCCTTAGATCCAACAGAACCAATTTTCCTATATCTAAACCTGAATTGGAGCCTGCTCTTGTTTAACTATATACTCGAAAGTGGATTACATTCAGGTGCTGTCGGGTATTTCTCTGCTCCCTGTTCGGTAGCTGAGGCAACAGAGGATGAAGTGACTTGCCCAAGGTCAGAAGGAGTGGCAGTGGGATCTGAACCCTGGCTTCCCTGAGTCACCCGCCCGCTGCTCTAAGAGCAGAATACTCCTCCCACCAATGACTGTGAAATTCATTTCATTGGAGTTTCATGCATGTGTCAGGAGACGTATTTAGAACTCAGATGGAAAGTATTTCCAACTCACTGGCAGGAATGTATTGCTTTAAAGGGGCCACGTGTTGTACACAAAGGCATAACCATCTGAGGCTTTTGTAAAGAGGGTGCCTCTGTCTTCCTCATGGAAATGGAAACATTTTACCCATGTCCAAGGCTTAAAATATACTTCCATTTCATGCTCTACCATATTGTTACAATCCTGCTCAAATCTATTTTAACAAAGGCCAGGGAGCATCACAAACTAAAACCAGGGCAGTACTAGGCTAGTGCTGCGTTCACAACAATGCAGTACTCGCCCTCCCCATCACTCTTCCTTCTGCTGACTGGAAGAGACTACTGCCCTAAAACAATCGTAAAGAAAGACAAGAAAAACATTCCTGCCAGTAAAGAACACTATGGCCATGGAGACACATAAGTGGTCAAGGCAAGATGGCATACATAAAATGAAGAAATAAAAGATTTTATGGAGGAAACAAAAAAAAAAAAAAAAAGAGTGACTGAAGCCTTTATGATGGACACTACTGCTCACAAGTTTCAAAGCTGTGCAAATTCAACTCCTGTTTGTGTAGGTTACTGTCGGGGTATATGCCTGTGTGGAGATCTACTGCAGTATTTTATAACCTGCACCTACGAAGTACATGCAGATGATAAAATAGGCGTACGTCTACGCCCAAACATGTGCTTCTGTACAGTTACACGTGAATACCTGCAACGCAGTGAATGTGCGTCCTTTTCCTACCTAGTCTAACATAGGCACATTGTATTTTACACACAACAAAATTGTGGCTTGCTCACATAAAATTCTGTTTAAGTGTAGCAGTTGTTATATTTTAAAACAGGAGCAAGGAATTTTAATCACCAGTTTGCCGAAAACTAAACCGGTTCACCCAGTCCTTCTCCAGGTCATTGAGACCCTCCTGGTTCTTCACCCTGAAATCCCCCAGTTCACCCAGACCTCCTTCCCAACCAATGGTAAACAATAGAGATGAGTCTGATATCAGTTGTGTAAGACAATTATACTCCTGGGGGAATTCTGCACAAAAACATTTACAATTCCGCATACTTTATATTGGTCAAAATAACAATATACAGGACAGTCTTTAAGTAATTAAAAATATAATACAGTTTTGGAAATGTGCATTTCTTCTATCTTTGTACTTTGCTTAGTGTAGAAGGATATGTAGTTCTGTTTCTAGCTCTCCAGTTTTGCATTGCATGCAGAGTGGCCTTTTGAGGTTCCCATTCCAGTTTTTGACTCCACATTTGTAATTTGTGGTCTTTTCTTTTGTATTTGGTGAAGGTTAGATATGTATGTGTAACCGAGGTGAGGTATTTTACTAGTAGGTAGGGATTTGTATCAATCTTTGTTGTGTTTTCTCATTCTCAACAGGACATGCATTGGTGCTGCACTGCTGCCTTTTCATAGGAAGGGCTATTGCTGTTTGAGTTCTTGGAATTAGTGTTGCAATGGTATGGAAGGTTTGCTGGGATTGTTTTTTGTTTTTTTTGTTTGGTTTTTTTTGTGGTTTTCTATTTTACAATGCGCCTGGTAGTAAGGGAGTTTGTGTTTCTGTTAACTGAGATAGCACCAGAATCAGAATATCTTTTTTTATATAGCGAGTTGTATTTGAAATATCTTAGTTCTGCTCTGCATCCATTGTTTGGAGATGGGGGCAGCAGGTGTGCGTTCCTGTGGATGCAGAGTATATGTTTACATTTAGCCCCATGATGGTCAAGTGTTCAGTGTGTCCCAACAGAAAAAGGTTGAGAACCACTGGTCTATAAAACAAAACTGAAACAGTCACTTAAACAATCAAAGATATGCAGAGCCTCTCGAGATACCCAGGGGAGCATCCTTGACTTTCATGGACTCCCACTTGTAACTGATTTCTCCTTGACTCCTCTCCTGAGAATAAACAGATGAGGACACCATGGACATAGTGATTTCTCCATAACTCTGGAGTATCTCCTCTCGCCTACTAATGATAAACTCCATTGGAGAAGCTCGTCCTGCACTCTTCCCTCGATAACTGAACTTCCATAGCTTCAAGACACACTGGAACGTGCACTGTTCCCTTTTATGTCTCAAACTGCCGATAAATAGTGGAAAGGTTAAATCCCAGCAAAGCAAGGAGTCTACTCTACTCATTCTCCAGGTGACTCTCCAAGGTTCCTTCTGGAAGCCCCTCCCGGCCTACATCAGGAACTTCACTGTCTTAGAGCCCACAGGCTCCCTCCTGGAACTCCGAATGCCACCTCAAAGAGAGCTCCAGGACTTCCTGAGCCTCTGCTTGTATTACTCTTCCAAAACCAGAGGCACCACACACTAGGGGTGTATCTAAAGCACAGTCCATTCCTACTGTATCCTTAGTCATGTCTGCCCCCAGGTGGAGACATAAGGGACCTCTGGTTACACCTACAGAAATATCTATAGGAGGAGAATAGGGGTTGTGACAGGATCCAAGGCAATGTAGGATTCTTCCTAGTGCTTCTGAACTTCACCCTCCAGACTACTTTTATTTACTTTCCAAGTGTGCTTCTCCCCTAGCCTCCAAGGTGAGACAATCGTATTGCCCTGCAAACCTCCTTTCCTTATTGATATTTAAATTTCCTAATATGAGCCCTCAAGGAGCTCAAAGCCAGCATGCCCAGCTGTTCTTATTGATCCAAGCACGAGGCGAGTGAATGAAAGATTTACTTTTCATAGATTTTTAGACTTCAAAGGTAATTCAATTATGATTTCTTGTGAAAGAGGCACAAAGGGACAGCAGCTAGGGCTGAAGCCATGACGATTGGCGCAAATGCTCACACGTTCCAAACGTGTGCTTATTCAGCCTTTTTTTGTGCGTCCAGAGGAATGAGAATAAAAGAAAAAAAAAACACACAATGGTTTGAGAAATATAAGGAGACAGAAAGAGCAACAAGAAAAAAAAAATTACAGATCAAAGGTGTTAGAAAAAGATTTAGTCGGTTTCCGGCTTTATGAAAAGCTACACAGTTTTTACCCACTGCTGCTCAAAACTGGTTTTTTTTTGCATCAGCCACTGCTATTCGACACACTGAGAGCAGAGCATTCCCAAAGACGCAAAGGAGGAGAAAAGCATTCCTGAAACAAACTCGTTCCATCCCAACCAAATCCTAAGAAATAAGATTGGAAAGGAACTTTCCAAGGAGTATACAAAATGTCCAGAAGTATTTACCTCCAGCACTCACTCATCAGGGACAACATGCCCTCCCGACTCCTCTAACTGTGCACACCCCATGCCCTACCCCACCATTCAGCCCTTTCTCTCCCCTACCTCTCCTCTACTCCTGCCCTTCTCCTCCCACTCACACCCCCCTCCTCCACCCACCCGTGTGTGTCGTCTCTATTGCATACGGCTACGTAACCAGTAGTGTCACGAGAACATGAGTACTCAGACCTTCCTCAGTAAAGCTTCATACAATGGAGCTGCCTTTTACTAACCTGAGGGGAAAAAAAGTGTGTGCTCATGCTATTTCACCATGAGTTACTCCCCATGGGATTTACTAAACTGTGATATTCAGGTAATTTCCCAGGACAAATGCATGTTCCTGCTCACCGCATTGTGTGATGGCAGGCCTTCATCCCAGGGTGACCAACATGAAGGGGCTCGCAAGGACCTGTAACATGGCCCCTAATCCCCTGTTGACCCATGAAGGCAAATGTAGCACTGATTACAAATAGCCCTGACCCCATTCAACATATTTAAAATCCCTCTGCTTCCTACACCACTTCAGATCCCCCATCTTACCCCTTGTGGGTGGGCCAAAGGAGAACCTAGAGTGAGTTGGTGCCATTTTATAGTACAGTGCTGGTGGGGCAAGAGAGATGAGGATTACCAGGGAATTGGAGGAGGGCATACTACTGGAACTTGTGGCCCCTTTAAGCCAGCCGGTCCTGGGAGCTTCACCAGTCACCTTGGCATGGCAATGCTCCCATGCAAAAGTTAGTTGTGCCTCTTGAAATGTTACTAATTTTCCTGGCAGTAGCACAGTGCACGATGATTTTCTGCAAGCTGTACTACTCGTTGGCATGGCAGAGAGTTGCTTTGCATGCATTTGCATACGATGCACCTCATCACCATGCCCCTGTTGCACCTGATTTTTTTTGATTAGGAAAGAACATTCAAAAACTGGTGATTATTGCAAATTCTGCTTGTTGTTTAGAAATAATGCCCGAGAACTCTTTTATCAGGCATTAAATGCTAAAACTGGGATTTATCACACGCAAATGAGTTATTGCAGCGTAGCAAAGAGGCCCCATGGTTTAGAAGTATCATTTTCATCCTCTCAAATATCATTCAGCTAAGCCTGTTCACTGGTTTCTGGGCTGCTAGGTCATAGACAGATGACAGACGGCCATGACCCGTCTGAGGCGCTCTCCTGTTTTCCTCTCCTAAAAAGTGTGAAAGGCAATGCACAAAGCTCAGGCTCAGTGCTGTCAGAATGCTTGGTTTCTATTTTGCTTTTATTTCAGTTAAAAGGGCACAATGTCCCTTTATCAATAAGAAAAAACCCCACTACAAATCATTAGGGGGATTTATTATTCCACGATGAGTACAGTGGAATGATGGCCTGCGAAAAAAAAGGGGCAGGGGGGATTGATAGCATGCAGCCGGCAGCATCACGGCTGCGCAGATTTGCCTGCCACGCTGCAGCCGCGCCGCACTCTATCACCCCCATAGCGCCACGGGAAAAGCTGGTGTTATTTCCAGTGGTGCTGCCGGCGATTAATGTGAAAAACATTATCGGCTACAGCACTGCCGGGCCATAACCCCACCCACATTCCTCCCCTTCCCCTGATTTAAATAGTGCCACCCCAATGCGGCCGGTATCACGTGCGTTAGGGCCTTATCGTGTGCAATAAGACCCTAATGCACATCGCAATTTAATAATTGACCCTGCATGCCTGGTAACATCACATACTACTTATTTTACTTAGAAACACTAAAGGACCATTTGTTGTTTGTTTTTTTTAATTTTCTCCCTCTTCATCTAGCCACTTTTGCTTCCTCCTCCTTCAATGATAAATCCAGGCAGCTCAATGGACCTTCCTCCCCAGCCTGTGTACAGTCACGCCACCCTCTACTCTCTCACATCCTGACGGATAGGGAGAGTGGAGGTGCACCTGCTTTACATTTATTTATATATAAAGTGGGTCTGGCAGTTTCTCCCAGCTTAACTGGAACCAGACTCTACTGAGCCCATGGTGCCACGAGCCTTCGTGCGCAACTCCTTGGCATTTTTTTCCCTTACTTACCGGTAATAACCCCTCCACTCCCAGCTAGCCCGGCCACTGCAGAAACAGGGTCTTAGCCTGGGGGCCCACAGACCACAGCTCCTTCTATAACCTGGCATGTGTGAACCCCATCTTTGGCCAATAGTTGTCGCCATTGTGCAATGGCAGAGACTCCCTCCCTCTAGGGTTTGTGAACGCTGCCTCGCCATCTTGAGAATCCATTCTGATTTCCATATGCCACAACATTCTTGGTATCTACTTTTTATAATAGCAGCTTCTTTAAATATCGAGGTTTGAAATAGACACAGCCTACTTGCCAGCAGAAATCAAAACAAAAAAAGTGCTTTAGTTTTCTGTTAAAAGTAAGGAGATACTGTGTTGCTAAGTAAAGAATCACTCCCTTCCTCTCCCCAATCTGTTGCTGTCTTCCGTGGACAGATCTCATCTCAAATCAATGACTTCAAGTTTAGCAACAGGGAAAGTCACCTTCAGTATAATTAACTTGGTAACACTTTGCTACAGAACTAACAAGCAAAGATTCTGAGGGGGTGTTTTGGAGGTGGAAAGCGGGGAAACGTTTTAGGAGGGGGGGGTGCTGCTGCTGAGCGATACATGGTGAAAACATGGGACATGGTTGAATTTAGGGATACAGATAATCATCGACATTTGGTAGCTGGAAACAAGATAGTATTGTGAATCTTCGGGGAGCTCGGAAACGGTATTAAGTTTGAGATTTTACCATGTGAGATGGCGGTGAACATTTAGAAGTCCCAGAGCTGAGAAGACTCTGACATTTGGAAGCATGCCTTTTAAGAAGTAGATATATCTGCTCTTCTTAAGAGACCTTCGTTATAGTTATTTGTTGATGTTCTAACCTACTGCACTAATGGTCAGTTGTATACCCGTGGTTGCAGGGGAGGGGTGGTGGGATTCAGTTATTTAATGCATGGAAAATCTGTTGTGATTTGCTGATTTCTCTCTCAACAGTTCCGGGGGGGGGGGGGGGGGGGTTTCACTTTGTTTAATGTACTGTGGGCGACTGTTGTGAACCGTTGTGATGGCACCCGCTTAACGACGGTATAGAAAAGATTTTAAATAAATACGTTTGTTATTGAAATCACTTAATAAAAATGTTTAAATACAAAGGGTCACCTTGCAAAGTGGGCCATTAGCTGCTATCCTAGGGAAGCACGCGCTGGCAACCAGCCGGCGCGTGGAGTTTACTTCTGCTCCCGAGAAGCAGTAAGTATAGAAATTTTAAAAAGTTTTGGGTACCTAGGTAGGGGTTAGAGGTCGGGGTGGAGAGGGGAAAAGGGAGGAAGATTAAGTAAGTGGGGGGGGGGGGGACTGGGGAAAAAGGCCGATCACGCCGCCATGCATAATTGGAAAATCCCACCCCTGCCGCGCATGCAAGTTGCTGGCTACCGCACATGGATGTTAAAATCCGTGCGCATGAATGTCATATTTCATAACACGCATGCGGTGACGCGCATGTTATAAAATTGGGGTGTCCGTGCACGCGCGCTGGGAACCGCGTGCACATGGACACGTGCACGGGTCTTAAAATCGACCTCTATGTCAGCTTGGTTGTTAGCAGTTAATGGACTTCTCCAGGAACTTATCTAAACTTCTTTTAAACCCAGCTACACCAACTGCCCTAACCACATCGTCTGGCACAAATTCCAGAATGTAATAGTGAGTTGGGTGAAAAAAAGGTTTCTCCAATTTGTTTTAGACGTGCTACCTACTAACTTCATGGAGTGCCCCCTAGTTGTCCTATTATTCAAAAGTATAAATAACCAATTTATATTTACCCTTTCTAGATCTCTCATGATTTTAAAGACCTCTATCATGTCCCCCCTCAGTCGTCTCTTCTCCAAGATGAACAGTCCTAAACTCTTTAGCCTTTCGTCACAGGGGAGCTGTTCCATCCCCTTTGTCATTTTGGTCACCCTTCTTTGTATCTCCTCCTGTGCAACTATATCTTTTTTTGAGATGCGGCGACCAGAATTGCACATAGTACTCAAGGTGCAGTCTCACCATAGAGTAACACAGAGGCATTATTATATTTTCTGTTTTATTTACCATTCCCTTTCAAGTTATTCCTATCATTCTGTTTGCTTTTTTCACTGCTGCAGCACACTAAGCCAATGATTTCAATGTATTATCCACTATGATGTCTAGATTTTTTTCCTGGTTGGTGGCTCCTAATATGGAACCTAACATCATGTTAACTATAGCATGGATTATTTTTCCCTATATGCAACACCTTGCACTTCTCCACATTAAATTTCATCTGCCATTTGGATGCCCAATCTTCCAGTCTCACAAGCTCCTCCTGCAATTTATCATAATCCGCTCATGATTTAACTACTCTCAATAATTTTGTGTCATCTGCAAATTTGATCACCTCACTCGTCGTATTCCTTTTCAGATCATTTATAAATATATTAAAAAGCATTGGTCCAGGTATAGATCCCTGAGGCACTCCACTATTTACTTTTATCCATTGAGAAAAGTGATCATTTAATCCTACTCTCTGTTTCCTGTCTTTTAAACAGTTTGTAATCCATGAAAGGACATCGTCTCCTATCCCATGACTTTTTAGTTTTCGTAGAAGCCTCTCATGAGGGACTTGGTCAAATGCCTTCTGAAAATCCAAAGATACTAACACCTATCAGTTCACCTTTATCTACATGTTTATTATTCCCTTCAAAAAAATGTAGATTTGTGAGACAAGACTTCCCTTGAGTAAATCCATACTGGGTATGTCCCATTAAACCATGTATTTCTCTATGTTCTGTGATTTTGATCTTTAGAATAGTTTCCACTATTTTTCCCTGCACTGAAATCAGGCTGACCGGTCTATAGTTTCCCGGATCGCCTCGGAGCCCTTTTTAAATATTGGGGTTAAACTGCCCATCCTCCAGTCTTCAGGTACAATGGATGATTTTAATGACAGGTTACAAGTTTTTACTAATAGTTCTGATATTTCATTTTTTAGTTCTTTCAGAACCCCGGGGTGCATACCATCCAGTCCAGGTGATTTGCTACTCTTTAGTTTTTCAATCTGGTCTACTACATCATCTAGGTTCACCATGATTTGGTTTGGTTCATCCGACTCATCATCCTTGAAAAGTCTCTGGAACCAGTATCTCCCCAACATCCTCATTAGTAAACACAAAAGCAAAGAAGTCAGTCATTTAGTCTTTTCGCAATGGCCTTATCTTCCCTAAGAGCCCTTTTAACTCCTTGATCATCTAATGGTCCAACTGACTCCCTCGCAGGCTTCTTGCTTCAGGTATATTTTTAAAAGATTTTATTATAAATTTTTGCCTCTATGGCCAACTTCATTTCAAATTCTCTCCTAGCCTGTCTTATCAATGTTTTACACTTAGGAAAAAGCATAAGAATTATCAATTTATTTTCTTCAGTATCCTTCTTCCAATTTTTGAAGGCATTTTTGGCTAAAATAGCCTCTTCCTCCTCGACTTTTAACCATGCCAATAATCATTTGATCTTCTTTCCACCTTTCCTAATGCATGGAATACATCTGGACTGCGTTTCTAAAATTGTATTTTTAAACAATGTCCATGCCTGTTGTACACTTAACTTTTGCAGCTGCACCTTTCAGGTTTTTTTCTACCAATTTTCCTCATTTTATCAAAGTTTCCCTTTTGAAAATTTAGTGTTAGATTTACATATTGTCTCCCTCCCAGTCATTAGTTCAAATATGATCATGTTACGATAACTATTGCCAAGTGGCCCCACCACCATTACCTCTCCCACCAAATCCTGCGTTCCACTATGAATTAGATCTAAAATAACTCCCTCTCTTGTTGGTTTCTGAGCCAATTGCTCCATGAAGCACTCAGTCGTTTATTCTATCCAGGAACTTTATGTCTCCAGATTGTCCTGGATGTTACATTTACCTAGTTAATATTGGGGTAATTGAAATCTCCCATTATTACTGCACTCCCAAATTGGTTAGCTTCCCTGATTTCTTTTAGCATTTCATCATCCGCCTCATCATTTTGGCCAGGTGGATGATAGTATACTCCTATCACTAAACTCTTACCCAACACACATGGGTAAGCCAACTACACTAACAGCTTTATTTGCCATAAATATATTGCCTAGTAACTTCATGGCATGTCCCTTAATCTTTGTACTTTTTAAAAGGGTAAACAACTGGTTCGTGTTTATCCATTTCACTCCACTTATTTTCTAGACCTCTATCATATCTCCCCTCAGCCGTCTCTTCTCCAAGCTGAAGTGTCCTAACCTCTTTAGCCCTCCTTCATAGAGGAATTGTTCCACCCCCTTTATCATCTTGGTTGCCCTTCTCTGTACCTTTTCTAATTCTGCTATATCTTTTTTGAGATATGGTGACCAGAACTGCACACACTACTCAAGATGATTATTTATTTAGGGCTTTTTTATACCGACACTCATGATACCAATCATATCGTATCAGTTTACAATAAACATCTGTGCAATAACATTAACATCAACGTGAACAATAGGCGAAGAAAAAAAGTGAATGAAAGCTACAATATAACAGGGGCAATAGAACTGGGAGGAGGAAAAGCAAAGTCATGGCTAACATAGAAATAAATAATATCTATCTCAGAAATAAATAATATCTAATCATATACTTAGGACTATAATAATCACTTGAACTCAGGTCTGAATATTATCAAATATTATCAAATGACTGAATATTATCAAATGTTGCACCATGGAGCAATACAGAGGCATCATGATAGTCTCTGTTTTATTCTCCATTCCTTTCCTAATAATCCCTAGCAATCTATTTGATTTCTTGGCCATTGCGGCACACTGAGCAAAAGATTTCAACGTATTTTCAATAATGACGCCTAAATCCTTTTACTGGATGGTGACTCCCAATGTGGAACCTTGCATTGTGTAGCTATAATTTGGGTTGCTCTTCCCTTGCATCACGTTGCACTTGTCCACATTAAATGTCATCTGCCATTTGTTTTATCTGCTAAGGAACACATCTGACTTTTACTTTCTTGTGAATATGTGGCAAGTAAACATGCATGAACAGCTGGATTTACCATTCCTGAGGCAGAGAAAAAAATATAACTAACCGACAATGGCCAATTTAGTTATGTGAAAAGAAAATAAGAATGACCCTTTTGAAAAATGACCTGGTACATGATATGGCAAAAGCCAACATTAACTACACAAGCTTTTTAGGAGTACAACAGAAGACCTGGAGGCACAACACAATTCAGAGGAGTATCAAAGCTATATGAGAAGTACAAAGGCGTTTCATCATGCAAAGGGTTACAAAAATCCATAATAAATGTCTGCCACACTAGCATTGCACTGATCCCAGAACATGAAAATACCACAGAAGCACTGCATCAGTTCCCCAGTTTCATGATACGAATACCAAAGAAACTGTATCCAGCATCCGCACAGGAATGCCACTCTGGGGGTCCATGTCCAAAGCAGAACCACAACCCCATTTCCCGTGGCAGACCTGTTTGCATAACTTTGCATATAATTTACACTAAGCCATCACAAAGCCAATTTTTATTACACATTTTTCAACTGTTTTCATTCAAAAATAAAGTGGGAAAATTTCAATAGTCTGCACAGGGCTAAAGTCTGCATGAACTTCCTACCTCCAAACTTTAGCCCGAACTGTCAAAGTGGATCCCGGCGTGGCCTACCAAACATGAACTCACCCTGCGTGGGAGCAGGCAGAGCTCTGTGCATGTGCACTTTCCAAAGCACGCTCGGAAATCCTTTCCCCGCCTCCGGAACGCCCGCTTACTACACGCGCAAAACGTATTTGTGAAATCGGGTTCCACGCACACAGACCCTGAACTGATTTTCCAACTGAGACTTACAGGCAGAAGCCGGGGTTTCTGGGAGTACATCCTTTGGAAAATCAGGCCCTACATGGCTAAAAAAGAAAAAAAAAAAAAAAAAAAAAAAAAAGGTGTTTTCCTGGCGTATGTTGGCTACCTGCAACCTGACCCCCCACCCTCAACGTGGGACATCGAGCCACGCTGAGCGGACGTGTTAATGTTGATAGGGGGAGGGTTTAGGTCAGAGGGGGAAAGGCTCCCGAGTAAATTATGTTTTCATATCTATGCGCATGCTTTTCCAGCCAAATTCTACCTGCACAAAAAGCAGACGCACTTATCCCCGTGCTTTGTACCCAAAGCAAAGAGCGGGCTGTCACTTGAAGAATATGTCTGATTAAGACAACCAAGAATACCCAGACACCTCTGCTGTACTGTGGCTTGTCAGAGGTGAATGAACTTTGAGTGCTTTTCTGAGCATGACTTGCAGAAAATCCCTGAGACAGATTTGCTGGCAACAACAGGAAAGAGGCCTATTTAATGGCAACATTTACTTCACAATACAGAGAAGCTGGGTCCAGGATGTAGGCTTTTGTCTTGCAGATGCATATTTCAACGGACAGAAATCAGTTGAAAAGAAGATCCTGTGAGGTGACAGTTTTAATTAAATCCTGGTGCCAAGAAATGGAATTCGGGCCTGACTCCTATTGAAGACCCAGACTGCGATTTGTTTATACAACAAAGAATAACAAAAGAAGAACAGAAGAGAGTACAGTGCATCAAAGCCAAGGTGATACAGGAACTTTTATCATGGAAGGGTGGTTTCAGGGAAGACTAGTATAGAATGATTTTTACAATTGAATGGGGGGTGTCATCACAAGCATTTCCTATACATGATAGATTGTCATGACAACAGCATAAGGTATCTTTGTAAAGAAGTCTTTGGGCAGTCACGTCATTCATTCTGGAAGCTTCGGGAATGTTGTATTTTGATTATATAAGTCAGGGCATGTCACATACTCAGGGAGATGCTACTTATTACAGATAGAGGGCATATTGCATCTCACAAGAACACTTGTCTTTGACTCTTCTTTAAAAAGCCAAATAAACTAAATTTTAAACCTCTTGCTGATTTTGAGTGTTCTTGTTGCCCTAAGCTTTGAGTCCAGAAATTATTATACACTTGCAGATAAAATGTACGTTTAATATGCATCAATGCAGGCCATTTCATTATTGTCCCCCAAATGTTTTCCATTCTATTTTGTGTGCATTAAGTATTTACTTTTCCCTCAGTTCTTTTCTATATTTCCAGCTCTCATCATTTCTTTTCTCTCATATACCTTCAAGTACCCTTTCACCTCCTCCCTCCCATCCACACACTTTCCCTCTTTGCTCCCAAACGTGCACCGTTACCTCCCTTCATATTTACTCTACCTGGCCTCTTTCCCTCCCTCCCGCCTACCCATGGTCCTTACCCCACCCATGTCACTCCCTCCCTCTGCACTTACCCCACCCTCTCCTTTCTGCTCCCACCTGTAGCCCTTACCCCACCCAGCAAGGGCAATGCACCCTCTCATTTTTTCTGGTGGTGTGCCAAAGTATATTGCTGTAGTCAGGAGCATTACTAGTATCAGGTAGGGCGAGGTGGCCTCCTCAGGCGGCAAAATTTTGACAAAAGGTGACAACCCAAGCACTCCTGCATGGTCGTCTCACCTTGCCACGGGATTCCAAAGAGAGGCTCCCGTGGCTCAAAGAGAAAGGCCTGACAGGGCCATAGTGGACCCCATTCTATCACAGCCCAACGAGAGAGGCCCAGTGAGGTGACAGCGGACCCCGTCCCACCGTGGCCCGAAGAGAGGGAGAGGCCCCGAGAGAGGATGTGAAAGTGTGTAAGAAAAAGCCTGTATGCATGTGTGAGTAAGAAAGGGTGAGAGCCTGTGGGCTTGAGGGAGAGGGTTTGAGTGAGCGCCTTTGTGAGTAAAAGAGAGGGAGAGCCAGTATGCATGTGGCCATTGAGCCTCAGCAGAACCCGGAGGTTTGTAATGTTGACTCAGAAACCCAGCAATTCCTAGGGAATTCTGGCGTTTCTAAGTCACATTCGGAGAATTCCCAAGTATGATGAGGAGAAAGTGAGAGGACTCTGTATAGAGTGGAGGAGTGTGAGCAGGAAACAGGATGGTAGGAGCGGAGGATAAGAGGACTGGGGATGGGAGAAGAGGAGGAAGGGGAGGAAGGATTAGAAGAAGTTGGGGACTGGATTCCAAGATCTGCGGAGAAGGAAGGAAACGAGGTTCCAGGATTTGGAGAAAAGAATCCGAGGACAAGGAAGAAAGGTTCAGAATTATGGGGGTTGGGGAGAAGATGGGTGTCCCTACCTTGCTTTGGTCCTGCTCCCTCTTGTATCCTTTCCCACTCAGTGTAGCACTCACACATACACAGCCAACACCAATCCCTTCTCCCTCACACACACACTGCCCCTTCCCCTGTTCCCTTCCCTTTCACATACAGGCATATCCCCCAGTTGATACCCTTTCATTTCCCAGCCTCTACCCGACACCCCCATCCAATGGTTTCCCACTCAGCCCCTCTTAACCTCCCCAAAATTATCCCTCCATGTTCTGTTGGCTCCAGGCTCAAACTTCTCCTATCCTGTTCCCTGCTATCCCCAGATTTTTGTCGCTTATTGTACCCATTGAGAAACTCAGGCCTGGGTACAGGACAACTGCCTCTCTAGGGTGCAATCAGTTCATAGGTCTTTAAAATGAACAATGACAAACAAATCAGATGGGACACCAGGAACGTAATGCATGGCTTGCACCAAACATTCTTTCCCTGAGTTACATCCATGAACGGGTTAAATCCAGATCCAGCTTGACCAATGTATGTGTCTCCCTTTGTATTTAGTCCCAGGGTAAGGAAAGTAAAGTGCCCAGGGGGGAATGGAATCTTCTAGCTTTAGTGGCTATTCCCCTTCCAAAAATACCCAAGATCCACTGTCTTGTCTCCACAAACTCCATTCCTCTCAGTTCTTATTGTCCTGGGGTAGAGACTTGTGAGAGGTGTTTCCAGTCTCTCCAAGAAATCCTTGTACTTCCCAATTCTCCTCTCCGGATAGCACACGGAAGGTCCCAAAACTCGCATAGTGGGAAAACAAATTCCTCCCCTCTCCCTACTCCTGGGCAGGAAAACGGGGCTGAAAAAAACTTACTCCTGAAACAAAACTTCACAAAAGGCAGAGATGCCACACTCCAACCACTCTTCCTAGCTTTTTCAACGCGGGGGTGCGTCAAACACTCTCCAGAACTAGAGAAACCAGCAAAACAGAATCAAAATCCGAATCTGAAATCACGGGGGGGGGGGGGGGGGGGGGGGGGCATGATGCATGATTGTGGCAGGCATGTAACTGCTCAGCGTTTTGTTTCATTTTTTTTTCTGAATTACCTTCATGTAATGCCTCCCAAAAGGAAAGCTAGGGTCTTCCCCCTCCAGACCAGCCGCGGATTGCCTTTGCAGCAGCCCTGCTACCTCCCCGTGAGAGGGGAGAAGTCCCCGGTGAGGGAGCGCCATTCTTGCCTGGCCCAGGTTCATTGATTCGATTCTCCCGCTCTGCCGGCCCTGTCGCTGCCTGATGACGTCAGAGCCGAGCCGGCTCCAGAGGAGGCAGCTGCAGGCTTGGCGTCCTCGCCCAATATCGGCCCTCATCGAGAGGCTACCCCCGGGGAAGGTCGATCCAGAAATGGGTGAGTCGCTCCCTTTCCGTTATCTAAGCTGGAGGTAGATACGTTAGCCTCATTGTGGGACTTGGGGATGCGGTTTGGAAAGGCCACTAATAACTGAAAAGTTTGACATCTTTCCTCCTCTTTGGAGCCTAGGAGTGTAAAGCATGGGAGTCAAGAGCGCAAGCAATTAAAATTACTGGTTTAGGAAAGGTTATTCAAGAAATCAAGACCATGAATAGCTCCCTGATTAAAGAACAGTTTGCTCTTTCCAGATGCGTGGAATATTTGGAGAATAATTCCAGGCATCTTAACATTTAGTGCAACCACTGATGACTGACGAAATACCTTTTGGAGGTGTTACATTGCAATTCTGATTCGATTCCCTTGATTAACACGTTTTTCTTTTGGCCTGTCTCCTCTCACAATGTACCTGCTTTAACTATGCCTCTCCATTCCTCAGCTTTTAGTTTGGCTAATTATTTGGAGAATTCTGGACCTGAAATTTTAGAGAGGGGAACTTTTGTTAGTTTCCTTTGTTTCTGAAGCTAATCTAAGTAAGGTGATGTGCTTTATTTTAGAAATTTGAATTCCCTTTTTATGAACAGCCTGTGAGAATCTTTCCAGACATCCAGATTAACACAGGAAAAGTGTAAGGATTTTCTTTCTTTAAGCAGGCTACCTTATCATAAGGAGCTTCATTCATGTTAAGTTACCCCTGTAAATGCTCTGGAACAACTTCAGTCATTTTGGACTCTAAAAGATTAATATCTACCTCTGTCCCTATTGTGAATCAGTGAGGAAGTAGGTGCATTAACCAGGGCACACGCAAACAGTTTCTTTAAATATTACTTGGTTCTCCCATTATGATTACTACTTTCCCTATCTCTTTTTGTTGGATTTAATATTGGAAAAGTTTCTTTGATATTGTTTTTCTTTTTTTTTTCTCTCTCTCTCTATTAAATGTATGTGTTCCAAGTGTTACAATGCAAGGGTTGGTTTTTTTTTGTTTTGTTTTTTTTTTTTGCTTTGCAGAATTATTCAAAAATTCAATAAATTAAAAAAGAAATATCACTGAGATTCACTCCACTTGTCACAGTGTGTTGAACAGCAATGCTACCGTACAGGCTGATGCATTAATCTGTGTGTTAAAACTGCACTAAAATCCTGTGCATAGTTTCCTAAACACAGATGAAATATTTTTGTTATCGCCCAACTCGGCAAGCTAATGCGATGCTAATGCATCAGGGGTTATAAGAAAAAAAGGCATAGACTGGAAAATATGGGCACACATTTTAAACCTGGGTGCTATTCCTTTAAGAGCAGAGTGGGGGACGGGTGGGAGAAAGCCCTGATCTGCCCGATGTTTGGCAGAGAAAAGAGGAGGAGAGAACAGAACTGACAAAAAGGAGATGGTGGGACCCTGAATGAAGAATGAAATTAAAATATCTTAATAGTGCCAGGGATGATGTGTGGCCCTGTGGGGGCCGCTGCCAGGCAGTTAGGGGAGAAAAAGATGGAAAAGAAAAAAATCTAAAAGCTGCCGTGTGCCCCCAAGGCCTCTCTCGCTCTCTCTTGCCATTGCCAACACAGGCGCTGGAAACTGTAGTCCATCTCTGAACTAAGCCTGCACACTCCTCCGCATGGGGGTACTGCTTAGTGCCCTTATTTGCATGGGATTTCCAATCGCGGGCGCTAAGCAGAATGTACGGTTTCAAACACAATCAGGCCATCTAATAAAGCAGAGCGATTCAATATTTAAATGAGGGGATAGCACTGCCAAGGAGGCGCTAGGGACAAATGTGCGCCCCTAACGCCTCCTCGGCAGTGGGCTCCCAGGAGAGGTGGCTGTCAGTGGGTTAGGAAAACGGACGCTCAATTTTACGAGCGTCCCTTTTCCTAACCTGTGCACAGCCAAGGGTTAGGAAAATGGACGTTTTGTTAATTGAGCGTCCCTTTTCCTAACCTGACTGCTGGCACACTTTTTTTTTTTTTTTACTTTCTTGCTTCTGCCTTTTTTGTTCCTCCAGCTTAATATCACCACCAATATTAAGTCAGAGGAAGTACGCTTTTTTGGTGCTGCTCAGAAATTAATGGCTGCTTTGGGCAGGCGTTAATTTCTGAGGGTAGAAATGTGCGGGTCGGGCACATTTTTTTTTTTTTATTTATTGAGGGAGAATAGCTAATAGCCTCATTAACATGCATTTGCATGTGATGAGCGCTATTAGTTTCAGGGGGTTGGATGCATGTTTTGCACATGCTAATCCCCTTGTGGAATAAGGGGTTGTATTGGATCGGCCTGATTTTGTGCAATACAACTCCTTCCTGCATCGGCAGCAAGGTTTACGAGCAGAAAATGTGCACTCAGGAGCAGATAAAACTGCATTCAGCTGAATGCACCTTAATGCATCGGCCTGCTATTCAGCCTGGGTCTCCGCTAAACAGGAATAGGAGAACCAAGAAAACTAGATCCACTCACTTCGTCTGCCAAACAAAAATCCCACACTGATCTCAGGCTCCACCTGCTCCTGAGTGGACAGGAGCCCTCCACTCTGGTGGCCTCCAGTGGTGGTGCTGTGGCAAAAAGGGTATGTTCCACCCCTCCTTAGGGCCAGTTACTAATGGAGATCCCCGCAGGGATCAGACAGTGCAGAGGAATTGGTAGGTAACAGAGCAAGGATGGGCGCATGCCGGCCCAGAGCCTGGCGCAAGCATAAGGAGGGAGAGAGGACCAGGGCCCCCTTTTAACTTTCAATCCCCCTGAGGGCCTACCAGCTGTTAGCAGATCTGGGGACAGCATGGCGGTACAGGCAGCAAGATAGGCAGGGTGCATGGCAGAGACTCTGGCTGTTCACCTTACAGGATACACTGCCCAATGTTCTTAATCCACTCACTTCCTCCCTCCCTCCCTCCCATGGCCCTTACCCCACCCCCTTTTCTTCTTCCCGCAGTTCTTATTCCACTCCATTCTTCCCACCCACCCATGGCTCTTCCTGCACTGCACTGCCCTTCCTTCCTCCCATCCACTCAGGGTCTTTACTGCATTAAAACTATACAGGAAGTGCATCCAATCGTAGTGCTGCGGCTAAGACTATATCAGGGATCAATCATCGGTTCTTAGGGCAGATTTCTGGCTCAGGCGTTCCCCCAAGTTTAAAGCCAACATTTGTGCTCTCTTTCTAATTGAAAATGCTGAGCGGGGTGGGAAGCAGCCATCACGTTTTTAATTCCTTCATGGCAGCTCTCCAGTGACAGCAGGAGCACTGCCAGGGAAGAGCGCGTCTCAGACAAATCGGATTTAGTTGACCCACAGTGCTTCCGTGCTTATTTAGCAAGAGAAGAAACTGGAGAGAGAGACCTCGCTTGCACTGAAAATGTTCCCTAACACAAACCAGCCCAGCATTCTTCCTGCCTCGCCCCCACCCCACGCGCCAATTTAATGACAGAGCGAGGGGATGCTCTCCGCCGAGCTGCGATTTGCCTCTGATAAACAAGATGCGCACGGATTGCTGTACAGCAGGCAAGAAGTCCTGTGCCTGCCTTCAAGTGCCGCCTCGCCAATTAGATGTAACTGCAAACCCCATTGCAGCCATATGGGCCACATATGCTCTTTTGCTGCCAGGATCACTGGCAAAGTATTCCTGAAGGTGCCCTCTGCTGCTATGACACCAGCTTTTCCTGCTGCTTCCACTCTCGCCTGCCTCTCTCCTGTGCAGACAGCATGCAGGAGCCCCTCCTCCCCTTCTACCTGTACAGTAGTGGCAAGGCTGAAGCGTTTTCTGCTGGAGCCCTGGCACTGTGTGCAAGTCACCGATTCACAGAACGTCAGGCCACATCCGCAGAACCAATTCACTGAAGCAAATGGGGGTTTTGCTGCATGAAATATTGGGTAGTTATGCGCTGTAACGTGCCAGCAGGGATGCTGCTGTGTGCATAATATGACAGGGTTTGTTGACTTGCTTGTGTGCGTTATTTCCAATTTGTGTCCAGGGTAAAAATGTGCCAGGAGGTGATATACAAAGTTGCATCAAGGCAGACGCGCGCCTGGAACAGAGGCAAGTTACCAGGGAGCAGAAGCCTCCCTAGGAATGATTAATAGGGATGTGAATCGGGTGCCCGATCGTTCCTGCTTTTGGGATCGTCTGGCCGTGGGAAAAAATCATTTTCCCGTATTTCCCTGTTTTTTGGGTTTTTTTTAGTGAAAAATCATTTATCGGGTTAGTGCGCGCTAACAAAAATGACAAAAAATAACAAACATAAACAGTTTTTTGTTAGTGCGCGTTAACATGTGTTTGCGCGCACTAACCCGAAAAATGATTTTTACGATAAATCGGGGGTAAAATCGATCGTTTCTTTCTTTTAACCGATTTCTAACTAATTTAGAAATATCGTACGAAATTTCAATTCGTTAGAAAAACGATTCCCATCCCTAATGATTTAAGTGTCCCAGTCGAAACTATTAAATGCCATAGGGCAGATTACACTCCTCTCGTGCAATCTCCAGCTGTCCCACCTCTGCATGACTGCGGAGTATTGCATAGCAAAACCAGGAACTTCGCTGGCTAAACACGTTTCACACCTTGGAAGAATCATGACTCTTCATTTTGGGGTTTTTGTCATCTATTGATGTTTTCCAAGAATTTATCAGCATTTATCTGAAAAAAAATTCACATCTAGGAGAAAATTAATATAAATAATGCCTTCAGAATTTGAGCAACCAAAACCGGATGTCTTGTTTATCCTTGATCTTTTAATGCAGTTGAGATGAGAGCTCTTCGCACCCTTCTAAGTTCTCCACACCGGCGCTTTACTCACTCCCCCTCCTCTGAATGGGCTGATCAACATTAGCAAGTACAATATAATATTCTAGCCAGGATTATTCAGGCTCTTATTACCTCATGGCTGGACTGTTACAACACGCTTTATGCTAGCCTTTCGTTAAAAAGCAGATGGAGACTTTAGCTGCTTCACGGGCCGCCAGCTCCGGTCATCATGAGCCACAAACAATTCTGGGTTTCAAGCTTTTCCAAATGACTATGCATGAAATAGATTTGCATACAATTGAGGCAGTATATGCAAATATATCTCATGCATATTCAGTATGGGCAGCCTGAAAACTAAACCTTGTGGACAGGAATTGGTCACCCCCGAGATAGTTCACAATACAGCAGCTTGGCTGCTAATTGGTGCCAGATTTTGTGATCCTATTACCCTTGTTTTGAATGAATTACACTGGCTGCCAATTGGCTTTCATGTAAAAATCTAAATTTTGGTTCTGACCTTTTAAAGCATTACATGATTTGCGTTCTTATTTAAAAAAAAGAAGCATTACCCCATATGCTCCTACGCACTCTTTCTGGTCTACAAATGAAGCACAGCTGGTGGCTGCCCTCTCTGTCCGAGGTGAGACTAACCAGGACTCAGGCTATACTGTTCCCATGTGTGCTCCCTGATCTCTTGAGATTCTAGGCCAAAAAGAGCTGGTTTAACCAATAATACTATCTGAGCTTCCAGAAAAACTGGTAAAAGCGCGTCTCTTTAATCAGGCATTTAAATGGCTGCCTTGATCTAAGCAGTTGGAAGCTGGTTATGATTGCATTTATTATCCAGTATCCAAGTTAAACTTTCAGGTTCCTGGTCTTACTGTCTTTTCTTCATTTTTTGTATTGCATCAGCTCCGGCCTTCTGTGTTCAGGGGTTTGTTTAACGTTCCGATGTTGCTGATCTTATGCTGGTTTTTATTTTTCTTTGTATTTGTGCAGTTTGTAGTTCTGCGTTTATCATTACTGTTTTTGTACTTTTATTTTTATCTTTTTACTTCAGTTTTTTTTTTTTTTGTTTATTGACTCTGCAGTTATTTTATTGTTGCGCCTCCCAAAGAAAAGTGGTTGTAAATACATTTTGACTGTCTCAAGACTGGAGAGGGTTACTCCAGAGCAATGTACAAGAAAGAGTGGTGGGGGTGTGAAACTAGCGGGGGCAAAAACAGAACGAATTCAAAGAGTCATGGGACAGCAGCAAGAGTAAAGCTGGATAGTAGGTGAGGGGTTGCAGGAGTTATAAGAAATGAGAAGACTGGGTTTCCTGTCTACTGTCAATTTCTTTGTTTTTTATAAGAATTACAAATGGGTTTCTCTGTGGGGCAACATTTAAAGAATCAACCGGTGTCGTCAGACCCACCCAACAGCCAGGCTCTGTGCAAGGGTCAGGATCCCCAGCCTCACTGGCACTCACCGGTAGGAGTTTAGGGTCGAGGCAGGGAGAGGGATCTCAGTGTGCTGGATCTAAGGCTCAGGAACAGAACGGGAACATGAAGCTGGGGGATCGGAAGGTTAGAGCAAAGACTGAGACAGAGGCTCGGAACAGGAAATCGGATCTGCAGCGTGGAGTCCAGACTGAAACAAGGACTGGAGCTGGAAACGGAGTTTGACAGGGTAGAAACTCAGCCAGGACTGGAACCAAGGAACTACAGCTTCGGCAAAGACCGGAAAAGGAAGCTGCAGCCTGGAGTGTGAAACCTGGCAGACAGGAACAAGGCAGAGGATTGGAACAAGGAGCCTGGCAAACTGAAGACAAAGCAAGGCAGAGAGTATGGCTGAAGCATGGGGAATAAGGCTAGATAGAACAAGGCAAGGTACACTAGAAAATATAGCAAGCTGGGGAGCATTCGCTTACAGAAGAGAGCTGGCGTAGCCCTCTACTTATTGTGAACAACTTCCTGTTTCCAGCAGCCTCTTTTAACCTGGCTTTGGCCAATCCCCTTTCTTCTGGGGTAGTGGGGGCATTTTCTTAAGCAGGAGAAAGCCGCAACTGTCCTGCAATGGCAAATGTTAATAGCAGGGAGCTTTCTAGCAAGGATCAAGACCTGGTGAGGGCGGATCCTGATAGTAACTTATTGCCAGACCATTCTGTGTACAATGCAGCCTAGTTTTCTCAGAATGCATGACGTTGCATGTGACACTGCAAATTCATTGTCCTATTCATTGTAATATACCTGAAAACCAATTTACAGCCCTTCCACAATGTCACTTAAAAAGACATTGAGGAGGACAGGGCCTAGCACCAATCCTTGTGTCACACCACTGGTCACCTTCCCTTCACCAGTGGTTCACAACTTGCTAGTAGCACTGACTAACATGCAACCAATAAGCTGAAAAGCAGTTTCCCCCAACGTAGCAGATGTTGTTTTATGGAAATAAACACGGGTAGCGTGTCAAATGCCTCATGCCGTCGTATTCTATGTTTAAATATAGTGGTGTTACTAAAGGAGGAATAAGCAACAGAAAAGCAGACCTCACGACTTGCTGAGCCACTAGTGAGTTAGTGCTTTTGGTGTCATTTTGCTGTTTAAAAGGTGATGCATTTGAAGTCTAAGGACGTAATGATGCAGTGAGGATGGTCCTCCAATTAGGGTATCCCCTTCAAGGCAAGTTGTGAAATGTGTACAGTGGAAAGCAATGACCACAACAATAAGAAAGAAAACCAGTCTGATATACATCTTTTTGTAGGGAGAATTGTGTGTGCGGTGCTGTGTATAGAAACAAAGGCTAACCCAAATATCTAAGGTGATACTTTTTTTATTGGACGAACAATACATTCCTTAACTAGCTTTTCAGGAGCCAATATGCACATCCTCAGGTCACAACAGAATGAGCAAACGATGTCACCGCCAGAAAATATGAGTGAATCATAAAAGGCATCCCAATGATAGTGTGAAGGGGAAGGAGGGGGAAACAAGGGGGGGGGGGGGATGATAGCCAATGTTTAATTTAATTCAGTTTAAAATATTTTGTTACTTGATCTATCTAGGAATCCTAGGTGACTTACAACCAGTATTCAGACTACATAAAACAAACATAAATAGTTTTAAACAAATTATAATGCAAAAGCAGTGTCATTTTTATGGCTCATAATGAGTTAAGAAACTTCGATCTTTGCTGCGATGGTGTGTGGGGGAAAAATAGACCTTCTGGAGCTGGTACCTGATGAGAAGGAATAAAACAATTCTGAGAACTTGAACTCTGGACTTGAAAGAACAACTATTACATGTGCTGTCTCTAAGCAAGAAATCTCCTCAGTCTCGTTCCCTGCAGGATCCTCTTGACATTTCCATTACCGGCTCATTCTCTGAAATGCTGTGGAGCCGTTGTCAAAGCTGGAAACCTGCCCTCGCTCCAAAAGAGCATAGTGACACCAGACCCACTGCAAAGCATTATGACACCAGGGCCATACACTGCTTGTTTCCCCTCAGTCCCATATTACTGAATTATAATCGGCACCAAATGAGGTGCTCCTGATTCATCTGGAGTTTACCTCTGGTCCTGCTGGACTCCCAGCACAACACCCAGCCAGAAAAGCCCATGCAATAGAGTGCGCGGAAAAACGGGCGCCCAGCCACCTCTCCTGGGCGCGCGATATGGTATTTAAATGAGGGGTCGCGCTAAAAAGGAGGCGCTAGGGACAATAGCGCGCCCCACCATCTCCTTAGCAGCAGAAGCCCAGGAGAGGTGGCTGTCAGCGGGTTTGGAAAACGGGCGCCCAATTTTATGAGTCTCCGTTTTCCTAACCTGTGCACAGCCATGGTTAGGAAAATGGACCCTCATAAAACTGAGCGTCCGTTTTCCTAGTCTGACTCGCCAGCACTTTTTTTTTTATTTTTTAATTTTAACTTTTTGGTTTCTCCGACTTAACATCGCCACGATATTAAGTCAGAGGATGTACAGAAAAGCAGTATTTTCTGCTTTTCTGTACACTTTTTCAGGTTGGGCAGGTGCTAATTTCTGAGCATAAAATGTGCGGATCAGGCGCGAATATTTTTTTGTATCCCGGGCGAATAACTAATTTGCCCGGGATACATTATCCCAGTCTCATTATCATGCATTTGCACATGATGAGCGCTATTAGTTTCGGGGGCGGGGGTTTGGACACGCTAAACCCCTTATGGTATAAGGGGTAGTGGACACGCCTCCAACCACGGGTAAAACAGTGCGCTCAGCTGTGTGCGGCACACTGTATCGGCCTGATATTGTGTGCTAATTAATCTGAAACATGCAAAGAGAGGGCAGACAGAAAACCTGACCTTTTTGGGGGAAGGGGAAGGTGCGAGAGAGGAAGGGGATGAAAACAAGGTACAGAATCGGTCCTACACAGCAGAATTTGTGCACACTTCCCACTTAATATAGCCAGCTCCTTTTTCCCTTTCCAAAATTATCTTAGAGTTTCCAAGATCTGCTTTTAAAATGCAATGCAGCCAATTCTCTCTGCCCTAACACAAGAGCACCAACCGTGACATCATGGATGGAAGCTCTCTCCCTACTTTCCATTATTAACCAAGAAACCAGGGTCCAAGAATAAAAAGTGAGCTGCAGGTTTTACAGGTCGGAATTACCTTGATTGGAGAAGCTGTCAACTTCTCATTCTTCAATAAACGCTAATCAGTTTTAGCTAAAAAGGTCAGACTCCCAGGGTTATGGCTTGATTACTTTTTTTTCCAGAACTCAAAATTCTATGGTAATTAAACCGTATAGAAGTCTTAAAAAAAAAAAAAAAAGACATTCAAACAAAAAAAATAAATTCCTGGAGCCAATAGAAATGCTTTAAAAGGTGGAGTTTCAAAAATAAATTCCTGGATTCCAGTTGGAATGAAACTTGAGGACTATGTTCCTTTACCTTTCTAAATTTCTCTGTAAAATAAGCACAAGGCATTAGATCACTACCAGTTCGGATCCGGCCTGATCACAGCACGAAGACATTGTTGCTATCAAATTTGGAGATGTTTCAGAGAGGTTTAGATTCCGGGCAGAGACAGATTCTAGTATTACGTCTGCATTTGATACTGTGAATCATGAGATACTTTCCATTTAGTTAGCAGATTTGGGTATTCATTACATTGTCTTAAAATGTTTCAGATCATATTTGACAGAGCAGGTTCGGCAAGCCAGGATAGACAGGCCTTTCTTGCTTGGTTTAATATAACAGTGGGTCTGGCACAAGGATCCGGTCTACCCACAGTGTTGGTTTAACATCTTTTTGAGACTTATTACGCAGTCTGTCGGCAGATTTGGATGTTGCAGACGATATTCAATTTTCAATCCCTATAACCTCAACGGTCCCTGAAGCACTAAAAAGTGTAGTTGACTATACTATAACCATAAAGCAATGGCTATTTCATAATAAACTGATGCTGAATCTCGGGAAAAACAGAACTACTAGTGCTAAATCGATTCGCATGTCCCAATGTTCCTCCATCTTTGTAAGTGGGCAAATGGAGAATTCAAATTCCATCACATGTTATCATTTCCCCTGCAGGCTGAAGCTACTGTACAAAGTGCATTCTTTAAGTTATGTATGTTACAGCATCTGAAGCATTTTCTTGGCATGGAGGTCTTTAGACCAATTCTACAGGCACTGGTGATCTCTGGGTTGGATTATTGTAATGCAGTCTTTGTTGGGCTTACCTGTCCTCAACTTTGAAACCATTACAGGCAGTTCAAAATGCAACTGCGGGTATCCTAGTAGGAGCACACTGACGTGACCACATCTTTCCAATTCTCTGTGATCTCCACTGGCTGCTGATTCTTTTTGACATATCAGGTTTAAAATGTTAACTTTGTGTATGTCTCTCAGTACAAAAGCACCATATAATTTGCTTGCCCATAAAGATATATGCACCACCGCAGCTATTGACTTTTCACGGAAGAAATCTATCGCACGTTTCTTGTTTGCGAGTAATGTACTTATGCGGGACAAGGGAAAGAACATTTGAACAGGGCCAGATTTACAACAGGAGGGAGACAATTCAAGTTCCCTCAGTAACTGGAGGTTGTCTCCCCAAGAAGTCTCGGAGACGCAAGGCAGTCGCCCCTGCCCAAATCCTTACCTCTGCTACTGATCCTGAGCTTCAGTTCTGACCCTGTAGCAACAGCAGTTCCATCAAAACGTTTCAGCCGAGAGCCAGTGAACCCTCCTGTGCTGACAGGCCCTGTGGCACCCCCCACCTCCTCGTGCACGGGCTTCCTGTTATGGAAACCCACCGCAGGGCCGGCAGTATTTTGATAAAGTTGGGTGCTGCAGGCTCGCTGCTGGTCTATAGAGTAAATGATGCTGTGGCAGCCGCAGGCCCAAATAAGGGCATGGCCCGCAGGAGTTGCAGTTTGACGCCTATGAAAATTCGGCACGGGAGGCAGTTGCCTACCCTGCTTATACCTAAATCCGATTATTGCATTTGCAGTTGCAGGTCCGATAATCTGGAACTCCCCCCCCCCCCAGATGATGTAAAAACCGAATCCTGTTTAAGTTCCTTCAAGAAAAAATGAAAAACATTTTTGTTTGCCCAAGCATTCATGAGCTGAACAGTTGTTTGATCAGGATACTCCGAATTCCCTTGAGAGAATGCAAGAGCTGTTTTTAGATACCCAGCATAATGATGTGCAGGATTATTTTATTTTGTTCAATGTTTAACTATTTTTTTAGGAATGTTGTTCCCTGCTTAGTATTTTAAGATAGAGTGGGTAAGAAATGGTTTTTAAATAAAATATAGAAATGTATACAAGCTGCCCACCTCCCATAACATTACTTAATCTGCGTAGAAAGCTAGTGACCTTCTTTTTGAGCGCCGAGGTGCCACCCTTTCACGGCCTCAATGTGTTTTTCCTAGGCTACTATCTCTCAGCCAAACTAGGAGGATTGCATATGAGCTTGTGTACTCTTGACTGTCCCCCAAATTGAAATACTATGGGAACAAAAATCCCCAGAATGCAATATTCCAGTTGGACCTACTATATGTTTACCAGACTTTGAGACAAATACACAAGTGCTTGCTATAAACCAAAGATGCAATAGCCAAGCTGCTACCAGAGTCCAGAACTGCTTGATCGAGCCTGAGAATGCTTTAAGGCTTAAACAAATGCTACTGAAAGACATTTCTGCAATTCTGTTCCTGGCTGCAGAAGCAGAGTTCCAGCAGAGCGCAAAGGCTGTGAAAGGGGTAGCGTGGCTCCTGCTAGGCCTGATCCCCCTAAAATTGCATTCTTTCTATTCCTTGCTCCAGTTTCTCTGCCTCCCTCCCTCCCTCATACCTCTTTTTGTTTTTAAAGGGAAATTCTGACACATTTACAACCATCAACATTATGGGGCAAAGGTTTATGCACATAAAATTGGCAGTTACATGCCTAAGTAGCCTGTAGCACGTAAGTAAGTAGTATTTTGCAAAAGCCCAAAGTGTGCACACGCTAGCTGTGTTATGCGTAAATTGGAAATTAAAAAGGCCACTTTAAGGCATTGTGGGAGAGGGTTCAGAAGTTCCTGCACGGTTGCTGTTTTGTGAGTGGTGCAATATATACACTTCCATCACCCATCTAGTCTGTAAGCTTTTGCACTTGCCTTTTGTCTCCAGTTTATGGGTGGGCAGCCTGGGTTACGTGGTGGAGTCTTGGGGGGGAGGGGAAGCACCGGCGGGTCTGGGTAAAGCGGTGGAGTGATTGAAAGCACTTGCACATACTGAAACCTATGCAGATAACGTTTTGGGGGCTGAGCTATGCAGTATTTTATAAATGGGGAGGGGCTTCCTGCTGCACAGTTTATTTAAAGAAAGGTGTAGCTTTAGGCGTACCTATTTTCGCACGTATGTGCTGAGTTATGCACGCTATTAAAAACTACCTTCACAAAGGCACGCTTAGTGCACATGTAACATGACTTGAGGTCTTCTGGACAGTAAAGGTTGTGTGCACAAAGCATGAGTTGAGCCTATGCTGGCCTCTCTGAATTGAGGAGTAATAGCTAATGCCTCTATCATGGGATTTGCATGG
The DNA here is from genome assembly GCF_901001135.1 of Rhinatrema bivittatum. Lineage (NCBI taxonomy): Eukaryota > Metazoa > Chordata > Amphibia > Gymnophiona > Rhinatrematidae > Rhinatrema > Rhinatrema bivittatum. The sequence continues at coordinate 14,871,846 of NC_042627.1, forward strand.
AAGGGCACTAACTTCTGTACACCGTTTTACTGAAGTTTCTTCACCCACATTTTTTTGTGCGCTGAACTGCTTGTTAAATCAGGAGTAAAGGTGCACGCACAAAAATGTGGGCACATCCACCTGTACCTTATTACAGCGGGGCCACTGTGTTGGATGTCCCAGATATTTTTGATAAATTGTAGATGCCTTGATTGACAATGAGCAATGGAGACGGAACGACTGCCATCTTAATTCCCAGGATGCACTGTGAGTAAACAGAGCCGGAGGTGGTATGTGCGTCAGTGGAGACGCTGTTTATCTTGCCAGTTTGCTTCAAAATTGGGCAGCTAAGATGTATTAGCATTAGTAATAGAGTTTAGAAATTACACATATACTAAAATTATGTGGGGGGAGGGGAAGGGGGTTTACCAGCTGGTGAAAACTCAGTCATAGCTGTTTCGATGTAATAATGTATTTAAGAAGAGCTGAAGTCTTTAAAAAAGGATAATTTTTTTTGCCTGCTGCCAATGTCTGTGAAGATGGGACCTACTGTGATATTGCAAAAGATTTGATTCCACTATGCTCCTGCTGATGATAGAGATGACTGCATGCGTCTGCCTTGAAATGATACTGACTATGCACAATAATTCCACCAATGGCACTTAACTGCCAACAGTGCCTTGGGAGACAGTAAAGAGAGTTACGTGAAATGGAGGAAAACGTTGTTTTCTCAGCCTTCATCTCTCTGCTAACTAAGCTTCAGGTGAAAGAGTGACCCTTATTGCATGCACAATATGCTGCAGCTCTGGGTAGAGCTGCTGTCCGTGTTGCTCTTTGACCAGTAAGTGTTTCTGGGTGAACTGTATTTGTTTATTTATTGGGCATGGTCGCCCCTCCCTGGGATTGTGGACTCTGCTTTGACGGACGGTGAAAGGGTTGCTGCTCCTGGTGCTATTTCTGCGTCTGGATTTTGCAGGCGGCAGAAAGCTAGGGCAGTCCATTCAAGGTGTTTAAACTTAACCTCCACTGCATACCGGAGCTCCTCAGCCCTGCATTTCTGTGTCAGACAAGAGCTACAAACTCCCATAATGCACTGTGACCAAGCAGAGAAAACCCTATGGACCCAATCTTGGCTGGGCAACATTAGGAAGATGCTGTATGCTTAATTTTTCATTAATATGTGAAAGTAGGCCACGGCAATGTCTTCTGCGACGTTATATTTTTCTGTAAAATAAGAAACCCATTTCTTTTATGATTTTTCTCCATATTTTTAATGCACAAATTAGCTCTCAGGGAATCAACTGAATAATAAAAATAGGTTTTGATGATGCCTTGCCATAAAGGAGTGCAAACATAAACTTTCCAGTGTTTCTCCTCAGGAGATCATACCATTCTTTCCATGGGAGAATGAATCCAATCTCACTCTTTATTTCCACCCCAGCTTCTGCAACTCTCCCAGGGGGTCTGGTTCCACAAGTGCACCACTCACCAAAAGCAATTTCTCTCTGCACCTGCACCGCTTCCGCCTTATAGCTCTGCCCTCCAGTTCTTGACCCTGTTATCCTGTCACTTACCGGTGCGAGTGCTGCACAACAATCACATCTCCAGGAGATCCAGGAATGAATATTTAGCAGATAAAGCTCTCCCTAGGACGGGCCTGAATGGCCTTCCTTTGCATAATGCATGGATTTTTACCGGAAATCCTGCATGCCTTCTCTCGAAATTTGCCCCCGACGGTCCTCAGCACACCGCAGACAGTTGTCTACAGTGTCAGACGCAGCAAGGGGGGTAACCAAATTCCGTCTCCCACCACTTCCCGGGCCCATGAACTGGGAGCCGCCTGCTTCAGGCGAAGGCCAAGCTCCTGCCGACCTCCTGCAGACCATGAGCCAAGGCCATTGTAGCCAGCCCTGAGCCCAGCCCGTTTCTTTTAACCTCCTCCTCCTTCCCTTACTGCACGATGAAGCTAATTTGTTTTTGTATACACTAGCTGGGGGGAGGGGGTCCTGCCAACAAGAAGAGAGAGGTGAAGGGGCAAAGGGAGAGGAAGAAAGATGGCATGGAGGAGTAAAGGGAAACTGTAAAGGGAAAACGATTTTTCCTGTCGCCTAGAATAGATGTAGAACTAACATCTGCATTTCTTAGGGCCAGCTCGGTGAGACTGCCTTGCTTCAGGTGACCATGCACCCCTCTTCCTCTTTCTGTAAGATATTATAGAGCTGCTGTTTTCACTTTTCCAAATCTCATAACATGCACTGTGATGTAGATTTACCTATTGGACTGATCTGTCCTTCGCAACCTAGAAAAGACGTGGTGAGCGGCTCCAAATCGTTCGCCGAACCCCTTTTTTGCCTCGAGTGGAGGCAAGAGAAGAAATTTATAAGGGGACTGGATGGCAAAAGCCAAGAAGGACAAGTCTCGGAATTCCTGCCGCTTTAGGAGCCCGTGGTTGAAACAGGCGGACACGAATAGCCCGGAAGATAAGGGCTGCTGATCCTTCTAAAAAAAACCCCCAAAACTTTGGTTCGTTAGGCGACGCCCTGGCAGGGAGCTGTCATGACCTCCAGCAGCGGGCGCGCCTGCCAGCAATTCCATCCCGAATCAAAGCTGCGGGGCTCTGCACATCTGGATGTTTTGCTCAGCGTCGGCACAGGCTGCTGCTGCACTCGGGCTCTTTTACTACAGGCACGGAGCTCATTGTCTTATCCATCCTCCTCTTTCCTGACCTGTCCCCTCTCTCTCTCTCTCTCTCTGTTTCCTCGTAGTCAACATGCACAGAGCACATGCACTCCCTCCAGCTCCCCGGAACAGCTGGCAGACAAAACCGAGCAGACGACCCCCCCCCCCCCCGTCTTCCATACCTGCTCGGGGCTTCTCCCTCGTCGGCCGATCCCGTTTCTCCCAAGGAGAGGGGGCTGCCCCGCCAGTGCCCTCTCTCTCTCTCTGTCCGCCTGCCCTTCCACTCTCCGACGCTCCCGATAGCAGAACAGCCAGGGATAAAGAAATCAGAAGCAGTTTGCCTGCAGCGCCTTGCAGCTCCCCAGTTTTGCTCGGGCGGGGGTAACCTGGATGAGAATTGCCAGCAGAGTGTGCATTACAAAAAAAATATATATATATAAAGAAAACGGCAAGTGACAAGGGATAAAAGGCAGAAGCCGCCGGATCCGAAAGACGAGAGACTACAAATGAAATCCAAAGGTTTCCCCTCTCCTCCCGAGCGCGTCTCACTTCTTCCAAGTCTGTCTCCAGCGCCTCCTTGCTTTCTGTGTTATTCCTTCTGTACTTTTCACCAAGGATCTTGGAGTTCCTCCTTTAGCATCCGAGGAGCCAAGCTGCCGAGCATCCCCCCCCTCCCCCCACGCCTGCCCTGCCCCCGCCTAGCGCCCAGAGTCCACGGGCTCCTTCCTCGGAACGGGAGTGGGGCTGGAAGAGTCTCTGGAGCTCAGCAGAGCGCTCCCCGCATCTCCTGCCCGAGCCGAGCGCCTGCTATGCCTTTGCCCTTTTCCCCCCCACACACCCTCGAGTTGCTTTCCTCCTTCAGGAAGATCGGCTGGAGACGCTGCGAGCTGCTCAGATCAGTGCTCTGCCTCCTCCTGGGAGCCCGGGTAATGGGCTGGGTGGACTCAGCATTCTCTGCTGCTGCTGCTGCTGCCACTTCTGTTCCTCGGTGACAAATCCCTGCAAAAATCTGCTCCTCTCTCTCTCTTGCACGGCGATTCTGTTGCCGTCCCAGCCCTGCTTTAAAGAGCCAGCAGCGGCTACAGATGCCTGTAAGGCACACAAAGGGCTGACGTGAGGCTAATACTCACCAATGGAAAGGAAAGGGATATATTACACACCGTGCACATAACACCGAGGGGTATTAACCGCCTGGAGAAGGTTGGATCGCAAAAGGTAAGCCATGCTTGCTCAAATTTGCACTTTGTCTGGATCATTTGGAGTAATAGAAATGTGCTCACCGCTGTAGATTAAGGTCCAAAAGTTTAAGTGTTAAATAACAGATGTTAAAATAATTACCACCAGTGGGGTGAGATGATTTTGGAATGGCAATTTTATAGTTACTTTGATTCCCATATATAATATATTTTATTCTTATAAATCAGAGATTTAAGAGAAAAGATACAGTCAACAGCAAATGTTCTTGTTAAGAACATAAGAAAATGCCATACTGGGTCAGACCAAGGGTCCATCAAGCCCAGCATCCTGTTTCCAACAGTGGCCAATCCAGGCCATAAGAACCTGGCAAGTACCCAAAAACTAAGTCTATTCCATGTTACTGCTGCTAGTAATAGCAGTGGCTATTTTCTAAGTCAACTTAATTAATGGCAGGTAATGGACTTCTCCAAGAACTTATCCAAACCTTTTTTGAACCCAGCTACACTAACTGCACTAACCACATTCCCGGCAACAAATTCCAGAGCTTAATTGTGCGTTGATTGAAAAAGAATTTTCTCCGATTAGTCTTAAATGTGCTACTTGCTAACTTCATGGAATATCCTTACGCCTACTATCCGCGTCATCGAGGGCGCCGACTGGAGGGAGCTCCTAAACCCCAATGCCGACCGGAAGAGGAGAGAGACTGCATCCTGAACAGGCAGGGACCAGCCCTCTGCCTGCACTGAGGGACCCTGAGGCACCAGGCCCCAAGCGACCGGAGCCTCCTCAACGCGGCCTAGCAGCCGACACTGACGAGACTCCTCCCCCTCGGCTCCCGGACATGCCTACCACCTGAGTCATCGAGGGCGCCGACTGGAGGGAGCTCCTAAACCCCAACGCCAACCAGAGGCGTCGCGCACCGAAGGAACACGACAAAGGGGCCTGCGTCCCTTTGTGCCGCCCCCTGCGTACTGCCCCCTCCCTCTAACTCTCCACAACTCTAAAACTACAGCACCCACCTCCCCAGACCTCCGATCATCCTCCCCAGCACACAACACTCCCAATCCACAAAAACCACACCTTTGAAAACCACTAAGATCTATCTGTTTCCCTCTATACTCCTAGATAACTTAAACTGTCCCACAGTGACATTGACACAGCCCATGCTTCTGGAATCATATCTACCGCCCTCCTTCCTCCCAGTAACTGCTACTACCCACTATCTAACACCCCAATCTCCCCCCCCCCCCCCCCCCCCCCCCCAACTCCACAATAACCTTAACAGATTCCTGTCCACCAAAGGAACTGACTCGAAACCCTCAGCTCGCCGACCCCCTCAGATCTCCCCAGCAACCCATCACTTTCTACCACCAGCACCCAATCAACCATGACAGCATATCCCATCCCCAACCTCAAATACCTCACACACCGACACCCAACACACCACATCTCTAATCAACTGCACATCTCAAATCCCTGATACCCATCATGCCCTCCCCATTTACTCAATTCCTTGACCTCACCGCTCTTTCCATTGTACTATTCAATGCCCAATCTTTAGGGAAAAAAGCTCCTATCCTCAATGACCGCCTTCTAGACTACAAACCCGATATCTGTGCTGTCACGGAAACCTGGCTTAAACACTCTGACACAGTTCTACTAAACCAGCTACCCATACAATCATATGACTTATTCTCCATTCCAAGGCCCAAAAAAAGGGGTGGAGGTTTACTGCTTGCCGCCAAAAAAGACCTCAAACTTAAAACCTGTTGCATCCGTCGGTCTCAGACAACTTCGACCTTTGTGCCTCACCTTTCTTCCTGCTCTCTCCACTAGCCTTGAGAAGATGGCTGCCGCCGCGTCTTCATGCCACTCTCTCCGGCGTCCCCGGAATGGCTATGGCAAGGCTATCCGCCATGTTTCTCCTGAGTGCCTCCTAGGATGTGCGCGTGCATGCCACCCACGTCTTTATCCACGTCATGGTGGGAACTTCGGGGGCATCCCCCTCGAGTGATATCACGCCATCCGGGTATTTAGCCTGCCCTTTGTTTGCTAACAATTCAAGTTAGCAAGGATTGGATTGGAATACTTCCGGTCTGAGCTACTCTGCCACTTCCGTGCTGCCCCTGGAAGCTCTCTCTGCCCTTCGGGGTTATTCTTCTAACCTGGGTACCCGCTCCTCGGGGGCCCTTTGCTTTCTTTCAGGTGCCTATCTGGGATACCAGGTACTCGCTCCTCGAGGGCCTCCCCTCCCTGCCTGGGTGCCTGCAATCCAACCACTTCTGCCTGCTGGGATCTCCATATATACAGCTACCAACTTAGTGAGTAATGTAACCTTTGTCAGCCTGTCTTATCTACAGCTCAGCACTGGGAACCTGCATCCAGAACTCCCTATACTACCGTGTGCTGCTATCATCTACCATTGTGAGATGGGTCTCCTCTGCCGAGGGCCCCTGGACTACTACTACTACTGGATCACCTCACTACTGCCACCTCTGGTGGTATCATTCAGCTGTATAATAAAAGACAAATCTTCTGTGTTTGCGTGTCTCGAGTCTAGCCTAGTACTGCGGTTCCTCGCGGGGCTCCTTCCCATGGGAGTGGCCATTACCGCAGTGCCCAAGAATCCACTCCAACACCTCAAAACCATAGCAAAACCCTCAATACCAACATCCCACCCATGCTTGAGATTGGCCTCTTTAAATCCCATGACCTTCAAATCTGCCTAGTCTGTGCCCCCCTGACTTACTTGAACACAACCCTTCACCACTCATTGAATTTATAACAGACAACCTGAACATAGACATCCCAGCCATCATACTGGAGGCATTTTAATCTCCATGTGGACTCCATTCCCCCCTCCCCATCCTGCGAATCCCTACCTACTAAACACCTATAACGCCTTAGGCTTTAAACAACTCATCACCTCTCCCACACACAAAGCAAGATACTCGCTCGACTTAATCTTTGTTAAAAAATGTTCCCTCCAAGGCCGCTCCGATATCCATAAAGGAGTTCTACTTCAAATTCCATGTCATCAAAAAACTGAAACCACTCCTCCATCTCAATGATTTTCACACAGTCCTACAGGCCACACTTTTCTCTAAAATCGACTACTGTAATTCCTTACTACTTGGTCTCCCTGCCTCAACCATCAAACCACCCCAAATGCTGCAAAACACCGCCGCCAGAATTGTAACACCCGCAAAACAGACCATATCACCCCGTCCTCAAGGAATTCCACTGGCTTCCAATATTCTCCTGAATTCTCTTCAAAAACCTCGCAATTATACATAAAACCATACACAACAGTAAGATACACTGGCTAGACAATACCCTCTGCCTCCAACCACCCCACTAGAGCAGCATACGAAGGAACCCTTCACACACCCTCTCCCAAGACCACCCACCTTAATTCCACGAAAGATAGAGCCCTATCGATCACAGGACCCACCCTCTGGAACACCATGTCTCCCGACCTCGGTCTAGAGCCATGCACCCAGAAATAAAAAAAAAAAAAAAACTAAAGACCTGGCTCTTCAAACAGGCATTCCCTGAATAGCACCCTACCCTTCACTTCACCCCCCAATGTCACCCTACAGCCCATATAGCAGATTCTATATTAGCATTAGAGTATTGCATTAATGAAAGCACATAGTACTATTTGTATTATCATAATATTGTATATATTTCTTCTAATATTATCAAGTTGTATATGTATTCTTATTTCCCTATTGCATATATATTTCCTCTACCTATATCAAGTATGTATATCCACTTTCTCTATCACATTTCTCCATTCAACCCTCTCCAAGTTACTTGCACCTTGTTCCATGTAAACCGATATGATATTCCTATGAATACCGGTATATAAAAGCTTTTAAATAAATAAATAAATAGTCCTGCTATTATCCGAAAATGTAAATAACCTATTCACATCTACTCGTTCAAGACCTCTCATGATCTTAAACACCTCTATCATATCCCCCCTCAGCCATCTCTTCTCCAAGCTGAACAGCCCTAACCTCTTTAGCCTTTCCTCATAGGGGAACTGTTCCATCCCCTTTATCATTTTGGTTGCCCTTCTCTGTACCTTCTCCATCGCAACTATATCTTTTTTTGAGATGCAGCGACCAGAATTGTGTACACAGTATTCAAGGTGCGGTCTCACCACGGAGCGATACGGAGGCATTATGTCATTTTCCGTTTTAGTCACCATTCTCTTCCTAATAATTCCTAACATTCTCTTTGCTTCCATACACAATTACAAATTAGGCATTTATAACATATGTTACATGAAATACAGTCTTTTGAGGTAAAAACATCACTCGACTCAGGTATATTATATTTACACGCACTATTGTGCTTTAAATAGAAAATCCTGCAAAAAAGCAAGACACTTGCAGCACACGTGATATTATGCCTATTATAAAGTGTGAGCTTGGCCCTCAGAAAGGCATAAGTAAACTAAATTACAAATTATAATACAGTAAACTTTTCATACCAAAACAGCACTAACTGCCAGCACTCAAACAGTATCAACCCTACCCATTAAAAGTAACACTGCAAATATTACACTGGGTACTAAAACACCAATATACCTCTTATTAGGAAAACAGAACTAGCCAGGCTGCTATGCATCCCTTACAGAAACTATACACTAGCAGAATACCTCACCATGGTCGCACATGCAGAACACAGCCAGATCCTCACCAAATATAAAATAAAGAGACCGTAGATAGAATCATCCAAACAAAAACCGGTCACTGCAACAAGCCAGAGTCCGTATGCAGTGCAACAATGGAAAAACATAATCCTCGACTCAAAAAGAACGCAAATAATTTCCAACAAAAACCAAATCAGCAATAGAAAAGGAAATGTCAATCTGTATGCCGTTTCCCAATATAGTCGGTTATTAGTTGTAAATGTGTTTTCGTGTTTTTTAATTTTTATTTATTTTTTAATTTTTGTATATATATATATCTGTATCTAGCCGCATCAGCAAGCCTGTCGGCGTGCTTTCTTATGATATTTCAAACAAAAGCCGCCCGGACTTCTAATCATTTGCGGCAATCCTTAATATTCTAAATATTCTTTTGTTGACAAAAGAATATTTAGAATATTAAGGATTGCCGCAAATGATTAGATTCTTATGATATTTCAAACAAAAGCCGCCCGGACTTCTAATCATTTGCGGCAATCCTTAATATTCTAAATATTCTTTTGTTGACAAAAGAATATTTAGAATATTAAGGATTGCCGCAAATGATTAGAAGTCCGGGCGGCTTTTGTTTGAAATATCATAAGAAAGCACGCCGACAGGCTTGCTGATGCGGCTAGATACAGATATATATATATACAAAAATTAAAAAATAAATAAAAATTAAAAAACACGAAAACACATTTACAACTAATAACCGACTATATTGGGAAACGGCATACAGATTGACATTTCCTTTTCTATTGCTGAAAACATAATCCTCACCATGCCTCATAAAACAAATACAATCAAAAAATATAAAACATCATTGCATTATGAACATACTAAGAAAATGAATATTTCAAAACTGCTGTGAAATCGAACATTCAATAAACTCACCTAAAAATTGTTTAAATATTTTATTGAGTTTTTGGGAATGTTTTAAGATAGCAGACACTTCAAACACCCAATCATTAAAACTAATAAGGATAAAATAAATGCTTCACTCTCCATATCTGTGAACTTTTGATTTTCAGTCACTCAGATTGTAGTGGAAGAAAGGGAGGAGATGTTCAGGACCCCAAGCTGGAGATCCATCTCAAGCAGATTGTTGAGGTCTCAGCTTTGAGTTTCTGCGCAGCTATTTGTTCCAGCTTCATTCAGCGGGCATGCTTACGCTGGGTACAGCATTCTCAGGAGGGTCAGGCGGCCGGTGGTACACAAGGTGCTCAGGCGGACAGGTTGGAAGCGGCAATAGCTTTTGTGGTAAATGTGGTCCGGATGTCTTCCCATATTCATCCGTGCCAGTAGTTGGAGACAGAGAAAGTAAAACTGATGCCACCTGCAGTTCCTCAGTATTGATCTGTAAAACACATTTCAATATAAACTGAGGAGTTGGTTTGTACAATGCACTCTCTACCTAGCTTCAAACAAGCTAGGTAGAGAGAGCATCAAGCTAGGTAGAGAGTGCAATGTACAAATCAACTCCTCTTGTACCTTTCCTCGATTCAAACGACAGAAAATCTTCAGTGATGTCAACTTTGCTGTTCGTACCTCTGACTGTGTATGTAAAACCACCCCCCCTAACAAACCCCATCCCCAAATCCAACATTGAGTTAAAAGTACCCCCTCTTATAGTGGTGTAAATAGAGAGTGACATTGATTTTTATATAGAGGTGTGAGTTCTTTCTCTCTCTCTGTTCTTTGCAAACATTTTTTTCAATGTTGCATGTAAAAACAAAATTCATTAAAAAAAAAAAAGAGCACTTATCTTTACTTTCTCTCTCCCTCTCAGTTTTATGCAAATTTTTTTTCAAGGTTGCATATAAAAACAAAGTTCATTACAGGAAAAAAAAATGAGCACATATTTTCAGCTTTTTTTTCTTTTCAAAGAGAGACCTTGAATATTGGTGCTGTTATGTGATGTTAAAATCCACAAAATTGAAGAAAAGTGCTCATTTTTTATTCCTGCTCAATTTCACCTTTTGTCCCACCAGGAAAAGTTTTAAAATGAAGTCAGAAATTCTTTTAGTAGTCAATCCTGATGGTAAAAACAGGAAAATATAGACCCAGTGATGAATTGGAACCACAATTTTCGAGATGACCTCAATCACCCCTTTAACCTCTTGTCAGAAGATCACCAGTGTTATGACCATCAGTCCCAGACGGCTGTGACCGCTATTACTTCATGTGTTGCTGCCCTCTCTCCTTTTGGAAGACTCACGGCTATGGCCAGCCACTTCAGACACTCACGGCTCCATCCCTAGAGTGGCAAGGACGCCGCCAACCGCCATGTCTCTCCCGGGCCTTCCTAGGTGCGTGCGCTCCATGGCCCTTCTTTAGGGACGCCAGGGCGGGAACCTCAAGGGCGTCTCCCCTTATTTATTTATTTTTAACTTTTCTATACCAACGTTCCTGTATAAAATACATATCACATCGGTTTGCAATGCAACTGCAAAATTCGCTCGGGGGCGATACAATTAACAGTGGTGAGGGGGTAGTAAATCTTAATAAGTAACAACTGAATTGATAACTAAGAAACAAAGAGAACAATGAACTGCAAAATTTGCTCGGGGGCCAAATGACCAATTGACATCACTAGCCCTGGACTCTTAAGCACCATCAGGGCCTGACTCTAATCAACTTGGCAATGAGTTCCCTCCTCGCTGAATTCTGCTTCTTGCTAAGGTTGCTGATTCCTGCTTCTCCTGGCGTGAGACACTCTCGGGTACCCACTCCTCGGGGGCCCTGCTTCTGTCTCTGGCTATCCGCTCCTCAGAGGGCCCTGCGCCTCAGACGCTGACTGTCATTCCCCCATTCCTTGGGGTTGCTCCAGGAACTGCTCTACCCGTGAGACTCTACGTTGGTGTACCCCACTCTGCGGACCATTGCCGTTCTACTCTGCTTCGTGGAGACTCAGCATGGTGAGCCCTGCTCTGCAGATCATTGCCCAACGACTCTACTTGTAGAGACCAATGTAGGTGTACCCTGCCCTGCGGGCCACTGTCTCACTACTGTGCTTCATGGGACCTAGCGCTGGTGTACACCGCTCCGTGGGCCATTGCCACCACTTGTGACTAGCCATGCCCCTGCTCCTCGGGGTAATGTGTAGTGAACTTGGGACTGCGCTGCTCCTCGGGGCTGTGTCTTATTTACTACTGTGATTTCGTTTCGCTCCCCACTCCTTGGGGTAGCATCTTGCCTATCTCTGAGACTGTATGGCACTCCCTCGCTCCTCAGGGTAGTGTCTTCCTGCACTGCCAGAGACCCTTGGGTTTCCCCGTGCCTCGGGTAAGCCTACGTCATATCTCCCGTGCTGAATCTCTCTGTGGCTCCACCCCCAGGGATCGCCCTCACAAGCATTACTCCATACTCTGCCTGCATTCCCCACTCCCTGAGGCCTGTTTAGCACTCCACCACTAGGGGGACCTATTCTGGCAACTGCATCCACACCCCAGTCTCCTGCTCTTCCTGTTCTCGCTGGGCTGTGTCACCTATTGCTCAGTGGTACCATCTCTCACCTCGGGGCAAGGGCCCACCAACCTACAAATCCTAACAACCAGTTTAGGGCAGCAATATAGAATATGAGTGAGGTTTCCTTGCTGTCCACAATCTCTCCAGCACAACCCATAACATATAACCTGGTTTGAGTTAAATAGGCCCTCATCAGAATTTGATATTGCTGTTCCACAATGTCAGCAGGCAGGAAACATTTCCAGATCCCCATTTGATTAAATCCCAATCTTCCTCCTCCCATGACTTCCCCAATTCCCTTTCTCAAGTCAGTATCCTAGGGGAACGCTTAACCTCCTCCCTCCAAAGAATGGCCTTATACAACTTACTCACCCACCCTTTGATAAATTAAAAAAAAGTGGAAGACAAAAACAGTGTTTATGAGGGGGGGGGGGAGGCCTCATAAACACTGGTTTTGTCTTCCGCGGTTTTAAATGCATGGAATACATCTAGTCTGGGCTTCCAAGATGATATTTTTAAGCAACTTTTGTAGCTGTACCTTTTAGTTATTTTCTAACTATTTTCCTCATTTTATCAAAATCTCTCTTTTGAAAGTTAAATTTATTATTATTATTTAATGGCTTTTATATACCGACGAACGTTGGGAACATCTCATCGGTTTACAGAGAACACAAAATATGCAAGAGCAGTAGATTTAATAATGTCCTCCTGCCAGTCAAGTCAAATTTGATCGTGTATTGATCACTGTTGCTGAGTGGCCCCACTACCATTATATCTGAAACCAAATCCTGTGTTCTACTAAGAGTTCTGTCTAAAAGTCCTCCTTCTCTTGTTGGTTCCTGGACCAGTTGCTCTGTAAAACATTCATTTATTTCACCTAGAAACTTTACCTGTCTAGCATGTCCTGATGTGACATTTACCCAGACAATATTCAGGTAATTGAAATCTCCCATTATCACTGTGCTGTCAAATTTGTTAGCTTCTCTAATTTTGGTTAGCATTTCGTCATCCAGTTGTTCATTTTGGCCAAGTATATGGTAGTATACCCCCACTACTATACTATTCCCTATTACACATGAAATTTCCACCCATAAAGATTCTACTGTGCATTTAGTCTCCTGCAGGATCTTTATCCTATTGGACTAAAGCACCACACCCCCACCAAGTTGATCCAATTTATCATTACAATATAATTTGTACCCCGGTATAGCACTGTCTTATTAGTTATCCTCCTTCTACCAACTCTCTGAGGTACAAATTATGTCTACCTCTTCATTTGGTGCTATGCATTTTAATTTTCCCATCTTACTTTTTAGACTTCTGGCATTTGCATATTGACATTTTAAGGTAAATATTGTGATGACAAGTAGACTTTCAGCCTTTAATAAGGTCACAACAGCTAGTCTTTAGCTTATTCTACAGCAGATGAAACTATCCTCTTCCTCCTCATTAGTTCCATTACCATTCAAATATGTAAAGAATCCAGATCATTGCTTGATGAAATTCCTGGCTGAGATCACAAACTTGAGTTTAGATCAGGTTATTTGCCAGAGTCTCTCAAAGCTGCTAGGGTCCGCCCTATCCTAAACAAAGAAAATTTGGACTATTTCAAATCTTCCCTTATTGGCAAAAATAATTGAGCAGGCCATGCATCTACAATTGACATATTTAGAAAAAAAAACCCTTGTTTTCCATGCTAAACAGTCAGGATTTCAGAAGGGCTATAGCAGTGAAACTGCATTAACTGCCCTTCTGAATGACATTAGCACTAACCTGGATAGTGGTAAGGCTGTGCTCATGGTTCTGCTAGACATGGGTGCAACTTTTGATACTGTCGACCATAAGCTGCTAATGAAGCACTTGGTTGATCTTGGGATAAGGGGATGCCCACTTAACTGGCTTGCATCTTTTCTTTGTAGCAGGTCATATTGTATTGACCAGAACTCATTGCTTTCTCAATCTCAGCTTGTATCATGCAGTGTACCAGCAAGGATCTCTTCTATCTCCCTTCCTCTTTATTTATCTCCTTTAGCTACAATTATCCAGAATTTAGGTTTTACCTGTTATCTTTCTGCTGATGACATTCTTTTAATCTTTTAATTGTATGGCAAGGTTTAACAACTACCTATCTGAAGTAGCAAATTGGCTTCCCTTAACCAAGCTCAAAGTTAATCCTGAAAAGTCAAAGGCTATTTGGTTTGTGAACAAGTCTGATAGTGTTGATTTTCCATCTCCTTTATTTGCAGGCTTCCGTATTCAGTTAAAAAAAATATATTTTTACTGCACTGGAGTCAAGTTTGATGCTCAACCTACTTCTGAAGCACAATTTTCAAAGTATTTCAGAGTTCCTACTTTTTTCTGCACCATATCCGTCATCTAAGGTCATTTCTGGGTATTGCTGATTTGAGAACTATAAATAACTCCCTTGTAATTAGTCAGTTAGATTATTGCAATGCTTTATATCGGTGTCTTACATCTGGCACTTCCTAACGAAGTCAGTTAGTTCAGAACACAGCTGCCAGGCTAATCTTTGGAAAGGGGACCTTTGACATTGTGTCTCCACTACTTTGTTACATTGTTTGCCCATTTCTCTGCGAATCCAGTTTAAAATTGGCTGTCTTGTTTTTAAAGTCATTCAATTTAGTAGCCCATCTTATCTTGCTAATTCATTAACTCCCTATAGTCCTTGTGGTAACCTATGCTCCACTCAATAGGAGTTTTTAAAAAAATTCCTACTTTTAAAGAATTAAGGCTTGAAAAAAGTAGAGAAATGGCTTTTGCTTTCCTAGCCCCGTCGCTTTGGAATTCCCTTCCTCTTATACTAAAACTTGAAATATAGGGAGGATCTAAAACCGCTTCTCTTTAGGAAGGCTTTTGATAAGAAAATGCCATACTGGGTCAGACCAAGGGTCCATCAAGCCCAGCATCCTGTTTCCAACAGTGGCCAATCCAGGCCATAAGAACCTGGCAAGTACCCAAAAACTAAGTCTATTAATTGATGTGTAGGTTTACTGTCAATTATGGCTGTAATTTATTGTAGATATTTTTACTTATGATTTTCCTATTAACATTTAGGCTCTTTTTATCTGTTTTATTTACTCTAACTATATATGTGTGTTTATTTTATATTTTATTTGGTTTAAATTTGAAATACGATTTGTGTATGATTTTTATTATGTTTTTCACTTTATGTTGCTTTTTTATTTATTTTAGACTGTATCTACCTTATTTATTGTACATCACTTTGATTCTTAAATGGAAGAAAAGCTGGTTTCTCAAGTAAAATAAACTAATATTTTTTATTTGCATATACACCTTTCCTAGAGGTTACAGGGATAATTTGAAATCTTTTAACTCAATCTGTTCTTTACTTATAGGCACATGGGCAACTTTTGCTTTTATTTTTTTTTTTTTATTTTATTTTATTTTATATACCGGCAACCGTTTGCACATCGTGCCGGTTTACAGATAACTTAAAAACAAGGATATATATAGGCAAAGCCTTTACAAGGAACATTGTGTAACCTAGAACATAGTAACAGATCAATAACTAAATAAATAGGGGAGGGAGGGGAGGGGGTGGTCGAGACAAAGGGGGGGGCAGGGGGGGTGAAGACGGAAACGTGAGGAGAAAATATGTACAGGGAAACAATGAACAAGTGGTATGTACATAGGTTGTGTGCAATATTTGAAATTGCTTTTATTGGAATCTCTCTATCAGGTTGCTCTAACTCCCCTTCAAATTATCGCCCTCTGAACCATGTGCTGCTGAGCAACTGTTGGCTTTCCCCCTTGTTTTAATTTAAAAGCTGCTCTATCTCCATATTAAAGGTTAGCTCCAGCAACCTTTTCCACCGTGGTTAAGGTGAAGCCCATCCTTTCTGAATAGGCTCCCCCTTCCCCAAAATGTTGCACCATCATCTCTTTAATGCCTTGCGATTCCAGAGCTCTGCCTGCCTCTATGGTCCTGCCATGGGAGCATTTCAGAGAATGCACCCTGTAGGTTCTTACTGTCCTCTTTCTACATAAGAGCCTAAATTTGGCTTTCAGAACCTCCCTCCAATAGCTTCCTAAGTCATTGGTGCCCATATGAACCATGACAGCTGGTTCCTCACCAGGGCAGGAGGGTGAAGCAGGGGCCAGCATCGATTGCACCACCGTGGTGTTATTGCTGCCGGCTTTCATACCCAATAGTGCCACCGTGAAAGCTACTGGGCGTGTTACTGGTGAAGATAACGGGTCTTACCTTATCGCCAACAGAGCTGATGTAGTGGTTCACCCCACTTGCAATCCGTAGTCAGACGACCATATTTCAGTTGTGGTGAAAGAGGCCATTTTGCAAGATACTGTCCCCGCAGGGAGGATGAGGTGATGGACTTTAATGCGGTCACTCCACACTGTTGTAAATTTGTAGTTGTCTGTAGCCAGGGAGTTTCTAAATTTGTGATCCTGGTTGAATTGGATGGGGTCCCAACACATGCACTAGTCGACTATGGGAGTGTTAAAACATTTGTACGGAAGTTGATCCAAAACCTGATGAAGCGAGTCCAAATTGACTAGTGACTTTGGCATGTATTCACGGGGACCATCGACAATATCCCACCAGCCGGCTGTGCCTGAAGACCCCAGCCAGTCAATAGGTGGTGGGAGTGGGGGCACTTCCTTGGCTCCCATATTCTGTGATCATTGGATGGGACTATCCAAATTTCAAATCTATTTTGACTCAGCCTACGGCAAGTTCGTCCAGTCGCAAACCTGAAGAGTTGAAATTCCCAGAACTCTTTTCATTGGAGGACCCTGATCTTTTTCACAAAGACTCTAAGAACCCTAAGTCCTGGGGTTGGGCTGAAACTGGACCAAGCCCTCTTCAGAGAAGAACTGTCCACCATACAGATAGCTGACTTGAAGCAGTTGGTAGAGAAAAAAAGAGATCTTCTCGAACCTGCCTGGCATACCCAGCTGGTAAACATGATATTATGTCTCCTGGAGAGGTAGTACGCCAGCGACCTTATCGGATCTCCAAGGCCAAGTGCTATGTCATTGATGCCGAAGTGAAGGAAATGCTCCAGCTCAGTATAACCGAGGAGTCCAACAGTGAGATGGCAGCATCAGGTTTTGGATCAACTTCAGAAAGGTCAACAAGATCTCAAAGCTAGACACCTATCCAGTGCATGAGAGAATGAACTGATTGAGCATCTGGGGTTGTCTCAGTTCATCTCTACCCTCAGTCTTCCCAAAGAGTATTGGCAGGTGCCTCTCATGCCCTTGGCAAAAGAGAAGACTGCATTCTCTACACTCTTGGGGCTATTCCAAATCACGGTACTCCCGTTTGGCCTTCATGCGCTCCTGCCACATTTCAATGCTTGGTTGACTGCCTGCTCTGCCCACATTAAGGGTATCAGGCCACTTACCTTGATGACATTGTGATCTACAGCCACGACTCGAAGACCCATCTTAGCCAACTCAGGCCATATTAACTAGTTTGAAGAAAGCAGGGCTGATGGTTAATCCCAAGAACTGTGTGCTAGATGTGCAAGAGGTCCAGTATCTTGGATATACCCTGGGGAAGGGCAAGGTCATTCCACAGACCGGAAAGATTGAAACAATCAGCCAGGTGCCAGTCCTGCAAACGAAGGCGAAAGTGAGAGCTTTTTTAAGCCTTATGGGATATTATAGGAGATTTATCCCTAACTATTCAGAGAATGCAGAGCCTCTTGCAAGGCTACTTGTGAAGAAAGCACCAGAGAAGGTCCAGTGGTCAGAGGAAGTGGAGAAGACCTTCAGAACCCTGAAGGAGGCAATTATGTTCTGAACCAATCCTGATCAGCCCAGACTTTACCAAACCCTTCATGATACAAGCCAATGCCTCAGAAGTCAGCTTGGGGGTCATTTTGGCCCAGAATAAGGATGGCCAAGAACATCCTGTGGTGTACATCAGCTGGAAGCTGCTGCCATGTGAGAGATGATATTCAACGGTTGAAAAGGAGGCATTGGCGTTCAAGTGAGCCTTAGAAGCCTTGGGGCGGCAGTTTACGCTCATAACAGACCAACCGCTCTTATGGATCATTAGGAACAAAGAATATAATGCAAGAGTGATGAGGTGGTTCCTGGACCGGCAGCCTTTCAACTACAAGATTCGACTCTGGGCAGGAAAGGAGAATGTGAATGCAGATTTCCTGTCGAGAGTTGTCTGTTGTACAGCAAATTCTCATCCTGGCATGCCTGAGCTGAGAGGGAGGATATGTGAGGGAATGTATAGGAAACTCCCTCAGTCTACTTTAAAGGACCGGGCACAGCTATCCCACCCGGTCCTCCTTAAGATAGAGAGCTGCAGGAAATCCCGAGTAAAGGGAAGAGCCCTTGCCCAGAGGATAAGACCTCAGACCCTAGAAGAGTTAGATGGGCCCTGGGGAGCTGACAGAGTCCCAGCATACGACAAGACCTGCTACGTCGAAGGTTGGTAAAGACTTCTCTGTTTAAAGACTGTGTATTGCCTGAGACTGTGAACTGCTGAAATGTTTTGCTTTTCAATTGCACTGCCTGTTTGAAGTTACCTGACGTGAAGGTTGCTGCCATTTTGTTTTGATCTAAATTTTACTGTAAATAAAAAGCACTGAACTACCAGCCAGAGTCTACTTGTAGTTTCCTCTGGCTGTGCCCAGTCCACCAATCGCTCGACTTACCACAGGAACATACATAATATCTACATAGTAAAATGTTAAAACAGTGTCATCAAATGAACAAAATTAAAAAGGTACAGGAATACAGATCCAAGTCCATTAATAACAGTTTACAAGTCAAAGGCCTGGTAAACAAATGAGTCTTCAGTATCTTGAATGTAGATGTACATTCAGTCAGTCACAGGCTATATAGGTGTAGAGTTCCACAATATCGGCCCAGCAATAAAAAAAAAAAGTCTGTATCCCAAATCAGCTAGCTGTACATGTTTCAAGGATGGCACCTCTAAGAATCCTCTCTCTGCTGAGCGACGTGCACGGGTGGGTTTGTGGATGCGTAGTTGTTGGATGGTCCAGGGCAGGGAGTCTAATTTTAACATTTTATGCAGTAATAGCAAAACCTTGACTTGTATCTGTTCAGTGATTGGAAGCCAATGCAGTTTCTATAATACAGGTGTAAACCGAAGTGGTATGCACAAGTGCATGAACTCCGGTATATAAAAGCCTTTAAATAAATAAATAAATAATATATGCTCTCTTTGACTCCTACCGGAAAGCAATCTTGCGGCAGAGTTTTGGAGAACCTGTATCGCATGCAATGTGTTTTTGGGTAACCCAAGAAGCAGGCATTGCAATAGTCCAATGTTGGTAGTACAAGTGCCTGGACCACAATGCAATATTCTTGATGGTATTTTTCCAGTATTTATCTAATAAATGCCTATTTAATTTTTTTTATTTTTTTTTTTTGCATTAGGGAAGTTTATTGAGGTTTAACAGTTAAAGCCTAAAATCAGAAGTTCTACCTATATTTCAGTCATGGTTCTTCTGTGTATCATATCTCTGACTGCTAGAGATGTTGAGAGGCAACATTTTTGTTTCAGTTTGTTCATTCATTTTGTAGGTCACCTCCATTCATTTGATTTGTTTCAAAAGAAAACCAAAATGTGTTTATTTGTTCACTGGTTTACCATTAAAGTCAATGGGGGAAGCAATGAGCCTCCAAAATTAGAGTTCTCTCATTAATTTCCAATGAAATTTGTGGAAAGACATCATCAGAAGGGGGAAAGGCACCTAGACTGCTGTTGAATCTTTTTAATCTTCTTTGTCCAGCTTAGGCTGGGATCAACAGGTTAAGTGCCCAACTCATAACTTTGGACATACATTAGAGTTGATCTTTTTGAATATAAGGTTATTTATTGAGGACTCCCTACAAATAAAAACTCAAAGGGTCCTTGGTCTAACCATGACTTGGTTGATATAACTTGTTCTCTAAATGCAAGGCCAGTATTAAATCGCAAAGTAAATCAGCAGATAACAAAATGAGGCCATGTTGATACTGATTTATTTAAGGCAACTTTTATTCCTCATCTTCCTGAGATCTCTAAAGACAGTATACATTCAGTGGTGGAATCATGGTTGTATATTGACCACAATGACCTAAACTCATTATGCTTTAATTTATGTATGTTTTATTCCTTTCTCCTTACAAATTGTGTATGTTTACTACGTAACCCACCCCGAACTATGGAGGGTGCGGGATAAAAGTAATCTGAAATAAATAAATAAACAAACAGTATTGGTAGTACATTACATAAAGTAGCCCCCAAAAGAATTTTCCAGCTTAGACAGTGCAAATATGCCTCTTCGTTTACTGCTTCTCTCAGAATTATGAAACAACTGCATCGTCTCAAGAGACGTTGGCAGAAGGTTCCTTGCCCTACTACAAAAACAGCTTATTTAAAAAAATTAGCAACATACAGAGCTATGATTAATGACATGAAAAAGCATTATTATGCTCATAAAATTAACTCTGCTGAGAATAGTTCAGCTGAACTCTTTCAAGTAGTAAGATCATTAGTATCTAGACCTGTTGCTTCTACACCGTTGGGTAACTCCATTATTGATTGCTGTAATGAGTTTTCCATTTTTTTGTAACAAATATTTTTGACATTTACTGTAACTCAGTTTCCATGCTAACATTTATTGCTGATATTCATTCTGAAGCAGTCTGGGATTGTTTTGAGTTAACTTCCAAAACTGAAATAACCGGAATTTTAGGTAAGATGAATTCTTCATAATCACCACTCAATCCAAGCCCAAATATTTTAGTTAAACTTTTGAAAGAAGAGGTTAGCAAATCAATAGCAGACATTGTAAATCTCTCTCTATCATCTGGTGATGTTCCGAGCTGTTTGAAGCAAGCATCTGTTTGACAACTGCTTAAAAAGTCGAAACCCAATCCTGGTGTTTTGCCGTACTTAGCGAAAATATTAGAAACTGTGTGTACTCATTCAACTGACAGACTTTGTGGAGTGAAATGCAGTGATTGACCACTTTCTGTTTGGTTTTATAAGGCTGAATAGTATGGAAACATCCAGTTTTGATACAATTCTTAGAGGTTTCGACAGTGGCATGGAATATATGTTAGTGTTATTGGATATTTCTGCTGCCTTCGATACCTTGGACCACAATATACTCCTGGCGCAATCATCTTAGGGTATTATTGCAGGTTTAGTACATAAATTGTTTACTTCATTTCTCACTAACAGGACTCAACAGGTTAGATGTGGGAACCTAGGCTCAGGCTGGAAAGTTGTGACTACAGGACTGCTGCAAGGCTCTGCCTTATCAGCAACTGTATTTAATATTTATCTTGTCCCTATTTGCAAGATTGTTGCAAGTTATGGCATAAACTACAGAATTTATGCCAATGATATCCAGTTTTTTTTCCAATATACATCTGCCTGGTCTGAGATTTTCAAATTAGTTTCTTTATACTTACAGTTGTCGCATGTGCTGGCTGCGGCAGGCCCACGGCCCGGCACTCTCACCTTCCATTGCCAAATCCAGTGTCTAGTTCCACGTCTCTGGTGGCGGTGGGCCGTCGGCTTCGTCCTTGGGCCAACCCCGGTGCTCCAGCTACTGCAACAGTCCTCTGTGCTCCGCGACGGATCTCTCCGCGTGGCCCGTGGAGATGCGCCGCGTTCCTCCCTAGGCACGCGCATCACCGCTGCTTATGAAAGGCCCGTGGCGGGAAATTGGCCACGGCCCCAGATGATGACGTCACTGAAGCTCTGGTATATAAGGCAGGGCTTAACTCCTGATTGTTGCCTTTGCAACTGGTCTCCACCCTGGTCATGTACTTTGTTGCCTCCTGGTGATTCTCCTGCGTTCCTGGTTCCTGATACCTGCGATTTCCTGTTCTCCTTCGTTCCTGTGTTCCTGATTCCTTGCCTTTCTTCGGATTGACTTTCTGGACACGACCTCTGCTTCATCTGACTACGCCTTTGATCTTCTCCTGGACCCGACCTTTGCTTCGTCTGACTACACTATTGATCTTCTTCTAGCTCAGACTTCAGCCTTGCCTTGCCACTGCTCCTTGATTGCCGCCGGCCCTGACTCTAGCTTGCTCTATGACGCCGCTACAGTCTACGTCCTGGCCTTTGGCCTATTCAGGCTTTGGACTGTTCTTGCTCGGGCGCCCCCTGTCTGATTTTGGTTCTATTGGTACCCGGGTCTCCAGGACTCCACCTCGTCAAGTACAGACTTCCCAGCTTTGTTGCTGCTGCCTCTGGGCTGACCTCACTACCCTTCCATCGAGCACGACATACGGAGGCCCACCTAAGCCCAGCCGGCCCCGGTACCCAAAGGCTCAACCTGCGGGGAACGAGGGCTGGTATTGGTGAAGCACCAGCCGGCCTCCGTCCTTCAGCCCACGCCGCTTGCCAAAGGTGGGGACCCGTAGGATCCTTCCCACGGGTAGCGTCAACCCCACCTCGGCCCAAGGGTCCACCTCCGGCGCAACAACAGTATGTTCAGCGTTTGCTGTTCCACAACAAAATAATTCTTAACATAACAAAAACAGAGGTTTTAGTGCTTAGTAAATTTCCTCCGTGTAATATTTTATCTTCACTTAGGTTTGAAAATCATGACATTTTAGTTAGCCAGCGAGTGCATAGTCTGGGGGTAATACTTGACCCAAGCTTTTATCAATAGGCATACTAGGCCTGTGTGTAGGGCATCAAAAATCTGGGGCAGCAAGTTGCCTGAAGACTTGCTGTCTTCCAGCTGATCTGAATTTCACTCAGCAGTGAGCAACCCACTGCCACCTGATCCATTTCCTTTGCTCCCAGACAGGGTGTAGGCCAGGGAATTAGATGTGAGGGGATGAGCCTTGAATAGACTTAGCAGGAAGCAGAGTAGCTCTTCTTTGCTGTGCTATGTCTGTTCAAGGCTCAACCCCTCACATCTAATTCAACCCTGAATAACCAGAGGGGAGGGGCGAGTATGGAGCAGACAAAACAAAAGGAGATCATTTTGCAGAGATTAGCAGGGCCAGAGTGGGGAATTATTGGAGGGTGAGGAGAGGCTTATCAGCTGGGAGTATCTGTGAGGGAGGGCAATGTGTGTGTGTGTGTGAGAGAGAAGCGATTGGTTGTGCCGGGTATGCCAGATTGGATGGGAGGGTTACAGGGGGAGTGCAAGGAGAAACAGGACTAAAGTACAATAAGGGCATTTAATTCAAACCCCCTCTCCCTTGATCTCAGATTCTTTCTCCTCGTTCCTGGAGCCTCCTTTCCTGCCTCCCTTGCCCTTCTCCCCAGATCATGGAACTTACTTCCCAACCCCTTCTATTCCCTTCTTCCCTCACCCCAGATTCCGGATCTCCTGTTCCTCCCCTCCCTCTCCATCCCCAGTCCTTTTTCCTCCTCCTTTCCTTTCCCTTTCAATCTTCTCCTTATCCCTTCTCCTCTCTTCCATGTACTGATACTTGAGATCTTTTTTTTTTTTTTTTCACCCAATAGAAAAAAAAAATAAAAATTATACAGGCACAAGCAAAGGTGGGAAAACTATTTTTATAATGTTGAATAAAAGATGGAAATGTTTGTCAAGGTGATTCCAAATTTTTACGAATTTTTCAAATTTTTGCTACACAATTGAGCCCTGGAGCTACCGCAGAGAACTGTGGGGGCTGGGCTGTGCCTTAAACCTTCTAGTGCCTTCCTTACGAGTGATGGGGAGGGACAGGGCAAGGGTGAGCAATAAGCACCGACAGTGCCTTGGAGCAGCAAAATCCTAAATCTATCACCAAGCCTCAATTCATCCCAACTCGACCCTTTGACAAATAGAGAAAGAATACTCAGAATTCTCAGAAAGAATACTGTTTAAAATATTCGTGTTCCTTCATCCCCATCCCCAAATAGATATTTGTCATGGCACATAAGTGAATCATCCCCTGTGTGTCTAAACTTGGGCAATAATATAAACACTGTTATCTTCTTCTGCTTCTTTGAAAACCATTTCCCAGCTCAGGCATCTGGCAATCAGACTGTCCTCCCATATTAAACTGTAAAGCACCATGGGGTCTAGCTTCAGTGAAAGGCACTTCATAAATCCAAATTATTATGATAAAAGTAAAAAAAAAAACTGTACAAAGTGCAGGCATTTAGCCTGAATGACTGAAAGATACTACATAAGAAGCAAAAAATAATTATTTCCACTACATTATTCTACTTCAGATTTAAATGTCAGTTAATGGAAAAAGTAATAAAAAAAAAGTTTGCATTTCAGTCTTAAGTAGACATTACTTCAGTATTTCACATTTATAAATCCTTTGATTTTAAAGACATTTTGATGGCAGCTGCACAGCATGACCCATGAGCTAGCATGACAAGTATAACTGACGCTAATTCTTAAATAATAAATACCTGGTCCACTGCATGCATGACTGAAAAAAAAATCCAGGAGTTTTAAGCACATCTTAATTCTGTTATTTTATTTTATGTTTTTTAAATCTAATTCTTTGTTATTTTTTAGCTGTTTTACAGTTTTTGTTGCTTAAGGGAATTATGCATGCTTGGCTCCTTTTCCACGGCAGGTTTTGATTTTTCAAACATGTTGCTTGGGGGGAGGGGGGGTGGGGAGGAGTTTTTAGGTTTGTTTTTGGGAAGGTGGGAATTCCTAAGTCAGCAGGTGTGTTAAGAGTAGAACAGAACTGTTATTTTATAACAGAAGGGGCGAATCCTGCTGTTTGCCATTGTTATCTGACTATCGCCATCGCCATGGTAAAACCAAAAATCAGATCCCCCATGATGGGAACCTGTTACAGTCAGAGTCTCATCAAGGAAAAAGAAGAAGTCCGCTGAGGCACGGGATGGAATGGAGGGTTGTCATCAAGTTCTAGCACCATTGAAGCCCGCTTACTGGGGACAGCTCAGTGGAAGAGAAAAATCAGGGTCCTCTAATCCAGGTTTTCTTGTTTAGCAAAATAAAATTGGGTTTCTCAGAAAGTGTCTCAGATATTCCCATTTAATATTAATGTTAATGTTTTTATATGCTGATATTAGTGTTTATTATCCTTCACAAGATAATTCTCAGGTGGTCGACGCGCGGGCGAAGGAGGGTTGGATGAGTGTGTTACACATTATCCTGATTCGAAAAAGAAGCGCCTCAGGAGCTTGAAAGAACGCAAGTAGACTGCTAAGGGAAGAATTGTATTCAGGTTCCTCTTAGTGGTGCAGAATTAATTATCTGGCTCATTTAAATATGCAAGGTATACTAACATTGCCACTCTGACGACAGCATTCAGCAATATCTGGAACTGGGTAGAGAAAGAGTATGGAGTACGCTCGGGGAAGTCGGCACCAGAATAAATGGATGGGCTTATTGGTCTTCATCTCTTACTAACTATGTTACTATGATTTAAAGGAAAGCAGACAAAACCAAGAGCTTGCTCACACTTCAGTCACATTCTGAAATCCTCCCTGCCTCATTCAAATTTCCTCCCAAACCCTTATGCAGTCTAGATCCATGGGATATAATGGGGGGAAAAGACAGTATAGGCATGGAAAATTCCTTATCTTTAAAAAAAAAAAAAAGAATCCACCCACATTGAGACAGAAATGTAGAAAGCATGAAGATCTACCAGCCTAGAAAGTCAGTGAGCTGACTGCCCAGTGGCCCCTCAGCAGGAAAAATAGATCTGTCCCTTACGCAGATCTCTGTGCTGCACCTGTAGCCTTGCTGGTCCAGGTGTGTGTATATCATAGGATCCTAGCTGGGCAGCTGTGGGCTCCAGCATTCCTGCCTGATAGTTGATGAGATGCACTGTGCAGCACGCTTTCTTTTGTATATTTAGCAGGGCATGTAATGATGTTACAAGAGCAACACCACGCCGGGAATCTGGAACTGTATTCCAGGCAATGCTAATGTTGATCCATACTAGAAGACCTTTCTTAATTATCTTCATACGTTTACAAATTCTGTGCTTTAAAAGAAGAGTAGTGCATTCCACATGGCCACTACCACAAGTTTACAGGACATTTATCCATTTAGATAAAGCGGTCCCTGTCCTCATAAGAACAGCCACACTGGGTCATGCTAAGGGTGCATCAAGCCCAGTATCCCATTTCCAACAGTGTCTAATCCAGGTCACAAGTACCTGGCAGAAATGTGAAAACATATATTTATTTATTTATATTCCACTTTTTGGCACATCAAAGTATGCAGATACTGTAGACAGATTGTGAGCCCTCAGGGGGACAGGGAACTAAGTTTTGTACCCAAGGCAATACAGAGTAAAGTGACTTGCACAGGGAGCAGCAGTGGGATTTGAACCCTGATTTCCCTGATTTGCAGCTCGTTGCTGTAACCACTAGGCTACTCCTAATTAAACTCACCCTTACATCTTTTCCCTGATTCATCTCAAAATCCTATTTGCCCTGTCTATCTGTCTTTACTGGATTGTAAGATCCATCTTATTTGTATCCGTTCAGCACTGTGTACACCTTCTAGCACTACAGAAATATTTGGTAGTAGTAATAGCAGCACTTGGACCAAGAAGATTTTGTGTACATTTCACTAGGTATAAGAACTGTTCCAAAACCCCTCTTTAACCAATGCAGGACCAGGTGTCCAGTCTGGTCTACCTTAAAAGCCAGAGAGAGAAAGAGCTCTGAGGGCGGCACCCTGCTGAGCAGGAATAAGGTGCAGGGGGGGGTGGGGGGGGTGTCCAACTGGGAACAGACAGGCCCCCATGTCTCCAGGAGAAAGTATCACTTGACACATCTCTTATCCTAAGGTAAAGTGAGTGCTTTAATTATACTGCTGGAGGTTAGCAGTTGACATATTGTGAATACCTTTTCAGTATATTAATAAAGTAGAATCTTTAAGAAGAAGGTAGTAGTCAATATGGCTTGCATCTCAACTATCCCACATATGGTGAAAGTTTGGGGATTTCTGCACTACATGACTGCATGGGTAGAAACCGAAGCCTCCAGGGGAAGCAAAAGAAACTAGAAAAGAAAAAATGTCTGATGTGTGATTCCTGCTTAAAGAAGAAGTTGGGGCAGAAGCAATGCTGCTAGGTGTGTGAATAGAGCACTGAGAAGATTAAAAGAGTGTGGCTCAGGGAAAGCACAGAAGCCAAACGGCTGAAAATATTTTAGTTTGATATAGAGAGCTGTGTCCTGGGGATTGAAGAAAAAAATAGCTTTAAAAGCATTATTGCAGGTAAAGAGAATAGCTCCGCCTGGCTAGTCAGTCTATAAAGTAAATCAGTGCTGGACAAGCAGGGTTTATTTTTTCTCTTTTCCTATTGGCAAAAAAAAAAAAGAGAAATTCTTTAATGGTATGTGTATTTGAACAGGGTGTGGTCCTCAGGAAGCAAACATGACTGAGCAAGAAATGCACGTTATGATTCAAAGCCTCCTGGAAGGACAGACACAACTGCAGAGTTTCAGAAGGAGCCAGATTTCCTGAGCAGGTGTCTGGAAAGAGTTAGACACAAGATTGGCACACCTAAACTGACAGTCTTCAGAAGTAAAGCCATTGATGAGCTCAGTGCACCTGGAAACAGAGGAAGCACAGCAGCTGGATGAATCACTTGACTGGTGCTTTATCCTCCAGAGGGACATACGTTCAGAGGAGGATAATGCTAGCAGATGTGCTGGAGCCAGAAAGGAGCCTGTAGATCGTGCTAAAGGAAAATCTGGAGAAAAGCCAGAGTGGCAAGAACAGGCATAGCCGAATACAAGAAAAGAGAATGAAATCCAGGTGAATGAACCTGCAGTGACTGTGACTTATATGCAAGATAGCTCATAGTGGAGCTTTAAAGATTGGCCTGATGGAGGTAGCACAGACTGGCCTGAGTAAGGCAGCATAGAAAAGACAGATGGAGGCATTGCAAAGGGACTAGAGGGGAGTGCTGCAGATGGCGCAGATGAGTCAGAACCCATAGAAAAAAATTGGAAAAACGACAGACACCGTCACAGTGAGAGAAGAAGAAAGGCTGGGTATAGAGTAAATGGAAAAGAAGCCACAACTGGAACACTCAAGTGAAGACAAGAAAGTCCTGCCTGAAATTCAGATCTGCAGACGAAGTCATATAAGGGCTATGGGTGGACACTGAGCAAAGGCCCAGTGGGTGGGTATGGTAAAGGGGGATTCATCAAGGGTAACTCTAGTAAGACG
Organism: Rhinatrema bivittatum; assembly: GCF_901001135.1. Lineage (NCBI taxonomy): Eukaryota > Metazoa > Chordata > Amphibia > Gymnophiona > Rhinatrematidae > Rhinatrema > Rhinatrema bivittatum. The sequence goes on from NC_042627.1 coordinate 14,900,022, forward strand.
GGGAGAGCATGAGACCTGTAGACCCTTCGCAGAGTAACTGGCAAGATGCCAGAAGGATCAATGGGGA